>NC_140422.1:28127000-29361000 GCF_965140295.1 Lepidochelys olivacea
AGAAGAAATCATATTTAGCCCTGGAGTTAATTTTTTTGTCAGTATTTCATCCACAAAGGGCCTGCACACTATTTCCCCTCACTATTCTCCTTTTGGTATAAAGACAAAGAATCTTTGGGTGCTTTAAGCGTTCTTTGTCAGTAAGTTACCTCCTTAAACCATCTTAAATACTTTTTTATCCCCTTCACTGACCTCTTGTTCCTTATGCACTGTACTTGAAACACTTCTTATTTAATCCTATTCTAGTGCAATCTATATTTCGCTCACTATCTTGACCGTATCACTTTTCAGACTCAGATTCATTCTGTATTCTTGTGTGCTTCTTTCACACCCTTTCTTTTTTGTTCACATGTTCTTGTTGATATACACAGACTTTCTTAAAAGACCTCAGCTGGTGCATTTATACCATCAGTATTAAACCATCCAATTCATTTGTCCTTTCACCTCTTAAAGTGTCATTACAGTAGTTCTTTAATTCAGCATAAATGAAGATGTATTCTGTGCTATATGTAACATATGCTCACAATGAAGCGTGTATAAGGAGAGCATCTGATAACTTTTGCCAGAAATAACAAACATTATTTCATTATTAGTGTTTACCTCCTACTTGTAAGGCTTTCATGATGGAATTTTTCCTCATATGAAATGTACTAAGAATTTGAGTAAAAAATACTGTCAAGTTACTAAAAACCAAGTCAAGTAGCAAATTAACTTTTGGTTGCAAAATTAGCAGAAAGAGCATTTTAGCTTCACATGGATTCTCCCACACTAAAGAGTGAGGCTACTGTGGTGGATTGAGAGTTGCCTGTTATAGAGTATTGATAAATTATCTCGACAGTGTGTTAATGTAGTAGTAAGATGGGAGCTGGAATCTGATAGATTCTCTTAAGTAATTCTCTTAAGTAAGTGTGTAAGAGTCAGCTGTTTAGAAATTCTACCTCAAATACCCTGCCAAACTCACACCATGTTGAAGTAGCAAATCAAGCTGTGGAAATGGAGAATGAAGTCTTTGGCTGGGTTTAAGTCTCCCCAGGACTGGGGGATGGAGAGCAGAGACAACCACACTGCCAGAGACTAGGAATCTGGGGTAAGATAGACATGTGGCTGAGTACTCTTAGGTTATGCTTTGTTCCTATGATTAAGAACAGTTTCTTAAAAATTAAGTATTATTTTGGTCACTGTATTAACTATTGGTTACAAGCTCCAAAGGGAACAGCAAGTATAAAATCCTGTTGGGACTACAACACTTTATACACTGGGTGCTGTAGCCAAGAAGCCAGAGAGGAGTGGGCAATTAATGAAATTCCATCTTGAGAGAAATAAAACACAGATGAGAGGGGGTCAGAGGTGCAGCAGCTGGCCCTGTCACCATTACAGCTACACTTGGAGTTCGTTCCTCTTTCCTGGATATCTAATTTCTTGATGTGGAGACAATATATTGAAGGGTTATTGTAGTTCAGTGGCTCAATCCTAATGCCTTCTCTGTTAGGCTAAGTTTGCATTATTTGAAAAATGTAACATCAAAAGGGAATGCTATTTTTGTGCCCAGTACACTGGACTGGGATTGAGAAGATGTAGGTTGACCTCCATGCTCTCCTACAAACTTCTTCTGTGACCTTCTGCAAATGACTTAGTGTCATTGTATCTCAATTCCCTGTCTGTAGAATGGGGATAATCTGCTTCTCCTCCACTTACCTATTTAGATGACAAATAGTTCTGGGCAAGGACTATTGTATATACAGTTCCTACTACAGTGTGGTTCTGGCTTCCTAATATAAATGTGTAGTCTACTATCAACAGGGTACAGAGTTTTTTGTAGCAGTTGTATCATGATTTGATGAATAAGAAGGACAAGCTTCATATGTGGAAAGTCCAGAAGTAGCCCCAGCATGGGAGAGATCAGTGCTGTTAGGCTGCTTTTGAATGCAGCTCATCAAATGATGAAATTAGTTTTCTAGTTTGAAAGAGCTGCATTTGGTTTAGTCCGTTCAGTCTCTTCTGCAGGCATTTTTACCACCGGCATTTGTGCTAGTGTCTGATCCCAGCTCTGGCATTAATAAATAGTGAAAGAGTATTGTTCACTACTTTATTCACGGTCGTTTGTTGTTTAGCAGCCCCCTTCTGAGGGAGGAGAAGCAATATCCTGTTACTCAGGTAATCAAAGATGGAATAGAATGGAACAGTTTGGGGGGGATGGGACCCACAAGCTATAAATTGTTCATCCAAACTGTTCACTGGATATGTACAATTCCACCAGCACAGATCAAGATCAGTTTAGGAATAATATGGAAATGGGGGTGGGGAGAGGGAGAAGAGTAAATTCCCAATTAATTGTACCAGCTGTTCTTGCAAATTTGGCTCCCTAAAACTTTCAGTTTATTACAATCTCACTGATTGTGATCACTCTTCCTCTAACAATAGCTCAGTTACCACAGAACAGTGGTGGGCAACCTGTGGCCCACAGGTCACATGTGGTCTGTCAGGGTAATCTGCTGGCGGGCTGCAAGATAGTGTTTACATTGACTGTCTGCAGCTCCCAGTGGCTGTGGTTCACCGTTCCCAGCCAATGGGAGCTGCAGAAAGCCAGCAGATGATGATGATAAAAGCAAGAAGTGTTCTACATCTTTCTGATCATATGTAGCCACTTCTTGTGCAATTGTCTATAACACAGTGTCAGTCAACTTGTGCCAGGGCTTAAAACTGAAGATGTAAAGAAACATTAGGGAGCAATGGTTAAATAAAGTAGGGCAGCATGTCAGATGTACAACAACACTGCAGGCTTCTCAGAGCAAAGCTTGTGACACGTTGTTCACATGTGACATGTTTAGGTTTTTCAAATGACTTATAGCACCTATTAAGATATGTTGGAAATAAACTCCAAGCTAAGAATAATTCAGGCAAGAGACCTAATGGAGGGCAGGGGATAAAGAGGAGACCGAGGGAAGATAAAGATGAAAACTTAACAAGAGGGGGGAAGCTTTTTTCCAGTGCCTGAGCTATTTAGTAAAGCTGTCTAGAA
This sequence comes from Lepidochelys olivacea, assembly GCF_965140295.1. Lineage (NCBI taxonomy): Eukaryota > Metazoa > Chordata > Testudines > Cheloniidae > Lepidochelys > Lepidochelys olivacea. The sequence goes on from NC_140422.1 coordinate 28,130,020, forward strand.
GAAAGGTGCTATTCACACAATGCACCACATTGGTCAGATATATGTATATATTTTTAACATGTTTCTCATGGGAACATCACTCAGACCCCCTCAAGTTATGGATGTGGCTACTACTCATTGTTTTGGCAGAGATGCCAAACAGAAGTAATAATATTGAGAATTCCATGAATGATGGAGAGCATAAAGGGGAGGGAAGAAGCAAAGAGGTAATCAGATATTTGTAGAACAGTCCAGTTGTTCCTTTGTGATAGCTTTGCTAGTTGTAATCAGTTAATAGATAGACATGGGATGGGATATTCCATGAGGATTAGCTGTGTAGAAAAGATTGCAGAAGAAACTTTCCCATTTTGCTACCACATGCATATTCATGTACACCAGACTCCTGGCTTAAGCGGTCTACCTATTTTGCAAATGAGGTGAAAATAAAAGGATAGTTAATTGTGTATTAAAAGGAAAAGATCTCACACCCTTTGATCGTGAAATATACCCTAGGTACCCACTGATATCAGTGGTAGAATTCCCATTGACTTTAGATGCAGGATCAGCCTCTGTTGACCTTTAAGAGGTGATTAATGATCTACAGCAGTGGGTCTGCTATATCAGGTCACATCCATAAACACTTCATGGAGGCCACATGCAAGAAGGAAAATGGTAAGATTCAAAGAGGTGAAAGTAGAGAACCAAGAGGAGATGACAAATACAACAGCTACAGGACCCATCTCCTCAGACTGAATCAGACTGGTTTTATTAGCCATTGTTTGGGGATATAAATGAGCTCAACCCTGTTTGAACGCCTCTGCATTGTTCTTCATGTAAAAATGAGCTTCAGTCCCTAGAAGAACCACAGTTCTATTACTCTTCCTCCCTTTTACAACTGCAGCAGTAGAAATAGTAGACAGAGGCTTCATCAGGATGTCAAATGGGAGTTTATTTTTGATGTATATCCTTTCAGTGCTATCTGATGCATCACTGAAACTTCTCTCAAACAATAAAGGCACTCAGCTTTAAACAAACAACTATCTCTGTTTCACAAGTCATTTAAAGTCACATGGTTCCTGTTCTCAAAAAATGTATTTTTGCAAACCAAAGTAGTGTGAATGGGATTTTAGTGTTTGCACTGTTTGAGTCTGCAACCACCGCTCTTGCTCTGCCATTTTAAATTCTGAGTTGTTTAGTACCTGTCTATTCTTGACAAAGATTTAAATGAAATGGAATTTAAATATACAGAATTCAATCATTCCTTTAAGATTGATAGATTCCAAGACCAGAAGGGATGATTCTAACCATCTAGTCTGACTTCTAAAGCACAGGTAATAGAAATTCCCCAAATAGATCCTAGAGCATATTGTTTTAGTAGGGCTGTCAAGAGATTAAAAAAAATCATGTGATTAATTGCACTGTTAAACAATAATAGAAAAACCATTTAGTTAAATATTTTTGGATGTTTTCTAACTTTTCAAATATATTGATTTCAATTATGACACAGAATACAAAGTATACAGTGATCACTATATATTTTTTATATTTTTCAATTCAATTAATAAAAGTACTGTAGTGAAAACTCTGACAGTGCAACTTACAAATGTAGATCGTTTTGTTTTTGAGGGCAGTTATGTAATAAAATCTAAAATTTGAGCCTGCTAGTCCACTCCATCCTAGCAATTGGCTGAACAAGAAGTAAGACCAACAAGTTTGTTTACATTTGCAGGAGACAATGCTGCCGGCTTCTTGTTCACGTCACCTGAAAATGAGAACAGGCATTCACATGGCACTGTCACAGCCACCATCACAAAATATTTATATGCCAGATGCACTAAAGATTCATATGTCCGTTCGTGCTTCAACCACCATTCCAGGGGACATGTGTCCATGCTGATGACTGTTTCTGCTTGATAACATTCCAAAGCAGTGCAGACTGATGCATGTTCGCTTTCATTATCTGAATCAGATGCCACAATCAGAAGGTTGATTTTTCATTTTTGGTGGTTTGGGTTCTGTAGTTTTCATATCAGTGTGTTGCTCTTTTAAGACTTCTGAAAGCATGCTCTACAACTTGTCCCTCTCAGATTTTGGACAGCACTTCAGATTCTTACACCTTGTGTCAAGTTCTCTATCTTTAGAAATCTCACACTGGTACCTTCTTTGCATTTTGTCAAGTCTGCAGTGAAAGTATTCTTAAAATGATGCCAGTTCATCATCTGAGACTGCTATAACATGAAATATATGGCAGAATGTGGGTAAAACAGAGCAGGGGAGATCAGTCACAAATGTAATTAATGCATTTTTTTTTTTTACAGGCATCATCAGCATGGAAGCATATCCTCTGGAATGATGGCTGAAGCATAAAGGTGCATATGAATGTTTAGCATATCTAGTACGTAAATACTTTGCAATGCCAGCTACAAAAGTGCCATGCAAATGCTTGTTCTCACTTTCTGGTGACGTTGTAATTAAGAAGAGGGCAGCATAAATGTAAACAAACTTGTTTGTTGTCTTGTTCAGCCAATTGCTATGTAACAAAATCTACATTGTAAGTTGCACTTTCATGACACAGATTGCCCTACAGTACTCGTATGAGGTGAATTGAAAGACTATTTTATCATTTTTACAGTGCAAATATTTGTCATCAAAAATAATATACACTTTGATTTCAATTACGACACAATACCATTGTATATGAAAAGGTAGAAACATCCAAAATTAAAATTTCAATTGGTATTCTATTGAACAGTGCAATTAAAACTGCAATTAATTGCCATTAATTTGAGTTAATCGCATGAGTTAACTCCGATTATTTATGATTAAATTTGATTAGTTTTTAGAAAAGCATCCAATCTTTATTTAAACACTGTCAAGGCTGACCCTTGATAAGTTGTTCCAGTGATTCATTACTCACTGTTAAACACTCACATCTTATTTTCAGTCTGAATTTGTTTAGCTTCAACTTCCAGCCACTGAATCTTGTTATACCATTTTCTGCTAGATTGAAGCACTCATTATTAAATATTTGTTCCTCAAGTAAATACTTAGTTTAATGCAGTCTCTCCTTAACTTTCTCTTTGTTAAGCTAAATAAGTTGAGCTCCTTGAGTCTCATTATATGGAGCTTTTGTAGTCCTTTAGGCATGCTTATGGCTCTTTCTGAACCCTAATTATCAACTTCCTGCTTGACCTCTGGATAAAGAACTGGACACTGTTCTAGCAGCAGTCACACTAGTGCCAAGTAGAGGTAAAATCTCTCTTCCCCTGCTCAAGGTTCCCCTGTTTATGCATCCAAGGATGGTATTTGCCCTTTTGGCCACAGTGTTGCACTGGGAACTTTATGTTCAGCTGATTATGCACCAGTCTTCCATAAGACTGCAAGTATGCCCTACATGCTTTGTTCCTAGATTTAGCCATATAAAAACCAGTTTGCACAGGCCCAGCTGAGCAAATGATCCAGATCACTTGCTATCAGTGACCTGTACATTTAATTATTTACTGCTCCCCCAACTTTCCATGTCATCTGCCAATTTTAAGTGGAATCTTGTTTTCCAGGTCGCTGATAAAAATGTTAAATGTAGGGCCAACAACCAAACCTTGTGGGAACGTAATAGAAACATACTTGTTCAATGACTTCCAGTTTAGTTAATGAGCTTTTAATCCATTTAATGTGTACAATGTTAATTTTATCATTCTAGATTTTAATCAAAATGTCATAGGAGTCTATTCCCTCTATCAAACCAAAGTTGTAATAACTTTCTCTTTTGAGGATAACTTGAAAGGCTCTATTTTTCCATAAAGCCACCTGATTGGCATTAATTATGATAACTCCATTTAATGTTTTGAGTCCCAGATCAGCCAGGATTGATGTCAAGTTGACAGCCTATCATTACACAGGTCATCCCATTTCCCCTTTTGAAATATTGACACATTATCTATCTTCCAATCTTCTGGGACTTCCCCAGTGTTCCAAGACTATTGAAAATTAACATTAACAGTCCAGTGAGCAACTCATCCAGCTTTTTTAATACTCTTGGATGCAAGTTGTGCAGACCAACTGACTTTAAAATATCCAACTCTTGTAGCTGCTTAACGTACTTTTTTTTCTGTTGCACTAATATCTCAGGAGTGTTGTATATGTTTTTCCCAAATACAGAAAAGAAATGTGGTGAATTCTTTTACATTAAGTTGATGATTTCCATCTAGTAACGGACCAATACCACTGTTAGGATTCTTTTTGTTCCTAATATACTTATTGTCCTTAACTCTTGTGTTCCATTGTTTCCCTTCATCAGTTTTCTACAGTTCCTAGTTTCTGATTTATATTCATTACTATTGGCTCCTCATGTCATATATTTTTGGAGACAGATCTGCCTTCATGTCCTCTCTACACCAGATTTTTTTAAAACAAATAGGGCTGCCTTCATCACTCATGGGACTGGAAATCTAGTAAAGTGTTCTTAAACAATTCAAAATTATCATTCATACTTAAATTCTTTCTCCCAGCTGACTTGGTTCAATTGTTTTCAGATTTGTGAAACTGGTCCTTTTAAAGTACTGTGTATGTATATGTAATCACTGGCCTAGACTCCATTCAGTTTGCACATTATAAATGTGACCAAGTCATGATCACTTGTATGTAAGCTACCATTCATTTTTAGTTCTGTGAGCCGTTCCTCTTTATCTGTTGAGACAAGGTCTAATATAGCATTTTCCCACATTGGCTGCAACACTTTCTGAGTTAGGAATCTGTCAACATTGAGATGCACTTGGTTTATTCTTAGTGGAATGAATGACTGGTATGAATGATGCACAACAGTATACAATTGTAGGAAAAGGTGGGAGTTTTCCAACAATGTTAGTGATACACAGGGAAGTGCAATATGCCTTCACCACACAAGGTTTTAAGACAGCTGCTTACAAAATGCTTGATAGTAAATCTGAAGTTTTGGACTTCCATTGCTTAATTATGCAAATAGTCCTTTTCAGTTAAGATCCTACGAGGAAGAGGTGCTGTGGGGAGAAGGCCCAAACCTGCAAACTTCTTCCTTTGGTTAATTAATCACACGTGATGTCCCATGAAGGCCTGACCCTGCTCATTTTAAAGTTAGTGATACTAATCCCATTAATTTCCATGGAGCAGGATGGGGGTCATATTCCCTAACCTGTGCAAAATCAAAGTGTTCTGGGTTACATGTGTTCAGTATTGTTTTGAGTTAGTATAAGCAGGACCCAGTTCCCAGAGGAAAAGATGTTATGATAACATTGCTCTTGATTTTCATTATGATTATTGCTATTTTAGTTTAATCAATGCCTAGTGCTGACACAATGCTTTGTTTTTACAAACATTAACTAATAGCCATTAAAAATGCTCTAAAGTTTCAGATGGCTGCAGGGATTCCCTTAAATTAAAGATTCCAAAATACTAGCTACAATATGGCAATTGAATGTCTCATAATCAAGCTGCCTGGAATTTTAGTAAGTTTAATCAGATTTCTCCCTCAGTCCTACCCATTTGCTTTAATGAAATTGAAAACTGAATTTATTTTAATATGCATACATTAATAAAACATGCTAAGCAATGAGGCAGGACAAATCAGGATCACTTGGGTAGGAAGTAGCAGCATATGAAGTTTGCTGTTTTTCATTTGCATTGATCTGGGGAGGGGGAATAAGCCCAGACATTCATTTCATACCATTTAGACACTACCCTGGCTAGCTTCAAGCTCTGAAAACTCAGAGCAAAGCTAGGAAAAACTAGTAGGCATTGATGATAAATTTTGTGTGTGTTTTTTGGCATCTCACCAGGACCTCTATCCCTATTCCCATCAGCATTCGTCCTGATGACTTCCAGCTCTAATTGGAAGAGGCCACTTGCCCACTTTATCATAGCAGAATTAATTTCATCTTCACTAAGTCATCCCTGAGAGATGGGAGTCAAATCTTGCCTTGAACATGCCCCAGCATTCAAACATTGCTGTGTATCATGTCTCTGTATCCCAGAAGCACAAGTACCATATTTTGCAAGCATTCTCATGTTAAATACACATTTTTAGTTGAACACTGAAGTAAACAGATGCTTTCAGCACGTGTTTTCATATTTTATTTTGATGTCAGACTAGCTACTGTTGCCCTTGGTTTAACTTTTTATACCCACCTGTATACCTTATCCATTAGAAATAGTATCTTTTTTTTTTAAGCTGGCTCCTTCTGTGTCTGGACTTACATTCACAAAAAGAAAAGGAGTACTTGTGGCACCTTAGACTAACAAATTTATTTGAGCATAAGCTTTCGTGAGCTACAGCTCACTACTCTGTGTGGATAACAAAGTTCCTTCCTGATAAATGAAAGGAATAATTAGGTTTCATGAACTGCAAAGGGATTTTAAAGACTTTTTTTTTTAAGGGCCTCACTTTTTGAGTACAGTACACTTGGTAGCGTCACAGGAATTACATATGAAAGAGCAGTGCCTATGTAAGTAAGTTTGAGACTAAGCTCCTGCTTCACAGTTCCTACCTTAAGTTTATAAGAACAAAAATAGAAACTGAGAAACACACTCACTATTCCTGCTTGGGGGATAGCTTTTTCTCTTTGAGTTGAAATGAGTGACTAGTCAAAAATGCAATTTTTTCCCCCCTTCAGCCCGTTCTCCTCTTAAATTTAGCGCCAACTGACTTTGTACCCTTCTAGGGACTAGTGAGCTGGGGAATATCATTACAAAACACTAGTTTCAGTTCACAAGAATTTGTATACATATTTTCCTGGCTTTTCAGCCAAGACATGAAGCTTGAATGAACTTCATATCAGCAATACAACTCAATTGAACTACAGTACTAATTTTCATTGTTTCAGAGTAAGCCCAGATACCAAATCCAGTGACGTGTGTAACACTTTGGGGGGAAAAAGAAATGGGCTTAAAGGTGAGCCAAAGTTCAAACCTTGGCAAAATGGTTTATAAAACCTAGTTGGGAGTTTCAAATTCATGATGAAACTTGAAGGTGACTTATTTCAGTGAGTACATCCTGCTCTTTATATCTGTCTATGGCATCACTATCTACTTCACTTTACACTCCAAAGCCAGTATAAGGAAGGTGCTGTATCTTTTACTGTAGTAGGTAAATACTCCCTAGACGGCTGGAAGAACAGTTTATGGGATTGCAATGAGCAGTTCGTAAAGACATTCTAGGCATGGTAGAATCAAGGTAGAAGTCTTGACTACGAAGTAGGCAGAGATTATTGCTGTTCATCATTAGATGGTTCAGAGGTGTGAAAGTTGATCGTGGCTTCTCCCAAAAAAGATTGTAACCCCACTCCATCCCCAGAAATTTCTTCTACAACAGAACTTTAGTCTGGGATTTCCATGAGCATGTAACTCCTGAATCCCATTTAAATATAATAGGGTGTTGACATGTAAACTGATACCTGATGCTATTAAGAACCTTTAGAAAACACACTGAGGACTTAAAATTCAAAACAGACCACCTCCACAAGTGACCCACCCACTAAGCTTATTATCCCTACAAAACACAGTACTTTTTTCTCCTTTTTGCTGGCATTGGAGCAGCACTTATACTATTTCAGACTTCTGATGAAATTATGCAATGCGATTAGTGCCTCCAAAAAACAATACTTGTTACAGTTCTGCTGTTTCATTGATTATTCTTTCTACTGTATGTAGACACAATAGTCTGATTTTTTTTCTCCCCTTCCCCCATTTTCTCTAGATACTTTATCCGACTACTACCTTCAGAATGCTTTTGGCCACAAAAGCTAAAAATAGCATAAAACAGATTTATCCTAGGAAAGTTTTCCAGAGGTAAATAAGGAGTGTTCAAAAGTTCAGATTTTCATCCATTCCTAGAAACTTGCTGTATGGATAGAGCAGCAGACCTTCTCCTGAACCCGTGGGCTCTTGATAAGTTTCTATGCCACAGTTTAATAGGTTTATAACCAAATGGTTTTTAAAGGAAGCTATGGCCTGGATTCAACATGTGAGGCCTATGTGAATAGTTTCATCTTTACCTCTCACACAGAGGTTTTCAAGCAATGCCTCCTCAGGCAGCATAGTTCTCATTGTCAGGAATACAACTGCTAGGAGTTCTGATTTTCATGGAACTAGTTTGTTCAGGTGTTTCACCTTTTATCCTAAAACTGAAGCATTAAGGGCTAATCCTTTTCTGATTTAATATGCCATGTAATTCCACTAATCGTAAAGCCTTCAACAAACTGCAATGGTGTTTCATAGGGCAGAATTGGACATAGTGCTGTCTAATTTTAATTGAATTTCATAGCCCAAACTAGTTAATGACTGCTAACAATATGCATTTTTGCCTACTTGAGTCCCCAAGTTAATAATTAGGATTGAGTAGGGGATATTAAGTTGTTTAGGGGCTATGATGATTGGTAAAGTGAAAACCAGACATAATTTGAGACAGCTGCTGACACTTTCAATTTTGTTTGGACAAAAATCAGGAACAAAATGTTTTCTGAGCAGCTTTAATAACTCATGGATACCACCTATGATTAATTATGGAGCTGAAGGTTTATATTTTTACTTTTTAGGAAAAGTAACTATAAAAATTACAAAGTACAGGGGTGCAATAGAAAGCCATATTTCTTATATTATAAGGCACATTACACTTGTTCAGTGCTTCACATTTTAAGAAAGCAATCGAAGAATCAAAACAAGGATGAAAGAAGCCACAGAAAATGAGTGGGGGGAGGAAGGAGGATGCTACTCAGGACATAGAAAGTAACACTACACAGAGCCAGGAAAATAGTTAACATACTGCAGTGACAAGCTTACAACTAAGGGGTGGAGGTTGGAAATTGCCCAGCTGTGGTGTATGCTACCTCTGCAGCTATTGTTACCAGTGTCTCATTCACAACTGAGCCTATCACAACAAGGTATTTAGAGGTCACATTAAAATAAGGTCCAACTACTAAGAGTGAGAACTGCTTTTGGAAGTCTTAATTAAATAAAGTAGAATTATAGTATTTTATTGATCATCCAGGTTATTAGCCCATGAATGTCATCTCAACTGTAGGTATGGTTAATTATCTGAGGTAAGAGGCAATAGGCAATGTTGTTACACAGTGAATTTCCACAGTGAGCCCTATTTCCTTTCATTGGGAGAGTTGCTTAGATGTGGTGTGTTTTCTTAAGATCTGATCCTGCTCCCTAAAAGGGACTGTCAATTTGAGTAAGGATCAGGCTATTATACATCAGTGGTACTACTTTTTTTTTCCTAATGAGATGAATCATGAGGAAAAAACACAAGGTTAATGTTCCAAGGGGCCTAATTATAATCAGGTGAGAGCCTGAAAAGGCACCTAAGGTGATTTCCGTGAAAGTCCATATGAAAAGCCTTAATTAAGAAGAATGATGGCCTTTACTTTAAGTCCCCTGAAGAATATAAGATGCTCTATTTAACTATTCCACACCCAGTAGCAAGAATATCCAAAATCCCAGTGTATTTTTAAGCAAATAAAACAGCTCCTTTTTGGCTACAGCAGGCCCTAGACTTATCTATTTGTCAGGGACACTAGCAGAAATGAAGCATTATGATGGACAAACTCATGAGAATAACATTAAATTGGAATCCAATAAAAAATTAGTGATTGAAGTATTCATGTAATTACAAAATTGTCAATAAAATTGTAGTGCCAACATTGTCTAGGTCCACCACAAGAAGGACAGGAGACACTTTGTGACAGATTTGTTACCAATCTGCCTGAGGTATCAGGTGCTCAGGCTGAGGCTGCAGGATCGTTGGGGTAGGAGATGAAAGAGCACACAAAGTAACAAAGTTTTAAAGCTTTATTAATAAAATAACAGTGGTGAGTGCTAGATTCTCCCCACGTCACTCAAAGGATGGAAGAAAGCATTAGTGCCCAAGCCCTCGTCCGCTTTCATACTCTCACATGCACAACCCAGGGCTGGCCAAGCCTGGCTGTAACGTAAGAAGAGGGGGAGGGTGGAGAAGAGTTCTGTCCTGTGCACAGTTGTCCAGGGTCCACTGTTGATCGCCGACTTCTTTCAGCGCTTGGGAGGGTTTTTAAGCCCTGGGTTCTTCTGGGGGCATTTTGTTCAAGGACCTCTCTTCCCCCGTGCTCTTTGTACCAGTCCAAACAGGCTTTCCCCAGCTTCCCCAAAACCTACTGGCTTCAGGGACGCAAGACTGTTTTTCCGCACCTGCTGACCTTCACTATCTTACTAGGTTTTGTGGCCCCTCCAGTTCTGCTCAGCTCAATTCTCCTTTCTCACAACTGATCGGGGTTGGAATCCAGGCTCCCATCTCTCTTGGCAGGCAGCTGAGAGTCTGTTGGCCAGAGTCAGTTTCTTATCTTCGGGCCTGGCTGGAGGGTCAAGTTAACCCATTCTCTTCTCCCCTCCTCCCCCTTTGGACTCTTGCAACCTGAAAAGGAACCTTTCACTCCCCACTCACACCTTTAACCCTTCCCACAATCCACTCCACTACATCTACTAAACTGCTTACCCAGGGGTTTCCTGGGGGGTGAGGGGGAAGGGGACATTATATTGTGACAACTTGTTATGGATTTAAATCAGGCTGCAACTTTATCTGCTGGGTAGTCCCAGACATCTATATAATAAAGTGTACAGCACAGGCAAATCCATGTTTATTCAAATCAGTTCTCTTGGTCTTCTACCAGCCCCCCTTTTGTTTCCATCCAGGTCTCCCAGCTAACCCATGGCTTGGACCTTACCACCACCCTCATAAGAGGGTTAAGGTGAGCTGTGAGAACGGGGCAGGGAAGGGGGTTTTGGCTCCCTGCCATACCAATCAGAGGAGTCCCCAATCCCCCTCCTCCATTCCATTCCTTTATCCAGTACCTCCTTTTAAGTCCTTTACCAGGCCATTTATCTGGTCACTGGCTGCCTTCCCTATGGAGTACCTGCACTGGACATCTGCCACAAGGAGGCTCCAGCAATTTTCTTGCCTTCCCTTTGCCCCACCCCCACCCCTCCAACCCAGCCAGGTTCCCAGACATCTCCAAATGGCCTCTTGCCTAGCAGCCCTACTGGGGAGAAAGAACCTATTATCCCATGTGTGCTTGTAAAGGGGCACCAGCAGCTGCATTGTCTTTGGCCTGGTACTTCAACAACCGCCCTCCACAGAGGGCTGTTTAGGTGACCCACTCTCTGGATCCTTGAATTGACAAGACTCATTAAGAGAAAACAAAATAAACAACTTGTAAGCATGGAGTGAAAAATCTTAATTCCACCAACCACCTCATATGCCAAAGTTCCAGAGAGAACCAGCGGCATCTGCTTGGGTTCACTTCTAGCCCCTGGTGCAAGCTCACAAAATCTTCAAACTGGAAATGAGACAAGGTGTCTGCTATGCCATTATCCATGTCCAGCATGTGCTTGGAAGAAAAACAGATGTTGAAGGTTAAACGTAGAACAAACACATTTACCAACTTCATAACCCTGTGTGATGTGGAAGTTTGGTCATTTGATAACCTATACCCCTGCCATGTTGTCACACTAGAAGCACACCCTTTTATTAGCCAGCTCTGATCCCCAAATCACCACCACAACTAAAATGGGGAAAAATTCCAAGAAGATCATGTCACGTACAACCCTGTTTTGTGTCCAAGTGGCAGGCCATTTTTGTGCACACCATTTGCCTTGATTAAAACACCCTGTGTCCCCTGCCACATCTGAATAGATTTTTAACCCCTTTGTAATAACCATTCCTGGCAAGAACAGGCTGAATGGGTCCCAAAATATGCCTTACAAACATTCCTGTATCTACAGGCGCTGCAAAAACAACCACAATCATTAAATGCCTAACAAATATTATTATGTGCCTCGGGCAGCTTGCTGCGGTGTGAATGAACCAATGTCTATGTGAACTCCTGGCACTCTTGGTGTCATCCACTCCAACCACAGTGGGAGATGAGGTATGTCCCACCTTATTCCAGTTTGTTAATTGAAACTGCTCATCATAATTAAACCAGGACATGCCCCAAACATATCATGTGCCTGCCTCATTATGCCCATATACTTAACCAAGGCAGGGCTCCTCTCAGGATAGGCCTGTACTATAACACCTGCATAGATGAGGAAGGCAGCCTCCGAATTTTCCCATGTTCTCGGCACCACTGGCCTCTTGGGCAGCTCGTTCTTTCGCTTGGCTTGCCTGTGTGTACCGTCTGTCATCACCTCCCTCTGCAATAGTGATAATATGTCCATGTATTGGTCTCAGGATTTTATCTTTAGTTGTACTGAGTAGGTGAACTCCCATCAGGTCAGCCACCCTGGCATAACCATACTCAAAACTGCATGGAGGGAGTTCCACAGAGCCCTGGTCCCCCACAGACCTGCCGGGAGTCTCTACTCTGTCCCATGAGGTTACATTCCCTGGTGGCCGATGCATTCCCATGTGCCCACGGGCTTCGATACTCTTGCCAGGGGCCTGCCCCTGTCCTGCTGCCCAAGCTTGAGCCCATGCTGGGCCTACCCTGTTACCCTGTACAGAACCCTCACACCTAACTGCCTGAAGTTGCTGCAGTAAATGCAAATTAGCTTGCAGCAGCTGTGTAATACCATCCATGCCCCCACTGAAGGTGCCACCCCTAGGTGGGTCTGCCCTGGCTTCAGGACCTCTAACTCATGAGCCCAGAGCATTCACTATCCCAGTAGGCTCACTCCTGTCCCCTTCAGGTGAAGTCACTGAGGGACAAGTTGAGCATGGGCCCTGCACCTCGCTGCGGCCCCTGCAACTGCCCCCGCCCCCTTGCCAGGCTGGAATAGGGAGACCAGATAGCAAATGTGAAAAATCAAGACAAGGGGTGGGGGTAATAGGAGCCTATATAACAAAGAGACCCAAAAATTGGGACTGTCCCTATAAAATCAGGACATCTGGTCACTCTAGGCTAGAAGGCCAGATACTACCTCTGCCATCCATGGCCCCAACCTCTGTGTGGTTCAGAACCAACTGACCCCTGGGATCAGCGTTACTCCCATCCCTTGTGTTCAGTGGAGAAGAATATCCTGGTTCTGGGTAACCTCGTGCCATTTGGAAGCACTATAATGCTGTGGAGAAAACCTCAGAAACAACTTCACTGACCGTTTGCTGCACAACTCTGCTGACTACCCCATTAATCCACACAGCCTGCCCACCTGCATGAGGGACACTTCCCTCCCTCAGTTCAGGAGGCTGCCCTGGGCTATGCCCTGGGTTATTAAACACACGGCCCTGGGCACTAGCAGCCCCCATACTGGTGAGCAGCCCAGGCCCCTGCTGCAATACTGCCTCCCTTGGGTCCCCTTCCAGCCCTTGGGCTCCATTGGGACTGCCCTGTGTTGCAGCTGCTGCCTCTCACCTTGTCCCCTCTCCAGCAAAGGTACAGACACCTGAGCCCCAACCTGCTCAGAGCTGGAAAGAATTGCAGCCTGATAGCCCATACATCTACTTGCTGCTGGTACATGGGAAAAGTTACATTTCCTTGTCTTCCCCCCTCCCACTTCCCCTTCCAATGCACATTGATTGTTTCAGACACTGACTAGCTGTGCTTGCCAATTCACCCCCATCCTTCCCTGATTGCAGCTTCCAGCCTGCCTGTGGGTGGAAGTACCTGGGGTAGGAGGATGCTAATTCCCCTTCCTGCGTGAGCCTAAAGAAGCCACGCTGTTGCGTGACTGCAACAGACGCTGGCCAGCAGCTTCACTTGCTAAATCACACCCCTTGTGTCCTACTTGTAATTTGCCTCTGCCTGCCCTTCCCTCCATCTGGGGCCAGGGGATAACAGCTCCCTTTTTTCCCCCGAGCTCACGCTTCTCTGTGTCCCTGGAGCCATGCTGCTTCATGATCCTGTTTGCTGGCTTCCTAGCTGCGTGGAACAAAGAGTCTTGCCCCATCCAGGTTTATGCCCTTCGGACCTCACATTCCTGGGGGTAGGGAGGGAAGTCATTGCTGCAAAGCTGACCACCAAGCACCTTTTTTGCAGCAGTTTCTGATCTCCTTCCTTCCCCTCCTCCCCCCACCATAAAGCAGAGCTGTCCTTCCTGGGTAAGCCCCAGACAAACTCTGCCCCACCTTAGTTGTGGCGTAGTCATTAGAATGGTCATTAGAATGGTCTATTACAGAATATTTTTTAAAACTACTATGACTTAAAAAAAAAGATTTAATACAGAATTAATGTAGCTGAGGCACCCATCTTAAAACTCCTATCTCTTAAAGTTCCGTAAAGTTTTTCCCCTTTTTTTCTGAAGGAACAGTAAGGTACACAAGGTATTTTAGCTGCAGGGTGCATATGTGGAGAAAGTGTTGCCCGCTGAGATCATCTGCCTACCTTGTAAATAATTGCAAAAAAACCCCTGGTCATGTTACAGTATGACATTTAGTTTTCTAATCCGTTTAATACCATAGTTTGCACATGGTGTGTTTTGATGTGCTTTTATGTTTCTGATACTAAAAAAAGCACATTAGAGCTGCAGTAGTGATTCTTTTACAGACAATATAATTTGTAACAAATTGCATTTTTCCAAAAAACATATAAATGAAAAAGCTAACCTCCTGTTCATTCTTAAAAAAAAAGTCTAAGCACCATTTCTGGATGCACATGAAACCAGAGTCTCCCATTCTCTTTTAAAGACCCAAGATAACTGTAGTGAGAATTTGAATAAGTCATGCACTAATCTGAGGGGGGGAAAAGTCTGTATCATAATTTCTATATTTCAAACTTGTTAATCACTTCAATTTCTCTTGTATCCTCCAGAACCTAAAAATAGTTAGCTAGCAATGACAGAATTTTACTGTTTCCCTGCAATTCATACAAAAGTGTTTGTGGAAAGATGGATGGCTTCTTATACAGCTGCTGCCTGGGCTTCAACCCTTTCATATTTCTCTTATGCCTGTTGAGTCCCTAGTTTTCACAGAGCACTCATACTATCCAGTCATATTTCATGCATTTGTATATACTGTGTATTGCACATCCAGTATTTCCAAGTAATTTTTATACTAATTAAAAGAAAAATAAGTTCTCTAGGACAAACAGGAACTCCTCACAATCCCTCCCCATGTTGGTGGTCCTGATTTTTCAGTGATTGGTATGTAAACAGTTTTTGCTCTCAGTTGGGTTCAAGGCAGGCAGGTGAAAGTCTATCAGTCCCCTCCTCTCTCCTTCAAAACTCCTTGCTGCTCCTCAAACCCTGCCTCCCTTCCTTTCACCAAGTTAGACCATCCACCTGAATCTCTCTCTTAACTTATCTGTCTGCTCAATTTCCAGCTGCCATTAACATCAGTTGTGCTCAACACTTGTGTGATTCAGAATTCAGGTGCCTCAAGAAAATGAGGACCACCAGTGAAAAGTTTCATTGTGTTAAGTGACTTGCCTACCATCCCATAGGAACTCTGTGATGGAGGCAGCAACAGATTCCAACTGCCTTAACCACGAGCTCACCATCTTCCTGCAGTTCCCTACCTCATTCATGATGCCTCATCCAACTGCTGCAGCAAACAAGGGAAGGGTCCTGGCAACAACAGCCTCATTCACTGCACAACCCACATTGATTCTCTGACCATCCTGCTCACTGAGTGAGGCAGGGTTCTTGGTTGAGGGGGAGAAGCATGTGATTGAAGACTTTATCATAATGGATATGCACAAGGGAGCTGAATTAAGGTTTCATAATGCCTTAATGTTGGCATTTCTGAACTCTCAAGTACTTAACTTCGCACCTTAATGTACATTTTTTTAAATTTAACATAGAGCAAAATAAAAGGGCAATAGTAATGCGGGGTTATAAGCAGGGGAGAAAGTAAAATGCAGATTTTACTGGTATGGGTCCACTCTGCCCCCCCAGCTCATAGTGTAGACACGGGTTAAGAGAGAATAAGACCCTGGGCATATATGAAGATGCTGAGACAGAGACCTCATTATTCATGGTAACAGGTCTTCATGAATTCTCTTCCATGACTCACTAGGCAGTTTGCTTCCCCACCAGATACCAAGAGCACCTTCACAGTATTTCAGCTAGAAATTTTGCTTCATTAATTTTGCTTGTGGCATTTCTTTGAAATTCAAGAAGGCTGCACGTGATGGCTATGGCTCCTGGGAAGGAAAAGCTTTTTCCATTCTGATAAATTAATCCCTCAGGATGAAAGATTCTCAAAGGAAAGTGACCTGACTTAAAAAATTAGACAAAATTCACACTAGAGAAAACAGTTTTCTTGAAGGATACAGCAGGGGAAAAATTCCCTCACCAGTAATTCTTTAAGTGATACAGTTATTCTAAAGGGGAGATTTGCAGCACTGAGTCCTTACCACCAAGAGGGGGGAAAATTAATGCAGAAGTGTCATCTATAATAAGTGAAAGTCCAGGTCATACTTTTACCTTCTGGTTTGATGGGCATTGTATTTTTAAGAAAGGGTTGAGAAGATTTTATGTCATGTAGAAATGCAAAGTGCTTTTACTTTATGGAGACAAAAACCTGGTGTGGGGGCATGATGAGTGGAAGAGAGAGACAGTATAAGGAGAGAGCTAAGGCCAAATCCTCAACTGATATGTCAATAGGGCTGAATTCATTCACAAAAATTGAGAATTTGGCCCTTCAAGTTGATAAGATTGAGGAATTTATATAGGCTAGTTCAGTACTAGCAATGAATCGACGTTCAAAAACACTGAATGAATTAAATACAGTGATGTGATCTTCTGAAGCACCTAAGTTACTTTAGGTGTACATCCCAATGAGCAGGAGGAAGACAGCTTCTTTTAAAGGCTAATAAAATTATGTTTATTGCATGATAGTTGATTTTGCCCCATGTAATACTTGTAAAGCAAGCCACAGCACATTGCTAGAGCTATGAGACAGACTCTGTGTATAAAGAGAATTAGTTTGACTAGTAGAAGTTAGATAAATATAATGTTAAATGTAGGAAGACTTTAAAAAGCCTGCCTAGGATGAGCTCACTTAAAGTATTCATAAGACTAAGATGTGCACATTAACCAGAGGTGCATGAAGCCTCTCAGGCAAAGCAGAATTTGTATCCAAACCCATTAATAGAAAGACTCACACTGCCAATTTCAAACGGCTTTGGATCAGGCCCTTGGCTGAAACTTGTAATTTTTCTGACATAATTATGGTGACAACTATACTTACAGCCATGCCAATTCATGCCATGTACAAAAAGGATACCACAAGTTTTCGTGGATTAAATCAATAGCCATGAGATCAACTATGAATGAAAACACTGATTGGAGAATTGGAAGGAGAGAGATTGTTTGAATGCAGGAAGAAGCTTTGGGAAAATATAGGATAAAGTAATTGAAGTCATCTTATACAATATAGACTCATCTTATATTTATGTAATTCTTTTGTTTCATTCCTATTAAGTGTCGGGATTGAAAAGAACAAACAAATTACATAAGTTTGCTGAGAGAAAATAGTTGTACCAAAGACTGAGTGTCTACGGCATCAACAGAGGTGAGGAAAAAGGTTCATGAACAGTAGGCAAAATTCCAAGGTAGGGGAAGGAGCAAATCCTTATTAATTTCATCAATGCTCCATTCCCACAAAATGCTGTGATTAGTCATGTCATCAATGCAGGCATTGCCAGATTCCAATGTAGTAACATCTGCACCTGGCTATAATGGGGAAAGTCTCCTTTTAATGCAGTTTCTCATTCCAACAATCCACTATCTAGCATCACTACTTCTCACCTACCCTCCCACAACACTGACGCATTAGCAAGAGGTATTTTTCATTTGTGGCTTCTTTATGGGATCTTTAATTACATCATATAGTTGTATCTCACCTCTGCACTGTCCCCTTTCAAGGGAGACAGTCAACATAGTGTTTGTACCAGAGGCACAGTCTGACCTAGCCTACACTTGGCATGGCAAAAAGTCAAAGCCACAAAGGAACAGCTGGTACTACTGGTGTAACAATGGAAGGGATGCAAGAAATATATTTGAGTACCCAATAATAGCTCAGCTGTTTTATGAATACATTGGTGTAAATAAAGCCCTGTGCTATGGAAGGGAAGGGAAAGCTATAATTACAGCTATTAGTTTCTCATGGGAACTTTAAAAAAAATAAAGACAAGTAATCATCATAGTCTGGCAAAAGGGGCAAAAGTCATGGATTTATTGGGGAGGGGTAGAGAACTGAAGCCTAATTAGTCGTGGCGGGGGGGTGGGGAAGGGTTGAGGGTCTGGGAGTATATTTGTAGATCTGTTTTCTAGAAGAGGAAGATGTTCACCATATTCCCCACCCCTTTTCAAATAGATGACACTGTTTGCTACCAAGGCTTTTGAATTCAAAGTAGACACTGACTGCACTCCACTTGCAGTGTAGCTTTTTCAAGTCGTGCTGCGGGGAGAAAGCACTGACTTAGTTTTCAGGTAAGACTGATCTTCAAATGTTCCTGCCAATTCTTTTTTAGTTTGAAGATTTGGCCAGCAAAAACCTTATAGTGAGGGCCCTACCAAATTCATGGTCCATTTTGGTCAATTTCACATCATAGGATTTAAAAAATAACAAATTTCATGATTTCAGCTATTTAAATACGAAATGTCATGGTGTTGTGACTGTAGGGGGCCTGACCCAAAAAAGAGTTGGGCGGTGGGGTGGGGGGGGGGGAGGTGTCACAGCGTTTTGTAGGGTCTGTTGCGGTACTGCTACCTTTACTTCTCTGCTGCTGGCGATGGTGCTGCCTTCAGAGCTGGGCAACAGGAAAGCAGGGAATGCTAGCCAGGAGCTCAGATCTGAAGACAGAGCCGCTGCCAGCAGCAGCACAGAAGTAAGGATGGCCTGGCATGGTATTACCACCCTTACTTCTGTACTGCTGCCTGCAGAGCTGGGACCTCATTCAGCAGCTGCCACTCTCCAGTTGCCCAGCTCTGAAGGCAGCAGCGCAGACATAAGGGTGGCATGGTATGGTATTGCCACCCTTACTTCTGTGATGCTGCTGGCAGCGACTCTGTCTTCAGATCTGGGCTCCTGGCCAGCAGTCCCTGCTTTCCAGTTGCCCAGCTCTGAAGGCAGCTCAGATGTAAGTGTGGCAATACCCTGATCTCCTTAAAATAACCTTGTGACGCCCCTGAAACTCCCTTTTGGGTCAATACCTCCACAATTTGAGAAACAGCGGTCTCCCCCGTGAAATCTGTATAATATAGGGTTAAAAGCACACAAAAGACTAGATTTCATGGGGGGAGACCAGATTTCACAGTCCATGACACATTTTTCATGGCCATGAATTTGGTAGGGTCCTTCTTAGAGTCTATGCACTAGGTGAAGCTCATTTTGGGATTAAGTCCACATGAAACCTCTCTCCATGTGTTCATCATGCTTTGATTATCTTAACCTTCATTTCTTCTCTGTGGTTGAGGACCTTTTCCAAGCAAACCTACTGCTCTGTGTTGGCTTCCTTGGCTCGTTTCCCTGGATGCTTTGGCTCAAGCTAAGAGCCTTCATCCAGTAATTCATGATGCAACACCTATAGAATCCTAACAGTGTTAGCTGCTTTTCTCCTCTCTCCCTCCTGTTTCACATCAGGTTGTGAATCTTAATTAATAGAGTTAAAAGGTCCAGAATGCCACTTTACAAAACACCTACATTAAGAATAAAAACAAATCTTGCTATGCAAATGTAGAGTAGAAAAACCCCAACAATTCCTAGCTCAGAAATTCCATGAGTGATGACAAAAGAGGCATTGACCTTTCTGGAAAGGAATCAAAGTTTATATAATCTCTCCTCCCTCCCCTTTAGAACTACCCAAAGGATGACCATTCTGTATTACAACAACTTTTGAGGGTTCAGAACATGTTTTTGTTTCAAGTGTGGAACAAAACCAGAACCTTTTTGGATATTTCTATGCAAACAGAATTGGGTCAAAATGTCCTTCCAGCCCCTCTGGACTGAAACCTGAGCTTTGGTTCAGGAAAACTTCTGGTTCCCGCTTTGGCCACTTCAAGGGAAAATGTCTGACTCTCATATACTTTAGCCTTGTGGTCAGGGCACTGGCCTGGGATGTGGGAGACGTAGGTTGAAGTGACCAGCCCTGGACTCTGGTTCATCATTGTAGTATTTGGGTGCCTTCAGTAGTGCATTAAACAACATAACTAACATTTGTTGTGTGTGTGTTCTCATCCTCTTTGCAAGGAAAAATTGTGGACCACCTGTGTAAATATGTACACACACATAGCAGTGTGTGTGATGTGTGTTAGAGAAAGCAAAGTCAGAAGAAATACACCTTGCACTTGGAGCAGAAAGCAGTGAGATTTGTGATGATCCTTAGCTGCTACGGGCATTTTTTTACTTTATAGTCTCTGACTGTCCCCAAAGAAAGTTTTGTCTCCCAAAAAGACATGCTTCACTGTTATTGTAGAGAGTTCCATTGTGCCAGGGGAGTGTAATTGACCATGGTCTTAGCTCTGAACTTTTAGATCTTTTAGATATCCTAGACCCAGGATATGGAACATTTTTTTTAAGATAAGGAGCAGGACCTTGAATTTAATTCAAAGTTATGGAATCATAGAAATATAGGACTGTAAGGGACCTTGACAGATCATCTAGTCCAGTCCCCTGCACTGAGAAAGGACTAAATATTATCTAGACAAGTGGTGGGCAACCTGCAGCCCACAGGCGGCCTGTCAGGGTAATCTGCTGGCGGGCCGCAAGACAGTTTGTTTACATTGACAGTCCACAGGCACGGCCACCTGCAGCTCCCCGTGGCCACTGTTTGCCGTTCAATGGGAGCTGTGGGAAGCGGCACGGGCTGCAGGGACATTCTGGCTGCCGCTTCCCACAGCTCCCATTGCCTGGGAATGGCAAACCGTGGCCACTGGGAGCTGCAGGCGGCCGTGCCTGTGGACTGTCAATGTAAACAAACTGTCTCGCGGCCCGCCAGCAGATTACCCTGACAGGCTGCCTGTGGGCCGCAGGTTGCCCACCACTGATCTAGACTAACCCTGATGTTTGTCTAACCTTTTTTTAAAAACCTTCAATGATGGACATTCTAGCTAACTTGTTTTGGTGCTCAACTACCCTTACAATTTAGAAGTTTTTCTTATTGTCTAACCTAAATCTCCCTTGCTGCAATTTAAGCCCATGATTTCTCCTTAATCACTGAGGACAGGAGAAGAACAATTATCACCCTCCTCTTTATAACAAACTTTTACATACTTGAAGACTGTAATATCTCCCTCAGTCTTCTCTTCTCCAGACTAAACAAATCCAATATTTTCAATCTTTCCTCATAGGTAATGCTTTCTAGACCTAGTTCTATAGGAAGTCATTGTTGAGAGGAGAGGACAGATCCAATGTGCTTACACTCCCCCATGCACTGGTCCTTATTTCTTCTTCCTCATCTTATGCAGGACTCCTCCTATCCCAGCTATGTAGGCATCCCTGCAAAGTGATGCAGCCAGTGTAGTCCTCCCTGCACAGAGATCACCTGGGAAGTGATTATGACTTAGGGAGGTATACTGCCCCACAACCTGGGCCAATATCTAAATGGCTCAAATTGCCCCAGTGTCTGATATTGTTGAGCAGTGGCTCCAAGATTATTCCTTTCTGTTCTGTTCTTGTGCCAAAGATTATTGTCCACAAAATAAAATTCAATCCTTAACTGCTTTGTTATACTCTCCACAAATATCTGGACAGTCAAGTTACCCAGGGGTACCAAGCCCTTTTCTTTTACCATCTGTTCTGTTTTCCCTGAGCAAGGATTTGCCCTTGCATTCCCCTTGATCAAGAGACCTGGATCTGGCTCCAGCTAATGTTGTTTTTTAATTAGTTTTTGGCTGTCCAACCTCAATACCTTTTTCCTATGTCTCAAAACTACTACCACTTGGCAGAGTTGAATACAATTGGCAGTCAGTGTTCAAGAGAGGCCCAGAACTTGAATAGAAGGGGGTGGAGGTCAGGATGCTACCCTGGCTGAGAGAGTGGCATATTAGAATCGGATACTGGCTCTACTCATTGCTATTAGATACTTACTTTCACCAGTGCCAAATCAATAGAGTTGAGTAAGGGTGCTATTCTGAAGGGATAGTAAATGTGTCCTATTCACAACATGCATAGCTGAAGTATCATAAACCCAAGGAAAAGTATGGTATGCCTCCCTTGAATAAGGCGACAGAATTCCTAAATTGTGAACTAAATTGTCAAAGGCATTTAAAAATGTTCAGAATTGTCTCTTTTTTTGCAATGAAACTGGAAAATGGAAAAAAGGGATATGGGGTGACACAGACAAATTTATAATTGGATGGGCTTGAAACATTAAGTTGGGATCTCAGTTGTGAGAGCACAGTGGTTTCTAATATACCTATTAATATATCCAAAGCACTTTAACTGAAACTATCCCAGTTCTTCAAAAAGTTGCTGTGTGTTCAGTATGCTGGTTTTGTCAGCAAAACTTTATATCCTCATTGTAGTATTTAGACCATAAAGAGTCCCAGTAGTTAATGTAGAGGGAAGCATTTGCAAACTAGTTTAACTCAGTATGTAATCTTTGATCTTAATGTGACCTAAGAGAAGATATCTACTGAGACCTGTCAAAACTGCAATGTCAGATAAATGGAAATGTTGCAATTTACAGATTTTGCAGATCTACAGTTTCCAAACGTGGTACAGAAGCTTTCTTAAGTGAGAGAAATCCTGCTACAAATTAAAGGTTTTTTAATTTTAATTTTTAAAATAGGTCACTAAAATTGAAATGTAAAACAGCTGGGATATTTGTGCTTTTTCTGAACTCATGCCCTGTGGGATGAATTTGACTGCCAACTGTATATTTGTTAATTGCTGCTGTTGTAATCCAAAGAGCTTCTTAGAGATAGACACTTATATTGAACATCAAAATTAAATTCCCTCTTCCTGAATATACAAAGGCACCTCAGAATGGCTTTTACATGATCCTCATCATGAATGTCTTCCATTCAGAGGGGCAGTAACAAATATTCTCCTGCTCCTTTTGTCTTTCACTAACCTTGCCACATGAAAAAATATGTACACCTAGTCAAAACATTGTTTTATTGCCCAATTTTCTGTGCACCTGCATGTTTTTCAGGATTCCGATCTACTATTGATGAATTCAGTTGAATACTTCTGAATAAAAGACATTTTTTTAATTCACTATAGACTAGCAAGTGTGATGGCGAAATTTATTTGCAGAATTCAGTTAACTAATTTACATGAAAGTGTCATAATAGGCTTGTATTTCTGCTGTATGATTTCATTCTTCCCTTTTAATATTTAATTGCATTAGCAGTGTGCTAGTGTAATAGATCTTACTGGGTATTGCTTAATAAATAATGCAACCCACCATTTATGAACTACAAACAAGGAGTACAAGAAGGTACTAGACAAGTGACTCAGGTCTTGTGCCCTTAGAGGAGCAAGGTTATTTTGTATGTTGCCATAAATATAAAGGGAAGGGTAAACCCCTTTAAAATCCCTCCTGGTCAGAGGAAAAATCCTCTCACCTGTAAAGGGTTAAGAAGCTAAAGGTAACCTCGCTGGCACCTGACCAAAATGACCAATGAGGAGACAAGATACTTTCAAAAGCTGGTAGGAGGGAGAAAAACAAAGGGTCTGTTTCTGTCTGTATGATGCTTTTGCCGGGGACAGAACAGGAACGGAATCTTAGAACTTTTAGTAAGTAATCTAGCTAGGCATGTGTTAGATTATGATTTCTTTAAATGGCTGAGAAAAGAGCTGTGCTGAATGGAATGTATATTCCTGTCTGTGTGTCTTTTTTGTAACTTAAGGTTTTGCCTAGAGGGATTCTCTATGTTTTGAATCTAATTACCCTGTAAGGTATCTACCATCCTGATTTTACAGAGGTGATTCCTTTATTTCTATTAAAAGTCTTCTTGTAAGAAAACTGAATGCTTTTTCATTGTTCTCAGATCCAAGGGTTTGGGTCTGTGGTCACCTATGCAAATTGGTGAGGATTTTTACCAAACCTTTCCCAGGAAGTGGGGTGCAAGGGTTGGGAGGATTTTGGGGGGAAAGACGTGTCCAAACTACATTTTCCCAGTAAACCCAGTTAAAGTTTGGTGGTGGCAGTGGAAATTCAAGGGTAAAGGGTAAAATTAATTTGTACCTTGGGGAAGTTTCAATCTAAGCTGGTAAAAGTAAGCTTAGGAGGTTTTCATGCAGGTCCCCACATCTGTACCCTACAGTTCAGAGTGGGGAAGGAACCTTGACATATGTATTAAACTCACAAGGTTGTGGTAAAATATCCAGAGAGGAGTCCATGCCAAAACTGCAGATCTAATAATCTTTGAGCCAGATTTTGCTCTTTGGCCGAAAAGACACACTCTTAAAGAGGTGTTGAGTACAGTTCTACCTTCAATTTACACTTTTGAAAATGGTATATCTAGGTATTAACAGAATATATTCCCAAGAATAAACTTAATTAAGGTGAAACAAAAGTTCAGCGTACATATCAGTAACTAGTGAGCAAGACATCCATTAAAAAGGGCGGAAGTTCAGAATAAATGTTTAGAATCCCAGACATTAACTGTATTTCCCATTCTCTATACAGTATCCAAATGACTTTAACTCTTCCCCTTAGCAATTCAGCCTCCTATCTTTTTTGTGCCTATTTTGTCAGAGGTTATAATAGGATCAAGGGCTTTGCAGCCTCTGGCTAGAAAATCTGTACAACTTGAAAATCTGTGTCTGTAAAATGTAAGAGTATTGAAAACAGTTACTAATGAGAATTTGAGTGGTTTTGAGTTTCTATTATTATTGGGAGACGGAACATCTCCTTTCCATGAGAGAACATCTCCTTTCCACTGACACCACTCCAACAGGAGAGACGACATAAACCAGGATTGAAAGGTCAAAATTTGCTGTGCAGGTGCTTCAGGAACTTTTCTGGCATTCCATTGCCTATTCTTAATTTTTGTTAGTGAGAGATCAATGGGAATTAGTTAACCTATTAGTACACACATTTCACAATGATGAAGATTTTGGTGATATCAGAGTTCCTGTCCTGAATCAGGATAAAAGAATCAAAGTCAAAAAATGCTTGCGAACCAAAAAATAAATAATAATAATTTTTAAAAAATAGATTGAGTCGATTAAAATGTTTCCATTTTGACCATTTTAAAAAAGTTTGAACGTTATGTAAAACTGAAGCTTCAAAATAAATAAATGAATAAAAACCAAACATGATTTCTAACTGGAAAACCAGAATTACTTATTTAAAAAAAAGTCAAAACAAAATGTTTGGACAACTACAAAGTTGTCTTCAACATTTTAAGGCATTGAAACGGACCCTTTCCTGGGGGTGGGGGGTGGAGAGGCAGGATTGTTGATGAATCGACATTTTCTAATATTGTTTTATTGCAAAATTCCTGACTAGCTTCAGCAAGAGTTTAAAATCAGGCTTTTTTTTTTTTAAACCAGATGAGACAAACATGGCCCAAACTCTCCATAGTAGTTTACCAGTGGCAGGGAAGTCTGCAGTACATATCAGTGCAACTGTGGGTACTGGTTGTGATGGTTCTCAGGGCTCCCAGGACTTAGTCACCTTGTTACACTGCCTCCAGCAAAAGGGCGTCTTTCTTGTGATAGCTGGGTGCTAGGTCCCTGACACCACCTGCCTATCATCCAGTCAAGCACTGTCCTCTCAGTTTTACCAGCCCTATCTTTGCCTTGCTGGTTAACAAACTATGCAGCCCAGTCCCCTTGAAGTGTTCCCTTCCGACACTGGCTACTCACAGAAATCCCAGATCCTCTGCACCCAAAAGTGCAGTTCACCAATTTTACCTTAAATCACCACTCCTGACACAACATTTGTGAGCACTTATAATAAAACATAGGAAGGTTTATTTAAGAAAGAATAGAGGTTCCACTAGAATCAAGAATGAGAAATAAATTATTACAATATAAAACTAGGCCCTATTCTTACTAATAGCTACATTTCCTCTCTAACAAAGTAGGTTTCCCACCACAAAGTTCAGTTTGGTGCAGAGCTGAGTGGCCCAAGAACCAGGATCTAGTCTTTCATGAAACACCTTCACTCAGCATGATATCTCCTTAGTGAATGGAAGTGGAGTGATTTTCGCCACTCTGTGAAATACAGAAGCAGTCTTTTATTGTCATCATTCATGGGCAGGGCAATCCCCTGTCTGTCACAATGGTCCTTCTTACCTCCAAGTGGTTTTGATTGTTAACAGTTGTCTTTGATGGTTTTCCACTGACTGTTCTGATATGGATCAAGAGTAAGCAATTGAACATTGCACTACATCATCAGGGAAGGCTGACAACTCCCTCCTGTTTGAATGGGACATCACTGAGACACATGATTCCCTGGTGACTTTTATCTTAATACCATAAGGCATAATTTTCAATGGTTATATTATCCCTTAAATATTATCTGTACACACATTTCACAATGATTATGAATATTGATACATTACAAGTTTTTAGTAGATACTGCATATGCTACCCTTCACTGATAAATACTGTGAAAATTATGTATTAGTTGTAGTGAGTTTGTCAGCTCTGAGACAGGAGTTGTTACGAAAAATAATTAAATTTCTCTTCCGGGGTGGATTCCTTCAGCATCAGTTCTGTTTCCTACAGTCATGTAGAAACAACATGTGCCTACCTGACATTGGGAGTTCTAGAGCCTAGATGTGCCCATTTGGTTTGCTGATGGGCTATTTTATTCCTTTGTTTGCAGCAGCCTGTCCTTTGGAGTTAGGAAACCCAAGAGCTCCTGTGCTCATTCTAGAGCAGCTCAGGGCCATTAATTCTTTCCCTAGCATGTTCAGTGCTTTCAAAATTATTCACACAATGGCCAGAGTTCTTACCCAAGACAGTTTTCCCCATAAACTGCAACTAGGGTGGGAATTTGCTGGGCAGCTTCCTACTGTTAATTCCACATATAAACTGATTTCCTAGCTGCTCTAATGTAACACATGGGATGTAAGCTTTTTGAAAACACTATAAATAGTGACAGCTTTTCAACTAGTGTCTATTTCAGAAACTTCTGCTAGGGATGAGCTTGGTTCACAGTGGGTACAACTCCCACTGAAGCCTAAAGCTGCATTACATATTTGTGGCAGAGCTATATCTGGGCCCTTTAGCTTTCAGCCAGGCCATTAAATTAAAAGGAATAAGAATTCTGGACATTTTAGTGTTAGACTCAGTTTTACCTGATAGCACTGATAGGAACCCCTCTGTCTTTGTAGTATTTGGTGTCAGAAGCTCTTTCAGACATTCATAACAAGAGCTAGATACCCCTATGGCATAATCCAAACTTACTGCAGAATCATCTTAGTTTAATTGTTACTCTTCAGAGGCCAATTTCTTTTTTCAAAACCATCAGTGATCTCCTCCTCCATTTCCAAATTGTTGCACTTGGTGTAAAGATAATTAAAAGTCTGGAAGACACTCAAAATTAGCGTTTGAGGAAGTCAGCTTCCTAAATAGGACATTTTGACTATTCCAAGTGGTACAGCTCAAAACTAGGAGAGGTCTAGGGAGACCTGCAACATCAGAACTCTCTAACAAAGATATACGTAGAGATGAGCTAATACCTATTCAGTACCAAGGCATTTTTAAAAATGCTAAAGAAATTGAAGAAATCAGAAAAAGACCTCCTAGTACAGAAGAATTATAGGCTACATCTTCACTGCACAACTGGCCTGAGTTAGCCTAGCATAGATATTGTCCCCACTGCAAAGCTCTACCCATGCCAGACCTGTGTGGCTGCATTTATAATGGTGCTGTACTAGCCAGTGTGCTGGGCTAGATTTCTAGCAGGATGTCCCACAGTTCTTTGAAGTGCATTAAACTGGGCCATTATGAATTTATTTGCAGAGTATTGTTTGAAAACTTCTGTCTTATCTTTGCTCCTGCAAGTGCTTTTATGGGTGTTACTGATATCCCGCAGTAGCTTACCAGAAGGGTGGTGTCAGCTTTTGGGCAACTAGCAGCACAGGAGAAGAATTTCTGTTCAAATGCTGTGAAAGTGCAGCAGAAAAGGAGCAGGCAAACATGAGGTTGAGGCCTACAGCCCAGGTGAAAGACTGAGATAGGAATGGAGGACTAACAGCACCCAGGCTTGATTAGCTTGCATGCTTATAGCAAAGTAAGTGGGCTGCTAACCCAGATTGAAGGGAAACCAGAGCTCAAGCCTACTCCCTCAGCAATTCCTGCTAGCCCAAGCTTAAAGTATCATCAAACTCAGGTTAGCCAGTGTGGATGGAAGGTGGGTTAATGGCAACACCTGGGCTAACTCTGCAATGAAGACATCCCCACAGACATCCCGACATCCCTACAGACATCCCAACATCCCTATGTTACAGAATATGCGTTCTGCTAGACATGGGACACACAGGTTGCAGAGTAACAGCTGTGTTAGTCTGTATTCGCAAAAATAAAAGGAGTACTTGTGGCACCTTAGAGACTAACCAATTTATTTGAGCATAAGCTTTCGTGAGCTACAGCTCACTTCATCGGATGCATACTGTGGAAAGTGTAGAAGATCTTTTTATACACACAAAGCATGAAAAAATACCTCCCCCACCCCACTCTCCTGCTGGTAATAGCTTATCTAAAGTGATCACTCTCCTTACAATGTGTATGATAATCAAGGTGGGCCATTTCCAGCACAAATCCAGGGTTTAACAAGAACGTCTGGGGGGGGGTAGGAAAAAACAAGGGGAAATAGGTTACCTTGAATAATGACTTAGCCACTCCCAGTCTCTATTCAAGCCTAAGTTAATTGTATCCAATTTGCAAATGAATTCCAATTCAACAGTTTCTCGCTGGAGTCTGGATTTGAAGTTTTTTTGTTGTAATATCGCAACTTTCATGTCTGTAATCGCGTGACCAGAGAGATTTTACATTTGGGAACAATGTATACCTTCAGATCAGCGGCACTGTTATGGGTACCCGCATGGCCCCACAGTATGCCAACATTTTTATGGCTGACTTAGAACAACGCTTCCTCAGCTCTCGTCCCCATAGTATGCCAACATTTTTATGGCTGACTTAGAACAACGCTTCCTCAGCTCTCGTCCCCTAATGCCCCTACTCTACTTGCGCTGTATTGATGACATCTTCATCATCTGGATCCATGGAAAAGAAGCCCTTGAGGAATTCCACCATGATTTCAACAATTTCCATCCCACCATCAACCTCAGCCTGGTCCAGTCCACACAAGAGATCCACTTCCTGGACACTACAGTGCTAATAAACAATGGTCACATAAGCACCATCCTATACCGGAAACCTACTGACCGCTATTCCTACCTACATGCCTCCAGCTTTCACCCTGACCACACCACACGATCCATCGTCTACAGCCAAGCTCTGCGATACAACCGCATTTGCTCCAACCCCTCAGACAAAGACAAACACCTACAAGATCTCTATCAAGCATTCTTACAACTACAAGACCCACCTGCGGAAGTGAAGAAACAGATTGATAGAGCCAGAAGAGTTCCCAGAAGTCACCTACTACAGGACAGGCCTAACAAAGAAAATAATAGAACGCCACTAGCAGTCACCTTCAGCCCCCAACTAAAACCCCTCCAACGCATTATTAAGGATCTACAACCTATCCTGAAGGATGACCCAACACTCTCACAAATCTTGGGAGATGGGCCAGTCCTTGCCTACAGACAGCCCCCGCAACCTGAAGCAAATACTCACCAGCAACCACATACCACACAATAGAACCACTAACCCAGGAACCTATCCTTGCAACAAAGCTTGTTGCCAACTGTGCCCACATATCTATTCAGGGGACACCATCACAGGGCCTAATAACATCAGCCACACTATCAGAGGCTCGTTCACCTGCACATCCACCAATGTGATATATGCCATCATGTGCCAGCAATGCCCCTCTGCCATGTACATTGGTCAAACTGGACAGTCTCTACGTAAAAGAATAAATGGACACAAATCAGATGTCAAGAATTATAACATTCATAAACCAGTCGGAGAACACTTCAATCTCTCTGGTCACGCGATTACAGACATGAAAGTTGCGATATTACAACAAAAAAACTTCAAATCCAGACTCCAGCGAGAAACTGTTGAATTGGAATTCATTTGCAAATTGGATACAATTAACTTAGGCTTGAATAGAGACTGAGAGTGGCTAAGTCATTATGCAAGGTAACCTATTTCCCCTTGTTTTTTCCTATTCCCGCCTCCCCCAAGACGTTCTTGTTAAACCCTGGATTTGTGCTGGAAATGGCCCACCTTGATTATCATACACATTGTAAGGAGAGTGATCACTTTAGATAAGCTATTACCAGCAGGAGAGTGGGGTGGGGGAGGTATTTTTTTATGCTTTGTGTGTATAAAAAGATCTTCTACACTTTCCACAGTATGCATCCGATGAAGTGAGTTGTAGCTCACGAAAGCTTATGCTCAAATAAATTGGTTAGTCTCTAAGGTGCCACAAGTACTCCTTTTCTTTATGGGACACACAGTTATAGCCAAATTACTGCAGCTGAGCAAACATTCTCGTTAATAATGTATAATGAAACATTTGACTTTCTTTCTACTATGCAACCCCAATGCGCTCTTCAAAGTGATTGAAGGAGGTAGTGAGAGGTCACAGCAGTGGCATGCCAAAGGTTAGAGATGAAAAATGCTGTTGGTCAGTGAGACCTTAAATCTTGTAGAACTCTACAGAAATTTTGTTACACTTTATTAGAAGAGTGTTAATGCTGTACTGTAGATTTTAGAAGAATTACATCCTTGCTATAGACTCCTATAGGATGGCTTCAAAGATCTACAAAGAGGTCAGCACTTGAGTTTCCCACACTAAGTACCAACATCTATTTGTTTCATTTTCTCTTAAATTGTACAGAAATTTTCCGTGGGGGTTGGGAAGGGAGGGAGAAAATGTTCCAAGAGAGACATAGGGATTTTAATAATTTGCACAACAAGCCCAGGATTTTTTGTTCTCTGCATTGTTTCTCTTTTAATCTCAGATGCTTTAAGCCTGAGACTTATGTTTTGTACCTTTTTGTCTTTGCTTTAATTTCATTTTCACTCAATATTTTAAGATTTGTTTGAGACCTGATTTGCGGCTTGTTCTGTCCATGTGAAATATTAAGATTTGTTCTCCAATACAAGAAAAGAACTTGAGAACGAGGCCAGAAGTACAGTATCTGGGGAACTCAATCTGAAGCATTGGGGAAGAACACCCTGTCCCTAAGAGGTTCAACCAAGATATTGGCCATGGTCAGCCAAGCACATGGGTAACCACTTGTAACATAAGACTACCGGTTAGGGGGCTTATTCCTTTACCCACTTACTTCCCTGGTCCTTCTCGCATGAACAGAGAGCAACAATACCCGAAATGCAAAGGTGCAAACAATTCAATATTTATTGGGGTGAAATTCCAGAAAGCATGATTCCAGTTTCCTTCCTTAGTGTCCCCCTTCCCAGCTCTGACACCACAGAGCCTTACCTGTGTCCCTGTTCCCATTCCCGCCTCCATCAAAACATGATTCCAATTTCCCCAACCCCATTCCCTGTTCCCATCCCCCCCCCACACCCAAAAACTTCCTGATTGACTGCAGACTATATAGTAAAACTTGAGTTCTGCTTAGCTATACCTTAACCAATCATTTTACTGAAATTTAACTAACCAATCCTAACATATTGTAACATGATTATTTAACCAATTATATCCCACCACCTTAATTAGTGTACACCCAGCAAAATTAATTATACAGCAGACAGAAACAATCACAGAACTGGACAGAGGTTATACAGACAAACAATAGGGAAATGGGGACTACAGTGATAGAACAACAAAGAAATGACGATTTCGCATCCCAGCTATTGATAAGTAAGTTCTTGCCAGACAGGATGCTATCAAACTAAGTTTCCTTTTACATCTTCCAGGCACTTCCTTTCTCTGGAGGTGATAGGCATTATCAGGACAGGATTGTATTCCTAACGGCCCAATAGCACCTTATTTCAATGTGACTAGTTCGGAATGTGAGGATGTGACTGTTCACTTCCCAGCTTATGGCTGCCTCTGCTGCTTAGCCAAAGATCTTAGCCTAAGCACAGGGCCTCAGGCTGTCACTGTAAGAGAAGGACCTTACACCGGCAGACAGTGATTTTGATGGTTTCTTTTATACCTCTATAACTAGCTAAGTGATAAGAATACACCTAAATTCTTAGAGTATAGGCCTTTACAGACAGGCCTGAATATCTATAGCCTAACACTACCCACTCTAGATATACAAGGATAGTGATATTAAGAGCTCTCTAGAACATGACTTAAAGTCTTTAAGCAAGTAAGAGTACCACAAAGAGAAATTAGGGCATCTCTCAGGAACGTCACCAAAAAAAAACAAAAAAACCCACAACCCTATTAGCTATTCATTACTTTCACCATCATTCCATGTGTCACATTCTCTTTAGAATTTGGATTACAGTCTTGAACAAAACCACCAAGAACTCAAAAAATCAAATAAGTAGGAAAATAAATTCATTTCACTGAGGAAAGTTGTATGAACAAGTAATCCTAATGAGATTTTTCCCTTCAACTTATTATCAACATATTGTTTACTGACATGAAAATGGATTACAACATCTCTGAAATTAAAGATGGATCTGTATACACATTTCCCAAGATGGTCTCTTGTCATACTGCATTTGATCAGTCCTCACCCTCTTTTTTATTACTATTGACGGAAGAGCAAATTATCCAGAAATAACTGATCAATATTGGATGCAGCTCCTAGGCTTTGTATATTATCCATTGGCATCTGTTCCATTCCAGGTTGTGAATGGGTATGATTGCATTCTCTTGTTTAGATAGCTTCCACTGCTTAAGTAAATGTATATAGCATACTCAGCAGGAGATTCTTTACACACTATTGTTCTCCAAAACCCACTGTAGCTTCACATTAATCCATATACTTTAGCAACACTAATACTGCATCATCTTTGTACTACCCCACTTATTCTGGATGATTGCTGGTGCGCTCTGTATCTTTTGTTTTTAACTACAGCTCTGTAAATATAATTACAAGCTTTCCAGCTGGTTGGGTGGAGTGGAATGGAGACAGACAGAGCTCTCCTGTCTATTAAAAGAATTTCAAAAACTCACTCATCCATCTTGAAGGTAGAAATGGTCACATATCATTAATACTGTGATCTTCTGGATAGACCCTGTGGGGGCAGTTTTGAAGAGTGTGACCAACAGATCTTTGAATAGACAAACCTGTGGTACTGTATTTTTATTTAGAAAAAAATATGCTAGTATGTCCCTTGCACCGCTTCATAAAGCACAGCCCAATTGCATTTGTGGTATTTCAAGTCCCCAGCGATATATTGTGTTTGTGTAACAGGTATGTTAAATGAGGCTTTTAGAAACTGGAAAGCTGCATTTGTGACCCAAGCACTTTCATGACATCAATGTTCTATTTTTAAATAGACCATGGTTTAGTGTAGCCTTTTCTATATTAAAGGTTTTAGAGGATAAGCATCTCATTATTCATATTAATCCAATTGTGCTGGAAGTAGGATTTTCCTGGGACGATGATTGTTGGCAAAAAGGAGTTGAGTTCATATTTTTTGCAGTCCATTTCCAGGCTAAGTCTGTATGGTTTGTTATATTAATTTTATATTTGTTGGGGAAGGGAAGAACTTGCCCATTGCCAGGCTGCCTCTGCTCATATGCCTCCCTCAAATTAAGTATCATGAAAATGATATCCACTTCACCCCAAGGAGACACTGAGAATCCTCTCCCCCCGCTCCACACACCCTTTTTTCCAGGGTTCACAAATGCCTGAACTCCCTGTGATCATAGAAAGAAATGCTCCCCTTTCCATGCAGCATTATTCCATTGATAGCATGCACAGGCTAGGGTGAGGGAAAAAACACTGCCCAGTGTTTTAAGCTGTGCAAATATCACTCCAAGGAAATGGAGATGAGGGGTACTGGTGAAGACTTGTATTTTTGCAACTGTACTGTTCCTTTTAATGTTTTCTAAGTTAATACATAAATACTAATCCTGATGATGATGATCCACATAGGGGAGTTGATATGCATCCATATGGTTGAAATATATGTATATTTGAGCCATATGGATCCATAGCAACTCCCCCACATGGATCATCATCAGGATCAGAATATTTACAACCCCAGCACAGGCCTCTGTAACTTGAGATAATTGGATAACTAGGTTGTCATCCTCTGGGCCAGCCACTAGATGGAGGTTCACAGATATTTGCTGACAGGAGAGGAGTGTTGAGGCTCTGGAATGGTGGGTTGTGTGAGGCTCTGAAGGGCATGTTCTCTAGTGATTGCAGACACTTTAGTCCCTATCCCAGTCTCTCCTTCTTCTCCCACCTCCATATCTTCTCAGTCTTCAGGCCCAGCTCCTTGCCCTTCTCCATTCCAAGTCAAGTTGTTTCTCCCCTCCTTCTCCATGCTGCCTGGGAGCCTGCAGCAAGTGTTGAGAATACAGATGAGAGAGTCTCCCTGTTCTCAGTTCCTGTGACCAGCCCCACAGTGTTGGAGGAGTAATTGCATTGAAAGTCCTACTCAGCCATGTAACTGTGGGCTGGAGCATGCATGATGCAGATGGACCCTGTGGCGAACTTAGTAGACAAACTAAGAAGTCTCTACCAAAACGTGCTCAGAGTGTCATAACTTGGCCAAATTTGAGCTTTTTTTCCCACAGGGCTGGCACCAGGGCTACGTGGCTGCCAAATTTCAAGTGCCTGCTCCAAAGCATGAATATGCTAGAGAGTCTCAACAAGACTCCTGTAGGAATTTCCCCTATGGGGAAAATGTATTTTTCTTTAATCTTGTTCTGAAAAGTAGCTGACTAGTTTTTGCTGAAGTTCACCTCTTCCCCTTCTCCCCCTCTCCCCTAAAAAAAAAATGTCCTGAGGCATTTAGCATAGAAAGTTTTAACCCAAAGAGAGTTTGGAAAAGTTATTAACAACTAAAACCAGGGTTTTATAATTAAAGTTGATAGGCAAGCTTAACTTTAGGCATTGCTGCCTGTAATTAAAACAAGCACATGAGAATGTCCAACATTAATGAGGTCTCAGTTCTGTAGCGTTCATATGCTTGTAATTAAGTTCTAGGTCCCAAGCCCACACATTTATCTATGCAAGAGCCTTGTGCATAAGCAGAACCCAATTCACAGGGTTCCACCTGTGTGGTTTAGCTATCAGGACCAGGGCCTTAGAGTGTATGCTACATAGGGGAGCAACCAGATGTTCAGTATTTGGGAAGAACACAGCATATTTTGGGACCTAACAATTCAATCTAGAAATTAGATTGTAAACTGTTCAAGTAGAGAGGCTGTCTGTGTAGCACCTCTGTTTAAGGGCACCTATACTGCTCATCGCAGCTCATATGCACTACAAATAGCAAATTAGTATTTCCGGACTTCCTTTTTGCATTTGGTTGAGAAGCAATTCCATAAATGAATAAATGTTTGGAAGAGTCATTACAGGACCAGTCCTGAGGGTCACTCAGCTAGACTTAGAGTGGAAGCTGTTTGGGACAGGGACTGTCTGTTTTCGTTCTCGGTGTACAGTACCTAGCACAGTAGGGGCCTTGTCCATGTCTGGGGCTGAGAGGAGCAACAGTAATGCAAGTGGGCTCCATTTGAGAGTCTGAGGGAGATTTATTTGCTTGATGAAAAAGAGTAAGCATTCCACAGCACATGCTACATGTATATTATGAACCAAATTCTGACTTTTTCAATTTCTGCAATAACTGGCTGGAGCCGTGCAACACGTTTGTGGTAGGCTGTGTCCATACTCTGGGAAAGAGTCTTCTTCTGAGTGCTATACATCTACTTCTGACATGCCACTCAACTGACCCCTCTGCCCAGGATGTCATGCCCAGGATGTATGCCTCCTGACACTATACTGGGGCATTGGTTCAGAACTGCCTCATAGGGAAACGTGCCACTAAGTCATTAGCACCATAATCAGTAGCATCGAAATATTCCTTTGATATCTCCAACCCATGCATGTATCCTTCTAAGTTCTGACAGCATCACAGCAAATGGTATCAGGAGCTGTCATAATAGCACACCATGACCAACCGTGCTGTTTCAGACTTCTATAAATGTAGATGTTATGTAAAACAATTGGATCATCTGTTAGTAGCAAAGAGGTTTCTTTATGGTAAAAATCTTGCCATTGTTATAGTATATATTTTATTCTTCAGATGTCCGTGTTAGATTAATTGTGCAAGGTCAGTGCTGATTGTTTGTCCAAATTTGTCCTCCTTACCTCTGAAAACTAATCCTTGGCTGGGTGTTTCAGTATTTAAAATTCTGCAAGTAAATGCAGTTGATAAGGTTTTTAACCTAGCTCATGGCAGTTGGAATACAATCACAATCATATATGTGCAATAGGCTTAGTGCCTCCAGCATAAAATACAATTTCTGGCTCATCAAGTTTTATTGATAAAGCACAGATGTAGTTATGTTATAAGACTTTTGAATCCAATTTTCCAGGGGGAAAAATGAAATTGGCTTTTTTGCATAATCTTTATTATATTCTTATTGGATAAGTGATTGTTTCAGATATGTTTAAAAGCTCCAGCATTAGAGGATGTCAATTTTCCTCCCCACAGCACATGCAACATCAAGTGTTTCATAGCTACTGTAGATGGCTGAATGTAACATTTAATGGAAACAAACTTATTTTTTTACATTACATACTAAAGGTGGAACTAAAAATCAAGTATTGGGGGTACAAGAGAATTTTCTCCCTTATTCTAAAAATAGGAACTCAAAACACCACTATTTCATGAGTAAATGGGCTTTTTAGTTATCTACAATGGGTACATAACACATGGACTAAAACAAATCATGAAACTTTTGTAATACACTTGATTAAGTACTATCTTACAATAGCATTATTAAACATCTTTCGCAATCCAATTCAGGCATCATATAAGAGGAATATTACAAGTGCTAAATCTACACATGATAAATTGCGTGAAACAAATTCAAAATAAAGTCAAACAACATCTGGGAAGTCATGATATGATGGTGTGGTCAGATGTTGGCTGCATGTGCATTCATTTAGTGTGCTGTTCCAGCTCTGCGCAGATAGTGAAGATAATTAAATTGCCCTATAAATCCACAGACTCAGTTTTCAGCAAGGCCTGCCTGACTTTGCTTCATATCACAACCTGACTTTGCTTCATCTCAGCAAAGTTTTGGCCACCGCTTTAATTCAGGCTTCAGGCCTTATATCAGGACTCTAATACAAGGGCTTATGTCTCAGGCTCTCTTTCTACTACAGATGGGTCTAACCAACAAGGTTTCTGCAAAGGCAGTCGTGTTTCACTAATCTTAGAATTCTTTGAATGTGTCAAAGTATTGAATAAAGGAAACTTCCAAAAGCCCTTTGTCAAGATGCCTCGCAGAAGGCTAAAGAAGTTTAGTAATCAATGGTGAGAGGCAAAATATTGTGATTAAGACAGGGAACCAAGACTAGGGTTAAATGACCAATTTTTATAATAGCAAAAGGTTAACAGCACGTATGTGTTTCCTGATGCTAGAAAAGTTACCAGTTTTGGTGGTGTTCCCCACTATGTGATGGAACCAAAGCCAGCTGAAGTAAATTGAAAGACTGTCATTGACTTCAAAGAGCTTTACATCAGGTCTTGTAAGCACAGCTCTCTCTGGAATTGGGACACTCTAGATATGGAATGTCCTTCAAGGGAGTTCATTGTTGCACTATACGTGTGCAATACTTGTGATGAGCAATAGGGTTTCTGCAAAGCACCATGCACATTTCCCTAGATTTTGAAGAGAGTGGAGGTAAGGACTTCACAATGGTATGCAGTATCTGCAATTTACTGAGAATTATAATATTTAAAGCATTTTATTGTAAACACTGGGAACCCTAGTTAACCAAGAAAATCTCAAACTGATTGATTCATAATCAGCCTTATTTACTCAGCCAGTTATTTAGATAAATTTTCTGCTCTGTAATGTTTTTTTAAAGACATTGTCATAATATAGTTAGTAAAATAGATGCACGATGTTTCTTGCTAGCTTTGAGACACAACTATTAGTAATACACAGCAGTGACTCAAAATATTTTGTGTTCTCTTAATCTAGCCATTAATAACTATTATGTTTTGTCATTCACTAACAAATGTATCAAACAGTTTTTTATGGTAGATGACAGTAACTTCAGCATATTGGAAGAACAGATACAAGTTGTTTTGTTGCATACCCATGGGTGGTACTGAAAGCGCTAAGTTAACAGAGAGAAAACATGCAGCTTAGTGATACAAGTGAAGTCATACACAGATTTGTAATGGATTTAGCTTGTGTGATATGCTGTCATCTTGGGAAACAGATACTACTTCTTGCCAAATTTTCCATTCAAATAAACCATTATTTAGTAAGACGATTGGAATAAGAGACACTGTCACTCACTATGGTAATGTATATGTAGCAGGCTGTAACACATTTTGTAGCAGCCAGATTGCTAAATCTTTTAAAAGTATGCTTTCTTATTTATTTTTTTTTTAGAAATGTTCCTAATCCCCCTCCATGCCAGTATTCTAGATGAACACTGTTGCTACTGTAAGATAACTTTAGGGTAATAATGAGGAATATACTAATGCACGCACACAGCTCTCCCCTCCTCACCAACTCTAGAGCCAAGGTGCTATAGATATTCACCACTCAGCAGAATCAAATTTTTTTAAGCATTTGGCCATAACCACACCAGGTGCTTCAGCCTCTTTCCACATACTGGATTTATACAAAACTGCCCGAGAAAGAAGTACACCAGCCATCTCATCAGTTTTTTGAAACATCTCAGGTCCCTTTGACAACAACCAGATCCATTTGTCAACTGACAAACTCTCCTGCAACAATTGAATTTTGCAAGTGAAAGCAGGTTAGGCACCTCATAAGAAAATATTTTGAGTCACATAAACCACAGTTAGAAGTAGATATAATATGCCTCTAACTATTGGACTATCTAAATAGACAGTTTGCTTAGTATTTTCTTGATAATGTCAAGCCGGACATATGAAACAAGTATACCAAACTTGAATATTTTATTCATCTTTGTATTAGAGTATGGATGGTGTGGGGTTTACCAGCTTTGTAGAAAGGGCAAATACTTATCTAAAATACACCAACTCTTACTCAATAGGGAAAATTCTCTTCTGCATAGCCCAATTGGTTTCAGAATTTGGTTCAATATCTGTAGTCAGAGATTAATTGAGATGCGTTTGTCTGGTCAATACATCAAATGATCACGGGGTGGAAATCAAGGTAGGCTAACCTCCTTAACCTAACATGTAAAAGCAAAAGTGTTTATCAGGTACATAAAATTGATCCTAGTCATCCTAGCTAACAGTGTCTGCCTCCAGCTGACTTTACAAACGCTAGCAGGTTACATTAATTTCTTTTCTTCCCTTCTCCCTCACCTCTTTGAAATGTAACTGTCTTTAAACTAAGTAATAAATAGAAATGGGCTGAAGCCAAGATACCCAACAATCTAAGATGCTGCCACATTACCTTTGAATAATTGGCTATGGCAGCCTACCTCTTAACCCAGAAAAGGAAAGGTCAGGTGTTGCAATCATTTGCTATACTTAATATCTGTGAAAAAAGTTAAGGGAGGGAGACACTGTTTCCAAGTTTTAACAGTTAAAAACCATACACATTACTGGATAACCTGCACTGCTACACAATACAACAAAAAGTGTGAATTATTTCATAGCAAGTGTATTATAAAATGCCTCTGGATACAACAGTTAATAAGTGCAATGCACTAAACTTGTTCTGTTCGAATAAAGTTGAGTGTAAAGATAAAACTGAAACTTAAATCTAAAGGACTGTTGACAACATTTTCAACACCAGGTGTTAATGAGCTCCATATTATCTACTAAGATTTATAAAGATCATGCTCTTAAAACTAATTTTATGACCGGCTTAATTTCGACTGGTATTTCAGCAGTCAAAAAAGCATATTGATACTGAAAATAATAAGGTACAATATTAAGCACCGTAGATCCCCTGGTACACATCTATAGGGTTAAAGATTCCCATTTTAAGATCACAGTCTGAAATCAAAGTGTTATCAGAAAGAAATTTTACAGAATGCTGCCAATCATCAGAACAGATGCAATGAACTACAATGTAAAAGACTAAAGACCCAAAAATCTACATAGTTTCTTCTAAAACTAGCACAGAAAGTTAAATGAAGATGCATATAAACATGTTTTAGTGTCATGACCTGATCTAAACTCATAGTGAGATTCACCATCCAAAGCATGGTTCAGATTGTACTGAAGTTCTGCAGACAATGTTAGCTACAAAAATGCAAGTTTGAAACAGGATCTCAACTGTTGCTTTTTGTTGGGTTTTTTTAAGTGGCAAGAAAGTGGCCAGCAAGAACCTCCTCAGAAATAATAAGTTAATTTCACACTGAAATATACAAAAGTGTAACTCTGGAGGCTGGTTTCCAGACAGCCAAAGGCATTAGACTTCTGAGAACATCCGTCTTCTGGGCACTAAAGTTCTGAGAGTCCATTTCAGACGGCTCTCCTTGCACAGCCAATATATTAAATATATAAAGTAATTTTTACAGTTTTAGAATGGTTTGGCAACTTGCAATTTTGCAGTTTCTTATCATTAATGTTGCCTATAACAAACTATTAAATATGAGACCTAAAGTGAGGATTCATATGAACTGTCAAAAACAAATAATTTGAATCCTCCTACATATTTTGGGTTGGCACTGATCTCTACGGTCTCCCATTCATAAATATATAGCCATTTTGTTGGATTTTTGAACAATGCATTTCTGGTGTGGGGCTTGAATCCAGAATGCTTGTTAAAGCATCATTACCCATTTGAATGGAAGCATTTATATCTCAAGGAAAGGTCAGACTTAGGTCAAGATTTACAATTTGAGCTGTCAGTTTATCAGGTTGGAGTGGGTGGCAGGGGCAGCACTAAGAAACCATCCCCAGAAGGAGTAAAAAGCAGACATAGATGAAAGCGTAAAAGTGATAAGTAATGGGTGAAACTACAAGTCACAGGAGACAAATATGTTAAGCTTAAGCATGAAATCAAGACTTGGTTCTTTATAATGAGACAATACCATTGTGGGTACTATTATATTAGTAGCCAGAGGATAGAATCTACTTAAACATCAGGTACTCCTACTGTGAAAAATGTGACCCTAACAGATGCGAAAATCTCAATTCTTGTAATAAGTCTCTAGGTGATTTGAGAGTATGATATAAATAAAGAGAATGGGGTAAAAGAAAAAGAGCAGATGAAAAGCTACTATAACAAAGCAATAAGCAAAGGAGTCATATGTGAAGTGAGCAGAAAATTACAGCAACCCAAAGTACATATGTCAATATAGAGGCTGTAAGTGGGGTGATTAAATGTTGTGAAGATGAAAACTGGGGGCCTAAACAAGTATTAGTGATACAGAAGCAGCAAAATTGTTGCTCCACTGATTAAGTCAGATCACTGTAGTATTTAATAAGATGTGATCTACATTTTAAAATGTAGAGGAGTAAGATTAACATCTGTAGTTACCAAATTTGATTTATTAGATTGCAAGCTCTTCAGGCCAGGCCAGGGATTATTACTCTCCTTTGGCTGGATCCAACACCTATGGGAGTCTTTCTATGGAAGTCACAGGGAATTGATCAGGGCCCATAGATGTTTGTAAAGTGCCTAATCGGGTTTAACCTTAACTGGAGCTCTGAGCTGCTACTGGAATACAAATAAAAACCCTAAAGAGTAACTCCAGGAATATAGGTTAGCCAACAATACTACTTTCAATTGTCATTGCAAAAAGCTTCCTTAAACTGTAATGGGAATGACATGATATTGAAATGATTAAGGTAATAAAGGAACAAGGGATGTTAAGTACCCAAAAACCTTTTTTCAATAAATAATTTAATTTGGAAAATTTAAGGGAAGGCACAGTTTAGTCAGTGTGTAGCATAAAGTATCAGTTCATATATACATTAAACTGAACCAGAAAACTTAGAATAAAAAGTCAATCAATAAAGATTGATCAGCAACAGATTACGAATTACAGCACACATCCATAGCTAGAACTATGGGAAGTCAAACTGTATGGGAAAAGAAGTATACCACTTTTTTCCTAGTTATCTGCAGACATTTTTACAAGTTTATTATTCAAATTTTCCCAAAACATTGGTTACTTAAGTCACATGGCACTTCTTCTGCACCGTGTTTGGAGGACTCAAACTCAAAGACAGCTTTCATGGCCTCACAAATACTTTTACCAGCAGTATTTGTGCAAGTATTCACCACACTGTTTCCATTAAGTTACTTGCTTCCTCAGGCATTTGGTGCAGTATTATATGCTCAAAGTCCACAAGTAATTAATGTTTTTTAATACTCCAGTGGGTACTTTGTATCTGATTGAGAACTCGGGTAAATATGCAGGTGTCATGTAGAGGAGAAGAGTTATGAAGAAAGTTAAGTTTTAACAATTTGATGGAGGGATAAAACAGATGCCGACATCTTTGGCTAGCACTCTTTTGTGTAAGTCAAGATAAGAAAAGACTTGTAGAATCTCTAAAGATAATTAGAAACCACAATGTGGAGGGCCAATGGCTAAGCATTTAAACCTTTTGTGTCTGTCATCAAAATTAGCTGTAATGATATTAAATAGCTGGTGTCATTATTCTAATCTAACTCTAGACTACACAAACTTCATGCTCTTGTGGTGAATCTTCAACTCTCTTGACTGCTTTATGACATACCTTTCTAAGCTTGTCATACAAAGGTACCCACTAACTTTTAAGAGTTAAACAATGTTCAACCACTTCTAGATTCAGATAGCATGTAATGTCAGGTTTACTGTGCCTCAGTTTCTCCAGCCAAATCAAGAGTTTACACCTTCCAGGGGAAACAAGTCCAAATGAAGTCACAAACCTAAATAAAGAGCGATCTGGCTCTCAGAGGCTAGCTAAAGAAGTCTCATTCCCCAGCCTTAACAGTAACATTTTTATAGCAGGGGTTTCTACTTCCCAGATAGCATCCAAGGTGGCCATGCCTTCTTTATTACAGTCCGTAGGTCCCTAAGTAAGGGGATAGCAATACTTGCCAAAATTCAAGAGTGCTCTGTTCCACTATTTTCCCAACTCCATTTCCTGTTTCTGTTCAGGCTCTCTCCCAGGCCATTACACACAAGTCCATCCTGCATTATTTCCCTACCTTTCATGGTGGAGAGCCCCATTCTAGATCTTAATTCACCTGTGGTCTCTCTTCCATGAAAGCAAAGGGGCTTCCTCTTATATAGTCTTGCCCACAGTCACTTGGTTCTCTCCTGGTCACATGGGGCCAGATCCACAGAGGGATTTAGACACCTAAGTCCCAGTATGAGGCATCACTGTGATCCATAAAACCCCTGCTCAGCTGCTACCTAGCCCTGTAGGTATCTAAACTTGCTCAGCATTTAAATTTTTACTGTGACAGATCTCTTGGTGCCTAAGTTTCTGCCTGTGGGCATGCTCACTGATGTCTTGGGCAGGAGCCCCAATGCCTAACTTACACCTAGGCCCTGGTGTGATACTCAAACCAGGGGAAGATGGGTGTTCTCCACCTCTCTTTGAGTGCATCTAACTCCAAACAAAATGGCTGGGGGTGGGCATGGTCATGTAAGGCATCAGTTGTGGTCTCCCACATAACTTTTATCCCAGTGGGTTAGAGTACTCACTCAAAATATGGGAGACCCTCATTCAATTCCCACCCCTACTGGCTGAGAAGAAGAATTTTGAACAGGGATCAGCCACCTTTCAGGTGAGTGTCTTAGGCACTGGACTAAAGAGACAGAGTGAGAATTACTCTAGCTCAGTTAATATTTAATTATGTATTCAGAGTGGAACAGAAAGACCAACATCAGAATATCCCATAGGCCACTGGTTAAGCAATTACCTGAGATGTGCTTAAATCCCTTCTCCTTATCAGGCAGGGGGTAAATGAACTGGATGTCTCCCTCATCCCAGGTGAGTACCCTATCCACTGGGCTAAAGGTTATATGGGAGGCCTCCTGCACATACCTCTCAATCCCAGCCATTTTGTGTGGAGTTCAGCAGGTGTCCAAGCTGACTGATTCTAGAGAGGGTTCCTGGCTGTGGATCACAAACAGATAGGTACCTCCCTACCAGGGCTGGCTCCAGGC
Organism: Lepidochelys olivacea; assembly: GCF_965140295.1. Taxonomy (NCBI): domain Eukaryota; kingdom Metazoa; phylum Chordata; order Testudines; family Cheloniidae; genus Lepidochelys; species Lepidochelys olivacea. Next base: position 28,174,186 of record NC_140422.1, read on the forward strand.
ACCAGCTTTCCAAGCAGGCACTTGGGGCAGCATTTAGAATGGGGCGCCAGTCCATGTCCCACGGCGGCAATTTGGCGGCGACTGCTTGCGGCGGCAAAATTGGTAGAGCCGCCCTTGCTCCCTACAGATAGGCATTGAACTCCATGAAAGGGGTGAGGATTAGAATAAATATCTTTTGCTGGCATCTCCCATTGGCTAATTTAGGCAGCTTCTCACCTCACACTCTGGCTTTTGTGGATTCCATTCTTAGGCAACTAACTCTCATTGTAAAGGAACTCTAGGTGCCTAATTCAGGCTTTTTGGATTCCAGTGATTTTCAAGGCACCCGAAAGTTAGGTGTTGCAATGCCCAAATCCTTTGTGGATCTGGGCCATGATGCCTGTAAGGTAGGACCCACAGTCACCCTAATTATCTGGCCTTAAAGGCTGAGTCTTTGTAAGAGTAGTTCTGCCCATACTTTGCCTTTAAAGATCTCTGTGACAGGTAGCACAATATCAGTGGTAGCTGTGAGTGCTATTGAGACTGTACAAGAGTCTGAAAGTCTTCACAACTACCAAACTTATTTTTTTACATTTGTGAGGGAAGACTCATTTTCGTGTCTGATTTCAATCTATGACAAATGTTTTGCCTTTGCCAGATTTTTTCTTCATGATGAAAATGGCAAAAATTCACATCCTGAAAATAGTATGACTTTAAAAAAATAAATAAAATAAATTCACAACAAATTTCCGTTTGCGCCAAAATTGGAAGGCAAGAGTACAAAATGTTGTTGTTGTTGTTGTTTTGAAAACCCAGAAAAGATCTATGCATGTAGTGTTTTTTTTTGTTTTGTTTTTCTTTTGTGTAGTTGTTTTTGTTTTGTTTGTGTGTGTCAGTGGAGATACTTTTTACATAAGGCAATCCATTATAGTAGGTCAATAATAGCACAACACTGGAAAAGAACTTCTGAGCAATCTCAGCATGGATGATACTCCCTGGCAATTCTAGCTTTGGTAGCAAGATCAGTTAAAGGACAGGTCTGTCTTATGTTGCCAAGCTTTCCCCAATCTATTCCAAACAGTAGTGCTCAATAGGGATGGACAAATAATGAGAGAGATTATTCACATGCATTCAGGGACTTCTAAATGGAATTTCAATTTCATCATGATTGTGCCCTTTATTGTTCACCTTTTGAAAGCATTCATGTGAGAAAAATTTGGTTAATATGAATGTTTGCTGAAAGTATATTTTGAGCTGTAGCCAAAATCCATTTAATAACAGAGTGAATTTTGTTTTGAGCAAAACAAAAAATCATTTTAGGCAGAAGGGGATGTAGCTTATTATGTTTAGGTCATGTAGTCAGAGAACAGAAACACCCTGTGACCACACACACAACTCAGATAGTGAACTGCAAATACTAACTATGCTCAGTGAACAGTTTTGGGTTAAGAGCCAGGACTAATTTGTTCTTACTAAAGATTCAAACAATTTCAAAAGCTAACCGTGTTTTAAAAATAATTATGCATGTTCAGATATAACATGCCAAAGGAGCTACAGTTGCTGGGTAGAGAATTATTTGCCCAACTCTAATGGTGAGTTTTCAAACATGTCTTTCAGAAGCTTGAGGAAAAGGCATTCCAATGAGCATATAGTATGCGACAAATGGCTACAGGGGTTCATCCAGCTTCTCCCATCTTTCAGAATAATCTAAAAACTTGTACTATTTTCTGTTGCCTTAATTACATGCCAAAAAAGGTGAGAGCAAAATGATACATAAATATGCCAACAAAAAGAGACAGCATGCTTTATCCATCCCTTTGACTGTTTATACTGAATGAAGCCTGAATTAGTATTCCTGGCTTTTGGTTGTAGCTTTTGGCTCCTAGACTTTTAAGCGCATTTACTAGTAATCTCCATGCATGCTGACAGATATGCCACAATACCTTAATCACTGTTGGCTACAAGGCTAATAAAGGTTAGTAACAAAGCAAAATTCAATAGGGGCTCATTTTTTAACCAGGTAATATCAAGCCCTATGAACTTTTAATGCCCACTCTATCCTATTTAGATAGTTATGGCTCAGAGCTTGTATTAGAAGTAGCAAGGAATGCTTTTTCAGAAGTGTTTGAAAATATTGCAAATTACATTGTAATATGGGCTTAGTCCAAACTAATCCTATCCTTTACTGACCTTTGCAGAAACAGTTCTCTTTCATTTAGCAGCTTCTTTTCCGTTCTTTTAGCTTTTCTTATTCCCCAGTCCTTCTATCTTTATTTTATATTATGTAGTCATCAGGAATTTGTTTGATGGGGCTGCTGCCAGTTAGGTGTGTAGTCTGATAGGTTTGTTCAGTTCACCCCAGAGCAAATCCTATTTCTCATTCTATTTCCATTGCAGCCTCATTTTCATTGCAACACTCCATTCCTCAGGAGCTAGTCAATACTTTCTTCTTTGTAAAACAATGAATGTGTTTACTTTTTTGCTATACCTCCCCAGTTCTGTGGAGAGAGCTTTGGATTTTCTTTTCTCTATTTCTCTGCATATTACACACACACTAAATTCAACCAGAAGCTAAAAATAAATGAAATTGAAAGTCAAGAAGGAAATGCGTGTGTGTGTGTGTGTGTGTGTGATTTCAGTAAAAAATCTTGTATTAACACTAATAGAAGACTAGACTAGAGTACAATAGCAGTGTTGTTATTGATGACCCCAGTGGACAATTGCTAATCACAGCCTCAGTCTACTTAAATAGTGAAATATTTTGTATCCTTTGTAAATTAGCTACACCATTACTTACTTACTGATTCTCCTCTTACACTCATATATGGTTCCAACCCTCATTTAGGTCAATAGGAAATGGGTCCATATACAGTTTTCTGACAACAAAATTGGACCTTGAATACTTAGATGGTCTCGATTTTGTGTCAGCGTATTCTAGTGTGGCAGGGATATCTCATTCCTATCCAAATAAAATACTGGTGGCCTAATCCTACACTTGTGTAAATTATCATAACTTTATTGAAGTTAACGGTGCTGTGACCATTTACATCTGGATGTACTTTTATAGTGCTGATAGTGATAACACAGTTCCTTTTAGTGCTCAACAAACAAGGCAGATATCAAGGCCCAAAATCTCAAAAGGTATTTCAGTGTCTAACACCCATTGAATTCAATGTGAGTTAGGTGCCTAAATATATTGGAGGATCTGGACCCAACTCTGTGCCCTGAACTCTTCCCACGGTCTTTCACAAGGATATTTACTTCTCCCCAGAGTACCACCCAGCCAAAACAGACCTTTAAGTTTCTTCCCTCTGACACAAGTAACTTTAAACACTGAAATTAAACTCTTTTCCTCATGATACAAAGCTACACCAATTCAGAGACATTCTAGATGGCATCTGTCCACAGGCAGCCTGTTTCCACTGAGTATTTTTCTGGCTCTCTCGCTGCTCCTTGTAACCAAATAATTCCAAGTGCTTGTACTTGGATTTGCCCAGCTAGACCCAATTCCAGTAACTCTCTTCTTCTTTCTGTTCTTCTTCTATCTTCCAAACTGATCTCCTGATAGTTAATTAGCTGCACCTGTGTCTGGATTTGCACTGCGCAGAGAACAGGTCAGAAAATCTGATCTTCCACCTCATCTTCGTATTGCATGCCCCAGAAATGTACTATCGTCCATCACAATAGGTCAAATACTGATCATGCTATAAATCTAATACCAACCTGTCTTCATAGCTAGAGATACTCAGACTTTCCAAACTGGTAGAAACCTCTCAAATTGCTTTAGAAAAGCCAGAGGTACTAGGTAACTGAGAGGGCAGGCATTAAGAAATTAAAAGCAAAAGTAAAGTAAAAACTTAAAAAAAAATAGTTATTTGGGACCCACTGATTCCTGGCACCAGCACAACACCTCATAAGTTTCTAACTACATTGTTGCTATCTAATATGTTTATCCAGTTACACAACAGAAACAATGCCATTTGGCTTCTGTGACCAATTGCAATCAAGCAATGCATCTCAAATTTCACATATCAAATAGTGACTAGAAATTCTGAAAGTAAATATTATTGAAATATGTCATCTAGCTATTGCACTTAACAAATCTGAGATCTGTTTGAGGACATTCTTCTAAGAGAAAGAAGCTAAATTTGTTGAATAAAGTATAATTAAATAATTTATTAAACTTCAGTATTAATTGTTTGTTTCATTTGTTGTTAAAAGATTATTTAGAGTGAATTCTTCCTTGTGTAGAGAGCCAACACACGGGTTGCATTCCACTTATGTTGTATTTTGGGAGCTTAACTGGGATTTAAATGTGCATGAGTTCTGTACTGGTCCTCAGCACTGCATTGTAACAAAAGCAAAAATAAGGCATTTCCATAGCTATGTACTGTATATTTGTGAAAGTTTGATGGTTCTTAATGATGATTCAAGAGATCCTTCTTGAAAAGGGACAGATACTAAATTATATCCTTTTTTTTTCTTCCTAAGATGATTGTTTTTAAAATGTATGTTTTCTTCTAATAGCTTTTACATTTTGTCCATAAAAGAAAATCACATACCGTCAGTCATCCTTTCAGAGAAAGCCTTATGTGTTGTAAAAATATGCCCAATTTACCATACTATTTGTGCAGTGCTGCCAGTTTTTAAGATTTCATTATTCATCACAAACTCAAATCTAATCCTTTCACTGTTTGGTTTCCTCACTATAACTGCAATTAATATGTCCTTGATCTCACTCTTGTATGTGCCTTCCTTTTTATCAACATTTGGCAGTGCTATACCTTCTGTGTTGCTATAGTTCTGCAACCATTTACAATGAAATATCTTAAGCATGTCTGTGTGACAGCCTCTATGGATATAAAAATAGTGTTGTTCGGTTTTATTGTAGTGCTTTTCAATATTCTTCTCTGGATTTGATACAATTCTTCATTGCACTAAGATTTCTATAGCTTGTCATGCAGCATCAGCATCCCCAGTTGGAAATCTGACTTGACCATTTGTTATTACATAGCTGTTGTATTATGGGGAGGTCATTATATACTACTGAGGAAAAGCATGTACCATTTAGCAATCAGTCATGTATGGCTCTAATGGCAGAAATCATTTCACTTCCATTTAGTATTAAAAGATATTGAATTTGTTGCCTCAGTGGTCCTGTAAATAACTGCTCGACGGTCCATTAAATGATAAACACCAAAATGTCTGAAAGGATATATTTTGATTCTTAAAACATGTGTTTTTAATGTACCACTATGATCTTTTAGCCCTTACTATTTCTTTGTGAAATGACCTGTGAGGTTTGCACTGGAGATCTGAAGACACAATTGTATTTCATCAGCCCTAGTATTTAGAGTTTTCTTGTTAACAAAGCTAATTATTCCCCATGGTTGTGTTATACCATTTTCACTATCTGGATGCTTTGATTTTTGTGATCAGGAACATAAAGTGTGACAGGGTCAGGCCAGATGGCTACAGGAGAGTAATAGAAGGCAGACATATTAGCCCCAGGTTAAGTAGGTCCCTTTTCCCTGCGTAAGGTAACAGGGAAGGTTCCAGGACAATCAGGAACCTTCTGGAGACAATTAAGACAGACAGGCTGATTAAAACACCTGCAGCCAATCAAGAAGCTGCTAGAATCAATTAAGGCAGGCTAATCAGGGCACCTGGATTTAAAAAGGAGCTCACTTCGGTTTGCGGTGCATGGGTAAGGAGCTAGGAGCAAGAGGTGCTAGGAGCTGAGAGTGAGAACGCATACTGTTGGAGGACTGAGGAGTACAAGCACGATCAGACACCAGGAGGAAGGTCCTATGGTGAGGATAAAGAAAGTGTTGGGAGGAGGCCAAGGGGAAGTAACCCAGGGAGTTGTAGCTGTCGCACAACTGTTCCAGGAGGCACTCTAAACAGCTGCATTCCACAGGGCCCTGGGCTGGAACCCAGAGTAGAGGGCAGGCCCGGGTTCCCCAAACCTCCCAACTCCTGGTCAGACACAGGAGGAGTTGACCTGGACTGTGGGTTCATGAAAACAGCCAAACTGAGGGCTGCTGTGAAGCTCCAAGGTGAGCAAATCTGCCAATAAGCACAAGACCCACCAAGGTAGTGGAGGAACTTTGTCACAAAAGATAACAAGTCAATGGCATACACCCTAGCAAAATGTAGAGTTGATATTCCTCTTCAATCAGACCAGTTTTTTTTCCTGTCCCTGGTCTTGTGGTTACGGTACTGGCATGGGATTCTGAAGGCTGATTCTACTACAGATCTCCAGTGTGACCTTGGGCAAGTCACTTGATTTCTCTGTGCCTCCATTCTCAGTAAAATGTCGATAATAATACCACCTTTCTCCTACCACTTGTCTATTTACACTGCAGAGTCCGGGGAGCAGGGACTGTTTTACTCTTAGTACGTTAAAACTAAGAGTGTGATTCCCAGGTTGTGTAGACATAGCTGTTCTAGCTCTCATCTAAGCTAGCACATTGAAAATAGTAGTGTAGCTGTGGTAGCATGGGCAGTGGCTATGTGTGCTAGTAGCCCTGAGTATGTACCCACAGAGTTCAGGCAGATTTGTGCTAGCATGGTGCCATTACTTCTGCTGCCCAGCTACCATACAGTTATGCTACCATTTAGCATCCTAATGCAATGGAGAGCTAGCACAAGTATGTCCACTTGAGCTGGGAATCGCACCCCCAGCTTGTAGTGTAGGCATGGTCTTACCCCAACTCCTACTCAGTTTGCATACTGCCCATCAAAATGGGGCACCAATGTTAGCTGAGGCCTCTTGGTGTTATCAAAATATAAACAATATCAGCAGTAAGGAGACCACAATATGTTCTCCATCCTTTTCTTAGCCATAAGGAAACTTCATTGTAGCTTATGACCGATCTGTAGCATGTAGGGTTACCCAGATACTTGTAGGGTTTTTTTTTTCTGTTTATCTAAGCAAATATGGGGGGGGGGGAAGCTGATAGATGATCAACAATTATAAAAACAAAATTAATTGGGGTCATGATTCATCCAGATCAAGAAAATTGTTCAAGCCCTTGGCTGCTGTCTGTTACACTGGATGGCACTAGATGATTTGGTAATATCCTACTTGGATTCCCTATTATGAGAATTACGTTTATATTCTGCTGCATAATATCACCATTATTTACATATGCCCATTCTACATCCAACTAAAACACATTTTGTATTTTGTGATAGCTAGTGCTTTTTGCTCTTAGGTCATTGGGAAATTGATGCTCTGTCTAAAAATCCCTATAGTGAGTTACTAAACATTTCATGTGTGTGAACAGGTCACACTTTCTTCCTCTCTGTTCTTTCCCTATTTGATCTCTAGGTCACAAGGTGTAACGCATACTCTGCAGGCTTGATGATGTGTAGTCAGACCGGATAGATCTAACTACATTCATTTTACCTGTAACCTGACTTCAGTTCATGAAAACAGAGTGTAAAAATGCACTACTCCTACAGCTGTGTGGAAGGACATATCCCTCCCCATCCCCTAAGCTGTTGCCGCTCTGGTTTAATTCTATTGGCTCACCAATATATTTAGACACAGAACATCCAGACTTCTGGCTGTGGTCCCTCTCCTTCAACTGCAGCTCCCATCAAGTCACCCAGCACTTCTCTCTCTGCTGTTCTCCCCCTCCTCCCCGCCTTTCCTGCCTTCTCCCTTTGTTTCCAGAGTGCTGTCCCTTAAGAGAGAAAGAGGTCCAGGGCCATATATTATCACTTGGGATGACAAACACCCACATTTAAATTTGCAGGTTGTATGTGGCTTTTCACATTGTCTGAAGAGGACGTTAATTTGTATAGAGTTGTAAACGAAGTCCTGGAACCCTGTCCTGAAGAGGATTTCCTGCCCTGCATTCTATTGATTAACACTGAGATCCACCCACCTTGCAGGGTCCTAGAGCCCAGGCTCAAGGCCAAGCCCAAATGTCTACATGGTGATTAAACAGCCCCTTAGTCTGAGCTCAGGGGCAGGTTTTTAACTGAAGTGCAGATATACCCTATATGTCTTGGACCATACATATGAAATCAACAAGAGTAAACATTGCTGTGGTTATTTTGAGAGAAGCGGGAAGTACTTAGTCTCTTAAAAAGCTGTTGGGAGAAAACATTACCTCGGATCACTCAATTTCTTTAATTTATCCAATCTTTTTTTCCCCTTCATTAGGATTTGCTTGAGTGACATCAACACTGGAATCCCAATCTGAATCCATGACTGAGAGCTGTAGTATAACCCTCACAATTTAATGAACTGCCAGGATCTGCTTCGTTACCTCAAACACAGAAGAATAAGAAGAGAACAGGAAAGGTAATTATCACATACTTCAGTCCCATTCATTCTCATTTACTTGCACTTTTAAAAATAAATAGATAATGTGAATTCAGTGCTTGTGGAAGATGTCATGTTGACAGCTCTGGGATATGAAAGTCTCTGTTTATTTATAGAGCACAGACTTCTACTTATCCTACAGAACAAGTGCGGTAGAGTGCAATCCAGCTCCCCTTCACTTCTATAGGTCTCCCTCTTCCATGGCAATTGGAGGTATGTCCACATGTGATACGTGTGATCATAGCATGTATAAACATAATTGAACTAACTTGGATATAGTGAGCTTAAACCGAGGCAGCTCATGTGGTAGCATGGGTTTGCTGCTTAAGTACACACTTTTGATCCTGGGCAAGTTTGTACAGCCCATGCTGCCACCTGTGGTGTGTTAGTGGAGGTAGCTGTATCAAAGCTAACTTGGGTATGTCCACTTGTGCTGCAGTCACACCCCAATTGCAGTGTAGATATACCCTTAGACAGGACTTTAGAAATTATGTGTCTCCACTGTCTGTGAGGCTGTTGGGATTTGAGCACATTAACAAATGATTCACATACACCCCGATTGGGTCAGCTCTGCAGGAGATCCCTGTCTAGTGATGTTTGTTCGGGGTAGGTCTGTACTGGCCTTGGGGAGTAATAGGAGGAAGACTTGCAGGTTTTCCACACAGTGAACCCACACAGTGGATCTTCTCCTGAAGAGAAGCAGCCCTGGCATGTTGGGCAGCTCTAGGGCTGTAGTGGTGGTTGTGAAATGTTGCACTTTGCAGTTTGGGAGAGATAGAATGTCTTTACACACAACTTCAGCTGCTGTGAAGCCCCACTGCTGCAAACACATTCCTCAAGATTAGTGGGGGTGTAGCATGGATTTTGCTCCTAGTGAGCAGAGAGAAGAGCTGGCCAGATATTCTCCAATGGAATGTTTTTCCATTTGAGAATGTTTTTCTCCAGTTCTGTTTAAATGAAAGTCCAATGGAAAGCAGGAAGGTTTCAGTCAGAAATCAGCCTAGTTTCTTTCCTGCTGGCGTGTGCAGCTCCTTAGCAGCCTGCCAGGTGCACTGATAGGGACCCAAGGGCTTGGAGCGCTGGGGACATCAGCTTCTAAGTTCCCAGGCTTCTTGGCTCCTCCACAGCTTGTGTAGCAGGCTGCCATAGAGCTAGCTCCCAGAGATACCAGGGCTACTGGCGCGTCCAAAGCTTGCCAGGTGGAATGATAGCTGGACCCTGGGAGCATTGGCTCCCAAACTCTCAGCCTGTGCTTCCAGGGCTTTCAGGGTCCCAGCTCCCTATCTTTCTACCTGGCAAGCTTCAGAAGCACTAATAGCCCTGGTAAGGGGAATCACAGCCACCAGGGCTTTCCTTGTAAAGAAGAATTTCAACATTTTTGGTTTTTTCATGACTTGGAATGAGACCAAATTTCAAATGTCTAAATCTTCCACAAAACTGAATTACCTTTATTTGCACAGCTTGAGTAGAGATGGGTCTTGAGCCATGAAGTGTGGACCTGGATCCCAGCTTTCCAGAAACTACATGTGATTCAGAGGCAGTGTTTTGCTTCTGATCCATCTCAACTAATGAGTTGCAGTTTTGCCAACTTCAAGCATTCAAAAATCAGGAGTCCCGTCCCCCCCACAACACACACACACAATTCTTTTTTTTTTTTAGATATCAATGTCTCTTCTTTGAGTGATGGTCCCTAGTGTATCCCACTGTGAGTTAAACATGCATCTGGATCCAGAGAATTTGAAAGTAGTGTTGTTGGTCCACGGCTACATCCTGGCTCATCTCACGCCACCGTCCAAGGGGATAAAGGCAGGGTCAACTGACCGCCTCTCTAGTTCCTTCTCACTGCCGCATGGGCTGGATTGGAACCTTCAGTATTTGCAGCTTAGTCTTTGTCCTATCAAAATTATCTCATGTGTGTAGAGTTTTAATAGCTTTTAGCTTTAATGCTTAGATTAGTCTTCTGGGGGAACCATCTCCTTCCCCTGTACTCTGGGTACCAGACTATGCTGTGGACTTGGGCTTTAAACTCAGTGCTTCCTGCCTGCAATCCTTCTTGTTCAGTAGCGACCACCAGAGCTGCCTGTACTGCCTTGGGAAGCCCACACTGCAGCAAGGTGCAGTATCTGCCTATTGTTCCAAAACTGAACCCGAGAAGGGGGGGAACTTCATCTCTGCAAATACCTCATGGAGAAGGCTGCAATGGGACCCAAGCTGGGGAACCTCCCATTCCTGTACATTCCCTGATTCAGCAAGGAATGTGCCTCCTGCTGTGAAGTGCAATTCTGGTGCAGGAGAATCTACCTCCACAGACTCCACTGTGGGGTCTTGTTGGGAAGCCAAGAAGCACTCTCATAAGCATGAGACTCTCTCTCTAAATCCATTTCAAAGAAGTCAGATTTGGCTGTAAACAAGCCCATCAGCTTGGCCTATGAAGACTTAGTATGTCCTAAGTCCCAGAGGCATGACAAATAGCATTGGACTCCATTAATACCAGACCGTGTTCTATTGGTGCCATCATTCTCCCAAACCCCAAGATACACCAGCACCAACAAAGTCTGATCACCATCAGCTTTGGTCACCACCTTCCTCACTGGCTCTGGCAGGTGGAACAAGTAGAACCTCTCTCACACAGGGGAGATCTGAATCCGTTGCCACTCCACAGGACATTTTTGCTCTCCAGGATCTGGTATTCCTCCCACCCCCATCAGGTCCCTCTGTCTCCAGAGACATAATAATGCCATGGAAGGAGTCAGCTGCTGGAAGGAGTTTGTCACCTGTCCCACACTCAGAATACAACTTCCCTCCAACCAGTACCATCACTGATATTCAAATCAGTCTTCTCTTCATCAGGAAATTCCGAACCACCCAATGAACCCTTTTTATCATCCTCCAGTGCTCAAAGACCTGCACCAGTTTGGGACAAACCTCCTTCTCATCTAACCTGGAGCCATTGATACCCTATGACATGGGGGCCTCCCAGGATCACATATTGAGCCCTCTAGGGCTGTTTTGGGGGCCTTGGGACCAGAGTCGATCCAATCTGCTAGGGAGTCACCCTTTGCCTCCCCTGTAAGGGGATACTCAGATCTGCCCCTGGATCTGACAAAAGAGGAGGATGAACATTATGCACCAGAACCAGCAATTCCACTGGAACCAGTGAGACTGCTGTCTTCATCTCTGGATGAAGCAGTGATTCCTACGTCTCCACCCCCATTGATTACTTCATACAGTTCCAGGACTTTCTTCACAGAGTTGCTGGAGAACTTCAAATACTTCTTGAAGAAAACTAGGACTCCCAGCACAAAGTCTTAGATATTATCCAGTCATCTGGATCCAACAGAATAGTTCTCCCTGTTAATGAAGCCATACTGGAGCCAGGGTTGTGCCGGTTCGGCATACTCCTGCTACCTGCAGTTCCTCCCCAAAAAGAGTGGAGAAGTGTTACTATGTGCTAACCAAAGGAGTGGGATTTTTGTTTTCTCACCCCCTCCCATCTCACTGGTAGTCCAGCCACATCTGAAAGGTCTAAACAGCAACACCCCTAGTCTACTACCAATAAAGAAGGAAAACACTTGGATCAGTTTGAGGAGAAAGGTCTTCTCATCATCTAGCCTCCAGTTCCTGCCAATTATCAGGCACTAATGTCTAAATATGATTTTCTGAACTATGTCAACTTTGCAGAGTTTACTGTCAACCTTATTCAGGAGGACAGAGCTTGTTTCAAAACTCTGATATACGAAGGCAAACTGATAGCCAGCATTGTTCTCCAATCTATCACTGATGCCACAGATACTTCTTCTAGAGCTATGGCTACTGCCATCATCATGTGCAGGGAGTCATGGCTGCATGCATCAGGGTTTCCAAAGGTAGTCCAGAATACCATCGAGGGCCTCCCCTTTAATGAATCTAACCTCTTCAACCAGAAGACTGAGTCCCTCCGTACCCTGAAGGATTCCATGGCTACCATCTGCTCACTGGAGATATATATGCCTGTCCCTAAGAGGAAGTTTCACTGCCCACCAATTCAGACCTAAAGGTATGGCTCAGCAGTTTTTTTTTCCATCAGAGGCCCTATGAACTATTTCACAAAAGACAGATAGTTCAAAAGTCCTATTTCACCCACCCTCTGCAACAGGCTCAGAATCTCAATCTAAGCCCCTGGCTAGATGTTATTTTTGACAAGAGCTTGAGAGCTGAGAACACTAAGCCCAGCACCTCCTGACTCTTCCTCCCCACCCCACACACCATCTGGGGTTCGTCAAGCAGTCTGTCAACACCTGGAGTGCAATAACAATGGACAAATGGGGGCTGAACGTCATCCACTCTGGTTATTTGATAGAGTTTGCATCTCTAGCTCCTCCTAAACGCCCCTCTCCATATCCTTTCAGAGGCCGCTCTCACAAGAGTATTCTCAAACAAGTGTTTAACATACAGCAGAGAGGAGCAATAGAACATGGAAGCCTACATACCAAGTTCTATCATGATACACCACCTATTCTCACTGGGAGTCACCGAAATACCAAAAAATCTGTTCTCACTGTCACACAATCTCTGGACTTCATTGGGGCCACCTTGAATTTTTATCACTGTAAAAGCATAAGCATACCTGATCAAGGTCAGGTTCCAGACCATCAGATCACAAGCAACCCTTGAGTACCGATCAAGACATACATCTCTCTCTCTCCTAGGTCACATGGTCTTATGTACCTATATCACTCAGTTCACAAGACTCCACCTTCATTGCCTTCAAATGTGGCTGCAGTTGGTATACTCAGCAATCTGCCATTCCATGAACTTTGTGGTAATAGTTCTGACTAAGAGAGCACCTTCCCTGATATGGTGGACAAATCCTCATCAGGTATGCATGGATGTTTCCTTTCTCCCTTCCTATCTGGACAGGAACTTTATTACAGATACATCCCTATTAGGTTGGGGAGCCCAAATGAACAGCCACACAGCAGACAGAACCTGAATGTCTCAGGAGACCAGGATGTATGCTAATATCCTGGAACTGCAAGAAATCCTGAAGGAATGTGAGTACTTTCTCACTGACCATGTCCTTATAATGTCAGACATCATTGACAGTTTTCTACATAAACAAGCAGGGATGAGTGAGATCCATTTCCCTATGTGCAGAAGCAGTCAGTCCCTGGAACTGGTGTATCAGCAATCTCATCACCTTGTAGGCAGCCTATCTTCTGGGGAAGCAAAATGTACTTGCAGACTCCTTCAGCAGACATTTCACAATCAACCACAGCTGACAACACCATGACTTGCTATTCTGTGATATTTTAAATCTGTGGTGAACTCCAATCAGAGATCTGTTCACTTCTCAAGCAAAGAGCAAATGCATCACATATTGCTCTAGAGGACCCCTAGATTGCCATTCTCCCTCCTTGGTCAAAACACTTCAAGTAAGCTTCCCCTCTGTTACCGACCCTGCCACGAGTTCTATGCAAAACCCAGCAGGACAGAGCACACGTCATCCTGACAGAGCATGACATTCTGACTACCAAACATCCTCCCAATGTTTCCCAAGCTGCTGACCCAGTGGAACAGCAAGATCAAGCATCCTGATCTGCATATACTCCCCTCCTGGGCTTGGTATTGGATGGGCATTGTCCTTAGAATGTTCATGCTCCACAGTCATGCAAGACATCCTTTCTAACAATAAAAAAGAACTCTACTAGAAGATGTTACCTACCTAAATGGAAGCACTTTTCTTGGGCACATCAGAGACATTCTCCCAGAAACTACAGATATTCCTCTGATGTTGGACTATGTCCTCTCCTTGCCAATTTACTCTTTGTGAGTCCACTTGGTGGAAATCAGTGCATACCATCCACCTTCTTAGGGCTATTCAGTCTTTGCACATCTACTGACCAATAGATTCTGGAAAGGCCTATTCAAAATCTTCCCTCCTATTCAGAAGTCTGCTCTTCAGTGGGGCTTGAACATTGTTCTCTCAGTACTCACAAGGCCCCCTTTGAACCTTTTTGCTTCTTGCTCACTTTCTCTCCTTTCCATGAAGGCTGCTTTCCTAGCAGCCATCACCTCAGCTAGAAGTGTTGGTGAGCTTGGAGTGATGATGGCTGATTGTCCTTACCCTATATTCCATAAGGATAAGGTTTCTTTGCAACTACAACCCAAATTCACCCATTAAGTAGTTTCAGAATTTCACCTTTACCAATCAATTCACTTAACTGTGTTCTCCCCAAAACCCCACACTCTCCAGAGGAACAAAGACTCCACTCCCTTAATGTTTGCCGGGCTTTGGGCATTTACTTGCGAAGAACAAAACCAATTAGGAAATCCCTAAGACTATTAGTCAGTATAGCAGAAAGAATCAGGGGGCATGCCTCTCAACTCAGAATCTTCAAATAGATCTCTGACTGCATTCTGCTATATCAGCTATCAAACTTTCTCTGCCCCCTTCTCACCCCGCTTATTCTACCAGAGCACAAGCAACAACTGTGGCATCACATCAGGAAGTACCCCTCCTTAACATCAGTAAAGCAGCCACATGTGGCTCCATTTACACATTTGTGAGACAGTACTCCTCTGCTGATGTCCCCTTTGGGACAGCGGTCCTCCATTCAGCCCTATCCTCTATCTCTTCCGCCTTTCTCTTACTTAAGTACAGCTTGTCAAACACCCACAGTGGAATACAATAGAGACCATCACTTGAAGAGAAGGTTACTGATCTGTGACTGAAGGTTCTTCAAAATGTGTGGTCCCTATCACTATTCCACTAATTGTCCTCCTTTCCCTCTGCTTTGGTCCTGATCTAATTCAAGGTAGAGAAAAAACTGGAGAGGTGATAGGTCCGCCCTGCCTTTTATCTCCTTCGACAGAAGCAAGAGGTGATCCTGAGTGCATGCATAGACCAATCAACGCTACTTTCACATTCTCTGGCTCCAGGCACATGTTGCACATGTGTAACCCACAGTAAACTACAGATAGGGACCGCATATCTTGAACCTCAAGTTTCAGGTAAGTAACCTCCTCTTTTTCTTCTGTTTTTTTAAACTTTGGGATTCTTTGTATTTGCTTTTTGGCTTCGGAGCCTTAAGGACTCACTCACTTCATGTTTTTCAAGCTTTTCCCTACAACCATGAGGACTCAAAAATTACTCTTAAAAAAATGAAAGCTGAGATTTGCATGAAATCTCTCACCAAACAGCATGAGATTCACAATAATATCTAGATAGATGGCCATGCTGTAGTTAGCCTGGAATTTACCCAAAGTTATGCAGGAAATCTGGGGCAAAACCTGTAAAAGATCCAGATCACCTGAGGTCTCATCCTGTGCTTTAGTTTACAATGACTCCTAGAGCCTTAATTAAAGCCCATCTAAGTCAATGGAAATCTCCTAGTTCTTCCTCCCTGTAGCAACCCCTCACATCATTAAAATATTTTGATTAACCAGGCACTGCTAATTTCACCATGAAATTGAACTCTTACAAGAACTCCTTTCTGTTCAATAGGGTGAAATACTGTTTTTAGGCAATTACATAATAAAGTTTATTAGGATTAAGAGTAAATGCCATAAGGTCCAGGCTGGTATCAATGAAATTACTGCATATCATCACTTTAAATTTAGTTTTCCAGAAAAAGAATGATCTACTTATCAAGCCATGGTGAAAAGCCACCAACAGCAGAAAATAAGAGCCTGGACATGCACATAAAAGAAGTAGGAATAGAGCCCTACACTGCTTTTCTTTCTGCTACTACACCTGCTCCATACTGTATCACAGAGGTCCCAAAAAAATTCTGACAAGTCTATCCATTCATTGATCAGTTCTACCTCCTACTAGTGAGAGTAATCAGTTACTAACAGGATGGGTTTTGTCAGTCTGTTAGCAGTGCAGGGTCTCAGAGTCAGTGTGTCTTGCAGATAAGCTTAAAAAGGCAGGACAAAACACAGCAGTAATCATGTCAGCCTGTCACATACCCAGCTCTCACTCAAAACAACAAAAAACAAAATGGTCAAAGCTGACTGACCCAAAAACTCTTTCCTGAAATTGCTTTGTAAGTAGCCTGACAGTTATGGGCAGAATCTGCTTTAATAGAAGAAAACCAATTTAGAAGGGAGAACAATGCAGGAAGAAAATTATCATGTGAGGAGTTCATGTATGAGTCTGTCACATTCTTTCTTCATATAATATCAGTTTGGGGGTGTGGGGGTGGGGAAGCCCGTGAAGATTTCATTCAAATTAAGATGAAAGGACAGCAGTAGTAAAAGTAGGGCACTGAAAGATCCCAATCAATTTTCAGTAGTAACCTTAATGAAGGTTATTATGGATTCTGTGCCTCATCTAAGATTTTACTTTCAGATCTTATGCAAGGCTTGCACTTTTACTGTTTTTTTTCCTAGTGATCTGTTTTTTGTGCTGATAAGTGTTGCAGGCAAATTATTATTCAGGTGTATCACATGTTTAAATAGCATTTGTGGTTGAATCTAATAAAATATTTATTAATCAATGTAAAGTATTCAGCACCTAAAATATTTTTGCATGAATTTATTTAAAAGCAATAATATTTGTACGTGACCTGCTGGCCAAGTTTTCAGTAAATTGTTTGTGCCTTTGTTTTTCCTTCTACAGGAAGGAAGTAATGCTATTGTTAGGAATATAAACTAGTATTTGATCTTTTATGATTTCTTCAAGATCCCATTACATTGGGCATGTATTAAACATCACATTGTACTAACTCCATCCTCATTACAGAAAGATGCTCCAATTAAAAAAAAATCTTGTAATCTAGGCATCTGTGTAATAAAGTCGATTAACATTGTCCACAGGTGGAACTCATGTGGTCTTCAAGTGCTTTGTGCTGTGTTACACACCTGCCAAAGCAAATGCAGGATTGGACCCTCTATGAAAATATGAATCAGTTAACATACCATTGAAATGCAGTCAGCTGTAGGATGACAAATATTTAAGGGTTTGATCCTATACCCAATGAAGTCAAGATAAAATAGTGCAGGATCACACTGTATAACTGCATGGTCCAGATCCAAGAGAAAGTCCTAATCTTACATCCAATGTGCTGAGTGTACAAACTTTTTTCCTTACTTATGCAAGTGGTCTCATAGATGATAGTCTGGGGAAAAGATTGCAGGATAAAGTCTCAGAGTAGGAGAGGGCAGGAAGTGAAGAACAGTGCTGTACCTAATTGAAATGGCAAAAAAAAAAACAGTAGCTGATTAAAAGACAGGAAACAATGGGTAGGAACAAATGGTTAGTTTTCAGAGTGAAGAGAGATAAATAATGGTGTCCTCCAAGGTCTGTACTAGGACCAGTGCTGCTCAACATATTCATAAGGATCTGGAAAAAGGGGTAAACAGTGGGTTGGCAAATTTGCAAATGATACAAAACTACTTAAGATAGTTAAGTCCAAAGCAGACTGCAAAGAGTTACAAAGGGATCTCACAAAACTGAGTGACTGGGCAACAAAATGGCAGATGAAATTCAATATTGATAAATGCAAAGTCATGCACATGAGAAAACATAATCCCAATTATACATATAAATTGATGGGGTCAAAATTAGTTGTTACCACTCACAAAAGAGATCTCTGAGTCATTGTGGATAGTTCTCTGAAACCATCCACTCAATATGCAGAAGGAATAAAAAAAAACGAACAGAATGTTGGGAATCATTAAGAAAGGGATAGATAATCAGACAGAAAATATCATATTAACTCTATATAAATCCATGGTATGTCCATATCTTGAATACTGTGTGCAGATCTGCTCACCCCATCTAAAAAAAATACAGTATATTGGAAATGGTACAGAGAAGGGCAACAAAATTGATTACGGGTATGGAAAAGCTTCCATATGAGGAGAGATTAATAAGACTGGTTTCAGAGTAGCAGCCGTGTTAGTCTGTATTCACAAAAAGAAAAGGAGTACTTGTGGCATCTTAGAGACTAACCAATTTATTTGAGCATAAGCTTTCGTGAGCTACAGCTCACTTCATCGGATGCATTCAGTGGAAAATACAGTGAGGAGATTTATATACACACAGAACATGAAAAAAGTAATCACTCTCCTTACGGTGTGTATGATAACACCCATTGTTTCATGTTCTGTGTGTATATAAATCTCCTCACTGTATTTTCCACTTAATGCATCCAATGAAGTGAGCTGTAGCTCACGAAAGCTTATGCTCAAATAAATTGGTTAGTCTCTAAGGTGTCACAAGTACTCCTTTTTATTAATAAGACTGGGACTTTTCAGCTTGGAAAAGAGACTTCTAAGGGGGGGGGGATATGATAGAGGTCTATAAAATCATGATTAGTGTGGAGAAAGTACATAAGGAAGTGTTTTTTACGCCGTCTATTAAAACACAAGCACGAGGGGTCATCAAAGCTAAATATTAGTGTTATTTTTAATACCTAGCATATGAAACAGAGCTCACCAGACCATATATAATGAATAAAAATATTCTGGCATAGCATAAGTATTGATAGCCAGTGCAACACCGCATAGTTTACAATCATGTATAAAGAGGTGTTGTAGATGCTCCAGCAGGCACCTCCTAGCATGGACTAACTGGGACCTTCAAGTGTATCAACAGAAAGTGTTTTCATGTGATCAAAAACTAGGAAAATAAACTGAAGGAATGGAGGGCAGCTGCTTTGCTACACATATTCATTTTGCTCCACACAGTGTCTGAGTTGGAAAAAAATAAATTTATATATTAAACCTACTTTTTGCCACATCACATTGTGTAAGTATTATATGTTACCTATATTTGATGGCATGAAGTGTCATCCTAACACAACATAAAATGGACAGAGTTGTACTTGCTTGGTCATATACTTGCTTGTGTAGAGGAAGAAATGTTATTTTACCTCTCTATTTGGCACTGGAGTGACCACTGTTGGAATAGTGTGTCCACTGCCCACAATTCAAGAATGTAAAGTTGGAGAGGGTTCAGAGAAGAGCCGTGAGGATGTTTAAATGATTAGAAAACATATCTTGAAGTACAAGACACAAGAAACTCAGTCTGTTTAGTTTAACAAGGAAGGGGGTGGCTTGATTAGTCTATAAATACCTGCATGGGAAACAAATATTTAATAATGATCTTTTCAGTCTATCAGATAAAGATGTAACATGATCCAAGTTGAAGTCAGACAAATTTAGCTTGGAAATAAGTGAGGATAACTAGCCACTGAAATGATTTCTCAAAGGCTGTGGTGGATTCTCCATCATTAACAATTTTAAAATCAAGATTGGTTGGTTTATTTTTTTTCTGAAAGATCTTCTCTATTTTGGGAAAGTTCTATGGCCTGTGTTATATCAGAGTTCAGACTAAATGATCATAGTGGTTCTTTCTGCTGTTGGAAGCTATGAATGAATGAATGTTAAAACTTGGATAGTCAGCCAAAATTGAAAATTTTGAAAACCCATTGTAACAATTCTGGAAAGACGTGTAAACTCCAAACAATATATACATCAGTTCAAATGGGACAATAGTTGTAATGCTGAACAAAAGCCGTTTAATGTTGATATACAGATGGCCCCTCTCAGTCAGGGTTGAGGTACAATAGTGGGTAACATAGTGAGGTTTCCACAGTTGTTGCCTGGTCTTTACCTCCTTTACTCTTTCTTCCAGATTTAGAGAAAATGTGCCCTGCCCACTTTGGTGAGAAACCCCCAAAGTCACATATGTGTACCATAACCAGCTGTGAGACATGCACCTGGGACATTTATTATCCCAGGCATGGGCGTTTGCCACTGGAGTTACAGGAGCCATTTTCTCCTTGCTATTTATATGTAGTGTAATCACTGTGAGAAACCACAAAGGTAGGCATACACATATTCAAGGCCAGTGTATGCAACTTAATGGAAAATGCATACATATTTGCCTCGTGTGGAGGCATAGAAAGAAGCATTCTCCTAGATAATTCATTCTTCCCCTACCACCAAACCTTCTATCCAACAAACTACTGGGAAAGTGAAGGACTCTGCACTGTGACTTGAAGATAAGCCAAGGGAGTGAATTAGAATCAAGAACCCTCTACTGAGAGTTTCTTGCCGAGAGCTCACCGATTATTAAATTTAAGAGTTCTGACCACAAGTACCCTACTGACCTTAACAGGACATATATAGGGAAGTAAAACATTAGATGGTCCTATTGGTCATTACACTTCACGGTGACATCCGGAAGTGAATAGCCAGGTACCACTGCAGTTCCAAGAGAGCCGGTGTTTTGTATTTCCCTTTTAGTTACCAACTCCTAATAAGCAGACACATTCTTTACTAGCAATAAATATCAGTGTTCCTCAAGCATACCCCCAAATGGTCACCTTGGTAGGTAGTTCTGGAAACTAGTGCCCTATCAGTCTGGCACTTATTATTGCTTTAAAGTGGCTATAGGAAACATTTTCAAAATATAGCCTGTTTGTGCATAAAAAACATTTGTGAATGTGATCATTGAGTATTGTCACTCGTAAACACAAACAATATGATTTTCACATTCAAAGCCCATTTACTCATGTAGGTGGAGTACAAGTGGGGGATAAATTGAGGACCAATGATGACTGTAGTTGATATTACATTTATAATCCTCTCATTCAGTTTGCATTGTACTGGTGTTAACATGCTCTCTGTTAGGTATAAATGTTGGGATATTAACTGACAATTACTCAAGGTGTTTGATTGGATCAAGCAGAGGTCTAGTATTTACACAGTGTGTTATCAGGCAAAGGATCCTCATTTAGGATTCAATGTTGGTGCCATGGGAATGGAGGTTTTGTGCTGGCTGTGCAGTGAGTTATCATGGAAGGACAGCTCTCTACACCCCCTTTTATTAATTTCTCCCTGACTGCAGATTGACATTGCTAGGATCTTCTGGGAAATGCATACTCTTTTGAAAGTAAGGTCAGCCCCACATAGGGTTGACGTGAAATGTGAAATATGTTGGGGGTGGAGGATCCTTGGGGTTTCAAGAAGGACTTTGAATAATCTACAGGGTAAAACAAAACCGAGGTCATAATCTTTTGACTCCTTTAAAAAAAAATCAAATCAGTACAGTTTGATTGTATCTTTGCCTTTGCCCTGCTTCTGCTGCTATTTACTATTCCATTCCAAAAGTTTTTCTCTTAATTTTTGTTTTTTAATCTTCAGCAGTGGTCTAAGCTGCCCATTTGCTAAAAGCTACCCATATTTATCTACCTCTGTTGCTTACTGTCATTAATAGCAATTGCATTTCACTATGCATTCTTGAAGTGATATAGTTTATATATAATCTCTCTCACACAAACACACACACTTTTTTCTGAACTTAAACACTTATTAAAAACCAAAGGGTACAATTGAATACTGCAGAAATAGGTGGTGAGAAAAATGTTTTTAGAGGTTTGAGAAAAAAGATGTATTTTTATTTTGCTCTTTATAAAATACTTCAAGCATACTTTCATCTGTTTTCCCTTTCTGTACTAGTAGCACAAACTGTAGCACGTGCAACCCCGCGGCTGGAGGGGGGCAGAGGCGTTGTGTGACTCCAGCGCCATTCTAGAACAAGACTAATAGAATGAACACGTCACACTCTGTTTTCTAGTAATAACAAACACCCCCTTACCTCGCTACAACAAGCTTATGAATTTTTTGCTGCACACGTGGAAGGTGCATGGCTCTGAAGAGCATTCAGTCGAAAGCTGTCTACTTTCCCCTTATTAAATGTTAGAAATAAACTCTGCGTGAAGGTTTCAGTTTCAGCTGAGAAATTATTCTTCACTTCCTTCTTTTTTTGCCCCTGCGTTTAAAGACTGTTAGTATTACAGGTGCAGGATGACCGCTGTGTGTCACCAGAGGTGGCTCTAGTTCTGGAATGGGTGATGTTCCCCTTACACAGAAAACCTTAAGATGGAAGGCACGATTGATCAGATTTAGAGCCTCATCTCATCAGAATGCATTTTCTGAGGAGTGTTGATAATGTTGTTCATTCCAAATTAGCACATTAGCTCGTTCAGCCCCTCATTCAGGCAACGGTGAAATAGAAGCATAGTTACATAGAACTTCCTTCTGCCAGTCTTCTCTAGTGGGACTTGCATTTTTCTTCCTATAATGAGGCCCATAAACAACAAAAAATTATGTGGCCTACTATAGATTGGGAGTTGCATTACAGTAACTTGTTCATCAGAATTAGAGTTGTCATAAATATAAAGGGAAGGGTAAACCCCTTTGAAATCCCTCCTGGCCAGGGGAAAGCTCCTCTCACCTGTAAAGGGTTAAGAAGCTAAAGGTAACCTCGCTGGCACCTGACCAAAATGACCAATGAGGAGACAAGATACTTTCAAAAGCTGGGAGGAGGGAGAGAAACAAAGGGTTTGTGTGTCTGTCTGTAGTCGTCTTGGCCGGGGACAGAACAGGAATGGAGTCTTAGAACTTTTAGTAAGTAATCTAGCTAGGTATGTGTTAGATTATGATTTCTTTAAATGGCTGAGAAAAGAATTGTGCTGAATAGAATAACTATTTCTGTCTGTGTATCTTTTTTGTAACTTAAGGTTTTGCCTAGAGGGGTTCTCTATGTTTTTGAATCTAATTACCCTGTAAGATATCTACCATCCTGATTTTACAGGGGGGATTTCTTTATTTCTATTTACTTCTATTTTTTATTAAAAGTCTTCTTGTAAAACACTGAATGCTTTTTCATTGTTCTCAGATCCAAGGGTTTGGGTTTGTGGTCACCTATGCAAATTGGTGAGGCTTTTTATCCAACATTTCCCAGGAAAGGGGGGGTGCAAGTGTTGGGAGGATTGTTCATTGTTCTTAAGATCCAAGGGTCTGGGTCTGTAGTCACCTAGACAAATTGGTGAGGCTTTTTACCAAACCTTGTCCAGGAAGTGGGGTGCAAGGTTTTGGGAAGTATTTTGGGGGGAAGGACGCGTCCAAACAGCTCTTCCCCAGTAACCAGTATTAGTTTGGTGGTGGTAGCGGCCTGTCCAAGGTGTAATATTTTGTACCTTGGGGAAGTTTTGACCTAAGCTGGTAAAGATAAGCTTAGGAAGTTTTTCATGCAGGTCCCCACATCTGTACCCTAGAGTTCAGAGTGGGGGAGGAACCTTGACAAGAGTAGTTAGAGACTACTATATTATTGCAGTGTCAAGTAATACTGCTAACCAGCTGTCAGCATTTCCATTATAAACTCCATTTTTCAGGGGTCTATAACTCTCCAGGAAAGATGCACTCAAGGCTGACATTTGGCATAGAAAGACTCAGCAAGGGAGTGTTTTGTTTAATGAGAGTTAAGTAAATAAAAGAAAAAAACATCTTCAGTTTCATGATGGTGGGCTGTTTTTCTGCTTTGTTTTTCTTCTGGTCATTGCACTTCTCCAACCTAGCATGGTTGTCTTGTTTAACATAAAGGACATTTTGCAATTAATGAAGTATTTTGAAATGCTCATGTTGATGATTCACATCTGAGGTATGGTAGCGTAAAGCTACTGAACATGCATGATTGATGGGATTCTAGTACAAGTCCATTGGAGCTACACTGCCAGGGACTCCCATGTGGTTACAGCAGCTCCTTGGGATCATGTGGAAGCTCTGTAGAAAAGCTAATACATCTTCTTCCCAAGATTTTATCTGTTTCATCTTTTTGGCTAATTTCCATGGAGCCGGAGAGATTTGATGTACATTGCTCCCGCAGCCCTTATGGCTTGTCATCTTCTCCCTGGCCTCCACAACTCCTATTAATTCAGTGGGAAAAAAGAGTCTGGGAATTTTCATTTGAACTTCAAAGTGACTTTCAATTTGACCGTATTTATGATCTCTTTGAGTTGGTTTCTATGCATATTTGAGAACTCAGAATTTACTAGCATGGATGCTCATGAGAAGCAAATGTTAATGTTTAATATTCCCCAAAAGGCCATTTCAAATTAAACTGTATCTTCAAATATAATTTGTAATTCCCACTGAAGATATTCGTGGACAATTATGAACAAAGGAATTTAAGAATATGGTGTCCTGAAAAATATGTGAAAATTTGCCTATTGAATTATTTGTTGCAAGTTTTTTCCTCAGCTCTAGTAATTGCCTGAATACATAGAATTTTTCTGACATTTCTTTTAGCTATTACTTTCTGTTCTGTAGTTAAACAGTTGCTGTCTAGTGGAGGCTTCAATTCAGTGGTCAGTGAAATGGTCCTTATATATAAGCCTCACCCCTCTCTCAGTAGTGTCGTAAGACTTAGTAAAATATTTTTTTCAAAGTATTCCAAAATGCTTACATAAAAGGCACTCTGAACATATGCAGAATATTTTTATTATGTTTCTGCACACTAACTCCATAAAGAAAGGAAAGAAATAGAGTGATTACACCACCAGCGACCATCTAATCACTTTGGACTGCTGCAAAATCACTTCTGTTCCCTTATGACTTTGTGTGTTGACTCTTTCAGGTTGTCTCGCTGGTACTTCTTCTAATGCTAGTAGTGAGTCAGCACTGGGGCTGAGTCTCTCTGATGTCAACTGTTCCTAAGTCCACCTAAGAAGTATTTTATATTTGTGCCACCAGACTTTGCTTCAATTAAGGACTTCAAGAAAAGGACACTGGTGACTCCCTGAATCAAAAGACTGCAGAATACCAGAGGAGATGGCATAGACATTTCCCTTTGGAGATCTCTCCTCTTCTGGGACAGCCAGGTCAGTAGTCATGTTGCTGCTGCCTGGTTTTCCAAACACACCTCTCCTCTAAAGACAGGAACTTGGTTGGAGTGATCTGTGGGCAGATTGGCCATTTATGTCATCCTGCAAAAAGGCCAGTGGTATACATGCTGTATCCTTCCACTGCAGCAGATGGACTTTTTTTTTTTTTCATTTTAGACTTATTCCAATTTGATTTCAATATAAACTAAGAAGAAAATATATACTTGCATTCCAAAATAGAAGGCAACAGTGCAAATAGAGATTGTTAGCTAATATTGGTGATTTTGTTCTATACATTACTGTGTCTTGGCAAGAGTATTGCTTGCCACATCTCCCCACCCCAAGGAGTAAGGGGATATAAGGTATGTCCCTACTTTTCTATATTGGTGGCCTAAACAGCCAGTCACGGTGAAGTTGGGGGAACCGGTACCTCCTGTCTACTACTTCCCTTCCACCTCCACACCCCACCAGATTGGCTGGGAGGGGGCAGGCAGGGGCATGGAATGGGCAGAGTCTTAGCTCTGCCCCCAGTCTGTCAACCAGCAGAGCTGAAACAACATGGAGAGGAAAGTATTGTGTTCCTGAAAGATGGTGGCAGATTACTGTCTCCTGGAGCAAGTAGGGACCCAAAGAACTATGGGTCTCAGTCACAGTTTGTTTCCTTCTGCAGCAACACAATGACACACGACCCCCTATTCAGGGGCCAGATTTCATGGTTGTAATCCATGAATAAGAGTCCCTTCTCTCTCTCTAAGCACTGTTATTTATGAGTCTAAAGTAGCTCTGATCACTTGCATATTGAGTAAGTCAGTGAGTGGAATTTACCATTCAAACATCAGCTTCAACCTTCAACCAACATTTGAATGAGATTTCTCCCCACCCACAAGAATGCAGTTTTTGCTGGTATAGAAATACCTTGCAAAAGTTCAAATTAAAAAAAAAAATCCATCCCTTTTATCAAATCCAAATCAGTGGTAAATGATGCTGCCTATTTTGAGCTATGTAGTTTGAGCTATGCATCTAATTCATTCGTCTACTTCATTGACACATGAATAATCATCAGTTTAGGGAGATAAAATCCCCTTTACTGGGCAATGTGAACAATCCTGGGCAATATGATCTACAATAAAGTTGGGCAGACAGGTTATTTAAACATCTCAGGTATTCATGAACATGTGCTTTCAAGGGTAAGCATATCTATAAAGAAAAAAATAACCTCTGCTTTGAATTATAATAGCAATCTATTCTCGGTTTATGAACATGTTTATGGTTATAAGAACGCATTTAAATGCTTACTCAGTCTCAGATTCTTGTTGAGACCCTGTGTTTTTATGTTGAGAGACTGAGAAACTGCCAGAACAAAGGACTGAAATGAGTTTTGTTTTCCTATTTCTGAGACTCATGAATGGGGTGATGTTATCAGCAGAGATAATAACACCTTTAAATGGCTTGGAATGTATTTGGTTCACAAAATCATACGGGAAGATTGACAGCATCTTAAACAGCTGCAGTCAGTGAGGATGTGGCTGGAGTATTGACAGGAGTGATTTTTTGAGTAACGAAGAAGGTTAAGTGATTAAGTTTCCTGAAGCATACATTGCCTGCCGTGTACACTTACAGTATATTGCCACCCTTCTGTGTCACCGAAGAGCTTCACTTCTTTTCATAAGCAGGATCAATAGGATTAGAGGATTTGCACTCAAAGCTTGCCTGTGGCTTCTTGTTAAGCATGGAGTGTGCTTGACAGCTATCTTTACTGGCTTTTTGCACAGTATTAATCCATGTATTAATCATCTAAGAATCTCCATTCTGATTTTTGTCTATTTTTTGTATAGGTACTTTTAATAAATAAATTAATAATAAATATTAAAAATTACAACAAAATTGTCATAAACAGAAGTCAAAAGTTAGGCTCTGTCATAGAAATAAAGTAGCCAGATTTTAAAAATGATAAGCACCCTTTGTCCAGCACTTTTGTAAACTTAGTGGAGTTGGGTGGGCATGGCTATACAGAATAATTTGTCTTGTGTTTCCCTTATAATTGGTGTCCATGGGAGTTGTAGTTAAGCATAATGTCGTTACATGTAAGTATTTGGCTCACCTTATTACCTATTAATTTAAAGGAACGTGTAAATTGAATTCCCATGCAAACAAGTTTTCCATCTTTTTGTTGGCATTTAAGTTACATTTAAGATACATTTGTTAAAAATATCTCTCCCGCACTGCAAATAGAAACATTTATAATAACTCTAAAGCTACTCAACCAAAACTCCTGCAAACTTTGATCAACTTTCAGGGCTTGTGTACACTACAAAGTTAAGTCGATTTAAGTTATGTCGACATAGATAATTAAATCACTATGCTCCTTGTGTTGGCTGAGCACGTCCACTGTAGCAGCTCTTGCATCGACACAGAGAGCAGTGCTCCATAGGTAGCTATCCCACTGTGCAACTTGCCACCATCTACCTTACAGTGTTTTGGAAATGGATTGCCTTGCCTTATAGGGAAAGGTTCAATTTCCCATTATGCAGTTTTCTCCATCCCATCATTCTATAGGCATCCTTGTATGTTTTGCACCACTTTTCAACAGCCCCTGTAACCTGCATGCCTGCCATCTTTGTCAGAAAGCACGGATCCTTCAATGTTCAATGTGCTGAATGTTATGAACACCACACGCCTGATCCTGCAGTATTTCCCGAGCTGTGAGTCTGATGACAATGACGGTGTCTACCTTGCTGTGTGCCATGGAAAGAAACAATTCAAGATTACTGTTGGCATTCACGGAGCAGCTGCACACGGTGGACCATTGGCTCTGGGTTCGAGAAACAAGAACTGACTGGTGGGATTGCATCATTATGCAGGTATGTGATGATGAGCTGTGACTGTAGAACCCTTCCAGGGGGTGGTGTGCCTTGGGTGCTGCTGGGGAGTGTGGTTAGGTCCCGGAATGCAGTTGTCTCTGGGCTGCAGAGGGAGGTAAGCATGGATGTGCTCATCCTGAAGTTCCATCAGAGACTGCAGCATGTCTGTTTGCTCCCTCAGCATCACTGACACCTCTTGCTGCCCAAATTTCCTGTTGATTTCTGCCCTCTACTCACAATCTGAAGCATTAGAGGCTTTCAGGACCTCTTGGAATAATCTTCCTTAGTCCTCTTATTTCTCTTTCTTATCTGGCCGAGCCACTCTGCCGGTGTGCTTGAAGAGACCCTCAAGGCCTTATCTGCAACTGCTAAGGCAACAATGGCCAGAGCTATTATTGTCATTGCACTTACAACCCTTGAGTCAAACAAGTTACAAGCACAACTTTCTCACTTGCCTTGGAAGTCACAGAGCATGGTGGCAGCTCCAGCTATGGTGCATATGGCCCAATGGGAAGGAGGTGAGTTGGGATAATGGGGAAGGGGTAGCACTGGGGTATCAGTACAAGTGCATAAGTGATTTGTGCTGAATACTGGCAACATTTTCTAAAGGCCACCTGTAGTGATTGTAGCTGATATTTCACTCCTGAGGGGAACCGAGGCTGCAAGAGAGCAGCTCCTGCATGCATCTGTCTGCAGACCGCGTCCGTATGCTGCTAGCCTGGGTGCTGCAGTGGTGCCAGCTGAAGTAATTGCCGAGTGGCAGGGCAAAGTGTCCTACCACAGGGGAAGAAACAAGGTAGCTCTCGCAAGTAACCTTCAGTTCAGGATTGCAGATTACCACCACGAAAGTTCTCTAGATATCTGTGGAGGATTCATGAGACATTCCACTGTGCATAATCAAACTATTCTGCAGGACCCCCGCTGACTAGCTGTACAAGGGAATGAGAAGCAGAGAGCAACTGTACCTGTATTGCAAAAAGAAAAGGAGGACTTGTGGCACCTTAGAGACAAACAAATTTATTTGAGCATAAGCTTTTGTGAGCTACAGCTCACTTCATCGGATGCATTAAGTGGAAAATACAGTGGGGAGATTTATATACATAGAGAACATGAAACAATGGGTGTTACCATACACACTGTAACAAGAGAGTGATCACTTAAGGTGAGCTATTACCAGCAAAGGTGGGGGGGAACCTTTTGTAGTGATAATCAAGGTGGGCCATTTCCAGCAGTTGACAAGAATGCCTGAGGAACAGTGGGGGTGGGGGGGGAAATAAACATGGGGAAATAGTTTTACTTTCTGTAATGACCCATTCACTCCCAGTCTTTATTCAAGCCTAAGTTAATTGTATCCAGTTTGCAAATTGATTCCAATTCAGCAGTCTCTCACTGGAGTCTGTTTTTGAAGTTTTTTTGTTGAAGAATTGTCACTTTTAGGTCTCTAATAGAGTGACCAGAGAGATTGAAGTGTTCTCCGACTGGTTTCTGAATGTTATAATTCTTGACATCTGATTTGTGTCCATTTATTCTTTTACATAGAGACTGTTCAGTTTGACCAATGTACATGGCAGAAGGGAATTGCTGGCATATGATGACATATATCACATTGGTAGATGTGGAGGTGAACGAGCCTCTGATAGTGTGGCTGAAGTGATTAGGTTATTTCTCTAATTCTTCTCGCCTGATTAAAAAAGTAGTACATGAGCAGATGTATCTCTGCAGTATTGAATCAATCTGAGCATTACCTGAAGTTCTCTCTGCTGCATCAGGCTTGGTAGAGCTGTACTTCTGGGAGTGGCCAGACTGCTCAGGAGTCCAAAAGAGGTCTTGGCTTATCACATCGTTGGATCTCCCTGTTGCCTGCCTCCATCCTCCTCCTCCTCTTCCTCATCCAGCACCTCATCCTCAGGGTTCATTCCAGTAGCCTGTGACTCCAGCCCCACCCAAAGTACCCATAATGGCCATTGGCGGTAGAAGTGGGGTCGCCACTGAGGATGGCATGCAGCTCCTTGTAGACGTGGCATGCCTGCAGCTCTGCACCAGAGCAACTATTGGCCTCCCTCATCTTCTGGAACACCTGCCACAGTTCCTTGATTTATATGTGACCATCTGGAAAAGGCAGATGTTTGATCTGAAGGGCTATTGGGAAGGAGAGCTGAAGAGAGTAGGTGCTGGCACAGAAGGGGTCTTAGGTAGAAGTAACATAAACAGGGACCCTCGGGTGATAGAGCTTTGGGGGACCACTTGTGGGAGAGGGTGTCTGGGAGAGGCAGAAGGAAGAGGGATGTAAATAGAACAATTAGAAGGGGATCGCCCCAGGGAGGAGAGCTGAGTGACTTTTGATAGTGATCGCTTGGGGCTTTCAGAGAGTAAAGGTGTGGTGAAAATTAGGGGCTTGTGAAGAAATGGAAAGAGAGGATAATGTGGGGCAGGGGGATGAAAGTCGTGAAGGGGGTATTTGGGAAAGGGAAGTGCTCAGGGAATTGGGAAGGGAGAATGTGGGGTGTTGGGGGAGGAAGGAGGAAGACTAAGAGGAAATGGCATTGAAAGGAACTTATACTGATGGAAGCTTCTGGCTAGTTAGACCTCCTGATGCACTGTGGAGATTTGTTCCCACCTAACTCTGTAGGCAAAAGTACTTAACTCCCAACAATCAAACCTTACTGTATAGGAAGATACCTGTCATAGGGTCACCTTCCTGGAGCACGCTTTCTGGCATAGGGTGGCCCAGGATGTGCCCCCACCCTCTGTTTCTCCTTCTCAGGGCTTCTCAGGAACAGTTCTCCAACACAGAGTGGAATATGAGATGGCTAAATTTATTAATACAGACCTCATATCACAAAATAACAGTCAATACCATCACTCAAAAGGTTCTGGCTTTGCTGCTTTCTTTGACTCTAGGATCTTCCTCTGTCTCAAGATTCCTTCAGACTCTAGTGCTCCTGGGCTTGCTCCCAGAGTCTCCTACTAGCATTCAAAAGCTCAAAAGAAACAATAACACAAACAATATCCACCCATCCTGGGCTTAACAAGAGTCTCACACCTGTCCTGTTCTTTTCCCAGCTCCCTGCCTCTTGTACAGGACAATGTCCATAGGGCCACTGCCTTGGGTCTTCCTCTTGTGCCAGGATCCTCCCTCAGGCAGTGAGAGCTCCACATCTACTCTCTACCTCTTTCTTTCTTGACTGACTGATTCACCCAATCTCCTTCCCTCTGGGACCCATGTGACTGCTCTTAAGCCCACCTGAAGTAAGTTGAACTGTCACACTGGCTTCTTCCCTCTTAAAGGGCCAATGCCACCCTGTCAGAATACCCTTGTGTACAGATTTTTGAGATAATACTTTGGCCTGGTGGAACACATACAATTATGGAATGGTGCAGTAATTACATTTTCCGCCTTCACATCTTGATTCAAATCACATTTTCAATGAAGATGGAAATACAGATGCAAGACTGTGTAGCAAATGTAGAACAGCCACTATTTTAAAAATAAATACCTGATGTGTTTTGTGCAGAAGTGTAGACAACCATTAACTGTCTCAAGCACCCTATCCTGAACCTCTAATATAGTTTCAAATAAAATGTAGTGAACAAGAACCCTTTCACACAATAATACGGCTTCAGAGCGCTGACCTTACTGAATAGGCCACAATGTCATGTTTACCTTTCAACTTAAGGCAAACTCTTAACAAAAATACTTTCTTGTTTTCCTCTGCTGAAGGGAGGCATTTTTATTGACCAAATGATAATCATGGGTAGATAAGGAATGAAGACATCTCACTCTCAGATTGTGCAAGAGGAACATTGTTAGCATTGTCACTGTACCTTCTGTCAATATATACCATGCTCTGTCATTGACAACTCATGCTTTATTGAATAAAAGTCAAGGTATTATGCTCTCTGGCATATTCTGAAATAGTTTCAAGGTGTAATATGAAAAGAAGTACTTGTGGCACCTTAGAGACTAACGAAAAAAGCTGTAGCTCACGAAAGCTTATGCTCAAATATATTTGTTAGTCTCTAAGGTGTCACGGGTACTCCTTTTCTTTTTGTGAATACAGACTAACACAGATGCTACTCTGAAAGGTGTAATATGTTATCTTTTTGTTTATTTTTACTTTAGCAATTGGGAGCACGAAAAATGTCAGCTTCCACCTCTGAAAACTACTATGGGCCAAATACAAAGCCAGTTGTAGATAATGGATAATATTTATTTCAGTTTTGAGTGTTGTTTGTGAACATTGCCTGCTAAAAGGAAGTCAGCACACTGGAATACAAACTTTTTCTACAAAAGGGTAAAAAGAATTAAAAACAACCAAGTGACCACTTATATTAGTTCAAAGAGAAGTAAGAGAATTACTCCATTTCTAGAAAGAACCTAAAATGCTACAAAATCTTAAGATAGTGAAAAAAAGAGGGAAAGAAATTTCAAAGAAAAATAGAGATAAATTCCTCAATTAATGGACAAAACTGTTTCTCCCTGCTGAGAGAAGAAGAAAAGTGGGTTGCTTAGATGGAAGTGATGTTCTATGAATATTTTCTATCTCTGTCTGCTGGTAGGTCATATTACCTAACTCCCCTAGGTCCTAATCCAGCAAAGCACTTAGGCGTCAAACTTTTACAAATACCAAACATTTTTGGAACCAAATCACATATTTTTTTTCTGATTTTTTAGTTTACAGGCCCAACTGAAAAAAAAATCACTTAGGCACCCAGTTCTAATTATAATATATCGATGGCAGCATGTAAGATGGTTTTGAGATGGGGTGAATTTCCAATAAGTGGCAACAGCCAGAAAAATAATTATTGAAGAAGGAGGAATAGATAAAAGAGGGGTTTGTATTCTTCTGGGGATGAAAGTAGAAAAAGACAGACAGGAAAAAAGAATTATGAACAAGTCCAAGAATGATCAGCAAGTAGAGTTGTGCAAAGAGCTAAACTGTAAAGAACTTGAGTGATCTGAGCTTCTGCCTTGGCTTTATGAGGCTGACTAGAGGCAGAACTGAGTATCAGCTTCAGACAAGTACGCAGATGAGAGTCCCAGTTCTCCCATAGGGCATGCAGGCACCCCAAGAGACAGAGATGAGAATGGACGAGCAGAACTGGGACAGTCTGAAAATAAGAAGTTCCCAGAAAGGTGTGGAGGATTATAGGAATGTACACAATGACTGGAAGAGCAACTGGGCCCTATCCAGACCCATCTCCTCAAATCAGCAGAACGTAGAGTGGAGGAGGCTGTAGCTGGAGGACAAAACCAGCAGATGACAAGGAAAATTTACATCTGGAGAGACAGAAGTTGGCAGACTGGGATCAAAAGAGAGCAGATCGAGGCCAGGGGAGGCAGAGTGAGAATGGAAGCATCAGCATGAACTGGACCTCACATAACTGAGGAGCTAGAGACCTGGTGACTCAGTAAACAGAAAGTATAGGTACTAATTTGTTGTCCCAGTTGAAGGAGAGAGGTATTGATGCCTATCTCATCACCTTTCAGAAGGCTTGGGACTTGAATTTGGTTTGCCTTCTGGATTGCCTATAGATGCACAAAGCCTTACACCTTACACTCCATAAATTGCCTTATTCTGTTCACTATCTCTGAAGCAGCAGGCACTGGTCAATGTTGGAAGACAGAATACTGGGCAAGATGGACCATTGGTCTGACCCAGTATGACCATTCTTATGTTCTTAACTGTAACATGCATAACGGTGGAATGATTGCAACAAAAAGATAATAATAAAAGGTGTTTTTTTCTTGCCTATATTATATTGTTTTCAGAAAGGTTTTTACTGAAAAAAGATGCTGTACAGCAGTATATTTGCCGTGGAACAGTTTATTAGATGGCTAATTAGATGAACTGCTAGGTCAGCTCAGGGTAAAATGTGTCAGAACTTATCTGAGTATTTGTTTAAGAATAAGCCTATTCTTTTATTAGAATGGAATAGAAAAGGACTCCAAAAGCAAAATGTGCTGTCTCTCACAGTGGAAAATCAAGCTTAAAAAAATAGCTTCCTTCTTAGTATTGCTTTTGCTTGCAGAATTAAGGGTCAGATGTTAAAATCTAGCATATTGTCCAGATAGGAGACAGGCACAGAATAACATTTTTGGGAGCCCAGGAGCAAAAGGATCCTGCCTAGCACAGTTTTGCTGAAACTTAAAATATCTGCTGTAGTTGAATATTTGGTATTAGAAAACAGACAGGCTGCAATGGCCGAAATTGCAATAGAAATGGACATCAGTGCTAGCTCAGTGGAAACAAACGTACTGGAAAAATTGGGCAAGAAAAAATATCTTGGTTATATAGGTTTCCAGATACTTTATAAAGGACAAAAGGACATGGGGAAGCATTAAGAGGTGTGAAGTCATCTTCTGAAGTAGTAAACTTTATCTAATGATCAGTGCCTAGCATACTGGAGTGGCTTCATTACTGGAATTATTTAACTGAAAAGTAGTCAATAGTCAAAGGGAGTCCAAGAAACTTTGCTCTAAACTTGTACCACACAACAAGGGAGATTTATTTAGATATTAGGAAAAACCTAACTGCACGGATAATTAAGCACTGGAACAGGTTACTAAGGGAGGTTGCAGAATCCCCATTATTGGGGGATTTTGAGACAGGCAAACACTTGTCAGGGATGATCTAGGTATTCTTGGTCTGGCCTTGGCTTAGGTGGATGGACTAGGTGACCTTAGAGGTCACTTTCAGCTCTATATTTCTATGATTTGAGGCACACAATGAACATCTTTGGAACACTGTTGTCATTATTCTGTTTGATAATGACACAGGCGAAAAGTTGTAGAGAATACTAGTGTAATCTGCTAAAAATAAACAAACAACTTGTATGGCATGAAGCATCCTCAGCACATGACTTATGGTAGCACACAAAACCAAAGTAGCTCAAGATATGGCTAGGTGTGGGTTTCCCAGTAAAGTTAGGCAATGTTATAGGAGCCAGACTTTGCTCTTATTTACACTGGTGAATGAAACTAATGGGATTGCTCTTCTGTACTTGACAGCCAAACTGAGCCCTAGATTTTCATTACAACAAACATGAACATTGCATGGAAATGTTGCTGAGAAATTTTGTTCCTGAAGCGCAGTCTAATTGTAAAAAACAAAGAAACAAAACTTGACAGTTGTTCCATTTCTTATTAAGAAGCCCTTGTCCCTCTACTTGGTCTTACTACACTGCCCTCGGGGTCTAATAGTGACACATAGTTAATTTCTCCCTCTGACAACTGATGAGTGTGTTCATCTTAGCTTGTCTTCTGAGGTGGTGTCTATTATTTAATTACAGCCTACAATATCCTTGTTTTGGGCCTATTCTGTGAGCTAGTGAAATCTAGTAGACTGGAAGTAGAACTGGGAGCCAGGCACTCCTGATTCCAAACCCTTGGTCTGACACAGACTTGCTGCGTGTCCATGGGCAAGTCTCTCAACATCCCTATGTCCTGCTGCTCTCACATCTAAAATAAGAAACATTATATTTTCCAAGCACTGTTGAAATATTAAGTAGAATGTACTTTAAGTGCTAAGTTTAACTATACTGTATTTGGAATAACTTCCAAGAGAAAGGTATGTAGGAACAACTCCTGGGAGCCAAACGTGTGAAATCTTGCATCTGTCATGAAATGAGGGCTATAAAGAAGAAGAAGCAGGACAGACAGAGAAGGATGATGCGAAGGGAAACCATGGGTTTCATATCTGATTCTGGTATTCTCATTATACCCCTGCTGTTTTCATAAGAAAATACAGTGAAGTTTTGCTTCTTTCAATTCCAAATCCATTGACTTACTTTTTCTTTCTTAATTTCTTTCACTCTTCGGAACCGAACACTAGAAGTCTGCTTCAGAACTCATTGACACCAGAGTAACTCAACTGACTTCTGTAGAGTTCCGGGGCCTGGTTCTACTCCCACTAAGTTAAACTCCTGTGGTGCAGAATCCTGGTGAGTACTGATGTAACTGAGGGCAGAAGCAGACAATTTGGGGTGAGTGGGTTTCCCAGGGCTGTTCTACTGGGACTGACTGGGAGTCCCTTTTACATGAGACAATATTTAACACTCGTACTGCTTTTTGTCTGGAAAGCACTTCGTGAGCATTGGGCAGTTGCACAATTGCCATTGATATCAAAGTGAGGGCGGGGAGGTGCAGGGGGAAGGGAGCAATCCCACATATGGAATACCATTAATTAATGAAGTTTCTGGCTATAGAAAGAAGTTAAGACAAGCATCTCTGCTGTCCAGATCTTGCACCATGTCTTGCGCCGTGCGATCCCTGCATACAGCCCTATTGAATTCAATAGGCTGCACATGGGCAAAGGAAGTTGCCTGCCAACATCACTTTGCAGAATTAGTCCCTATCGGAGAGGGGTTTGTTTTGTTTTGTTTATGTTGTAAAATGCAGCTCACAGCTAGAAAATGATAGATTTCTATTTCTTTAATTTTAGAGATGACAAGATTCACAAGAGGTTCACATATTACCTCCCAAACTCTCCCTTTTCAAAGCCATCTCATAATTGACTTGTGCAGCATTGGCTGGATTTTTGTAAAACAACTAGAGGAGGAAAAAAGCCCCTAGTGTGGGTGTTTCCCACATGCAGAATTGGAGTTGCTGGGGTAAAAAATGTGAGCAGTGATAAAAATGGTTTGAAAGGTCCGAGAGGGAAGTGTGCATTGTTTTAAAGTCCTTTGATTTTTAGGTGAGTGGATTTGTTTGGGTAATTGTGAGTGACTGTTTTTTTCTGTAAGCACCAGGGACTATTTGGTTTAATTGGGTTACAGCTGGTGCTGATGCTGCATTTTTCCTTAATATTTTTTGGAGCTTGCAATGAGAGGGGGGAGTGCGAACAGCACTGTTTTGGCTTTCTTTACTTCGTATGATTCCAGTTACTCTTTATTTCCTTTTCATTTTTTAAATTTACCATCAACAGTAACATGAATGGCTGAACACTGCAAGCATGACAGACTGAATGGACTCCTGCTACAATAGCTCCAAATTGCTTTTTTCTCCCTCGCCTCAATTTCTAACTGAAGTCTCTGCTTTCTCTCCTTTTTTGGTCCATGTTTATGTTGTTTAACCTTTTTAGGGCACCAGAAATCCTGAAGTGAAGCCCATTTTGACGCAGGCATCCTTTACAAAGCTTTAATAATTTTGAGGATCACCTTGCAAGCTTGGGTGCCTAAAGTTAGATGGGCCCTTGAGTCACTATTGCTTTGATTGCTGAAGATGGGAGTCTAACTTACTTGACGTTAAATCAGTCGTAACTAAAAGCCCAACGTTGTAGAGTCATAGAAAGTTGGAAATGGAAAGGAGCTGCTAGTATAACCTACTATAATCTATCCCCCATCACAGCAGGATTTGTCCTTACCGCTGAGGACAGCAGTAGTCTGGGAGCTAGGTTAAGAGCTCCATTTAAAAGCCACTTTATACAACTGTCAGAAGTCCTCTGTAAATGAGCCCCTTACAAACATATTGGGAGAGTGACAGATGAAACAGCAGAGAGAAAGCCAGGAGCATCTGAAAGATCAGCACACTGCTGAGGCTAAAATGGTTGGCAGGACTCCTTCTTTCCAGGCCACCTTCATAAAGACTGGGCAAGTTACATTATCAGAAACATCAGGTAGAGTCCAAAACAACCACCCCAAAAGTGTGTGACTATCACAACTTCTTAGGTGAGGGTAAAATTGGAGTTCACTTGGGGCAGCATCTCAGAAACAGCTTGCTGTCAATTGAAGATTTAGATCATATCAGAATAGAAGTAGAAATCCAGATGCAAAATCTAGGTCATTAGGGATTTGCTAGCATGGACCTCCTATGCAAAATTGAGGTTCTTGTCTTTGGATAGACAAAACTTCAAGATCAGATAGGATCCATCTGTCTCTAGGAAGCCACAAAAGGGTAAAATGAATTGTAATCGGATGCCACATAGAAGACATGGAAAACACCAATGGGTTGGAAAGATGCACATTTGTGTTTTATGAAGCAATATAGGAGAAATCTAAAAAAGTGTAAAGGTAGGTTTTTGCTCTGCTAAAGAGTAGAAAAAATTGTCAAAGCTATGATAGGGAAACCCTTGGAAGGTATGATCTGATTATGGATAGTCAGGATACATTTAGAAAAGAGCAATCATACCCAACATACCTTATTGGATTTTATTGAATTAATTAATTTTATTCATTCATTCTTGAAAATGTATCAGAAAGAGCTGATTGGGAAAGTTGTAGTTGCAATTTTCCAGGACATTTAAGAAATCTTTATATACATATATACACAGTGGAAGTTCACAAAAGACTATATCTACCTCTATCTGAAAATACAAAGACTAATCAGCAAGACCACTAAGTGTCACAAAAGATGACCTTCTCAAATGGATGTAGAACTTGATTGGAAGTCAATGACGGAGGCCAAATGTGAATGACAAGAGTTCAGGGTGGAGATATGCATTGCTGGAGTGCAGCAAAGATCAAGTTTCAGACTTGTTTTCAGATTTATTAGCTGATTGCCTTTATAAATAATTTGGAAAAAGAAACGTGTAGTAAGGGGAAAAAATGTGCTGAGGAGATAAAACTGGGGAGTGCTGATCAATACAAAGGGCTGTATAACAGCAAAGTAATGGAAATAAATGAGCTCTTGTCAGAGGTACATCAGTTAGCATGAATGAACCCCAGAAGGTTTGCAGGTTCAGTTCATATAGGCCCCCGAAAGTTCAGATGATTGTTCAAATGTTAACCAAATTCTTGGCTCTGCAAAACTAGGCTAGAAATCTTACAAGTATAGATTTTCTCCTAGGATTCAGTTTATTTATTACACTTCTTGTTCCCAGCCAGGCTGTAAGTGCCACAAAGATAGTTAGTTACACCAATACATAAACTAGAAAAGAGCTTCTTCTTCTTCTTCTTCTTTTCTTTTAAAGTATTCTGTTGCTTGAGGACTAGGAAGGGTTTGAAAAGGTGCAATTCATAAACTATGACCTTCTGGCTGTAGTCTCCACACTTCAAAGCCTATATAATAAAGATATATATTATGGACCATTTGCTATTCACATTGGAGTATAAGTAACAAAACAGAATTTCAGAAAACAGAATTCCAGAAAAGTAAAATGGGATCTCAGTATACTTTCATCTTATTGTCAGTGTCTAATTAGTCTGTGTTAATGGTTATATGGAAAAAAATAATATGAGTCTCATAGAACTAGAGTTCATTGAGAAATGTTAATTTAAATTAATGTTATCAATGAAATAAATATGGCTCAATTATTCCCAAGCCACAAATAACCCAATTTAAAATACTGTCAAAATGTAGGGGCCAAATCCTCCCATCCGTACTTAGGGCTTGATCCTGTGAGTGGCACAGCGAAGCATTCAGAACATCACAGTAAAAGCCTTTCAATCCCTAGACTTACTTCTGCTCCCATTGAAATCAGGGAGAGTAGGATCATGCCACATTAAACAAATCAATAAGTTGACAGTGTTATTGTAGGAACTAGATAAAGAGAAACACAAAAGTAAGGGTGTGGGTGTGGGTGTGGGTGTGGGTGTGGGTGTGGGGAGAGAGAAGGCTACTGAGGGAAAAAATACCAATCAGAGATTTTTTGTTTCAATTCACCCTAGTATTTATAACTAAGATATGCAAAAATTATACCAACAGGAAACTGAAAACTCC
The DNA here is from genome assembly GCF_965140295.1 of Lepidochelys olivacea. NCBI lineage: Eukaryota > Metazoa > Chordata > Testudines > Cheloniidae > Lepidochelys > Lepidochelys olivacea. Next base: position 28,213,687 of record NC_140422.1, read on the forward strand.
AGATCTGCTCTGTTCCAAAATAGCATAGTAAATAAATTCATTCCTAGTTGGTGTAGATATCAGCATTCAACTCAGATATTTCATTTGTTTCATGTTAAAGGTTTGTTTTTGTTGACTCTCTTTCTTCCTTATAAAATGTTTCTCCTATTCCTTTTATAAAGCTTTCTTCTAATTATTTGCATAGTTGTATGTCATCATCAAGCATTGCAGATAAATGTTCTCCCCGGTGCTTCAAGGCACATGAGCAGGATTATAATTCTCACTAATGGTCAATCCTGTACCAAAGTATTCAAAACCATTTTTTAGTAACTCCTAAATTAAATGCTTTTGAAGGTGATGATTGTTGATTGGTTACTGTTTGTGTCCCCTTTGTAACAGCTTTCTGGTCTCTGGCTCTTATTAGTGCAACCCACTTGCTGACACAATCCACCTCTCTCTTTTGCATACTGTTGGAAGCTGTCATCCATATAATATACCAATACATCCAAAGGGACACAAAAACAAGTCACTGACATTGTTAATGGTAGTGTTGTCCTGTGTCTCCAGGAACAACAGTGTAGCACCAACTGTTCAGCCTTTCCATGGCAGGACTATCTTTCACAGATTGCACTCATAGGAATCATAAGTTAATTTATGACTAAGTTTACAATGATTAGGCATCAGTATGGATGTGGAAATATCTCTGAGCCTCTCATGAACAGATTCCTTCAGTTTCTCCTGCTCTCACTGAACATAATGGCAATGTTCCCATTGACTTCACTGGAAGCAGGATCATGGGCATTTTGTTCTTAATCTGTTGGGTCTAATTCAAATCTGACCACCATGCAGATCCTTTTCTTTGTCACTTACAATTTGTGCAAGACACCGTGGCATCTTTTTAAATTAATTGCTTTGTACACATCATGATATTCATTTTCTGAGGATATCTTTGATAACAAGTCTCATGTTTTACTCCGCTGACACTTTAAAAATACTCTGCTTATGTCAGTGCAAACTACAATAAAAACAAGATAGATAAAGGTTGCAATATTGTTTTTCTTTTTGGTCTGCTTGGCTATTATATTAATGGTTTCTAAAGCAGAAAATTTTGGGAGGTGTGTGTCAGGCTTAATGGCACTGTTGCCAATGCCATCAAATAGTGCTGGAGAAAAAATACATTTTTAGAAAAGAAAAACTCACTTCAAGGTGAATACAGAAGTGTTTTACTCCATTAGAGCTGTGCTTGGGGTCCTATGTTTTTTTCCTCTGCCTGTAATAGCTGACACATAGCTAATGTTTAAGCAGAGTAGGGAGTTGCATGCCAGACAGCCATCACTGCTTTAGGTGTTAGTGGTACCAAAAACTCTGAACTTTCTGAACTCAGGTATTGAGTAAATTAGGCAGAAGAGTCAGTTAAGAATTGCTTTCCCCCAAAAAAGTATCTTGTTTTAAAATGTAACATGTAAGATCCAATTTTGCCAGCTTTCTTCCTAGTGAATTTATTGGAATAACTCACATGGCACTGCCTATGTCCTACCTACATTTTCATTTACGACTATCATTTTTTCCATCTTCCATAGAGATATCTTGAAAAATGCTGAATACCTCCCAAGTAGTACTGAGCATACTAAGTTCCTATATTCAATGGGAGTTGTGCTCAGTACTTCCCAGGATCAGGCCTTGAAATCCTTAAATACTAAGACCAAGGTCTCTAAGGTTGCTTGTACCATTCTTAGAGATCATAGTTTTCCCAGTTTAGATGCAAGGCTTACTCTGAGACACTGAAATGCTAATTATACTAACCGTATTCAAAGTAGGTTTTGCTTCTATTAGACACATTTATATTGGATTTAAAAGTAGGATTCTGTTTTTTTGTGGGAGATGAGAAGAACTGCTGTAGTATAATAAGTAAAAAAGCTCAGTGTCTTACATCTCTTCATTTTATATTTGGAATGTTTTTGGTGGAACAACAAACAGGAGTTTCCCTCCCCAAGTAAAATTATAGTGTTAGTCATAATGTGGAAAGTCGTAAGAAGCAGCATGACACCTGCAAATATGATGGGATATGCAACATAGAGGTGTAAGGTAGCCCTTCAGAAATAAAGTCCTTTGCTATTACTTCTCACAGCATCTGTAAAAAAACTAGGGTTTTTCTTTTCTAAATGAAATGCTGTAATCAAACATTTGCAACACATCTAAGTTTCATGGCTGCAGTAAAAACTGACTGATAGAAATAAATCACCAATATAACCTTTTACTGATGATTAACAGGATTGGCATGACTCGTTAAATACATAAATATCATTATTTTTATTAGAGGGAGGGGCTTTTCATGAAAAAGATAAATAACATATTCCAGATGCTGATATGAAGCATGAAGAACTCTTTACTGTACCTGTGAGCAACACAGAAATGCTAGTACATATGGTAATTAGTTCTATAGAAAACTTTTAGTTTCAATGGAGAGCAGTGTATGTGCACTTGAGACCACATAGTTGGGTAGCCTGCTGGTTTTCTACTCTTTTTCTCTGCTGGAGTAGGTGAAGTATTAAAAACCTTAATGGTATTTTTCCTTATTTCTTCCCAAAGCAGACACTGACAGCTTTCTGCAGCTGACAGCTGTTATGAAGGCGGAAAACACATGCCAGTTACTCCATGCTGATGGACACCTATGCCTGTGTAGAGCCCTGTTGAAGTTAATGGGACTCAGGGGGAATAGAGATGTGCTCATGCAAAGTAATTTGCACAGTTTGTAAAATTCCCTCCCCATGGGTGTTTTGTGCCCAGTGTGCTAGGCAATGACTATACATTAAAAGTTAAACAAAGAACCCAATGCCCAGAAGCATATTAATGGGATAGATGCTAGATATCTTTCCCTAGTAAGTTAAATAACAAGTAACTCACTGTTGTCTTGATTAAAGGAGGGTGTGACTGAGTACTGGGAGCTAGCACCTATTGGGAATCCGGGGATGGGTGGGTGCAAGCCCGCCCACTGCTAAAGACTCCTCCCCCTGCCTAAGGGAAGGAGCTACCAGACTCAGACCCCAGTTAATCCCAGGGGACAACTAAAGATAAAACAGAAACAGGCATAAGAATCACGGGGTCATAAACAGGGAGTCAGAGAGGGACACCAAGCAGAGAACCTGAACAGCAACCACTACTCATCAAAGGTGTCTAGCGAGCCACCGGACATGGCCCAGAGGAACTCTGCCCAGATACGTGATCTAAGGAAAGAGCAGAAATAGGGCCCACAGTTGCAGAGCACCTCCCCATCCTGCATCCTCCTCCTGGTACAGTGGATGGCCACCTTGACCAGCGCCTGAAGGAAGTTAATGAGGAGGTCTTGGGACTTTGTGGGACCATGGATAGTATGTGCGTATATCACGAGGTGTGGGGAGAAGTGTGGCCAGAACCTAAAGAGAAGGCTCTGGAGGAGCCAGAAAAAAAAGAGCTGCCACTTGACGCACTTGACGTAAATGTGTTCCAGGATCTCCCTTACTCTGCAGAAGGGGCAAGTGTAAGGGACGGGAGTGAACCATGCCAGGTACATGCCCATGCTTATGGCTCCCTGAAGAAGCTGCCAACTAACGTCCCTGGTGGGTTGTGGGACCAAGGTGGAATACAGACTGGCCCACTGGGGTTTCTTATCCTCCACAGCTGATAAAAGGTCCTGCCACTTGGTGTCGGGGTGGGACACAAGAGTGAGGAAATGAAATGTGTGGCGCATGAGTGTGTACATTTACAGCAGCCCAATGGAATTACTTCTGATAGTGCATTGTGTGAAGAAATACTTCCTTTTCTTCTGGCAAACAGAGGCTAGGGACACCATTCCTGCCCATCCTGGCTAATAGCCATTGATGGAGCTATTCTCCATGAATTTATCTAGTTCTTTTTTGAACCCTGTTATGGTCTTGGCCTTCACAACATCCTCTGGCAAGGAGTTCCTCAGGTTGACTGTGCAGTGTGTGAAGAAATACTTCCTTTTATTTGTTTTAAACCTGTTGCCTATTAATTTCATTTGGTGACCCCTACTTCCTGTGTTATAAGTAGTAAACAACGTTTCCTTATCTACTTTCTCTATACCAGTCATGATTTTATAGACCTCAATCATATCTCCCCTTAGCCATCTCTTTTCCAAGATGAAAAGTCCCAGTTTTATTAATCTTTCCTCATACAGAAGCCGTTCCATACCTCTAATAATTTTTGCTGGCCTTTTCTGGACCTTTTCCAATTCTAATATACCTTTTGTGAGATGGGGCGACCGCATATGCACACAGTTTTCAAGATGTGGGCATACCATGGATTTATATAGAGGCAACATGATATTTCCTATTATCTATCCCTTTCTCAATTATTCCCAGCATTCTGTTTGCTTTTTTGACTGCGGCTGCACATTGAGTGGATGTTTTTGGAGAACTATCCACAATGACTCCAAGATCTTTCTCTTGAGTGGTAACAGCTAATTTAGACCCCATCATGATATACGTATAGTTGGGATTATGCTTTCCAATGTGCATTACTTTGCATTTATGAACATTAAATTTCATCTGATTTCATCAGATTCTGGGTTGTTCACAGACACTTCCTTTTGATTAATTCCTGTTCATTATTCATGGATGTTAATATAAATCACGTTTTTATTTCTGTTCCCTGGCTGGAAGAAAGAAAAGTGTGAAACAAGAAACTAGTTAATAGCAAGTAAGTAATTCACCTCCAGTGAGAAATTTTGGATGAATAATCTGTCATGGTTCAGGGTTAGCTGCACTTCTGACCCCTCTCAGTCTTTCCAAGTGTGCCTTTTAAAGTGTTAGGCCTCTTTCCTTCACCTTCCCTAGGAAGGAATCCCACAGTTATCCTCCTACTTTTTTAGAGTGGGGCCACAGCGTCCTGGGTACCACCTTGATTACTCAGCAGGCCCAATGGGGTTGGCTACCAGCAAGACTTCCCTTTAGAAACTGTAACCAGTGGTGAATAGAGACTAGAAAACAGCCTTTCCTAAACAAAATACCGTTCTGTCTTAACAGTAGGAACAAAGCATAACCAGAAAGAATGGTTCTTACCACAATCAGAGGTTACACTCATATCTATCTGACCTAAAGTTTAGGTGGGCTAGCTTAAGCCAGACACCCCGCATCCAGGAACTGGAGTTCCCAGAACTCTTTGTCTCTCTCACCTGTTCTCCAGGGGCTGCCTTTTTACCAATCCAAACGTTTTTGTTTCATCATCCTGCCTAGAGTCCCACCTCCATCTGGTGTCCTAAACCAGTTAGTAGAACTCAGCATGGACTGAAATGAAATTTCACAGAAAATAAACCTGCATCATCTCTTTAAATACCAGTAAATGGACTATCTGAAGCTTTTCTCCCCTTTCCTGCTTTTCCTTGATGATAGTTCCTGCTAGAATTAATCCATTGTCATAATATATTAAACACAGTAACAATCAAACCTATGGACATAATATCCATAAAATATTATAGACACTTCCCAGGTTCTTCCCATATATAACCATTCAGTCAGGAGACTGTGAGCATTTGCAGTAATAAACCAGGAATTGTCCAGATATCCGTACTGGTCTGCAGTATGAACCCACAAATCATAGCAATCCAAGGCCCTAATCCAAAACCCATTGAAGTTAATGAAAATGTTTGCTTGGTGGTCTTTATTTTTCAGAAAGTATTCACAAATCTCTATATTCATTTATTATTTGATCAGCTCTGCTTTCTGAAGTGTGGCTGGTTCTTGGCCACTGCTGTGGTGGATAAGCGTAACAGAAGATTCTTCCCGTTGCGCCTGTTGTCTGTTGTAATTTCCAGATAAGAAGTTATTCCAATACTATCTGCCTTCCAGCAAGGTAAGCCATTAACTTGTGAAAGACAATTTGTTTTTGTGCCTTGTTGAAATGGTCCTGATTTCCCTAGCTTCATTCCAAGCTGAAGACATGATATGTAAGGAATTATTTGTGTGTCTTTGAGAAACTAGCCTCTGTGGAACATAGCAACATGATATTGTTGAAGCAATTTGTTCTTATTTGGTAAAACTTTAAACCAACAGGGGATTGTTTATAATATCTGGCGATTGTTATTATGGATGTAAATATTGTATGTCAAGCTGCATTTTGTTAATCTGTTTTTTAAAATGTTACCATCGACACTGAAACTGTATTGTGGCTTTACCAGTCATTGTTTCATTCTGCAGAAGGGCACCACATCATCAATAATGGCTGAAGGCATTCTACCTGCAGATGGACAAAGGTAGCCATAATGCCTTCTGGATTCTCAGATGGGATTCTAAGCAGGAACAGAAACTGCTACATCCTTTAAATGTGTACAGCATCTGTTTCCTCTAGCATTGGCTCCAGACATCAGACTAGTGCAGATTCCAGAAGTAAGGTGGAGTCATGGTTATGGATTCACTGTCATGCTCCATTTGGAGTGCCCAGTGCTGCTACCAGTTTTATGACTCCCTTGCATCTTGCTCTCAGTGAGTGTTGAGTACTAGGAATTCCTGCTCAGGTGCATAATAGAAGAGGAGAGAGGGCTGCCTTTGTGATCTTCTCTATGCATATCTACACATGGGCAGCCAGAGAATCACCTGGGCTGGAGACCCAGGGTTGATATCCTGGCCCCAGTGAAGTCAATGGCAAAACTATCCTTCAGTTCAATGCAGCTAGGGATCACCCCAGAAATCCAACAGCTGAGCCGCTGTTGGTTCATTTCACTTGCTTGTTTCATACTTTTTGCTTCATTGAACAATAATGTAACACATTCTGGGGTGGAAGGTGAATTACCACAAAGTGCCAACTCCTCTCATAAAGCAAGGAAAGTCAGAGGTTCTGTTCAAGTGTATAATGAAAAGCTGTGAAAACTGGTCACAGTTTTCATAAATGCTCCTGGAAGCAATATGCAAAATGCCTTCCATAGTCCTCCATGCTTTTCAAGCCAGCCTGGGCATAGGTAGAAGGGACAGGACAGAGAGTTTAAATTTGAAATATTCTCTGACTGTTAACCTCAAGCAGTTCTCCAAGCTCCGCTCTATATTTTTACCAGGGAATATATTGGGTAGCCTACTGAAATGCAGATGGTATGTTAACCCTTAAACATTGATTTCAGTATTGCAACCTAACAAATAGATGTGCTAAATATTGTTGCAGTTTATTTGATTCCAGTGTAAGAGAAGTTAATAGCTGGTCATTTAAGTACATGGAAGGGCTTTTATGTTTCCTGTTACTGATATCTGGTAACACAAAATATCAAGTATTAACTCTTCTTTTGCATCTGTCTGGCTAAATTCCTCCTACATTTTCAGTTGGATATGTTACATTTAAAATAATAATACTATACATAAAAAAAACAATCATTGTGTATTGTTACTATGAATTATTGCAGTAAGGTTCCAACTGAAATGAAGATGAATTTTAGTAGTATATGGAGTAAAAAACCATGCTTTTAAAGTATATTTGAAAATCTAATTATTAATTTTATAGGTAACTATAAAGAATAAAAAAAAATCCATTTGAAGTTGTTTCACTTTATGAAATTATGTATTTAAATAGCATAGGCCAGCATATTTCATATATTTTTTTCTCTTGTCAGTGTTTAGCAGCTTAGTATTTGTGTACTAATCAAAAACCAGAGATAGTGAAATTGCACTAATTCCCTCAGTAGCATATGGTGTACAGCAAGTGAAAGGTTCTTCTATTCCTTTCCCAAAGAATATCCATTCTGAAGATTTATCCACTACCACCAACTCATTTTCTTATTTTGTTCACAGCAAGAAGAACGCTGCTGGTTACTATCATTGCTATGTTCAACATAATTAGCAGCAATGGAACTCAAATCACAAGCTCTCTAAAGAAGCAGCAGAAGTTATATAATATATTATCTCCCATCTGACTGTCAGATCTGACCTTTTTTTTTCCCCAGGTTGGAAGGACACTAGACACCCCAAACAGTTTTAGTGCTATAAAGGGATTTTCAAACAGTTTAGATGCAAAATTGCTTGCATTTGGTGCTTAATTTCTACTTTGGATCACTGTTTCACATGCAGGTGTTAACTACTTTTATGCATAAACTTACCTGGCATTAACATGTTATGGTAAGTGCATATGTAAGTTATATATGTAAAACCCATACCTTTTGCATATGCAATTTCATAACCTGTGAGTAAGAAAATATTGCCCTACAAGCAATAATGCATAATCTACATTTGAATTAATCTATTACCTTTGCAGCTAATTTAAGGCCAGATTCTCAGCTTGGGTCAGCTAGTAGAGCTCCGTGTAAATTAGTAAAGCTACGCCAATTTGCACCAGCTGGGGTTTAGTTGCTTTGTGGGAGCCCAAACTGGTACTGGAGGAACCTACAGTCACACTGTAGGTATTTCTCTAATTCAAGCACCTACCAAACTGTGAGTATCACCATGCTGAAAATGATTATTTTTAAGAATCATCTACTGAACGTAGTACTGCTGGAAGGACATTCTAGAGATAGCAGTAGAATGTCGTTATGTCCAGAAGCAACAGCTTCTTCAGTGAGGGGAAAGCTGGCAGTCCTCTATTGTTAATACCCTAGTGGGAAATCTAGATATGTGGTGATAGGCAGTGAATTTCTGAAGTTGGGGCCAGTCATGTGAAAAAAAAAAAAAATTGAAGATAATCCCTAATTAATTTGTATCAGCCATTTATTAATTTTCTAGTATGGTACATACTGACACAGATGCAGTAAACTGTGAATGGGATCTGTGTTATAAATGACAGTAAATGGTTTTTATAAGTTCCCAATTTTCTTTATGTAGAGAAAATGGAATGCTAAAAAGAACTGTTTAGTCATTGAGCTTTAGGTGATCTTCTTTTGATTTTTCTTTATATTTTAAATGAAAAAATATATTTGTTTAGATGCCCAAAGGAAACACAGTAGGCAAAATTTCAGAAATAAATAACTCAAGTTTTGGTAAAAATTCTATTATATAGCTTATCTCCCAAAGAATGGTAGAGCCTGCTGGAGAACATTATGATTTATGTTTCTACTCGGTGTTTGTGTTTAGAACCAAACTGACTTTTTTAGTAATTTGTTGAGACTAACATGGTCTCCATTTGGTGGTTTAATTAGTTCCCCTTAATTCTGTTTAATAATGCTGTTCTACACAAAACATTTGCCTGGCTTCTTCCCCCTGCCCCCGACCCTGCAACGTTTCTCATCAGTGTCCTTAATTGCCTAATGACATCACTAGTTCTTGCTGTTGTAGACTTTCACACTTTCCTGTATGCAGCATGGCTCATAAAGCCTAATGAGAATAAGTTCATTAAATTAATCCCAATAATTAACAAACTTGCTGCCTGCTTCTCAGATGTCTCATTTGTGACACAATCTTGGCAACCAGTTTTAACTGTGGAAGCAGGGTTTGCATCCAAAAAGCCTCTTTAAGAGAAGAGGAAGATTCATCTTCATTAGAATTTCATCAAATTTATAATTCATTGCTGTTATCTATTAACAGAGAGACACTTCTGCAGTAAAAAAAAGTTGACCAAAGAGGACAGAGTTCATGAAAGCAATTTTTCTTTCCACATAACTGTCTGTAAAACATATCTGGGGTTCAGAAAGCCTGCAGAGCCAACTCCTTCTAAGCTTGAAGGCATGATGTATACACACTTCATTGACAAGCACATAATGGACTTGGGGCCCAATTCTGTAAGAAGTCCTGTTCAGGGAGAAATTGCCAGATTTTCTAAATGCACTGTACATTCTGAAAATCCGGTCATAAAAGTTGAATTGGTCTTGTGTTATGGTCCTTGGAGCTCTGACACTTAATATTTTAATACCTGATACCAATCTACAAAAGAAGTTGGAAGATTTCTGAAAAGAAGGGATAAAAGGAGAATTGTAATACTAGTTCTCCCTACTTCCCAGCTGTTAGATCCATTGGGCAGTACTCTGAACTTGCATGCATTATTTTTCCACCAGTATAGTTCCATTGACTTCAATGGAATTATTATGTATGTCAGTGTAAAAGAGTGCAGAATCAGGGCCCTTTTGTTTTTATTATTGTTGAGGAAGTACTATCTCTTCAACTATACTTCTTAGGAAGAATTGATCTTTTTTTTCAAAACAAAACCTTACTTCGTCTCCCTTCCCTGCATCCCCAAGAGTGCAATTGAAAAATTAAGCTCAAATTTCTGAAATGGTCAAATATTTCCACTCTGTTTTTAATTGGAACTGTAACCAAGAAGGGTCACCCTGCCATGAGAGAGTCTGTTATGGTATTTCTCCTCTTTCTGTAATGATTGCCAGAACTCAGATTGCCTGTTCTTATAAAATTGCCAACCCAGTTTTGCAGATTTGGGAGGTTTGGTAAATTCTGATATGCTTTAGTTAAGCATCCAAACTTCCCACTGCTTATCTGAACTCAATCCAAAATCAGAGCCTTTACAATTATTCCTATCACTGTTACTAAGGACAACAGCAGAGAGCATGGCTGATACCGCATTCTTATTATTAACAGGCTCTCCTACTAATTATAATGTATGTGCTTATGTAACCCACACACCTCCTGGGTGTGGTTCTCTGTCCCCCGTTAGTGGCACTGAGACCACTTAGAGATTGAGTCTGCTACAGCCTTCGCTAAGAGGCATGTGGCTTTTAGCTCATGCAGTAGAGGCTCATACATTTAGCTCCAGAGATCCCAGGTTTGATCCTGCCCATTGTTACACTTAGATTCCAGTAGCACTCAGAGGTTACAGTTAGGACTGGGGCCCCATTTTACTAGGTATTGTACAAACATTTGAAAACAATCTCTACCGTGAAGAGCAGGATTCAAACAAATATTCATCTACATGAAAAATGGCACTTTTAAAGGAACTACTACTGGATGAAGTGCCAAGTAAACCCATTGGACCCTCAAGTCAATTAACAACGATTGACTTTGTAGGTATTTTGGTAGATCTGGATCTCATAGATCAGTTTAGAAAGGTGTTCTATGCAGTAGGGACAGCATGAAAGAAGACACAGAGCTGCTGGTCTGAGAAGCTGGCAAAGGTAGAAGGTGATGAAATAGGAGATTGGAGTTAGTGAGTAGGGAGGGGCAGAGTTGTAAAGGGCCTTTGAGGTGATAACAAGTAATTTGAACTTGATATGGTGACATAGGGAGTTCTTTGAGGAATTCAAATAGTATGTGCTGATGCAATGGGAATAGTTTGTATGAACAGGTGGACTTTATAAATAAATATATTGTAAGCTGTCCTTAAGTAACTTTTTCTCTATTAAGATATAGATTTCAGAAGAAAAGCTGTTTGATAGCCCAGTTCCAAACTAGGAAGTTTACTGTAATTGCTTTGTTTGCAAAAAAGGATAAGGAAGTGTGTATTTTCCAGAATGTCAGAAGAGAAAGTTGTGGTGATTACTTTTATCATCAGTCAGAATTCATTTTTATTTTGCTGATGGATGAGTGTTTGACTGACTGGCTTTGAGGTGCTCGCAGTTTTTTCTATTTTATATGGATTTCATAGAAAAATTTCTATAAACTGATAACATCTTTTAAAGATGTTTGCAGTAGAGGCTCATACATTTAGCTCCAGATTCCTCAAAAGTGGCCTGGTATCTATATTTTTGAAAATTTGGGGGGATTCCAGAACAGCTGTCTGTGCTATGTGAAATATTGAATTATTTTCTTTAAATTGCTGACTTAAGTGGGGCTTTTCCAAGACGATACTTGCGATTGATGACCTATTTCAAACTTGATTGGACTGAGTTTAGTAGCTCAGACGTAGGCCTTGTACCTGCTTTATCCAACGACCTTCAAGGAAGGTTGCGCAAATAAGATTAATACATTAATAAGAATCAAGGGTAAGGCAGAGAAGCTTCATCTTTCAGGTTCATGAGCCATCTGAGGAAAGACTGATATTACAGAATCTTCAAGATTCTCTTTTAGAGAAGAAATCATAACATCAACAAACAGGATGCTCCAGTCCTGAGCAGTATCCCCTGAACTGGGAAGAGTACCAGACTCTCATTCTAGACTTGAATGATTTTGGTGAAACTCTTCATTTGAGATTTATGACTAAATGGACAGTCTCTTTCTTAGATTCTTTCCTAGAATTTATAGGAGTGATTATATATTTGGTACTAATTTGATGATATAATTCCAGTATTGACACTAACTTGTTTCATTTAAAAAAAAAAATCTTAATTTGATTCTGCTATGATAGTGTTTTATTTTAACATTATTAGCTCTGGTGATATATTGTCTTGATTTTATTTTAGCTTGTTTTAATAAAAATTATAAAATAGAAACTGATATTGAGTTACATTTCTGTCAATAAGCAATATGGGTGTCTGAATCTTTGAAGGCTTAGGGTGGGTTACCATCCAGTCAACCTGAAAGCTTTACCTGTTTTCACTAAGTCAAGAGTTCTATCCATGTGGTCAGAGGAACAGATGAGGAAGATGCTCTTTGCAGCTGTACATATGGACCTCAGGATGAGAGACTAGAAGAGCCTTTCACTGTCTAGACAGAAGATTTCAGGGCTGAGAAGTGTTAAGATAGTTGAAAAGGCAAGATTTGGACACAAATCTGGATATGTGGCAAAAGTGACGGAGAAGTTAAAAACAACCCCCAAGTTACAGGCCTGACCGATGAGGAGAATGGTGTTATCAGTAAAGACAGAGAATGAGGGGGAGTTTAAGAGAAAAGATCAGGAGTTCAGTTTTGACCATGTTACCATAAGTTGGTGAGATACCCATGACATGGCAGAGATACAGACAGAGATGAGGCGGACAGTAGGGTACAGTTCAGAAATACTGTAAAAAGGTTCCACTCTGAGTTACAAGTGTAAAGATAGTAGTTGAAGGCCCAAAGAGACAGTGTAAAAAAAGATGAAGAGGGACCAAGGAACCACCAAATCAGTTCCTGAAGTAGCAGTCATTGCAGCAAGAGGATGGCATCACCAACAAAATCCAATAAATCCATGGTGTTTCAATGATTGTTTTATCTTCAGTTAATCTATCCATTTTCAGTACTCATGGCTCCTGTTACCATAGTATCTGAGCATCACAGTCTGTGACACATTTAGTCTCGCAATACTCCTATGAAGTTGGACAGTTCTTTTATCCCCATTTTACAGATGAGGAACTGAAGCACAGAGAGGTTAAGGGACCTGCCAAGGTCACAAAGGAAGTGTGGTAAAGCAGGGAAACAAATCTGATCTCCCAAATCCCAACTTAGTATCTTAGCCACTGTACTATCCTTCCTCTTTTTTAAAAATGGAAGTGAATGAAACAGGGTAATCAAATGCACCTGGCAAAAAATGAAATAGTAGTTTGTTGAAAAATATTTGACAATTGTTTCCACTGTTCATTCTATAGCAATGCACATTGCACATGAATGGCCACAAAGATCAGTACTATTATACACTGACATTATGTCTACAGCACTAGCTATGTCATTTTTCCAACTTTGAGACTGTATCAGCATCATAAGTTCAAAAATCATCAGATCAAAGGCACACTAGTCAGTCTTACAGACGGTCAGTTTCTGAAATGGAAAAAAAAATGAGGGAAGAAATTGCTGCTATGTGAGTGCAGTGGCTAAGAACAAAAAGCTATTGATGAGACACACAAGCAGTAGTTAATCAGATAGAGCTCTGAACAAAAAGTCTGGATTTTAACATCCTTGAACTTTGCAGAGTTCAAAATCTGGATTAAAAAAAGTCTTTGAGTTTCTTGAACTCGCTCTGTGTCTGTGGAAAACATAAAACTGAGCCTATTTGGAGGGAGGACTCAGTGGACAAGAGGACAAAGTATCTGTAGGAGAGAATATTGGGAAAGCTAAGCCTTTTTTAATTAATGGAAGATTTACTGCCAACTTGGATGGTGATTGCATTATAAATAGATGTGGGTAAACAGGTTAGACTAAAACATTGACTGTCACAAACACCAACTCAAACAGAACTTTTTTTAAACTTTGTAAAAGTTTAGTGAATTTGTTTTGCTAGGCTCATTATTGCACAGCTCTGTACTTCAGGAGAGACTTCAACTTGAAGTACCAAAACTAAACTTCTGAATCTTCTGAGGGTAGCCCATGACAACTACTAATCAAAAGATATTATAAATTATCTGCACTCCTTATAAAAGCCAAATGAGAAGGCATCCAACAAGACAGTGGCAATTACAATGTTTCTGGAAATATTGTTTACAACCTGCTTGAGTGAGTTTTAGCCTAGCTACCGAGAAAAGGAATTAAAAGAGATGGTGGTACTTCTAGGAAGAAACAACAAGGAATCCATTGGCACCTCAAAGACTAACAGATTTATTTGGGCATAAGCTTTCGTAGGTAAAAAACCCACTTCTTCAGATGCATGGAGTGAAAATTACAGTTACAGGAGTAAATATACTGACACATGAAGAGAAGGGAGTTACCTCACTGGTTCAACACTGGTTCTCCACATAAATCTGTTAGTCTTTGAGGTGCCAACGAACTCCTTGTTGTTTTTGTGGATAGAGACTAACATGGCTACCCCCTGATACTAGGAAGAAACAGGTAGCTAGCATATGGATCAGTACACTGGGGATTTGGATGATTTGTATTAGATATCTCTGTGATTAAAGAGTGTTCTTAAAAAAAATACCATGTTTTCAAATTTTATTTCTAGAAGATGCTGTTTCCATGAATCCATAATATAGCAGATATATAAGTAGGGTACTTTGGATGCATCAACAGTTAAATAGCGGAAGTGGATATTTGAATATCACAGAAGCTTGAGATGGAAGAGGCAAATTTCATCATCCAGTGTAGGTCCCTATTGCATTTTTTAGCATTTTGTCCAGCCTAGGAAAGAAAATCTGGCAATAAAGTAGTTAAACAATAAAGTAAAGATGTTACTAGTACTCCATGACAAGATTCAAGTACTGCAGAGTAACAGAGACCGGATGATGCATCTCAAAGCCAGCGGAGCACAGTGGGTATAGGAGGGGGTCAGGGAAAGCTAAAATATGGAAGAGTGGTGACCCATTAATAGTGGAGTGGTGGTAGAAGGAGGCATTATGGATATGTGAGCCCTTTTGTGGCTAATTTGCAGTCTCCCTCTCCTCCCCTTATGCTTAGGGAACAGAAGGAGCCACAAAAGGGCTTCACTATGTAGCTAGCTGTTTCCTTTCCTGCAACACTTCTGTGAACCTTTTCCCTTTTCCTCCCTGTTCCTCACAATGTACCCTTCCTGAGGCAGGTGTTACTTAGACCTCTATAAACAAGCTTTGTAATAGTATGTGGTCCTGTAATTAAAGGCTGTATTAGTGCTACACGCAAAGGAGCACAGCCAAGTTTTGTACCTGCTTACGTTGTCCACTATTATATATATTTTAGTTAAGGATCAGATTCTGCTATCCTTTCTCCCTTTGAATAATACCCCACTCTGTAAATAGTACCCCACTCCTCCCTCCCTCATGGCTGGAGCTGGAGCTGGGGCCAGGTCCAAGGCCCTTGATCCAAGATTGGGGTCGGGGCCCCTCCTGCCCTCTCTAGGCATGGCCTGGGCCAGGGCTGAGCTGAAGTCACTGCTTGGTGCTCCCGCCCCACAGCTTCAGCTGGGGCTGTCCACCCTGTGGCAGGATCTGGAGCCAGGGCTGTGTACCCCTGTGGTGGAGGGGCTGGAGTGGTCAGTCCTCACAACGGGGGTACAGCTGTCATTCTTTTCCCTCCCTTCCTCACCCCCTGGTTATTTTTAGTAAAAGTCTCAGACAGGTCATAGCTCATGTGACTTTTACTAAAAATAACTGTGATAAAATCTTAACTTTGTTTGTGGATAACTCAAGCTTTGCAGCTTGGGGATCCCTTGCCTATGCTTAGAAATATTGTCCTCTCCAAATTCCAAGCAGCATAGTAATATGGATCCGTCTGGTCAGGGATTTTTATTACCTTTCCTCAGAGTTCAAACTGTGATGGGATGATATTTTGTGCATATCCCCTCTTCAAGGATGTGGGGGAAGCAATCAAAAAAAGTCTTTGGTGCACTGATTTGTTCCACAGTTGTCTGTTGGCCTTTTATTGTTGTGCAGGAGATGACACCTCTTGTGGTAAATTAGTATTTCACACTTGGTAATGCTTCACTCCTGATTGGGGGAGGTTTCTAGTTTCATAGCAAATACTTTTATACTTACAAAGAAAACACTTGAACATTAGTTTATAACATGGGATACAGATATTATAAGTGAGATTAATGCATGCAGCAACCCAAAAGCATTTCCTAAAGTCCAAACACTAAACACATCTCTCTAAATCTAATATCTATTTTAACAACACTAACTCGCAGGTGAGCCACATTGGTTTCCAGCTCTGCATTTGTCAGTGTACAGAGAGGCCTCGGGGCCTTGGCACCTTGTCTGCCAGCATCACAATTGCAATTTAAGGGGCTTCTAGAATGCTACATGTGTGGCAGAGAGGTATATTTAAGATAAAAATAAATTAGATTTTCATAGGTGAAAGTTTAAGAATGCATAACAATTTTGCATTTAAAAGTATTAAGTTTATTTTAGTAATTCCATCTGTTTTGAAAGCTAAAATCCTTTTCCTTAGTATCACAGTGAATCATGCTATTACTAAAACCAGACAGTTAATGTCAATATAATATGTGCATAAAGGTTTACTAGAATTCTGTATTAGCAGTATTACCCTACTGCCTAGGAGCTGCAATCAAGAACCAGGACTCCATTGTGCTAGGTGCTGAACAAACACAAAATAAAAAAGTCACTGCCCCAAAGAGCTTCCAATCTAAATATGAAACAAGAGATCCATATACACCCGCAGAGGGAGCACAAGGAAACTATAAGATAATACTGGTCAGCATGACAGGCTGTGGTCTCAGAATACGAGCAGCCTAACAATTGTCAAGTTTTTGTAAGCAGAGGAGAGTTTGAAGGAGGATCATGGGGAGCTCCTCCCAAGTGGGAGGAGCCACATGGGAGAAGGCATGAAAGTGCTTCTTTGAAAATGTAACAAGTAGGTGATGGAGGCTGGCATTATGAGCTGATCGAAGGCAGATGTAGACATAAGTGATAATGAATGAGAGTTGATAGGTAGGGGGGTGGTAGGCCGTGAAGGGCCTTGAAAGTGAAACCTAGCTACTTGTGTTTGATGCAGTAGAAAGTGGGGGAACTAGTGGAGGGTTTCAAAGAGAGGGATGATATGGGTTAGGAAAATGGAAATTAAGATCTTTCCTTTTGACGACCAATAAAGACTAATAAGACAGTATTACATTATAAAGTGCCACTGTTCTTTCAATAAATTGCCCAGAAAAATCAAAGTATATTTCTCCCACTGACTCTTTCCAATACTAATAGTTAAAACCACTTAGCTGTTCAGACCTTCCAAGTGATCTATAGGTATACAAAATATACGGGGGAACCACAGTATAAATTGTTCAGTAGGGATTTCTTAGTGCTGAACAAATTATTAAAATGGAACATTTTTCTGTTGTCATATGCTGCAGTTACTTAGTCAAAGGAACAGCACATTTCATATTTTAAAGAGAAAAAACACTATTGATTTAAAATTACAGATATACTTTATCCTTCATCTGAAATAAACATACATGTAATAAGCCTCAGATAACACTGTCCTAAATCTGTACAGTTGCTACATTTTCTAGAGACTGCAGAACAGTGCTAAGACATCATTCAATGGCTGTGAGTTGTTTTATGAATGTTCACTAGAGTATATCTTTGGGTAAGATCAGTCATTAACAACACAGATGAAACAGATCTGAAAACACCTATTTAATTCACAATCTATTATGGGCGATTGTGCAACTAAATTATCACACACACACTAAAAAGTGTGTGTTCTTGATAGAATGGCAAATACCCCAGTTTCTCATTACTAGAGTCATAGTGATGCCCATGGGTACGCTCACAAATAACTAAAGGCACATGGTACAATTTGTGCAATTGTCTAAGGCCCAGATTCTCAAAGGTGCATAACTCCCATTGAGGATCTGGGCCTAAATCCCTGTTTAAGAACTTAAGAGTCTAAGTCCCACTGATTTATTTCAATGGAATTAGTTTTCTAAATGCATAAATGACTCTTGAAAATGGGATTTAAGTGCTTTTGAAAAATTTACCTAGCATTTTTCATTGTGTGTATGGTGGGTACTAGTAAACTGGCATCATTTCCTAATGATACCAGCGTGGCTGGAAGGAAGGAAAGAGTGGCTACACATTCAGAAGGCAATCTGCATTGCCTACAATATTTTGGAATATTAGGATGGAGTTATGAAATACTCACCTGAGTACCCTAATATAATAGATATTACTGACCTCATCTATGAGATTCCTTTTCCTGTACTGGGCAAGTCTGCTGTTTGAGACAGCACTGGTTTTGGAAGTAGTTTTCCTCTGTGTTGAGCCCTTGTGCCTTTTGAACATTTCACTTCTGACCAGACTTCTTACTTCCCAAGAAGTGCCCTGACACCCTCTACAGCAGCGAAAATCCTCCCACTCACACCTTCTGCCAAACCATGATCCCTTCTTTGTGCTACGTGGGTTTTGGAAGTCTATATGGAGACCTACATGCCTTTGACACAGGATGCTACCCCAAGACTATGGGTTTGTCTTGTACTCTGGAGTCCTACAGTACATACCAAACCAGAAAACTATTGTTCGCAGCAATTCACTGTCTTCCCTGATTCCTTGAAGGAAGGAAGGAAGCTTTTAGGTACAGCTAGAACATCTCCGACCCTTCATCTAGGCTTTATTATCTCCAGTGGATACTCACTAGTGTTTGAAAATGCACTAATATTAAATATTATTTCATGACTCTCAGGATTTGTCTACATGGCAATCTAATGTGCTCTGGATTCACAACCTGACCTGCTGCACACTAACTTATCTTGTAGACAAGTCCTCAGCTCTTGAACAACCCCCCCTTTCCTCCCACATGGTTGGCAATCCAAGTTGGTGGACCTTAAGACCCTTTTGTGTTCTTGCCAATAGCATGGGATATATGTTGAGAAGAGTCTAATTGTTGAATTACTCTCATGTTTTTGCATTTCTCAAGAAAAACAGGTGGAAAACAAAGAACAAATGGATATGAAGAGAGAATGACAAGAGCCTAGGTTTCTCCTGATTTGAAATATGTTGTTTGGGGTTTTTTATGCTGCTTTACAGTTGAAGGATGATCTGTGTTCTTAATCTTTCATCCCTTTTGAATGTTAGAACACAATCACCATTTTAAGCAGTCATAAATGGGCCATTTAAAAATAGACAAACCTTTCATCTCATACTTGGAAAAAGAGAACAGTGCAATACAAGCTAGTCAATTTGCAAGAGTTGCAAATGGATCCACCTGCCAAAACAAATTTGATCACAAAATGAAGGCAATCCAAGGAGACAACAAAAACATAAGAAAGGAAAAGTGAGAAACTGTCAAGTAAGCCCATCTTGTTTTTGTTTGGTTGGTTGGTTGGTTTTATGTTCCTGACCTGGTGATGCTAGGAAGAAAAAAAGTTAATGGAGAAATCTCCATGGGTCACAATCCCATTCCCATTGACATCAGTGGAACTTTTGCCATTGAGTTTGATGGGCATTGGGCTCATGATGAAGGGGAAAAAGAAATCATAGAAGTGCTGTGTTCTCTCTTCACTCTTAGTAAATATTGGCAGCTTCTAAGGTTCTTGTGGGTTTCCTGTTCAGGAAATGGTTGGGAGTTCACACACTTTTCCAAACCAGCCTAAGGGGCCTAGTTCAGAAGGGTTTGGGATCTCTTGAATACCTTGCTGTAGCTCGGGATATGGGATTAAGAATAATTTCACTTGTGACTATCTTGAAATGGCAAAGCCCATTTGATATACTGACTTTTGCCTTACTACCTTAATATGGTGGCATTTATGTTTTTCCCCTGTCCCTCATGATGTCTCTGTGATGCCTGTGTATTTTTCCATTTTCAGACAAAATACAAACTACCAAAATGTACTTAGAAGCTCTTTTTAAAGAAAATATATATACTGGTCTTAATCTGTGACATATTAACATATACAAAGAAGCTATTTCATGCCAATGTTATCATAAGCAAGGCCAAACTAAATGAATAAAAAAAGATAGGCATCATGAATAGGTATTGGGTTAATGTCTGCTTTTTTGACTCTGTCAGTGTTTGCTTTCAGAAAGATAAATGCTTCACTGCAATGTTCAATGTCCTTTCCCTGAGACTGCATTGTTTATGGGAAAACATGGAGTAGTTCTAGTGTTTTCCTCATTGCAAGCAAATTTATGGATGATAAATAATGATTCCCTGAATTCACTATATCACAGTGCAGTATCTTCTGTAAAAAGCTTCATCAAGTTAGCAGGTTTTTTAGGTGCATTTGGGAAATTACAAGTTTTATAGCATCAACAAGTATGAAAAAGTGCTTATGTGGGTTTTTTGTAGAACATCAGTCCAAAATTAGCTTTCCTATACTTTAAAACGTTAGTAGTTTGGAGTTTATCACTGATAGGTTTTTATTTTTAAAAATGCTTCAGAAGGTAATAGCCATAACAATCTCTTTATTAAGGAGTTTTTAAAAATATGTACTATATACATTATGTCCCATCACTCTAGGCTAGGGATCGGCAACCTTTGGCATACGGCCCATCAGGGAAATCCACTGGCGGGCTGGAACGGTTTGTTTATCTGCAGCGTCCACAGGTTTGGCCGATCACAGCTCCCACTGGCTGCGGTTCACCGTTCCAGGCCAATGGGGGCTGCGGGAAGCAGCGTGGGCTGAGGGATGTGCTGGCCGCTGCTTCCCGCAGCCCCCATTGGCCTGGAACAGCAAACCGTGGCCTGTGGGAGCTGCGATTGGCCGAACCTGTAGATGCTGCAGGTAAACAAACTGTCCCGGCCCACCAGTGGATTTCCCTGACAGGTCGAGTGCCAAAGGTTGCCGATCCCTGCTCTAGGCCCTTATATAGTGCTTTATTTTCAAAGCACTGCACTAATCTTAACTAATACTGTAAGTAAAAGTTAAACTCGTTCTAGTGCTACATGAATATTAAAATGCCATTCACCTAGAGACCCCCATAATGCTTGTGCATCATGTACAGTACCTCTCTGAGGACAGGTCTACACTATGGGGGAAAGTCGATCTAAGCTACTCAATTTGAGTTACGTTAGTAGCAGAACTCAAGTCGACATAGCTTAGATCTACTTACCGCGGAGTCCACACTGCACTATGTCGATGGGAGCTGCTCTCCCGTCAACTCCCTTTACTCCTCTCATCCCAGTGGAGGGGAGTCAAACAGACTCCAGGATGATGATGCAATTCCAAGAAATTGTTCCTGGAGCTGTGGCATATGTCACAGTACACTATTGGTTGGAATGGTCTCTAGTAGGTGTAGAGCTGGTGTAGCCAGTGCCACAGATCCTAAGAGCTCTCTCTGCTGCCTATCTGCTAGGACTGCTGTAAGGGAAATCTAAGCCTCAGTGCACTAGATCTCCTGGGGTGCACTAACCGTCTAGAGTCTCAGCAGGCTGCAGCATTGGTTCCTCCCTTGTAGGGTTGCCAGTTTTGGTTGGATGTATTCCTGGATGTTTTATCACATGATATAATCTTTCATTAAAGATTATTTTTTAATTCCTGGAGACTCCAGAACAGTCCTGGAGGGTTGGCAACCCTACTCCCTTGGCCTCTCTGGCACATTTCCTGGGCACTGACTCTGTTTCCCTTTCTTCCAAATAGGGCTCCTCAGCCCACCTGTCCTAGGCCTTAAGAACAGCTCTGACCCTGAGGTTTCCCATTACTTAAATACACTCCCTCTCCCAGAACTCCATCCCAAAAGTTTGACACTGTTGGTTTCAGAGTAACTCTCTTGGGTGGGCAGCAGTTGTGAAGTGGTCAAAACGTGCACATTTTGCACAGACTAATGTTTTTATATTTAATCATGCAAAGTGAGGAGAGTACAGATCATAAAAAGCAATGAATACTAAACACATGTCCTGGCCTCAGTATCCTCACAACTCCAGGGCATTCATTTCCTAGATTCCAAGGCCAGAAGGGACCTTTGGACTAGGATCAAAATCCCATGGGTTGTCCAGTGTTCTTGGGGACATCTGGGTTCAAGGAAGTAGACAGGGCCCCACTGCATCATGAGGCTTCTACTTGCTGGGCAAACCTAACCCAGCTTCTGTGACCTTGCTCATGCTTTTGCTTCCTGTCTGGTCCTGGTACTGTGGGTTACCTTATTTAAACTCCTCCTGGTCACCTGGTGACCTTTGTTCTCTCCTCCTGTTAACTCCTCTGCTCTTCCTCCAGAGGAATCAGCTAAACTGGATCTTTTCCCTAAAGTTTCAGCTGCTTTTTTGCATAACGTTTGTGAGGTTTAAGTACCATAATTAACTTTACATATTTCCCCTTTTATCTGTCTGGGGTGTGCATGCTACAGGCCTTGTCAAGAATGTGATATCTAAATACATATAGGCACTCATTATACAATAGTTTTTCATAATACAATTACACAATATCAATCAGAATTCAAAAGTTATACATCCATAGCTCAGTTATCACAGCCAGTTCCTACATCCCTCCCTCCATCAGCCCAGCTCGGAAAGTATGTCAGCAATAGAAAGGAACTTTTTTTTCCTGTAGGGAGAGGAGTAGCTAGAATGCTAATTCCAGCTGACCTATGATCCCTTAGGGGCCAAAGACATTATGGTGTTTTCATCCATCCTCCCCGTGGAAGGAAAAGGCTTGGGTAGAGACCGTTGAATCGTGGAAGTCAACGAATGGCTACACAGGTGGTGTTGGAGAGAAGGCTTTGAATTCTTTGACCATGGGGTGGTGTTCCAAGAAGGAGGAGTGCTAGGCAGAGACGGGCTCCACCTAACGAAGAGAGGGAAGAGCATCTTCGCAAGCAGGCTGGCTAATCTAGTGAGGAGGGCTTTAAACTAGGTTCACCGGGGGAAGGAGACCAAAGTCCTGAGATAAGTGGGGAAGTGGGATACCGGGAGGAAACACGAGCAGGAGCGTGCAAGAGGGGAGGGCTCCTGCCTCGTGCTGAGAAAGAGGGACGATTAGCGAATTATCTCAAGAGCCTATACAAAAATGCAAGAAGCCTGGGAAACCAGCAGGGAGAACTGGAAGACCTGGCACAGTCAAGGAATTATGATGTGATTGGAATAACAGAGACTTGATGGGATAACTCACATGACTGGAGTACTGTCATGGATGGATATAAACTGTTCAGGAAGGACAGGCAGGCCAGAAAAGGTGGGGGAGTTGCACTATATGTAAGGGAGCAGTATGACTGCTCATAGCTCAAGTATGAAACTGCAGAAAAAACTGAGGGTCTCTGGATTAAGTTTAGAAGTGTGAGCAACAAGGGTGATGTCGTGGTGGGAGTCTACTATAGACCACCAGACCAGGGGGATGAGGTGGACGAGGCTTTCTTCCGGCAACTCACCGAAGTTACTAGATCGCAGGCCCTGGTTCTCATGAAAGACTTCAATCACTCTGATATCTGCTGGGAGATCAATACAGCGGTGCACAGACAATCCAGGAAGTTTTTGGAAAGTGTAGGGGACAATTTCCTGGTGCAAGTGCTGGAGGAACTAACTAGGGGCACAGCTCTTCTTGACCAGCTGCTCA
Source organism: Lepidochelys olivacea (assembly GCF_965140295.1). Lineage (NCBI taxonomy): Eukaryota > Metazoa > Chordata > Testudines > Cheloniidae > Lepidochelys > Lepidochelys olivacea. The sequence goes on from NC_140422.1 coordinate 28,237,270, forward strand.
CAAACCAGGAAGAAATATTAGGGGAAGCAAAAGTGGATGGGAACCTCGGAGGCAGTGACCATGAGATGGTCAAGTTCAGGATCCTGACACAGGGAAGAAAGGAGTGCAGCAGCATACGGACAATGGACTTCAGAAAAGCAGACTTTGACTCCCTCAGGAAACTGATGGGCAGGATCCCCTGGGACAATAACATGAGGGAGAAAGGAGTCCAGGAGAGCTGGCTGTATTTTAAAGAATCCTTATTGAGGTTACAGGGACAAACCATCCCGATGTGTAGAAAGAATAGTAAATATGGCAGGCGACCAGCTTGGCTTCACAGTGAAATCCTTGCTGATCTTAAACACAAAAAAGAAGCTGACAAGAAGTAGAAAATTGGACAAATGACCAGGGAAGAGTATAAAAATATGCTCGGGCATGCAGGAGTGAAATCAGGAAGGCCAAATCACACCTGGAGTTGCAGCTAGCAAGAGATGTTAAGAGTAACAAGAAGGGTTTCTTCAGGTATGTTGGCAACAAGAAGAAAGTCAAGGAAAGTGTGGGCCTCTTACTGAATGAGGGAGGCAACCTAGTGACAGAGGATGTGGAAAAAGCTAATGTACTCAATGCTTTTCTTGCCTCTGTCTCCACGAACAAGGTCAGCTCCCAGACTACTGCACTGGGCAGCACAGCCTGGGGAGGAGGTGACCAGCCCTCTGTGGAGAAAGAAGTGGTTCAGGACTATTTAGAAAAGCTGGACAAGCACAGGTCCATGGGGCTGGATGCATTGCATCCGAGAGTGCTAAAGGAGTTGGCGGATGTGATTGCAGAGCCATTGGCCATTATCTTTGAAAACTCATGGCGATCCGGGGAAGACCTGGATGCCTGGAAAAAGGCTAATGTAGTGCCCATCTTTAAAAAAGGGAAGAAGGAGGATCCTGGGAACTACAGGCCAGTCAGCCTCACCTCAGTCCCTGGAAAAATCATGGAGCAGGTCCTCAAGGAATCAATTCTGAAGCACTTAGAGGAGAGGAAAGTGATCAGGAACAGTCAGCATGGATTCACCAAGGGCAAGTCATGCCTGACTACCCTAATTGCCTTCTATGACGAGATAACTGGTTCTGTGGATGAGGGGAAAGCAGTGGACATGTTGTTCCTTGACTTTAGCAAAGCTTTTGACATGGTCTCCCACAGTATTCTTGCCAGTAAATTAAAGAGGTATGGGCTGGATGAATGGACTATAAGGTGGATAGAAAGTTGGCTAGATTGTTGGGCTCAATGGGTAGTGATCAATGGCTCCATGTCTAGTTGGCAGCCGGTATCAAGTGGAGTACCCCAAGGGTTGGTCCTAGGGCCGGTTTTGTTCAATATCTTCATAAATGATCTGGAGGATGGCACCCTCAGCAAGTTTGCAGATGACACTAAACTGGGAGGAGAGGTAGATATGCTGGAGGGTAGGGATAGGATACAGAGGGCCTTAGACAAATTAGAGGATTGGGCCAAAAGAAATCTGATGAGGTTCAACAAGGACAAGTGCAGAGTCCTGCACTTAGGACGGAAGAATCCAATGCACCTCTACAGACTAGGGACCGAATGGCTCGGCAGCAGTTCTCCAGAAAAGGACCTAGGGGTTACAGTGGACGAGAAGCTGGATATGAGTCAACAGTGTGCCCTTGTTGCCAAGAAGGCCAATGGCATTTTGGGATGTATAAGTAGGTGCATTGCCAGCAGATCAAGGGACATGATCGTTCCCCTCTATTCGACATTGGTGAGGCCTCATTTGGAGTACTGTGTCCAGTTTTGGGCCCCACACTACAAGAAGGATGTAGAAAAATTGGAAAGAGTCCAGCGGAGGGCAACAAAAATGATTAGGGGACTGGAACACATGACTTATGAGGGGAGGCTGAGGGAACTGGGATTGTTAAGTCTGTGGAAGAGAAGAATGAGGGGGGATTTGATAGCTGCTTTCAACTACCTGAAAAGGGGTTCCAAAGAGGATGGATCTAGACTGTTCTCAGTGGTAGCAGATGACAGAACGAGGAGTAATGGTCTCAAGTTGCAGTGGGGGAGGTTAGGTTGGATATTAGGAAAAACTTTTTCACTAGGAGGGTAGTGAAACACTGGAATGCGTTACCTAGGTAGGTGGTAGAATCTCCTTCCTTAGACGTTTTTAAGGTCAGGCTTGACAAAGCCCTGGCTGGGATGATTTAGTTGCGGATTGGTCCTGCTTTGAGCAGGGGTTTGGACTAGATGACCTCCTGAGGTCCCTTCCAACCCTGAGATTCTATGATTCTATGACACATGGCCCAGGTTAGAGAAGACCCTAAATTAATTTAATTTGTGCTTGGGTGGAGACAGGGGCAGGGTATCAGGGAGTCCTAGCAGCCCCAAAGTAGAAGTGAGGCACCGCAAGGTACCTGGCTCATAAAATAGTTGCCGTCTATTAAAGTGGTGTAGTAAAGTGCACACCTGACTCACTGTGGAAGAGCAAATAACCTGCTGTTTAGACGTACAGATATTTGAGAGACCTGTATATAATCTGACAGAAGATAGAGTGGGTTGGGTGGTCATTGTGCAGATGTGCAGTGAGTGTCAAAGGAGTGGTTGGTCTTTTTCCTCCCCTCTCCAGGCTGCGGAGTAGCTATGGAACCATTCATGGATTTATTTCATTCCAGGGGCTGGAGTTATAGGCTCTGTGACCCCTATGCAGCGCCTGTGTGCATGCATGCACAGTGACAAGACCGTGGACTCCCTACCTCTTCCCTGGATTGCCAGCACCTATGAGCTCCGTATGCTTACCTTCTGAGTGGCTACCTGGAATCCTGCCCTTCCCTTACACACTAGAACACCACCAGTTCTTCTGTCAAGTGAGCATCTCTGGCTGCGTTCTGACTGAGTACCAAAAGGGTTATTCTAATGAAACACTATACTATGATACAGGAGGAGACAAATTTTGAGACTACAATACAGGCATCAGTAGGTGAAGTCTCTATGGTATGTGATGTTATTTCATTTTAAATGCAACTTGCCTACTTCGTGATGATTTTTATCACTCCTCTTGAATACAGTATTCTCAGAGGATTAATCTTTCCTCCTACACTGCTGATGTTGGAATGTGCTGCTCTATTTGATGATCAACAATGGTGCTCTCCAGAAGGTGTTTTAAGGTAGTAGTGCTCAAAGGAAACAGATCTAGTAGCAGCAGTAAACCAGTATGTTTATATACCTCAGGAATACATATATTTGTATAGGATAAAAGCACCACTACCCATTTTTTGTTCAACGTGCTTACCCACACAAAATATCACAGTGATGGCATCTTTTTCTCTTATTTTCTGCAGCTGTTTATGAAACAGGCAGCTTGAAAGTCATCTATTCAGAATGGATTTCTAAGATACGATTGTTTTTGTTCCTTTGCACATAATCAAAGTAGATCCCTAACTATTCTGGTGGAATAAGTACTGACTATCAAATAACCATGGTTTTTTCCATGCTGGCTAGTGAGTGGGTGGATGGAACCAGTACACTTACTGTAATATTGAGAGATAAAGTACTTAAATACATTTCCAACATTCAAATGCACAAATATGTGAACTGGAAAACCATATACATACACTATTTTATATATATATATAACAAATTTGGTTTTCCAGTTCACATATTTGTGCATTTGAATGTTGGGAATATACAAGCACTGGAGAACACTTTATAATATGTGTTAATCCATACCCTTGGTAGAGGTAGCAAATGCAGGGAGAATTAGCAGAGCAGTTACCAGCATATTCCTTACAACGAGGATTTTGTCATTTCTTAGCAAGATTCCTCATGGAAGAATGCATGAATCAAGAACAAAAAGTAAGAACAAAAAATAGGGATGCTGCATTCCTCTAGTTCTACAGCAGTGTAACTGCATTGAACTCAATTAGTTACACTAGCAAAAAAACTGCAACAGTGCTTTCGTGAATCTGACTCAAAGTATGTCTCCACCCCAACATACCTATTGCTGGCAACGACTTGCTTTTGATTAATTACAATTATCTCATCAATAGCGTGCAAGGCACTTTACAGATGAGAATGAAGTGAACACAGAGTCCCTGACCCAGAGAGCTTACAATTTAATTGTACTAAATACATGTTTGGAACCTGGAACTTTCATGTGGACTAGTTAAGGAATATCTCTTGTGTGAATAGACTCAGGTTGTCTTCACTGCAAAAAAAGTGAGATCCTAATGAAGATGAGGAATAGTTAGTTTTTAGCATGATGTAGCTAGTTAAGGTCAACTTTATACACACACACATCCTCCCCCGCCGAGGTTGACCTCACCTATCTACATTGAGTTAAAAACTATAGTGCCTTGAATCCATTATGATTTTATATCAACTTAGCTATCTCAATGTAAAAAACATCTTATTGCAATAAAATTTCTCTGCTCTGTGGAACAGAGGCTACCACGTGGTTGAAATCAAATATGAGTAATCAAACTTGAAGTTTTAAAAGAGGTTAAGTGACTATAGGTAAAATTGTCTTGGCTAATGATGATAATAGTTTGAAAGTTTATTCTTTTGAAATAATATCGTGTCACTGAAATGGGCCACAAAACAGATTTATTTGCTCATAGCAGGCTAAGTATTGCTAAGCATAAAGAACAGAACAGTAATATAGAAAACGAAATTACATTAAAGATTGTATAGGGATTATTTTCATAATACTGCTGTACACACAAGTAGTGATAACTAAAGAGAGACTCTGTTCCCAAATCAAACTAGAGATAACAAAGCCTGTATAAATATTAGAGGTAAAGTATGATTTAAAAGCAGAAATGTAATTGTTGCTCTGAATTACTTAGTATGCATTTAAGAAAAAGTTTATGCAGCAGAGGAAAGACTGCCTCTGGCATATGATTCTGTTAATTTAGTTTAGCACAAAGGGTTTTTGCAGAGGGTAAAATACATACAGAGCCAGAGCGAGGATTTTGTTTGCTAAAAGGGCAAAAGATGCACCAGAGAATGGATATAGTCCAGAAAGGGAATTGGCCTGGAACTGATGTAACTTGAAAGAAAATGTTTCATTTGAAAAGATTGAAAGTGTTGTTAAGATTTTAAAAAGTAAGCGTGCTGCTGAGACAGTATCTAAGTGTAAGTGGATTGTGAAATATTTAAGCATTTGAAATGTGCTGTTCATATGGGAATCCATTGAAATTGTTGGGTTTTTATTATACAGTATGTTAATGGATATTTGACTCTAAGGTTGTTTATTAATGAAGGACAAATGAAACCTATGCTTAAATGTTATGCCATACTGCCTTGAGCCGTCATCTTATCAGATTTTATAAGATAAGTAGGGTCAGGCTTGGTCAGTCCTTGGTCTGTGAACCACAAGACCAGGAGGAAGTGGTGTTGGTGACACAGCAGATGGCACTATACCAGGGCCCCAGGATAGTGTTCATGGATATTAAGCTATCTTTTGAATGAGATATAAAACTGAGGTCCTGAACTTTGGTGCCCTTTCAAGATCCCATAATACTTTTTAAATGGATTGGAGGGCTAGTCTTGGTATCCTGGCCAATTCCTAATCTGAGTAATTACATTTCGTGTAGCTCAAGTTGCCCTGCAGTTTTTACTGACTATGGTATACGTCTTCTAACCTGAACTATTCTGTAGTTTTAAGCAATGCTGTGTTTCATTCCTTGATGTCAGCTGGAGTTTTATTTCAATCAAGATTGAAGCCATAGTGTGTAAAATGCTTTGGGTAGAAGGATGCAGATGCAATCGTAATCACAGACATGGACTGACACCAGGGCAACTGCACAGAGCAGGTAGGATTCTCAAGGCTGTTGTGTAATGAGATAAGGAGTTGGTTACAAGAGAGTTGAAACCACAGACTACTGTGTGGTTGGGAAATCTGTGCTGAATAAATGCTGACTGTCTAATTGTGCAATATGTTTCTGCACTTCTCAGCCCATGGGATATTTTGTAGCCTTCCAGTGCTAAGCAGTAGGCTAGAAAGGCTCTCTTGCATATGTCCTCAATATTTTGAAAGCAAACTTCTGTCAAGTTAATATCAATAGAGATGAAGCAGAATGATCATGAAAATGCTCAGGCCGTGGTTCAGGAAAGGAAGTTTGGTGTGGTGATGCCCAAGTCTCTTGTTTTTGTGTGAGTGTTATGATGACTCAATGACTGGACACAATTAACTTAGGCTTGAATAAAGACTGGGATTGGATGTGTCATTACACAAAGTAAAACTATTTCCCCGTGTTTATTCCCCACACACATACACTGTTCCTAAAACATTCTTGTCAACTGCTGGAAATGGCCCACCTTGATTATCACTGCAAAAAATTCTGCCCCCACCACCGCTTGCTGGTAATAGCTCACCTTACCTGATCACTCTCGTTACAGTATGTATGGCAACACCCATTGTTTCATGTTCTCTGTGTATATAAAATCTCCCCACTGTATTTTCTACTGCATGCATCTGACGAAGTGAGCTATAACTCACAAAAGCTTACGCTCAAATAAATTTGTTAGTCTAAGGTGCCACAAGTACTGCTTTTCTTTTTATGATGACTCAAGTGAGTGATAGATAAGTGGCAGTTACCAAAGGAAGGAATCTTTTAGTCACACTATCAATCCTTTAAAGGAAGAAGAAAAAATACAGAACTTCACTGGTTTTCTTTTTAAATGGACTTCATCAGTAAAGCTAAAGGAAGTATTGAATAAGGAAATGTAAGTTAGCAGTGCAGTCCTAAGTTATGCTCTAAAACGCTGCCACACTGTGGTAGTTTAGAAGATATAACACAATCTGTTAACTCACCGAGTCTATTAAAACCATTGAGTAGAATAAACAGAGCTACTTGCGTTTTACACTGTAGTGGGAAAGGTTTGCTTGAGGCTGATAGTCCTGCTGATACTCCTATAGATTTTTGCTCCTCTTTCCAATTGCATTATCCCCTTTATTGGCTACAGCACTCAGTGGTTTTAGGTTCTTACTAATGAGCAGTTTCTCCTTCTGAATTCAGCAGGGGGAAGGATCACTAGCATGACTACACAAATTCGCTCATTTTGCTTTCATCCTAATTCTCAAAATTTTCCAAAACTAGAAAGTGTCATCAAACTCTTTATTATTTTACTCAGGGTTCAGACTACATTTATTTAGCCTTATAACCATGTCTATTAACCAATTCTCTAGGCCCTTAATTTAAAAAAAACAAAAAAACAAAAAAAATCAAAGCCCTATAATGGATTCCCATCAAGGAACCTCTGAAGCTCTAAAAACAAACTCCTCCCCAATAACCACTCCCCCAACTTCTGCTAATCCCTTTTCTGGGTGTTTGCAAAATTTGAACACCTTAAAAGCAAACTACCAAACAAGCTGGAAAGGCTTTTTAAAACAGTCTCCATCAAGAGTTAGTCTGCAGAAGAGAAGAATGAGAGATTTGATAGCTGCTTTCAACTACCTGAGAGGTGGTTCCAGAGAGGATGGTTCTAGACTATTCTCAGTGGTAGAAGAGGACAGGAAAAGGAGTAATGGTCTCAAGTTGCAGTGGGGGAGGTTTAGGTTGGATATTAGGAAAAATTTCTTCACTAGGAGGGTAGTGAAACACTGGAATGCATTACCTAGGGAGGTGGTAGAATCTCCTTCCTTAGAAGTTTTTAAGGTCAGGCTTGACAAAGCCCTGGCTGGGATGATTTAATTGGGGATTGGTCCTGCTTTGAGCAGGGGGTTGGACTAGATGACCTCCTGAGGTCCCTTCCAACCCTGATATTCTATGAGTCTATGAAGAGGCCTTAGTCCAAAACCAGCCCAGCAAGAAAGTGAATTCCAAAACATGTTCTTCAGTTCTCCCTTTAATACAGGTGAGGGCTGTTATCTTGAGCACGTCCACTTATCTTAACTGCCTGTGTTGTAGCCCCAGAGGTTAGGGGGGGAAGTTGGGGGAGAGAGACTAGGCAACTAGAACTCAAGCCATTGAGGGTATGTCTACACTGTATCTGGGAGTGAGCCAGATTCACACTAACAGGGCTCAAGTTAGCACACCAAAAATAGTGTGGATGTTGCAGTGCTGGTGAAGGCTCAGGCTAAACACTCTAGCTCAGAACACTGATCCCTTGAGTCCTACTTGAGCGGTTAGTCTGAGCCTCTACCAGTGCAGCAACATCCACACCGCTGTTCTTAGCATGCTAGCTTGAGCCTTGCTAGCATAAGTGTTTACCTAGGCTGGGAAGCTTCCTTCCAGTTGCATGGAGCTATACCCTTAGGTATTTATATCTTAAATCCAACTCCCTAATCTGCACTTGGAAGTCAGCGAAGGTTAGCGCAGGTCGTTGCACTTTGCTATGCGACTTTGCACTTTCAGATAAGGCCCTGTTAGTATTTTCCAGTTACTAGTTAGTTATGTTTCACTTTGTACGCAGCTAAAGAAACAACAAGGACAAAGTAACTTGGTCAAGGTCACTTAGGCTAGGCTTTTGAGGGGAGGAGGGGGAGCAGTGTTAACTTGGGTTAGCTAACCCAAGCAGTGAGGCTAGAGCAACTCTGCTTTTAATGGGGTTATCTGCTCAAGTTCAACCCAGGCTCCCCTATGGGATTTCACTCCAATGCTACCCAAGTTAAAAGAAGAGTTACTGTGTCTTCACTGCCATTTTAGCTAACCTGTGTTAAGAACACACCTTTTTTCAGTGAAGACATATCCATGAGGTCTGTGGCAGATTCAGAAAGAGAACCCAGTAGCCCTAACACCCACTTCCCTGCAATTGACTTAGCACTGGATAAGACTACTGAGCAATCCCTTCTCTCAATATCCATCTGTAATATTGATGTTTGCAGTCAGAAGGGTTAATCTGAATGGGGTTGCAAATTCTGCAGAAATTGAAGTCCTTTTTAGTAACAAATTAATAATGTTTTCTCTAAGACTGGCTCTAAGACCAGTGAAACTTTTTGAATACCCAGCCATATGGCTACACCAAGCACAAATTAAGTGAGTCGGACTGTAATTAAGAAAACAGTGGCCTTTTCCTGCTTTAATTATTTTTCTATGTATTATGACAGCATATTGTTAATATTTTGCTACTAATAAAAAGAGGGTAAGAATAACAAACAATCCATGCAGTGTCTAGTGTTCACCATAGACAACATTAATAAGGTCAGCACACCTGAGGTAGGATTAGCCATCTCACAGCTTCCCCTCCCCAAGCCCTCTATAGCACATGCCACAAGTGAGGCTTCACTGGTCATTGGGTCTTCCTTTACCAGGTGGTTAGGCTGCTATTGTGAGGTCCGTGTCTGTCTTTTCGCTCCGACCCACACCCCCATCCCATTGGTATATCTTTAATTCTGAGGAGTTTGTTAAATCTGAATACAGCATGTATAATTTCCTCATTAAATCAATGGGCAAGGTCATTCTATGTTAAAAGGAGGAAATAACTAGTTCACACATGTTATCTTCACAAAAATATGAGCTGCACATTTCTGCACTGACCTTTCAATATCATTCAGAATTATATTCTGAACCCACTCTGCTACCATATCTCTTTCTGAGGTTACTCTATTGCAAGACAGACTTTTAGGGGTAAAATATAAACTACGGCTATTGTTTTAAAGCTATTTTGTTGTGTTTTATTTGAGACTATGATTTTCTATTTATAATAAAGTGTTTAATATAGGCATTAATGTGTGTAACATTTTATTTTCTTAAAAATGTACTGACCATATGTATATAAAATAGCTGTTCATTGGAATAAAACCTGCTATTAACTTTAATGCATATGCAGTTCACTCCATAAATACAGGCCTCAATATGCTTTGCAGTACAAAATGGAAGTGCTCACATCTTTAATGTACTATAGAAAATATAAGACATTAATATAGATTTATAATTAGAAAATGAATTGGTCTGTCTGATAGTGGCAGGAAGAGATTTCTGCAGGATAGAATTCAAAGCACATTGATACAAAGATGCTGTAAGGATACAGAATACTGATGGATAAGTACTCTAACATTCAGATACTTGTAAGAATAGTCAAATGGACTTGTTAGAGCAGTTGGACTCTGGATAAGGAACTTAACCTGTTTATGCCTTAGTGTTCCCATCTGTAAAATATGGATAAGAGTGTGCAACCATTTAATTAAAGTGCTTTGAATGCCTCCGATGAAAGGTGTGATTCACAGAACTTTTCCATAGGGTCACTTAGCAGTCTAGTGAGAGTGCAGTGAAAGGGTCTGCGTTTGATGGTGGGTTCATCCCCTAACTCTTGGTATAAAGAAGAGGTTCTGTAATTGTATCATATTCACCATTGTCATTGCCCTATTGTGTCAGGGTGTGATGCTGCAGGGGGTCCTTCTCTCCGGTACCTCCTGCTAGCCACCTACTTCTCACTGTGTCTTCCAGGATTTAGCCCTCTGGCCAAGTCACATAAAGTTCAGTGCCCTTCTGGGGTAACGAGAAGATCAACTGAAAATTCAATAGAAATATCCAAATAATAAGAGCCTTTCGTTCCCATCTTGGGCTATTATCATCCTTTGGGGTCAGTCTTCAGCCTCACCTCAGGTTCAATATTTCTTGCATTGGGCTTATATGCCCTTTCTTCTGAGGCATGGTAAAGCCCACCCTTTACCATGGATTCTGGCCCAGGGACCCTACATTATGCAGCTAGGTCTTCTTCTTAGACATACTTCTGTTTCCCTGGGCCACTTCCTACCTCTAAGTCCCCTTGTGCTGCTTCCTCACACCCTGCGCTTTAACACAGCCTCCTTTTGGTTCTCAGGCTTCTGACTTTGGCCTTCTCTGCTGAACTAAGAAGTCTTCCATCCTTCTCAGGCTCCACTGACGTGTTTTTACTGACCTTACTTCAGGGCCTCTTCCATAGGAGCCTGACCTGCTCCTGCAAAGTTCTTCCCTTGTTACTTCTTCTCTTTGCAGGTTTCCCCTCATTAGAGACTCTGACAGTTTCCCCTAGGGATCTCCCCACTCCTTGTTGGCCCTAGTTTAGGGCTTTCCCCTACCCCCATGCTTCTCCCTGTGGGTGCTGCTCCCTATAACAGAATCCTGCCTTGTCTGCAGTCTCTCCCTCTAGACTGGATTCCTAGCTCTATTTAAGGAGCCCTTCCTCATTTCCTGGAGCTGGGGTGCCTAGTTAGCATTAAATTGCCATATCACCATCAGATGGGGCCTAGCTGCTAGGTCACAGGCAAAGTTGAGCCTGCCTTTCCTTAAAGGACCAGCCAACCAATGACAGGCTCTTAAAGTTCACAGAAGACAAAAACTTCTGCTTAAAAAGGGATATTGGGTAAAATGTGTTGTTGTTTTTCCTGCAAAGGTCAAATCAATTTGAAAGAGATTTGCTTCTTCAAATAAGGCAAGGTACTTATAATGTTTTAAAAAAGGAAATGAAATCTTCATTGTAGCAGGCTTATTCATGTAAAACAGATTAAAATATGCATTCATAATATGTAAATATAGAATCAATTAACATGGAGTGATTTTACAGTACAAATGATTGTAACCTGCCAGTGTCCTCTGGGACGACTTTGAAAATGAAATGTTTCTTCTCCACAGTCATAGCCCAGTTAACAAAAATCAATAAATAGCAAATACAGAGTTGTCTCTGGCCAAATGAGCAATGTCTGATTAGGAGGACAGTTTAATAATTTTAATAGATTAGCTGAATTTACAAGGGAAAGATTAGTTCAAGGGTCCAAAGAGCTTTGTAGGTGTTACAGGAACAATCCATGCAGATAATTATCTAAACGACAAACAGTAAAACTCAGAGGCAATTAATCTCTGCTGCCTTGCACCATATGTAGTCGTTTACACTTGTATAAAGTAGGTGTAAAATTCTCTCTCTTATTTGGTGGCATTTTCCTCCCACTTTGAATTTGCCCAGTTTCTGTGATCACTCTTCCCCAGAGGTTTCACCAGAGAAGCACAGCTGGAATCTGCCTGGAGACCCACTGATGGAGGATATGATGAGGAAGTGCTGAGTCAGCAAAAGGAATAGACGTATTGCCCCTCAGAATACCCTCCAGTCAGTGACAGTTACTTTTGGAGCTTCTGTGGTTGGCTGTAGGCCTCCTAAAGAAGGCAAAGTTCTGAGTGCCTTGTTCCATTGCAACATTACTCTGGTTGGATTTCCTACTATCAGGGACATTGCAACGTACCCTGAGTTGGTCAGGTCAGCTATGAGCCCCACTTGAGCAAAGTATTTAAGCACATGCTTCACTTTAAGCTTGTGAATAGTCCCATTGACAATAATGTTTCTGAACAATTATCCTTTATTTCCACTTCATAGCTAAATTATTCTACACAACGTCCTACTGTATATTGGAATGAAGGAGGCAATGAAATAGGCATTTAAGTGCTAAGATCAACACCTACACAGAGGGTCTGGACATCCTATTGAGGTGTCCATTTTTGAAATTTGGACCTTGAGCATATCAATAACACAGCCAGTTGATCATCTACTACACACAGCTCATGCTCATGCACATATTTCTGCTCATAGATTAAATGAAACTTAGAGCTGATGATGATCTCTGAAATATTCATCACTAGATCTTTAATTGCTTTAATCCAAGTTGCAAATATCTAACGTGTTTCTGGAAGACTAAAAAGCCTGGCTCAACTACGTATGAAACTATCCAAATTATGTAGATTGTCTGAGGGTTTTGTGCATTTGCTGTCTTCAGCATTTGAAAGCCGTTTCTCCTGAAAGTTGGACAACTTAAAATTCAAGCACTATGCATCTGAGAAGCTCCAAAAAGAGGTAATGAACCATAAATTATTGCCGTTAGATATTTAATACTCAATCAGTATGTGCTCTCTCATGCATATCCCACTGGCATTGCATTCATTCTGACAGTGTGGTACTGGTTCAATTACTTTGCTCATTTACAATAAAAGATTAATGAAAAGAGGTATATTTTAGTTCACAGAGATTAATTGCATCCCTTACTTTCCCTACACAAGAAATATTCAGCCCATAATCCTGATAGCTTTTTCGTCAACAAGTACATGGAAAATTAATAGACTTTCTTCTGCAGGAATCCTCAGCGGGTTTGCAGATACAAACACCCAGGGAAAAGATGACTAAAACTTGGCTTTCTGGTAGAAAGGAATTAATTTACCTTCCTCCTCTCCCTCTTCATTCACTCTTGTGATACTTTGAATTAGCCAGCATAAAAATGCATGTACGTATCTGAAACCTACACACTTCTTGTCTAGTATGTGCAAAACTAATCCACGTAGTGTATTCCCTTCTGAGGTGCAATTGAAGGCAGACAGTCATAGTGAGGGTTGATAGACAGCTCAAGCATTTCAAAAGATATTATTGCCTTTCAAAAAGTGACTGCTTTTCTGCTTGCAAAGTATATGCCAAGATTACTATTAATCTTCTACATTTCTTAATCCTGCTATGAATTTTGTTATTTATTTAAATCAGGAAGACTCAAGTTGCAATGTGGTTAAAGAATGAACAACTTCTGATTTTTGCTTTTATTTGAGTAATTATTTTTTTCCCTCTGCTGTGTGATGAAGATGTAAAACTAGCCAACAAGAAAGCTATTAATACACTTATTGTTGACACAGTGGGCACAGAAGAAACACTTTATACTGCCTTATTTATAAAGAGTTATATCTATTTTAAGAGAGTAAACTGACCTGAGGATAAAGGCAATAAAAGGCGCCCTGGCAAATCATATTAAGCAACAAGAACAGGATTATAAAAGAGTCAAGTATCACAGAGGCTCTCAAACTGCAGAAATTGGATCCAGATCTTGACCACTCCATATTTACAGCTGAGTGTTCTGTTCAGCCCTCTAAAAGCATAGGGAACATTTCCTTGACCATTAGGAGTGAAATATATCTCTGATACTAACAAATCTCAAAAGATCTGGACTTTGGGTTCAGCTTGGATAAGCATCCAGAAGTTCAGATGCTTTGCTGAGAACTCACTACAACTTTCTGGACCTCCTGAGTCTGCAAAATCAGGGCAGAAATCTTATAAGAACACCCCTTCTTGCAATATTTCAGCATGTCTGGTCCCTACTGAAAACCCTTAGCAAAAAAAGAAATTTCATCTGAATTTTTTTGACCTTATAAAAGTTTGGGCATAAAAGTTGATGAAGGCTTTGGTTGTGTATCTGGGAGACGTGCTTTTTATATCTGGACCTATTTGCCTTTCCATGGTCATATGGTTACGTCTCCCAGAACTGCCTTTGAAAATACATCCCTACTATACATTTCCAAATCAACTATAAAAACATAAGAGCTATCATAGAAAGTCCACATACAGTTGAACCTGAAGATGTTATCTAACTTAGAAAACTCCCCAATTTTTTTTTTTTGATCTGTACTATTTTTGCATCTCATTAAGGTCCTGATTCTTCATCATTTCTGTCAATGTGAGCTTTGCCGGTGAGTTTTAATGAGTGTAGATTCAGATGGTAAGTGATTCAAAGCTAGATTGTACATTTAGGATCTGCTCAGAATGAGGATTATTATGGACAGGCATTGTGCCTCAGGGAGGTAGAATGATTCTTGGTGTTCCCAGTTCTGCAGTAGATGCATCTCCGCTATTATGTCTCTTACAGAGTATAGCATACTCTGCTAGCCAGTGCAAACATAGGGCAGTGCCATGCCCTGCCTTGCCCCCACCCCTTTGAGGTGTTGTGTATGTGGTGGGCAGCATTCTCACAGGAACACTGGACTGGGAATTATGTATGACCTTTACATAGGCTAGAAAGGGTCTTGACACCATTCCTGCCAATTGTGCACATACAGGATCAGGCATAGTAACAAGTAGGAGGTTTTTTAGTATTAAATTTGAAAATAGCAGTGTAGGTATATGAACCATATATTTGTCCTATCTCTATCTGAATGTTGCTGCAGATTAAAAGTTAAGAGCCTACTCCTGCTCTTTAGAATTAAACAAGTTTAATTCTGGAGTATTTCTAGTGGCTACAGTGGAGTTAGTCTAAAAATACTCCAGAATTACATTGGTATAATTCTGGTACAAGACAGCAGAATTTGGCCCAATATGCTTAAACACATTACTTAATGTGCAATGATTTTCAAACTATCTATCTATGCAAATATACATAGTCTTTTTTTTTCTCACTCAGTTGAGTTTGGGACCTTTTGAAAGTGATTTCTCTGAGAGAAATTGGTTTTCGTGGCAGTCCCTTGGGAAAATTTCTCTAGATGTTACTCACTGAACATTTCTGAAGGAGCAACTATGTTTATTTCCTGGTATTTATATTATGTTGAATTTACAGTTTTGTAAAGAAATAAAATTTCTACCTGTAATTTTCTCCATGCAGTACGACCAACCAAGAATTTAAAATCTATATACTCTAAGGCAGTGGTTCTCAAGCACAGGTTCGGGGCCCGCAAAGGGGCATCGAGCAAGTTTCAGGGGGGGCGCCAAACAGAACTAGCATTAGACTTGCTGGGGCCCAGGGCAGAAAGCCAAAGCCCCACCACACGGGGCTGAAACCTGGGTCCCTCAGGGCCCAGGGCTGAAGCCAAAGACTGAGCGATTTAGCTACAAGGGGGCCCCTGTGGCGTGGGGCCCTAGGCAATTGCCCTATTTGCTACCCCATAATGACAGCCCTGGATTTTATATTCAGAAAACTAGTTGTTGTGGCACAGATGGGGCATGGAGTTTTTATAGCATGTTTGGGGGACCTCAGAAAGAAAAAGGTTGAGAACCCCTATTCTAAGGTACTATGCTACCTGCCTGTGATACGTTTCTTATATGCAGAATGTTTCTTTGAACACAGGATGAATCTATGTTGAATTTCTAATCTTTCTTCTGATGGTTTTTTATCTTAGTAATATACTTAAGAGCTGACTAAAATTACATTCAAAAGAACTTGATCTAACTTTCTTCTTGTGTAAATTATATCACTTGAAAAGAAAAGAGTTGGGTTTTGGGACATATTATATCTTCAGTTAATAAGACTCCTAATTATGGAAAAGTCCTGCAGAATTGAATAAAAAATAAATTTTCTGTAGGGACCATAGTACATAATTTTAACATAAAATTGTATACCTGCTATAGAATTCTATAGGATATTTTAAGAAAAAAAAACTTATAGAAAGAATATCATTCTTTATTAAATTCTATAGGTATCACAGATCTGGCTGAGTCCCCATAATGGACAGTCACTACTAATTGGACCAACCTTTAGATCCTATGTGCATCCAAACCGGCCAGGCCCAGTTAGAGTCCAGACACTCTTTAGCTCTTGGCATCTAAAGCATGCTCCCAGGTGCAGACTCTCCTGTTTGAAATCCTTCCTTGGGACATGGAACTCCACAATCCAAATGCTCTAAGCCCCAAAACCAATGCTGAGATGCTCTGAGCCTCCACAAGTGCTTATGCACACTCCTCTAGAATTCATCTGTGTGGGTGCTCTGACTTATAATTTAACTCTCTGGGGACACAGGACAGGTAAAGTAATGAACCCAGTCATTGCTAAGGAGCTTCTTAAATACACACACTTTACTTGACGAGAGCACAGGAGAGTTTCAGATCTATGCAAAACAATAATTGCCTGGCTTAATCTCTCCTCGGAGTCCTCTCCACTCCAGAGAGTTCTTGGCCTTGGTTGATATCCTTGGGGGGAAGAGAACCTCTCCCTTCCCTCCCCCCCATCCCTACTCCTCCAGTTGAGTCTGCTGTTTTTGGCAATGGACTGCCTCTCTGCTTTTAAAAGCAGGCTCTGGGACCTTTCCTATTCCTGTTCTTCTGCTGGAAATTTTCTATGCTCCAAACTCCCTGTGGCTTGTTGGACAGAGAGCTGTTAAAAGTCAATAGCTCTGCTGGTAGCAACCCCATTGTCCGACGAAGGAAGAACTATCTGGTGTTGATGGCTCCTGTGATGGGCCTATTTCAGCTTTCCAGGAATAGTCTGTTCTTGCTACAAGGTGTATATTCTAATCCACACTGAAGGTTAGTCATATATGCTCTTTCACAAACAAAAAGGAATTGACACATTTCACAAATGGTCACAATATGTATGTCAAGTAATTTTGTTGATTTTTATTCGTATTAAATTCCACAGGACTTTTCCAGAAGTATAATCCAAATATTTATTTTAAAGATCCATCTGTTGAAATGCTGTGGATGAATAAGTGTTTAGCGTATAACTTACTTCTGCAGTGCATTCAGTGAGAAGCCTTGGTGGTGGTTCATTAGCGTTGTCAAGTAACAAGTTCAGTTTTCAAAGTAAGATGCGTTGCAAAAGGTTATTTATTTTAAATAACTGTCAGTTGTGTCCTTAATTATACATGTGTTCTGAGCTGGTCACATCCCATATTGGGAACCCATTATGTCATGTAATGTGACATTCATCACACAAAAGGAAATACAAAAAAACCCGAAGTGAACTTGTAGGGCATTCTTGATTAAGTCTCTTATAGCTGTAATTACATTTATCAAGGTCTCTTGATTGCTTCCCCTGCACACTGATCCATCTCTGGGGGGAATAATTCTATAGTTACAGATTTTGGACCATCTTCAAATAGCTGTTTTAAAAACAATCCCCAAAACAATCAACTATAAAATGATTTATCTTGGACCACTAAATTACACTGTCCAGGGCCTTGGCTGCATACATTTTTTTGAAGCACTCACTGAATGAGTTGGGGCACCTGCGTCATCAGCAATTTCTCTCTCCCCACTGCAATCAGAGTCAATTTAGTAGGCCCAAGAAGGAGAGTAAAGAGGAGCATTAATTGCTCGTATTCCCCTGCTTGCCTGAGTAAGAGCTGTGATGATTTAACCCATAGGGTTAAATGGGATGATTTAACACACAGGGTCAATGGGATTCTTTCCTTTCACTTCAGAAGGCCGTCACACATGACTACTCCTTAACGAAAGGTACATAACATCATCTTGTTAATTAAAAATCAGCCTATATCGATACTGATCCCTTAGCTTAGCAAAGAAGAAACAAAAGCAAAAAAAAAAAAAACCCAGAGGAGGAGCCAAATGATGATGAACCTTGAAAATATAGTAAGTTGAAAGTGGATCTTCTTAAATCAAATAAGCAAAAAGGAATATGGATTAAGAAAGACACTTCGATCTATTGAGTGTTCTTCGCGATCTACAGTGTTGACCTGGAATGTACATAGTCTTTGATAAAAAGAGGTTTCATACTTGTTTAATCCTTCTCATTTTCTGGTGGGAGAAAATCACCCTGCATTGGCAATGCAATCCAATGTGGATCCTCTTTATCTTTAAGGAGTTAACTGAGATCATTCATCTTAGTCACTCTACTTGTCAACTAAGCCTTATTGAAGATCAGTGTTTGAAACACCCTTATTTATTCATGTAATAATTTGAGAGTGCACAACTTTATGAAAGGCTGCTTGCCACGAGTAAAGAGCAGAAATAACTATCACAGTGAATTATTAAGAGCCATCCTTAGATATGACTATTGAAGTGTTCTCTGAAGGATCTCCCTTTAACAACCTTCTATTTTCTCTTTAGGCAAGATGGGGAAGGGAGGAAGAAGCTCCTGAAGATGTCTATGCTGAAAATATCCTAATGCCCCTCTGATTCAGAGACGCTTTTTTGTTGTTCCCTCATACACTGGTAACTCTCAGCTCCATTGCAATATCAGAGCTATTTGAGCCAAGATGGGGTGGGGGTGTGAGTTTAAAAGTTGTCAATTCTGAAGTTATTTATGCATTTAGTGCTTAGTAGAAAACTGGAGTAATAGCTGACAATCATCTAATTACTGAAGTGGCCAAAAGCCACTGGACCTGATTCTCCATTGCCTGGAACACCTGGAGGCATTTATACTTTGACAAAGTGAATGTTAACTATAGCCAGTTACACTGGAGTCATCTGATTTAGTAGCATTTTACACCCACTTAGCACTTAACTTCATACAGGTATGAATGACTATACAAGGTCAAGGTAGTGGAAAATGACTCCCATTAAGATTTCTGCATATCTGGATAATAAAGCTGCCATTACTTGATGTACATTTTCTGATATGTCCTTGATTTTTTCTCTACAACGTTTAAAAAGCGAAAAAGAACCAAAGCCAAACAAACATACCTACTAGTAATTAGAGCAACTTTTACATTAGACAATACTTAGATCCTAAGTCCAAGTGTAATAAATGCATTGTCACATTTTAGTATTATTTAGTCTCAGAAAGTTTGTGTTATCAATTACACAATGAGAAAACCATTTCCCACTTTCCCAAAATATCTATCTTTCGTGTAGAAGTTGACATAAAATGAAATCCTGATGTTTGTTACAGACTTGAGATCTAGATGTTTGAGATCAGTTTTACATAAACATCTGAACATACGGAGTTTCATCCAAAATATCTCACAATGCCTGTGGCTTGATGGATAGGGCACTAGACTGTGTCTTAAGAGTTTGGCTCTATCCCCTGCTCTTTCACTAACCTGCTATGTGTGACCCTTTACAGATCCATGTTTGTTTCCACTACTATTTATTACATTAATAAATAAGGTTGTTTCAAACACTGATCTTCAATAAGGCTTAGTTCATAAGTAGAGTGACTAAGATGTAAACTCTTTGGAGAAGGGACTGTGTGTTCATACTAGATGATGTCTAGCACAATGGGAATGTTTAGGTGCTAATGTGATAATAATAAAAACAATGTCTTTTCCTGGATATTGACTAAGATCTTCAGAGTTATGCAGGATGTTTAGCCACACATCTTCCATCAATTTTAATGCAATAAATATATCAATCAATCAGTAATGGAAGATGTGTGCAATAAATCACCTGTGTTACTTTTCTTTAAAAATCTCGAACAATACCTTTAAATGGTGACCTTTGGAGTACTTGCATCTTGCTACCAGTCATTGAAGGTTTCTGAAAAATGAAATGCCATTTCTGGCATTAGTGCTCAAAAAGCAGGACTTGGAGATATGGGAAAACCAATTATTGTTCAAAAAAATCAATATAACTCTCATTGTTTCCACAGGCCTAGAGTTGCCTCATTTGGACATACATGTATATTTCCACACCCAACTGAGAACCTTCTGTCTGTCTCAATAATTTGTTCTCTGCTTATCAGAAGCGGTTAAAAATGAAAAGATGAATTTTATTTACCTGAATTGACAAATGCTCTCCTGTATCAAAGATGCTACTGACAAAATAATCTCTAATGCAATGAGGGTATTCCAGTTTGTTTTGTACATTTGCCTTTTAGTGGCAGAGTTGTAGAAAACATCATTTGAAAAAGTTTACTCAAAGGTGAGAAATAAAACATCTGTTCAGAAACATTAGCAGTGTTTCAGAGATGAGCTACATCACTAAAATGAACATCACCAAACAAGTTTATATGGGTAATTATCTTTAAAACCACAATAAGAGGAGAGGAAAAAGAAAATTAAGGCCAATCATTTACACTTAGAGCTGCAAGTTATTATATACCCAGGAATCTATCAGACTGTGTGAACAACAGTTTAAGAACTTTCATCTGAACTCCCTTGGGAATAGTAACACTTGAATTTATAGGCAGCCATACTGGTTCCGTATCCTGCTCTGATCAAGTGAATCTTCTTTTCTTATTTCAGAGTAGCAGCCGTGTTAGTCTGTATTCGCAAAAATACCTCTCCAACGCATCATCAAGGATCTACAACCTATCCTGAAGGACGACCCATCACACTCTCAGATTTTGGGAGACAGGCCAGTCCTTGCTTACAGACAGTCCCCCAACCTGAAGCAAATACTCACCAGCAACCACACACCACACAACAGAACCACTAACCGAGGGACCTATCCTTGCAACAAAGCCCGTTGCCAACTGTGTCCACATATCTATTCAGGGGACGCCATCATAGGGCCTAATCACATCAGCCATGCTATCAGAGGCTCGTTCACCTGCACTTCCACCAATGTGATATATGCCATCATGTGCCAGCAATGCCCCTCTGCCATGTACATTGGTCAAACTGGACAGTCTCTACCTAAAAGAATAAATGGACACAAATCAGACGTCAAGAATTATAACATTCAAAAACCAGTCGGAGAACACTTCAATTTCTTTGGTCACTCGATTACAGACCTAAAAGTTGCAATTCTTCAACAAAAAAACTTCAAAAACAGACTCCAACGAGAAACTGCTGA
The DNA here is from genome assembly GCF_965140295.1 of Lepidochelys olivacea. NCBI lineage: Eukaryota > Metazoa > Chordata > Testudines > Cheloniidae > Lepidochelys > Lepidochelys olivacea. The sequence goes on from NC_140422.1 coordinate 28,258,375, forward strand.
ATTTGAATTAATTTGCAAACTGGATACAACTAACTTAGGCTTGAATAAAGACTGGGAGTGGATGGGTCATTACACAAAGTAAAACTATTTCCCCATGTTTATTTCCCCCCTCCCCCCACTGTTCCTCAGACATTCTTGTCAACTGCTGGAAATGGCCCACCTTGATTATCACTACAAAGGGCCCCCCCCACCCCCGGCCACCTCCACTCTCCTGCTTAATAGCTCACCTTAAGTGATCACTCTCTTTACAGTGTGTGTGGTAACACCCATTGTTTCATGTTCTCTGTGTATATAAATCTCCCCACTGCATTTTCCACTGAATGCATCCGATGAAATGATCTGTAGCTCAAGAAAGCTTATGCTCAAATAAATTTGTTAGTCTCTAAGGTGCCACAGTACTCCTTTTTTTTATTATGTAATTTTTAATACATATTTGACATTGTGGGATTGTGTTTGGACAATGTTGTTTGGTGGGAAAATACAGTAAAATGTGACATATTTTTCAAAGCCAGTTTTAGAAACACATTTTGGATTAGAAAAGGAAAGAAACAAAAGTTGGTCATCTATTTCCTGAGTGGTTTCATTATGAATTCAGTAGAAAGCTATGCATTTTAAAGGACACCAACATAAATTGGTGACTTGTTAGCTTTAGACACTGATTATTAATGAGCAAGGATAAACCTTCAGCATACTATATTACAGATACTTGCTGGAAGATTTATGACTAGTCTTACAATTGTCTTGGGTGTAAGGGCCAAATGACTTATTCAAATTTTTCCTTTTATATTAAAAATGTGTGCAACAAAATGAGTTGCAGGTAAACATTGAATAAATGCTATTTTTTTCTGTATTTACAGTCTATTACACAAAGTGACTCAAAATACTAAAGAAATTAACCTGATCTTGGGTCTGATTTCTCATTCCATTAGACTATTTTATACATATGCAACTCTATTAACTCCACTGCACCCCAGAATGTAGACTCTCAGCCACTACAGATGGGGGCTGAGAGAAAAGCTAGATCAGAAAAGGAAAACCAGGTTGCCTTGAACCAGATTAGTCTTGGAGGATTAAGCTAAAATTTCATTACAGCCAGTTTGATCTATGTTGTTGTGTTCATCAGCCACCTGTATTTATACAGCAGTCTTCATGAAAACATTCCAAAGCACTTTGCACAACAAAAAACTCACCCTAATGCTAACAGGCTGGTGTAAAGCTCTTCTCGGCTGGTGTAAATCAGCATAGCTCCAAAAGTCAGTGGCAATATGCCTGTTTACAACAGCTAACAAGCTGGTGTACAGTGCTTAAGTGCTTGTCTATTATTTTTAAGCCAGGCACTTGTGAACGTTACTTTGTGCCATTAGCTTATTGGCACCAATAATGACAGGATATCTTCCTTTGCAGAAAACCTTTTCTCTTGATACAAAAAACATCAAAAGGATTGAATTTGTCCTCCGAGCGAGTGCCTCCTATACCCTCAGGTCTGTGCCAATCACCTATGCCGTCTACCTTGGGACTCCTCTGGACTGTGCCGCTACAGACCCTCTGCCATCACCTTCCCATTAATGAAACTGGTGGCAAGGGTAGTACACAACCCACCCTGAATGGTGCCTTCTGATCCTGCTCCTTAACCATCCAGATCCTACAATTAGTGTCGTTATGGGAAAGCTGGATATGGTGGGGGAACGGAGAGACAACTGTGCAGCTAATTAGTCTCTGACTGCATTTCTGTCAGGGAACCCAGCATTTCTGAAGCAGACTGTCAGACTAAAGGTGATGAATATGTGTGGGTCAGTGTCTTTCTGTGTTCCCAGGTTGTCGGGAGGAATGGGAAAGGAAGGGCAGATGTCTGCCTGCACTGGAAGGGCATGGGGAAGGAGAGTTGGTGTGTGAAGCCAAGGGCCTGCAGTGGACGAAACATGCTCTTGATTGTAACTATGGACTTGATTCAATGTGCATTGGAGTAAATGAGACCAGGCCCTATCCCAGCATCCTGCTAGTCTGCCCCTACCAGCCTCGAAAAGCAAGAACATAAGAATGGCCATACTTGGTCAGACCAAAGATCCATCCAGCCCAGTATCCTGTTTGCCGACAGTGGCCAATGCCAGGTGTACCAGAGGGAGTGAACCTAACAGGTAATGATCAAGTGATCTTTCTCCTGCCATCCATCTCCACCCTCTGACAAACAGAGGCTATGGACACCATTCCTTACTCGTCCTGGCTAATAGCCATTAATGGACTTAACCTGCATGGATTTATCTAGGTCTCTTTTAAACCCGGTTATAGTCCTAGCCTTCACAACTTCCTCAGGCAATGATTTCCACAGGTTGACTGTGCTCTGTGTGAAGAAGAACTTCCTTTTATTTTATTTTAATTTCATTTGATGGCCCCTAGTTCTTATATTACGGGAACAAGTAAATAACTTTTCCTTATTCACTTTCTACACACCACTCATGATTTTATATACCTCTATCATATCCCCCTTTAGTCTCCTCTTTTCCAAGCTGAAAAATCCTAGTCTCTTTAATGTCTCCTCATAGGGGACCCGTTCCAAACCCCTAATCATTTTAGTTGCCCTTCTCTGAACCTTTTCTAATGCCAGTATAACTTCTTTGAGATGAGGAGACCACATCTGTACCCAGTGTTCAAGATGTGGGCGTACCATGGTTTTATATAAGGGCAATAAGATATTCTACGTCTTATTCCCTATCCCTTTTTAATGATTCCTAACATCCTGTTCGCTTTTTGACTGCCGTTGCACACTACCATTACCCAATAGTAGAAAACTAGTTTGTTCAATTGTTCAAAAAAACCTAAATTCTATTGCAATCAAAGGTAAGCACTTCAAATTGTAATTCACAACCTTTTTAACAATGTCCTAAAACTTTGTATTATTTCTTCTTTTTTTTTTTCCCCTGGATTTTCTCTCCATCTCTTTTTTTCCCTGTTCATTATAACTTTTTTGACCCATTTAATTTCCACATCAATTGTAAATATGCTTTAAGGCCTAGCCCTTGTCTCTGCCACCTCAGATACCATCCCCAGTTTCCTTCCTTCCCATCAAACCTCCAGTTCCTTAACCCTGTCTGCACCTAGCTATCAGAGAGGGGAGGCTTGAGCAAGTTTGGAAGGCTCTCCTCTCCAATTTTTCTGCTTCCTCTCCCTTCTCTATAGCAGAGCTGACCCTGTGTGCCCCTGAGTGCTGCCTTCTACCACTTTAAATGACTCCCATTACATCAAGAGGATGGGATTTGCCAGAATATAGTGCATCCCCCCTTGCCTCGTTGTGCTGCCTGTTGTGTATTGAAATAAGTGTAAATAGGGTCTATGTTTTGACATCTAGTGATGAGCTGTGAGGGGAAAGATCTCAGGAGCAAACGGCATATGCCTAGACACACCTACTCTGCCTATATGACTAGCAGACAGACCTGCCTTATAAAAGTGATACATTCTGGCTCTTTTGGGTTAAAATTAACTTTACTGTTTAATGTAGGATTAATTGAATATTGTTCTTATTGTATGAGTAAAAGGCAGCAGAAGGGGGGGGGGGGCATTGATCAGTGTTCACATGCACTCCCCGTCAGTACCCGGCCTGAGCCGGGGAAGTTAATGATCCAACCAGGAGACCAAATTTGGTGATGAATCCTGGTCTCTTCCCACCTGAGGCATGTTGTGCATATGCTAAGAAGGAGGCAGCAGAACTGTACTTAGAGTGCCCTAACTTAGGGTGTCACCCTAACTGTAACCTCAGTCCCCAAGCAGGGATTAGTGATGCCAAATCCAAGTAAAGCTTAGAGGGGTCGGGGACAGATGTTTCTACTTGGCGTTGCGGAGTCTGTTTAAAGAATCTTTGTAACCATTTGACCCCTCCCCATCTAGTGTTTAAAGATGGAGCTGATCAAACTCAGTGCAGAGTTTTTGTGTCTGCACAGTGATTAATAGAGCTGAAATCACTGATAAGCTGATCTAAGGGGGCTGAACCTTAGACCTTTCCTGGAGACAATATTGTGATGGAAAAGCAGCAGCACAACCCAGTGAAATCACCAAGGAGCTGAAATTACTAAGTGTGGAACCACAGAATATAGCATCACAGCCAGAGGCAGCAGTGGCTGAGACCATGAAAAATGGCACCAGCAGTGAGCAAAGGTGAAAGCTTCCCATCAGGGCAGGAGGTGAATGCACTCTGGGACATTGCCGATCTGAGATGACAAAACAGGGGTAGGGTGCCATGGAGGGGAAAGGGGAGTGACACACAGAGATATTAATCGGTTGGATTTTCACATCAGAAGCTGGGAAATGGAGGTAAAAAAAATATTGCCCAAGAGACTGTGGGGAGGGTGTTCACTTTTGGTTTCCACGCTTTTAATATTCATTGCGGTGTTTTCCCAAATTAATGCTGAGGTCCCTTTCCCTTGGATTAAAAAAATCTCTTTTTTGATGCCAGATTCAGTGCTTGCGAGTGGGGAAGTATTGCTTCTTAGAGGAGCCTAGGGTTGATGGTTAGTTTCCCCAGATTATAAAGGTGGGACTCAAACCGGTTTTGTTTTGTGTTGTTAGAAGGCGCCCTTAGATATTAAACACAATTCTTGTTGCCGCTGACCTCACCTGGTAGAAGGGTTACACTAGGAGGTGACTTCCAGCAGTGTCAGAGAATGGATCTACTATTCATGAAGAGAGGGGAAGCTCCCAGACAGGAGCTGCAATAGGAAAGTGGGGAGGGGCTAGGGAATAAGAAAACCAGTCGGGAGCCAAAGAGCTAGGCTAGGATCATGTTTCTGGATTAGGTGATGTGGTCTGTAGACAAAACGTGCTGGTAGGACACAGCAACTGGATTCAAGCCCTGAAAGCAGCAAAACAATTCTGCTACAGCTAAAGACTTTATTGACAAAGTTACCATATTTATTTCTAAATGAGACTTGGTGTGCATACAACTGAGATGGCCAACAGGTACATTTATAATCCTTGAACCTGCCAATTTTGTCCTCTTCTAAGCACCCTAGAGATTTGTGTTCTCTGGATTGCTTCCCCCCCACACACACACACTTGCAATCTGTATCTCTCTGTAGGGTCCTCCATTTAGAGTAGAAAATAATAAAAAAGGGAGAGAGAGAGAAAGAGAACTGAACAATTTCACAAGAAATTTATTGCAGATAGCAATTTAGTAGACTCATTATCACAGTATGAGGAAAAGATAGCAGAATCATAAGCAAACCAATACCATAGGAATATAAAAATATATATATTCAGTGTCTGAATCCATAGTGCCATATTTTCATGCAAAAATGAATAAAGTTCTGAACTCATTTCACTTTAATAGAATATATTAAATACTAAATTATAAATATTAATTAGCATTTAACTATTGGAAAGGCAATGAATCTAATGCTCTCATGAGGGAATGAGTTCAAGCTGAAAGGAAATTCATACATTCCTGGTCTCAGCTGAGAGTGGTATGACAAAGGTAGGGGGAAAAGTCACTGGGTAACAAAAGACTATCAAATCTGGTTGGCATTGGTTTCAGGCAAGTCAAATGAAGGTGGGGGGAGGAGGGGGGAGAAACACTTTTGACATTCATGTACTGCTGCGGTGGTTGGAACGGAGGCAATACTAGTATTTCAGGGTTGCTGAACATACAACAGAGGTCAAGACCAGACAGATGCTGGAAAAAAGTACGCAATTTCAGCATGCTCCATGCCATGCTCTTTTTTTTCTTATGCTCATGTGTTTTTTCATTCACACTGTTTTCAAATGGATTCCCACCCTTCCTCTCTCCCACAAAACTTCACTCTGGAATGCAGCTCCCCAGGCATTTCCCTACACCCTCCCCCCCACCCCCCAGTTTTGTGAACTAGTTACATGCAGTGTTGCCAATTTAGTGATTGTTTGGAAATTTGAATTGAAATTGAAACATTAATACACACTTTAAAAGCACATAATGTGTATCATAAAATACGTGTATCTGAAAAAGTATAATAGATTGGAAAAGTATGAACATAGACTAGCTTCCTTATACAGCTGTTGTTTTTTGTGACAATGTCAGAGCATTCATTTTGGTGATGTTGGCCAACCTAATAATTTCAGATTATGATTTGTAAACAAAGTCTAAATGAGCTTTCCCTGACAGCTAGTGATGAGCTGGGGGCTCGGGGGAATGGCTTCAGGACCAGATTGTATTTACATTCACACCTAATCTACCTATGTATCCAGCAAACAGAGCTGTGTTTCCCAAGTGATAGATTTTGGCTGGGTTGGGTTACAAATCACTTGAATGCGGGGGGTAAAAATATGTTGTTCTTATTGTATGAGTAAAGGGCAGTCGAACTGTACTTAGCCTGTTCTGATTGAGGGCATCACGAGAGAGGGTGGGGGCAGGTGTTTTGCTTAATGGTCTGCCTGAGTCACAAGTACAATTTGACCTGCCCCTCTCCACTGTTTAAAGACAGAGCTGATTAGACTCCATAGATAGTCTTTTGTCATGTTAAGTGACCACTACAGCTGAAATCACTGATAATCAGGTCTAAGTGTTTAGACCTACTATGGGAAAGTATTTCTGTGGAAGAGATGGCCCAGTCTGCACTAGCAGCGAGGTTCCCCCACTGAGAGCTCATCTGAAATCACTGAGAGCTGATGGAACCTCAAGAGACCAACTCACAGAGGTCACAGTGGCAGGTGGCAGCAGAAGGTGATGGTGCAGGGCCATTGGCAACAGAGCGATGGAGTGAACGGGGGCACAACAAACAATAGTGGTCAGAGCGAACAGTGAGCAGCTGGAGGAACAAGCAAGGTGCCTTCTTGCCCCCCACCTGGGAGGTGTACTCATGTGAAAGGACCTCTGAACTCTGAGTCTCCACTGACCAAGGACAACACCGGTGAGTGTTAATGAGGCTGTTACACAACACAGTTCATGCGAACAAACATGGCCGTTGCATCATACTTTCTATTTAAGCAAGAGATACCACACACTACAAACTGGAGGCCAATGTTAAGTGCATTGTCACTTGTTCATCCTGAAGTTGAACACTGGTTCCAAACAAAAGCAGCAAATGCTCACTAGCTTTCTGCAAGAAACTCAACTAACTGGCTAGACGCAGGTGGTGCAACAGTGAAAGACTCAACAGTTGAAAAAGTGAAGAACTCTCTCACCATATTCAAAAAATTTGCATACCTGGCTAAGGAATGCACCAATGCAAATGGTCAGCAAGTATTGAGTCATTGTGTACATTATCTTGATGTCAATGGTAGGCCAGTACATGCATTTCTAGATTGGCTGCACCTGTGACAACCCACATCTTAGAAGAGTTAAATGCTTGTCAATTGGATCCCAAACAAATGGCTGCTTGTGCATTTGATGAAGCTGCAAACTTCTCTGGAGCACAAGGTTTGATCAGAGAAAAGTGTAACCCTAGTCCCTCCTGTACACACTACAGAGGCCATCTACTCCAACTAGCACGAGTACAAGCTACATACACTTCAAAAGACATTTAAAAAGCTATAAATTTAATGTCTTCATTTTATTCTTTTTCAAGAGTCCAAAAAGACTGACTATCTTGGAAAATATAGAAGATACATTGGGACTGAAGTTCAAATTACTCCAACCTGGGAAAACCCTCTGGCTTTCTCATGAGTGATCCTTGGCTGTTGTCTAAAACTTACTCCAGACATTATTACTGGCTTTGGAAAGTATCTACCAAGATGAGATGGATCTAAGTAGTGAGGCTGGTGGATTACTTTTGCTACTACATTCAGAGAAGACTATTGCCATTCTCTCTCTTGCAAGTCTACTGTTGAAACCACTTGGGTCATTAAATAATGCCATCCAGGCATATGCTACAACAGTAGCAGATCTTTGTCCAGCAATAGAAGCTACATTTGGATCAATCAGAGAGCTATCCATTGAAAAAGTACTGGAAGAAGCAAAGACTTCAGTCCAGAAGTTGACTAATGAAGGCATTTATATTGAATCCTTAAGTGAAGAGGACAAGAAGTGTTTGCTAAGACAACTGAAAAAGTACACAGACTTGATTCTTAAAAATCTACAACAGCGATTTCTAGATTCTACTCAACCTCTACATAGTTTTACAGATCCCTGTCTTATAAAACACTGACAGTTGAGTGGAGTGAGGCACTACCAGCAATGGGGCTGCCATGTGCTCAGGACAGAACAGAGAATTTGAACACAAAGTGGAATATCATACGATGGATGAATGAATGAATGAATGAATGAAGATTTGACTTCAACTTCTTTTTTATCATCACTAGTGGCTCGACCTGATCTTTATGCTATGTTTTCTGGGTTGAAAGAAGTAGGAATTCATCTCTTGCTACTCCCAGTCACAACAGCTACAGGAGCATTCTTTTTCATCACTGAATAGAATTTTGTGTTTTGAAACAAGTCGCCTTCTGCCTGATCATGTGAATGAACTAATGAGCATATCAATTGAAGGAATGGAAGTAGTGGGCACACAAGAAGTCACCAAAGATGAATGAATTGCATTCAAGAATTTCATTAACAGAGTTGTGCAAAATTATAACAAGAAACCAAGAAGGATGTAGATGTTGTGCTTCATAGAAGGCTTGAGTAGCCAGCTTTAATTTGTGTGATGATTTTAAAATCTAATAAAATGGTCATGAAACATTTTTCAGTTTTTACTATGGTGCCATACAGCCCACCTTCACCCTCACGGTCTCACCCTTCATAAGCCCTGACCCCGCCCCTGTAAATTTGAACCCCCCCCCATCCCCCCCATCCCCCCATTTCAATTCCTGGGGAAAACACTGCAGCTCCCTGTAGGAATAAAATTAATGCAACTAGTCTCAAAGTCAGAAAAATCTTCATTTTGAGGGGAAAGCTTCCAACTAGCACTAAAAATCAGTAATGCTTCAGTCAGACCCTGCATTTAGATATGTGCATTTCTCCCTGGTATCAGCCTTCAGCTCATGATGCAGTGCAAGAGATCCATGCCATGTGTTCATACAGTTTGCATGCGGAGATAATATCCATACAATAAATTGCAGAGCCATGAGATACATTACATACATCATCCAACTTTAGCGGGCAGAGTGAAAGTTAGGCTGTCAGTGTACCTCCCTGGGACTTCTTGTAAAATTTTAGACTTAATGTAGCTTCAAACAGCCACCATTCTGAATATGTCAATCTGTCACAACTATATTTCTTCCTGCTTATTCCCTCACCACCCCGATCCCCCAGCACTGGACTGCAGCGAAAGAGCAAAAGCATTCAATCCTGCCCTAGTGGAATATTGAAAAGGTTTGCATTATCAGACCTTAAATCTAGGCACAGGAGATTTATACTGTCAGTGAAGGAGTGTGGTATCTCTAGTTGATAGGGTCCCTAAGCTAGAATTCTGGAGATCTGAGTTTTATGCCCGGTTCTGCCATTGATTTTTCCATGTGATCTTGGATAAATCACTTCACCTGTTTGTGCTTCTGTTTTCCCTTCTACATTTTATCTGTCTTGTCTGCCCTGTAAGCTCTTCAGGGTGGAGATTGTCTTGCTAGTGTATGGACAGAGCATAGTTCAATGAGGCCATGATCTCAGTTGGGGTCTGTAGATGCTGCCATCATATTGGAAAGGGGAGACTGAGCTTTCCAATGGCAAACATAGAATTTGCTTCCAGCTTTGAAATTTTTACTAGACTTGAAAAGGTGCCGTTTTTATGTATAGAAAATTATTTTAGGTCTGTTTGAGAAGTATTTAAAATATAGTCCTCATAACTGTTCTCACCATCTAAATCCTGCGCAGTGGGACTCAAGGTACCCAGAAATGCAAGTCATCCTATAGCAAAAACATAGACACAAGATTTTTGTCAGTCCTGCTGGTATTGGGAACTGGTAGGTCAATAAGAGCCCCACAGTTTGCCAAGTCTTTCCAGAGTGCACAGATAACCAAAAGATGAAGTGCCTCCTTGCCTGTCACTTCCATGTTAAGCAGGAGTCTTGTCTCAGCTTGTGAGATATTTATACCACTGTCATTATATCAGATTCAGAGTTTGCCATACTTTGTGTCTACACCCTAGACTTGAACTTCTCCATTCTTTATTCGCTATAGGTGTGTCTACCTAACCTAAAATACAGCCAGTGTTGTGGGGCATGCCTGTCCTGTAGTACCATCTACTGAGTTCATATGGAGCTGCATGTAGTCCCTGCCTCAGTTTCCTTTCTCAGTAATTCAATTTCAAGCACTCTTGACATTTGATTTGCTAATACCCTTATTAGGACTTGTTTAGTACAAAATCTCCTACGAAAGGGGCCACATCAAAAAAGTCCCAAATAAATAAAAGGTACTTTTGGTTTTTCACGGTTCCCCTGAAGCCTGCCATCTATGTTCTGTTCCCAGTCCCCTCAGGGTTCTCTCTGTCTGTAAGTCTCTCCTCATGGAAGGACCTCCAACTCTCCTCCTGGAGCTGGATTGCAGTTCATTATCCTGGCCCCATTTAATCCACAGGCTCACAGATTTTGGCAGCCTTATGCTGCTGGTGTCTGCTCCCTTTTAACTCAGGGCCATACAGGAGCCGCCTTACTCCTTAAACTGTCCGCAGACACTTGTCCCACTATGCTGGAGAAGGCAGCATTTATGCTGGCCTCTGTTCCTAGCTCATTCTTTATTGGCTGGGTGAGTGGGGAGTGTTGCTCCATCCTCTTGGAAAGTCTCCAGGCCCTTAAAGATACAGCAACAGGGTCCCTTGTAAATGCTACTTCTTGCTGGGACCCCTTTCCTCTCTCCCTCTGTCTTCTCAGACATTGTGTATCAGATCACCCAACATGTTTAAAAGAGCCATGCCAGGTGACGAGGACTGACCAGTAAGCCATACTGCCCTGTCACCGTCAGCAATTGCTTGCTGGCTCTGCTTCTTTGTTTCTGATATTCCCAGGAGACTCAGCACTTTCACATGGTTTTCTACAGAGAAAAAGGCTTTTGGTAGAGCTCAGGTTCCTTTTGTTCGTCATCTTTTTCTTTATCCATTTACTTAAGTATAATTGGTCTTGATTTACAAAGTCAGCACAGTATTTCCACATTTTAGTAGTTCATTCTCATCAACCATAGCAATATAAGGAATATCTTTTCCTGTTCCAATTGCACCTCAGCTAGCTTATTTCCCCCTGTAACTTAACTTTGGCATGAGGTGTCCTCCCCGTGATTCCAATCTGTTTTAGTGTTTTTGCTCCTGCCTCTTAAAGAAAATTTACTGTCTTTCCCTGGGGGTCCTATCTAACAAGCAGAGAGAATAATCCTCCTGAACATTAGGTTTCTGACTTGCTATACCATAACTGGGCAAGCACATTATTACTTTCCTAAGCCCTTTCTCTCTTGTCACTTATCCAGACTAATAGCACAGAAACATGGACATTTACTACCTCCTATGGCGGGACCACCTACTTATCTAATTTTAGGCTTCTAGTGAACAATGGGTATATAAATGGTCATTGATCATTCAGGGCTTTTACCTCTGGTGTTTTTAAAAGCTATATCCATGCAGCTGTTTCTTAAACTCTCTCTCACTGTTTTTTGTCTATTCGTATTCCTCAGGTCTCACACACAGAATATGAGGAGGAGGAGGAGGATAACAGACAGGTTAGCAAGAATAAGACACACATCTGTGTGTGTGAGAGAGAGAGAGAGAAATCAAGTATTACACTGGAGTAACTTACATGTAGCAAGGTAGATCAAATGAAGAGCATCATTCAGTTTAATATATGGAAAACATGGTAAGGGGTAGGTTTCCTGCCCCCACCCAGGAAACCGCCCCCACAGCTCCCAGTGGCAGAGGCAGGCAGAAGAGCTGCCTGGCCACACCTCCACCTAGCAGCTGAGCAGGGGGGATGTCGCTGCTTCTGGGGAGCCTCCAAGGTAAGAGCCACCCAGAGCCTGCCTCACCCAGTCCCGTGCCCCAGTCCCGTGCCCCCTCCCACACCCAAACTCTGCTGCTGGGTTGGGGGCAGGGTCATGGAGCCAGGTAGGGAGCCTGCCGGCTCTGCCAACCCCCCAGCCCTGCAGCAGTGGGGGTTGCACTGCCAGCCCCCCCTCCGGCACCAGTGGGGGTCCCAGGCCGTGCACTGCCAGCCACCTGCCCCCCCACAGCACCCAGGCCACCCTCCCCCAGTACCCACAGGGCCCCCGGGCAGCCCTCCCAAGTTTTAGTCAATGGTATTTTTAGTAAAAGTCATGGACAGGTCACGGACCATGAATTTTTGTTTACAGCCTGTGACCTGTCCGTGACTTTTATTAAAAATACCCATGACTAAAACATAGCCTTACCCATGCATAGGGAACTTGGAGCTGCAGTTAGGGCTCCTATGGGGAGCATGCCCAGCCCGGTTAGGGGTCCTATGGGGAGGGAACTTGGGGCTAGGGTTTGGATTCCTATGGGGGAGGGGTCTTGGCATTAGCATTAGGGTTCCTATGGAGAGGGGATTTGGGGCTCACGTTAGGCTCCTATGGGGAGGAGACTTCGGGCTAGGATTAGGGTTCCCATGAGGAAGGGATTTGGGGCATGGGTTGGGGTACCTAAGGGTAGGGATTTGGGGCTAGAGTTTGGTTTCCTATGGGGAGAGCACCCCACCCTAGATTTAGGGTTCCAATGGGGAATGGGTCTTGACTCTAGGGCTAGGATTCGTATGGGGTGGTTACTTGGGGCTGGGGCTAGGGTTCCTATGTGTAGGGGACTTGGCAATAACATTAGGGTACCTATGGGTAGGGGATTTGGGGCTAGCATTAGGGTTCCTATGAAGAGGGCGCCCTGTGCTAGGTTTTGGGTTCCTATGGGGAGGGTATGTGCGGCTAAGGTTAGGGTACCTATACCGAGGGTACTTGGGGCTAGCATTAGGGTTCGCATAGGTAGGGGTTTTGGTACCAGGGTTAGGATTCCTGTGTAGAGGAGACTAGGGGCTAACATTAGGGTTCCTATGAGGAGGGGAGTATGAGCTAGTGTTAGGGTCCTTATGAGGAGGGGACTTGTGGCTAGGATTTGGGTTCATATGAGGATGGGACTTGGGGCTAGGGTTACAGTACCTATGGGTAAGGGATTTGGGGCTAGGGTTAGGGTTCCTATGGTAGGGCTCCCCACCCCAGAGTCAGGTTACCTATGGGTAGGCTCCCTGGCCTAGGTTTAGGGATTGGATTTCACTACTTATCTCAATACTTTCTCTTTCTTAAATAGGACTGCTGATATCAATTCCCATCTCTCCTGTCAACACATTGTGTGACTCAGCGAAGGTCTCAGTGGCTTTGTTTACTTGTCTCTGAAATAGTCCCAACAATATTTACTTTACTCAGAGAGGTGATCTAAGGTTTATTAATGTTTTAAAAATTCCCAGTGGAGAAGTCCTAACTATTAATAGAAATACCCTATTTGTAATAATCCACCATATTAATAGATACAGTTTCTAGATTCAAAGAAAACAGTAGTTTCCACATAGACACATCCATCTTAATCCCCCAAAGATTGGGATGGTTCATTTCTGAGAGTCCAGCTTGGCCCATTACAAGGAAAGGTGCCATTGCAAACCATTCTGGTGAGGGTCCAATTCAGTTTTGAATCAGGCTTTTCCTTGATTTAGTTTGTGTTTTACTTTGTACCCCTACAGTTTTCAAAACTAAAGGAAGGTATAGAAAACAGCATCTAGGAATATGGAACTGAAGCCTAAAAAATTCTATAGGATAGTTAAGATTGGATTGCTTCCAGTCCTTGTTCTGATATTCCTAAAATGTAGCACAACATCTGAGCATTCCAGGAGCTCTGGAAGACACAGCTTTGAAAACCTTACAAAACTTCTTCTGTTGGGATAGTGTGACTCTACTTACCCCTAACCTTGGGACTATTGTTTAAGGGTTCAGACTGGCCCACACTATTTCTGTCAGCCAGAGTATTTTGTGTTCTCAGAGATACTGTGGCACATTGATTTTTATTTTTTTTTATTTTATTTTTTTTAACCAAGCAGCATTTCACGTCAATGGTCTTAGCTCTTGTAAGCTTTTGTGCAATTTTCTGAAACTTACAAAGATTTACTTCAGTCTACTGTGGTTTGTAAATATGTTAAATGAGGTTCAAGAGCTGTAACAGATGTTCAACCTAATGTCATTGAGAGGTTCTGGAAATTCAGTTTTTGTCATTGTTTCGTGCAAAGTGTTTATTATATTCTATTGAGACTGAAGAAACTAACCCAAAGTCTGTTCAGAATGGAAGGGGATATGGAATACTGATTTTGACAGAGAAATAATGACTGTTCTTTTCATTATTCCACAGTTGGATTTATAAATTGAAACAAAATTATTTTCTCTACTAACAAAATTCAAAGATTAAATTGGGCTGAGGTTTTAAAAAAGGCATTGTTTGTGCTACATAACCAGAAAAATATTGTGTAATTTGTATTGCAAAGTACCACATGTATCTGGGCCCCATTCCTGCAGCTGTTACGCATGTGCAGTGAATGGGGACTATTTGTACAAATAAGGGCTGCATGATTCAGACCCTTATTATGATAAACACATTATAGACTTCTATTTGTGCAAGAATTTTAAAAAATAGTAATGTTGGGGACAACTTACTGTTGTCGACACACATGAAAATTAAGCATCTGATGTTAATCATATTTCTATATTATGATGACTTCAACAGTCATGTACTAACTTTAATTAAAATGATTGTCAGCTAATTTTTGGGCAATAACCCTCCAATTATAGAGGGCATCTGCTACATTAATAGCCCTGGAGACTGCCTGTTTGCTTTAAAGAGTAGGTGCATGTACAATTAAACTTTTGCTATGTTTCACTGTGTTCTCAATAGGAACAGTGACCATTATGCATTACATGGCTTACAAAGCTGTGATAATGAAGCAATTTCGTGCTGAAAACCTGTACATCAAGGAAGCATTAAAGCTCATTAACTTCATTAACTGAGTGCATCTTCCTCAACAAAACCTTTAAGAAAAATTGCACCACAGTGGGAGGATATAATAGTACAAAAGCATGGAGCAATTTGTTTAATAACTGTGACTCCATAGCAAGTAAACATTTTCACACAATTAGTCTATTAGTCTAATAGTTTGCGAAGACAGGATTTTTTTTTCCCAAAGTTTAGCATCTTCATTTTGCATAATTCTTCTTAACATTCAGTGGTGATATGTTGTGTTCCCTTATCATTGGGGGCTTTGTACAGAATCATAGGACGGAAAGGGACCTCAAGGCGTCTTCTAGTCCATTCCCCTTTCATTCAAGCAGGATTAAGTATTATCTAGACCATCCCTGACAGGTGTTTGTCTGCTCTGTTCTTAAAAATCTCCAGTGACAGAGATTCCACAACCTCCCTAGGCAATTTATTCCAGTGCTTAACCATCCTAACAGTTAGGAAGTTTTTTTTTCCCAATATCCAACCTAAACCGCCCATGCTGCAATGTACACCCTTTCCTCCTTGTTCATTCCTCAGAGGTTAAAGAGAACAATTTTTTGTCCCTCCAACTTGTAACAACCTTTTATGTACTTGAAAACTATCATGTCCATCCCCCCCTCATTCTTCTATTCTTTAGTTTTTCCAATCTTCCCTCATAGGCCATGTTTTCTAGACCTTTAATAATTTTTGCTGCTCTTCTTTGGGCTGTCTCAAATTTGTCCACATCTTTTCTGAAATATGGTGCCCAGAACTGGACACAATACTCCAATTGAGGCCTAATCAGTGCAGAATAGAGCAGAAGGAAGCTTATTTTGTCTTGCTTACAACACTCCTGCTAATACATCCCAGAATGATGTTTGATTTTTTTTTTTTTTGCAACCGTGTTATGCTGATGACTCATATCTAGCTTTCAGAGTAGCGGCCATGTTAGTCTGTATCTGCAAAAAGAAGAGGAGTACTTGTGGCACCTTAGAGACTGACAAATTTATTTGAGCATAAGCTTTCATGAGTTACAGCTCATGATCCACTATGATCTCCAGATCACTTTCCACAGTACTCCTTCCTAGGCAGTCATTTCCCATTTTCTATGTGTACAACTGATTGTTCCCTCCTAAGTGAAATACTTTGCATTTGCCCTTATTGAGTTTCATCCTATTTACTTCCGATCCTTTCTCCAGTTTGTCCAGATCATTTTGAAATTTAATCCTATCCTCTAAAGTGCTTGCAACGCCCCCAGTTTATTATCATCCATGAACAAAACAGAATAAGTATGTTGAGTTATCTCAATCGCATGTGATAGGGTGTGGTAAGAAGCACAGAGTTGAACAGCAGCTGTGCAAACCACGAAAGCTGGGCTTCAGTTTCATAGGATTTTTCTGGGAAACAAGGGGTGCGCTTTCAAGGTGAAACAGAAAACATATAGTCTGTAAGGGGCTTTAATCTGCAAAGAATGCTGGATCCAGACCTACAAGGTCAAGTCCTGTCTATTAAGGAGTAGGTGCAAATGCTGGAGCAAATCTTGTTCAATTTACTTATTGAAAAATACCATTAAGGATTAGATTATGCCACCCTTATTCACACTGAATAGCATCTTATTCCTCAGATAGCCCCATTAAGGTAAGACAGAACCATTCTGTATGTGGCCTATCTGTATTTCACACCCTCACACTATGGCCCTGACCTCCCTTTGGGTGGCAACAGCAGGAGCCACTCTCACAAAAGCTTTCTGCTAGGTTCCTAGGGGACCTGCCATCCACTCCTGTTTGGGTAGGCTGTCTCTGTCTCTCCCCTCAACTTCATTGACTACTGCTTTCTGTCTTAAAATAACCTAAGGTGTGTCCTGGAAGACTCAGTCTACACCCCCAGTAGTAATGTTGAGGGTGGGCCCCTTCCAATAATACTCCATCAGAGCTGTGATGGGATTGCAGCAGTGAGGGTCCCCCAGAGTCTTGTGCTGGGATGGTTTTGGTGGGGCCCCTGTCCACCAGAGTTAAGATTAACAGGGCATTTCCCACCTCTTGGAGTTATTGGTTTAGGCTGTCTGCATACTCAGGCAGACATCTGTCACACTCAGGTCATTTTTTCCAAGTTTTTCTTTGAAACCACAAGGGGAAGAAACTTTTTTTTTAAACAGAGGATGAGATTGTGATCTCATCATGTGAGTCCAAGGAGCTGGAGTCCTAAGCATAAGCCTATAACACCTATGATTTAATATATGTCTGAGTCCCATTGAAATGAGTAGGATTCTGGAGGAGATGAGATACGCCCTCTAATGAGGAAAGGTGACCAATTTGGCAGATGCTGTCATATCAATCAAACATTTCTGTCAACCCGTTTTCTAATATAAAGTTGGTAGCACTTACTACTGTTTTCACATACTGTAGGTAGTAAAATTATCCCCTTCTCCCTGCAGCATGCCAGTGCACCATGTTAGAATCATGTTTTCCTGTACTTCGTTTTACTCATCTTTAATATAAGTGAGGTTTATTTAAGCCGTGTTTACCTTTCATATGGAGGATCTAAAAACAGCGACATACTACCAATATTTATTGTGAAGTGTTATCTGCAGTTCTTTTATTAATATTTGCATTTTATCCACATTCCTGAGTAATAAAAGCTGTTAAGGTCATGGTGGATTAGTTAAAATTTAATGTAATTTGATCTTTTATAATGATTGTGTAGTGTAAAGTATTAGTGCTTTGCTTGCTAGTCTAAGAATTCCACACACAGCCCTTAAATATAGATTGAGATATTAAAAACACACATGCAATGAAATAGTGAATATAATGACCCCATTACTTTTCCTAATCCCCAATTTTGTATATAAAGGTTAAAATGTCTCATACTATGAATAACTCAGCTAATATTTATCCCTATCCTAAAACCTTTACTCATGTTGAATAGAACCCTATTTTGAGTAGTCCCATTTCTTTGATTAATTTAAACAGATTTAACGGCACATACTTCCTGCTAGGCATTGTAGCTAGGCTGTGATACTTTCTGCTGTTCATTCTGTCTACTTACAAGGGTATTGACAGCTCTGATACTTCACGCAACACATTTCCATGTGTGTCAATAAGCAACCTTCTGTAGCTCTAGTATCTTCGTGGAGCTGTTATTCATATTAGGGAGGAGATTAAAGGGATAGTCCAGGTTACCAAGAGGTCATTTGGATTTTCTTCATTCTTATGATATTAAGGAGTTTGGGTGTATTGAAGAAGGATGAAATATTTGTTTGTAATAAGCAAAGGGGAAAAAACCCTTAGGAAAATTAACCTTCCCCTAAAATAGTGGGCCAGTTATTCCTCTATAATAGAGCAACTATAGAAGTCACCACGAGTGCCTCTTCTCATTGAGGAGTAAATCTGAACTAGGGCCAAGCAATGTAAAATGGCAAATTTGCAGTGTAGAGTTACCCCCCACCCTTGCCCTCTGTGAGTGATGACAGGTATCAGACTAAGAGCATTCATTCTGTCCACAAGCATGATCATTCATGGAAAGGACAAACAACTTGACATCAGGTTTCAGAGTAGCAGCCGTGTTAGTCTGTATTCGCAAAAAGAAAAGGAGGACTTGTGGCATCTTAGAGACTAACAAATTTATTTGAGCATAAGCTTTCGTGAGCTACAGCTCACTTCATCGGATGCATTCAGTGGAAAATACATCAGTAACAATGTGCCATGTAAAAGCCAAACATCCTGTTCAGTTGGGAAAGGCACCAAGGGAAACTAGAAAGGAAACTAGAAACTATAGCTGGTAGTGATGACTGGGAAGCATACAGTTTCCTTTCTTAACTGCTACTACACAGTATCTGAATACTTAATCTCAGTGCTGTCTGCAGGATAAGAAAAACATCTACTCTTCCCTATCTTCTTATGTCTGAATTGCACTGTTTACCATCCTTTGATTTCTTCTTCAAGCCAAAGATGGTTGATGATTTGCCTGCTGTTGCTCAACCTGTAGCATCTTCCCTGATTTACAGCCAAGAGACTTCTTCAACCAGAAAGCAATTTTTGTTAATTAGTACCACAATGCTTCATAGATGAGAGTTTTTCAGTCTCTTAATTTAGCAAAGTTTATTTTATTTTAACGCCCTTGCAAGCTGCTCTCAATAAAGTTTAGTAATGTTAATAGTAGTGAAGTTATTTACAATTACTGTGATACCATGTTGGTTAAGTCAAGATAACAAAAGAAGACTCAACTTAGGTTCTAGTTGACCTATCTTTACTACTAGCAGTTTTTATTAATGTAATTTATTTTGAGGGCATTTTGAGACATTTCCAAGTAATTGTTCAGATATTTTATACAAAGGTATCCTGAAAGGACTTTTGGGAAACTGGCAGTTTACTATATCATTGCCACCATTTGGAATTACAAACTGTGGCTCACCTGTGCATATATGTTACCTGCTCTAACGTCTCAATAAGTGGCATTTCCTTTTCTTAGCTAATAAACCTTTAATTAGTTTACGATAGAATTGGCTTCCAGCATTGTCTTCGGTGTAAGCTCTAGAGTACCAAAAGATAGAGTAAGTGACTGGTCTCTTGGGCCTGGAAGTAACCTAAATGTAATGTGATTTTTGGTGTAAGTGACCATTTTATCACAAAATCCAGTTTGTCTGGGTGGCAAGAGAAACTGGAGAGTCTAAGGGGTCTGTCTGTGACTCCCTGATAAGATTGGTATAATGATCTAAGAGTTCACACTTGTTGCTGGTTTGGTGAAATCTAATTACAGAATATACCACCAGTTTGGGGTGTCTGCCCTGTTTTCTGGCAGTCTGCACTGAGGTAGGCATTCACAGTTGTGAGCCACTGCAGACAGCATGACAGATATTAGTTGTCTTATCCTTACTACTAACAGCTTTTATTAAGGTACTCTATTTTGAGGGTATTTTTGAGACATTTCTGGGTAATAGTTCAGATGTTTATAGAGATTAGCAGGTAATGAAATCACTTTGGGCAGGGTCTTCTGACACAGGTTACCCCCCTGTATCCTGACAATGTACTGTGTTGACCTTCCATGAAGCTATGCCAATTTATACTAGTTGAAGTGCTGCCCCCCTATTTCCAGATGTGCTCCCACTAAGAGCTATTGCTTTTGCAAATGATTAAAGATGGGCCTTAATGTTCAGATTTGATTTGCATATGCACCCTCCCAGACAGACTGGGCTTGTCATTTCAACCCATTTCTTCAAAGGACATTTTCAGTGGGGACAGTAAAATGGCATTTCCACTGCTGAAATATCATGTCCAGAACTCCTGTTTCTGAGTAGATACTTTCTGGTCCCTGTAGGAAGAAGGGACAAAGCTTAGGACGTGCTGTGATGGACAATAAAATGAGTTCTATAGGCACTAAGGGGCACTGCGCTACAGCTGGGTGAATAACTGATGTTTCAGTGCACAGACAGTTCTGAAAAATAATAAACACAATTGTTTTACTGGAACCAAACCCAAAAATTCAGAAAAAAAATCTGGCAAATTGAAAAAAGGACAAAAAAAGTCATTTATTTTCCAGGCAGTTTTTAACATAAAAGCAAAGGAAATTAAGAACTAGATTCATAAAATGGCTAGAGGGGGAGGAGGTGCTGCCCAGCCTCTAGCTCAGTGGCTTGGATGCTCACATGGGAAACCTGAGTTCAGATTCCTCATTGTTCTTATGTGGAGCAGCAGCATAAACTCAGGTCTCCCATGTAAGTGCCCTAACCTGGGGCTATAGAATCATTCTCACTTTCTCTTTTTGGCCCAATGACTTTTCAAGTGCTTTTAGAAATTCCCCTAGAAATCTATCTGCATATTTAGGCACTGAAACACCTTTAAAAATCTGGCCACCGTTCTTAATTACATGGTCATATATTATTTTTATCTATAGCACGTTTAATGTTGGACTTTTTAATGCAGGTTTATAGTTTCAAAGCAAACTTTACAAAAACAACAAAAATTCCAACATGCAGAATTATATCGATACCCATGTGGTTCGTTAGCAAAACTGGAACTTGTAGGCCCAGAGCATAAACCTCTGCCACTTGACCTAATGAAGTAACTTAGATGGCAACCTACAACTGGTATACATGGACCAGCATTAGAGAGGGATGCAACACACACTTTGCTGTTATAGGTTTCACAGAAATCTGAGGACAGCAGAGGAATGCTGAGACTCAGGAATCTTAAGTTCCTGTACAGATTCTGGAGAGGATAGTGCATTAGAGGCCACAGATCCTTCTGCCTCTGTTCCCCCACACAGGGCCATCACTAGAGGGGTGCGGAACCCGGGGTGGAAGTGATGTCATTTCCAGGACTGACCTTGCTGGGGGCAGGTAGGGGAGGCTGCTGGAGGCAGTACCTCCCCAAACAGCCAGGTGTGGCCCCACCCACACCTCTCTTTCTCCCCCACCGCCCTTGGGCTCTGCTTCAGCAGCACCATTGGGATCCAGGGGGCTGGTGCCACACCGCTCACCTTCCCAGGGCTGGGGAGGCTATGGCAGCACTATGCGCTCTCCTTCCAGCACTTCAGGGCTGGGGAAGCTGCAGTGGTGCTCTCGCACACCACCCTCCCGGCACACTCTCCTTCAGGTGGAAGGGGCAGACCTGGGGGTAGTTTCCCCCAGCCAGTGGTTCCTCTGCCACCCATGCAGTGCCAGCCAATTGCACCGGCCCGCGGGGCCCCCAAAGTGCAGGGCCTGGAGCAGTCACCCCAATTCACCATCTTCTAGGGATGGTTCTGTCCCCACAAACCTGATTCCTTCTGCCCTATCCCCTCCCATCTGTCCTAATCTTGTCTCCAGTTCCCCATCCCAGATTCTCATCTCAGTCCCACCTGAGTCTCCACCCTTCTTGCCCAGCCAGTCCCAGTCTTCCACCCCCAGGTTACTCATCTGATCTCAGAACCCCCTCCCACTGTGCTCCGTTCCATCCTGCTCCACACAGTTCCTTATCTGATCTATCTCCCCCTTTCCCCTCCCTCCCTGCTTACTGGCTCCTTGTCCAATCTCAGTCTTATTCTCCCAAGAACTCCCAATATCTGTGTCTCCCTGACAGACTACTTGTACCAATCTTCTACTCCTACATCCCTCACCCCAAGTCCAGATTTTGTCTCTTCTGCATTTGTCAGGAGGTGTTCTCCTCCATGCTGCTGGAGAGTACTGAGAACACAGGAGAGACAGTCTCCATAGCTCTCCATTATGGTGCCTGGTGCAGCAGAGATCCACAGCCACCATGAAAAGCAACTTCAGGACAAGTCCTGCTCATCTCCTGAAGCCCTGGGATGGAGCATGCTGAGTGAATCTCATGCACCGCTACAGACTAGGGACTGAATGGATAGGCAGCATTTCTGCAGAAAAGGACCTAGGGGTTACAGTGGACGAGAAGCTGGATATGAGTCAACAGTGTGCCCTTGTTGCCAAGACGGCCAATGGTATTTTGGGCTGTATAAGTAGACACATTGCCAGCAGATCGAGGGACGTGATCATTCTCCTGTATTTGACATTGATGAGGCCTCATCTGGAGTACTGTGTCCAGTTTTGGGCCCCACACTAGAAGAAGGATGTGAAAAAATTGGAAAGCGTCCAGCAGAGGGCAACAAAAATGATTAGGGGACTGGGACACATGACTTATGAGGAGAGGCTGAGGGAACTGGGATTTTTAGTTTGCAGAAGAAAAGAATGAGGGGGGATTTGATAGCTGCTTTCAACTACCTGAAAGGGGGTTCCAAAGAGGATGGATCTAGACTGTTCTCAGTGGTAGCAGATGACAGAACAAGGAGTAATGGTCTCAAGTTGCAGCGGGAGAGGTTTAGGTTGGATATTAGGACAAACTTTTTCACTAGAAGGGTGGTGAAGCACTGGAATGCGTTACCTAGGGAGGTGGTGGAATCTCCTTCCTTAGAAGTTTTTAAAGTCAGGCTTGACAAAGCCCTGGCTGGGATGATTTAATTGGGGATTGGTCCTGCTTTGAGCAGGGGGTTGGACTAGATGACCTCCTGAGGTCCCTTCCAACCCTGATATTCTCTGATTCTGTGCATGCACACTCTGGACAGCACAGAGGAGCTGTGAGGGGCTGGAGCATGCTCAGTGCAGGTAGACCCTTCAGAGAACTTAGCTGCCAAATGCTCCATCTATACTGAGCATGTGAAAACTGCAATCTTTTATGCTTATAACTTGGCCAAATTTGGGTGCTTGCTGATGGGAATAGCAAAATGCACATCCCTGACACCAAGGTGACGCCTCTTTCTTTCCTGCCAGATTTCAAGTTCCTGCTCCAAAGCATTGAGCAGCTCTAGTGTCTCCATGAAATGTCTATATGAATGTTTTTAATGTGGACAAAACACATTTCCCCCCCCTAATCTTGAAACAGCTGCACCATTTTTGCTGAAACTTTAACCAAAACTGTAGCCTGAGACAGACATTCATCATATCAAATAATATCCCAAATAGCTAAAGTCTGGCAAAGTGACTTGTAATTGGAAGCAGGGTGCTATAAAGGAAAATGCTGGGAAAGCTGACCTCTAGGAGGCACAATCAGCTCCACCTACAATTATATTATTTTCAGTAAAATGTTGATATTAAAATAGCATGTAATTGCATACTGTCTTGCTGACGTTTGCTGCAAATTAGTTCATGTCTCCAGCGAACCACTACCGATTAGGTCATAGTCTTAGCCTTTCCAGGGTCATCTATTCAAGCCAATGAGTAATTTTACAAGTCAGACTCTCATTTTGTTTTGTTTCTGTTTGGTTGGGTTTTGGTTTTTTTTGGTTCAAGAATGTTAACTGACTCTTTAAAGGCTGGATTATTAATGAAGCTTTCCATAGGGGATGGATTAAATGTGTGGAGATGAAGTCCACTTGTTAAATTTCTGTACTTTATGATGAATAAAATGTTCCCTTCAGCTCTGAATACCTCGTTTGTCCTTTACCCAATTATCCATTTCCCCAAACTTATTCTGCCATCACTGGGAAACACTTGCTTTTAGCCATGGAGAGGGATGGAACAACAAACTTTAATACTGTGACAATGGTATGTAAGGAAAAACTATTTAAGGTAAATTTTGTGGGGTTTTTTGGTTCCTGTTGATCTATATACATTTGGACAATTAAGTCTCCTGGCTTTACAGGTTGAGGGATACAAAAAAAATCCCAATCAATTTAGTAAAAACTTGATAAAACATTCCTAGTATGTTTTTTTCCCTTTAATATATCTGACATATTTAGAATCCATAAAGATGGGGTCTCAACACTCATTTGGGATAACCTGCACTACTCCCTTGCAGGCTGGCCACTCATGAGTAATGCAGGATCCCAAATGAGTGCTTCTAAAACCACATGAAAACATCCTGCCTTCCATATATTTGTACACACAGTGGGTGACAGTTGTGCTGATCTTCAGAGGGAAAATTTTGATTTTTGTAAGTATTTCTCACATAGGTCTATAAAAACCTAGAGACACCAAACTTTTACTTATCCAAGGAGTCCTTTTTTTACTTTGATAGGGGCTACTTCAGATTCATTTCGCAACCCCCATTATTCTTTCTCATTATTCTGCTCAGCCTTGCTCAATTTGTGACTCCAGCCATAGGAAGAAGAGAAGCAGCTACTTGTCCATTACTCCCCACACCGAGTAAGGGGGCAGAAAGGAAGACAGAGAAGGGCAGGCATTGGGAAGAGCTTTGCACTTTCCCCATCTGCTGACCAGGCTAGATGGCCAGGAGTATGTGATAAGTATGTGTATGTGGGAGCTGCTCTATGGAAAGAAGTGAAGTAAATTACTATTCCCCTGAGAGTAAGAGGGAACAGGTGAAAAATACTGATTCTGAGTAGCAATTCATTCAGTGATTTGCTCCTAGAGCAGTGCAGCTATGGAAAACCCCTTCTTAACAGTATAAAACTTTGTTTCACATATTCTTCACCTCTCAAGAGCAGCTTTGTGATAATTCACTATTAACTACCAATATCAGCAATAATTATGGACACAGAAAAAATTATTTATTAAATAGTTGTATGCCAGCTGCTCTGAGGAAATATATTCTTCTTTTTCTTAAAATCCAAGAATTGAAATAAACTGAAAAAGCTGCATTACAAATGCATTATCATTAGATGAATACAGTGTAATTTAGTTTACTCTGTTAAATGTCTTTAGATGTCAAGGCAGTTTAAATAGATGATAATTTAGTTAATTAACCAAGATTTGTTCATGTTGTAGCCATTTGACAACTAATAAGAACTAATAAACATATTGTGATTTGAAATCTGATCTCTTCTACGAAGGTTCTACAACTTGCTTTCTTCTAAATTAACAAAAATAAAGGGGGAAATGAAAGATAAATCAAACCCGCTAAAATGTGAGTATTAAATATGTAGCATGGGTCTTTTCTTATGTGCATTTGAATTTGTTGCTGAGTTAGGAATTGATCCTGCAACCCTCCCTCACCTCAGGCCAGATTGTGAGTCCCTTAGTCACACCAGTGAGCAGTTACTCATGTGAGTAGTGTGTGGGGACCTTTCAGTCTAGCTCCTAAATAGCCCTATGTATGATCATGAGACTGCTATTGAGGAAAAGTTGTGGGATGGGTGGGGGAATTGCACTTATTCCTTTATCTTATTTCTGTTCCCTCTTTAAAACCTTGAAAGAATTTTTGTCTCATTTGCCCAGATAAAATATACTAATCTGGCATCTCAAGGCTGGATCTAGCTTCTGTTGAAATCAGTGGGAGTTTTGCCATTAACTTCAAATTTTGTAAGGTTTGAACATATGCCTGTATGTTTGTAAAATGCCACTTTGTTAATTGGAGAACAAATTATCCCAAGTCAATGGATATCTCAAAAAAATAAGTTGTGTTTCCATAGATCAGGCTGAGACTGAGTTCCATTATTATCCTCTCAGGTCGTATCAGTGGGATTACTCACAGCAATAAGCACTATTACTCTAAGTAATAAGCATCAAGTATTTGTAGGAGAAGGCCCTAAGGCAGAGACAGCCAAGAAAAGCATGATACTGGATAACAGCTAACGTAAAGGAGGGCGCTAGAGATTTCATTGCTTAGAAACACAATATTGGAAGGATTCTTGAAAGAAGGGAATTTTAACAGGATTTGAAAAAAGAGGCATAAGGGCTATTGGTAGACAAAGAGAAGAGTTTGAAGAGACTTTAAGAGGACATTGGCCAAACATCTCTCAACAAAGTGATACAATTATTGTTGTATGCTTTTCCTTGGTTTTAACCAACTGATTTCATCAATTCCATTTAACCTCTTTCCTTTGCTCTGCAAAAAGATGTGTAAAAATCCCTTGTTTTGAAGCATCCTGTTTTGTGCAATATATGATGGCCTGGGTACTGTAATAATTATACAAATGTTATAGCTAATCCTCAGTATCAATAATACCTTTGGAGAAAATAGCATTGTACACTTCACTACCAGAGAATAATAACAATATTAATGCAGCCCTGACACTTGGCAGCATTGCTTCCCCCAGCCTGTGTTCACTTGGCAATCAGAACAGCAAGCACAAAAAACACACATTTCTGGCTGCTGTTCTGCTTCTATAGCGTCAGAGAGAATTTAGCATTTAATGATATGCAAAGTGTTGTTCACATTTGATTGTAGTATACTATATATGCCTTGGAGCATGACTTAAAGTAATTTAACAACTGGAATAACAGGCATTTGGGAAGAAACTAATTTCATACGAAGGCAGATCACAGACACTAGACTTGTTCATAAAAATGTTACCTTGTTATGCTATACAAAGTTGGATATCAAGCTAGCATGGAGAAGAAGGATGTGGGGCAGCATCCCTTGGTTCAGACTAGATGAGATCCACTTGACAAAATAATATAATTAGCTTAAATGTAAATACTGTAACTAATTTGCTTTACAGACCTGTATCTTGTCTTCAGCTTCTGTTGATACAAAGTGAGGATAAAATAACTGGCCTAAGCCTTTTCATAACTTTTAAAAACTTTTTTAAGGGAAATGTTAGTGCATGTGAAAGAGGTCAAGTTGACATCCCTGGGGAATGGAGAGCTCGGTTTGTCCATCGGACTACGACAGCAAGATCAGTGGCAGCAGTGCAGCACCAATTTTCACAAAGCAGGCACTGCATTCGAGTGCCAGAGTAATCTGCATGTGCTTCCACCTGGAGCAGGTGGGACAATCAGGAAGAAAGTGAGCACGTAATTGTATTGACTCAGAAATTATCATAAGTGGTATCCTCAAAATGTGTGGATACATTCAGTTAAGCATTCCGAAGTGCTTGTTCACACAGACTCAGACCAGTGAAGTCTTCAAGATACACCAATCATTAATTAAGATAAAACCCAATTTTTTTCCTCAGACTACTTTAGGGATAGTATTTAAATGCCATTTTTTTTCTCTTTTATACTTCACAGTTATGTCACACGAGCTTAGAGGTTTCTGAGTTAAATGTATTTTACAAATACAAATTATTTGTGCTACTTCAGCAGCTTTCACCCAGGAAATTAAAGTGC
The DNA here is from genome assembly GCF_965140295.1 of Lepidochelys olivacea. Classification (NCBI taxonomy): domain Eukaryota; kingdom Metazoa; phylum Chordata; order Testudines; family Cheloniidae; genus Lepidochelys; species Lepidochelys olivacea. The sequence continues at coordinate 28,285,759 of NC_140422.1, forward strand.
TTTCCCAACCGTAAGTTGGGAGTAAGGCTCACGAGACACTTGTGAGGGAAGAAAAGGATAGAGAAGGATCACTTTGTCTCACCAGTAGGATGGAACAAGGCAGCACCACATGACGGTGTAGGGAAGGAAGTGAAGAAGAATACCATATCCAGCTAAACAGCAGGTGAATGTAGAAAGGCAGGATGCAATTGTCCAAAGTGGAATGTAGTTGGGACACTGGCATTACATATCTACTCTTTTTTATGGGATATTTAAGAACTACAACATGATCTTATCCTTAAGGCGTAGAACTTGGAGTCAGGAGTTCTATGCTCCATTCTGCTCCTACCACAGTCTTCCTGAGTGATCTTGAGCAAGTCACTTAACTCCTCTGTAACTTTTTCCTATCTTTAAAACGTGGGGATACAAATTCTTAACTAACTCACGTGAACCTTAATTCATTCATGTTTGTAAAGTACTTTGAGCTCTTCAGATGCTATAGATATACAAACTAATAGCACACTTTCACCAGCAGATCACCCTTTATAACTCCATGCTGGGACACTAGTTCAGTATGGACCCAGAGACAAGAATACGACCTACTGTTCATATACCCACTTTGCAGGATCTCAGGGAAAGGAATGATATCCTGCCTTAGCTGGAGTAGCAAGGAAGTGGAGAGACGATCTTGATGATCTAAAATGTCTTTCGCTTTTGATGACACTGTGTGTCTGGATTTGTTACACTTTTCCCTCCTAATTGCGGGAAATTATGCAAAGTTAAGGCTGTAGATACTTTGTATCTTATTGCCATACTGATACTACTTTTCATTTTTTTTTCTAAACTGCATGACAATATAGTCTAAAAGATGTGCTAAGTGTGGAGGCATAATGTTATATAAGTACAGCGTTGTATAAGGGGACATGCTGGATACATTGTATATGAGAGGGCATGCCAAAACATGTTACAAAGTATCTGAGGGAGCACACCTAGGGACAGTTAGCTTTTGAATGGAGAAGCAATTAAGATAGAGCCAGCACGTCTAAGAAGCAGGCATCAGAATGGAAGGTGTGAAGGGCAATTAGTTAAGTTAACTGGAAGCTGTTAAAGGAGATTAAGGGTGGCAGATAATTGAGGATATGTGACTGGTCTCAGGGATCTCGAAGGGTGGTGACTAAAATCTTTTTTCTTCTTTTGTCTGTAACTTGTTCTCCAAAAACTGTATAAATTAAGAGACACAAGCCCCACTCGGGGGGCTCACTTCTAAATGTATTAGCAGAGCAGCTTTGCTAATAAAACAGAGTGGTCTGATAAATTGTGAGTCTGAGTCAAACTTTGACATAAGATATGTGGATCTTGCATTACATTGTGAATTTAATTGTGGTGCCATTTTTTGGTGACTATTAATTGAGTTGTATGGGACAACTGAAACATAAGAATTCAATGGTATAATGAAATTCATATAGAACAACATGCCCAAGCTCATTTGAGACTGCTTTGTCATATTCCTTTCAGTTAAAAATTCTATTGAGGAATGTCTTGTGTGACATTATAGATGAATGCACTAGTTACTCACTCTTAAAAATGGAGTCACATTTCAGCCTTGGTGACAAATGTATGATTTGTGCTTTTGGAAATCTTTCTGCATATCTTGAAATCCCACATATTCTTGACCATTTTAGCAGCTTATCTCAGTTCAAAAGAATATTTTTTTTAAAAAAAGCCCTAAACATCAAAGATGTTTTTAAGAGTTTACAAATTTCTTCTTGCTTCAGTATCTGAGAAAATGGGCTCTAGTTTTGAGAAATGCTGTATTGTCTGCTAAAAAGAATATCTTTTCAGTCACTTAAACATCGGATCTATTGGTAATTTCTATCTTTGTACATTAAATTAGCTTCTCTATTTCTTCATCAGAGTGTCTGGATGATAGGCTGCAATAAAAAAGTCTATTGAATATAATTATAGTAATTTAGACCAAAAGTGTTATTTCAGTAAAAATTAACATTAGGTTAAAAAAAAATTCCAGTATGACTTTCAATTATAAAAAAGCAATGAAATTCAGTAGATGAAATGTATATCAAAACAAAAGTGTATCAGAGAAAATCCACAAAAGGAAGAAAATGAACAAGTAAGTATTAAACATCTATGGCAGGATTCTGCTCTTACATCTCACACTGTTCATGATAACTAAACACATGTAACATTACCAGTATGCTGTTTCAAAAGAATTACATCTCTTTGTTGAAGTGTGTGGGTGTCATTGGCTGGCCCTGAGAATGAAGTAGTTTCAGCTCCCCTGTGCCAGGGCAAGTCCCCCGATTTGGTCAATTAAGATGACCAAGAAGCACCTGGGTGCCATAAAGGATTAAAGATAAGAAGAGGAGAGGACCCAGCAAGAGAGAGAGAGAGAGGGATCTCCACTGAGTCAGAACAGACTGAGGAAGGGCAGTTGAGAGCTGCTAGAGACCAGGAGATTGGAAGAATCCCAGAAGGAAGCAGAATGTGGTTCCTGGAGAAGGCTGAAGGCAGGAAAGCAGCAGATGGGTTTGCTGGCCAATGTCCCCAAACCAGAAAGCCAGGATTGGAGGGTGAGAGAGGACTGAAGGCAGGAGGAACAGTAGAGGGAGTTGCCTAGTGGCTTTAACTTGGAAAGCTGGAGTGACAGGTAGAAGGCAGGAGAGAAGAGGAGGAGTTTACCTACTGATATATCCAGGGACAGAGAACTGGATCCAGAGGAACCATGAGAGGTCCGGGGGATGGGGGAGTGAGGGATGCTCCCCAGAAGAAAGAGTGGAATGAGTGAAATTGCAATCCAGCCGGGTTGACTGTCCTGCTACAAGGACAGGCGAGAGCTGCTCTTGAGAACCAGGGAGAGTCCAAAAGCTGCGCTGGGGAGCCGAGGTGAGCCAAGCTGTGGTGAGGGGTGCCTGGACTGCATGTTGTATGAACTATTTGGATTATGCAGGTTAAACTCTGGACTATGGTGTTGGAGCTTGTTATGTTAGCAGGGGAATTTCTTTGTAATAAATTACCCCATGAAGAGCTATTGGCTCTCAGAAAGACACTTTGCACTAGTTCTGGGGACTCCAAAGGATAGATACTGAGGCAGGCATGCCTGTCATGCTGCGGTCTGCAGCGGAAGACACTCCAGGTGGGCAGTGCTGTGATAGTGGGGCTTTGCAATGTTGGTAGAATTCCTACATGCCTGGCTCAGTGTAGTGAGTAGTGTGTGATGTAAGTGTAAATCTTTTCCCCTTAATTCCCACCACTTTTCAAAAAATGGGGTAGCTTCAGAATTTATTTAGTCAATGCTTAAAAGGGCTAGTTAATGTTCATGTTGTTTACCGCTGAAGGATTAACCATTGTTCTGAAGTTAAAGGTACTGCTATTCCAGATAGAAGTTGACTTCTGTTTTTGATCCATCTGTATTGTTGAGAACCCCCTAAATATCTTGGTCCATTCTTCTGCTAAGCTCTTTGTCCCATTGTTTCTAACAATTGACTGCTTCCCAGGCTGAAGGAGGCAACATACATATGTGTGGCAGGGCAAGAATGGAGACAAAACAGAATATTGAGAACTGAAAAGTGGGAATATCAGCATGAGAAGATGTTTCAAGAGACTGGGCTTAGAATGGAGAGGGCAAGGAAGGTGGGAGGAGGAAAGGAAAGAGTCCCTCTCTCCACTGAGAACCCTGATAACAAGATGTCATAAATATAAAGGGAAGGGTAAACCCCTTTGAAATCCCTCCTGGCCAGGGGAAAGCTCCTCTCACCTGTAAAGGGTTAAGAAGCTAAAGGTAACCTCGCTGGCACCTGACCAAAATGACCAATGAGGAGACAAGATACTTTCAAAAGCTGGGAGGAGGGAGAGAAACAAAGGGTCTGTGTCTGTCTGTAGTCGTCTTGGCCGGGGACAGAACAGGAATGGAGTCTTAGAACTTTTAGTAAGTAATCTAGCTAGGTATGTGTTAGATTATGATTTCTTTAAATGGCTGAGAAAAGAATTGTGCTGAATAGAATAACTATTTCTGTCTGTGTATCTTTTTTGTAACTTAAGGTTTTGCCTAGAGGGGTTCTCTATGTTTTTGAATCTAATTACCCTGTAAGATATCTACCATCCTGATTTTACAGGGGGGATTTCTTTATTTCTATTTACTTCTATTTTTTATTAAAAGTCTTCTTGTAAAACACTGAATGCTTTTTCATTGTTTTCAGATCCAAGGGTTTGGGTCTGTGGTCACCTATTCAAATTGGTGAGACTTTTTACCAAACCTTGTCCAGGAAGTGGGGTGCAAGGTTTTGGGAAGTATTTTGGGGGGAAGGACGCGTCCAAACAGCTCTTCCCCAGTAACCAGTATTAGTTTGGTGGTGGTAGCGGCCAGTCCAAGGTGTAATAATTGTACCTTGGGGAAGTTTTGACCTAAGCTGGTAAAGATAAGCTTAGGAGGTTTTTCATGCAGGTCCCCACATCTGTACCCTAGAGTTCAGAGTGGGGGAGGAACCGTGACACAAGAATACTCATTGGTCTTGTTCCAAGGGTTAAGGGAAACTTAGCTTGGAGGGAACTGCATGTGGCCTGTGGGCCTGCTTCTCCTTCAGCCATCTTTCAGTTGCCCACCTTTGAGTTTCTGTCCCTTGCAGTCTCCTCAGTGCAGTGTCCCCTCTTCGACTCTCCCTGCCACTGGTGATATTTGCCCTTCTTCTCCCCCCACCACCCCAAGAGTGATCATCCCGTTCTCCTCCACTCTCTAGGTCTCCTTCTTCCACCTTCTTCTGTCCCCATTCCTGCCCAATGCCTTCATCTCTGGGTTTGCCCTTCTGCCTACTTGATTTCCCCCTCCTACTGGGTCCCCCTGTTCCTCTCTATCTGCTGAGCAGAACTGAGCTCAAGCTGCTGCTGGATGTAGTTTCCTGCCTACCGGAGCTGGAAGGTGGAACCGAGTGAATAATACAAGGGGAAGACAAAGCAGAGACTGGGTACTCAGAGGCTGGAGGGGAGAACGAAGGCTCAGCTACTTGAGACATGCATGGCTGGGAGAGAAGCCGAAATCTAACTATCCAAAATGTGGGCATAGAGGATATTCAGGTACTGAATATACACAAAGGATGGAATCTACATAAATGATCAACACTTGGCCTAACTGCTCCCACTGAAATTAGTGGTAAACCTCCATGGATTTTAATGGGAGCAGAGTTAAGCCAACTCTGAGAACTTTTGAAAATCCTACCCATCTTGTCTGATTTTATTTTTTCTCCAAGGTATGGTATGAGGATTTATGCACATATACTAAAGGGCAATTTCAATCCCTAATTGATGCCAAATGAGGCACCTTTTAAAAATGTGGAAATAGATTTGAGATTAATTTCTAATAAAATAATCATGTATTAGTTTTCCTATAGTTGCGATGTAGTAGAATATGGTCTTGCCTGGAGTCGATAAGATAGAAAATTGTGGTTAATAATAAAAGCTAAATGAGGAGATACTTTAATGATGGTATGTCATGTGCCTGACTATAAAATAAATAGTAATTATCACATTTGAGAAACTACTCTCTGAGTATTTGAATTGCTCTTGACAACTTCATCTGTATGTCATGCCCTTCTGGATTATGCACTTTCTAGTTCTTAATAAGCAAACAAATGAAACCGAATTCCTTACCCTGACAGAAGATGTTGTTTTCAACACAACATCAACCAGCACAGATAGCAGAAAAGAGCCAGCATAGCAAGCTCCAAGGTTATTTTTCATTTACACATTTTGTTAGTTACAAAACAAGATGAGAAATGTATCTTCTTTTTTTTTTAATCTTTACCTTTCTCCACACCCTTCACTACCACACACCATTATAACACATGTCAAAAGAGTTATTATTATTTTACAGAGAAGAGAGGGAAACTGTATAACCCCTGTTAGAGTAGAATAATACATCCTGACATTGAGTCAAAGGGGTAAACATTCCAAGTTTTCCACAGGGTATTAGCATAAAGAAAGCCTGTGTTTGGCAGTTCAGAGATCAAGATTTAGCCAATAGGGAGAAAACTTTGAAGAAAGTATAAGTTTGTTATGCATTTTTCCTTATTTTTTCCAAAATATTTTTCATGTGTGCACGCATGCACACTCTGACATATTCCTGAAAGAATGCTTCAGAAGTATACAATATTACTGGATAGAGCAATTGAATTTATTTTGATCAGATAAATTTTATTCTACAAAATCAGTTATTCAAAAAAATAATAATCTTAAAATCTATCTTTTTCCAGTATTGCCTAGGGTTTAGAGCCAGTCAAACACCACCTCTTAAAACCTGGTGTGTTTTTGAAATGCCGTTTCCTGGTTGCCCACTTTGGCAAGCATACCTAGCAGCTCATCTTTGTTGTTTATGTCCAACCGACCAAGGTTCCATGCACACACAGCAATTCGAGGCATGCTCCTGCCTGGAGCAGAGAAGAAGCATTGGATCTCCTGGGCATGTAGGAAGAAAAGGCTGTGGAAGCAAAACTACAGAACAGCCATAGAAACATGAACATCTGCAAGCCGATTGCAGGGGAGATGCAGGCAAAGGGGCACAATAGGGATCAGCAGCAGTGGCATGAGAAAGCACAGGAGCATCATCAGGGATACTATAAAGCGAAGGAAGGCAAAAAATCTGTTGTTGTCCCACAGACCTGCTGCTTTTAGAATGAACTGCATGCCATACTTGGAGGTGACCCCACACCACCCTATGGATATCGTGGAGGAGACCAAGACAAAGACTCCAGCAGTGAATAGTGAGGAGGCGGAAGTGGAGGAGAGAGACACAGTAAGAGACTCCAACAATGCCACGAGCCAGGACCTATTTGAATCTCAGCAGGAGACTAGCTATTCCCACAAGGCAAGTGTGGATGAGCCCGATGATGAAGGGAAAGGGAGCTTGGGTCAGTGTGTGCATGCATTTTTCTTTATAATGTTTTATTTGCTTTTCCTTCCTCTCTCTTTCCCCTTTCCCATCTCTTTCCCCCGCTCCCATTTAACGATGGCACTCAGCCCATCCTCAAGTTTATGAAACAAAGAGAAATTTTGTAAGAAAATTAAAAGTTAGGAAGTAAATTCAAAACAAATTCTTCAACACTATTGAGACAGTCTGAATACTCAATCCACATCAATTCGGTGTCCTGTGCTTGGGCAGAGGTGGAACAAACAGAGACAGAGACAGCCTCTGGGAAGGGAGAAATATGTCTGTTTATTTGAATAACGATGTCCCTTTCATCGAGATCTCTCAGGAGGATAAAACATTTTACAGAGAGACTCTGCAATCCTCTCCTGAAGGTTTCTAGGGATGGCAGCCTTATTTCTTCCTCAGTGGTAGGACACTTACCCATGCCATTCTTTGAGTTCAGTTGGCACTATCATAGCAAACTGGCTAGTGGCATACAGGCCCAGGTTGCTACAGGACACAAGTAGCAGCTGGGTTCTGGCCTGTATAACCCTGAGGAGTGAGGAATCAGCCAAAATCAACACTGCCAGTGAAAAATAATGCCAATATTCACAGCCCTGGCCCTATTCTCTGACTTGTGCAAAGGGACTGGAATCTTACAGCTCTATGTAGCAGAATATCACTGCCCCCAACATCCCTGGCAGACTGTCCTCACTATGGTTGGAGCTGGAGACCTCTGCTGTGCCAAAGCACTCCAAAGCTGAAGTGTCAATAAGGCTTTCTTACTGGAAGTATTTATGGGAATAATACGGGGGTGTTTTGAGACTTACCTTTCCCTTCCTGCTATGATGGTAAATCTAATTATATGTGAGTCTGGTTTATCAGCAGATTCCGGAGTGGTGGCTTTGAGGAGTGTCCCCTTCAAGTCCACAGAAAGACTGACCTTGAGGAGGAGGAGAAAGAGGACTAGGGAGGACATATTTTGTGAGATTCTACAATTGGGTTATGGACAAACAACTTGGAGGGCCAATATGATGAAGAGCATGGAGAAATATAGAGAGGGCAGGCAAAAAGGCCCAAGAGTTTCAGCAGCATATGGTATCACAGGGATATGGCATCAGAGACCTACAGCTCCATGCCAGAGGACAGCAAGGAAAACCACAGCTTCAGCTACTCTGACCTGTGAAAACTACAGACTGATGTGTATATATAGCCATAATGCACTACACTGAACTACTTTTTGTTGACACAAATGGATATAAAGGCTTGCTTCCTTCTGAAAAGAAATTTTTAATATTTCACCCCATTATATTTGAAATTTGTATGACATAGTATGCACTTTGATTTTGTGCACTGAATTTTTGCATTCAAAGTATCTTTATTAGTTCACAACGAGCATTACAGTATACATAGTGGCAGTCAAGAAATCAAACACTACTTACAAATGCACACCAAGCACCACTGAATTCATAGCGTCAAGAAAACACCACCATACTTATAAATGCACAATAAGCACCACACAATTCATAGTGGCAGGCAAAGCCCTAGGCCGAGAAGTCTTTATAACTTGCAGCAGGCACAACATAATAGATACCAGCAAACAAAAAACAAAAAAAACCCCATAAGACATATATTATCTCAAGACAGCAAGACCGAACACTACTGTGGCTCACAGTGAAAACGAACCTTTAAACACTCTCCTCCCCCATCGAATTCCTAACTCCACATTGGGCTCTTGTTATAGCCCTGGTGTCTGGCTGTTCAAATTCAGCAGACGTCCACTTCGTCTCACCCGTCCACCCTAGCGGCAGCTTCCCCTGCTTTCGCTCACATAAATTATGCAGTATACAATATGCAACTACAACCATTGGGATGTTGTTTTTTCTCACTGAGGTTCTTATCTAGTGAGTAAAAAATGCCAGCAACCCATCAATCTACCAAAAGCACATTCCACAGTTATTCTGCACCTACTGGACTCTTTCATTAGTGTTGACCTGATGGCCCATGGTGGGCTTCTTAAGCAAAGGTTAGGCTAGGTCCCTCAGAATCACTATTGACATTTCAACATTGCCAGTGGTAATCTGCCACTTGGGAAAGAATGTCCCTGCATACAGCTTTCTGAACAGTCCTGTAATCTCAAAGATGTGAGCATCTCACACCTTCCCTGGACAACCCACATTAATATCAGTGAAGCATCCCCTAGTGATCCACTAGTGCTTGGGTAACCATAGGAAAATATCCCTTTCCTGTTGATATAACTAGTAGCATGGTGGGCTACTGCCAAAATAGGGATCTCTGTTCTGCCTATTGCACCACCACAGTTCAGGAACCTAATTGCTACAAATCCATTCACTATTTCTTTCACATTGTCAAGTATCACAGTCCTGCACAGCAGGAGACGATTACGGGTTCTATACGCTCTCATGACAATGGCCCTGTCAAGGTTCTTCCCCACTCTGAACTCTAGGGTACAGATGTGGGGACCTGCATGAAAAACCCCCTAAGCTTATTTTTAGCAGCTTAGGTTAAAACTTCCCCAAGGTACAAACTATTTTACCTTTTGCCCTTGGACTTTATTGCTGCCACCACCAAGCGTCTAACAAATATATAACAGGGAAAGAGCCCACTTGGAAACGTCTTTCCCCCCAGAATCCTCCCAAACCCTACAACCCCTTTCCTGGGGAAGGCTTGGTAAAAATCCTCACCAATTTGCATAGGTGAACACAGACCCAAACCCTTGGATCTTAAGAACAATGAAAAAGCAATCGGGTTCTTAAAAGAAGAATTTTAATGGAAGAAAAAGTAAAAGAATCACCTCTGTAAAATCAGGATGGTAAATACCTTACAGGGTAATCAGATTCAAAACATAGAGAATCCCTCTAGGCAAAACCTTAAATTACAAAAAGACACAAAACCAGGAATACACATTCCATTCAGCGCAGCTTATTTTATCAGCCATTTAAACAAAACAGAATCTAACGCATATCTAGCTAGATTACTTACTAAGTTCTAAGACTCCATTCCTGTTCTGTTCCCGGCAAAAACATCACACAGACCGAGAGAACCTTTGTTTCTCCCCCCCTCCAACTTTGAAAGTATCTTGTCTCCTCATTGGTCATTTTGGTCAGGTGCCCGCAAGGTTATCCTAGCTTCTTAACACTTTACAGGTGAAAGGGTTTTTTCCTCTGGCTAGGAGGGGCTTTATATTTAAGACAGGCCCCCACTGTGGATTTTCCAACTCCAAAATGATTTCCCACTGATTAGTAGCAAGCCGGCACTGCAAGCTTCCAAACTGTGGTTCCACTTGCTTCTTCACTGTCAATGCAACTCTTATTTTGGTGTCCCTGCACTGGAAGGCTGAGGTGAGTTCTGTGCACAGATCCAGGTATGTGGCCATTAGCATCTGAAAGTTCTGCAGGCACTGCTCATCATCCCAAATCTGCATTACAATGCAGTCCCATCAGTCAGTGCTTGTTCTTGAACCCAGAAATATCTTCAGCTACTTCATGAATGCCATGAGCAACCTGGATTTTTTCCCCACTATGTCCATCAACAAACTCTCCTCAAAGCCATCCTCATCTTCCTCGTTGTGATCCCAATGGTTGTGGTACTTCCTGAAGGTCTGAAAATCTAGGAGAATCATTCATGCTGCACTTACAATATTCATGAGAATAATGCTGAGCTTTGTGGGCTCCATCTTGCTGTCAGACATGGAAGAGACTGAAAAGCAATGCACAGGTTTTGGGGATTTTCCAAAAATGGCACAAATTACAGGATTTGGAATGTGTTACACAGTGGAGAAAGTTGTACCCTGGGAGCTAGACCCATACTTCCCAGAAATCCTTGGGTGAATCATTACTATCTCCACAAAAATCTACAAACATTTCCCAAAGAGTATTGGGCTGGACAATGGTGCTCTGGAATGCCTACCTGTGGTGAATCCTGCTTTACATCAATGCACTTGTAGTGAGTATGCACAACACCAATGCAGACAGACAATTATGTATGCACCTGAGCAATATATAGACTTTGTGGTCTGTACAACAACATAGCGTATGTGGCCTGAAGTTTGTAATATAGATATGGCCCAAGTTGATACTGCATAGATAGACTTTTTCTTGGCACCCTCAGGGAATAGGTCAATTTAGATTCACATCCATTTCTGATGTGTAATTTTCACCACTTTCCATGTCACATCTGAATGCAAACCTGAGTTTAAGGCAGTCTAAGTTAATATAACATCCTTGCCAAGGAGCAAGAAGGGAAGAATATATTAGGAAATGCCAGTAGCAGGAGGATGTAAGAAGATAGACCTCTACCTATACAATGTCACGGGTTGTGGGGTTTTTCTTTCTTTCTTTCTGCATTCCTTTCTTCTGGCCCTCTCTGTGGGTGATATTGACTTATCCCTCTCCCCACAAGAGTGAGTTTGGCTTCTTGGGGAAAATTGAGAGGTGGTATGTAAAGGTAATGTAAGTTACACATTGATTAGGAAATTTAAGCAAGTGTAAAGGAAGTCTGCTTCTGTACACAAGGGTGGGCAGAGGCTGGAAGAAACTCTTATACCAATTTACTTGGGCTCAGGGAGGGCCTGATCCCACTCCCATTGATGTTATATGGCAAAACTTTTCTTGATGATGATGGAAGCAAGCCCTAAGACCTACTTATGGCTAAATTTAGATGTAACCCTATATCAATAAGCATTCAGAAGATAAAAGTTCTGGTGCAGCATGGTGCAGAGAGATTTGAAATTTTTGCAAGACAAAGGATGTCCTCAGATAAGAACTTTATTCAATTTTTTAGTAGTATTAAATCAGTCCCATTAATCGGAATAATTATCTTTCAGGCTGTGGGGAGTACACTCCTGTTACGTTCTGAGTCAATAATCTTTGAATCCCAAACAGTAACTTTACAACTTGAGTAAATAATTATACTTAACCTGCAGCATAATCTCTTTGCAGACTTTCACCCACTAGGGGGCAAGACTATTTCAATTTACTGCTCATGCTAAACAACATGTAAAGTGTAAGTGCCACCATTTCATTCCAAAAAATGTCTGAGAAGTCCCATGTCAGTCAAGTCAGTCACAGCAGCCTCGCAGCCTGCTACCATCTAATTCCAAGCATATTCATAAGAATCTCTTAAAAGTTCTAGGCTTGCTTTGGCAGTCCTTATGTAATAGCAGTGTTGCAAGAGAGTCTGTTTTCACTTCCTTGGCAATCTCTTTATAGCCCGGGACTACACTGCAGCAGCGATTTTTTTTCTTTTCTTTTTTTGGAAGAGAATTACTGCTGGAGCTAAATTTCAAACACAAACCTGTAATGTGGGAGACTTTAAAATGTACCCTATTGTTTATAAGAACTCACACACACAAAAAAATCTCATGCACGACTGTCTGTATGTAAGGACTGATCCCCTGTTCACTTCATTATGCAAGAGCTGCACCCCTGCTGTTCCTTTTTAACCATGATGCTGCCTGTTGGCTACTGCTTGTGAATCAATGAGGTGTAGTCAGACAGACATCCACACATCCGGGGATATGGCACTGCATATTAATCATGCTGAGAAGGAAGAGCTCAGGGCCAAGCAGCGCAGATGGTCAGAGGGTCTGTAAAACCCTAGTTACACATTGTTGGCGCAATAGTTGAGCAATGGATCTCTTTGGATAAAAGAGACATATCTGAAGTATGCAATCCACTAGATAGGAGCTGGAGAATTGCACGAAGCATACACATGTTTTTTTCTGTTTATTCAGTGAGCAATCACTTAATTGTCTGCCTTAAATACTTGATAACTAAGGGAAGTGGTATGTTTTGTTATCATTATTGTCTCTACTAGGGCTATCCAGCATCAGAGTTTATGCTGTCACTCAAGTGCTATTTCTGTTGTGTGACAGGACTGACTAATCCTGCATGGTGGAGGGGGCAGGAGGGAGAATTTTTTCCCACTTGACGATGCCTTTATGAAGTATTCCTTTGTTCACTATAGAGGTCTGCTTCATGATGATGATATCAAAGCAAAGGCAAGAACACAAAGACTGCATTGGTTAAGAATGTCACAATCTATAAATAACTCTGGGAGATCAATGCACAGCAGAGGGGAAAAAAAACTTCCCCAGTGGATTGATTTTGTGTTGTTTTTTCCCTTCCTTTCCCTTTCCAGGTATATTGACATTGCAGGTGGCCAGATGAAAAGAAAGAACAGGGAGAGGAACAAGCAGGAGAGAGCTGACTGTACTCCTGAATGTGGGCCTAATGACAACAGAATGACATCATGTTAAAGGAACATTTGTTCATCACCATTTACGGCAAACTCTGAAAACATTGGTCCCAATCCCCAGACAGTGCACATTGGCATAGCTCCATTAAAATTAATGTCACTGCATCCAAGAGAAATTAATAAATAGAAAACTCTTATCCAACGGGAACTTTGATCCTGGATGTGCCTCTTTTGAATGAATTTCACTGTCTCACAGCTGCACACTGATCATAGCACCTTAGCCATGGAGAAAAATTGCCATCTGCAAATCATCCTGGAAAAGTAGTAATGATTGATGTAATTATGGCAACAGCCAGTTCTGTCATAGTAAGATACTGAACCCAAATAATTAGACTCTCAGACTTGTTCCATCACAACTATAAAACTTGCTGAATGCTCAATGAGCATTTTTCCTCCAATAACCCAAGCAGGAAAAAAAATTCTCTGGAAAAGAGGAATCTTCCAGATCATGTGGGAACTTCAGTTCTTGTTGACCAGCAAGACCAGCCAGCAGACTCGTTACAGTAAAGACCTTACACTTTACTATGGCTTGTCATCCCATATGATCCATAAACACGGCATAATTATAACAAATTCATATGCAAACTATACACAAGGATCATTTATGGGATAAAACACAGCTGTTCAAGAGCTCAAGGATCCAATACAAGTTTAGGACAGGAAGTGAAAGCATTTTTTTTTCATTTGACACCTCAAAAGGAATTAACTAGACAGGATGTAATTACATGTTGGATTTTGCCCATGGCACTGGGGTAGTATCTTTGTATACTTATAGAGTGTCATGGTATCTTTAATTATCACAGGCAATCAGGACCTTGATTTTTTCTCTCTTTTAAAAGACACTCTCCAGTGGCACAGTACATCCTAAGCTAATTTCAGGACATTGGTTTATAATGATGAAAAGGGAATAACATTCTCTATTGTCAGCCAGATTCGGATCTCCATCCTCATGATTAGTTGCTTGCTTTGCAAATAGTCCTACTTACTGGCCCAGTACTACCGAAATCACATTCTGTAGTCTTTCCTGTGTTTTGAAGTCTATATAGTGACCCAGTCCCTCATTTTAGCAGGTGAACTATGAAAGTACCACTGCGTAGAAAGGGTTATGGCTACAGTAACTATGGCTCTAGTAACTATCTTAGCACTAGAAATAAAATACATTTTATATTTTGCATTTAGAGTCTGAATGTTACTTTTTGTTTTTTAAAAAATAGTATTAATAGATGTAAGCCTTATTTACAAACAACCTGCTGTGATAAGAATAATGTTAATATAGTACATGTCCTCAGCTGAACTGGATTTTCGTTTTGTAATTATTTCTTCACCTGAATTTTTCTGTCCCTCAGTGAGAGAATGCTTTATACAATGGGGTTTAAAAAGCTAAACCTGATCTGGATCTGTGGTGCATAATATCTAGTCATTTTATGTATATTAATGCTAAATTCTGTTCTTCATTTTCATAAATAGCCCACAAAGCATGCCAACCTTCTTCCACATTTTAAACAGTACTAGGTTTTGATGAGCAAAATTGGTAGGTACTAGGTGAACAAAAGAATACTGATGATACATAATGTAAGGCTTGATCAAAAGTTGTGAACTCGTCAGATGGTCTGCCAAAAAATTGGATTGTTTTCTAGAAAGTGTTTCTCAGCTAAGTTACAAGATACAGTCTGACTGTTAATTGAAGTCTTGAAAAATCTAACTTTTGGTTATGTTATGAAAATGGTGAAAATGGGTAAACATGTCCTGTAAAATTGGTTATCAATGTAAAATTTTGTACATGAACTTCATGATGAAGACACATGATAGAAATGAGAAAAATTAGAAATGTACAGGGCATATTTAATCATCAGATCTCCCTGTTAATACATTATTGTTTAATTTGTAAAGATAAATTTGGAATGTTCAATGTTTCCATTTCACTGTACCCACTTGCACCAGTTTTCCGCCATCCCCATCTCCCTGCCTTCTCCCGTGGCAATCCTTGGTGTTCACACTTTTTAAAATACATCCAGTTATTGTGGCCACCTTTAGTAACTGTTAGTTGTTTGCCAAACTATACCTATTTTATCCACTTAATGGGCTAGAGAAAATGATATAAGAGGAAAAAATAACATTTCGTGGGGCTCTCTTCACTCTAGCTTTTGTTAATCTTCTGACACTCAGGTAACAAGAACTGTGTATGAAATTGTACATGTCGTCTCAGCAAGGTCATCAGATAAAAAAGTATTGTTGCTCCTTTGCTGAATGGTAGTAGAATTTTTGTGAGTGGAAATCAATGCTGTGGAGTCCAGTGTTTTCCTTGTGGAACTTGTTTCTTTAAATACTATGCACAAATTCTGTTTCTTCTAATGAGGGTGGTAGCAAAATGCACATGGGCAAATCTCTCTTGCAGCAATCTGTGATCAGATACCTCTGCCCCCCAGAAGCAGCTGACTTGCACCTCACACTCTCTCCATGACCTCACTGCTTAACACATAATCTCTTCTTTCTGCCCCAGTGTCCTGAGTTAGTGGGGTATAGAATGCTTCTCTATTGATTTCTGGGGAGCTACACTGATTTATACAATTTAGCCCTATGCTATTACTAGGTAAGAATTTTATGAACAACTTTCTGTAGGGAGAAGTAGTAAATCAGAGTCTGATTAACTAAAAGTCTAAATGAAGAGAGACGAGATCATACCTTTTTTGTAAATGCAAGGTAATGGTTTGCAGTTTACAGGGAGGAAAATAAACAGTGCTAGTAAATGCATCTGCCAGAGAAGAGCCTAGTGGCAAAAGCTACCTCTTGTTAGTCTGGGGACAACATCCAGATGTCACAGAGTCAGGCACATTTGCTGAAATCCTCTTGAAAAAAGAACACCTGTGGCTATCAGAAGTGACAAACACAAGATCATAAGGGTGCACATGAAACTCTGTTAGTTCACTGGGTTTTGTATGCTAGCTAAGTAACTAGAACTAACATAATCACAGGAAGGGCTTTGCCCCACCACATCCAGACTTCTTTCCATTTTAATCTTATTCATACTATTTTCCCCCAGGAGGGCTAAGATATTCAGTTTGACTTTCATGTTCTCTTCCTCCGTATTAAACAACAGAACAGTAGCTAAAAATGAGAGACATTCTATACTGCAGCAGGATTCTTTATTGTCCATCCCGCTTCTTTGTCTGTTTTTTTTTTCTTTTTCATATTTTCAGGCACTAATCCTGTAACTGATTCCTCGTGGATGCAGGGATCTCCCTCTTCAGAATTATTTACAGAATTAAGGCCTCAGACTGTAAATTCTTTGGGTCAGGGACCTTGTCTTCCAATATATATGCACAGAACCAAATGTATGGTGGGTGCTGCTACATTATAAATGAAGAATAAATAAATAATAGCAAATCCTAAAGTGCTCAATTGGTATTAAAGATATAGATGCATATCAAAGCTATGCTAAGTTTGTTTAAAAAGTCTGAGTATGGCTATGTGATCTTTGTCATTTTAAGTTACTATGGTTTCAGTGAACTCTAAACAGAAGTTTCTGGAGTCCCCATGGAGCACACCTCCTGTGGCGTGCTTTGAGTTCATGATTCATTTGATCACAAAAACTCCAACAACTTCAGTAGAAAACTCACTTTGTCTGTAATGAAACCCAGCAAACTTGGCCAACTGCTGTATCACTCCTCCCACCAACAAGCCCCTGCTGCCCCATGGAAAGAGGGAGCATGACCATCATTTATATTGCAACAACCTAGGTAAGGCTGCTGCTGCTGCACTGCTCCCTAGCAAGGCTTGATGCATTTCCAACCCTGGGAGGGTAAGCGGATTATTCCCATGAAGTTTTTCTAGCTATTTGCAGCCTGGAGTGTCTATTTAAATTCATTTAAAAATGCATATGCAAACTGTATGTATTTTAGAAAAAAATGTGAATACATTATACCCTTAATTCATAAAGAAAAAGCAAATTACATACATATATATATATATATATATGCACTACCTTACTACACCCAAATCCACTGTTATTATAATTTGTATAATATATATGTATAATATATGTATAATATATGTTTGTTGGTACAGAACCTCTGGTTTTCCTTCTGCAGCTTCTCAAGAGGATGCTGCATCCACTACTTCTGTGGCCATATTCAAGGGCTGGATGACAGTTTCAAGGTTACAGTTTAGGTTTTTGCATGCTGAAACAAGGAAGATCAATCCTAATCTACAGAGGGACTGAATTGCAAATGTCGGAGTACAAAGGGCTTGAGCCTGGGAGGTGCTGAGCACTCTCAACTCCTTGGCCTTCCAGAGGCCCTCAGCACTTCACAGCGTCAGGCCTATAGTTACTAAGCACCATTCTGCTCACACAGCTGATTGAATCTTTTATTCTGCTTTAATGCAGCAGGATCTTCTTTCAATTTATATTGATGCCATCAGACTATGTCATTGCGGGTAAAGTGGACAGTGGCATTCACTAATTTCTTTCTATACTTACAGATAAAGAGTACAGATGGAAACATTCAAGACTTACCAGGCCATGCATTTTTCTGCTTTAGGATACTTTCCACAAGCCCTCTTCTCCAGTGGAATTTAAGATCCGTTGCTTTACACAGTTGCATGACAAAAATCGAGACTGGGTTACCTGAATTGTCATTCCAGAGAGCAGCACCACTGGCAGAGGAATTAACCCTTGCTCTCTCCATTGACAGATCTGAGCCAGAGGTGGAGAACCAGAGCCATTAGCATTTTTAATTCCATCAACAACAGCAAAGGGAAAAACAAAACGGTAAAATTACATCTGTGTTTTCTTCCTTTCACTTCTGCATTAATATCTTTATCACCTCTGCATCTTTATATCCTGGGCTATAATAGAGGTACCTATTCTGATTTGCTTATGTGGTTTTAGCATTTTCAACGGGCTTTGAAATCTGAGTGAAAGCATCCAAGCAACTGCACTTTTTAGAGATGACTTAAATCCTATATTTGGAGAAGAAAACATCACAACCTTTTAATTTTCCTTTCCATTGTCTCTTGGTGACAGATTGACAGGCCTGGAGAATGGAGTTGTCTATTCATAGAACAGGTTCAGTGTGGGTAGCAGCAGTGAGTGCTTGTTCATGTAGCCCTGCTAGCGTGCCTCAATTCTGACCTGGAGAGGCTGCTTCTGGGGAGAGGGGAGTTCAGTCTCTGTTCTAATTCAGTCCATGTTCTCTCAGCTGAAGCTGCCAAAATGGTTAACACTCAGCGCCAGTATGGTGGTGGTTTTGTGATGTGAACAGCTCACCTCTAGGACAAAGGACTGAGACCACCAACTCATTTTACAATGAGTACCAAATAGAGGTGAGATGTTAAGAGCTTTGTCACTAATGACCATCTTATTTTCTCATCCTTCAGCCAAATTCTTCTTTTGCTTTTGTTTGCTTCTACAGACTGCTTGCACCTCATGGTAATGAAAAAATTGAAGCAGAACATGAGGATGCTCTTGTGCCAAATTTTCTAGTTATAAGTATTGCTGGTCTGGTAAAAGGAACAGACAAGGGAAAGATGAAACCAATTGGGAGTCCTTTTTCTGCCTTGAAATAAAGCAAAAATATGATATATAACAGGGTGAACCACTAGCTAAGAAATAGACATACCAAAGAATAATTTTCAGTTTACTTTGTTTTCTGTTTAGGGATCATTTCCAAAGAAATCCTTATGTTCCAAATGTGTTGCTAATCCCATTTTTATTTGCAATATGAATTTAAGATTTGTTTTAAATTTGAGTATTTTAACAATGCCATTATCAGAAGTACCACTTCCGTGAGTGATGTAAACATGTCAAATCCATCGTGTCAAGCATATTTATCTGCAACTACTGTAAAAGAAGCCACTCCTGCAGGCCACTGAGATTACTTGTGATGAGTAGAAACATATGTGTTCAAACAATCTCCTGGGTTCATATTTATATTTCCTTATGGATAACTCTACTTATTCCATTAGGACACAAAGTATTAAACGGTCAGTCTTCGATAGTATTGCATTGTTAACATTAGCTTCACTTTTGCATTTATTTTTAAATTATGTATGAGACAACTCCAGGTGAGGGTATGCAGCAATTTGTGGTTTGGAGACTAAAAGTCTGTCTCAGGGCACTTTCACAGAGAGTTTGGTGTGAAAACCATACACTAAGCCAAATACATATCTATATTGAACTATAAAGCAAACAATGTGGATAACTACTACTTTAGTCCCACTGAATTCAGTGTAATGTGTGTTTTAGGAAGCAATTCTGAAAGATGTGAAGTATCCTTAGCTCCCTGTAGTGAGGCCTCCCACTGATCCAGAGCGGGAGAGGGGCCACTCTCTGAGCCCAGGTGAGCAGATACAGGCCGTGCCCATCCCTCCCACCAGAAGTCGGGAGGCGGGACAGGAAATATAAAGGCTGGGTCCTGGAGCTCAGTTGTGCTGCAGCTCCTGAAGGAGATAGATGCTTCTTGCCTGGTCCTGGAGATCATAGAGAAGCCTGGCCAAGCTTAAGACTGGCTAGAGCTGCTGGAGCTGCCAGCCAACCAAGGCACTGAGGCCTTGCTGGGAGTGCTGCTGGCCATCTACTCTCAGAAAACAGAGGACCCCTTCCACCCTCCCTCCCCTATCCAGGTACACCCTGAGGGAAGGGGAGGAAGTGACCCAGGGACAGCTGACCCCAGTCTGGCTGCATTGCTGCTAGAAACTCAGCCAGCGTGTTGTGGCTGGGTTCCCCACTGACCCAGTGGCGGAACACTCCACTGCTATTAGGGCCCTGGGCTGGGACCTGGAGGAGTCAGGTGGGTCTGGGTCCCCCTGCAACCCCACCACTGGGGTGGCAGCCTCCCCACTTTAGAGCATGAGGCCTGTGTTTGTCTGCTGTCTACCTGAGACAAGATGTCAGGCAGTAGACTGCCTACTACTCTGCCCTGCCTCAGAAGTCAGAGAAACCCTCTTCTGAGCCCCTAGACTGTTTGGTGCTCTCTTGCTGGAGGCCTGGGTTCCTAAACTGTTTGGTACCCTGCCTGCTTGAGAGCTTGGAGACCTGAGACTAATTGAAGCTCTGCCCCTTTCTGAGGGCCAGAGCTCACAGACTGCTCATTTGCCCTGCCCTTGCCTGAGGGCTGGAAACTTTTAGACTGTTTGGTGCTCCACCCTGCCAAAGGCCTGAGCCATATACCTTTGCAGCTCTGGCCTGCCTAAGGGCCAGAGCCTTAAACCGTTTACTCCTCTGCTAATTCCCATGAGCAACACCTGACATAGTGAGGCAGAGTGGCCTCCCACTGAACCAGAGGAGGAGGGACCACCACTAACCCACTACACGCCATAATACTGCCTATACTGTATGCATATACAAATATTTATCCAGTAAGGGACCAATTTTGGGGTGGACCTGAGTGCCTTTCCTGAGAAACCGCCACTCATGATAGTGTTAATAAGCATTTTAATTATAAAGTCAGGGCCACTGCCATTTTTATGAGCCTCTCCAAATAGAAACAAAAATCCTAAGATTGTTACTTTTGCAGCTTGAAAGGAAAGAAACCAAAATGCAGGTGAAAGTTCATTCAGTATTTCTGCTGTCATTTGAGTCTTAGTTCCAGGACGTAACCTGGCATTTGTCACGACTGGCAGATTTAATTGGAAAGGTTACAGAAAAGTAACCTGATCAATAGGTTCTTGGAACAATGGTAAGAGAAAGGTACTGGAGTTAAAGCTTGATACTGTATTTCTTTCTTTGTAGTTCTATGTTTTACTTGTGCAGTGAAAGGAAAAAGGATACTTTACAGTGTGACTGTCAGCTATAGGTAATAGAATATGTGTTGATAGCCCCTTTTATATTTGCAGCATCATACTTGTTAATTGGAAGATTCTACATCTCCAGTGCACTCTACAGCTGCCAAGTGAAAATAAATGTTATTTTGTTGCAGATGACAGTTGTCCAAAGCACAAACAAGTAAACTGATCTCAGCAAAAGAAGAATATTCTTCAGAGTTTTCAAAAGCATGCAAGATTGGACTGAGGGAGTTGATTTACATGATTCCTTAATATTCTACACACTACCTGCAGTGCATAATGACAGTACTTCTGCAAGCAGCCCTGTTCTTTTGTGTGCCAGAAAACAGTTTTCTGTGATCACAATAAATAAGATGAAACAAAGGGGGTGGGGCAGGGAGAAAGGGAGGATATTATCTCAAAGAAGGCCAGTGTATAGAAGGAAGGTGAATGGGGGAAAATGAGGAGAGAGATATTAAAAGATGTTAGAGAAATAAAGTGTGGGGGGGAAATAGAGAAGCAAAGCATTCTAAGATGATAAAACTGAAAGAATGAGTCATGACAGTACAGCAGCTAAAGAGGTAGAGTATTCTATTTGTGTGGACCTTAACTCTTACAGTGTTCACTGAAGGACTACATATCAGCCTCTCTTTATGATAAGTCCATTGTGAAAAAATATTATGTTAGCTTTTGTTGATTTTAATCGCTGTTTCTGCAGATATATATTATAAAGCATAGCTTTTCAAAGGGAAAATTATAATATACATAGGTTATTTGGATGCATGTACATATGTAGAATGAAGATAGGGAGAAAAAAAATCAGAAGTTAGGTAGACTTTTTAATTCTACAAGTCTGGACAAACCTCAACAGCTTTGGGGACACATTGCAGTAATGCTGCCTCAGACTTCTATTCCCTATCCCATCCCCTATCCAGAACACAGCTTGCAGGGAGATGAGTCAAGACAGGGAGATTGTTCAAGGGAGGGAATTGGTGAGCAAGGAAGAGGAGGGCATTCTGCAGTGCTGGCCTGGATCTGCAGGAATGAACTGCTGTTTCTCTCCACAGACTGCTCCTTCTATTGTCTTGAATGTAGACTGCAGAAAAACCTGAGTGTCTCTGGATTAAGTTTAGAAGTGTGAGCAACAAGAGTGATGTAGTGGTGGGAGTCTGCTATAGACCACCGGACCAGGGGGATGAGGTGGATGAGGCTTTCTTCCGGCAACTCGCAGAAGCTACTAGATCGCACGCCCTGGTTCTCATGGGTGAGTTTAATCTTCCTGATATCTGCTGGGAGAGCAATACAGTGATGCATAGACAATCCAGGAAGTTTTTGGAAAGCGTAGGGGACAATTTCCTGGTGCAAGTGCTAGAGGAGCCAACTAGGAGGAGAGCTTTTCTTGACCTGCTGCTCACAAACTGGGAAGAATTAGTGTGGGAAGCAAAAGTGGATGGGAATCTGGGAGGCAGTGACCATGAGTTGGTTGAGTTCAGGATCCTGACACAGGGAAGAAAGGTAAGCAGCAGGATACAGACCCTGGACTTCAGGAAAGCAGACTTCGACTCCCCCAGGGAACGGATGGGTAGGATCCCCTGGGGGACTAACATGAAGGGGAAAGGAGTCCAGGAGAGCTGGCTGTATTTCAAGGAATCCCTGTTGAGGTTACAGAGACAAACCATCCTGATGAGTCAAAAGAATAGTAAATATGGCAGGCGACCAGCTTGGCTTAACGGTGAAATCCTAGCGGATCTTAAACATAAAAAAGAAGCTTACAAGAAGTGGAAGGTTGGACATATGACCAGGGAAGAGTATAAAAATATTGCTCGGGGATGTAGGAATGAAATCAGGAGGGGCAAATCGCACCTGGAGCTGCAGCTAGCAAGAGATGTCAAAAGTAACAAGAAGGGTTTCTTCAGGTAAGTTGGCAACAAGAAGAAAGCCAAGGAAAGTGTGGGCCCCTTACTGAATGAGGGAGGCAACCTAGTGACAGAGGATGTGGAAAAAGCTAATGTACTCAATGCTTTTTTTGCCTCTGTCTTCACTAACAAGGTCAGCTCCCAGACTGCAGCGCTGGGCATCACAACATGGGGAGTAGATGGCCTGACCTCTGTGGAGAAAGAGGTGGTTAGGGACTATTCAGAAAAGTTGGACATGCACAAGTCCATGGGGCCAGACAAGTTGCATCCGAGAGTACTAAAGGAACTGGCGGCTGTGATTGCAGAGCCATTGGCCATTATCTTTGAAAACTCGTGGCGAACGGGGGAAGTCCCGGATGACTGGAAAAAGGCTAATGTAGTGCCAATCTTTAAAAAAGGGAAGAAGGAGGATCCTGGAAACTACAGGCCAGTCAGCCTCACCTCAGTCCCCGGAAAAATCATGGAGCAGGTCCTCAAAGAATCAATCCTGAAGCACTTAGAGGAGAGGAAAGTGATCAGGAACAGTCAGCATGGATTCACCAAGGGAAGGTCATGCCTGACTAATCTAATCGCCTTCTCTGATGAGATTACTGGTTCTGTGGATGAAGGGAAAGCAGTGGATGTATTGTTTCTTGACTTTAGCAAAGCTTTTGACACGGTCTCCCACAGTATTCTTGTCAGCAAGTTAAAGAAGTATGGGCTGGATGAATGCACTATAAGGTGGGTAGAAAGTTGGCTAGATTGTCGGGCTCAACATGTAGTGATCAATGGCTCCATGTCTAGTTGGCAGCCGGTATCAAGTGGAGTGCCCCAGGGGTTGGTCCTGCGCCGGTTTTGTTCAATATCTTCATAAATGATCTGGAGGATGGTGTGGATTGCACTCTCAGCAAATTTGCGGATGATACTAAACTAGGAGGAGTGGTAGATACGCTGGAGGGCAGGGATAGGATACAGAGGGACCTAGACAAATTGGAGGATTGGGCCAAAAGAAATCTGATGAGGTTCAATAAGGATAAGTGCAGGATCCTGCACTTAGGACGGAAGAACCCAATGCACAGCTACAGACTAGGGACCGAATGGCTAGGCAGCAGTTCTGCGGAAAAAGACCTAGGGGTGACAGTGGACAAGAAGCTGGATATGAGTCAACAGTGTGCCCTTGTTGCCAAGAAGGCCAATGGTATTTTGGGCTGTATAAGTAGACACATTGCCAGCAGATCGAGGGACGTGATCGTTCCCCTCTATTCGACATTGGTGAGGCCTCATCTGGAGTACTGTGTCCAGTTTTGGGCCCCACACTACAAGAAGGATGTGGATAAATTGGAGAGAGTCCAGCGAAGGGCAACAAAAATGATTAGGGGACTGGAACAGATGACTTATGAGGAGAGGCTGAGGGAACTGGGATTGTCTAGTCAGAAGAGAAGAATGAGGGGGGATTTGATAGCTGCTTTCAACTACCTGAGAGATGGTTCCAGAGAGGGTGGTTCTAGACTATTCTGAGTGGTAGAAGGGGACAGAACAAGGAGTAATGGTCTCAAGTTGCAGTGGGGGAGGTTTAGGTTGGATATTAGGAAAAACTTTTTCACTAGGAGGGTGGTGAAACACTGGAATGCGTTATCTAGGGAGGTGGTAGAATCTCCTTCCTTAGAAGTTTTTAAGGTCAGGCTTGACAAAGCCCTGGCTGGGATGATTTAATTGGGGATTGGTCCTGCTTTGAGCAGGGGGTTGGACTAGATGACCTCCTGAGGTCCCTTCCAACCCTGATATTCTATGATTCTATGATGATTTTCAACAATTGGAACATTTCAGTTCTCATACTAGTGCTTCTGTACCGGCGGTAACAAGGGAGGGAGTACTAGGTCAGACCCACTCTTACAGTTCCAATGACAGGGAAGTAAAAACACAGATTGCCATAGGAGACTTACTTATGCTAGTTATGACCCTCTGTGGAGCCAAGCTGGAGCTACAGCAAGAATGGGAGAATGTCAGAAAATCTTCAGTGTAAGAGCAGCACCTACCTGCCACTTACAGCCAGAGAGTTCAGTTTCATGGAAGTGTATTTTTACTCTCCTGCAGTTTACCTGGACTCAGGGATGATAACATATATCTCCTTATTTGCCCATTACCTGTAGAAGCACAATGAAATAAGCAACTCTTTTTGGTAGACATGCAAACAGTGCTGCTGTTTTTGTGTGGGGGGTTTTTGGCTCACATTCTATAGGATTGTTACTAAAGTAATAGATAAAAAAGGAAATATGTTAAATAAAAGCATTTATTAGAGGAAGTAATTTTAAATATTTAATGATATAATTAAGTCTTATTAATGTAATAGTCTTTATTCGTCAGCTTAAAAATTCAAAAGGATAATTTTCTCTTTCATCTTTATTATGCAATGTTTGCCACAATTAATTGTTTTATATTCTTATAAATATTTGATGAATATTAGGTATTTTAATTTAAAAACATGGGTCTTATTCATCACTGTGTTACTCCAGTTTCAGTGAATTATAATGGAGTTGCACCAATATAAAACTGGAGCTGCAACAATGGCGAATCAGACCCTGCATGTTTTACTCTAGTCAGAATGACAGAAGGCCTGATCTGATTCCCAAGCAATTCATTGGGAGCTTTGTCACTGACTTCCATGGGAGGAGAATTAGGCCTGTGTGAGGCTACTGACTTGTAGTGCACATCATATGCAAATAATTTTGCTATATTTAATATTTTAATTGAGGACACAATCTTGCAGCCCCAATCCATGAGGAATTCCCATTTACTTCCCCATAGCAGCTCCAGGATTGGGCACATCATTTTCTATACGTGAACATGATGTAATCTTCTTCTAACTTGTTTGACTTCTTTTAATCTGAATTACTAAAATTTTTCTTTTGTTTTAATCCCGCAAGATTACATTGGGTCAGATCATTCTCCCATCTGAGCTGAACTAGTCCTATTATCCACAGTATCTTGTCCACAGCTCTTAAGTGTTTTTTTTTTATTGCAATACCAAGCATTTAATAATATTATAATATGTTCAACCTACTAAGCTCTGAAATGACCTTAGAACATCTGTTTGTAATGGCTGTATGGCGATTTTACTCAGTTCCCTCCATAACAGGTATTTAAATGTGTGTTGTGTAGTCAAGTGATTGTTTCTGTACACTGTTAGCCATTTACTGAAAAAGAAAAAAGTCCTGTATAAATAGTACTTCAGCATTAAGCCATGGGGGATTTAAATAATGTATTTTTTTCTTTCATCAGTGATATTTGTTGTACAGGTATTATAAAGTGATATTTAGAGGAAGTGGATATTTTATTTTTACCACAGTATCACCTCTTAATCCTTATTACAGTATCAGCTTGGGAGCTACAATATTAGCAATTCATAGGGGCAATCACTTAATGGGCAATATGTTGACTTCCTTTTTCAAGTGTTTTTTTTTTATTTTTATTTTTTTTTAATAAATAAAAATAAAAGCCCTGGTAACAATACTTTGGTAAATAGGAATATACTTCTGATGGGTGTAACAACCTTTGGGAAGGATAGTCCAACTAGTAAAGCGACTAGTAGCCAAATGTAGGCATGTCTGTGTCATCATAAGTTTTCAGTTCTCTTCAGTGTATGCGTGCAGTTCCCTTTATCCTTAGGTGAATTACTCAGGTACCAACACAGTACATGCAGGGTGGGATTCCAGAGGGGCTTTGTAACAGAGTACTGGCGTGTAAGCACATGCTATC
Organism: Lepidochelys olivacea; assembly: GCF_965140295.1. Classification (NCBI taxonomy): domain Eukaryota; kingdom Metazoa; phylum Chordata; order Testudines; family Cheloniidae; genus Lepidochelys; species Lepidochelys olivacea. The sequence continues at coordinate 28,312,342 of NC_140422.1, forward strand.
TATTGTTCATTTTCCATCCCCTTCTATCAGGAACTGTTGCTATTGTTTCACCTCTATCTTCAGGCTGTACATTCTTGCATTCTCCACTACACACAAGTGAGGGGCCAGGCACACCAACTGAAGAGGTAAAATACAATGCCATTTCTGGTCCTCTTCAGGTCACTTGCAGGGTTGAACCAATGTAAATAGTAGATTCTCTATAACTTCAAATCTTTAAATCCTGATTTGACAATTTCAGTACCTTAGCCAAAGATTAGGGGTCTCTTACAGGAGTGGGTGGGTGAAGTTCTGTGGCTTGCAATGTGCAGGAGGTCAGACTAGATGATCATGATGGTCACTTTTGACCATAAATTTTTGGAGGCTGTCAAGGTTCCTCCCCCACTCTGAACTCTAGGGTACAGATGTGGGGACCTGCATGAAAAACCTCCTAAGCTTATCTTTACCAGCTTAGGTCAAAACTTCCCCAAGGTACAAAGTATTCCACCCGTTGTCCTTGGCCTGGCCGCTACCACCACCAAACTAATACTGGTTACTGGGGAAGAGCTGTTTGGACGCGTCTTTCCCCCCAAAATACTTCCCAAAACCTTGCACCCCACTTCCTGGACAAGGTTTGGTAAAAAGCCTCACCAATTTGCCTAGGTGACTACAGACCCAGACCCTTGGATCTTAAGAACAATGAACAATCCTCCCAACACTTGCACCCCCCCTTTCCTGGGAAATGTTGGATAAAAAGCCTCACCAATTTGCATAGGTGACCACAGACCCAAACCCTTGGATCTGAGAACAATGAAAAAGCATTCAGTTTCTTACAAGAAGATTTTAATAAAAATAGAAGTAAATAGAAATGAAGAAATCCCCCCTGTAAAATCAGGATGGTAGATATCTTACAGGGTAATTAGATTCAAAAACATAGAGAACCCCTCTAGGCAAAACCTTAAGTTACAAAAAAGATACACAGACAGAAATAGTTATTCTATTCAGCACAATTCTTTTCTCAGCCATTTAAAGAAATCATAATCTAACACATACCTAGCTAGATTACTTACTAAAAGTTCTAAGACTCCATTCCTGGTCTATCCCCGGCAGAAACCAGCATATAGACAGACACAGACCCTTTGTTTCTCTCCCTCCTCCCAGCTTTTGAAAGTATCTTGTCTCCTCATTGGTCATTTTGGTCAGGTGCCAGCGAGGTTACGTTTAGCTTCTTAACCCTTTACAGGTGAGAGGAGCTTTCCCCTGGCCAGAAAGGATTTCAAAGGGGTTTACCCTTCCCTTTATATTTATGACAGAGGCTATGTTAACTTAAAGGATATTTCCAAAATGGGATCAAAGTAACAGCCAAAAGAGGACTTTCCAGCTTCTAGAAAGCAGGAAGAGGGAGAGGACGTGCCCTTCTCCTGGAGTAGCCATTCCTGCGCATCTCCTAGGTGTCCTGCCAGGGCCCCATGGAGGCACTGCACTCAGAATCTGATCAAGGAGAATTGCTCTATATAATCTCCAGCAAGTAGTCATCTGATACTTAGTCAAGTGACCACTCTCCGTTATGTTCCTTATTTGGAGACTACAACTCCAGCAACCCCTGGTCTTAAAGGAGCATGTCCCTTTAACATGGTGGCTGCACCTGTGCTCACAGACCAATTGTGGTTTACAGGCCCATAAAAAAGTAGCTTTATTTAGAAACTCCATGAAATCCATGGCAAAGTCCTTCTTGTTAACTATAGCAAGACACTGGCACTGCAGTCATTTCAGAGTGAAAAATGGGGAAAGGGAGTTAGAATAAAAGATTAATTTGATAGATTTGTGAACTCCTAGAAAACTGAATTTCAGATCTGTATGTGAGCATCTGTATGTGTCTGGGAGAGTGGGAGTTAAGTGCTTAAATACCTTTTCAGGGTCAGGTGACAGTCCATAGAAAAAGTGTGAAAAACATGTTTGTTTGAAAATATTGTCATTCCACAAGAAATATGGATGCTTTTTTTTTTCTTATTGAAGATTTGTCCTTTTCACTTTTCTTCCCACATGTTAAACTACACCTTTTTTTCTAACTCTTCATTTTCAGTGTTCCTTCCTGTTCTTTCTTTAGTCTCTCAAGGTGCTTTCTTTTCATCCTCTGTTTCCTCTCTATCTCTTGTCGGGCACCTCTCTCCTCTCCATCCTGCTGATGTGGCTGCTAAACAGCTTAGCTGCATGGATTGCCTCCTGTAGTGGAGAAGAAGCATCAAGCCTGGAGTCAGTAAAGTGCTTCCTGTCACTGGTTGACACAACATGTTCAGCCACGTAACTTTGGTATTTTGAACCAGCACATGAGCTCAACAGGTAGCTGAACTAGTGACTTGGATTTGAGGAAGGATGCAGTCCCATGGTGCTCCCTCACTGTATGTGTATATCAGTAGTTCTATGGCTGTCCCTCTGTTTGTACAGCATAGGGAGCAATTAAAAACAACAACCCTGAAACACCTTCGAAAACAATACCTATTTACTATTTGTGTATTATGGTATTATCCAAACACCCTAATCAGAACTGGGGTTGTACACACAGTTGTGCCAAAGAGTATTCTAGTTTTAGATGTATCCTTTTATGTATTACAGGATATGTTTTATAAAAGTCCTTTTTGCCGGCAACCTCTTAAAAATTAAAGACATTTTCAAAAGTAGAAGCACCAGTTGGTGCTCAGCACTTATGAAAATCAGTAGTCTCAGGATCCTAACTTTAAGCTCCTATTTTTGAAAATCTTGGCTTATGAGTGTATTTTGCTGCTGGTTATATAACTTGCCTGTGGGGGAGGCAAAGAGTTGGTTCTGGTTTTGCTGTGTAGCTAGGAAACATACTCCTAAGGCACCCTAGCATATCTGATTTAAAAGATTGTTGAATTCTATGCGACTGAAAAGTATGTCAGAGTAAACACCTGAGAGCAAACTGAGAGAGTCACTCAGTGCTCCGCTTATATAAAAGAGATGATCTGTTTATATATACACAAACAATTAATACAGTGAAAACTTCGTTTATATGCCCTCTGAGAGGGAAAACAATGTTGCAGATTACTTTGGGATTTGGAAGAGTGACTGTTAGGAAAAAAAAAAATCCTTCCTTTTAGATTGCTACTTGCTTCGTTACTGCACGCTAGAGGGCACTTGAAGTAGAGCAAAAGATATTTCCATAGCCACTGAAAAAGGAACAAGTTACCTGTATCTTGCTTATACATTGGAAGCTAAAAGCAAAGGATTAGGATGCTTGAATCACATCCAAAGCATTAATCAACAAAAAATAGGTAAGTTGATTGCTTTGTTTGACACAACTTTCTTTTTATTTTGTCTTGATCTTAGTGTTTCACATAAAAACCATATCTGTTTTCCTAATAATGAACCTGACAACAACTAATCAAAATTCCAAACAGTACCCTAGGAATAATAAGAAACTTGCTAATGCATCATTGTATTTTTATACATTCTATAATATAATTGGTGAATATGAAAACCTTCTGGTATGAAAATTAATAGTTATTTTTTCTTCCATATTTTGAAATTGAAATCTTCCAGAGAGTGGAACGGATTCAGAAATACGTATGTTTGTAAAAACTAAATGGAGAAATTTAGGGGAAAAGGAAAATAATTCACTAAGAACACAAAGGTGCCAGTCCTGCAATTGAATTCACCCTTGGCACCTGTGTGCCATACCAGAGACTAGAAATGGAACTCCACCTGGACATATGGATCTGATTGCAGCATCAGAGCCCAAGTAATTTGAAGTAACTTTAGTCAGAACCAACATGCTTCTTGCTTTCTCATGCCTTCGGTAACAGGGAAATAGATCTTCTATTTGCTGAATCGTCTGTGACAGAAGACTAGAGTGCAAAAAGAGTACTTTTAAATAAGAGAGAATCCCCTTATTTGGTCACTTTGAGAGTGTTTTTCTAAAGTCTGCCACTCTCAAGTGTTTGTGGTTGTGGTGCCTGAATCTTATCACTTCTGACACCTGGCCATGATGAAAATATCCTCCTGTAAAAACCGTTCACCTAGACAAGATTCTCTGAAAGAAAGATTATTTATAGCTGTAGCATCTTAAAAAAATCAGGAACTGCAGTCAATGCATAAAGACAAAGACCTAATATCAAAGGCCTCTTACACGGTTTGCCTTTTTCCCTTGTGCCAACTTTAAGTATCATTTAATAATGCTTTTAAAAGTATCGGCTGTCTTTCAATAATTTTCCAAGCACTTAGTGATCACTGTTTCTCATAGTAAATTTCTCAGGAATGCAAACTATTTGCAAGTATATTTTTAAAGGTTGCAGGAAGGTGATAAGAAACTGTTTGCACCGTTAGTTATGTTTGCATTCACTCTGTGAACCACTAAAAGTGCACATCTCATTCAGAAACATTTCATACCTTTCTTCTTTTCTTTCCTCAGTCTTTGACTTTTATAAATGGTCTCATCAAATACAAATTCTATTCTCTTGTTACCAAATGCGCATGTTGGTTTTGACTAAGTTACTTCAAATTCCTTTGGCCTTGGTGCTGCAATCAGATCCTTATGTCCATGTGGAGTTCCATTTCTAGGTAAAAGTTGCCTGGTTAATACTGAAAAGTCAAGGAACAAACAACATCCTATGAAATGAATCTTTGAAGAAAATCAAAGGAGGGCTTGATGCTGCACATAATTTTGAATAAAAAGTAAGAACTATGTGTAAAATCTGAATATTGCCTGACAAAAGTAGACAGCTCTCTGAAACATTAGTGAAATGATGGTGAAATAAGCAATCAGTTGTTGCATAGATTTTATTTTAATACTTCTGAAACACCTTGCTTATTATTTAAGTGGCATTGCTTGTGGGAATGCATGTGCAGTATTTTGAATGAATAAATATGGGATCTGACCAAAAGCCCACTGAATTCAATGGGAGAAACTCACTTAGCCTCAGTGGACTCTGGATCAGGCCCATATAACATATCCACAACTAACTTCAGCCTCTGACTTTTCAAATACTGTGCTGAAGGAAGTAATCTTTCACTGAAAGATCTCAGGGGTTAAACTCTGAGTGTCAGGAATTTAATTCACATAGTGGGTTCTCCTCTCTTCCCCCTCACCCCTGTTTAAGGTTCTTGACTTTTGTATTATTATTTAAATGATATGATGTTCATCATTTTCATCACCAGCCAGTCCTTGTGTGGCTCAGTTGTTTGTTGAGTTACCCCCTGTGAGCTCACTTCAAACTATTTCTATTGATTTTTTTTTTTTTTCAATAAGGCTTGAGCTCTCGGCTGTCTTCTCCACCGAAAACATTTTACGGCACTTCTTTTAATGTTGAAAAGCAGGCAAATAGACAATAAATAATCAACATCCCCTTTTCAAAAGCTGAAAAGGATGAAAAGCTATTTGTATTCTTTTATATTCCATACAGTTTTAGACGGAAACCAGACAGTTTCTGCCTCTGTGTGACCATGAGAAATTCCATTAGGTTTACTATCCTCCTTATTCATGATAAGAACAAAATATTATGGAGGGGAAAAATCTTTTCTTGACAAAGAAAAGTAAATAACCTCTATTTCCTGGGGCTCCTGATCAGGTAAAAGCTGGTTCTGTGTGAAATTTCCTGGCACAGAGATCTAGTTTTCTTCAGACATTAAACTGTGGTACAGTGTGTACATCCAGAAGGCACCCACATTTTAAAAAGATTCTTTAATTATTCACCTACATTTCACATCTGATGCTCTTTATTCTTCCTTGATTGTAGTTGTTAATTTTAAAAGCATATTCCCTTTTTAGTTGCCACTGCTTTCCTTTGAGTATGGAATGTAACCACAACATTTAGAATTTATTTTTTAAAGGTGAAATAATCTATAGCTAGCATCCTCAGCAGCACTACTGGGTATTAACAAGAGTGTATTACCATAGGTGGAATTCTTGAAGTAAAAAAATCCCATTTCCCAGCTGTCTCCTTTCTCTCTTCCCCCACAATAAAGTTGTTAATTTAGAAATATGGGGCAAGATTCTCTGGTCTGCTAAGGCTTAACCTGCCATATGAGGATTTGCCCCCTTCAGGGGAATCCATACATGGCAGAGAGCTATCTTATTCATTCCATGTCATCCCTCTTCCCAGTTAGTGACCAAGGAAAAGGGGTCTGGCCTATACCTCCGTGATCCACAGCGCCAAGAAAAGCTCCTAGGCATTATTTTGTGGATGTTCTACAGCCTGTGTTACACAGGGTATCAAACTAGGGGATCACAAAGGTCCCTTGTGGCCTTGGAATCTATGAATTATTAGATTTTTGTTGTTGTTGTTGTTCTTTCAAACCACCGCCACCCCACTCCCACATTGGAAGATGAAGAAATCTCCTGTTTTTCAGTATAAATAAAATGTATTAAACTTCAGGTATGTGAGGGCTTTCTAAATATAGGTGAAAATGTTTGGGAAGCTGTCATTAATACCCAGGAGTAAAGAAGTACAGACAAAACATCCTCATCCCTCACCATGACATTATCTATATTCTTATATTATTGTTCAGTTAGTGGAAGAAAAGAGGAGGGGGAAGATACCTTTTTGTTTGAATGCAAATCTGAATAAAGTGAAGCCACATTGCTGATGTTATTTATTGCACTGCAAGCTGTCTCATCATTCCTTGCTCCAACAAACAAAAATAACATTGGCAAGTATTGTATGCAATTACTTTTCCAAGACAATAGGAGTCAGTCCAGAGTGATAGCTAGGTAAGTAAAAATTTGGAATCTGTGGGGAAGCAACTGAAGGAAAAAATGGAATTCATCCTCCTCCATCCCATTTCAAATTTCACATTTCAAAATGCCAGGTCCTGTTTCCTTTTGATGATTTTATGGATTTTCAAAATTAAAATTTTGGGCAAAAGGAAGAACACCTGTTATCTGGAATAACTTGCCAGGGACAATTACATTCTGTTATGACAACAAATGCCACACATCAAAGTCACAGAACCCCCAATGCTGGTTTGCATTTTCCATCAGACCTAGACAAACATATAAAAACATTTAATAGTTGTCATTGGCAATAAACATAAGCCAGCCTATTGCCTCACCCTATGTTGGAGTAGGGGGCTCCTTTGTTCACCTCCCATCTATAATCAAGTCTTCAAAGACCCTTTGTTCCTACACAGTCATGATAGCCCAGGCAAGTTTGAGGTTTCTTAGAATCATAGAAGGTTAGGGTTGGAAGGGACCTCAGGAGATCATCTAGTCCAACCCTCTGCTTGAAGCAGGACCAATCCCCAAATTTTGCCCCAGATCCCTAAATGGCCCCCTCAAGGATTGAACTCACAACCCTGGGTTTAGCAGGCCAATGCTCAAACCACTGAGCTATCCCTCCCCCAGAGCTTCCCCTTAAAAGAATGAGTTTGAGGCCCCCAATGATGTCACCATAAAAATAAATCAATTTAAATAAATAACAAACATAACCCTCAAAAACAACAAACTAGCCTCAGCGCTACAAAAAAGATTTTTAACCACTCTTCCCAAATGAAACATTTTCTTAGTAAAAGAGGTTTTTCCCCGTGCTCCTACTGCAGATCCCTACCCCTCTTCTGTCACAGAGCACTAAAGGACCTGCAACAGAAATGTGCCAGACTATACTCCTTTATAAAACTAACCTTCAGAACCATGATATAAAGAATTATACAAAAACTGTAACATACTTAACACAGCACAGACATAACTATATATTGACACACGTGAGAGTCTTATATACATATGTGAGTGTGTATGATCTTCCAGAGTGAAAACAACATTCAGGCACACATCTTCCAATGTTAAAACAAAAGAAAAAACACAAACTCAGTTAATAGATTTTTAGGGTCAGAAGAGATCATTATTATCACCTCATGTGTCCTGCATAACAGAATTCTTTAGATCCTTTGCACAGGAACTTCATTCTGGGCCCTTTCTATAAGTATTGAATGCTTCAAATAGGTGCTGAGCACCCTCGTCTCTTATTAAAGTGAAAAGGGAGCTGAGGATGCTCAGTACCTCTCAAAAGCATTCAGCTTGCTGCGGGATTGCACTGTATAAAACCAAAACAGGTAATCAGTGATGACAAACTGGAACTAGAAACTAGGAGCCATAAGGTCCGTTGTAATCCCAAGAGCCCCAACCATGTTAAGAGAACTTCTTACAACACCATTGTCCCATAGTGCTGCCACATCTTGTTGTACTGAAGGGACCTAGCCTCATTCCACCTCATGCTAAAGCTCTGAAATTGGGTCACCCAGCACAGCTATACTTGTAGAACACTGGATATGGGCCTACAATGATAGGGGAGAAACCTGACTCTCTCTCTCTCTCTCTCTCTCACACACACACACGTGCCTTGTTTATTTTTATATATAAATGATTTAAAAAATAGCTCCCTTAGCATAACTCCCTGGCCGCTGTCCTTTCTTCCCCAAGCCTTCTACTGAACATTTTGATGGATTTTTCCTTCTGCAGGGTCTGTTTTCACAATACTGATTAAGAATATTCCTTCTTTCATTTTCACATGCTATGTGGTCTCTATTCTCCCAATCCCTCTCTCACGCCCCTCATTTCCCCCAGCCTTTTCTCGCCTTCATCGCTTCACCATCATCCCTTATTGTCTCTCACCTATTCCTGCACCTCCCACCAACTCCTCACCGTTCCTGTCCTGAGGCCTCCCTCATCATCTCATTCCACTCAGATTTCTACCCCTGCCCAAACCTTCCTCTTCCTTTGGCTCCAGCCTCCTTGTGTCTCCCTTCCCCTGCTCTCCCCATCCTCTTCCCTTCAGTTTCTTATATCATTACCCATTACCTGGTAACTCTGCGCCTTTCCAGAGGGTCACTAAACACTTTCTCCTCATTCTCCCCCAGCCCACCCCCACTTTGGGGAGGGTCTGTCTCCTGAGGACTTTCTTTCCTAGGATCCTTTGAGTCTCTTCCCACTGGAGGCACCCCTCTCCTTTTGCTCCCAGGGTGTTTCTCCCTCCCTGCCCCTGGGATGCCTGTCTCCCCAATCTTCTCCTCTTGTGACTTCTCCCTTTTCTCCCCCCGCCCCCATTCCCCTCCCTGAACCTTGGGGGTTGCAGCACCCAGTTCCTTCTCAGCACACCCTGCCCCTGACTTTCAGCCCCCACATTCTCTCCCAGGACTCTTCATGAAAATCTTGTACCCTACCACCGCCCAGCCACCTCTGCCACCCCCAACCCCTTTGTGCCCAGGACCCCTAAGAACTAGCATCCTCTGCCACCAGCTGCCCTTCCTCCCACCCGCCTTGTTCCCGCAACTTCTCTGCTCCCCCTGGGCTTCCTCTGTCAGCTGGCTCCTGCTCCGAAGACCCCGCTGCTCCCCTTTCTCTTCTCTGCTCGGAGCCCCCCCTGCCCGACATCTCCATCAGTCCTCATCCCATCTTCGCCTCCCCAGCTCCCATTCCGCTTCTCCTCTTCCCGAGTGTTTGTGTGAAATACACCAGCCTCAGGCTGGAAAGGCACCTGGCAAGGATCTCGGGAATGAATGGCTCTGAAATTTGTAGAAAAGTTGTGTGCTTACTAGATTGAAAAAAAAAAATGCTTCCTTGAATTTCCAAGCGCTAGACCTGCCTCCGAGATCAGCCCAATAAGAGCTGTCAGGGGAGGCTCCCAGCTCACTTTTCCACATCACTTCACAGTTACATCTGGCAGGCAGGCACATTGGAGCGCTCAGCCCCTGAATTAGTGGATTTATTTGGAATATCCCTGCTTTCCTGGCGATGAGCTGCTGCGGCTGATTTCTGCAAAAGGGAGAAATTACTAACTGCACTTTACTATGCAGGCACAGAAACCTGAGAGTCTAAGTGACCAGCTTCTCCCCCAGCATCAGCAGCATCAAAAAGCATGAAAGAAATCCGGAGAATCCTGCCCATTCAGACGGACTGGTTAATATTTTCCTCTCCCTGAAGTAGACCCTTTAATTCCATTTGTGAAGTGGTCTTCGCAAGACGTTTCCTGGGTCATTGCAAGAGTGAGTATCTGTTTTATTGTTAGCTAGTTATTTATTTCTCACTGGTAGAAGGTTTTCTCTCTATGGATTTGTCTTTGACTTGGTGCACCTTGCATACACTGTCACCGACGCTATCTGTTAGAAGGAAAACAGTGTCTGTTTCCTTATAAACAGATGCATTATTAGACTGAAGTGTAGTGGCTCATTAATTCGGATTCTTTGAAATTCCCTGATAATGGGATGCCAGTTTGGGGGTGGGTTGTTTTTTTCTAAAAGGTTCAGAAGGAGTTTTGTATCACAGTGAGCTGTTCGCTGGGCTGGAGAACCCGTTTCTTCTCGTGGTTTTTTTTTTTTTTTTAATTATTATTTATTTATTTAGTACAATAAATCTCTGGACTGTTGTACTATGGTGAATAGATGCAGGGCTGCATTCATGCACTGAAGTAGATTGCAGTTTTCGTGCTGAGAATAAAAATCAGCCACCAGCCAGATATGTAAATGGTGGAGGCTGGAAGAATCATAAGGGGGGGGGGGGGATTTCCCCCCTAATTATCACTGCCGACCCCATGGTTCCTCAAACCCCTCAAATAAATCAATGGATGCAATTGGACTGATTTATCCTTCTCCCCCGTTCAGAAAGGAAAGTCTCCCGTCAGTTCTGCTCTATCTTTCTCTAAGCTGGGGTGGCAAGGACGCTTTAGCTGTGAGTAGTCAAGAGAGCCATCTCTTTCCCATAAGTTGTTTTCTTTTCCTGTGCTTGTTGACTAAATAGTGAATGCACCCGGCTGAAACTTAGGAGAGGGCGCAAACCCCTTAGCTCCAGTTGCTTGTTAGTTGTATCATTACGGAGGCTTCTAGAGAGGAATGCAGGACTGCCAGCCCCTAACGCGGGCTGTTCCACTACGCATTTGATCCTCTGGTTGAGAAAGGCAAGAGGAATAGCATGTTCTTACATTCTGCTTGGATATCACATCTGCTTGGTGGTAACATCCCAACCGGGAGACCCGAGCTGTCAGATAGCATCCCTGCTAGACTGTACCAGATCTACAAGAACATTGTGATCAGCTGTGGAGCACAGAAGGCACCGGATCAGACCATAGCACAGCAAAGCTTCAGCATAGAAAACCCATATATACAATATAATCCAAATTTCTCGTTGGATAATATAGAAGAGATTAACTCAAGTCCTTATTTAGACACTGGCTATCACCATAAAGATGCCAACACTTAACATAAGCAGGGATTCCTTTGTGGTTGATGGCCATTCAGTCATGTCTAGACCCTTTCTCAATTTAAACAGTTTACATTAAGTACCAGACTAAAGGGAATTGAATCTATCCAAACTGGCACATAATAGCATTATAAAACAGGGCTCTGGTTACCAACAGGTATCAAATGCTCCTGCTACCCCCAACGGCCCCTCCCCAAATCTTCTATACTTTCCCTTCCTCTGAATATAAACAATGCAAACTTTCATAAAAGCTGACACGTTTAAACAGCCAACTTGATGAGCTCATCAATGACTAGCCTTTTGTCTTCATGGTCATCATTGCCAGATGTTTCCTTGGGCTGCTGAATGTAAGAAATCAAATAACATTTAATTGTCTATTGTTTTCAAATCTCCAACATTAGTGTTTAATAGAAAGTTGGCTAACAGCTGCTCACTTCAGTTTCAATTAAAGAATATAGCTGATAACTAACAAAGCTTTAGATAAAGAATCCTCTTAACTTTACTTATCCTCTTTTGTAAATTCCTGAGGAGTTTCTTTGCAATAAGGACCAAGAGATATATGTGATACTTCCATATGACTGCAATCTGAAGATATTCCTCTACAGTCCATTGTTAGGAACAAGATGATATATCACAATTGGTTTCCAGGACATGTAGGTTTACTGAAAATATTAAACAAGCAAATAAATAAAAACAAGCAAATGATCCTAATGTACTTTTTCAGCTGTCTTAATCAAAGATAAATTATCAAAATGGCTAAATGCATTGATGGTATTTTGCACACATGTTAAAGCATTACTCATCAAGTCCACAAATATAAAATCTGATAACATTAAAACCAAAAGATCTCTACAATGTAACCTCCTGGCCTAATTGTGTGACCATTTCAACCTTAAAGCTATATGAGGGGAACTGATTCTTATATAATATTCTAGTCTAAGGTTTTCCATCCATTCAACCTTGCAGTTGTGCCTCATAGAATGCAGAAACCCATAATCTTCCCCTCTAAATATTGCTGTTTGCTTTTTAAAATTGCTATTTATTGAAGCACTTTTCAATCTTTCTGAAATACTTATTTTATAATATCATAGGCTTTAAAGGATTTCAGTTTCTATTGCTGTTTGTAAGTTGAGGGCCTCTTGCAGCAGAGGCTATGCTACCTGGAAGCTGTATTTTGTGGACATAGGTACATTATGATATATGGGGGAATAATGTATTGTTAATTGAAATGTGTTAGTCACAAAAAGCAACTTGTGAGGTTTCTTATCTTATAAAAAGTCATTAAATAAAATAATATGTTTGGCTGCTTAACAAATGTTGATCTGTTTATATGACATTAAAGCATCTTTCATTAAAAAAAAAAACAACTTTATCGTACTATGGGAGGGAATCCTCCACAGATTGCTTCATGAGTCCATGCTCACTGACCCTTCCAAAAAGCTTATAAGAGGGTGTCCACGGTCACAGACCAGATATAAATTTGCTTATTACTTTTAGAGATGCTTTCTAGAGAAGTTCTGTCTCTTTTTCACTGCACATTTGTCAATTCCCTAGTAAAGATGTTGATTCCTGAAGGTCTCCGTGCCTTATGTACTTTGCCTGGGACATTTTAGTCAGCGGTTGGAATTAAGGGCTTGGGGGCTCACCCGTATGACCCCTGATATATACAAATAAGTAAAGACCTTGTACTATTACCTCAGCTAGCAGTAAAATTGTTTTAATTCCCATCATGAACACGGGGGGTGGGGGGAGGGAGATGATATATGTATTTTTATGAACAAGAATAGCTCTTTGACAAGAGACAGAGTCAACACAAAGTGCATATTCAAAGCACATGGTGCTGCAAATCTTTACCAGTTATGACAAGATAGAGTATCTATAAACAGTACTTATAAGAAAGCAACTGCTAATGCTACATAGTCTAAATGTTAATGTCTACTCACAGCATTTTGTATAACCAACCATATATTATTATGTATACAAACCACATGTATATTGTATTGCATTTTCCATTTTAAAGCTGCCTCCTTGTAACACTATATCAAGGCTGACCTTTTGGACAAACTTTTAATAATAACAATTGTGTGCACCTTGATTATATCTGCATTTCAGAAAACCATATAAGACTCTGTGAGCTGTGAGATTAAAAATAACACAAATCAAATTTTACTGGTGGGAGGAGAACTCTAAGACTTTTGCATTGAAATGTTTTAAGCATCATTGCTACCATAAGTCTGCATCAATAGAATTCAATTAGATGTTGTAAACTCAACATTTTTCTTAGCCTTGTTGCCATAGAAAAAGTGGTACACTTCATAGCTTTCTAAACATAAATATCTGAGAAAATTTACCCTTTTAGAAATTGAACATAAGTGCCAATACAGTTTACATTTTCAACTATTTCCCCCAGTTCATGAATACTTTTATTAAATTTCTTAGTTTGACAAATCAAATAAACAGCATCAGTACAGTGGCATTTCAACTACAGATGCAATTTTAACTTTTCAGGATTTCTTTCTGAAAATGCAGTGGAAGCAGATGACATCTGAAAGTGGAAAGAAGAGCTGACATGGAAAGGTGCCCTCAGAACGAGTTTACTAGCAGCTGACTCCAAGCAGAAGACCAATTCCTGCTTGTTTTACTCATGAGTAGTCCATTACTATCAATCACCATTTGATGGCAATGGTACTACTTGAGGAACTGGTCCAACAAGGTGCTAAGCACTAGTTATTATCACTGTAGTCAACGGGAGTTAGGATGTTCAAAATCTTGGTGGGTTGGGCTCAGAATTAATAAAATGAGCAGGATTTGGCTCAATTTTGCAAAACCTATGTATTGCTTTTCCTGAGGAGCCTCCACTACATGTATGGGGGTCTAAAGCCAACTTTCTCCCCCAAAAATGTTAAACGTGCACAGGGAAAAATGCCACTCAGTATGTTTTGTTCAGGCTTCTACTCCTAGTAGAAGCAGCTGTGTATTTTGTTAAAAATAGTATGTCAGAAATTTTTAGTTCACCAGCTTGCTTGTAGTTTTCAAACTTAGTGGTGTGTATTAAATCCAAACAGGTTAATTCTAAGAAACTCTACACAGCCTACTTTAAGGAACTCATCTTACAGTTTAAATCCACTTTTAATCACTTTCTCTTTCCTATTACTAATGTTTAATCATACAAACATATATAAACTAAATGCCAATGTGGAAAGAAAATTGTGTACTTCTAGTAGAAGAATGTAATTCATTAATTTTTCAGGCAAATACATATTACTGACAATGAACATCAGTATTAAGGATTGAATATATCTGCTCATTATTTCCTTTCAATTAACCAAATGATCACTGGACCTTCATTTCTACCCTGACTGAACTTGAAATGAGTAGTATAAAGCCAGTGATCCCATGGTCTTTAATCTCAGGGAGTGTGCTTCAAATATATCCAATAGGAAGAAATTTAGTCCAGCATGGCAAATGCAAACGTCAAAAATAAATATAAGGCCTGAGTCTACTCCCGTTAAAGTCAATGAGAAACCTTCCACTGACTTCAGTGGTGCAGGAGCAAGATCTTAAACCCTAATGTCATATGTTGTTGTTAGAGGATAATAACCAAACCTTAGCATAACTACCATAACTACTGTATACTGTCAACAAAGCGCGGCAATGTTACTTTTCCTTTTCTGTATAGATTTTCATTCTTCGGCATTTATTTCAAGGGGAACTTCATACTTATACAGCCTTGAAACCATAAAGACCAAGGGTCATTTTAATCACATTTCGGGTTGATACAGAATAAGGTTATTTATGCTACTTTGCTCAATTGTGCACGATAGATGACATTCTCTAAAGAAAATCAAGGAAAGAACAATAATGGTTTCTGTCGTATGTCAATGGATTACTGAAAAAGAATGAAAAAACATATTTATGGCCTCCATTAATATTTAAACAATTCTCAATAAGAACAGGATAAGCACATCTCAGTTGCTGAAAAGTCTGATGATAAATGATGCCCTAGACAGAGGATGGTTAACACCTAATTCTCAGTTACAGGCCAATCTGTTTGCCTTTTAAGAGCTCTCAACATGGTATGCACAACTTGCACTTTTCCCTCTCACTTTTAAAAGTGTTATAGGTATTTCAAATTATGTAATACACCCTTATAAAAATTAGCATTGGTCTGAGAGGTGAGATTGGCACCAGCTAGCACTATTAAATCTATATGTAGTCTAGTATTCTATTTTGGTGGAAGGAAAAATGCTTTAATCAACAGACTGCAGAAAATAAAAAAATGAGTTCAGTCATATTCTTCCCTTTATTGTACAAACAAACTGAGGCAGATGTGACCGTATTGCGTTTCAGTGTTATAATCACCTAGACCACTTTGGTGGTTCAAATGGAATATGACAATTTTCCTTCTCTCTGTTTTGAGTTGGCACCATCAGCTTCTCAGAAAGGCAATGTGGAGGTGAACTGACGCCCTGACACAGATCAGAGGGAAATCTGACCCTCATGCTCTGGCAAATAAACTTTTTTTTTAAAACTAGGTGTGACAGTCTAAAAGGCATAAACATGGCACATGCTCTACAATATCTGTTTATTTTAACACATAGTTTCTTTCGTATTTATATTACATGAAGGAGCAAGAATTATATAGTCATTTCCTTGAAAATGAAATATGATCAAGCAAGCACTATTGGAAGAGAGATCCTATTATTTATCATTATTCTTTATTACTTATTCAGTGGCAAAAAGCACACTGAGCCAAACACAAGACTTTGCGTACAATCAAATGTCAGATACAATGCAATCATTGAGAGCAGCAAAGAGCATGTGGGATGAGGATGTTCCAAGGTTACTGGCATAGTCAGTTACTGTGTCTTGATGGTTCTGTTAAAGCTTTTTCTTTATCTGGGTTTTTCAACAGCAAATTATCATGCTGAATATTGTAGGACGGCTCATGTGAGCAAGGATTACCCACATGAATGAGGAGCGGAGTATCGGCCCTTGTGTTTCTACTGTAGAAAACTTCAGGGTTTACTGAATTGCCAGGAAAGCATCAGCAGAGGGGAAATAATTCTGCTTCCCACAGTGGGAAGGGTCTGTATCATGTTACTGCCATTACTGGGGAACCCTGTTAGAACTGTGAAAAAAATGGATGAGGAAGCATGAGTGGAAGTGTTGCCAGTGTAACCAATACCTGCAACTAAAAAGGATTGAGTTTAAAGAACAGATAGAACAGTGTGAAGCCAAAGAAAATAGGAATGATATTCTAGCTACTGTGGAAAGTAAACAGGAGGGGGAGAAAGGGCTAAGAGAAAAATAAATGAACAATAGTGAGGAAGAAGGAGCTTCCAGATGTTGACAAAGGAGGTGCTGCAAGGTACAAAAGTGTCTCTATCATCTATGTTGTAGGGTGACCAGATGTCCCGATTTTGGGGTCTTTTTCTTATATAGGCTCCTATTACCCCACAACTCCTGTCCCGATTTTTCACATTTGCTGTCTGGTCACCCTATCTATGTTGGCTATTTTAAAAAAAACAAGGGGCAGTTGCAGATTTTGTACCCATGTAGACAGCGTGTTCAGTTTCTGATCATGGCCCAAGGGAACATCGAGATAATGGGAAGAAACTGTCACTGTTGATGAGTATGTTCCAAATAAGGGAAGCTAATCCAAGGACATTAGTTATTGTAAAAGGCTTCTGATTAACGGTCCTGATGTGTTTTCCTAATTTGAGTGCAAGTTGTCATCTAAAGCTCTACCTGTCTTGCAGGAAGGGAGGATCTTTAATTTATTTATTGCAGGGACTTGAGGTTGTTCAATGGAATTTTCTCTGCAGGGCAAGAACTCCCCTGTGAGACTGATGGAATTTTGAGACTTCAGGAGTATATACAATACCAAGAACACCATGCTCAAGTCAACCAATGCTAACCAAAGCTTTAAATGACTTGGTGAACATACTTCTCGCCAGTTCTGTGCTGCCTATGTTTAATGCACATTTGCCTGTATTGAATCAGGGTGTCAGGGTGGAGTACATGAATGGCACATAATAGTCTGGTCTGCTGTGACCTGCAGCAAGTTGGTCTAATTTCAGTTAGGGTTGGTGTGCAGCTGCTAAGTGGTGGTGGGATCCTGTGGATATAGAGAAGGCCAGACTAAATGATCTGATGGTCCCTTCTGGACTTTAGCTCTATGTTTCTTTACTACCTAAAACATCTTTACTGGACCTCTGATGCCGTTATGTCCCATCTCTCTCTCCATGTTATTGCTATTTTATATCACAGCCAGTCTTCCCAGTGTACGATGAAAGGATAACTTCCTATCCATTCTGACAGACTGTTTGAGTGTATGCTGAAGTATCTGCAAAAAGCCTACGTTGGACAAATATATATCTCACGCTTTTAATTGTCTGGCATCTCTAGTGTAATTTATTTAAATAAATCAATAGTGCTAGATTTTTCACGTAACTGAAACAATTGTCTAAAAATTGACAAAATCCTCCGAAATGAATCGGTGAGGTCAGAGGACTTATCTATAGCTTGTAATCACAATGATCAACAAGGCAGCAATGAACGCAGAATGAAATTAGAAGTGGATTGCCCTGAAGATGCAGCAGTTCGCAAGAGGATACTCAACATTTCCTGATGTGAAGAAACTCTAGAGAGGCTGTAAAATCTCCTTGACTGGGATCATGGTGTAAATCAATGCACCAGCACTGTAATAAAGTGGATTACTTGGCCAGAAAGCCATTCTGTGGTTTGACAAATCTAAAAATAAATTGATTTTTCAAGCTTTTATGACCTTACTCCATTTTCTTTCTTAGTAAGCAGTTTGTGTTAACAATTTTTTCTAACTTTATTAATCTTTATAACAGTTCTATTGCATTCCATCATCTCTCTAGTACCTTTTAAAAGTTACAATATAATTGCAAAATAGCCACAATGAAATTAGTACTGGTTGTTACCAATATGTCAGCTGCCAAATAACCATAACCCACAGGTATGTTATACATAAGATGAGAATTAAAGTAATTATACAGTGAACTCCATATTGTTCCCTATTGCCATACTTATTCTATTGCCCCCATAAGTCAATGGGACTATTT
This sequence comes from Lepidochelys olivacea, assembly GCF_965140295.1. Lineage (NCBI taxonomy): Eukaryota > Metazoa > Chordata > Testudines > Cheloniidae > Lepidochelys > Lepidochelys olivacea. Next base: position 28,330,615 of record NC_140422.1, read on the forward strand.
GTGTCAATTGACTAGGATTTGGCCCTTAAAGTAACTGTAATGTACATGATATCAACTGATGATGGTGCTACATCTGGAAATGATATTACACTGTTAGGCATTTATAATGCTGCAACGTAATTCCAACAAGTGGGGGGAGCATCACCTAACTTGTAAATTCAGTATGGTTGTAAGCTTTTTGTTCTGTGTTTGTACAGCGTTGGTCCATGCCGGGAACTCCTCAGTTCTACCAGATTCCAAACAATAATCATGGTTTGGTGCTGCCTATCCAAAAGCATATCAACACATACAGCAGGTAGATCCTGTTACAGAAAACAAAGTATTCAGCTTTACCTGTGATTTGATTCTCTATAGGTTTTGCTCTGAGAAACCAACCATTTTACAAATATTTTCACTTTGATTATTTGAAACTGTTATCGAGAACACTCTGTTATCTGAAAAAGGGTCACATTTCCCTAGCTCTATTTGTTATATTGAAAAATCCCTTTATTTTACCCACAATCTTGACTCCTAGACTGTTTTAAAAAAATCATTCCCATCTTCATCTCACAGAGCCATTCAGAGAACCAAGCCTGTATTATACATACTCTCAGGCAAAAAGCTTTATTGAATTAGAATTACGGTTGTAGAATTACCTATCAGACATGGAACCTAAAAAGAACAGGACAGTGGGGTGGGAGGAGGTATTGTTTCATGGTCTCTGTGTGTATATAATGTCTTCTGCAGTTTCCACGGTATGCATCCAGTGAAGTGAGCTGTAGCTCACGAAAGCTCACGCTCAAATAAATTGGTTAGTCTCTAAGGTGCCACAAGTATTCCTTTTCTTTTTGCGAATACAGACTAACACGGCTGTTACTCTGAAAAAGAACATTGTGGCTTTTGAAAAAACATTAATGGTACACTTTCACAAACAAACCAAATCACTGGAAATAATGGAAATAACAGTTTAAGAGCCAGACTCTATTCCTGCTGTAGGTGTTTTGTGCTGTTCTGATGGCACAAAATAGCTGGAGAGCCTGCAGATCTGGCCTCATGAAGGGATCCTCAGATGGCAGAGAGCAACCACACCACTTCCTTAGGCCCTGGTATACACAGAGTATCAAGGAAAAGGGAAACATGGCTGCAGTGTCTCTATTTCACAGCGATCCCTGACCACAAAATAGCTTCCTGTGCTGTGTGCAGCCAAGAATAAATTAGAACAACTTAACTTAGGGACCAGGGCAGTCTCTAGCTGGTGCCAGAACTGGAGAAATAGTCTTTTCCCCTTCATGACCAGAAGGGACTGCCTGCCTGTCAAATGGACCAATAGCAGCCATGGGGACAGGAAAAGTGCCATAGTACCTCTCCATAATACCACATCCTGCACATGGATTGCAGTACCTAGAGTGGCAAGAAGAACCCATTTCCACAACTGGCCAGGACTCTGGAGACAGTCCTTTCTCTGTGCGTTGGTTGCAAGCCTCTCCCTTAAAACAGGCTTAGACCCCTCAGCTCCAGGTGGATTGACTTAGTACTGGCAAAGTCAGAGTAATGAGTTCAAATGAGGCTTGCAGTGAAGAGTTCCAGAAGAACAGCCTTCATTATGGAGATACTAATGAGTCTCCTTCATTGTGAGCTGTGCATATTCTCATACATAGCAGTGCTAAAAGCAAAAACCTGTGCAGTTATGAGGGGGATTTGTTCTGTGATGCCTAAAACATGCTGCAGCTTTCCTTTCCCACTGGTGCTGGAGAACTTATTGCACATTTCTGACCACAGCCCTCAAATTAACTGTGCTTTTTGCCAGGTTGTTTTACTGAGTTAGGTTTAATGAAACGTGGTATGTCAGTGTTGTTGCTGCTGCTATTTTTGTTTGTTTGAAGTGTTGCTGAAGCCTCTCCCATGGAGCTATACTGAGATTGGATCCAATCATGGCTAAAGAATCTTGATGTATTAGCAATAGCTAGATGGGATTTAATCCATCTGTATTGCGTGAAAAGTAATGGATCTGAGCTTCCTGTATTTGTTTTAATATACATCTAAGCAAATTTAGGTTTTGCAGCTTGGCAGCTCAGGTAACTAAAGTCTTATGTCCCTTCCCTACCCTATATAACAAAAAGATACAGCATATGGAGTGGCAGTACAAGTGTACACTATCCCACCAATTTGCATCAGCTCTGCTCAGGAGGGAGCACCCTTTGGAGTGAAAGGGGACAGCAGTTCAGTCTTAATTAGATAAATTAGTTGATGTTTTTTAAAAGCCCCTTGAATATGAAAAGTGCTGTGTTTTATTATTATTCAGTCATGGGAATGGCAAAAAAGTGCCAATTAGAGAGGTGTGTCCAAATCAGCAGCAATCTCCGGGTGGGTTCATCTGAAAGATTTCTCTGGTGCAGGTGTAATTCACAGGTCAGTGTGTGTTATGTGCCCCCTTCTCCCTTCTGTGTTGAATTCACACTGGATCTGAGTGTTACAGCCTCACCTACAGAGTTTAACTCAAGCTGGAAAGACTTATGCTTCTAACTCGGGAGGTCCCTGATTTGATCCCTAGTGTCAGCCAAGATAGTGATCTTTACACTTCACAGTGGTTCATGCTGTCCTGAGGTTTGTTTTTCTTTTGATTCACAAGAACAGCAAAATATCAAAAACTTTTCCCCCAAAACAATTTGTGTATTGTTTCTTTCTAAGCTTGAATGTTCCTTCTCCCTCTAATTACCTCCTACCTACCTTAACATATTCTGGGTTCCTCTCACTTTTAAGATCCACAGGGCAATAGCTACAAACCCTCTAGTTCCCCATGCTTTCATTGTCTTCAGAGTGAAGCTGGCTGTTCCCACCCCTCCCCAACCTCTTAGGAGAGAGCTGTCCTTCCACTCTGCTCCTCACCACTCCCTGGAGGGGATTAGGGGATGTGAAGTCAGGTTACGTCTCTTCCTTCCACATTTCATAGAAAATCTCTTCAGAGAATTAGGTTGCATTACCTTCCTGCACTCTCTCTCTCACTCAGTCTTCAGCACTGAGACCCATAACTCACTGGGCACTTACTTCATTTCTTTTTGCATTATCAAAAGTATCATACTTCGAGGTCCAGAGGTACTCAGACTAAGTTTTAGTTCATAACAGCTCTTCTCGCCTTCTTAAAAATATGAGTCTCTCATGGCTTCAGAATTTCTTGCAAGAGGTTTCCACAGCTGTGTTGTCAGTTACTGAAATGAAAACAAAACAAACAAACCTGGAAACTTGTTGCCAAGTGACGTTTTGAGGGCCAAAACTAAAATGGAGCTCCCAAAAGAACTAGATAAGTTAATGGAGGATAGGTCATCAATGGCTATTAGTGAAGATGATCAGGGATGCAACCCTGTGCTCTGGGTGTCCCTACTCTCTGATTGCCAGAATCTGGCAGTGGGTGATAGGGAATGGGTACTCAATGATTGCCTGTACTGTTCACTCCCTGTGAAGTACCTGGGACCATATGCTGTTGGAAGACAAGATATGGGCTAGATGAACCATTCTTATGTTAAACAAAACAAACCCCACAGTTTGTGTCTTTTTACTTGTCTTCTGTTTGTTTTGTTAGCCTTTAGAATTCATGTTTTCAAGTTTTTCCTTCACAAACATGAATACTGGAACCATACAATATATATACAAAAATAAAAGCTGTGAGTCTCGCATAATCATATGACTCAAGAAGTTTAGTCTTCAAGAAAAACACCAAATATCATCAGACACTAGAGCTGGGTGACATTATTTTGACCACAACTTTTTCTCACAGAAAAATGCAGATTCAAGTTGAGTGAAACATTTCATAAATTCATGTTGATATCGCTGAATTGTTTTGGTTGAAACCAAAAATTAAGTTTTTTTTTTGTTTTGTTTTTGTTTTAAAAAGCTCAACATTTGAATTAAATGTTTAGTTTCTGGTCGAATTAAATACTTTGTGTGACCAAAATGTGTGCTTTTCATTTGACTCATCTAAAATTTCACAAAAAAAATGGTTTGTGTCTATATGAAACAAATTTTTAAAAAATTCAGAACTGCTAGCTAACCAAAACAATCAGTGATTTGTACAGCTCTGAGCAACACACACACAAATCATGAGTTGGCAGCCCTGCACCTATCCTCCTAGAGTGTAATTTTCCATAAGATTACATTAGGTTCTGAACCAGTCAATGATTACATATCAGAAAGCCTTTTACAAAACTCCAGCCATGCTATTATCCCCTTTGGGTTATGTCCCAGACATCTTTTTAAGTAACCTACAGTTGCATTTAAGGTTTTCAGAGCATTGTGGCTATACTATAGCAGGCTTTAAGTTGTTAAACTAGCTTCTTCGTCTCAGTACATCTCTTAGGGAAAACAAACACTTCAAAATTTTATTTTAAAGGTGTTTTTTTTTAAATTGGCCCCTGCTGAGCCTTTTATTTATTACCTTCTCTTGTCCGCTCCTCCCCTCTTCCTTTCCCCTCAATATGTTATATGCAATCTCCACATCAGGTTTTATTTGTCTGAATGTTAAGGTCTTATTTTTTTTGCTAAATTATGTTTCGATTGTTTTTTAATGGTTTTATGACGTTGTATAAACAGAGGTATGGGAACATGAACTTGTAAATAGGGTTGATCATAAATTTGATTTTTTTTTCATTGAAAAATTCTGGTGAATCAAAAGTGAAATGTTTTGCAGAAATATGTTGATTTTTATAAAATTTTGGAAAACAACACCACTACCACAGAAACAGAGCATTCCAATGAGGTTGAATCATTCCATTTTAACCTTTTTGGAATATTTTGATTTTCCATTTTTATTCTTTTTTTTTTTGCTAAAATATAATTAAAAAAAATAAAAAGTGGAATGACATTGATGTTATCGGAACAAAATAGTTTTGGTTGGCCAAAACCATTTAGTGTGTGGGGGGGAGGGGAGGGTCATTTTGTGAGAAAATTTCAAAATATTTTGAATTTTGTGCTGTTTTGGAAAGGAAAACAAATTAGAAATAGCAGAAAGTCCTGCAAAATGGGAAATCTGGTTCCTGCCTGCCTCTGCCTACCTAAATGAAATTCATATTTTCTTTCTTAATGTTACAATATTTACTAAAACTGAACTTTTATTTGTGGCCATACATGATTTTTTTTAAAAAAAAATTCTTGCCCTTGCTGTTATGAATGCCTGGTGGGGGGGGAAGGATTCAATCCTTTGAGGTACTGAGTATGCTCCATTGACTTCAAAGAGAGCAGGGCACATGTAGAATAAAAAAGGAAAAATGAGTTACCCACTGCAGTATTATTGCTCAGCTTCAGAGTTATTTGTGGTTAGCTTTTACTGAAAGGTTTATACAGGGTCAAATTCTAATATGCTGGCTCACACTGAGTAGTTCTGACTTGAAATCAAATGCAGGAAGCTGCTGCACAACATTGACAGAAGAACCTGTCCCTTAGTTGTTCTTTTCCCCCCCTTTAAATGGGCATTAAAATTCATTTCCTAGACACTTATATAATCTACTACAAATATAAAACTAGACTTTGGCCTTTTTCTGACATGAAAATAACTTAAGATTTTATAAAATATATTCCCAAGCACTTTATAGCTAACTTTGTATTACTCTTATCTTTGCAGGAATCTTGGATGACAGGAAAACCCAGTGGATCATGTTTTTATAAGCTAAGCAATTTTTATGTTTACTGTGCTGCAAACATATGGAGGAGCTGTAAGTAAATGTACTTTACTGCATGATGAACTGGATGGCTATCATCTGGAGAAAAGCAAAATAATCGTTTCATTTCTGTGGTGATTTGCTAAGCTCGTGGTACAATGCCAGAAAAACTAACGGAGATGCTTATGGATGTATGGACTCCATTAATAATATTATGGATTACTGTCCTTCCTTCCATTTATATGGCTCCACTGAATCAATCTCAAATATTACCAAGTGGATCCAGTATAGGACTAAGTGGGCTCAGTGGAGAACAGAAGGTTTTGAACCGTTCAAAGAGGGGCTGGGTTTGGAACCAAATGTTTGTATTAGAAGAATTTTCTGGACCTGAACCAATATTAGTTGGCCGGGTAAGTAAAGATTTTTTTTTTGCTTTCACTATGAAAATGTACAGTACATGTAGGTCCTCATTGGCCGGGACTCTCCTATCAAGCTCAAGTTTAAAGCTCTTGGTCATTCTAAGTCTTCCCTGATACCTGTAAATGTATGTTTTATAGATATTTACTCCTCTTAGATGTTCATCTCATTTATGTTAGTTGTATAACTCTGACAGGAGAAAGTAGAATGATCTTTTTAGTGGACTGGAGATTTCAGGGTACAGACAACCTGTTCTAACTTGTATTTTTAAGATAGAAAGCATCTTTTATTTTTGGTGATAAAGGAGAACAGATGCAAATTTTTTTTAAAATGTCATTAGCCAGCATACTTAGCTTTTCTCATCTTAAGACTTTTCTAAAAGCTGCTATTTGTTAAGTGCTTATATTTACATTCAGTATTCAAAAGTTTTGATACTTTATGGTCACTTTTCACCTGCTGTCCTGCTACACAAAGCTTTGAAATGCTCTGAAATTTCTCAGAGATGCACATTTGAGCAAGTCTAAACACAAGGATGAAAGTGTACCTTATACAACAGAAGATACCAGGCTAAGATATATTTGTAGAATGACCCTGATGTACATGCCATACAAAATAACATCATAGGCATAGTATTTTGTAACAGGAAGATGGACAGCATGAGTAAAATATCACATGCTTGCCTTGACATATACTCTATCTGGTCTATTACCAGCCCCGTGTTTATTTTTACAGCTCTGTTCATTTCTTTCAATCAATAATTCTGAATTACACTTGCCTTGAAAAGAGATCATGCCATCTGCATTCATCATAAAGCTTGACTAGCAAATAAATGTGTTCTCCTTGTTGGATGTTTGATTTATATCAGAATAGTCAAATACTGTAACATACCATTAACTTTCTGTTTCCTCTGAATAATCAGACATATTATTACCACATTACCTTGGCTCCTAAACTATATAAAATGTAGGCAGACAATGCGTTAAAACATATATAATTTCATGTTAAAGCATTCTGTACATATTACAGTGTACTTCAGGGAATTTCAATAGCTATGCATGTTACTGAAGAAAAGAGAGAGAAAGTATAGAATTGATAACTGTTGCTGGACCAATATGCTAATAGCAATTGTTACCCATTGCTATCTTAAATTGATTCTGTGAAATGATCAGTTTGGGTTCCAAATCTTGGGCCAGGTGGTGCAAACAGGCATAGCTCCATTGACTTCAATTTAAACTAATGTTGATTTACACCAATGGGAGATTTATCTTAATATTCTTTGTTGCAGTCAATAAAGTATCCCAATATCAATGGGGATGCAGAAGGCTTATTAACATACAAATATTCCCAGTTGCATTTAAAGCAATGAAGAGAGCCTCTTTTTGTAGAGTACGTAAAATGACAAGATGATCTTGAATCAAGGCAGTCACTCCTTAGTTAATCCTTTCATTGCAGGGTTATCAGAAAAGTTTGTGATCTTATGTACCATATGTGCAGCAATACCCAAGCACAAGGAAAACTACCCAGAAGGAGTGAGAGAGGACACTGTATCTCAGTTTTGTGGGAATTTATTTTTCAGTGTAAATCATAACCTTAACTTTGCTGTAATGCTCAGTAGTTTTTAGATTTAATTTCCTGTATTATTTTAAATTCATTAATGAAGAGAAAAGAAGGGGGTACGGGACCTCAGGCAAAACTAATAAAGACATCATACCCATTGTCTGCTAGGACTTTGAATCATACTTATTATTACAAAGCCATGATATCCCATTTGCTGGGACTGCTGCATAATTAGTTTACAGCATGATAGAGATGGAAGAGAGTGAAAAGTGAAACATTCTAAAGGCCAGAAATTTTGGGCTTATTTCTGAATTTAAACTTAATATTTTCTAGTAACTCTTGTCTGTGTCTATTGCTATCTCCATAAAATCACCTTTACTTCTGCTTTCTGAAGGCCTGACCCTGAGATTTGTGAGCCCCCAATAAGTTCCATTGTAGTCAATGGGAATTGCGGGTGCTCAACCCTTTTCAAAGTCAGGTTCTAACTCTCTTCCCAACTTTAAAATTGCAGCTGCTTTTTTTAAGGCCTCCAGAAAATGGGGGTATGACATAGCTGTTCTCTGGCACCCTCCTTGGTTTAACTACCTATTCCAGATTCCAATTTAAAATCATCCTCTTGGTCTTTCAGTGCATTCATTTTCCCTGTTATACCAGTATTCTGCAAGTCCCTTTCCTGCTTATTCTATTCCTCCAGTCTTTCGCCTAACCATGATTCTGCACAGTTGGAGGTTGCTCCTTCACTTCTGTTGCTTCCTCTGTCAAGAACATTTTTAGCTTATGATTGACCTTAAAGCTTTCTGAATGCTTTGTATGAAAGGCACTCTATAAAGTACACTTTGTGAGTTATTGTAGAGTGTCTCAGGATAAGAAAGTAAGAAAATAAAACACTGACATGCTGTTACATTTGTTTCACTTGCACATGTGTGTTCTACTGCGTGCATAGCCAATGCTTTTTACATGTTGCATTTGCTACATATTACGAATACTGTTTATATTCACAATACACCTGTACTTCTACAGAATGCTCTGAACATACACGATGCTGTCACAAGACTGAAAGTGCAGTGAACCTAAGAGCCAAACTCCAAAAGTGACTCTAGTTAAACAAAGGCTAAATTTAATGTATAGCTATTTCTATTCCATTTATATCAGTTCTCATATGGCTCTCATCACCTTACTATCAGAGTGCTTGCACAGTTACAGTGGTAATATGTACCAAGGACCTGCCATGTGTGCAAATCAGGTCTTTAGGTCTTTGCTCTGATATGCAAATACAAACACAAGGGTTTGCATACTTAGATAATCACCCATGTACAAGAAAAAGTTGGCACACAATTTCTAAGGCCAATATAGGGCCCTTTGAGAACTCACCCCCTAAAGAATCAGAAATTCTCAAGATAATAGGTCATGCACCCCAGTGGGTGCTGAGACCACTGATTACCTTTCAGGAAGTGTTCAGCACCTCATGACATTGGCACTTAAGCCTGTGTATAAACAAAATGAAATAGAATACTGAAACTCTTTGGAAAAATACATACACGGGTTCAAATAACTTTTTCTAAAGTATAGTTCTAGCTGAGGTAAAAACACACATGCAGAGAGTATGAATTAGGAAACATAAATGTTAGATACCTTAAACCGGGCTTCTAAAATGCTGACAGAACTTTAACTGATGCAGTACAGCTTCACACTTATCTAGTACTATTGTGAATTATCCTTGGGGACTACAAGGTACATAAAGAATTGCACTCTTCATGTGGTCTCTCTTGGATATGACAATAATCTGAGGGTGAAATTAACTGGACAATTGAAAGCTTCTCCTGTCAAATGAAATAGACAGACAACAAGGTCGGTATGGTGGTTGAGTGAAATGAGTAAAGGACTAGGAAGGAGAAGTTCTTGGTTCTAACTTTGCCCTGACTCTGCTGAAGTCAGTGGGATGCTGAAGTCATTTGCCATTTATTTGCATATGAGCAAGATCATGCCATAAACCCCCCTGTGACCATTTCCCCATCTTTAAGATGAGGATATAAATATTGTGTCAGGGTTGTTGGGAGGATTAATTAGATAATGCCCATAAAATACTACACAAATTCTTATTATTTACCTATCAATATTTAGTTATTGTACTATTAACATAATAAGAAATGTCATTGTTCCAATACTGTACATATGCAATACAATTTTAAAAACCTATATGGACTCTAGTCATTCACTTTCAAGTTCACATAAGCTCTGTACTAAATGGAGCTACGCTCCTCCACAAGTATAAATATGTTGTTTAAACCAGTACAGAAACATTACACTTACAAATAATCTTCTTTCAGTCTTTTTTATTTCCGACGATCTGTTCCTTTTTATTCACACATATGTCGACCTGCAATAGGGTAAGTCTAGCTTACCTTCCAAATGTACTACTTTCAGCTTTGGAGGACCTGCATACTGTGTATTTCAGACAGCAGCAGTCAGCTTTCCAGCGATTGACAATCTCATTCAACTGTGGAGTGATATGCCTGATGACACTGCATGCTGCCCCTGAATATTTGATTAGTTAGCTAGAACTTTTACTTGATATATACTGCTGTATGTTCTTAGCCTCTTCTGCATGCATTTACAACTCCATGGCAGATGTACCACAAACTCTGTGGTGTATCAGATGTCACTGTTCTTTCATTGGAGACAACAGCAGAATTCACAATGAAGTAGACAATAACATTAGGAAATATTAGGCAACTGCACAATGTAATAAAATACTGTAGGACATGTTATCACAGCTCCCATTTACCAGTCTTATGGAGCCCAAGATAAATATATAGTACTTGCAATTTGTGATGTGTTAAATGGCGTACAGCCCAGTGTAGTAGACAGACATTTTCAGGGAAAACCTAGGTTGTCTAGTTTATGCATTACACTTATGATTTATGGGTACAGTGCAGGAGACATAAAACAGTAGACGTACATAGAAGGGATGTGAAAATGACAGAAGCCTTTTATTTTTTGTTTCTGGAGTCAATATTGAATAATTCAATAATAAACCCCAGACTCAAAGGAGCTGTACTGACAAACAATCAGACTGACGCTCTTTCAATAGACTGCTCCTCCTGTCCCCATAGACCCTCCCAATTCTTCTCAGGATCTCAGTTTGATTTTTTTCTACCTCCAAAGCCATGTGTTGCAATTGCCTTTTCTGTGTATGTTTGTATGTATCTTTCTATGGGCATGATCCAAAGCTCAATGAAGTAAATAAGAGTCTTTCCACTGATTTCAATGCGTTTTGGATAAGGCTTTTACAGGTGTGAGAACCTGTCAATACGTTCCTATGAGCCTCTCAGAGGTGAAGAGTACAGAGGGACATGATGTGTTTCCAGGTTGGGTCTCGGGCTGGTGTCCTGAAAACACAATGTATTGAGTCTTAAAATGGAAATAGCATCATGAATGGAAGAGGATAGAGTGAGCTATGGGTTCTGCATTGCGCATGTTCATGTGATCAGTGCATCATACGAAGTATTTGCATGTACAATTTATTTTATTTATTTTTATGTCCTTTTTATTTATTTAATTAGTTAGTTAGTTCCATTATTTTTTGTGGCTGCCTGTTAATGCTGTTCTCATTAATGTTGCAAAAGGGATCTGTATCTAAGAAGGGCTCAACTACAGGCTTCTTGCCTGAATGGGGGAAATCAATATTAAGCAGTGGAAGTTTGCAGTTCGTGGGTGTATCCTTTTCAGGGGATGATGTGGTCCTGTGTTAATGCAACATTAAAGTTTTTACAACTATAACCAGAGAAAGGGCCAGTCATGTTACATATATGTAGTATTTCTAATCCTGTTTTCTGCTTCTCTTTGTATTTTATTATTTATGACCTAAAATATGCATCATGAAACATTCAGGATTTGAAATGCTGCCACTGTTGTTGGAGTTTTAGCTTTTTCATTTCTTGTGCAACCTTAATAGTGTATTAATGTAGGACTTTTTTCCTAGTTATTTGTTAATAAACACTCAGAAGTAAACACAATACAATTAATTTTCTTGCCTATTTTTATGCAGCATCCCTCATCTTTTCCTGCTTATTTCTAATGGATGACAATGGCCTTAAAGGACTATTCTGCCAGCTGGGTACCTCCTGAGTGCAGAAGAACTCTGCCATGCCCACCCTGACTCCTTCCCCCCATGAGATCAATTCTACTTTATGCTGCTAGAGTGGCAGAAAGCAAGGCAAAATGATGGGTCTGGGATGTGGCCCACTTTTGTTTAGCACCTATTTGCGTGTAAGGCACTTTGCAGAATACACATGAAGGGCTCAGTCCTGCAATGTGCTGAACACCCTCTGAGACATGCTGTGTGCCCGTTAATGAAATTAAGGGTGAGGAGCACTTCTCTGATGTTCTTGGCACCTTCCTGGATTGGGCCCTAACTTTTAGACTTGACAGACTAGGGTGTATATAATAACACACAAGGAAGGAGAGGCGTGAGGAAGGACATGCATATTGTGGGTATGATTACACAGTGACTCGGTCTAGGAATTCAGGTATTTTGGTGCCCTATTAATATTATTATTACTTAGCATTTGTTCCTTGACATATTTTGCTGACGGCTCACGGATGATGGTTTTTTCAGAAGATTGGTAGATCCAACTGAGCTTAATTCCCTATGTGGGGAAATTAGGTGCTTATTCTAATCAATACACTGAACCAAACTTTTTATTTTTCTTTTAATGAATTTTAACGGTTTTCAAACGTCCATGTAAAGTGCTAGAGTGACACTATGAAAAACTGAGTGGAGTCCTCTGTGACCACGTAACAGATATGACATAATGGTGTAAACTTCCCCACACTGCTCTTCAAATGGATTTCAGTTTCTACCCGGAGGGACCACCTCTAGTGCTGTCAGGACGACTTAGTTCCTCTTGTCAACATAGGTACCAATTAGTGCCAATTGTTCAGGCAGTTTTTTTGAAACAGACACCTGTCCACTATGAACTGGTTTGGCAAGTAGCTTATTCCCATAAGCCACTGAAGAACCATCAGTTGGTAGTGACTTACCATAGCTGACAACACAGGTCGGAGTCAAACCATTAAGGTGAAGGACTGAATAGATCATTATCAAGCCCTGAGAAATATCTCTCTCTCAATCTGCCAAGGCTCAAATGTGGGCTGCAATGTGTGACACAGACACAAAAATTATTCATGCAGGAAACATGAAATACAACAGGATTCAGTTCAGGATTCAGGATCAAGCTGGACTGTGTGTCACCACAGTTTCATGTTTCCTTGTTTCTGAGGTAAATAACTTTTGACAGCAAAACAGAGGGAACATCAGAATGGTGGGGCACAAAGGAAACTTTGGAACTAAAATGAGTGACACTTGGAATGAAGGACATTTGAGAGGTATGCTTAAGACACCCAGTTTTCAATTTTTAGACTAGAATACCTACATATATGACAACTGTCATGAAGAAAATCAGCCTCTGTGTGAAAATAACAAGAAAGGGTTTGCACAATCTTTTTTTCTGCACGGGAAACTCTTATTTAAAATATCTTGGTTCTATCCAGCTGGTTGGTACCTCATGTGCTGCATAGCATTGTGTGACAGTCCCAAAGACTACAAATCTGAGACTGCTGATGTTCTCTCTCCAGTTAATGGGCCGTAAGAGACTTCACAGTTTAATCTTTGGATGTGAAGCAGTCACTCAGCTTAGCTGCAAAAATAAAGCCATGGACCATACAGCACTGCAGTAAATATTTTAGGCATTGTTTAAAGGCTCTAATCTGGTGGAAGTTGAAGTATGTTTTCAGGGGAAATTATGTATGAAAATCATACATGTAGGCCCTGTTTCATCAAATTATTTAATCATGTGCCTAACTTTAAGCATATCAGCTCCCGTGAAGTACCTAGTTGAGTTGGGGCCATTAATAGCAAATGTATAGCTATACCTTTCCTCTCTCCCGGGGGAACAGCTGAGCATCTCTCATGTCTGAAAAGATTCTCATTCCACTATTTCCTTCAAGGCCCATATTTCATAGCCACTACATCAGCTGCTAAGAAGAGATTTCTGTGGCTTCCCCCTGGAGAGTATCCACGTCATTCCTGAATTAACCAGAGGAATTATTAGGAGCAACATAAGAAATCCTTTTCCTCATTCTGGTGCTGGTGCTTGCTACCTTTGTAGCATCCAGCCCCTTGTGAAAAGAGAGTGAAGCCCTGAGCTAGTATTTCAAACTTGGTGTGCTCTGCATTTCTGCTAGATTGCCTCCAGCAATCCTTTCTGAGACAGTCTTTTATTTCATCATATTCCACCTAATTGAGACAAAGAGCCCAGTTGTAGGTAAAACCAACAAAAGGTAGTTTATTTAAACAGACATTTCTTAGCAGGAGAGAGTACCACAATCATCTTCTCTATTCAATCCAGCAACTGTCTTGTCTAATTTATTTTCCCCTGCTGGAGAGTAGCATACATAGAATACCATGTGTTCTTATTCTGAGAATCCCACCAAGTACGTGGCACTGAACATCTAGGGTATGAGCACTGGGCATTGGAGAAAAAGGAGACAGTCCCAACCTTCAACTCTTTCATCAGAATGGATATCACTGTCTTTCTAAGGTCATCATGCCACAAGCTTAATAAAAAAAAATGCTAACCTACTGTAATGACTCAACATGAGAAATCAGGATAGTAAATGCCATGAAAGAAAAACACAATTTTAGATTAATTGTGGAAAATATGAAATATAGACACTACAAATAATATGGATTAATAGAATTACATTTTGAGTTGGGTTCCTACATCAGACACCTGCTATATGGCCCTGATCCAAAAACCATCTATCTAACTGTTAGGAATTCTTCCCTTGATTTCCATGGGCTTTTGATCAGGCTTTGTATTATTATATGAGGGAGCTGGCAGTGATTCCTATATTTAGGTTGCCTAATACTTTCCATTCTAAAATATTTTCTCAAGCTTTTCTTCAAGAAGCTCTCACATTTCCATTGTTTGCAGCAAACATTTGACAGTCAGCAGGGAATAGCCTCCACGACAGAGAGGTATCTTGTCTGTGTCCTATGAAATTCCATTGATCTTTACTGAGATATAAAGTGTTAAAAATTGCCATTTCCCCTCTCTTACTTTTGTTCCTCAGGAATATTATTGCAGCTTGCCAAAATAATAACTAAACACAAACATTCTACAGCCAGGCTCCCAATGCTGCCAAAGCAGCAGCAGCATGCTCTGCAGTGGAAACATGTGGGAACTGCTGGTGCAGATGCATCAGAAGATGGGGGGGATGAAGGCAAGTTGCTCTCACTTCCAGACTAGGTTCATGGTCCCAGTGCCCAAATACCCCTCTGGACGCACAACATGTGTCATGAACCTCCCCACACCTCCTGGCTGGTGGGGGGAGAGAGCCAGGCTGGACTCCTCCCTCCCCCTCACCCCGAGCACTGCCTATAAATCCTTCCAAATTCAGAACGTGGTTTCATTGGCCTATCCTCCTGTCCTGAAGAGCCCATATAGAGGATGATGTTCCCCCAGTTCTGAGGAGAGGGGAGAGAAACAGGCCAGATTCCCCCAAACTACTCTCTGGAATCAGTACACAGACCCAGTCTTTGCTGCAGTGTTGAAGTTCAAGGTTCAAACCCTGATGAGGATGCAAAATGTGGGTGCTGTTACTGTTGTGAATAATATAATTGGATCTACCTTTTCCCTTTAACAAAAATCTAGGAAATTACATAAAATATATTACATTCAAAGAGTGTTATTTAGGTCGTATAGTTGAGTACTCAAGAGCTAGGAAACATCAGATCTGCAGTTGCCGGAGCAACGTTAATTTGGCCCCCTTGTGTGCATGCATTCGGACAGATTTTAATTACATGACCACATACCATTTTTCCCCCACAAGACCCTGCCTCCTTCAGTGCACAGGGTGAACTCATAAGGGGGCTGACTTGAAGCTGAACAGACAATCCTAAATCTGGTATTTTCTGACTTTTGAGAGCTTTACTTTGCAACCAAACAAGCATTATTTTAACATAGTGTTTTAATATAATTATTAGTACATTTGTTATATGCATTCCATGCTGTCTTTTTTTAAAAGCATCTGTCTATTAGGCAAATGTGCTTTCTCATTACTATGCAGTATAAGACATTGAATGTAGATCATTGGCATGTGTGGCAATTCCCATTGTTGCTGTATCATACAGACACCAAAAAAAAAAAAAAAAGCCAGAGGCAAAGTGTTTGTGTTTCTTCCTTCATCCAAAATCATCTGAAGCAAGACTTAACAAATGCGGACTCTTGTATTGGCTTTAACTTATTTTTGTTATTAATGGATCTTGATGATTTTATTGCAGGTGCTACATAACTGCTAGAATATTAGATGAACTGAAAGCTGGTGCTGATCTAAACAAACATGTATACATGGAATTAAACTTACATTTTACTGAGTTTTCATATGAGTAAACAGATACTATATAAATGATTTAACGTGTATAGGAAGATTTCACTTGGCAGGAGGGGATGCATATATAGGTGGGGGGTGAGTTTTAACCTATGGTGAATTTTGGTTGGGCTTTCCCTTTAGACATTGCTGCTGCAGTGTGTAGTTTTTATAAACATTGTATGTACTCCCAGAACACTGGGGTGGTGAAATAACATAAATCATAAATCTTCTTAAATAAGAAACATCCATACATGTTAATGTTATTAATATTATTATTTGTAGTGTCCAAGAGTCAACCAAGATTAGTGCCCCATTTTGCTTCCACTGTTCAAACACATAATAAGAGATCATCCCTGCCACCAAGAGCTTATAATCAAAATGGACCAAACAGTTGGGAGGGGAAATGGAGGCAGAGAGAAGTGAAGTGACCTGCCCCATGTCACACAGCAAATCTACCTGAGAACTGAACCCCGGCTCCTGACTCTTCAATCCTGATTCTCCATCCAGGAGATCATGCTGCCTACCATTGTATCACTAATGGGAACAATGATTTCTCAATATGTCTGGACATAATACTATATGGAACTCTGATAGGAATCAGTCTGATAGATTTTTTTCTGGTGTGAGACAGAAATAAGATAAGATAGGGTAATAATGAGCGTGCAACGGCACATATTAACAATTTAAAAGCTCCTATAATAAAACAAATGAATGTTTTTAAACTGATTGTACCTAAGGCTCATTGTATCTGTGGTGTTATCACATCTTGAAAATGATGAGAGGGAAATGGTTCATGTTTTGCTGAGATGGATTTCTAGCATCCTTCTCAGGTGCAGCAGTATTGGTGTCTCTTTGATCAATCAGCCTGCCAAACGCCTAAATCTCCACCACACGGACGCCCACAAGTTACATCTGGGTGGGAAATAATTTTCCCATCCCATGAGAATTTTTGAAATTTTGAAACTTTGTGTATCCCAAATTGGGAGGAATAGTCTAAATCTTGAAAATTTGCATGAATTGCCAAACCTTTTTTCTTTCTTTTTCTTTTTTAGGTTCAGGTCAATTGAAATGTTGTTTGGATAATTTCCCTCCCCCTCCCCTTTGACCTTTTTTTTATTTTTAAACCTTTTTTTAGTTTAAATTTACTAACATGTTGACATGAAAAGTCACTTTGACTAAAAAATGTCCCCAAGCCTTTTTGTTCTGAAAATATCAAAATCGGACAAATTCAAAACTTATTCCCTAAAATTTTGTGAGGCTAGGAGATTTGTCAAAACTAAAACTGTTCAGGAAAAAGAAAGTGTTTAAAAAGTCTTAACCACCTCTACTACTCTTGGCTGAACGAGAGTCAAAGAGAGGGATGCTGCCAGAATTCTACTGAAAATAAGAGAAGTAGAATATGTATTAACAAATGCTTTGAGTTTTAAAGGAATTTTTAAAATTAGCAAATTGTGAAGAGCCAGATTTTCACCCCTGTGAGGACACCCATCTGAAATAAATACATCACATACTAAAGGTACATCTCATGCACCATGTAAACGTTACAAAAGTGGCCACAAGATGCTGTAGCCAATCTCTCTGCAGCACGTTGTCGTGCTTCACCAGTCCCCTAAAAGTCTGGTAGCATATTGTGTCTCCATGAGTTCAGAGGTGAGCACTGAAACCTCTCCAAACACTAGGCCTTCCAGTTTCTAGCCCTCACTGGGTTCACATAAACGCTCGCACACTTTGAATAACATAGAGGATTCCTTTACTAGGGCTGCCAGCAATCGAAGATGAAAATATTCTAGGCATACTTGCTTTTATAGTATCATCAAAACAAAACAAGCCTACACAATTCCCAATGCCTATGCTGAGGGGCAGTGCAGTACAGTTCAGGGATATGAAAGGAGCAAGTTCAGAGTACAGCCCCCCTGCACCATTCTCCTGACTGTAGCCCTATGTTATCCTGCCTTCCACAGATTCCCTGCTAATAATAGGCTGTGTCTCTTTCCAACTCTGCGGCCCTGCCTTCCAGGCTGTCTGCTATCCAGCCTTTCCTCTGCAGAAAGCTACCAGACTGCTTCCTCCAGCCTGCTGCTTCTTTCCAGGTGTCTGGTTTTCAGCTGGAACACCCGGTCAAAAAGAGACCCTCCCCAGCCCAGTGAAAATGACCAAGTGAGTGAGGGTGGGGGAGAGTGAGTGATGGAGGGATGGGAGATGTATTGAGCGGGGCAGGACCTCAGAGAAGGGGAGGGGCAAAGGTGTTCGGTTTGGTTTGGTTAGAAAGTTGGCAACCTGCCTCATGCATGGCCATGGACTCCTTCCCATTGACCTCTGATTTGTCTTTCTTTTTTTGCTTCACCCTACAGTAGAGTTGAGCAAGAATTATTCATCAAAATAATTTTTGATGGAAAACATGGGTGTGGGGGGGAAACGATTTTCCCATTGGGGAAAATCAAGCCAAAATATATTGATTTGGTTGGACTTGATTTGAATTGGAATATTTCATTTTGTTAAATGACCCAAAACATTTAGTTCTGAGTCAGTTCAACATTAAACGGCAATCTATTGTGGCAGATGGCACAATGGGAGTTGTAGTTCAGGACCCCATTCTCTCCTGTGTCCTGGGCTCCATGGAGAACTACATGTCCTAGGATGCAATGTGGCCTCCCTCTGACCAAGCAGCCAGGTGGGTGTGCAATGGGAGATGTAGTCTAGTTAGAGAGCCCGGCCCCTTGCTCCCAACTACAGCTCCCATCATATACTAAATACAATAGGGAAATGCAGTTGAGTTTACCCCAAATGAAGAGTTTCATTTCAGTTCAATAAACTGAAATAAAATGTTTCAATTTTGGGAATGCCAAAATGTTTTTTTTGTTTGTTTGTTTTGGGGTTGTTTTTTTACAATAAAAGCAAAAATGTTTTAACATTTCTGGATTGAATTTTTTTCAGACTATTTCATTCTGTCAAACCTTTCAATATTTCAACTTTTTGGCCTATTTTGGGATGAAAATAAATGTTGAAATACTGGAATTTCTGGTGGGACTGAAATTCTTTATTTTGCTCAGCTATCCACTGGAAATTATGGAGTCCTTTTCTAGCTATATGTTGAATTGCAGATTACAACCATATCTAGTGATGAACCTGTAGGTTCATTACAATCATTTTCAGAAGTGTTGCTGAAATGTTTATATTCAATATTTGAAAAGAGAAGAATATTAATAAAGTTAAGTCCATGTTCATGCCAACTGATGTCTCCAGTGCAGATGTCTTTCTTAGTTACTGCAAATTTCATGGATTCCTCCAAAGATCAGAAAATATAAGAATTACTCTCACCATTTTAAGAAGAGCAACCTAGAGATGCATCACTTGAGCTGGAAGGCTTATTTTCTAAAATACTTTCTTTGTCTGAGCAAAGCTCTCATATTTCAACAGGGTAGGCTTGTACACTAGAAGAATATAAATGTTGATTTCCTTGAAATTCCATTTCACTTCTAGAGGCTTTCAAAACTTCAATAATCCACTAGAATCTAGACTGGTACATGCCAAAATAAATGTAAAAGAATTCTGTCCTCTTGGTAATTTTCTCACAGTAAAAACCAGGACATAATATTCTGGAAATTCATTTGACCTGATGTCCCCATTAGCCATAAGGGACATTTGTTTCAGAATTCTTAGGAACACCAGTAATCCTACAGTATTCAATCCTTGATTTATTCTTTCCGCAGCAAGTCCAGTAGTAAACCTCTTGTCCTTATTAAGCCCTTCTAATATGTTATATTTTAGAGCAGTGTTTCCTAAACTTGTTCCGCCGCTTGTGCAGGGAAAGCCCCTGATAGGCCGGGCCAGTTTGTTTACCTGCCGCGTCCGCAGGTTCGGCCAATCGCGGCTCTCAGTGGCCATGGTTCGCTGCTCCAGGCCAATGGGAACTGCTAGAAGTGGCACAGACCAAGGGACGTACCGGCCGCCGCTTCCTGCAGCTCCCGTTGTCCGGGCACAGTGAACCGCGGCCACTGGGAGCCCCGATCGGCCAAACCTGCGGACACGGCAGGTAAACAAACCGGCCCGGCCCACGAGGGGCTTTCCCTGAACAAGCGGCGTCCCAAGTTTGGGAAACACTGACTTAGACCCTTAATTTCTATTTAGGGAAACTTTCTGTTCTCCCCTCCAAAAAATCCTTGGAATGTGTTTTCAATCACAGTTTGTAGCTCATCAAATTGTCTGGGCCTGGCAGTTCCAAGCATTTTAAAATATCCTTCTTTAAATCCAGCAGTTTGAACTCAATCCAAGATCTGTTCAGCAAATCTGAGCACTGCTGCAGAGCCAGTTTGACTGACCCTTCCTAATCCCTGCCACTACAAGCTCCAAGATATAATGTGTGACCTTCTTCAGCTCTTCCATGCTAGTTGGTATTGGGAATAGTGTGGAGATGTGAAAGAGACATGAAAATAATAGGGAATGTGATGATGACTGGTGTGTGTATTTTTGGAAGGATTTAGTGGAAGGCTTCTTGTTAATCAGGAGGGGCCACAGTAATTGGGAGGACATCTTGTTTTATAAGTGGGATGGAGTAACTACCAAAGAGAATTAAGTAAAGGAGTATAAGAATCCAATATCACTCTCATTAGCAGTGCAACTTGTCCATGGTGGATTGGGACCTCATGACTGTTGTAACCTATGTCATACATTTAAAAATATTAATGATTTTTGTGAGGATTGCTGCTTAAAACCCTGCGTGGCAATGATGTGTTCTGGCATCTCAAAAGGAATGTACTGTTTATGAGACCATTTTTCATCACAGCCAAAATCTATTATGTAGCAGGAAAGTCACTAAATTGCCAAAGTCAGCATTTTACATCCTTCCTGTTGCTCTCTCACACACATTCAAAATCCCACATTCAGTACATAAAAATTATTTCCACTTTTTAACACTTTCCATCTGAGGCTCTCAAAGCACTTTACAAATGTCACTGCTTGTTTACACTTGCAAGTTAATTTCATATTAAGATAGGGTGTGAATTTAAAGTGCAATAACTGTTCCTGAATAACTCAATGGGTAGAATAAAAGACCTGAAAGAAGACCGCACCTCACAATATTGTAGATGGAAAAATGGAGGCATGGAGAGGTTCCGTGGATTGTCCAAGGTTACATATTAAATCCCCAGTCCCAAAATTGGACCCATGGCCACCTACAGCCCCAGTGACTGCTGTGAGACTTTAGGTAGTTGGACTATGAGCACAGATCATTGCATCATCATATATCTAGGCCCATAGAACCCAAATCTCCTAGTCCTAGTCAGTCCCATGCTATAACCACAAGACCATTCTTCCTCCCACACAGAGTAAATTATGGATTAATGTTAAGGTAATGATCACCCTAACTTCACAATAACTTTTTGAAGTTGAGTTTGAAGTAGAGTTGTAGCCATGTTGGTCACAGGGTATCAGAGAGACAAGGAGGGTGAGGTAATATCTTTTAACAGACCAACATCTGTTGATGAGAGAGACAAGCTTTTGAGCTGAAAGTGCTCTGTGTACCATACCTACCTTGTTTGAAGTAGAGACATTTTGGCTTTTCAGTAATACACAATGCAATTTATGCCATAACCTTTTTTGGATCAAAATACTTTAAAAATAACTGAATTTAATATTGTTTTCTTATGTCTTCAAGCTTGTGATTTAATTGTTGAGGACAATAACAATCTTGACATTTGCATAATTGGAATATCTTTTCATTGACTGAATTATCAAAAGTGGAGTAAAAAGAGAGAGTTTAATTTCCAGAAATCAAATTCCACCATGTTTCAGTGCTTTGCAAATCTTAGTTTATCCTGGATTCCTTCAGAAATGTAGCTTTGCTCACTGGGAATGCATTACCCTTGCCCTGGTTATGTAAGAAGAGAAATGAAAGAATTTTTACTGGGGAACATTTATCATATATATTTCTAAATTTCTCTTCTTTTCACCTGACTTTTAATAGAAAAAAAATCCTATTAAGCTTGTTTGTGGTGATATAAATCATTCAGGCTGTCAAATAAAAGCTGATAAATTTTCATTTATCTGAATTAATGATGGGCAATGTATGTGGTAAAGTGGTATCCTTGTATATAATGCATTACACCTAAACTATGCACAGCTTTGTCCTTGCTACTGTGTTGGCCTTTTGTTACAAAGAGCAGTAGCAACAGCCAATAACCACTTAATAATGTTTTTTTTCTCTCTCTCCTTTATTATAGCTTTAGGTACATTCGGCTCTCAGTAATTATCTTATTCATAATCCTCTGTCACAAGTAATATTTTCAGCATCTTGTGAAGCATAATTGGAAAATATTTTCTTTTTATGCACACTATTCCTATTCCCCTTTTAATATACCTTTACCCAGGAGTGCCTTCCTTAGGAACAACCAAGTGAGCATAATTTCATACAGGTAATCAAATCTCTCAAACACTGGCATATTTTCCTTCATTTCAGTGGGACAAAACGTTAACCTTCAGACAGACCTAGTCATTAAAAGAAAGAATTTCAGTTTACCATTAGGACTCCTTGTAAGCCTGTAGAAGGAAACGTGAACAGAAGTTGTTGTTTGAGTTACCAGTACTTTATTTCCCCTGTAGGCCACCTTATTTGATTATTGGAGAACTGCAGTGGAATGAATATAGTTTGTCTAAAGTATGTATTATTTAAACTTTGGCTTGAAGCACTGGCTTATGGACTGTTTTGTAATTTGTTACTTTGTATTTTTTGTCAGCTTGACACTTGCAGACTCCAAAACATATATGAAGTTTTAGTTTAACTTATAAGGTTGAACAAGAGGAATATAAAGGGCAGGGAAGAAATAGGCAAGTATTTAGCATTTTCTGGGTTGCAACACAGTACAGAACAGTTAATTTATTTCACTCCTTCCCAAATAAATCATGTGCTGAAGTGAGGACGAAATCCTCAGCTAAATTGCAGATGCAAAGATAAAGGAATAGTTTTAGGCAAAACAGATCTGTTACAGCAACACTGTCAAGGCTAGCAAGGTAGGCCTAAAATGAAACCTCTGAGCTTTTGTTTGGTTTGTGGGCTTTAACACTCACATTTCCATATTCCACTGCTCTGCCTGCTTGATCTTAGAGAGCACAATTCTTGTAATTTTCAACATCATGCCTACATAAAATAATGGAGCAGAGAGTCAGAATAGATGAATGATTTGATCCTTCTGATCATAAACAGATCCAGCATCCCTCTGGGTTTCCTGATGGAGGGTCATCCAACAGAGTAGCTGTCATTTACCAATGCTGCATCCCTAGTTTTAAATAAATCACTAGATTTTTCAGAATGAGCAGGAATATTTTTTGTGGTAGGTGAAGTATGGTTGTTGTCTGTATTGTTTTCAACTATAAATCTTATACTCTAATATTATTGGACAGCAAGGAATGGGTAGTAATTGCCTAAGCCCTTTTTTTGTTTTTTTACTAACCTTAAGAAGATATTGGATCAGACAAAGGTCCATCTCGCCCTGTGTTCTGTCTTCTGATGCCAGTGCCAGGTACCCCTGAGGGAATGAACAGAACAGGGAATCCTCAAGTGATTCATCCCTTGTTGCCCATTCCCAACTTCTGGCAAACATCCATGACAATCCTGGCTAATAGCCATTGAAGGACCTATCCTCCATGAACTTATCTAGTCCTTTTTTGAACCCTGTTATAGTCTTGATGATTAATTTAAAAAAAAATCCTATTTTCAGTTGGGCCAAAATCTGCTCATAGATATATACATTCAACCCCAGGGATTTCACTGGTGTTTCATGGGATTAATTGAGCACAGATCTCATATTTGCTCAAATCTCATCTCAAGCTCTCCCTATTTTGCAAGACTTTGCAAATAATACATACTTTCAGTGTGTACGGGTTTGCCTAGTTATCTATCTATCCACCTGTTAGTTGAAACCTTCCCTTTGATTTGCTAAGAAAGCAGTGGGAAAACCTGGTCATTCAGCACAGTGCCTTTTCAAAGTCTCCAAACTTGTAGGCCTAACAAGAACTCAGCTAATATCTGTCTTGCTTTGTCTACTGTGGTATAGCTAAAGTTCAATTACTCATACCCCACATGAACCCCCACCCCTGAAAAAAGAAATATCAGACACTTACAAATTCTCTTGAGAAGGGTCCAAGCTGCAATTTTTGGATACTGAAATGAACTTTTAAAAATATTTGGAAGGGTTTTGCACTGTGATTTTGGTACAAGTCCATCTTTGCTTTCCAGGAGCTCAGTCAAGCCAGATAAATCTTTAATCCTCTCAATCATCTTGTTTCACACTGGTGCACCTAATGTCCATTCTGAATAAGATTTGCTAATTCAGTTATTTCATGGTGAATATTACACTTTACGTTTTCAGCAGATCCCTTTAGTCTTCCTCTTGGAGCAAGTGAAGAATTTCTGGCTAAAATTCACAAGTTTGAAAGAGTTTGATCACTGGAGTTCTGATGTCTACAAACAGCTGGCTGCAGCTCTAGTTTCTTTGTGCTATAGTTAACAGCCCATCTATATCACCTTTGAATAAAGCTTTCATCCACAGAAGATAGTTTGTCATCTAGGAAGTTGCTTTCTTTGATCACTTACTTATAGTTTATTAAGAGAGATCTAAGAAAGCCCTTGGCACCATGATTTACTGGTACAGGTAATCACAGTCACTGTGGTTTTAAACTAGTAATAGTTTATTTATGTTAAAATGCAAGGCTGCTTGGTTCAAAGAGCACCTGTTTAATCAAGGATTGCAAGTCATATTTTGTACATACCACTTGGTGCATAGCTGAATAGAATATCAAAATGTAGCTGAAAATTGTTCTATGCTTGGTGGAAATTTAATCTTTCATGGGAGAATTATGAGAAGATACAGTCGCTTCATACTCAGGACAAGATCAGAGGATATCATCATGCTGTAGAACATAGTGGTACATGTCTTCTCGCACACTCCTCTAACTTAACTAACTTACATCAGATCACTACTTATTTAAACCAGTGTAAGCAAGAGAATAAAGCTCACTGGCTTCAAGGTATCTGCATATTCACTTGTACAACTCCAGATTGAAGAATCTGGATCAGTATCTGTAGCATTGTCTGTCCATTTTTGAATTCTTGAAGTTTGTTTCCAATTTCCTAGCACTTCACAATGTAGTCTGGTCATAATTCTAGAAGAGGATACGGGGGATGACACAAGGTGGCTGGATTCTAAAAGGAAGATGGGTCTCAGCCATACCTGTGTTACAATAAGCTTGCCTCCCCAGTTGTGGAGAATAAAGGTCCTGTGATTCAATCAAGCCCTACCTTATTTAGCCCTGAGGGCTGAGGAGAAAGGGAGAAGTGGAGGAGGAGATGGCTGTAGCTGCAGAGAGCAAGAAGGCTCCTGCAGGAGACCCTGAGAAAGCAGGAGAGAAAAGGAATCCCACTAGGTGGAGCTGAAACTGACCTGTCAAGTCAGAGAAGAGGCCAAACTCCAGGTAAAGCTCTGGGAGTCACTGCTCTGGTAAAGAGTATTAAAGACTTTGAGTAGAGTGGGAAACCCAGAATGGGTAGAAGGCCATTTTGGTTTGTGCTCTACTTGGACTCCCAGCGGGGAAAAAACAAGAGAGTCTACACTCTGATAACACGAGCTGAGCCCAGGAAGAGCCAAAAACCTTTGGTTTATATTACCTTGGGACTATAGTTGAAGCTGGTGTTTATTTTGGGCTGAGCCTCATGAATTCCCAGGAGAGATGGAAACCCTGGGGAGGAGAAACTGAGGCAGGGGCTACTGCAGAGTCATCGTAGGCCCTGAGGGAGTACTCAGAGGCACTTCAGTACTTAGTGGGGTTGTGCAGTAGTTAGAAGCTACTAACATAAGGAATATCATGCTGACCTGCAGTAAAGTTAATGATTGTGAATGGTAATGATAACAATTATAATGAATACACAAAACATTCTTATGTACCAGACACAGTATATGAATAATGTGGTAGAATTCTAGCTTGCTTCAGTCTGTACTTGTCTGCAATGAGGTATCATGTGCATGAATAACATAATGTAGTATTAATAATTCCTATTTCATTTTCAATAACATTCCTTTTCAGTCTTTTGCAGTTTTCACTTATGTTTACAACAAGGGTTTCCCATAATATCTCCTGTAATATGTCAAGAACACATGCAGTATATTGGTCTGTATGACTATAGCATAACTGATTGAAGAAAATGAGATTATACTCTCCTGTTCTCTTACAAATGTACTATTTATACAAAATATTTACTCTTGATTCTATACTTGGGGCTAGATTTTTATAAGTGTGCATGCACAATAATGTATGCTCTCTTCCCTGTTTAATTTGCATGGGCAGTTACCATAATTGTCCAGGCAATTCATGTAACACGCCTGTGAAGTAGTTATTTCTCACTGTGAGCATTTTACAAAAGGGGGAACTGAAGCATGAAGGAATTTGTGGCAGACCGGGAATAGAACTTAGGTATCCTTCATCACAATCTTATGTATTGTGGTTAGCAGCAGAAAAACAAGGCAAACATTATTGTACGCTAAGAATTCATTTGTAATTGCCTGATATGTTCAACTTTGTTTTAAACTCTCTTAAATTTGTACAGCTTATACTTGTAAGTAAATCTGGGGCCAACTGGAAGCAACTGAACATTTTTGCTTCAATTGGTGTGGGCTCAAACATCTGAATCCCTAATAATGTTTGCCTGTTCATCTTGGCCAGTACAGTTCCAAATTAATGCTAGATAAAGAAACCTGAAAGCCTGTTAAGAAACATCTGGCATTCTTTTCTAAATGTTCTAATTCTCCAGCACAATCTTTTACTTCGCTTAGATAAGAGCACATCCGAAAAAGCACTCTTTACCCTCACCTGTACTCTTTAAATCACACTTCAGCATCTTAAATTTTCTACATACTGTAGTTTCTTTCAACAGTACATAGTCCTTTCACTTTCTCTACAGAACATTCCATTACAGGCACACTAAATGACACAGCAGCACTGAAGTCTGAGGTCAGTGGAGTTCTTACTTACATGTGTGACAGCATATGCCACGTCTTCTTTCAAAAGGGAGATATTTTTTACAAATAAAGCATTCTGAACAAAGCTGTACAGTCACAAGAAACCTTGACTCTTCCCCTTGATGATCTCAGTAAAGAAAAAGTTATGTACTGAATAGCTTCTCCAGACTGTCCTCTGCTTCTCTTCCAGTAAAATGAACTTCTCTGTACTCCACTTCAATATACTTGACATCTTTTATTGTGCTCAGGTCATGCACATCTTTCTTCCTATAAAAGGACTAGTTTTATGAACATTTATTCATTATTCTTAAGTTCATGTTGAAAAGACATGCCTATTGTCAACATTTGCTTGAAAAAAAACCAATCTTCTTTTCTCATACTTTTTATTTTTATATTTCTACTGGGAAGGTAATACACTGGTGGGGTATCTAGGAAGGATTGAGAAACGCTTGGAATTTTCTTCCCTTTGCTATTTGTCCAAGCAATGAAAACAACTTTAGGTGTATTCACCCTGAGCTTAAATGTAGGGATTTCATCATTAGAGCTGGTCAGAAGATGGGGGAAGAAACAAGAAAAAAGACATTAATTTTCAGTTTTTGCTGAAATTTCTAAGCAGCTCTAGTTATCATGTTGGATGTTAATCAAAACCACTATCCATAAAATTGTAGTACTGGGAATGCTGTTGTATCTGCTAGGTCTTGCCATCTAGCACATACTGACCCAGGAATGTTAAGGTTTTGCTCCTTTCTAGTGTAAAACAAAGAATATTTAATCTAGACTGCTGCTATCTGCTCTTCTGTCTCTTTTGTTTTTTTTTCTGAAGAGATGCACATATTTAAACAATGGTTTTGTAAGAATATTCATGTTATAGTTAGGTGACCCCTTTGCTCTGCAACACATTTTTTAAAGTACTAGTTACTACGAGCATGCCTCCCACACTTAGTCTCACACATCTGTGCCGGACAGTTTCATGTTTCTCCACGTGTGCTATTATTCATCTCAACTCATGTTGAACTCATATAGCATAAAAATGTGATACTCTTCCTTGAAAAACTGGAAGTGTATACTCAGAAATTTCCAGTTGTGTACTTTGTTTGAGATGAGAGACACTCTTGGTATCTATATTGGCTTCTCAAGAAGCACGCAAGGAAATTCTCTAATGATAACTGAATGTTTGTGACGGGCAAATTCCCTCCTGCTGTTCAGAACTGGAATTTGAATGAAAACCATAGGAGGCTGGCCCATCTCTGATGAAAACAGTTTTTAACAGCATGAATTTATGAATCTATTCAGTGCAAATGAGAGTTTATTATGCTGAGAGTCTAAAAATGATGCTTCACTTATTAAATTAAACCACAAAAATTGTATTCAGAAAATGTTGGAGGCTTGAGTAGACATTTGAGAGAGATGAATTTCAGAGTTAAGGTTGAAATTCTATTCTTCACTCAACGTATGACAGGCAGTAGTTTCAACAAAGGACTGGGTGACGGGACTTTTATTCTCTTCACACATCTGCAGTCATTTCTGTATATGGACTTAATCTCTCTTCCAGCGTCTTAAACCATAAAATGGGAATAATTAAATTTACCCATCTTTGCAAAGCTCATTGAGGTCACTGAATGAAAAATATTTTGTAACTGGAAAGAATTATTATCACTGCTCATTTCTGGACCTTGTGGCTAGGTAGGTGCACCCCTGCTGGAAGCCTGGCGGTCCTGTGTCATCTTGCACCAGAATAGAGCAGTGAGAGGCCCTCTGGGCAGCCTAGAGCAGCTACAGAGGAGCAGCCAATCAGAGGGGCTGCTGGAGCAACCAGTAAGGGGCCAGAAGGGCCAGATAAAAGGCAGGCAGCAGAACAGAGACTTCAGTTGCTGTGTGGAGCTCAATGAGGGAGGACCCAGTGCCTGGTTGGCGAGATGAGCCACAGGACCACAGACAATTCACTGCCAAGAGCTCACCAGGCAGAACTGAGCCCAGGGAAGGCTATGGAAGACCTGATGCCTGGTTGCCTGGATGAGCACCAGGACCATCAAAAGATCAATGTGGGCAGGCTGACTGAGCCCAGCAGACTGAGCAAAGAACCTGGCTAGACCAGGCGAGGGTACTGAGATAGGCCCTGCTTGTCTGACTGCAGACTGAGCCCAAGGAGGGCTACTGAAAAGAACACCAGCTGAGGATACCAAGATGGGTCCCAGCTAAGTGGTTGAAGAAGGCAGTGCCTCTGGGAAGAAACATAAGAGCTTTGGCCCCATACCAGGGCTGGGATAAGAACTCGGGACTGTATACCCCAGAGGGCTGAGTCTCTGAAGACCCATTGAGAGTAGCAGGGGGCAGGTCGCACTTGCAAGGGGCAGGTGCCACCCTGTTGAAAGAACTAAAACCAAAAGCTGGTTCACACCCAACCAACCAAAACAGAGCCACCTCACAAGAAGTGGGTGGCACCCTGTGAAAAGTCTGTGATTGCGGGCACTATTGAATAGAGAAAATGGGCACTCGCCAGAGGCAAGGTACCGTTGCCATTACAGACCCTTATAAGAATATATACTTTTGCACAACTACTGATGTTGGCAACACATGTGTAAATCAGAAATAACTCAAATGAGTGTGCATGTGTGTATTTTGAAGATTTACCTTTGTATAAATGACAGAATTTTCCTCCATATGTATTACAATACATAGACCCAAATAATTCTAAGGCTTAATGCCAGATTTTGATATCCAGTCTGCCAGCTGTACTGTGCGCTGCCCAGCTCATCCAAACCATATGTCTTGAGCAAACAATCAGCAAAGGGTGTTAAAAGCTTTGAAAAGGATCTCACTAACAGCAAGTCAATCTGCCACGTGGATTGCCGTATCAGTCTGGATTATAGTTTACTCTTCCAATACTCTGAATATTGATGTCATTGCTTTAGAAAAGGCTTGAATGTAAACTGTGCTGGAAAGATTGGTGGCTATCCCAAGAATTTCCATAAATTATTTTTGAAAATCTGTCCATAATTTGAGGCTAGAAAAAGTATTTCTCTTTAGAAAACAAACTATCATTTCATACAGGTGTCCTCACTCCACCAGAGCCCATTTATCTTTTCATTGTATGACATCACTTCAGTCAACATCTTCTGGATGTTTGAAATGGTCAAGTCAGGAGTTCGGTGGCGACTTGAGGCTGACATTTACTGTGCATTGGATTCTGAATCTTATAAGGTGTTGGCTTTTATGTACACATATCTACCTCGTGTGCTTCAATCTTTGTCCTGTGTATCCCAGATGAGGTAGATGGAAGTCCAGGCTGAGTTGATGAGGGGCTGTGGTACTTGTATGCATGCATCCATGGATCCTTACAATCTACTGATTAAAAATGCAAAGTGAATTTGAAACTAAAGAGAAAACATTGCCAATAAAACTGGTAGTAACGCATCTTCTAAGCACTGCTGCTGGAACTCGGGAGAGTGGGGGGGGAGACCTTTTAAAAAGTGGGTGGGCCATGCCACCTCGTCTTAACATGGGCATAGTTTGGGGGCAAAAGGTGGTGTTGCCCCACCAAACTGCAAGCCTCAGGAAGGTGTGGAGCAGCACTGGCAGGGGCTGTGCTTCACAACAGGGAAGCTGACGATGGTGCTGCAGGTGCCAGACAGTGGCTGGTGGGAAGGGCAAAAGAATCACATTCTGCATGGCTGGCGAGCTATAGGCAGCTGCACTAAGTGCCTGAGGGGAGGGGGCAGGGGACTAGAGCAACAAGAGAGTGCAGGGTTAGCGGTGAAGGGGGCACAGGAACATTGTGCTGGGGTTAGGGGAGAAGGGGTGCAGGAATCCACTTTAGTCTTGCCCTCCCCCCCCCACTTCTACAAAGGTTCTGGTGCCCTTGCTTCTAGCTGTATTTATAGTCCAGGATCTGGATCTTGATAGTGTTCAGGTCTAGAATGTTCAATAAAGGAAGAACTTTGCATATTGATAGCATTATTTTATTTATATCTCCAGGTTAGAATAAAATATTTTTTGCCCTATCCAGTCCTAGCTGAATAGAAAAAGGAGTGGCTTACACATAACTGGTGAGACTTTTCTACTTCTTCTTGCCTCCTATTGGCATCTGTTACACAACTTTTGAAACAAAATATCCAAGAGCAAACCTGAATAAACACCATAACTAATAAAAAAAATACTTCTGAACCCCATTTGGACAGGGTATGACTATGATAAACCTCTTGGAATCAGCATAAAATGTGGTAGGTTTAGCCAAGTAAAGCCTACCTCTTCATTAGTTGAACAATATTGTCATAATTTTCATCACTCTACAAATGTTAAAGAAGATCTTCCTACATTTTAGGGGACTGAAAAGTTGATAGAACAGGTTCAACCACTACTACTACTACTACTACTATTATTTGTTTTGAGGTAGCCCCTATGCTGTGGGGGAAACAGCTGATGTGGTATATCTTGACTTTTGATACAGTAAGGTTTTTGATACATCTTAGATGACTTTCTCATAAACAAACTAGGGAAATACAACCTAGATGGAGCTACTACAAGGTGGGTGCATAACTGATTGGAAAACCATTCTCAGAGAGTAGTTCACAGTCAAACAGGAAGGGCATATCAAGTGGGGTCCATCAGGGATTAGTTCTGGGTCTAGTTCTGTTCAATATCTTCATCAATGATTTAGATAATGGCATAGAGAGTACACTTATAATGCAAAACTGGGAGGGGTTGCAAGCACTTGGGAGGATAGGATTAAAATTAAAAATGATACACAAAGACTGGAGAAATGGTCTGAAGTAAATAGGATGAAATTCAATAAGGACAAATGCAAAGTACTCCACTTAGGAAGAAACGATCAGTTGCACACATACAAAATGGGAAATGATGCATGGGAAAGAGTACTGTGGAAAGGGATCTGGGTGTGACAGTGGATCGGAAGCTAAATATGAGTCAACAGTGTAACACTGTTGGGGAAAAAAAAGCAAACATCATTTTGGGATGTATTAGCAACAGTGTTGTAAGCATGACAAAAGAAGTAGTTCTTCCACTGTACTTCGTGCTGATTAGGTCTCAGCTGGAGTATTGTGTCCAGTTCTGGATTTCATATTTAGGAAAGATGCGGACAAAATGGAGAAAGTCCAGAGAAGAGCAACAAAAATTATTGGAGGGCTAGAAAACATGACCTATGAGGGAAGGTTGGAAAAATTAGGTTTGGTTAGTATGAGAAGAGGAGACTGAGGGGGGACATAACAGTTTTCAAGTAGATAAAAGGTTGTTACAAGGAGGAAGGAGAAATATTGTTCTCCTTAACTCCGACGATAGGACAAGAAGTAATGGGCTTAAACTTCAGCAAGTAGCAGTTTAGGTTGGACGTTAGGAAAAACTTCCTAACTGTCAGAGTAGTTAAGCACTGGATGAAATTATCTAAGGAGGTTGTGGAATCTTTGTCATGGGAGATTTTTTAGAGCAGATAAGACCAACCCTGTCAGCGATGGTCTAAATAATACTTAGTCCTGCCTTGAGTGCAGGGGACTGGACTAGAAGACCACTCAAGGTCCCTTCTAGTCGTACAGTTCTGTGATTCTATGAACCCAGAATCAAGACCCCACTGTGCTAGGCACTGGACAAATTCACAACAAAAAGATAGTCACTTCTGGAAGAGTTTACAGTCTAAACAGCAGTCATAACATATCTTTGTTAAAGCTTTTGAGGTGTTAGAGACAGAAGAACCTTTCTTTAAATAGTGTTCTAAATCAATTCCAAAACTTCAGAGGACACACTTTTACTTAGTCAAGTTCCTGCTTCTCCTTGAACTTCTATTGTTGAGCCATGATGGGATCTGTTATAACTTCAGTATTTAATTAAAGACCTTAGCACAGTCCTGGAGCTTTACAATTCCATCTGCCCTGAGGAACTCAGTACAATTATATGGAATTCATCCTGCCAGGGTGGGGTTGGGGGGATAGAGTCTTAGGGTTACAGAGCTGTAGTTACAGACTGATACCAAAAATATTA
Source organism: Lepidochelys olivacea (assembly GCF_965140295.1). Taxonomy (NCBI): domain Eukaryota; kingdom Metazoa; phylum Chordata; order Testudines; family Cheloniidae; genus Lepidochelys; species Lepidochelys olivacea. Next base: position 28,363,646 of record NC_140422.1, read on the forward strand.
GTTCATAAAGTTCATTTACCTCTAAGTTTGGGTTATAGTTCCCTAGGAAAAAACACATGATATATTATGATGGTACTATGCTGGACTGGAGCCAAAAGTCTCTCATCTCACCTTTTAACAGCTGAATCTGGAGAGCTTTTCAGAGCATACATCTGTATTTCTAGTTTGCACTTTGAAGGGTGAAATGGGCTCAAGAGATGGTGAGAACAAATAAATTGATTCACAGTGGGTTGACAACTCCCTGTGTCTCACTTTCTATGAAACATCTGTGGGCGATGCTACCACAAAATTTGACTGCTGGCTTGCAAGCTGGTATGCTAGCAGTACACGATTAAAAACCTGTTACTCATATATGCACTACTGTGTTCATGGCACTGAATATCCATTTGCAGAATACTTCATATGACATTGGATAAGTAGTAAGGAGACAGGAGTATAGAAAGAGAGAGAAGGCCTGATTCTCCACTAAGTTTCACCACTTTTACACTGGTTGAGCATCACTGATAATGGAATCCCACAGACTTAGAACTAGTATAATGTAGTAGAGAATCAAGCCTGAAGTCTGTAGTAAGTAGAAATTATTTATGTCTTAAGAAAATTATTATTCTTACTGTTTGTTTGTTCCTTTCCTTTAATGCTAGAGAAGAAATGATGAATAAGACCAAATTTTAGCAGCCATTATGGAATAATATTTACAGCTATCAAGCATCAGAACTATACTTTTGTGAATATCAGGGTCAGGGATAACAAGAAATTTAGGGCTTGTCTACACTTACCGGGGGATTGACGAGCGGCGATTGATGCATCGGCGGTTGATTCAGCGGGTCTAGTGAAGAGCTGCTAAATTGACCGCAGATTGCTCTCCTGTTGACTCCTGTACTCCACCGGATCGAGAAGCATAGGGGGAATCAATGGGAGAGCATCTCCTGTCAACATCGTGTAGTGTGGATCCCGCGGTAAGTAGATTTGAGTTATGCTATCCACATAACTCAAATTGCATAGCTTAGATCAAATTTTCCCTGTGGTGTAGACAAGGCCTTAGGGTCTGCAGCACTTGCTCATGTTAAGTAGTACTTTATTATTCAAACAATTGCATGCAAAGACACTGGATTTAAGTCAGTCCAGAAAATGGTCCACAATATTTATAGTTTTACTGTTCAAGGATCAACTTAATTAGTAGAGAGCATTAATTTCACAGGCTGTTACACTTGCGAATAAAATGTTCGTGAACAAAATAAGTTAACTAAAGATTTTCTGAAGTTGTTTCTGCTTTACAGACAAGCCATGTTCACTTTCATGCCACTGTACTCTACACTGTAGATACATAATGTATCTCAAAAAATCCTTACATTAAGAGCACTTAATAAGTAGGCCTGTACTGTCCTGCTATCTTTCATCCAAAGAACTGTCTAATTTACTGCAATGATTAAATGAGAAGAGACCTAGATGTCCTAGAAGTCTACACTTTGTGTTGAGAATTAAATAACTAATCATACCCAATTGTGAACCAGTATCTTTTTCACAAAGGAAAATGTAGAATTATAGAATATCTAATATATTCACTGCCAGTAGAACCTGCCCATTTTTTTAAACAAACATTATCTTTCTAGCTTTAATGTAAGGAACAATTGGCTCTTTCACATCTTCAACTAGGCATTATAGGCTTCATTCTTAGATAAATAGAGCCTTGTGTAGTTGTCTGCTAAAATCATGAGAGACATTTTGTGTGTATATGAGTGTGTGTGAGCGCATGCAGTATGTTCGTATTTCATGGTGGAGGGAAAGGCATATTAAGCATCAACTCTAGAGTCTCTGATTTTGTAATTAGAAACCAATTGGGCAAAACCCAGTTTTGCATATATGACCTCTTCTCATAACGGCTTCCCATAACTACTTTCTGCTGAAATGATTTGCATAGCAATTTTACATTAACAGCTAATCTACTTTCAAAATCAGTTTGAAATAGTAAATTAACTGTGCACTCCTGGTGGCCACATAGAAAAAGTTTAACCAACATGGAATTACCCAAGTGTTGTTTGCGGTTCTGCATTTTTAATCTCACTGCATTTTAACAAAAGCTGTCACAAAACCTTGCCCTGCTACCACTGAAGTTGATGGCAGTTTTGCATTGACTGTGATGGGAACATGGCTGGGCCCCATTGTGTTTGGAATTTACATCATTCACTTGCATCATTCACTTGTGTGTTCAAGGAGGAAAAAAAGGTAAGCTGTCAGTAAGTATGAAGCTCAAGATTTTTATCCTAAAGAGACTGTTCAAGTCATTCACTGAACTGTTAATCTTGATACTAAATAATAAAAATGAAATGAACCAGGTCTGGGCCACCACTCCAGCCACTTTGCACCACTCTGGTGGTGCAAAGGAGCTGTCATAAATATAAAGGGAAGGGTAAACCCCTTTGAAATCCCTCCTGGCCAGGGGAAAGCTCCTCTCACCTGTAAAGGGTTAAGAAGCTAAAGGTAACCTCGCTGGCACCTGACCAAAATGACCAATGAGGAGACAAGATACTTTCAAAAGCTGGGAGGAGGGAGAGAAACAAAGGGTTTGTGTGTCTGTCTGTAGTCGTCTTGGCCGGGGACAGAACAGGAATGGAGTCTTAGAACTTTTAGTAAGTAATCTAGCTAGGTATGTGTTAGATTATGATTTCTTTAAATGGCTGAGAAAAGAATTGTGCTGAATAGAATAACTATTTCTGTCTGTGTATCTTTTTTGTAACTTAAGGTTTTGCCTAGAGGGGTTCTCTATGTTTTTGAATCTAATTACCCTGTAAGATATATACCATCCTGATTTTACAGGGGGGATTTCTTTATTTCTATTTACTTCTATTTTTTATTAAAAGTCTTCTTGTAAAACACTGAATGCTTTTTCATTGTTCTCAGATCCAAGGGTTTGGGTTTGTGGTCACCTATGCAAATTGGTGAGGCTTTTTATCCAACATTTCCCAGGAAAGGGGGGGTGCAAGTGTTGGGAGGATTGTTCATTGTTCTTAAGATCCAAGGGTCTGGGTCTGTCGTCACCTAGGCAAATTGGTGAGGCTTTTTACCAAACCTTGTCCAGGAAGTGGGGTGCAAGGTTTTGGGAAGTATTTTGGGGGGAAGGACGCGTCCAAACAGCTCTTCCCCAGTAACCAGTATTAGTTTGGTGGTGGTAGCGGCCATTCCAAGGATAACGGGGGTAATATTTTGTACCTTGGGGAAGTTTTGACCTAAGCTGGTAAAGATAAGCTTAGGAGGTTTTTCATGCAGGTCCCCACATCTGTACCCTAGAGTTCAGAGTGGGGGAGGAACCTTGACAGGAGCCATCAAGCCAGTGGATTAATTTACCTGAGGACTTCCCCTGTGTTTGGTCCTCCTCAGTTTTCAGAAAGCAACTGTCACAGCCCTACACCCACCTTCTTCTTGGCACTGTGCTTAGTGTGAAAGATGTATAACCAGGGGATCTGCACTCAGTGACACTTAACTTCTGAAATGACCCTTTGAGCCAGGGCTTGGAGGTCATGGTGTTCATGGTAACTGTGACTTTGAATAAAGTTTGCGATGAGCCCACTTCACACTCAACCCACAGTGGATGTTCCTGTCCCACAGGGCTGGGCCTGGCTCCAGCTCCAAACATTTGAGGCCTGGCACGTGTGGTCATGGCACCATTCACGTTTGGCATGTTCATACCTCCATAGATGGAGGGGCAGACAGGCAAAACTTGTGCTGTGACACCGTACACTAGGTTGCATCATCCTGAGCCATAGCAGGACAGGAGTCCCTGCTGTGGGGTGAGTGTAGTGCAGGCTTGCTCTCCAACCCTCTGCCCCTTTTGCATGACTTATTTATTATTTTGCTCACATCTCTGCAATAAAATGTACTAAAATATCCAGGCCAAAATTGTAGCCTTAGCCATGGGCAGCAGGATGTAATTTCGAGCAGCCCAAGTGCCATATCCCTGCCTGGCCCCAAGTAAAGGGGATTGTAAAGGGCAGTTAAAGCTACTTCTGCCTTCATTCCATCCAGTGTTGTGTCAAGTGCAACTCAACTAATCTAGATGATCTAGGGCAAATAAATACAACAGTGGAGTGAGAATGTATGAAATATGTTGTGTTGCTCTGTTCAGTTTAGTTTTAAATTAGAAATGGGAAGCTTCTTTCCTATTAGAAAATCTAATAACTTAGACAAATTGTTCAGGATTTCTTGTCTTCATAAAATAGCCATGTTCCTAGTTTTACTGTGATGTAAACTGAGTTATATATATGTTTCTTTTGTTTAAAACATTGTTTGGGTTTTATTAAATGTACAAGAACCTTTCAATGCATAGAGCTGTATTGAATTAAATCTAAGCAACCACAGATGATGTGGCTTCATCTTCATAAGCTTGTCTAAGCTTTTGCCCTTAGAAAGGCTTCTAACAGTTCAAAGCACAGACACTGCTTGGTTGAACAGAGTCAAAGCGTGGTTGCACTTTCTTGGCCTTTCAAGAAATAATGCCAGCTTAATTCAGGCTCAGGCATTATAGACCTTGCTGGGGTCTATAATAAATAAAAATTCCCTTTCATTTTTACTGTACAAGGAAATGCCAAAAAGAAAAATGAAACATGCCTGAGTTCCAGAGGCTTTTACTTTATTTTCTATGAAAAATATTTTTTCTTCCATGTGAATAAATATATACTGATTTCTCCCCCATTCACTCTTAATGAAATAAAATAGCTAAATTTCAATGGGCTATTGTATATTCAAGCACAAGTCTTTCAATTTACACATTCCCAGCCAAATGGCCATTGGAATTCGTATGAGGGTAACAGTGTATGGTTTTCATTCAGTGTATACACATACAAGGAATTCTCTGCTCACCAATGAAATGTAGCATCTAAGTATATTTCATACGTCTGAAATGATGGCAGAGCACATTAATGCTGTTTTAAGCTCAGGGGTTATTTTAGTTTGTTTTCAGTTTAACACTCACAGAAGGGCAGTGAGATGACTTCAGAGAAAACGGTGAATTGTACTGTCGATCTTGATTTTCTGCAGGATCTCATAAGCCCTTTTCTTTAGAGCTTTTGTATTTTACTGGCCTCCATTAGGCAATGTGACCATTTAAAATTGTATTAGGATAAACCAGTCATATTATTGTTGGTACAAAAGAAAAAGAGGACATCTTTAGCAAAAAAAATTTTGCTGGACTCCAAAAATGTTTAGGCCACTTCTGTCCTTTGGTCTTTCTCCTCTTCTAGGTTCCCCAACTCATCTCCTTGTTTTTTTCCAGTAGGAAGGAGGCTGTAAGGCAGTGGTCGGCAGCCTGTGGGCCACACACGGCCCGTCAGGGTAGTCCTCTGGTGGGCTGCGAGACAGTTTGTTTACATTGACCGTCATCATGCATGGCCACCTGCAGCTTCCAGTAGCTGCACTTCACTTTTCCTGGCCAATGGGAGCTGTGGGAAGTAGCGCGGACCAACTATGGCCACTGGGAGCTGCGGGCAGCCGTCCCTGAGGACGGTCAATGTAAACAAACTGTCTCGCGGCCAGCCAGCGGAATACCCTGACGGGCCATGTGCAGCCCATGGGCCGCAGGTTGCCCACCACTGCTGTAAGGATTGTTTTGCTGTGGTGGGACTATGGTAATGAGAAGATGCAGGATTAGCATGGGAGTGATTTGCTAACGCTTCTGGAGATTCCTAGTATAGACTGGATGTTTCCAAAGGCCTGGGCAGGCTCAGCCTGAGTCAAGTGCTAGTGTAATAAATTCAAGCACTGCACTTTCTCTTGACCAACCTGGCTCCTGAGGGCTTATTAAATATTTTAGATTGGTACTTGGCAGAGCAGCAGTAAACACTCTGCTAAGGGGGGATGTGATAGATGTCTATACAATCATGACTGGTGTGTAGAACATAAATAAGGAAGTGCTATTTAATCCTTCTTGTAACACAAGAACTAGGGGTCACCAAATGAAATTAATAGGCAGCAGGTTTAAAACAAACAAAAGGAAGTATTTCTTCACACAATGCACAGTCAACCTGTGGAACTCTTTGTCAGAAGATGTTGTGAAGGCCAAGACTATAACAGGGTTCAAAAAAGAACTAGATAAGTTCATGGAAGATAAGTCCATCAATAGCTATTAGCCAGGATGGTGATGGATAGTGTCCCTAGCCTCTGTTTGCCAAAAGCTGGGAATGGGTGACAGGGGATGGATCACTTGATGATTACATGTTCTGTTAATTCCCTCTGAAGCACCTGGCATTGGCCACTGTCAGAAGATAGGATACTAGGCAATATGGACCTTTGGTCTGACCCAGTATGGCCAAACTTATGTTCTTGCATGCAGCACCTTTCATTCATCAGCAAAAAAGGGCTGCTTGAGAAAGAAAAGGGGGTTGTGGGATGGAGAGAAGATGTTAGTTTGGACTGGAAGAAGGTCTGAGACTCAGGAATTCTGGGCTGTCCTTATCAGTTCCTTGTGTCTCACTTACCGGTGCTAATAGGTTGAGGACAGCGATCTGGGGTCAGATCTGAATGTCAATTCCAGGTGTGGATTCCTGGAGTTCCTGATCTCCCAGCCTTCCTTGAGGCTTCCTAATATGGTCTCAAGTAATTGAGATTATTTTCACAAATGGGTAGAAAAAAGCCTTGTATTCAAATATGATAGTTTTATATATTGTAGCTGGATTAATTTTCTTTTATTTTTAAATTATTGGTCATTAGAGGGAATTCTACCAGTGGGAAATGACAAGGGAAGCTTAGTTAAGAGGAGCATATGAAAATATTTATTCTCTGATATTCAGTAACTTCTGTTACTCACTACAAATAAAAGTTTAAATAATTAGGAAGGGCTTTCTAAATCCTACCCAAGTTAAACACTCTTAGCAGGGTCTTATAAATGTGGATTTAACTCTAGCCTCAACTCATCCCACTGTGATTACTTATTCATACTGTACATACAGCTACTGGGTTATAGGTATGTTACTACTTGTCACTCAAGCACAATACTTATTTTTCATGGGTGAGATGTACTAATCTGAGAGAACTTAATTTATATTATGCTGAAATCCAATCTGAGACTGGATTTTAGAGATATAAATACATGCTAGATGAATGCGAACAAGAGCCGCTTAGCTTGTTAATTTAAAGTCTTTAAGGCATTCAATAAAATGGGTGTTTGTTGTACTTCCATGAGTGGAATGTCAATTCTCATTGCTGTCATTATAAACTTAAAAAGAGAGCCCAATAACTGTCTCCAGTAGACACAATAAATACATGAAGTCCATTTGCATTATTTCTTGATAGTAATTACATGAACAATAAGGATCCTCTACCTAAAGCAAAATGTAGCTTGATATGTATATGCTAAAATATAAGCCTAGGAAACATATGTTGAAGTATTTTTGTGATTAGAATGAATTTCAAGGCACAACAAAAAGGCATATTAACGTGAAGAGTGAATCATAGCATATTTTTTTTAAAAAAGAGTCTGATTCTAACAAGTGAAATACCTAAACTATATTTTACTCACAGTGCAGTAAATAAAGGGAAATAAATTGCTTCATTTTTGTTAGAAGCAGTGGCATTGCTGGGAGATAGCTTAGTTTAGGCAGCAGGAATGGTCTTGCTGTTAAGGCATTTGAATAGGAATGAGGAGATTTGGATTCTGATGGATTTTTAAGGCCAGAAGGGACCATTATATCATCTAGTCTGTTTCCAACCCAGTTACAGGCTTCCTATGTGACTTTGGGTATGCCATTTAGCATCTGATTTTCAGAGGTGCTTAGCAGTTACAGCAGCAATTGAAGTCAAAGGGAGATAGAGATGGTTAGCTCCTCTGAGAATCAGATCTAATTAAAGTTTGGCAGGAAATGGTTTTCATGTCTTGCAAAAAATGTTGAGATTAAAAAAAACAAACCCTCCATCTCAATTCAGGAAAAAAAGTTAAAAACTTGAATATTTTTGAAAACTCAAGATCTTCCCCTCCCCCGAAATTTTGTTTGGGTCAATCAAAAACTTTCATTTCAATTTTGACAGTCCCCCCCCTTTATAACCTCCCTTAGTCTAAATTTACTAAAATTCCAAGACAAAAAACAGTTTATACTAAAAAACTAGAAACTTCCTGTTTCAAAATGTCAGAGCAGGATGTTTTGATTGTTTCAAAACATTTTTTCTGAAACATTTTTTGAATTGGGAGATTCATCAAAACCAACTGTGGTTCTCATACAATTTCAGTTTCAGTGAATCCGCATTTTTCAGCAAAAATATTCCAGACCAGTGCTTGGCCTAATACTGCTCTGTGTCTTAGTTTTCCAATCTGCAAAATGGGAATAAAGATCATTCTTTGCCTTATATAGGTGTTGTGGGGCTAAATTAACTAATTTTTGTGAGGTGCACTGATACTCATGGACTTTAAGGCTGGTAGAGACTATCATGATAATCTATACTGACCTCCAGCACATTCCAGGCCACAGAACCTCATCCACCAACTCCTATAATAGGCCCATAACCTCTAGCTGAGTTACTGAAGTCCTCATATCTTGTTTAAAGACTTCAAGTTACAGATAATCCACCATTTACGCTAGTTCAAATCAGCAAGTGACACAGGTCCCACACTGCAGAAGAAGGCAACCCCCACCCCAGGTTTTTGCCAATCTGCCCTGGGAAAAAATTCCTTCCTGACCCCAAATATGATGATCAGTTAGACCATGAACATGTGGGCAAGACCCACCCACCTGACACCTGGGAATGAATTTCTCTGTAGTAACTCAGAGTCTTCCTCATCTAGTGCCCAATCTGTGGTCATTGGAGATATTTGCTAATAGTTGCAGATGGCAATCTCATGATACCATCCCCTCCATAGACTTATCAAGTTCAGCCTTTTTTTGCCCCGCTGCTCTCCTTGGAAGGCTTTCCCATAACTTCACTCCTCTGATTATTAGAAACCTTCATCTAATTTCAAGCCTACATTTGTTGGTGGCCAGTTTTTATCCATTTGTTCTTATGTCAGCATTGGTCCTTAACTTAAATAATTCTTCTCCCTCCTTGGTGTTTATCCCTCTGATGTATTAATAGAGAGCAGTCCTATCTCCCCTCAGCCTTTGTTTTGTTTGGCTAAACAAGGCCAAGCTTTTTAAGTCTCCTCTCATAAGATAGGTTCTCCATTGCTCTGATCATCCAAGGAACCCTTCTCTGCACCTATTCCAGTTTGTATTCATCTTAAACATGGGAGACTAAAGTTGCACACAGTATTCCAGATGAGGTCACACCATTTAAATGTATGTTAATAAATGCTAATGATAAGAATTCCCTTATCATGGGAAGACAAATAAAATGTTAGCTGGGTTTACTGAGAGATTCCAAGTGAATATCTGCATTTGAGGATGCATGCCCACTCCACTTTGGAGTCTGGGGCTGAGTGACAAGGCTGGTTTCATGATGTCTATCTCCTCCTGGGTTATTAATATTAAATGACAATTCTGGAAAAGACTCTGGCCAGAAGGGAACTGTAGCCATGGGCTGTCAGAAGAAATGAGCTTGGTAATAAGGTACCAGACAAAATAAATAAGATTTGGGAGTATTTCTAGAAAAGAAATGCAGTTTCTATGGATGTGATGAGATCTATACTGTCCATTACTTACTAGACTAAATAAAGTCTCAAGCCCACTTTTGGATAGTGTGACTTCCTCTCATGCTCTGTATCCATTCATTCAGCTTCCGTCTGCAACCAGAAAAGCTATTTGCAATCTATGTTATCTCTCTAAATAACTTGTTGCCCACATTTCAGTAACATATTTTCCTTGATATCATCCAGCTGTAGTTTCTCATTTTTCCTTGTATGCGGCTCTTGGAATAACTACTTCTCTTCAAGCTACTCTTTCATTCTTTTTATTGTGTCTACACTCCCCTGCTTCTCTACAGTTGGCTTAAGAAGTGCATTCATTGTGAAATCTAGTCTGTTCTGTCTTGTTTTTTCTCTTTAAAAGTAAAGGTCCTTAAGCAAATGTAAAGCTCTCCATATAACCCTTATGGTAAGCATTATCACAAGTGTACATAGCTTGTTTCTTTCTAGCTTTTAGGTATTTGGAGGGTCTTTGTGTATGTAACCAGATGACATCTTGTAATCAATAAACTGGCATCTGGCAGTTTAGTTCTCAGCTTCATTTTCTATGCAGGATTAAAATTGCCAAAGATTCTTGTAACTTTCTTCTGAATGGCATTTTTAGCTATCTCTCTGTCCCATCCCATTGTTTCCACATTGCTCTTTGTTTAGTCCTTTGTAGTGCTTTTCCATTTGCTGCTGCAATTTTTGTTGTTTTCACTTTATTCCCTCACAGTTTTATTTCTGTGTTGTTGTTTTTCCCCTCACTCTTTCCATCCCTCTTGGAACCAGATTTCAGCAAATGGAGACTCCCCATTACTTTTGAAAATATTGCATCCCTTAGACCGACCCTTTTATCCAGGTTTTCACTATTTTCTGTCCCTATATATAATCACTTAATTTGCACCACTTCACTCCCTCCTGCTAGAAAAGGGCAACCATCAGGATCCCTTTTATATTGAAATTCTCTCTCTTGCTTTCTCTTATTTACACAGGAGCTATGATTCTGGCTTTTCAACTGTGCTCTATTTTTTTGAATAAGTTCAGCCTTGGTCCAGAGGGTGGTAAGAAGTAATTTAGAATTCATGTTAGCAGCTTGGTTTTGACAACGCAGAGGGTGGTTATATTGTCAAACTGTGTGGGGAGATTTTGAGTTATAGGTTGAATTGAAACCATCAAACTTGAATCATGAAACCAGCTGTGAAAGGACAGAGTCACCGAGTTGACGGGGGGAAGTAAATTTTCTAGGATTTACTAAACAATACAAATCAATCTTTTAACAAATGGCTTCTGTTAATGTTTTTATATAGCTTGGTCAGTATAATGTATGATTATTATTTATTAAAGATCATCATTAGGCAGTTGTTCTTTGAGCTATTTGTGATTATTTTTATTAAATAAAGATTTCCTGATTTTCCAGTTTATCTTTATGAAAATTTCATCATAGACCAGAACTTGTTTTTTAAGCCTGTATATCAATAATATGTGAAACAAAACAATAGTCTATAGCTCTCTCTGGTTTTATGGGTGTGTGTGTGGGGGGGAAGGGGTGAGATTGCTATCCAATTATATGAAAATAGTCTTGCATTCCCATGAAATTACTGTATATTTTCTTTTCTTTTGTTGTTCTTGTTGTCAGGTTGGGATTGCTCACACTAGTTAAAAGGACAGTTATAGTCTTGCTAATTATTTGTCTCTTAAAAATATTACGTGAGCCTGTTCTACCACTGTGTCATACTCTCTCAGAACCTACACTGAAAAGAAGCAGAGAATGGAAACCCCATGGGGTTTCCCTGTTGAGCCTTCTTGCTAACATGTTGCACTATAATCAGCAGCAGTTATGCGCTACATTGAAGAAGATTTTGGCTTCCAGCATTCTCATCCTGTAGGCTTCTGTCTTTCTCTCAGAAAAGCTACGCAAAAGCTAAGCAGAGACAGTGAACTATAGTGTAGCTGAAAAGCACATAGATGCTCAGAAACCAATTGTAGTCAATAATGAAACATTTAATAAGTCAATAAATATTTGATAATATGCAGGGAAAATAAAAGATTTAGTTTTGTTGTGTTTCATATTTTGACTGCCTTCATGGTTCCAGTTTGAGTCAGGAAAGAAGAGCTGAATTTTATAATCCATGACAAATTCATTATCTACATGTGGCTTTTGTTTGTGGAGAAAACTGCCCTAACACAAATAACAAAGCATTTAAACTAATATTATTTTGCTAAGGGAGCATCAGACTGTAGATTATCTTTTCAGCTAATTTTTACATCAGTACCTGTTTGCATAATGATAATGACATACTTATCTGTTTAGGTAGACAAAGTGTGCTACTTCTTATATACTAAGTAAATATAGAAAGCAAGCTTTTCTGACCATAAATTCTCTCAAATATTTTACTTTACTTCAATTTGTTGCTGTATTCAAGACTTTATTATCTCATAATCAGATAATTGTTGGTCTTGTTATGTATCTTGCTTTATTAAAGTCAATTACATGTGATTTATTAGTTATTAGAAAGGTATAAATAATAAACTTGTAGGCTAGTGGTAAATTAGCATTTTAATTGGACTTCCAATAAATTGTCATACGATGAATGCATAATTAGATATAAGAAGTAATATGCCATAGTAAAACTCACCTCCTGAACATGCAGGGCATATTAATATAGGTAGGTTGATAGCACTGCCTATTATTCAAGTAATCTGTCGTTTCCCATTCTAAGACCCAGGTTTACATTTCTTATAACTTTGCTAAACTTTAGCTGTTCAGGCTGAAATTTTCCATGCTGGGTGTCTGTCTCAGGTGTAATCCTTCTGGAAAATTTCAGCCAAAATAGTCTAGCCACTTCCAGGAATGAAGCCAGAGAAAAATACATTGTTTTCCCAGGTTAAAAAATTCTGGTGGCCTTTTCTTTGAATCTCTCCAGCACCTCCATGTTTTGAAGCAAGGACTTGAAATTTGACAGGGATATGGGATATGTGTCACAGATGTGCCTTTTGCAATTCCCATGAAAATCTGCCTGAATTTGGCGTAGTTATAAGTATTTGAAAAATTGCAGTTCAGAGATGCTCATTAGAGACTTAGATTTTAGCAGCTAAGTTCCCTATCGGTTCCCTACGGAGCATGCTTGAGCTGAAGATGAGCATTACTTTCCCTGTAATTGTAGGTGGGTTATGGTGGGCTAGCTGGGGCTGGGGTCAAGGCCAAGCAACTGAATCTGATAGTAGGGAGCCTGTCTTTCTTGTGCTCTCAGTGATTTGCCCCTGCTGGGCTCAAGCAGTGTGGAGGAGGAAATTGCCTGACTCAAATGCAGAGGGGACAAGAGTTGGACCTGTTTGAGGGTGGTGAGAGTAGACTGGGATGAGGAGTTTGGGTGGAGACAGGGACTGGATTGGCAAAGAGGCTAGGACACAGAGCCAAGGGTAGGTGCATTGAGAGTGGTTGAGGAACCTGGGGAAGGAGATTGGGTGTCAGTGATTTGAGGTTGGGAGAGTGACTAGAGGCAAGGAAAATAGTTTGGTTGAGGAATCAGGAGTGGGGGCATCTGAGACTGGCTTAGCAAGAAGACCGGGGACAAGGAGTTGGGGAATAAACCGGGACTGGGAGAGGGAGACTGGGAATGGCTGGACAAGGAGATTGGAACTGGGACTGAGGGGTCTGGAGGGGGAAACTGGGACAGCAAGTCCGGAGGGGTGAGACTAAGACTTGCTGAGCAAAGAGACTGGGACTGGGATGCGAATACAGAGTAGTGGAGGCCAGGACTTGCTAGGTAAGGCAAATAGAACTGGAATGAGGAGTCAGGAGTGGAGAAGAAACAGGATTGGGACAGGAACAGGTTGGAGGCGGGTCAAGAGGGGCTGTGCTGGGGAGGAATGGGCAGAAAAGTCTCCCCACTAAAGCTGTTAAAAAATATTATGTGATCATGTAACTAGAGATTGTATCATAATACATATGCACAAAGAGGCTGAATTAAGGTTGCACAAACACCCTTAATTCTAGCATTTCCTAATTTCTGAGAATTTGGTCCTGGTCCAGTGTCCACTGAAGTCCAGGGAAAGTCCCACTGAGTTCAGGCCCCAGAACCTCTGTCCTGCAAAGGAAATAGTTCATCTTTCCTTTTACAAATAAAAATGTATTTCAGAAACAAAACACATCTCTTGTCCATAAGTTTGAGTCATACTGATCAGTAGGTGATATTTCTAGAAGTTAGACAGTTTCTGATTAGCTACTACTACAAGTGTTTGTTCTGGATTTACTCTAATTGTGGAAAAAGCAGTTCAATGCTGTGAAAGAGTAGCTTCACCCTAATCAGAGATAGTGAAATCTAGGCAGGGACTTTTTATATGTATGAATATCATCCAGCATTATGGAGCCCTAATGTCAACTGTGACCTCTAGGTGCTTCCATAATGCAAATACTAATAAGATCAATACAACTGATCCTACAGTGGTCCTACCAGCTGTCCAAAACTATTTGGAGGTTCTCATAATCTTGGTTGAGGTATTTTCGGATTATATTAGGAACATGCAAATAATATAATATTAAGATTTGAACATTAGTCAGATTTGGGTAGCCTGATGTTTGGATCATATTCATAGCCCCCAATTAAAAAAATGAAATTGTCCCTCCTTCTCCTCTTTACAAGATTTCTCCCTCTCTCCTATGCCCTCCCATGTACCCTTCTGACAGGTTCCCAGTACTCCATCTCCTAGACAGCCCCCAGCACAATCAGTTGATGTCATCTGGAGGAAGGGGCTGTAACTCTCCAATCTCTTCTGTGTGACTGTTTCTTTCCCGTCACTGCTCCTTTTGGACACAGTAGGAAGCATTGTAAAATTCACTGACATGTGCGGCCAAATAAAACGTCCCTTAGTGCCCCAGGTGTTGGCCAGTTATAAGAAGCTGACTAAATCCAAGTATCACCCAGACCATGGGTTCGTAAGAATTCAAGATTCCCCCTTCTGACTCTATGATGACAATTATAATGTTAGTGGCCCTATGTGGCATTGCATGGACTTCACACCTTCACCCCTGGAAGACCCTGGAGTGGAATAGAAGGTTGGCTGTCATTTCACACAAGAATACATCTCCAGCCAAGCTTTAAGGAGAACTGTGGCTGTGGAGCAGGTAATATGCTTTGGTAGTGATCTCTATGAGTTTTTATAGTTTGGATAAACATCCAGACTAAACCTTATTAGGTAACTGCCCATCCCAGATGTATATGGAGCTGGTTTATATCATGCATCTTGAGGCTGGTTTATATCATGTTTTTATATTTTGGCCATTGTGATACTAGTTTGTAATTTGCTGTTATATGTAGAATGGCTGAATCCATTTCGTATCTTTCTTAACATTATTCCCTGCCATTTTGTATCTTTCTTTACATTATTCCCTGGTTTTCATAGGCCAGAACACTTTAGTATAAATGAGAATCAAGCCCATAGTCGGTATCTTAAAAATCAGCAACGCGTTTGGATACACTATTGGGAAACAGGCTGGCTTATGTGCTGTCATAATAGATAATAATGAGAATCATTATGCCATCAGTTTCAGTATTCACTCAAATGCTGGCTACAGGATCCAAATGCTGGCTACAGGATATTGCTTCCTGTGGAACCAGCACATACATAAGTGTATACATTCATCCTCATCTCACCAGGACAGCACATGTGTGCCCATGCATATTTGTGTGTCTGCATAGAATCCTATACATGTAGGGCTGGAAGGGACCTGAAGAAGTCATCTAGTCCATTCTACCATATCCAAGGCAGACTAAGTGTGCCTCAACCATCCCTCACAGGTGTTTGTATGTCTGCACGTATAATATAGGTGTGTGTGTGTGGTATTTTGTGTTCTCCTATCCTTCCCCAGGTCAATATCGTCAAAGACAGCAGCCGTAATACTATCATGACAAATTTCAAATGCATGAAATTTCAAAATCATTCTGTATAATGCTAAATATCAATGTTGCGAGTTGATCTGCAAGAGATTTTCAGGAATGCATGAGGCTATGGAAATCCATTGAAAATTATTTCCAGAAAACTTGAAAGCCATGCAAATGAACTGGCAAAGATTTTCATGTTAACTTGCACAAAACCATATTAACTGGTTTCAACCAACACTTTCTGTAATGGATTATCATTGTACGGCGATTTATCATGGTCTTTTTCGAACTGAGAGAGAATGGAAAAATTAAGAATGCCCTGACACATTTCTACTTGGCTGTGAAATGTGAGGGCCTTAATGTTGTATAACTGTAAATACAACAATATTGCTTTGGGATTAATGCTTGGTTCAGGACCTACACAGGAATTTGTCATATGTCTAGGTTTTCGTCCTACACATTTATCTAACTTGAAAATTCTACACTAGCTGTTTAAAGTTTCAGTTTACTACGTCCAGGCATGTGGGTCTGCTTAAAAATAGTTATATTATACCAGCATAATTATATTATAATTAATATTTAAATCCTCTTCACAATGCATATTTTAGTCATCTTCCTCCTACTGATAAAGTAGTCACCTTCCCAATGGCTTTCGATTTTGGCTGGCTGCATAACTAATGTTTACATTTTTAAATTCAGGATGTGTTTGAGAGCCAATTGCTGGAAGAGAGCTTTCTATTCACACTGTCAGTTTTGCACATTCTGTGGCCTTAGACAGAACGCTCACCTCCCAGATGTTCAAACACTGAAATGTGACCTTATGTCTGAACAAATTGTTACTTTCACAAAATTGTACTTTTCCATTTGCAGGTTAATTTTGTAATATTATGAAATAACAAAACACACTCTATCTGTATGGAAATTCTGAAACTAAAAAGGAAGACACATTAATATATTATCTCTGGCAACCTACCAGTCACGGTGTGCAGAAGTCAGTGTGGTTAAAGCAGCTAAAAGCATAGCATTTTGGCAATGTGTTCAGCAGGATAATGCAGAACTGTAAAATCATGACAACTTAAATATGCTTAAGTAAATAGAAACATTCTGTCACCTTTGACCTAACTGGCTTATTGTGTTTTTCTGCCTTTGCAGATGTAGGCTACAGCTTGTCTGGTTTGACAGATTTAGTAAGCAGCCTTCAAATTACTGCTGTGGGTACACAGTGATTAATTTTATATTTTATTCTGCAATCCTAAGAGTGTGTATTATTAGATATTGCTTTGACATTCACTTGAGAAAATCATTTGAAAAACACAAAAAGGTCTTAGTGTTCAAGTTTGATGATCTCTCTGCCTGAGTATATAGGGTAGCAAGTTATAATAAGACTTTTAGAAGAGGAAAGTGAAAATATGGCTCAAAAATATAGCACAGAAGAAATAAATTCAGTGTAAATAAATAGAAGAATTTTAAAGAAATTAAAAAGGGACACATTGGATGGGACTGTCCAAATTCCTCCTAGAGTGGTGTATAGAGACATTCCTATACACAATGACCCTTGTTTCTATTAAATGGAGAGTGGTAAGAGGTCTCTGCGACACTGCAAACCTTATCCTCTGGATGTCATAGGATGTGTTCCAGAGGTCTGGGTCTCAGACTGAGTCTAGGTGCATAGTAGGAAAGAGAGACAACAGCTGGCCAGTTTGGGGGTGGGAGTAGGCAAGTAAAGGTTATGGTTGCAACCCTCAGTTTAGCTGAAATAAATAAATACAACCAATATGAGGCTGTACTATCTTTTCTGCTCTCTATCTCCAGGAGTTCTGGGGACAGCTGTAACCTGGCTGTACCATAGCTGCCATGGAAATGTGCTGTTAGGGTCTGTGTCAGGGGCCAGAGCTGGTGAAGCCAAATACCCCTGGCAGAAGAGGTCTTCCCTGCTAGGTGCAGGACTGGTGAAGCCAAATCCTCACCCTCCCAAGAGCCCCCTTCAAACTGGGAATCCTAGGGTAAGTTGGGAATGGTCTTGTAATGACAGTGTGTGTGGCCAGCGTGTCCCATGACCTGGCTATTTTCTGGCTGATACAAGGTAGCTAGGAGCAAATTAGGGAACCACTTGTTGCCCTAACCGGCAGTGGGGACTGAAGCAACCCTTGGCAGGCTCAGTATCGTGTGTGTGTGAGCATGATGATGGTATGAGGGGTTCAAGCATGGCACAGGAATGAATTCAGACCTATGTGATTTGCCCAAGGCCATAGAGCCAGTCAATGTTACAGTCAGGAGTTTCTTGGCTCCCAGTCCTTGCTCTATTTTTAGCCCACAGCGCACTCTGATACCTCATAAGGAGATAGTGAGAGGTACATGATAAAAATCTGTTTATGCACAGTTGAGGCATGAATCTAAACACACACTGAATTAGCAAATCAAATGAAATAAAAAAGCAATGGCAAAGAATACATTGAAACATAAAAGAAGGCATCGAGAATCAAAGATGTTGTAATTGACAGTGTAGGAAACTGAGGCAGACAAACCCAGTGGTTACACCATTGGATGAAAGTATTAAGGGTATTATTGCTTTACTTCTCTTTGAATATGGTTATGGAACTGCAGCTGAACAGGAAAGTCCATTGACAAATACTATAGTTACATGATCCTAATATCTTAAGTGAAACCATAAATACCTCATGGGCATTTTCCTTCTCCTGTTAGAATACTTGGAAGTACTGATGTTAACTTCAGTGAGAACAAGGCTGTGCCCCGTGTTTGTTATTACTCTATGGCAATGCAGAATATTTGGTTTCCCTCCCCCTGCTATGAAGATATAATTCCCATTACTATTAAAGGGACCAGCACATCCATGAAGAAAATAATAGATGCTATTGAATTGAAATTACAATCACTTTATTAATTCCACACTGTGTACAAATAAATTGCAGCCTGTCTTATGGAGTTTAATGCTGAATGATCCTTTATACCTTGGGTTGTTGATGAGCACACACATCATCTTCTGTCACAACTCACCAAAATACAAAACAAAATTTTTCTTACCACCTAATTGTTTTCATATATCTAACAAAACCAGAAGACACACAGGAAGAATAGACAGATAACTAGGAAAAGGATCACAGCATGAGAAAGATGTTACAATTATTGGAAGCAGTGATGTATATAAATGAATGCAGAAGCCACTGAAATCTTTCAGTATGTTTTACAGAATGAGCTAGAGTGCCTTAGAACCCATAGGGACTTGTGAAAGAGTCCAGAAAGCTAAAGAAACTGTCTCTCTGGGTTCATTAAATGTGATCTGCCTCTGAAATGAAAGATTACCCTTCAGGATTTCCATACCAGGCACAGAAAAGGGGAAAAGAAGGAGCATTAGGATAATATATAAAGTTTCACAGAGGTGGATGGAATCAATGATTTACCAGTGATCCCTTTAAGAAATATACTTAGAAATTCTAAAAGTGAGAGCAGCATGTGGTGCTTTCTCAGAAGAATGATGCAAGGCTTTAAAATGAAGTTTAAAATGCAGATTGTGTAATTTCCTTTGAAAGAAGTGATGGGTAATTCCTTTGTAATTATACATGGCTGAATTAATTATTCTCTAATGAACTCAAATAAAACTTCATTTCATGGTGCAGTCTTTTCTTTTCCTAATTAAAAATATCCAAGAGCATATTTCTAATAGGCTGTGATTTTTCACTTTTGGATTATTGCTGCGGTTATGCTTGTTTCACCCCTAATATGTTGACATGGGGGTGGCAGCTCCTCTGTTTAGACACTCTAGCTCATTACAAGCTGGATTATGTCTCCACCAGTACCTGGGCACCAGGGTCAGAGATGGCTCTTGTGTCTAAATCGTACTTTCACTGAAGTCAATGGAAAGATTCCCATTGACTTCAATAGAGCTGGGTCAGACCCTAAGAGCATTATTTCCTTCTTCCCACATTCTGTGCAGCCACACAGCTTGCAGTCACAATGTGATCAGCGAGCACGGTTGCTGCTCCAGCCCTGTGCTCCCAAGAGCGTATAGCTTCTAGGGCAGGGAGGATACACTTGAGAGAAGAGTCCACACCCATCCCCATATTGGGCAGATTAGGTGACTGGAAGCAGAAGGGAGTACATTTTACCACCCGCCAAAAGCACAGTGGATCTCCCACTGGATCCCAGAACTGAAGCTAGAGACTCAAGATCAATTATTGTTGATTTCTCCCATGGTTGTGCTGGAGTCGGTTACCACACATCTAGTTCTAGGTTTTTTCAAAAACCACAAACACACAACGGATTTATAAAAGTATACAGATTTAGCCAAGAAGTTGAACTTCTATAGGCTATGACTGTTTAATATGAATTGAATAATCAGCATTCCAGTATATTACCTTTTTTTTATTGTGCAGTGGTACTTTTAAATCTGCAAATAGAGAGGTCCTTAGAAAAAGTATTTGTCTCTGCAATTTCTCTCCTGCATTGAGGGTAATTGTGTATTTGTAAGGTATGTATGTGTGTCATAAATATAAAGGGAAGGGTAAACCCCTTTGAAATCCCTCCTGGCCAGGGGAAAGCTCCTCTCACCTGTAAAGGGTTAAGAAGCTAAAGGTAACCTCGCTGGCACCTGACCAAAATGACCAATGAGGAGACAAGATACTTTCAAAAGCTGGGAGGAGGGAGAGAAACAAAGGGTCTGTGTGTCTGTCTGTAGTCGTCTTGGCCAGGGACAGAACAGGAATGGAGTCTTAGAAGTTTTAGTAAGTAATCTAGCTAGGTATGTGTTAGATTATGATTTCTTTAAATGGCTGAGAAAAGAATTGTGCTGAATAGAATAACTATTTCTGTCTGTGTATCTTTTTTGTAACTTAAGGTTTTGCCTAGAGGGGTTCTCTATGTTTTTGAATCTAATTACCCTGTAAGATATCTACCATCCTGATTTTACAGGGGGGATTTCTTTATTTCTATTTACTTCTATTTTTTATTAAAAGTCTTCTTGTAAAACACTGAATGCTTTTTCATTGTTTTCAGATCCAAGGGTTTGGGTCTGTGGTCACCTATGCAAATTGGTGAGGCTTTTTATCCAACATTTCCCAGGAAAGGGGGGGTGCAAGTGTTGGGAGGATTGTTCATTGTTCTTAAGATCCAAGGGTCTGGGTCTGTAGTCACCTAGGCAAATTGGTGAGGCTTTTTACCAAACCTTGTCCAGGAAGTGGGGTGCAAGGTTTTGGGAAGTATTTTGGGGGGGAGGACGCGTCCAAACAGCTCTTCCCCAGTAACCAGTATTAGTTTGGTGGTGGTAGCGGCCAGTCCAAGGATAACGGGTGTAATATTTTGTACCTTGGGGAAGTTTTGACCTAAGCTGGTAAAGATAAGCTTAGGAGGTTTTTCATGCAGGTCCCCACATCTGTACCCTAGAGTTCACAGTGGGGGAGGAACCTTGACAATGTGGAAGACTATAACTATATGCTATATCTGACTAAATGTGTTGGCAACACTCTTTTGTATGTGTTCATTAATCGGTGAATAATAAAGTTAGTATTGTGGCAGTACAATACATATGATATTAATAATATTGAAGTCACTGATCAGCAGCTGTATTATACCAATGGATATTAGTTATTGTGGGGTTCATTGCTGGATGAAATTTGTCTTGATGTGGAGAAGTACTGTAAAGCCCTCTGTGCTACTTAAGACTGTGCTAAGGCTATATTGAGGGTCTCAGAGTATTAACACAAGACATCTGTATCACCATTGGGACCAGAGGTATGCTATGGGAAGGATGCATGGACAATCTAAGGGCAATTAGCACATGAATATGTTGGATAGAGGAACTGTGATTGCTACTTCAAGAGACGGGGATGTTTGCATTTGCAACTCTTCAGCTTGGCCAGGGGTTGAGAGGGATTTCACTGCCCTGGGACTTCTCTGTCAGAAAGTCTAATTAATTGGGTCTCATGCAAGGGAACTAAATGTCACCATCTCTGGATAGAATTAAGTTTTCCATTAGGTATATGTTCCTCTTAATTCTGGGATCATGTCTAGTACTGGAATCTGGGTGGTAAATAGCGATTTCCCCTTTGTTAAATATATGTTTTTGTTACAATTCTGAATACCACTCTGAAAAATAGGAGGCTAGCTTCCAGGCACAGAGGTAATGAATAAAGGTACAGGTGTGGAAAGCAGTTTCATATTTCCAACATCTGTGAAGACTTTTCAGCAGAAACTCAGATTCGTTTATCCTCTTGATTATGCCTCTCTATCAATTCACCTAGACCCTATAGAATTATGAGTGTAATGATCTTGAACCTTCACACGAACGCAGCCTGCTGAAGCTTGACAATTGCTTTTTATTATCATTCATATCTCATACAACAGAGGGAATGTTAGTTGGAAAAAATAATATGCTCTCTGACTTTGAACATCACTTAGTTTTGTGCTTTGAAGCTATAAGGTGATGATGTCAGTTAGATCCAAAATCAAAACAATAAAATAATTCAGAAACATTGGCACCTATGTAGGTTATTTATTATAAAGTTTCCGTATTAAAGCACTTTAATATCTCAGAAAGCTGTTTTGACCTTTGACTTTGGATTCTCACCATAAAGGATTAACACAATTTGAATAAATGCAACATTTATCATTTGCTTTATATTAAAGGGCTGGGAATATATGACTGTCAGTGACTAGGTGGCCAGTGACCAGGCAAGAGTCTGGTTTACCTATTAGAGTTGGATCCAGGATGGGGTCAGGGTCAGGAGTCAGAATACAAAGCCCTAAAGCCAAGAGTTAACAGGAGTCGCAGTCAGAAGGAGAAGAGGGTCTAAGCCAGGAATCAGAAGTCAGGAGGAAGCTAGGGGCTAGAACAAGAACAGGTTCAGGCTGGAGCAGGACATGGTACAGGCTGGGGCTAAAGCAAGGCTAGAGAGGGCAGAGGCAGGGACAGTATAAAGCACACCTGCAGATTAGGACTGTGCTAAACAGCCACTGGACTGCTGGTGCTATTGAGTTTAAGTATCAGCCAGCCTACTGACTCCTGCAACCAATAAGGTGCCACAGTCTATCAGAGAACTTATATCAGGACCAGCTGTGTTCACTGAGTTGCCAGGAGACTGGCTCTGCTGCAGGCTGGTGCCTGACACTATAGTTTTTGACCCAGATTAATCTTTTTTTTTGGGGGGGGGGGGAGTTAAATGTATTTTCCATTGATCCTAATCAATTGCAGTTTAAAGGTTATAAAATGCTTCTGGGCACTCCTACCTCTTTTGGGCACATTTCCAATGTGCTAATAGTAACCATGAGCTGTATTCAGCCCAAATGTCAATGTCTCACTAGTATATGATTAAAGAACTTCTGCAAATCTTCCATGGCTCTAGATTTCTTTGCCTTCACTGTGACCTGTTAGTCAGAGTTAGTGATTCCTGTTCTTCATGTCCAAGCATTCCTGTTGAGTGCATTTTCTAAGGTGACACTGATCTTCATGAACTCCTTCAGCATCTCGAACAACCATTTTCTGAGTCTTTGTATTTGACTTGTGACTAATAGCTCTTGTAATCTCTGGCCAACAAATCCTATGTCTCATCTCACATGACCCAACCATCTCAGTTCATGCTCCCTCAGCTTTTTCATGAGGGGAGCTACCTATATCATGGCTTGTATCATTTCTCTGTAGGCTGTCAGCTCTCATCTCACACAGCATCCACCTGAGCATTTTCAGTCAGCAGTGTGAAGTAGTTATTTTTCTCTCTTCTTCATTGGCTAGCATTCCAATCCTTACATTATGGATGGCCTAATCATGGTTTTATATACTTTAATTAACATAGTCTTATTGCAGAGAATTCCCACCAACTCCCTGCATTTGCACCAACCACTCTTCATGAGACTCCTAATATTCACATCCACATGCCCATCATTGCTCATTACTAAACTGAGGTATTTGAATTGTTGCACAGAGGTTAACTCTATATCACCTAGTTTTACTGGTTTCTCATTGTCCCGCTCAATGAAGCATTGCATGTATTTAATTTTTTGTTGGCTAATCCATAAACCATTTTCTTCTCATGCACTCCTCCATCATTCTAAATCCTTTTCCAGTTTGAATTTATCTTTGCAACACAATATAATATCATAAGCACAGTGCAGACTGCATGGATCCTCTTCCCTAACCTCCTGAATGAAGGTATCATTGCAATCACAAATAGGAATGGACTTAAGACTGACCTTGGATATAGACCTACCCTCACTGTGAATGGATCACTGTAGCTGCAGCTGCTTCTCAGTGATGTTGTACTGCCCTCCGACACATCCATGATAGTCTGAACACATCTCTGGTAGATTGTGTGGCCATAGACCCCATATCTATTCTCTAGAACCTCTGTTATAAGCCTTCTCTCAGTGTACACTAAATGCTATTCATTATGATTCTCCCTGTACTTCTAGTTGTTTACCCTCCTGCCATAAATCCGAATTGACTGTCATTTATTTGATGCTTTAGTCACTTACAATGTCTTTTCCTGATAATTCTTTCCAACCATTTAATTGCATGACACATTAACCTTATGCGTCTGTAATTCCTCTGCACATACATTTCACACTTGAAGATAGGTACCAGCATGGTCTTCTGCTGCTCATTGGCCGTTTTTCTAGTTTGGGGGATTAAATGGTTGAAGTTTATCATCATTAGATCATCATCTAATGCTTTAACTGCCATAATTGGTCCCATGTAAGGTCCCACTGCCTTCCCATGTTTCATCTTCTTTAGTGCAGTCTCAGTCTCTACCATGGTGATGGGTCTTGTGCAGTTATTGAATGCACATACTTCTCTCAATGGTTAACTCAGTTTCCCTTAACTGAGCAATTTCTTTAAAAAATCGTTGCCATCACTTAATGATTTTGCTGTCTTCCACAACTCCTCTTCCATGATTCTACACTTAATTAGCCAAATTCTGATTCACAAATCAAAGTGTTCTTTGTGTTGTTACTCAGCTAGTTCTTAGACTTAAGCTTTGATGGTTTGGCCACTCCTCATTAGCAAAGTCTCAAATATTAGCCAGTGTAGATGCATCAGAAAAATACTTTCAGGATTTTTTTTTCCAAAATAAGTCTTTAATTAGAAAGGCCTGTAAGCACACTTAAATCAATTAGTTAAATTAAGTACTTTGTTGAATAGGGATTAAGTGCCCAAAGGCATATTCTAATATCACATCAACCTAACTCAACTGAGCATGCTCAGAGAAAACACAACTGTACAAGGTGAATAATACTTAGTTCTGTTTGTGCAGGGGGGAGAGGAACAGCCAAATCAGGAGGAAAGTCAGTCTTGCATTATGTTGTTTGTTCTTAACAAACAAGAAAATCCTAGAAAGAGAGAAGAAAGACTTGTGTTTTGCAGATAAGATTGAGTTTTGCACATTCAGCGTGCGCATGCATGCTCAGTCTTGTGTTTTTGTGTCCATGCTAGGTTAATAGCAGACTGGGGAATCAACCCATTCACAGCATCTGAAGTTTCTATATGTCCCTCTTTCTACTTAAAAAAATCTAATAATTTTTAAGGGCTTAACATACTAAGACATAAATCATCAACGCACGGTAGATTGCCCATCAAAACACAGGGATGAAATCCTGGCACATTTGACATCATTGCGGATTTTGCTATTGACATTAATGTTGTTATTGTTTGTTGTGTTTATTAAAACAGTGCCTAGGGGCTAATCAGGAACAAGTCTCTGTTGTGCTAGGCACTGTACAAATAAAAAATAGTAGACTGTCCCCTACTGTCTGAAAGAGTTTACACTCTTTATAAAGAAGATAGACAAAGATAAGGGAAAGAGATAGAACCTACAAACAGAGTGATGGTTTGTGAACATCATGCTAGTTTTGTGTTTTTTTGTTTGTTTTAGGGTTTTGATCAGAGGAGGACAGGGCGATAGAGAAGATGGAAGGGAGGAAGAAAAAGGGTATGAAGGGCAGGTGGAGATAGAATGAGTTAATGGAGCCAGTATTTCACCCAGAAGATCTTTGTGGGACAACTAAGTTGTTTGGCTCCATATGGCTGGAAGTCAAATAACAGATGCCAGCTCCAACTCTTCCAAAGATTCAAACTGATTGTCCAAAATTCAAACTACTGTATAAATCCTAAATCCAACTCCAGAAGACCAAACTTGTTGCAATAAGCACAGCGGACAATTGCAGTCATCTAGAGATGAAGCTAGGCAAGGTGCTCTAACATTGTTATGTAAACTGTCTCATCTTTACTGAAGCCCAAGTACCTCAAAGCAAGGGTATGGGCTAATTTATCAACATTTGTGATCCAAACCTGAAAAATATCTATGAAAGCACATAACTATAAGATCATTTAGGTGCATCAATTACAGTATAGGGTGACAGCAAATACGTAAGGAATTTTTTCATCTCATTTTATCCTCTAATGAAGACCATTGTGAAAGCAAAATCTGTTAGGTGCTTGTTGCTGATTACCAGGTTATACAAACCTCTATCAGAACATATTTTGTGAAGAAGATGTGCAAGATGTTTAATTCAAATGATACTCTTTTTTATACAATTTCCCTTACTAAATGTGTTCAAAGAACGTTAAATATGTGTATAAACTAAAGTAATCTTCCGGTTGGCTTAATATCACTATAAATGAATTATAATAATATATTCCTTCATTTCAATATATATTGACATTAATAAACTTGAAATAATAAAAGACACATCTTATACTTGAAGATTAATTGATTATTTGATTTCACCTGGCATTTTAGGGTTGTTCCAGAGCCCACTCCAGTGAGCTTTGGTTCAAGCACTTAGTTGACAAAGACTGAAAAGTGTAAGAGAAGATCTGCTTGCATTTGGATTTTTTTCTGTGTTATTTCAGAGTTTTCTAATCTTATCTTCTCATTTTGCTGAAGCACTAAATACAATTTAAAAATCGTTTTTTTGATGGAAAGAAATTGTGAAGAAAAGTGTGTCCAAGGAAAATAATCGTTCTCCATTTTTCTGGTAGCTTGCTTTCACAAAACACTCTTTCATGAATAACCCTTTGGGAATAAGGATTTAAGAATCTTTTTAGTTCAGTTCAACAACTGAGTTAAAATGCAGTTGTAAGATTTTTGGTAATGCTGTCAATTAAAAACATTAACTCAGATGAAACTTGCCAAATGTGTTTAATTCATTTTTAAACACCCATCACTTTCTGAAAATAAGCTGAAAGGAAGTAATGCATGAAAATAAGTAGCTAGATTTAAAAATATATTATTGCTTATCCTTCATTTGCTCCTTGATCTAATTGATTAAGGACATTTAGTGTTTGTTCATTTTGGCTCATAATAGATCTGAAGACATTTATGTTTAGAAATAGGGATTTAAATATATAAAACAGCTGCTTTTTAAATAGTAAGTCTAATTATGCCTATGATTACATTCAATTTTGATTAGTATGCATACAAGTCCTTACTCTCCTTGCGTATTCAAGCTGAGATATGGATCGAAGGATCTTAGATTAAAGTACAAAAGAATAACTTGAGAAATGCATGGCTAGACCAATGCGAAAAGTAAATGCTGGTTTTTATCACTAAAATGCTTATTTGTCATTTTAGCTACACACAGACTTGGATCCTGGAAGCAGCAAAATCAAGTATATCCTGTCAGGAGATGGAGCTGGGACAATCTTTGTGATCAATGACAAGACTGGAGATATTCATGCTATGAAAAGACTTGACCGTGAGGAAAAGGCAGAGTACACACTAACAGCGCAAGCAGTTGATAGGGATACAAACAAACCTCTGGAGCCGCCTTCAGAATTCATCATTAAGGTTCAAGACATCAATGACAATGCACCAGAATTTCTTGATGGCCCATATCATGCCACTGTTCCAGAAATGTCCATTGTGGGTATGTACGCCTAAACATATAAAGAGCTTTGAAAAGTCACCCTTTAAAATAACCCAGTACACTAATGATGGAAAAATATATATATTTATTTCATTCCTATTTCATTTTTTAAATCCTTTCTTGACCAAACTGCTCAGCTGTAGGACAATAGGTTGAGATCCTCAGTAATAAGAACATGACTATCAGTTATATTAAATTGGTATTCTTTGCACAACAATACTTCACTGGCCCAGGTTTATAGTCTGTTTATGATGCTGTGGAGTATTGTTACTGAGGAGGATTTATCAAGATTTATTCCAACATGCCACTATAATCCTATTTTGTTGATGTTTAATTATTGGGTTGTGTGTATTTGTACACAGATGTAGCACCTACAATATGTGGACACATACTCATTTATTTTCCTCCACGTATAACTATAATCAGCCAAAAACATGAAAATGAAAGATCTTATGTCTGGAAACTGATAGTGGGCTTAACCACTTAGCCATATGATCTGAAAACGAGGGAGTTAGTATGGGCAAAGAGAGAAAGCTGGGAAGAAGAAGATGAAGGGAACGAATGTGGTTGAAGGAAAGGAAAATACATGCAAAACGTACTTGTTAATAGAGTGTATTGGTAATGTGTTAATTTATATTCCTTCATATGTCTTTTTGTATATGTCTTGAATGGGGATATGTTTGTTTCATTGTGCAATTCTGGTGCACATTTTGTTTTATATATCTATATCTGCAGCTGTCTAGACATATACCTGTACAGATAGGTAGAGCGATACAGACACCTAGGAATATATTGAAATTCAGTGTGTAGTATCTTATTCTGAGAGTAGGCCCATTGAAAACAACGTGACTAATTGCAGAACACTCAGTGTGAGTGAGGACATCAGAATTGGGCCATAGAAAATAAACAACGATTTCTAAGGTTTACCAATATTAAACTGAAAGTAATGTGTTTTTTGGCAATTCTTGTACTCTATGGCTGTCAAGGCAAGATATACATAGATGCTCACTTGAAGGCATGTCAAGCCTCTTTACAAACACACTAGTGCCCTGTCAAAGAATTTGGAAAACAGCATTCCGTTCTATTCCAGTCTCTCTCACACACACGCGCGCGTGATATATGGGGCTAGAACTGTCATCTTCCTGCAGTTCAGTACAATTAGTTGTATGAGGAACTTTTCAAATCTAACTGCAGCAGACCCAGTAGCACTGGCATAGTTACGATAGGGTTTGCATATCAGTTATAATTCTTCTCCAGATTTTGATGTCTTGGTTGCTTTGAATCACTTCTACTGAAATTCGTATATGCGTTTTTAGCCTGAATGTCAATTTCTTTACCAAAACACATTTAATATGCTAAGCTGTTTTAATTGTATAGTAGCGCAAACATAATGTAGACCTGGTTTCAGATGATGTTTTTGCCAAGCTCTAGGCAAGAAAATGGCTTAATTAAATTGAAAGGGGGAGGGACAAGAAAGAAATTGTAGGCTAATCCTTATATGAACTGGACCGACTGGGCATTCCGAAGAAAAAACTAGAAGGGAAACACAAAGATATGCCTGCAGGGGGAAATGGTTCCTGAGCATTAATTATATTATTAAGAATAATTTATATATCCCATAATGGTATGTAGCACTTTAGAAACATAGATTAAGATATCACATGATTCTTGTTCAAGGAAGCTTCAATCTAAGTAAGAAAAGGCAAATCAGACAGGGCACTGTGTAGCGGATCAGGTGAAGGAAAGCATAGGGGTTACTGATGAGAAGGGGCAGGCTTTGTTGAAAGAGACGATCTTTAATGAGGCAACTGAGGAGGAAAGAGATGGTGGCAGAGAGCAGAGGAAGGGAGAAACGGAGAAGGAGAAAGGCAATGAAGGGCCAGTAAAGTGAAAGGGTGGGAAAAGCATATGGAATGTGAATGGGATTAGGTACAAATGAAACTAGTGATATGGTAAAGGACAGACAATCAATGGAGAGAGAAAGGAGCGTATGGGGAGAGTGACAGGATTGGTAAATGAAATCAGAAGTGAGTTTTAGACAGACTTGAAGAGGGAAAGGTGAGAGGTAGGAAATCTGGACAGTAGAAGTCTACCGTAATCAAAGCAAGAGGACAAGTATATGGACAAGAGTTTTAGCAGATGGGATAACGAAAAAAAAGGATGTTTTGGGGAGATGTTAAAGAAGATGTGATAGGACTTTGCAAAAGATTATATATGGAGGTTATAGGAGATGAGACCAACATTGGTATCAAGAATGTTAACCTTGGATATATGAAAGAGAAGAGAGTTACAATGAAGACAGAGTAGGGATGGTGCAGCGTCTCATTCTAGAAGCACAGAGATGCACAATTGCTCTTGAAATTCCCATTGAGGTGGGACAGCTCTGCCCCTGAGCCTACCAGGCCTGGGCCTCTTCTGTCTGGTACAATATGGCCCATAAGCATAGTATTTTCAAATGGTATAGTTAATATTCAAGCCCTTAATAACAACAACAACCAAGGTGAAAACAAGCCATAAGTCATCTCAAAAGAAGGCTTGGATTTATAATTACCATATATTTGTGCACTCCAATGTTGCTGAATGAAGCAGACAGGAGGACAGTGTATGTGTCTAAATATCCCTAGGCTTTATATTTTTTCTTTATGTAGCATTCCATGGGATGTACTTTGTTTTCAACCTATTACTCCAAAAAAGCACCAATGGCAAATACAAACCCTAATTCTGAGCTGCCACTTCTGAACCCAGAGCATGTATCTCACTGAATTATGTGGATGATGAATAATTATGAAACCAATGCAGCATACACAGTTCTTCCTGTTAACCTGTAATGTGACTAAAAGTCAAGGCTGACATCTTGAAGGCAAGAACGTTGCTGTTTTACCAATTTTACTGTTACTTCTTTGGCTATTCTCCCTCCTTTTAACCAACTAGAAGCTGTATCAATAGCTATAGTAAATATAAATTATTTTAACTTTTTTAGGTATTGTCATGTTTGTTTTAAAATCAGTTTCCATCATCTATCAATATGTAGGGGAAAGACTGACTTCTTCTTCTTCCAGAGTTAGAGATTATTATTTTTTGCTGTGCTCTCAGTATTTTGCTTCCATTTTCCACTTCATTCCCCTTTAAGAGAACTCCACCCACCCAAGCTTTTCTATTTCAACTGTGTGATACTTTCCACTAACACAGTATTCACTAAGGTAGGGTTTTCTTAGGGTGATCAGATAGTAAGTGTGGAAAACTTGGGACTGGTGTGTATGAGAGAGAGAGAATGTTCTGACACTGGAGAGGAACTCATATGGTATGTGTAGTGCTTATGCAATGAAAATACTATACAAGTCATTTCATTTCTGGATAGCTGGAGAAAGTAACACACAAGATACAAGTGAATACACATTAATTTCTCTAGCATTCCAAAACTAACTCATCCCTCTTTCACTGAGATTCAGACATAGTGTAGCTTTTCAAACATAATATACACAGCTGATATATCTTATATTGCTGCATGTTATAATTTCTTATTTGACAGCAATGTGGTGGGCACTATAAAAAAACATTGTCCCAAGGTGCTAACTATATGAATAAGTGCATGGATAGTACAGTTGACATGCACTCTTGTATATATATATATCTACAGCATGGATAATATATCATGTTTGTGGGGAAGCTGGAACTTTGCACATGCAAACAGTCTTTAGAGATCATGTACACCGCATGTATACATGCATTTACATACATAATCAGTATGAACACATGCATCTGTTGTATATGAATGACACTGGAAAATCCTGTTTCCCTGCAATGACTGTTTGCAGGACCTTCCTCCAGCAAATGATGCCAAGGAAATCTCTATTTCAGTTTTATTTCCTGTAGGAATGATGCTGACTTTTCAGCTGTCTTGACTGCACACTCTTGCATCTGCACGAACACACACACACTGGTGTGCACAGTCACAATGGTGAATGGTGTGCACAGTCACAGTGTTCAGGAATAATTTGAAATCATTCTCTTTTTTCTGAGGAAGGAGTGGGCTTCATGCTCCAGAAAAAGCCCTGAGGAGCACATACAATTCACCCTTACCTCAACCCTCAGTTTCCTTCCTTTCAGCTCTGCCACAATAATCATCCTTCTAGTCCATCTCAGCCTCCATCCCTCTTCGATGAGACTGAATGTTCTGTACAGTTTTCATATTGCTTTTGTAAGCAGTGTCAGGATGAGCTCCACCCTGACATCTGGTGGTGAGGTGTGGCACATTGTGGAAAAGAACTTCAGGGGCCGATCTCATTTGCATAGAATGAGGCCATAGCTGCCCAAATGGTCACTTTGGCTACTGTGGGATCCCCATTGTCTCTGTTATTGGGGCAGGAAGAATAAATTGTTATTACCCTGATTATGGGAACTGTGCTTGGAACTGTACTTGTCCTTTTGTTATGATGGAGGGATTCACCATCAACTAAGTAGCACTCGCTAGGCAAGGGTCATGGGTTCCAAAACTCTGTGAATTGAGAGAGGTTGGGGACAAGTATTAATACTTGGTGGCATGGGCCCCTGAATGAGGGCCTTACACGCTAATTGCACTTCCTCCTCTCCCCACTGTGGAATATCAGAGCTAATTTTGATTCCATTAGGAGCCTAGTTACAGGCTGCTGAGCTCACTTTGGGCTAATGGTGCACCAGCACTGAGGATCCCGTGCTACAAGCTGAAATCACCAAAGAGCTGAACTGACTAAGAGCTGAAATCACTGAGCGTTGTGTTAAGTAGTGGGGAGCCTGAAGATATATTGTGGAGTAGTTTGTGGGACGGCTGGAGTGCCTTGTGGACAGGCTGGTGGAGCAGTTCATAGGACGGCGGGAGCTGATTGTGGGACGTGGAGCGGAGCAGTTCATGGACTGGCTGATGGAGCAGTTTGTGGGACGGCGGGAGCTGTTTTGGGGCAGTGGAGCGGAGGCGAGCGAAGCAGTTCGTGGGGCGGCTGGCAGAACGGAGCGAAGGCCTATGGAGCTGTGGGGTGGTCAACTTCAGATCATGTAAGGTGCCCCTTACCTCTCTCCTCCTCTCCCCCCCATCTCCACCCAGGTTGGGAGGTAAAGCTCTGCAGATAAACTTTCGAACTCTGGGGCTGCCATGACCAGAGACAGAGACTTTTGGGTCATTGGACTTTTGGGACTTTGGGTGATTTGGGGTTGCTGGACTAAAGAACCAAAGGGAAAGAGCATGCCCCAATTTGCTTGGGGTCGGTTTTTTTTGCTCATGGGTTGTGTTACGAATCCTGTTTGTGGTGTTTCCCCAACATAATGCCACATTGTTTCTCTCTGTTATTAAAAGGCTTTTTGCTACACTCAGACTATGTGCTTGCGAGAGGGGAAGTATTGCCTCTTGGAGGCGCCCAGCGGGGGTGGTATATATTTGTCCCAGGTCACTGAGTGGGGGCTCGAGCCAGTTTGCATTGTGTTATTGGAATGAATCCCCTAGATATTGAACCCGGCCCTTGTTGCTGCCAACTGTGACGGGCAGAAGGGTTACACTTTGATCTCCTGAGGAGCCAAGGGTGAGAAGGCAGGAGGAAGTCAAATCTGAACGCCTGTCTCCTGTGTGGCAGCATATGGTAGCAGGGCTGCTCACAGGAGTGCACTTGGGAAGTAGGAAATAACTTGCTTTCAATGGCATTTAAGCTGCATTCTTACAAATATGTTTAAAACATCATGAGACCTAAAGGGACACATTTTGGAAGAGAACTCAGGTAAGAACCCCTAGAAAGAGATCCAGATAAGTATGGAGAAGAAAGGTGGAGTACCCAGTGGTTCACTTGTTTTTAAATTTGTTCCTGAACTTGCATCGTCTGTGTAACAGCCAAGAATGATGCCATAATATACAGATGAGTAAGCCAGCTTAAAAAAAAAAAAAGAAGAAGAAGAAGAACCAGGTCAAACTGAACTGATCCCATAGTGTATAATTGAAAATTCCTGGATAAGTCCCCCTTCTGTGCTTCCTTCTCCTCAACTGTTGTCAGTTCTGTGGTGGTATTCGGGGAAGGAACAGTGAGCTAGGCTCCATAGTTCTGTTTTGAGCAAAGGGTGCTTAGAGGTCTGCTAATGGTCTGCGGCAAATGTTCAGGAGAATAGAAAGATGCATTGAATAGAATGACAGATGTGCTGGTGCAGGGAAGGAGGTGAGAAAGAAGAAAGAGGGAGACTGGAAAAATGAATATTCACATTTTTTGGCTAATTTCAGACAAACATCCAAACGTTTCATGGATTATCTGACCTAAACCTCCAACTATTAGAAAGTTCCCCGTCACTTGTCATAATAAAACACAGTACATAGTGTGATGCAGCATGGCAGTGCACTAAAAATAAATTGCACCTGCAATGCGTCAAAAAATTGAGTGAGTGAATTATTTTAGAATAATCCAACATCTCTTTATGATGATGTTTCTCAAAGATTTCTTTCTTGGAAAAAGTCTTTCTTGGAAAAGAGTTTGGATTTTCAGTTTAGTATTTGCTATTATTGCAGTTTTAATCTGAATGTATGTGCTTTCTTTGGGCCAAAATCTGCCCCCAGTTGCACTACTGTATATCAGGAGTAATTCCAATTAATTTGGCCATCTGTTATTTCACACGTACAAAACGGACATATTTCACATCAACACGCATATAAAAAGCATGTGGTACACTCTGTGTGTGTGTGTGTGTGTGTGTCTGTCTGTCTGTTTCCCTTTCTCCCAAAAGTATTAATTCTATTCCAGTTACAAATTGTTTGCCAAAAGGGACAAAATGTGCTGTAAATCATCAACATCCCAAGTCTGGTATAAAGAATGATGGAGTAACTTGGTAAATTGTAAAGTTGTGATAAAAACCCAAGATGTAATATTATCAAGTCCTACCACACTCTCTTGCTCTTCCCTCCCTCCCCCCCATATATAGAGATAGATATAGATTTTTAAGACACCGTGCATGACTGTTAAATCAATGATAGTCTGTCACAAAAATGTTGACTAAAAGGACTATCTTACTAAGGTCAACTACAAATTAGCCCAAAGGGTAAACTCAAAGGTAGTGCAAAAGCTCAGGGAAAAAAAAGTCAATGTTGTAAAATATGACTACAATGTAACAGCGGTTAGAAAATGTATATCATCACTTCCTCTTGTTGCACTACTTGCTCATCTTGTGCATAATCAACTTCTTGAACTCTGGCACTGAGGAGTCACTTAAATAAGGGATTTTTTTCAAGAAATGGAAATTATATATATCTTTCATGTATATTGTGAATAACCTCAGTGGAGTTTATAAGAATGAAAGGTAGATAGGCAATAATAAGCATGAGAGAATCAGTTAGGATACAAAAGGCAAAAACAACACCACATATTCTTGACCAAAATTTTAACTTTTATTGAGGTGTTTTTGGGGGGGGGGGGAGAGAGAGGAAACTATTGATCACCTTTTTTAAAAAAAAGTTGTAATTTCTTTTGTACCTTTGTACTTCTTGGTTTGAATCACCTTCAGAATTGGAAATTTCAAAATTACTTTTGTTCGCTAAATGGCTGAAGTGTGCTTGGCAGTGTGTGTAGAGGAAGTCATGACACTGTTCCCAAGGAGGTTATAATCGGAGGGTGTATTCCTACCAACATTTTCACTAGAGAGTATACTGCAAACTACTGCAAGTAGTCCCACAGACTTCAAGGAGAGCTGCTTCAATCCAGGGCACTCCTCAAAGTAGCTAGCACGGCTGGTATTTGCAGGATTATGCCCTTAGGCCTGGTTTACACTAGGAAATTAGGTCGGTATAACTATATCATTCAGGGGAAGTGAAAAACCACACCCCTAAGCAATGCAATTAAACTGACCTAACCCCCGGTGTAGACAGCAGTAGGTCAACAGAAGAATTCTCCTTTCGACAAGCGACCACCTCTCAGAGAGGTGGAGCACCTATGCTGAAAAGTGTGTCCCCTAGATGCAGGTAGTGTCTTTGCTAAAGTGCTACAGGTGCACTGCTGCAGCTTTTTAAGTCTAGACAAGCCCTTAGCCTTGATCTCCGTCAATACAAAAACTCCCAGTGACATCTGCAGAATTGAGTCCTAAAACTTAACTATGCAAAGAACTGGGTGAATAATTTATAATGATTTATTAGGGAAAAGTTGCCTCTCTTCCTGTCTGTGTATGGTCTGCAGTTTCTCGGATGTATTTGTTCTTCCAGAGGATACACTGTGCAAACTGCCTGCACACCAGAATAAGGGGTCAGAGCAGAGCCAAACTACACTTGCGGGAGTTGGGGGAGAAATTGCCTCCCAGAGTTCCTTGGAATGCTGCTGCTACATCTTCCCATCGGGTGCTGTGTACTTCTCCCTGCATGCTGGTCCTGCCCAACAGGCTGGGGGGAGGGGCATGGCGACACACTCTTTGAGGCAATATGCACTACTGCATTGTTGGCAGGGCTGCTTGTGTTCTTTCCTGATTCTGTGCCCCTATGTACAGGTCTGTCAGAATCTGTGCCCAGGGTAATTTCTGCAGAGATTCTTGTCTCTAGATCAGTGGTTCCTAAACTTGTTCCTCCACTTGTGCAGGAAAAGCCCCTGGCGGGCCGGGCTGGTTTGTTTACCTGCCGTGTCTGCAGGTTCGGCCAATCGCGGCTCCCAGTAGGCGCGGTTCGCTGCTCCAAGCCAATGGGAGCTGCTGAAAGCGGCATGGGCTGAGGGACATACCGGCCGCCGCTTCCCGCAGCTCCCATTGGCCTGGAGCAGTGAACCGCAGCCACTGGGAGCCACAATCGGTCGAACCTGGGGATGCGGCAGGTAAACAAACCGGCCCGGCCCACCAGGGGCTTTCCCTGAAGAAGCGGCGGAACAAGTTTGGGAACCACTGCTCTAGATCAAACACAGGCAGTTTGTTGCCAGTATTCTGTATCTGAAGTTGAGCTGTGTGTGTTAGGTTTTTTTTGCATGCCTAGGTCACATGGTATTGTTTTTATTCTGGACTGTGTGAACATAACTTTTCAGGTATCTCTACTTTGCAGTTGCAGGTGTGGTTGCAGGACATGTAAACATACCTGAGCTAGCTTTAATCTAGCAAGCGCAAATACCAACGTCAGTGAAACTGCAGCAACACAGACTTCAGTGCAGACTAGTCACCTAAGCACTCATGTCCCTGGCAGGCTTGTACAGCCCATGGTGCCACAGCTTCACGGCTGTTGATACTCATTTTAGCAAGATTAAAGCTAGCTCGGTTTTGTCTACATCTGCTACAATCACTCCTCTGATTGCAGTGTAGACTTATCCTCTCAGACATGTAGACAAGTTCACTCTTCACAAAGCTTTTTTTCAACATTTTTCCAAATGTCAAATTTTGACAGAAAGAAGATCAAAATTTGTGACTGAAATATTTGCAAACATTCCATCTCATTTTTCAAACACCGATGCTTGTGGCACTAGTGCGGATGCATGGCCAAAGCTTATCGGGAGAAGACACAGATGAGAGGTAGTAAGCCAATCTGCATTACTGCCCAAATATTGAGACACTAGTAACCACCACATGACAAGAGACCTGACTATATTTTGTATTTTCAAATTTTGGTAAATTTTGACAAATTCTAGTCACAAGGCACCACATCCAAAGTTTGTCTTGTAGAGTATCAGAAAAATAATCTCATTATGTGATAATATTCTCATAGATGCTTATATTAATGTAATGTAAATATACCTGCTCCCTTTTTTAATTCATTATTGATAGACATCAGAACTTCCTCCTCCCCAAACTTTGCGGAAGAACAGCCTTTAATTCAGAAGTGGATACAAATTTTACAGCTCTATGTAATTGACACATTTGAAATTTGGAGAAGTCAGATTCAGACTCAATTCAGAATCTGAACTTTGTGCCTCAGTCCAAGTTTATTTTAATATTATTATTTTCTTTAGGAATCCGTACCTCTGCCTTTGTTTAACTGCTGAATCTGCAACACTTAATGTTTCTCTGTGAATACAGATGAGCTGTTGCCTGTGGAGCTAAAGTCAATGCCACTTTCTCATGAATCAGCCTGTAGAGGACTGCTGGCTGGATGATTTGACTGTACCCTTTCCCTGGAGGCCAGTGGTCTCTGCTGCCATATGCTTGCTCTCTGCTGGCCTGAGGGAGCAAGAGTTCTGAATCTGCTCCTGCAACCTGGCTCATATTTGCTGGCGTTATCAGGCTTTGAAAAAGACACACACACATACACATGTACATGGGCGCATGCACATACATACACAAAAAACACAGAATTGAAACTGCAAGGTTGTGGAAAATCTCTTATTTTTATAATGTAACATTTTAAATTAGTGAATTCCTTGTGCATTCAGCAAGGGCTATTTTATTATTGTTTATACATATAAGTGTGTGTGTGTGTACATATGTAATAAATAAAAAAAAATATACACTGCACCTACATGAAGCTTCCTTTGTACGTCAACAAACAATACAGTAATTTTTCTCTTCATGGAAGTATAACTGTGTAGTGATTATCCAATTTTACTTTCTTTGCCTGGGGACCTTGCAATTTCTATGCCTTAGTAGTTCTATATAAAATAGGCAATTCACCTTGTTTTGTATGAGTGCTGATGAAATAGTCAATTGATTAGACAAATGCCATCTTTTAGAAAGTCCTGGACAATAGAACAAGTATTTTCTTCCTCTCCCACAAATACTATTAATGTTCTATAATAACAGCAATGTCTAAAAGGGAAACAAAAATAATGTCTAAAAGAAAAGAGAGTTCTTTTTAAGAGAAACATAAAATATGGTAAAAAGAAAAGGAGTACTTGTGGCACCTTAGAGACTAACCAATTTATTTGAGCATAAGCTTTCGTGAGCTACAGCTCACTTCATCGGATGCATACTGTGGAAGGTGTAGAAGATTTTTTATATACACACAAAGAATGAAAAAATACCTCCTCCCACCCCACTCTCCTGCTGGTAATAGCTTATCTAAAGTGACCACTCTCCTTACAATGTGTATGATAATCAAGTTGGGCCATTTCCAGCACAAATCCAGGGTTTAACAAGAACGTCTGAGGGGAGGAGGGGAGGAAAAAACAAGGGGAAATAGGTTACCTTGCATAATGACTTAGCCACTCCCAGTCTCTATTCAAGCCTAAGTTAATTGTATCCAATTTGCAAATGAATTCCAATTCAACAATTTCTCGCTGGAGTCTGGATTTGAAGTTTTTTTGTTGTAATACAGCGACTTTCATGTCTGTAATCGCATGACCATCAGCCACACTATCAGAGGCTTGTTCACCTGCACATCCACCAATGTGATATATGCCATCATGTGCCAGCAATGCCCCTATGCCATGTACATTGGTCAAACTGGACAGTCTCTACGTAAAAGAATAAATGGACACAAATCAGATGTCAAGAATTATAACACTCATAAACCAGACGGAGAACACTTCAACCTCTCTGGTCATATGATTACAGACATGAAAGTTGCTATATTACAACAAAAAAACTTCAAATCCAGACTCCAGCGAGAAACTGTTGAATTGGAATTCATTTGCAAATTGGATACAATTAACTTAGGCTTGAATAGAGACTGGGAGTGGCTAAGTCATTATACAAGGTAACCTATTTCCCCTTGTTTTTTCCTACCCCCTCTTCCCCCTTGGACGTTCTTGTTAAACCCTGGATTTGTGCTGGAAATGGCCTACCTTGATTATCATACACATTGTAAGGAGAGTGGTTACTTTAGATAAGCTATTACCAGCAAGAGAGTGGGGTGGGAGAAGGTATTGTTTCATGGTCTCTGTGTATATAATGTCTTCTGCAGTTTCCACAGTATGCATCCGATGAAGTGAGCTGTAGCTCACGAAAGCTTATGCTCAAATAAATTGGTTAGTCTCTAAGGTGCCACAAGTCCTCCTTTTCTTTTTGCGAATACAGACTAACACGGCTGTTACTCTGAAATCTGTCATAAAATATGGTGAATTCCAGTGCTGCTGCCTATGATGCTACAGACTGTATTCTAATGCTAACAAATGGTCACTTTGGAATTTATAAAGCAGCACATGCAGGCTTTTTAACGGCATCGTCTTATAAGTTGTAGTTGGATAGACCTGCCAAACTTAAAACTAAAAAGACGATGTCCTTTCTTATTACTTTCATGAGTCAAATCCATACAGTAGGTAACATCAACAAGGACAATTTCCAGAGAGAGAGCTTTATCTATCTCAGTATGAAACATTTTACTTTTCTTAAGATCACCACTGTAAGAAGGAAGCATCACAATTCTAAAACAATTAGTTTATGCACAGGAAATGGTAAAATATGCAGCTTATTCGATTTCACAACCATGCTTCCATTGCTCCTCATTATACAGTCGTAAAATGCTGAAGGCTGCCAGCTTGCTCTATTGTCTATGTGCTGTGCAGAAGACAGTTTTCTTCTATGCATAGCAAGCACCTTCCAGATTCTTAGTTACACTTTTCCAGACAATA
This sequence comes from Lepidochelys olivacea, assembly GCF_965140295.1. NCBI lineage: Eukaryota > Metazoa > Chordata > Testudines > Cheloniidae > Lepidochelys > Lepidochelys olivacea. The sequence continues at coordinate 28,403,446 of NC_140422.1, forward strand.
TATATATTTTCCATTTGCTTCACATTATAAAGGCTCATTAGAATGACAGATGAGCAATCTGAAAACATTGCTTTGTTGCTGTGTGTGTTCCGGGGTATTTAATTGTTCAAAGAAAGTTTTTGACTCATTCACAGTTATATTAACATTTCTTCCAGTGTCATTAGATTTCTAGACTATGTACACTTCAAGTACATTAAAATAAATTACATTTAACATTTGGAAACAGAAATTCAAATTCCACTCTGTTATACTGGTGTAAACCTGGCATGACTACTTTGAGGTCAGGACCTCAAAGCAGCAAAATTCTGCTGATGGAGTTTGAAAAGAATTTGGCCCAACATTTGTATTCCTTTCATTTACTTCAAAGAAACCATGAAACTAGGGTATATCAGAATAACTTATGGTGATGTCCATGCAGCTGCTGTTATGATTATTTTGATTTTCCATGATAAGACCATTTTTAAAAAATATTACCAATAAAACTGATTTTTTTCGATTGTAAGTTGTTTGGGATAGGGTCTGTCATTTTCTATAGGTTTGTAAAGCACCTAGTACAAGGGAATTCTGATATCACAGGCTTTTGGATACTTCTACAATACGGATGATAAATAATATTATTAATAATATGAAATTTGCTCTTAGCTTTTTGATAGTATGTGTGAATAGTTTAATAGCTTTTATAAATTTCAAGGCCATAATGGCCAATTGTGATCAAGTCTGACGTCCTGTATAATGCAGGCCTTAGAACTTCCCCAAAATATTTCCTAGACCATATCTTTTAGGGGGAAAAAAATCCAATGTTTATTTTAAAAATTGTCCGTCACCGTGATAAGTTCTCTGAATGGTTAATTACTCACTGTTAAAATTTTACACCTTTGTCACATGTATATTTCAATTTTGATTTAAAAATGAATTCATATGAAACATACCAGTTTCAGAATGTCTGCTTCTTCCACCATATATATAGTGTGGGTAGGTATACAATGTATGTGTGTATATATATACGCATACATATACAATATATTATGGAAGAAGCAGATATTCTGAAATCGGTATGTTTCATATTCTCTACAAAATTCTCAGCAAACAAATATAAAAATCATAACAGTGCCACCAAATTACAGCTGCAAAAAACCTCGTAGCTCATTAGTTTATCTTTCTGTCAATATAGGGGTTTTCCTTACAATACACTATCTAATGCTTCATGCAGTAGTGTGAAATGTCTCAAGTGAAGGGGCTTCTGCTATTTCCCTTGAGGTACTATTCCACATACTGTTAGATCTTGTTGTGAGGAAGATTCCCCTCCGCCCCCTGTCCCGCCCCGGCATGTTATCCTACATTTTCTTAATTATATCCCATCGATCCTAGTTTTACCCCCTTATACATGACTGAATAATGTCTCCTCTTCATCTCTCAAACAAGGTATTTATAAGGCCATCATCACTCAAGTATCTAAATTGTCTCTTGGTGGTAAAGAAGAATAAACAAACTATCTTTTGACCCCCCCTCTCTAGGGGTAGCTTGGTGCAAGATTCTGCACACAATTTTAGTATAAACACTTTAGCTGCTTGTATTCTCTTTCTAGGCCTTTTACAGTCAGTCCCTCCCCACCTGTCATCTCTTACTCACTTTTGAGATGGTGACTCCCATTTTTCAATTGGGCTGGTGCTGTCCTTCACTTTTAAATTTTTTCGACGACTATCTTGGTGTTTTCTCCCAGGCTGTCCCTCATGCTTGGTGGAATTTCTTGTGAATGCCTACAAAGCTCCCTGATTATCCTTATTCAAATAGTTCTTTACAACAATCCTTTGCTTACAAAAAAAAAAAATGGTGTGTTGAGACCACAGACTGTTATCCTGGCCAATACAGTCTCATTGTTTCCTTGTGTTCCTCTGTACTCCGACGTCTGTCTGTGTCCATCTGTTGTCTGTCTTCTTGTATTTAGAATGTAAGCTACTTGGGACAGGGACCATCTTTTTGTTCTGTTTGTACTGCACCTAGCAGCACTGGGTCCATGATAAGTGCCTCTAGGCTCTATGGAAAAGCAAATAATAAATAACAAAGTGGTCACACACTTCATAGCTTCTTTAGACAGAAGTTGTTGCACACACCAGGGGCTTTGTACGTTCCTCTATTCCACCCCATATGCTCCCTGTGAGCTATCTTCCAACCCCTTCTATTTCAGAAATTCCCCCAGTCTCTCCCCTGTCAGGGGTTCTGTGTGTCCCCAATTTCTCCCTTCCTCTGATACCAGCGTTCTCAATCTGACCCTACTGGTGTTCTGTGTTCCCCTGTTTCCCTGCTCCCTCCATTCTAGGCCCCCCCCTTCACTCCAGTGGAAAGGACTCTGTATGTGCCCTATTCTTACCTTCACCCCATGTCAAGGGCTTTGGGTATCCCCTTCCCTTATTCCCGTATTCCCCAATATCCCACAACGAGGATTCTGGGTGCCTCCATTCCCTCTTTCCCTCATTTTGGAGTCTTCTATTCTCCCTGTGACAGAGGCTGTGTGTGCCCCCATTTTCCCCTTCCCTCATACCAGAGCCCTCCTTTTTACGTTATGGCAGGGGTCTGTGTGCACTTCTGTATGTTTCACCCATCTGGCTTTTCTCTGTTTAGGATATTTACTTACTACTACTAATATGTTGCATTTAACACTCCTTATATCTGAGAACTTACAAACAAATCAAACATTAATTAACTGAGTCTCTTTACACTGCAAGTATTTTTTACCTATTTCACAGACATGGAAACTGAGATGCAGAGAGGTGCTGTGCAGGGTATGAGTAGGACTATGAATGGAACCCAGGAGTCCTGATTTCTAGTCCTTTGCTGTAAATTGTTGGACACACAATTCTATTTAGCATGAATTCAGTATAGTAAAAATAAGAAAGTGTACATATATGAATTAAACATATTGCATTCATGGTGACACATTAAAAATTTCAAGGAGAAAAAAAGAAGAGTAAGTTCCTTCAGCTTCAAGGCAGCAATAATTTACATGTCAAGAAGTTATACAGGTTTTTATGAGATTATTGCGGTGTTATTCAATAAAAAATAGTTACCATGACAACAGCTGTCATTCTACCTGTGAGATTATAGAAAAGAAGGACAATCAGGCAAAGGGTTTATTTGGGAACGAATGCTTATCTGACCTAGTGAATACAAACAGCATGTTGTTTTGACCATCGTTGACTACACAGCCATTATCAGCCAGAGTAAAATGCTAGCTGCAGATTTTAAAGCAAAGTGAATCTCATAGAAAACATATCTGTTGGTAAATAGTGGCAAGTACTTTCTTTATGCAAGTATACTGTTAATGCTTAGCTAGAATGGTGATTGGATCTCCTAATCAGTTGGAGATTTCAGCCTGACCCGGTTTGGGGAAAGGAAAGACTACAGAGGATGTTTTGTTTTGAGGGGTTTGTTTTAAGTTCCAGAGAAACCAAAAAAAGCACAGTCCCACAAGACTTCAATATAGTCACATTTCTGTATTCCCCTAGCCATTACAATCTTTCAACAAAATGGTTGCTTCATTGAATATGGATTCATGTAAATTTCAGATGCTGACTATTTGTTCAGTCCTCCAGGATATACAAGTTTTATTTTTTTCCAATACACACATTTCACTGCCACACCAAAATCTTTGCTTTCCTACTCCCCGTGGCAGTGTGTGCATTTTTCTTTCTGACTAATGTGCAGAACCTGCACCTTGACTTGCACATAAAAAGCGTAGCCAAAACAATAGAACAACACTACCCAAGCACACACATCTTATTTTTATGGAGGCTTTTAATCTTAGTTTGTCAGCAAACAGAAGCCTCCTTACCTAGTCATATAAAAATACTTTTATCATTAACTGCGTCTCTGGTTGTTAGCATGTGGCAATGGGAACCTATGAAACCTGACACTAACAGAGCGAAACAATCAGCCATGGTTAACAGTTAAATCACATTAGAAGTGTTCATTAATTAAAATCTGTCGAACCTCTTTGCAGTCCACATTTAATCACAGTGTCATTAGCATAGCAGAAATGTGTCTCAGGAAAGATGCCGAAAGTTTTAAAATTAATATGCTAATATTTTCCCAGACATCTATCTAAAAATGTTTTTGTATTACATACGGCAGTATTAGGTATGAACACAAAAAGGAGAAACAGTGATTATGTTGTTGGACTAGATTATATAAAACTGCTAAATTATTATAATTAGGACAACAGCAAGTTGGACTATAACAGTGGCTTTCTTGTGAAAATGGCACCATGTCAAATTTATAGTCTCTAGCTAAATTAGTTTGTTGTAGCATTGACAAAGGAACAAACGTGCCAAATGCAGTCAAAATTAAACACTAACGGAAAATCCTGGTCTTTTGTTTTCTGGCTAGATTCTGGGACACTAATTTTCAAATGACAAACACTGAGTGCTTAGCTATGCAACCTTGGCATTTTCTCAACGTGGTGGTAGGATTTTTTTAATGGAAAAAAACATACACAAATGCATCCATTGCATATGTATATAGCAATATTTAGGTATATTTAACATGTAACTGCCTATCAATTGCAGAGCAAATCCTATTGCAAAGTTCATAGTCTAAGTTTCTAGTCTGAGATCTGGGGAATTCTGCTGAGTGCGGAGGTGTCTGTGGATTCCACAGCTCAGAGCGGTAGTAATCCCATGTGCTTGGAGTACTTTCCCATCTGTAGGGTGGGGTGGTGATTTTCATAGTCCTGCCTTCATGTTCGCGTAGAAGGAAACCACATGGAGTTGGGCTCCATAACATATGGGGCATGGGGGAAGGTAGAGTCAGTGGCTTGTGAGCTCTGCTAAGATCCGCCTGTCCCAGTTCTGAGGAGGGCCGTCCTCCACAGCCATGGATGGCACAAGATTTGCTTTGGTAAGCACATGTATCTCCAATTAGTGTCAATATGAGCTATATGTATGGGTGTGGCATACCTCACAACTGCCACAGCCCAGATGTAGGATGCAATGTGAGACAAGGATCCAAAATGAGGGACACAAACTGCTGTGTGATTCACTCTGTTAGTGTATATAACTCGTTGTGTAAATCATTTTCAACAATAAAAGTGTTGGGGATGGGACACCACATTTCTATCGAACAGAGGTCATCTTGGAACTAAAAGGAAGTGGTATCCCTTGAGATGTGGTTCAGGAAATATGAGGTATGGTGTAGAGAATAGATCCTGTGACTGGAAAATATTCTGCCTTTCCAATTCTGCCAGTGGTGTATTAGTTTTATTAGGTAAAAAGACATTGACTTTAAAAGTCACCTGCAAAGAAAATCAAATGGGCTAATGACCTTTTTTCTTTCTTTATGATGTATAAATAAGGGCTATGAGAAAATGGCTTGTTTTTATTTATTTTTTATTCTTTTATTTGAGAACTATAGGTCTATTGGTGACAGGAGAAGAGGTAAAATTATGATATCACAAGAGAAAGGAAGCTGGAGGCTGATCAACAGAGTAGGGAAGCAATTTTGCAACTGGATGAATTGTTTTTGTTATGGCATACTTAGCTCCAATACCTAATGATCACTTGGGGCAGAGGATGCCTTTGTAAAAGATTTAACACATGCACCTTCCAATTAAGGTATGAGAGCTCAGAACAAATATTTCTAAGATCCCTGAAAAAAGATCCTCAGCTAAGAAAGGAAAAAACAGACTTGACATGCCAAATATTCCTAAATGAGCAATAGAAAAACTATTTTTAAACAAAAAAATAAACCTTTCAGATCTTCTTTCTACATCAGAAGGAGAAACTTGGGCAAAAGAAACCCTCAGAAAAGTCTGTGGTTTTGTTCCTTTGTTTCTAAAGATAATATCATAAAATTCAAAAGGAACAACCACGAGGTAAGAAGCACCTGTGAAAGTTCCAACTGTTCTCCAAATGAGCTACATCTTATCCCTGCCCAAGCCACATCCTCTAAGAGTCTGACCACACCCCTACTGACGTAGCAAGCAGGTTACATTTTGCAGCTTCTGCCACTCTCCTAGAAATTGAAAATATCTCTTCTGCTATTTTAGCCTAATCCAATTGGGGTGTGCATCAATCTCTCTCTCTCACTCTCTCCATTGTCACTCGGGGCAGCAGCTACAGAATGTAACCTATTGGGAGGGTGGGGCTGTGGCCAGGTCTGTTCAAGAGGGCAGAAGTAGATCAGACAAGCTTACAAGACTCCCTATCCTGCAAGATGGCAAAGCTGATAAGCACTGGGTAAATTATAGCTAGAGTTTGAATTATACAAGAAAGCCAATATCACTTTTAAATATATGAGATGATTCTAGTTTATAGGGTTTCTTCAGGTTAGCAACAAGAAGAAAGTCAAGGAAAGTGTGGACCCCTTACTGAATGAGGGAGGCAACCTAGTGACAGAGGATGTGGAAAAAGCTAATGTACTCAATGCTTTTCTTGCCTCTGTCTTCACGAACAAGGTCAGCTCCCAGACTACTGCACTGGGCAGCACAGCCTGGGGAGGAAGTGACCAGCCCTCTGTGGAGAAAGAAGTGGTTTGGGACTATTTAGAAAAGCTGTACGAGCACAAGTCCATGGGGCTGGATGCTCTGCATCCAAGAGTGCTAAAGGAGTTGGTGGATGTGATTGCAGAGCCATTGGCCATTATCTTTGAAAACTCATGACAATCGGGGGAAGTCCCGGACGACTGGAAAAAGGCTAATGTAGTGCCCATCTTTAAAAAAGGGAAGAAGGAGGATCCTGGGAACTACAGCCTCACCTCAGTCCCTGGAAAAATCATGGAGCAGGTCCTCAAGGAATTAATTCTGAAGCACTTAGAGGAGAGGAAAGTGATCAGGAACAGTCAGCATGGATTCACCAAGGGAAGGTCATGCCTGACTAATCTAATTGCCTTCTATGACGAGATAACTGGCTCTGTGGATGAGGTGGACGTGCTGTTCCTTGACTTTAGCAAAGCTTTTGACATGGTCTCCCACAGTATTCTTGCCAGTAAGTTAAAGAAGTATGCGCTGGATGAATGGACTATAAGGTGGATAGAAAGTTGGCTAGATTGTCAGGCTCAATGGGTAGTGATCAATGGCTCCATGTCTAGTTGGCAGCCGGTATCAAGTGGAGTGCCCCAAGGATCAGTCCTCGGGCCGGTTTTGTTCAATATCTTCATAAATGATCTGGAGGATGGTGTGGATTGCACCCTCAGCAAGTTTGCAGATGACACTAAACTGGGAGGAGAGGTAGATACACTGGAGGGTAGGGATAGGATACAGAGGGCCCTAGACAAATTAGAGGATTGGACCAAAAGAAATCTGATGAGGTTCAACAAGGACAAGTGCAAAGTCCTGCACTTAGGACAGAAGAATCCCATGCACTACTATAGACGAGGGACCGAATGGCTCGGCAGCAGTTCGACAGAAAATGACCTAGGGGTTACAGTGGATGAGAAGCTGGATATGAGTCAACAGTGTGCCCTTGTTGCCAAGAAGGCCAATGGCATTTTGGGATGTATATGTAGGGGCATTGCCAGATTGAGGGACATGATCTTTCCCCTCTATTCGACATTGGTGAGGCCTCATCTGGAGTACTGTGACCAGTTTTGGGCCCCACACTGCAAGAAGGATGTGGAAAAATTGGAAAGAGTCCAGCGGAGGGCAACAAAAATGATTAGGGAACACATGATGAGGACAGGCTGAGGGAACTGGGATTGTTTAGTCTGCGGAAAAGAAGAATGAGGGGGGATTTGATAGCTGCTTTCAACTACGTGAAAGGGGGTTCCTAAGAGGATGGATCTAGACTGTTCTCTGTGGTAGCTGATGACAGAACAAGGAGTAATGGTCTCAAGTTGCAGTGAGGGAGGTTTAGGTTGGATATTAGGAAAAACTTTTTCACAAGGAGGGTGGTGAAACACTGGAATGCGCTATCTAGGGAGGTGGTGGAATCTCCTTCTCTAGATATTTTTAAGGTCAGGCTTGACAAAGCCCTGGCTGGGATGATTTAGTTGGGGATTGGTCCTGCTTTGAGCAGGGGGGTTGGACTAGATGACCTCCTGAGGTCCCTTCCAACCCTGATATTCTATGATTCTATGAAAATAACTAGAGGGTCAAACAAATCATTGCCTCTGTAGACTGAATTCCCTGCACACACAAGGGACTCCTTGCATTCTTCTACCCCACCCCCCATAGTCCCCTACACAAGCTCCATTTGCCACACTCACATCCCCCTCTATTTCAGGGACAACCTGCAACTCTCCTCGCACCTCCTCCCACACTAAGGGATTTGGGTACCTCGCATTACCCCTTTCACCCATGCAGGGCCATCCCTAGAAGGATGCAGGGCCCGGGGAGGAAGTGATGGATACGTCACTTCCGGGACTGACCCATCCTTTTTGGATTGAGCAATAGTAAGAGGTCATGGGGGATTCAGCGCAGACACAAGGCAAGGGACTCAAGGCAGACCACAAGCTCAAGGCGAGGGACTCAAAGTAGGCCACAACCTCCTTCACTTCCAGTAAGCTGCACCAGGATCACCCTCATCATACACCCTTCCTCCCCTCAATGCTCATCCATCCCCAGCAACTCTGTGTATCACAACACTCCCATATTCCCTGGGACCCACCCATGCAGCACCTCTAGCTACCCTAGGGAACCCGGCACTCAGCTATTTCCCAGGGAATCATCATTTTCCCCTGAACTCATCCCTATATCCAGCCACCACTTTCCCTCACAGACACCTCCATTAAGCTAGTCCACCAAATAGCCCTCAGACACCCAGGGCCCTCTCCTAATCACACCGTACCCTCGTCACAGCTGCCAATATTTTTTGTAATTCCATTTTCTACCCCTGCCACTGCCTGAGATAATGTGTAGACACTGAAGAGGGTAGATATACGTAAAGTAATTACAAACATGCAAATTAGCCCCCTACATAATTTGCATAAAATGTCAAGAGTTGCACAAAACTTGACAGCTATGAATCTCCTCATATGGGGCAGTAAAGGGGAGCAAAGCGCATGTAAAGAGCAAAGGGAGACTCTGCACTTAGTGTTCCCATACAGGAGTCAGGCATAACCTGGGTTCAGCAGCACACAGGGACAAAGAGCAGGCGTGAGCCATCATTTATAGCAATGCCAACAGACCCAGAGAGAGGGCACATCTTGGTGGATGCTGTTATTCTTTTCCTTGGCAAGCATATCTCAGCTCACAAGAAGCATAATTCAGCCCTCAAACTCTGTCTCACTTTCTCATTCTCTTTCTCTCTCGATATTGTGTTTTTTGCATATGAACTAGCTTAATTAGTGTCATCATTATTTTTTTAAAGTCATTCAAAAGAAGTCGCTGCAACAAAACCATGAAGCACATTTGAGTTTGATTTGATGTGGCTTTCTACACAGTCAGAAGCCAGAGTGTGGTCTGAGAAGGAAAATGAACAATTTCTTGTCATGTCTTTGTTTATTTTCTTTTCTAGACAGGTTAGTGAAGGCACAATGGCAGCTAGGAAGTGGACCCCCTCAGTGATGGGGAGTCATTTCAGAAACAAGAGATAATGCCTTGACTCTGGCCACATCAAACCATTATTGTAGCTGGAAGCTAAAGAAAAAGAGAGAAAAATCCTTTATATTATTACTTTTCTATGCAGCCACTGTAAGTTGGCCAGGTTCTTTCAAATGTGCTTTTTCAAAACTTAAGTGCAACATATTATATTGTATTACTGTATTAACCTTGTATTTCGTATCCCTTTGATATGATTCCCTTTGCAAATGCTTGAAGTCTGCATAGATCTAACCGTAACTTTAAAATGCATTCTATAAAGGAACCTTAAATAATACAACTACTAAAAAGGTTTTGCTTTATCTAGAACATTAGGCTGGTGGCATATTTCTTCTCAAAGCATAATGTTTTGTCTGTGCTCTCTGAATAATGTTTTAAGTCATAACTGATTACTTTTTCATTTTACTGACATCTCTCACTTCATGAATTTCTGTATAGATTTAAACAAATTGATTTTTTTCATAAAGAAACATACAAATCTCTGGCAAGAACTGAAATGTTAATTAAATATTCTTTTAAACTAGGTACCTTTGTTACTAAAGTAACGGCCACAGATGCAGATGATCCAGTTTATGGAAATAGTGCAAAGCTGGTTTACAGCATTTTGGAAGGACAGCCTTACTTCTCCATTGAACCGCATACAGGTAGGTGACCCTGAATTAGGACTCTCCAGGTAACAATATACATAAGAAGCAGCATTTTCTGAATATTTCACTCACTGCACTTAAACACGATATGTAAAGAGATGTCTGTCAGCATTAGTCAGGCTGTAATCTATGAGTATCTGATTCGTTTCCAGTCGTGATCTGATGATGATTTAAAAAAAAAATCCTCTATTAGTGATGCTGATAATAATGCCAAAGCCAATACTGTAGAAGTTACTGAAGCAAAACGCCCATTACTGTATGACTAACAACTGGTTAGGGACTGTCTGATTTGGCCTGGGGATTGTCATGAATATATTATATTTTTTAATAAAAGACTTTAGAATTTCTGGCTAAAGACTGTAGGGTTTGGCTTGGGTATTTTAGTGAATATAATGTGTGCTTTCATTTAGAAATATTTGTATTCCTTGATTGGATGGATCTGGGGACAGAGAATATGTTTTATTTGCATGAATTTGAGATGGCTTTATTTCTCATCATTTGCAATGCCATTAGTAAATGTCTGATAATGTAGGTCACTTCAAAGAAGCGCTAAAAAAGCCAACCCCACATTGTTTATTCTGCTTATGCCACATTTAAAGCAAAAAAGCTATTGAGAAATGTTTTGGAGAGATTTGTTCTGTTGTCTTTTTTCCCAATGTTAATTTTCATATTTTTTCATGTTAGTTACTGTAAGTCAGTTGTGCTGGCCTCAGAAGGAAAAGAAAAGTCTAACTAAAATTACCTGAAATAACTTTGCCATTCATAAGTAAAGCAGCCATCTCATGCTTATGCAGATTAAATCTTTCATCAACACCAAAAAGTTCTGTTCAGAAGAAATTATTAGATGATGCTCCTAAATCAGTTAAAATGAGCCCGATTTTTACCTTGCTTGACACACCAATAAATTCCTCTTGGCTTCAGCTGAGTTGCACAAGGAAAACTGTTGTTCATTGACTATAATAAACAGAGGTGTCTGTGAGCCTATAATAGTGTGTTATGCATATAATATGACAGAGATCACTCTAATAAAGTGTTTTCATGTGGTCAGAAGAAAAATCAAAAGCAACCATGGCTATGGAACTGTCCTTTTGCAGCATGGTTTATTAATACATTGTATGCCTTACGTGAATCTCAGGTCTATGAAAATCTCTTCTGAATGCAGCACAATGAAATTATAGTGATTTCCTGTTGCCAGAGAGAAACACGTCCATTGAATGGCATAGGGCAGTCCCCTCTTCCCATTGAAGAATTTTCTCATCCTAGCTGAAGTACCACTTAGTCCCTATATCGTGCATCCGCATATATGTATGTAGGCAGAGGCCTGACCATGCAGAGTCCCTTTTGGGGCCTTAGAACATATTATTTGGTTTCTATAATACCTTTCAAACATAAGATATTACAAAATATTATATATAGTAATGACTAGAGTTAGATATATTGGTATATATCTAGTGCAACAAATGTAGTATTCAGTGTGTTCTGTGCTTCAGACACCAGAATCTTTCAGGAAGAAAAATAGTTTAAAGTGGTCCAGGAGGTAATAGCCATAGGGTAATATAATAAAATGAAATAAAGGAAAACTTCGTTTGAATATCGAGGCAGGGGAACCCATACCTAACAGTGAGATCTTTTATACTGTGAAATTATTATCAAAGTGAAGTAGTAGAATTCCCATTGCTGGAAATATTTGAAAGACCTGGTAAAGCACTAGAAAATAAACTGTACAGAACAATATAGCTTTAGTCAGAGGATGCATTAGAAGACTTAATAGGGCTTTTTAATCACCAATTTCTTGGATTCTCCAAGGAGCAGCTCCTGATGCACATGTTCATAAGTCCTTTAGCTGTTCTCAAGAGCTGTGCAAAACTAGCAGCTTTCAAAGAGGAGCTGAAAAGTGTTTTGTTTATCCAAGGTGAAGCTTTTTCATTTATTTCATTCAAAATGACCTTCATGGCAAAAATCCCAAACCTAAAATGTTGTGAATTTGCCCTCGGTTTATTATTTATATTTCAATTATTTTTTTTTTACCAATATTGGCTCTTTTTCTTTCTGGGAAAACTGCTTAATACAAGAAATAACAATTTATCTTCCAGGAAAGCAGATGTTTATTTTCATGAAAGCCAGTAAAACCTCTGAGGATTTTTTGTGAACCTACAAATCATGATTTTTCTCCTGTTTCATTAGTATTACCTTTCCCCACCTCATTTCCACTCATCAACAGTGCTATCAGTAGCAGTTCAGTGAGTTCTTTTTATAAAGGTGATAAATCAGTTCTCTAAAATGCATTAACTCATATAGGGTTCAATTGTGACAGATCCTGAATAAGTGTGCTGCCACAGAAGTAGTCCCAGGGACCATATTGTGACCCACAGTCAGGGTCCAGGATTCCTCCTTACTCTATGGGAGAAATAATTTTCCCCAGATTTAAGTTTGGCACAGATTGTATCCCCTTCATCACCAGTGCATCTGATCTGGCTCACTACCCTTTCCCTGCCCACTTCCTCCTGACCTGTGTGGGAAGGGGAGTGACTCCATGGATGCTGCTCTCTGACTCATGTTGCTATGTTTAATATGGCCTGTCAGCACAGAGGAGTGAGAGGGTTCCTTTCTATTTCTGTACACCAGTGCATACCAGATCAGATCATCCTGTCTTTAAATTTTAAAACAAATTGCAGTGTCATGCTGGGGAGTTATTGGGGGTAGATCCTAGAGGAACCATGAGCCATACTAAATATTAAATCATAGAAATGACATCTGCATAACCTTGTTGTCTAGAATATAAAATGGCTAAACAAATACTCATTGACATAAAATTTATCTGGCACATCAAAAGTGAATACTAGCCTTGTAGAAACTACAGCTTTGCACTGTTACTGTTGAAATGGAGTATTCAGGTAGACTAAAGTTTTATAGTCAAGGGGCTTCCAAAGAGTTGCACTGGTTTCAGAAACTGAGGAGGAAATATGCAGCAAGTTTTCCTGATAATCTGAGCATCTGGGAGTAATAGAATTGATAATGCCTGATACACACCAGGACACTTTTATGGTTTGTTGCATTCAGTCTCAGAAAGCCAATAGTAATAGATCAAATATAGTTACAATTTCCTAGCAGTTTGTGGCATTGTAAATTTCACCTTCTCCAGGTAGCGATGAATAAAACATGCAAATGACAGTATTCTCTGTGCATTTCTGGAGTTCAGCAACTTTACAATTTGAATAGTAAAACTTAAAAATTAACATTAGCAGGTGAAGTGGGGGGAGGATGCATATTAACAAAGACAAAAAGTCTGGGTCTTCAGAGGAGCAAGCAGAATTAAAGTAGACATCCTGGGCTCTTTCTTATATGTGTCTAATCTTAGAAATGTGAGTGCCTCACAACTAGTATTTTTTTCCCTTGCTGAATAGGCTAGGACAATGTACTCCTAATACGCTAAGCGTGGGAATATTTGTGGTAGTTTAACTCCTGAGAGGTGTTCAGATGCAGTGGTGATAGGGCACTAATATAACAACTTAGAGTAGTTAGAGTATGATCTTGCCAGAAACAGATGTAAAAATGAAGGAAAACCTTCAGAAGGAGGCAATTTCAAGTAGCGTAGCTGATTTCTGTTTTTTCCTCTGTGGTTCCATTTTCATACATCCATATGAAGTGCAGGAGCTTTCCACATATAATACAGATATTTGTGCACTCATATTATTTCTACAATTCTGTGCCACAGATAAAAGCATCCCTGTATGAATGGATGCATATAAAAATGTGAACTACTTAAAAATCCATATTTATATTTTCCATCCCTCAGATGTTGCAGTACAATATTGTCTGAGATGACTGTCTTTTGAAAATTTTCATCCAGATTCCTCTCTGTGGTGATGCCAGCGCCTAGTGCGGTGTTAGAATGAAGGTGGCTTGTTGCCTCCTCTATTCAGGTTCAGTTTCTGGCACAGGCTAGATTTATGCCTGTTACAATGACCCCTATAGTTAGTATAAAATCACAGAACTGATAGGATCTTCCCTAGTTACATCATCTCCTGCTTCCTTCCTCCTCTGGCCCACCCCAGCCCTGGAATATCCTCGTACACTGGGCACCACAGCAGAGATGGTTAAGCGCAGGGAGACTCGTCTCTTTGCCTTGTGTACACTGTAGAGGCCTGCTGTGCCTGGGGATATTCTTTGGGAAGCCTTAGGGCTGCCTTGCTTCCTCTTTGCACCTGCCTACCTGCCATAAATGGGCTACAGGATCTTGTTGAATCAGATCCTTAGTCAAGACTCTGACACTGGTTTTCAGTTTGTTTGGCACATTTCTGTGTGGCTGCATGTATAGTCATAAGTATTGGTAGAAGACCCCTGCTTAAAACAGTCATTTTCCATTACCTTTTATGAAAAATGCATTTTCATAGTATTCCATAGTATTTCTCAAATTATGATTTTCCAACTCTATTATGTAGGTTATAGTGCACATCCCAGAAAGTAATCCAGTCTTTCTATTAAATGTCATTATATTATTAATCTTTCTATTAAATGTCATTATCACAGTTTGAGGAAAATACTTTCTGGATATAATTCTCTCCTCCTTTCCACCTGCATGGTTTCTTCTACAGATGAGTTTTAACAAGGCTGTTAATTCATAAGTTAGAGAGGAAAAATAAATAAATATTTTTTTAAATGAAGATTTTGTATGACACCAAGTTATGACACCAAATTAGTGATGTAACTCTCACTGGACTAAATAACTGTCACCTCCATAAATCATAACTATAGCTTGTCAGACAGATATATGGAGCCGTGGCTTAATTTTTCCAATGTTCGGTGTTAAGACAGGATTCTGATATTATTTATAAAGGTATGCAAATTGCATTTACTCTCCAATAAGTCACTCACTTACAATTTTTTCCCCAAGAAGAAGCTCAAGAATAGTTCTCATTTTTCAGCTTTTCCTAAGATATTAAATCACAACAGTCAGTTTTACAATATGATTATCATAATGGAACATAATCTGAAGTGACACGGTGTTCTACAATATAGAGGTGTCAGAGAAAATACATTTTCAACTGTCTGACTTATTTACATTTCATATGAACTTATTAAAATACTGTAACTCCTACACTGTCTTTGAAATAAAGTTTCGTGAAGGCTGCAGTTTAACATATTGCTTTATTATACTAGAAGGCACAGTATATTATTCAAACGGAAACCCTGATTGTTTATAAAGCAGTAAATGTTTTACATTTTAAAAGAGGCTGTCTTGGAACTGCTCACTGGGGCCCTGTCTACACTAAAAAATTAGTGTATTCAATTCAACCTAGGTATGTGGCTCAGAGCTGTGAAAAATGTTGTGCCCTGAGTGCGGCAGTTAGGACGACCTAATCCCTGGGGGTAGACATGGCTAGGCCAACAGAAGAATTTTTACCCACTCTTGGAGAGATGGATTAACTACACTTAGAAAAGCCCCTTCTATCAATGTAGGAAATATGTGTCCTACGGTGCTACAAGCTGCACAGTGTAGTGCTGGTACTTTAGACCTGGTCTGGCTGTCATGGGTAGAGTCTGATTCAATAAAACTGAGATAAAAAACATGGAAACCAGGAGATCTAGAGAGCTGAGGTCGTTTGTCAGAGAAAAATGGAAACTTTCACGCAAGGTCATTGACTTGAATTCAGCCCTGATTGTTAGTGACTGAAGGGTTTCCATGATGCAGATGTGTTGAACATCCGTAGGAAACCAATCCAATTGAGAGATGACAGGTGTTCATATCACACACGTGTCCTCCATGACTAACTCAGATTGCAAGTCTTAGAGAATCTACAAAATACAAACTATATCCCGCCACCGTTACTTGTGTTGAGAAGTACCTTAGCCATTCACTGGTCCCATTAATTTCTGGTGAGCCAAGCAAGGGCTGAATTGAAGCCACTGCCTACTGATTTGAATGGGACTAACCACTGTGTGATGTGCTCTCACCATGAGTTTCTAGGTGGAATTCAATGTGTCTGGTTTTAAGCTACAAAGGCCTAAATGGTTTGGGACTTGGTCCGACCCCTCTCCCTAGGCCATATTGCTGAAGTTGAGATACCTGGTGGTTCTCAAGCTGGAACATACATGAGTAAGCCAATCTAATGGTAGATATTGCACCTGCAAATGGGCATGCCTGAGTCTTGTATTTTAACTCTGATCATTCTTCAGTCTTTATTTGCTCCCTCTCATTTCACAACCATGTTCGGAATAGCGTACAAACAAAATAATATAAACAGTATAAAATACATTACATTACAAACGTTTCTGGCACAATTGACTTCCTCTGTCTAGCTGGGAAATCACCTAATTTATTAATAAATGCTACATTCTGTATAGCCTTAGGAAAAATGCCCTAGGAGTACTGCGAGCAGATATAAGGTTCTTCATTATAAAAAGGCTATTGGAGAAACTGGAGAAAGTTCATAGGTGGCCAACAAAGGCGAGAGTGATGAAAGAATATGATGTGATGAGAGATTGACTAAACTTTATTTGTATAAACTGATTAAAATGTGATTAAGGGAGGATATGAAATCATTGCACAAATATTAGACAGGTGTTAATAAGAGGGAGGGGAAAGGACTATTATTGTAATTATGTGTGGTAAAATGGAGACGTAACATCCTCAGACTAGAAAGAGAGATGGGGAAAATTGAGCTTTGATACAAGAAATGCAATCTGGAGCTGTGTAATGAACTGCCTTGGAAGGGAGATGAACCATTTTCTCTAGACAAGTTTCAGAGTAGCAGCCGTGTTAGTCTGTATCCGCAAAAAGAAAATGAGGACTTGTACAGCCCACTGTATTTTCCACTGAATGAATCCGATGAAGTGAGCTGTAGCTCATGAAAGCGTATGCTTAAATAAATTTAAGGTGCCACAAGTCCTCATTTTCTCTACAGGCTTTCTAAATAGTTTAGAATTAAACCCTACTGGGATTAGTACAGAGGGAGAAACTGCTCTGTGTTCTTCTGGGCTTTGATTGAGCCATGGCTCTGTGTCTCTCTTTACCAGCTAATGCTGTGTGGGAGCTGCACTAGTTATTGCAGATTTAAGTTTTCATTTAAAATAGTTTTTTTGTAGCTTTCTAGTTCTTTTGATTGTGTATTGAATGAGACTGAATGTTGTGCTGTCTTAATAAGCATGCAGACAGAGTGAACCTGTGGTTTAAATTCTATTCTGTTAAATAGGTATAACACCTACTGAAAATAATAGGATTTGCACCTATGTAAATGAGAGTCTATCTGGGCAAATAACCAATTTTTTGGGGGGGTGGGGTGCTTTGCTAGCAGTTCTGAAAAATTGAAAAGAAAAAAGGTTGAAGTCAAACTGACTCCAAACACTTTTGGAATTTTCAGTTAATTGAATAAGTCAATTTTGGGTCAAATAAAACATTTTGTTCAACCCAAAAGATTTTGTTTCCTAGCGTTTTTAATGGGTTAGATTCACACACTAGCTAGAGAAGGGGGTTGTTTCCCCTGTACAACTTTTAGCCCAATGGTTAAGGCATTCATCTGGGATGTGGGAGATTGGAATTCAATTCCATTTCTCTATGGCCCAAAGACTATTAAAATATTATATACAAAGTAGAACAGCTTCAACAGGAGAGACTGAGGCCTTGTCTACACTACAGGAAATAATCAACCTGAGCTACGCAATTTGAGTTACGGGAATAGCATAACTCAAGTCAAAGTAGCTTAGATCTACTTACCACAGGGTCCTCACTATGCAATGTCGACAGAAGATGCCCTCCCATCAACTCCATTTACTCCTCTAGATCCAGTGGAGTACAGGAGTTGACAGGAGAGCAATCTGTGGTCAGTTTAGTGGGTTTTCACTAGACCCGGTAAATCAACCACCGATGCATTGATTCCTGTGTGTCAATCCCCCAGTAAGTGTAGACAAGCCCTGAGAAAGACTTGCCCTAAATACCCTATTACTCAGTAAATAGGGCTGTCACCTGAGAAACCCAAGTTCAAATCCGTGCTCTGCTTCAGGCAAAGTGGAGCGTTGAACCTTGTTCTCCCATATATATCCAAAGTGAGTAGCCTAGCCACTGGGCTGGATGTTAAAAAGGGGGATCATCACTATATTCTTCTTCTCTGTTTTGTGAATGACACCTAAGTCCACTTGTGAATCTAGCTGAGAAAAAAATGTCTGAGAGAATTTGGTGAATTCGTGTCAAATTTTTGAATAGTTTCAGGTCAACCAAAACTGTTTTTTTTGGCAAATAAACTATTCATCTGAAAAATTTCACCCAGCTCCAGCTGAAAGCAGAATTTGGCCCCTTAGTTCTAAAAGAAGTGGAAACTAACTCTCATTTATCAACAAGGGCTGTTAAAAACTGAACCCCAGTGGTGTCAATTTCAATGTTAGAGCTGTTGACATACTTATATTTGACATTTTAGTAGATCCCTTAAGATTGTTAGCCACACATAGGATTATGGGCACAGCTTAAGTGAGCAGAGCCGAGTACTACCTTTTTTTACCTCTCCTCCTCACTATTGCTGGACAAGACAGCTCAAGAGGAATTTTCCAGTGTTGTTATCTTTGAATCTACACTGGTGTGGGGCAAGTCTGTCATGCCTCAACCAGAGAATCTTCCCAGCTCTTTCTTCTTGCTCTTCCTAGTGTTTGAATGGAAAATGTCAGGCCAGGTTGTGATCACAATTATATTGGTGTAAATGTAGAATACCTCAATTTTAATCATTGGTGTGTCCAATCAGAATCTGGTTCCTGTTTCAAAATCTGGGAAGCAGTGATTCATTTTTGGCTTCACTAAGTAGAATTTTCTTTGTTTGACAGTGCTAGAAGCAGTGCTGAAGATGCACTCAGAAGGCCACATTTTCAAAGCAAGTGTGCAGTTTTTCCTGTCACTGTATACTAAGCTCCTTTTATCCTTAGGAGATGTATTAAGGCATTTATAAGGCTAACTGTCCTTAGTAGATCCTGTGAGTTGTCTTGGTGATGACCCAGTGCGGAGAGTCTTTTGCAGAGAGATTGCTTGTGCTGCAGACCTGGGGCTAAATTCTGAAGTCCTTGTTTTCATTCGTGAGTCAAAAGGATAATTCTCATGGGTAAAAGCTGTAGGATCGGGCCCCTTGATCACAACAGGAGAAGAGTTGTCTTTTCATATTCATAAGGAAAAGATTTAACCACTGTGGACGTTTGAAAATAATTACAATGATTTCTGGTTGGAAAATAGGAGTGAACAGAACATTATGAACAGAGGAGTCTGGACTCTAAAGGGATGATTTCTGCTTCTAAAATTTACCAAGTAGTAATAATATTGGTATTTCTAACACTGCAGATCAATACCTATATCACCTCACAATGCTAGTGGATTATATTAGACTGAGGTATCTTCCTGATATGGAGTATGAAGTGCAGACTTTTGATACTGTCTGATTAATTTTGTTCTTTAATAGAATGAATTCTTTTTTGTCAAGGTGTAGTCAAGGTCCAGACTCCAGAGAAACAATTTTCACACCGCAATAACAATAATGATGATTAGTATAAGCAAATAAAAAGATTTCAATCGGTTCAAAAGCATCTAGTGGTCTGGATTTGGCCCACAATCCACCTATTGACTACCCCTGTGTGGCAGGATGGACTAGATCTGGAGTTCTCATGGCCCTGTGTCACCCTGCCCCAGAATAGAACAGTGAGAAGTCCTCCAGGCAGGCTAGAGTGACTTCAGAGGAGCAGCCAATCAGAGGGGCTGCTGGAGCGACCAGTAAAGGGCCAGAAGGGCCAGATAAAAGGCAAGCAGCAGAACAGAGCCTTTAGCTGCTTTGTGGAGCTTGATGGGGGAGTACCCGGTGCCAGGCTGGCTAGACGAACAGCAGGACCACGGACAGGTCACTGCAGAGAGCTCACCACACAAAGCCAAGCCCAGGGAAGACTGCCAAAGACCGGGTGCCTGGCTGGTTCAATGAGCAGCAGGACCAAGGAAAGGTCAGTGCGGGCAGGTTGAGCCCAGGGGACTGAACACAGAACCTGGCTAGACCAGATAAGGGTTCCGAGATGGCCCTTGTTGATCTGGTTCCAGACTGAGCCCAGGGAGGGCTGCTGAAAAGGACAGCAGCTGAGGGTACTAAGATGGGCCCCGGCTGGGTGGTTGAAGAAGGCAATGCCTCTGTGAAGAAGACTAAGAGCTATGGCCCCATACCAGTACCATAATAAGAACTTAGGACTGTATACTCAGAGGGGAAGACCGCGTATGTGGCTTGGTTGGAGGGCTGAGTCGCTGAAGACCCACAGAGAGAACCCTACTAGCTCAGCCAATCTCTGTAACAAGTGTAACTACTTCTATAATATATTCAAACATCTGCATTAAAAGAACATCAAAGTTGCAAAGTCAAGCACTGAAAAGTTCGGAAATACCTGAATATGAGATTTCTTGTGCAACCTTATTCTGGCCCCCTTGGATATATGCATTATGATACGAAATTTCTAATGACAAATAACCATAGAGTTTAAGGCCAGAAGGTACCACCAGATCATCTAGCCTGACCTTTTGCACATCAGAGGTTACTACTCCCACTCAGTTACACCTGTATTGAACCCAAGAACCTGGATTAGACCGAAGTATTCAGACCTCAGTAGACTAAACTACTTGCAGAGAATAGGGTGAACCGAGAAATACCAATGCATGAGGTCCTTGCAATAGCAGCAAATTGATTTGGCGAGATGCACCCAGATGATCCTAGCAATTAACCTGCATACTATTTTTTTCCACAGGGTCCTTGCCTCATTCAGTGTGTGGTATCATTCTTCTTCCTGCAATATCAAGGGCAATTATAGTTAGGCAGAGTACTATTAGAAATAAAATGAAATCCTAAGGATGCAGGGTTTACATATGTGATATGCAGTGAAAAATGTTCATTCTGCCTTTTTCACTCATAAAACAATCTCATCTATTCTCACATTTTGTATGTACCTTTGAAAATTTATGCTTGAGTGAATAAATTGAATAGTTGGTAAGAACAGGTGAAAAGACTGTTTTCCCCATAACTATGAAACCCAGATAGGGTCTACTAAAACATACCAGCTTCTATCTCAAGAGATTTTATTAAACGACAGAGAGATGCATATATGGAGGAAAATGTAGATGCTGTTAGTTCATACACAATGGGAAACGTGCAAGGTCTAATTAAAAGGAAGCCTAATATGTAAGCAGTCACAAAAATATTCAAAATGTGGTAGATCTAGACAAATAAAGTACAACAGTTTCTAGGTTCTTATATAGAGTTTCCAACACTTAAGGTCTTAAGAGATTTAAAATGTTTGTTTAGCAAGCAAGTAGAATTGTGCCCTCTTTCATTTGAATCTTAAACAAACTCATAACTCAGTGCTACTATTCAATGAGTATAATATATATAAATACTTTATACAGAGAATTAGAGTAAAATTAGCAGATCCTGATAAAGACGACATTGACAGTTCCTTCTCTCGTTATAAACTAAAACAAACATACCAAAAAAAAAATCCCCAAAAATCCAAGACAGCACTCAAAAGTAGGTAAATATCCAGGGAGGATGGTTTGATGGCTAAATGTTTTTAAAATTATTGTGACCAATATGAAGTTTAGTCCTAATGGAAACTGAGGGAAAGTTTTACACACATCTTAACATAATTTCTTTTGTGTTCAAGAAATGTAGAATCCCACTAGTCTGTATGAGCGCTGAGACCTTGGCCCAGATCCCACAAGTGACTCCAAAAGGGCAGAGTCCCTGTACTGCTTAGAGCTCTGTAGAAGTCTGTGGGGCTCCATGTAGATATAGGGCTCAGGATCCTGCAGGATCAGGCCTCAGGGCTCAATCAAACCTCCCTTATTAAAAATACTCCCATTGAGTTGGATCAGGCCTTAAATTACTACTACACATAGAAGTAAAAATCTGTGCCAAGATCTTAGCATTAGGATGGAGACAAAACAGACATAACTGTACATCCCTCAGAGACTGATCTTTAGAAAACTGAAAAATTCTGATATCTTACTTTCAACAGATATGGCAGAAATTTCTCTATTGGAATATGAGACACAGGAGATCACTTGGGAGGTGGTGTATTGGTGAGATAATGAATCATTCCAAGTTGGGTTTTTTTAAGTGTTTGCGTGTGTTTTGCTACTTCCCCACATATACACTGTTGTGTATTGTTTTATAGAACTATATTAATAGACATTTAAAAAAGAGAATAGAAAGAGTGGGAATGGCAAAGGGAAAAAATGCTCAAGTACTTTTGTGCTGCTTGCTCCTCCTTTTCCTCCTCTCTATCTGCAGCCTCTGATGCCTCAGTTCTTATTCCCTGATCTTTTCCAGTGTCAGACACTGTGTGCTCTTCCAAACAAGTTTCTGAAAGCTGTCCACAGAGGTGTATATTAACTGATTCAAGTCGTGAGGCAGATTGTGCAAATTGCTCAGTGAATGCATTTAGGGCCACTGTAAAAGAAAATCCCATCCTGCAGCTGTTTTATTTGCTATGGAGCAGTGTGACACCAATAGCTGTTCAGAGAAAGTAACATAGCGTAAACATTGTGACTCCTATATTGGGGACTTTTGGGGAAGATAGATTCCATAGATAAGATATCTTTTAGATATCTATTTATTGATTACAGTCTAAGAAAGCTCTCCCCTCAGCAACTAGACTCTCTGAAATACTCTCTGCAGGTTCATTGAAACAGCCTTTACTATTCTTCTCCTCCCTAGCTTTAAGCCACTCTCATAATTCTCCCGCCCCCCATTAGTTTATGTCTCTAGCTGCCATAATTCTTTACTCTGGGACTTACCCCTTTCCCATTTTAGTCCATCAGAACCCACATTTCAGGGCATATCACAAAGATTATTTATTCAAGGTTTTTTTCTGAGTTGAGTTGGGATTGAGAAGGTTGAATGAACAGGCTCTTAATTTTCGTGTGCGCTAAGGAGTGCATTAGCATTAATATTAGGTGAGCTTCAATTGCTTTCTAAGAGACGTTAGAAAGTTTGAGTAATTCCTGTGACTACAGCTTGAAGATCGATACAGTGTATGAGGTGAAAGAATAAATAAGTTTCAGAGACTCAGTCCTGAAACCCTCTGTGTTCAACTCTTCTTATCTTCTCCTGTTTTAATCACATTACTTATTTAGCTGAAGACGCAGAGAAAAGGGGGGCTTTTGTGTTTGTTAATCTGGTTGTTAAGAGATACTGACACTTCTGTTCTTTTGCTGGACAGCATACCATTGATATTGAGCATAGCTGTAGTGGTGGTGACAGTAAACCCTTGTAATTCAGACTTCTTTGATGTTACAGACCATTCAGAACTGGTGATAGTAACAGAGGCTATTAACTTATTCTTTTTACCTTTTTATTTTGTTTGAAATTGAGACTGAGCTTTGTCTGTGACTTGCAGCCCATGGCAAAAGGTTTATGAACTGACACTTCATGTTGGGATATGTCTAAAACCATTGAAATGACATGGTTGTGCTGGTAACACAGCAAAATGAAATTGTGTGCTTTAAAAATCAGAAACTTGGAACCTTTATTATGGTATACAAAGTTTTTGGAGTATTTAAATCTCCACCCCACAACACCCCTTTTTGTCAACTCCACAAACACAGTGTTGCCTATTTCATGCAATGAGAGACAAATATCTGGATTAACTGTGTGAGTGAGAGGGAAAACAGTGTGAGTGAGAATTATCCCAAGAAATGCAATAATCCATGTCTTTTTAATAGTGGTCCTGATCCAAAACTGATTGAAGTCAATCCAGAGGGATGGCTTTAATGATCTTTGGATCAGGCCTGATACGAAAGAAACTCATAATGGACCATATTCTGATATCTTTACTCAAGATTAGTAGAATCTTACTTCATGAGTGGTCCCACTGATTTCAAGAAAGTTGTTTATGGCATAAAGTTCTATTAAGCATGAATAAGGGAGTAGAATCTGGCCCTGTAACCAAATGTGTGTCAGTTGTAACATACCGGCTGTTTTTGAGAGAGCTGCCATTGATTTCAGTGGGAATTCCCCATGCAGTAAAAGGCCCTGCTCTTTTCACCTGTGACATATTTAGTGTACTATGTGCCTCTGAGAAATTATTTCCATTCCCTTCAGTGAGTTTTCTGCTCCCACTTTTCTTTCAAGCAGTGGACCACAATTGACCCTTATTCAGCACGTAGAATTCCAATGGATGTCAATAGGACTTTTTGCCTGAGTAACAAGGACAATTTAAGTTCCCTGTTGACAGGTTGCTGCTGGTTCTAGCAGTAAAAATAGCAGTTATAATATGAGCACATAGTGCTGCAGGGCTGTTTTCCTAACACTTATGAGGAAAGATTAGATTGTATTAACCATTTCCTAATCACACTTACTGCAGGTGTTTAGCATAGCCATCAGAGAGATGGACCTGAGTTGAAAAATAATTCAGATCCTGCCTCTTTCATTTGCAAAGTTTAAGAACTAGGGATTTGATTCAGAATTTAGGGGCTGTCCATAAATTACATAATACAGTTTTAGGAGATTTTCAAGACCCGCACACCCCTTATAACACTGTAACACTAAAACGAACATGCAGAATTAAGAACCCACCCACTCCCTAATGTGTTACATAATTTAGGACTGCCCCATATTAAGATAGGGCAAAATTCTGATTATATGATATTAAGAAAACCCACAGTATTTTAGAATAATGGTCCACAACAGAATTGGGTGGGAAACAGTTTTACCATCTTGTCAGAAATTTTGAGATGTTTTCCCAAATAGTCACAAAAAGTCTAAATCTCAAATTTTCATGAACCAGGAATCCTGGGAGGGAAATGGATTGGGTCAATGGAATTGTTTTATTTTGATAATTTCAAAATGTTTTGTTTTTCATATTTGTAATCTTTTTAGTATAAATTAACTCAAATCTGAAACACAACTCATTTAAAAAAAACCACTTTTTTTCTTTTTAGTTTCCAAAATGTCAAAGCATCCAATCTTGACAATTTTCATTTTTTTAAAATTTTATTTTTGAATCAAGAGATTAATCTAAACAGACCCTTTCCCTTGAACCATTTCAGTTTTGACTAAATATTTAGTTAGAAAATCACGATTAGCTCTTGACAACACTGAAGCTTATAATAGTGCTAAAAGAAAAGGAGTACTTGTGGCACCTTAGAGACTAACCAATTTATTTGAGCATAAGCTTTTGTGAGCTACAGCTCACTTCATCGGATGCATACTGTGGAAAGTGTAGAAGATCTTTTTATATACACACAAAGCATGAAAAAATACCTCCTCCCACCCCACTCTCCTGCTGGTAATAGCTTATCTAAAGTGATCACTCTCCTTACAATGTGTATGATAATCAAGTTGGGCCATTTCCAGCACAAATCCAGGTTTTCTCACCCCCCCCCCACTCCCCCCCCCCCCCACACAAACCCACTCTCCTGCTGGTAAAACACAAGATCAAATCCGCACAGATCAAATCCGCACAAGATCAAATCCTGGAACCCCGACCTGGGATATTCTATCTACTACCCAAGATCCATAAACCTGGAAACCCTGAGCGCCCCATCATCTCAGGCATTGGCACCCTGACAGCAGATTGTCTGGCTATGTAGACTCCCTCCTCAGGCCCTACTCTACCAGCAGTCCCAGCTACCTTCAAGACACCACTGACTTCCTGAGGAAACTACAATCCATCGGTGATCTTCCTGATAACACCATCCTGGCCACTATGGATGTAGAAGCCCTCTACACCAACATTCCACACAAAGATGGACTACAAGCCGTCAAGAACACTATCCCCGATAATGTCACGGCTAACCTGGTGGCTGAACTTTGTGACTTTGTCCTTACCCATAACTATTTTACATTTGGGGACAATGTATACCTTCAGATCAGCGGCACTGCTATGGGTACCCGCATGGCCCCACAGTATGCCAACATTTTTATGGATGACTTAGAACAACGCTTCCTCAGCTCTCGTCCCCTAATGCCCCTACTCTACTTGCGCTATATTGATGACATCTTCATCATCTGGACCCATGGAAAAGAAGCCCTTGAGGAATTCCACCATGATTTCAACAATTTCCATCCCACCATCAATGTCAGCCTGGTCCAGTCCACACAAGAGATCCACTTCCTGGACACTACAGTGCTAATAAACGATGGTCACATAAACACCACACTATGCCGGAAACCTACTGACCGCTATTCCTACCTACATGCCTCCAGCTTTCATCCTGACCACACCACACGATCCATCGTCTACAGCCAAGCTCTGCGATACAACCACATTTGCTCCAACCCCTCAGACAAAGACAAACACCTACAAGATCTCTATCAAGCATTCTTACAACTACAATACCCACCTGCAGAAGTGAAGAAACAGATTGATAGAGCCAGAAGATTTCCCAGAAGTCACCTACTACAGGACAGGCCTAACAAAGAAAATAACAGAACGCCACTAGCCGTCACCTTCAGCCCCCAACTAAAACCCCTCCAATGCATTATTAAGGATCTACAACCTATCCTTAAGGATGACCCAACACTCTCACAAATCTTGGGAGACAGGCCAGTCCTTGCTTACAGACAGCCCCCCAACCTGAAGCAAATACTCACCAGCAACCACATACCACACAACAGAACCACTAACCCAGGAACCTATCCTTGCAACAAAGCTCGTTGCCAACTGTGCCCACATATCTATTCAGGGGACACCATCATAGGGCCTAATAACATCAGCCACACTATCAGAGGCTCGTTCACCTGCACATCCACCAATGTGATATATGCCATCATGTGCCAGCAATGCCCCTCTGCCATGTACATTGGTCAAACTGGACAGTCTCTACATAAAAGAATAAATGGAAACAAATCAGATGTCAAGAATTATAATATTCATAAACCAGTCGGAGAACACTTCAATCTCTCTGGTCACGTGATTACAGACATGAAAGTTGCTATATTACAATAAAAAAACTTCAAATCCAGACTCCAGCGAGAAACTGTTGAATTGGAATTCATTTGCAAATTGGATACAATTAACTTAGGCTTGAATAGAGACTGGGAGTGGCTAAGTCATTATGCAAGGTAACCTATTTCCCCTTGTTTTTTCCTACCCCACCCCCCCTCAGACGTTCTTGTCAAACCCTGGATTTGTGCTGGAAATGGCCCACCTTGATTATCATACACATTGTAAGGAGAGTGGTCACTTTAGATAAGCTATTACCAGCAAGAGAGTGGGGTGGGAGGAGGTATTTTTTCATGCTTTGTGTGTATATAAAAAGATCTTCTACACTTTCCACAGTATGCATCCGATGAAGTGAGCTGTAGCTCACAAAAGCTTATGCTCAAATAAATTGGTTAGTCTCTAAGGTGCCACAAGTCCTCCTTTTCTTTTTGTGAATACAGACTAACACGGCTGTTGCTCTGAAACCTGTCATAATAGTGCTAGTGCAATGATCTATGTGATTACTGCAGGAGAGCGTATTCATTTTTTATAAGCATGCCTCCTCCTCCCCCACCAACATGGTTTTGATTTGGCCATATATTCAGCCATAAAATTTAGCTCTGGGTTTGAATTCCAGCCACCACTGAAGTTCAAGGATAATTGAATTCAGAGTTCTGAATCAGGCCCCTCTCTAACTGGGATAGATACGAGACAAAATTTCATACCTGGAATGAACAGATGCAATCCATTGACACTGGCAGGGTTCGTAGATTCCAAGGCCAGAAGGAATCACTGTGATCATCTATTCTGACCTCCTGTATAACACAAGCCATAGAACTTCCCCCAAAAAAACCTCTGGAGCAGATATTTTAGTAAAACATCCAGTCTTGACTAGCTTCATACTTCCATTTCAAATTTGGTCCATAATATTTACTGTAAATATCTAGATACATATAATCCTGGAGCCTCAGCCTTCCTGCTGCCCTGCAAGAACAGAGTATCTTTTTTCCCCGGAGCTCATTCTTATTAATGCAAATCAGCCTTCTTGTCAGAGCAGGAGGCATTTGAAGGCTCCGGGATTGTACTATTCGCAATAGGTAAATAATCCAATGATTTTGTTTTAAAGAAATCCTGATTATCAGAGAACATAACCCACGCAATTCTTAGAATTGCACATAATAGAAGTAAATATTTTGTTAAAAGATAATGAAAACAGATGTGTGATCTGTCATGTGACTCTTTTTTTATGCCATGTGTTAGAATTGCTGCCTTTTTAAAACAAAAGTGAATCCTAAATTCTTACTGAGTTAGTGTAAGTGTTTCCACATAAACAGTATCCTCCAGCTGAGAGTTCTGGAAATATGGGCCCTTAGAAAGAGACATTCTTTTCCATGCCTGATAAGAGCCCTAGAGCATCGTGGTTTAAAAAGACCACTGCACTGGTGGATTAGATTTCCCTTGGCACTCTTACGCTTCACTTACTACTAAGATGATTCAATAACTTGAACTCCTTGCTCTCTTTTCACAGACAGATGATTTCATTAAAAAGTATTATTCAAAACCAGGATTAATGGGGCAGGGAGGAACCTTCCCAGAGAAACTACTTTATGTTGTATTTTGATTTAACATTTATAGAGGCTTCCGTTATAGGGGTTCTTTTTGTTATGGTGGACATGGCTGAATTTTCCACTGCATATTTGGTGTTGTATTTCCCATTCTAAGTATAGAGAATGCTGTGAATATGGCAGTGATTTAAGGGTGGTGATGTGGCTAATTATTATTTTTTAAAATTACGTCTGTTCTATATGATTGGAAGTTGTGAATTTCAAGGCATAGCATCATATTGCTGCTGTTGTAAGCGTGATATTGTTCTTTAATTTTGTGTAGGTTTATTTTTTTCCCATTGCAGGCCCCAATACTGCCATGAGAACCATGTAGGCACCGTGACTTTAATGGGGGTTTATGGTGGGGTGAGGGTTGGGGGCAGTAGTCTACCTGCATGGATCTCCCTGCAAGATAGGAGTTTTAGTTTGGCCATTAACCATATTGTTTTCAGAGCTCCAAATCACATTTTTGAGAATCACAGAGCTGTTTCACTTCATCAAAACCCTTTTAAATATGTGAACCCAATCTTGCCCTACACTTGCAATGGGAGCTCTGCCTAAGCAAAGACTACATGAATGACTGCTGGTTCTGGAGATCTTTCTCAAAGATATTGCATCGCTCAAACAGAAGTTATGGGTTTGATGCAGGAATTACAGCAGGAGGTTCCATTTCCTGTGCTGTTCATGAGGTCAGATTTAAAAATGGCCCTTCTGGCTTTGAAATCTATTAATTGTTGTACTGTGGGATTCTGGAAAAAAAGCTCTGTTTGCACTATGTAATTTGCTGCTGTTTGTGATGTTAATGGCAAAACTTATATTGACCTCAGTGGAGAAAGAATCTAAGTTTATGTCAGAAAGTAAGTTGTAGAAATGAAAATATATCAGAGGCTTGATTGATTTTGCTCTGCTGGTTTATAATTTCATTGTATTTTTAATGAGACAAAAGGCAGGAGACCTCTCATACACTTTTCTGGACGTCTACAAGTTCTTTCTGCCTTGGTATCAAAAAGAGCCAACTTCAACTGGGCAGATAAGAGTTCACTTTTTATACTGATATTTGCCTAAATAGAAATTACATGAAAAACTTTCTCTATTCTTATCATGTGTTTTTTCTTTTCTTTATTGTAAATTCGGTATGAATCTAACCAACCTCATGATTCCTTTCCCTTTCCTTTTTTTTTGTCCAGCTATAATTAAAACTGCCCTCCCTAACATGGACAGAGAAGCCAAAGAAGAATACTTTGTGGTCATCCAAGCAAAGGACATGGGCGGACATATGGGTGGACTGTCTGGAACCACAACAGTGACAATTATACTCACTGATGTTAATGACAACCCTCCCAAATTTGCACAGAGTAAGTGTGCCTGTTCTCCTGATTTAATATGTAACACACGTCTTTGTATTTTAACATTTATATTGCATTTGCTTACTGCAGAGTTTTTTTGCAAAAATGTAGCAAGGGCGAAATACAGTATCCTGGACCACGGACTGATTAAGAGCTTTTGGAAAGAGTGTTGTGCCCATATACATTGATGAGCATGCAGAAGGAGGAAGGAAATATTTATTTATTGTATTGTCTCTAAGATTCTAGTTACTTTTAATTCTATTCCTGCCTTATGTGAAGGTAGGTACAGTAATACTAGGTTTTAGAAGACTAGTTTTAAAATAGTTGATAAAAGAAATAAAGGTTTGACTGAGAATGAGAGGAGATTTTTTTTTAAAAAATATGAGTCTAGTTAATTGTTGACCTTTAATTCAAAATCCATATTTACTCCTATGGTTCCAATGCATGTCTTGCTGGGTTAGGTTAAAATGATTTGGCACCCTGCTGAGCTTCTCTGCAGTGCTTTGTAATCTGTTTCAAAGTTAAAAAAAGAAACATAACTGGTTTGATTTTATTTGGAATAGTGTATTTTTATGTCATGTTAGAATATATTCCTCTAATGTGTAATCTTAACCCTTCAGAAAAAAGCCTGGATGATTAGATAAGTGGGTAGGCAGTTAGGGCTGGGAAATATTTTAATGTTGACTTTGGGTCATCTTATACTTCTCTACATATGTGATTTTAAAACAAATTATTTGTGTGTCCAAAGTGAAATTCATCCCATCAAGATGGAGATACCTATGCACCATTTTAAACTCCACTTTGCCCTTTTTTGAGAATTTAAATAGTGTCTTATGCCAGACCCCTACACAGTGTAAATTTCATCCCTAGAGCTTAGGATAGGTGCATATAAGTGGAGGGAGAAGAAGAAAATATAATAAAATAAGCAGCTATAAGGGGTTACTGTGAACAAAGTTATTTTAATACCTAATTTCAGTGGTGTTTATAAGTGATAAGTACTGAATGCACAATCTTTTTTTCCCCTTTTTTCTCTTGTTATGTTATATGATGAAGTCCCTGAGTTTCTTACTTCACATCACATTGTGTCACATGGCCTTGTGCATCAGTGTTATACAATCTAAGGTGACGTGCCCCTTAATGATGCAAACATTTATAGATGAAGCTAATATGTGAGCTGTATCACCACAGTGCAGAGACATTTATTTTGTATATGTGTAATGGACAATAGTTCTAAATCTGTAACTACAGGGCTATTTTGGCCAGATATCTAGCTTTTGTACTTACATCAGAATTAGTTACACCTTTGTCAAAGGGCTTTAATGCCAATATGAAATGAGCTGATAGTGTCGATCCAGGACTTATGAAACAGATGAGCAGATCAGAAAATCATTAC
Organism: Lepidochelys olivacea; assembly: GCF_965140295.1. Classification (NCBI taxonomy): domain Eukaryota; kingdom Metazoa; phylum Chordata; order Testudines; family Cheloniidae; genus Lepidochelys; species Lepidochelys olivacea. The sequence continues at coordinate 28,434,888 of NC_140422.1, forward strand.
ATAGCTGGTACTAATTGTTTCTCTTGTTGGGAGTCTCAGCCTGGAGATCAAGGACTGAATGGGTATGGAGACTAAGGGCTTGTCTACACTTACTGGGGGATCGACATTCAGCGATCAATGCATCAGCGGTCAATTTAGCAGGTCTAGTGAAGACCTACTAAATCGTCCGCAGATCACTCTCCCAGTAACTCCTGTACTCCATCTGAACGAGAAGCCCAAGGGGAGTCAACAGGAGAGTGTCTCCCATCGACAGCATAGTACCCTGCAGTAAGTAGATCTAAGTACTTCGACTTCAGCTACGTTATTCACAAGGCTGAAGTTGCATAACTTAGATCCATCTCCCCCCGTATTGTAGACAAGGCCTAAGTTGTACTTTTACCCTATAAACTCCTCACATGTGGTCTTTCCAGCTTTGGATTTTGAAACACATTGACGGGGCAATATGAGTAAGCCTGCTCCACCACTCCTTGTGATGTACCGGCTAGGTGGACAATTAATGTGGACTAATACTTTTTCAGATCTAAACATAAATACAAAAAGAGCTGTAATGTCCAGCACTTTTCATCAGTGCAAAGCTTCATATATAGATTTTTTTATTTATATAAAGCAATAACAGAAAAAAGAAACCCTGTATAAAGAGGATACACATTGTTAAATATTGTATCTGGACACTATTGTCATTATGGACGTTTAGAACTAATATTGCAGATTAGTCATGGCTCTAATCTTATACAATCATTGTTCAATTCTTTGACACTTGTGAGGACACCTTTCTTAAAGCACAATTTGCATTTGCCTGGTAGAGCCAAAATAAGAAAGGATCATGCTTACAATGGAGACTTACCAGAATGAAATGGAAATTCGTAAGATGTAATACCTGCTGCTTTCACAATAAATCATAATGAACCTAGTGTGTTTTATCGGTTTATTGTTTGCAGGCAGGACACAAATGTATGTTTATGGTTAGATTTGAAAGAACCTCCTGGGTTTTAGAAATGAAAAAGATAAACTTTCACTACTTCTGTGCTCTCTTTGAAATCATTTTAGAGTCATTTTATAAAACATTGAAGTTTTTAACCCAACAGTTTACCATAAGATTATATGCAGAAGAACTTTTCACTGCTGAGAAAAATTAGAATGCTTTAAAATAAGCTTAGAATGGATTGCTGGTCACAGTCTGAACTATGATGTCATGGCAGACCTCTTCATAAGTCTTAGGGACTATTTTTATCCATTAGTCAACAACGTGGAAAAATAAATGTTAATTTTGTATATCTTCTTTGTAAATCAGAGAAAAAAATACCTCCTTAAAGAATTTCAATCAACTGTGTAGAGAGACAAACCATGATGTGTGGACAGCGGTATAAATCATAAATACATAATTTAGTCTCTGGAGGAAACTGATTGCTATGGCTGCTCATTGTTTCTGAGCTTTTATGTGTTTGAGGATTCTCAATGATCTCCAAATTATGTCTTCAGCCTGGGAAACATTAAAGAAAAAATAAATTATAGATTAAACTGCTGTTACTTTTCGTGCCCCATGCAAATGTCAGTTGTATACAGTAAACACAGTGACACAAATGTTAATGACATCAAAAGAGATGAACTCCTCTAGAGAGAGTTGGTGTAAAGTGAAAAGGAAAAATTTGGGAAGGAATCCAGTTAATTTTAGGGAAGACTATATATATATGCTTTTTGATATCCAATGTATATATTTACATATTTTGTATATTTGCCCGTTTCCTTACTCATATTGGAATGTTGTCAGTGTAGTTAATACACTAATTAGCATAACAGCAAATCATGGTTTCAGAAAACGAAAAGCAGCATATTCAGCTAAAAATCACACATTGTGGTGTAGCAAACTGTCATTGAGAGGGAATGAAAAGAACAGGTCCAGATCCTCTACCACAGGATGTTTGTAACATACTTGTCTGCAAAGTTTAAATTCTTCCAACTAACAAACAGTCCTGAAGGTGACATGCTCAGCCCTTACCTGTAGCTACAATGGGGAGAAATTATTAAGAAGCTGCAATAATTTGGCCATCTGTAGAGGATTTCAGAAAGCAGAAGCCATGCATGCTTTGCATGCATCTACTGGCCTCCAGGTCTTTGCTAAAACCAGGAAGATATTTCATCCAAATTTGATTCTCTTCTTAACACACTAGTAATCTGAGGGATAAAACATGGTATTTCAATAAAAACAGACTTTGTATCTCCTTTAAATAAACCCGATTTGAATATAAAGGTGTCTGAAGTTACTGATTAAAATAAGAAATAAAATACAATTACTGAATTTTCACATAATGCAGGTCACATATAGGGCTTTCCATTGGGATTAAGTCATCCCTTGGCAAAATTGTAAAGATGGTAATCCGTCATTATGAAGTAGGCATTATTTCCTTTGAAACATGAGTTGGAGGACATTTCCTGCCTCTCTCCTAATTAGTGAGTTTTCTATCTCACAGAAGAAAATATACAGACCAATTAGATTCTGACCAGAAAGTACTAGAAGGTAAAGTTTATGGTCTACAGAGCAGTGAGGATTTTAAGTCACAAGAGACATCTTTAATGTATCTGATCAGTTTGCTGCAGGGCACAAGCTGAAGTTTAGTAATTGGATTTTATCAAAAATGGTCTACAAGTCTGTAAATACAAAGGTAAGTTCAAAAGTGCCTTGCAGTAAATTACACATTGCATCTTTCTGTGCTGAAAATAGCTTAATATTTTATGTTTGGCAACACTGAACATCCCTGTAGGCAGGAGATGGGATAATATAGTAAGTGAAAAGAAGAACATTCACATTGAGTCAACAGAGCATTCCCCTGTATGGAGCAGATTATGCAGCTTTAAGTAAATAATTTGTTTTAATGTGGTTTGTATCGGTTGCACATCTCAAGCATGTACTTTGGGGAAACAGAGATGAACAAAGAGCAAGAAGGGGAAACTAGAATCAGGGTTAATGTTTAGTCTTTTCCTCTTGTTTGTAAGGTCTGTATCACTTCTCAGTAATGGAAGACATTGCTCTTGGGGAGCCAATAGGAAGGGTTAAAGCAAATGACCTGGATATTGGAGAAAATGCTAAATCATCCTATGACATCATTGAAGGAGATGGAATGGATATATTTGAAATCACGTCAGAGGCTCAGACTCAGGATGGTATTATTAGACTGAGAAAGGTAAATGACAATTGTGTACAATTAACTTTCATCCATTTACAATTATTCAGTTTCGCCATTGGTCAAATAATTTTTTTATGGTATTTGGCCAGCTGTATGGCTAGTTGAATCCTGATTGGTTAATATATAATTTCATGAGTAATAAAGTATCTGTAATCCAGAGAGACCAATTCTGCCACCCCTACTCATGTAGAACACTACTTTACTCCATGAGTAGTGATTTACGTGGACCAAATCATGATGTAAGGAACTACCCAGCATGAGTTATGGTGGCAAATGCAGGCTCAAAGTAAAGCTTCAGGTCCAGTACTCCTTTTTGTGTGTGTACTTACTGCATGTGTGTATGCAACATGGAGGGTTGTGTACTTGCCTGTCTGAAGAGGCACTCATCTAGCCATGTACATACAGAAGACATCTGGGGTGAAATCCTGGTTCCACTGAAGTCAATAGCAACACTCACATCTTTTAGAAACCTGACTCTAAATATGACTATAAATGATAACATTATAAAAGTGATCATGAAAGTGTTTGAATTTCATGCCTACCATAAAGCAAAATAGTCTTTTGTAATTAAACAAATATAATAAATTTCTACATTATGTTCTAGCTGGAAGATAAGGATCAAATATGTCTAGATAGTTAACATTCAACTTTGTGGCTGTTATTAGATTAAAGAGGTCAGAATGTAGACCTCTACCAATGAAAATGGTTTATTATACATTTACAGTGCAGACCTACTCATAAGAAATATATAAAGAAAAGAAAAACTATGTATGCATCTGTGCTTTAGATTCTTTTTTCCACAGGTTAAAGACATGATACAGGCTCCTATACTCTGTTAATTATTGTATGCTGTGGGCCTACTTTATAAACTAAAGCAATTAGCCTTTTGCCCTGTTTCCCTCACCAGTTATTTCATAACTGATCATCTAACATACTGTTGTTTCGCATATTCATCCTGACAGCAATAACCACTTTTGTTCTCTATAGCAGAAAATGTATGTAATGTCTTTTCTTCTTTTATTTCTTCCTGCCCCCCTGCAGTTTTAAATTCATAGCATTTCAGACAATGTAGAGTAAATTTTGAATATGGTACTCTGGGGACTAGGTGTGACAAATTCTATGGGATACTGTCATTATCATGAAGAATTTGAAATTGCTAAAAATGATACAGAAGGTGTGATTGGCAAATTGTGAATATGCTGATCTACAATCACCTATTCATAAGTACAAAAGCTTAGTAATTTCTGAGTAGACAGAGAAGCAAGTGCTTGTCATGTTTTCTAGAAATTGTTGAGAAAGAGCAAAGTCCAATTAGAGCTGGATTCATATCTAAAAATCAACACAAATTTTCAAAGTAAGAATATATATTTAAAGCTTTCAGAGAGTTCTGAAAGAGTTTTGTAATGCCTGCTTGTGTTCTTGTTTGCATTTGCATTGCAGATTTGAGACTTCTCTGTCCTTTTCTTTTTTCCATTGAACATTGTAATGCAAATCTTTCAAAGCTTAACAAATTTGTGTTTTTGAAATTTTAATCCTTCTGAGACATGAGAATTATATTGTGAATATACTGACGCAGATGTGCATGAAACTGTAGATCTGAATCTTATATACTCATAAATTCTTACATATCATAGACTTGCTTTTTACTATATGAGTCATTCCTTTACATCAATGACATTTTTTCCAAATTTTACATTTTGATGTACAGAAATAAAATATCAAAAACAGTGGCAATGATGGTGAAGTTACATTGGTGGATTAGAGTTATGGCTTCATGTTTATCTGTCTGAAATTAAAGAACGATACAGCAATATAAATTGCAGTAGTTATAAGAAATTCCTGAGACACATCTGCCTCATTTATCCCTATAAATACTGATGCAAAGAGTTATTTGAGGTGTAGTAATATTAAAATATTTTTCATGATTATTTCTAAATTGCTCTGCATAATGCCTCTTCTGTGTAAAGAACAATAATTGCTAGTTCTTTACATTTTTTCACACTGTTCTAAAAAAATATATATTTACTCCACATGGAGCTTATATAAGATTTATCCTTATCTCCAATTAAGAGAACACTGATTAAATGCATGATTATCATGCACATCAGGTAATCAATCACCAGTAAAATTTTATCTTGAATCTAACATGAAATTGTGATTGTACAATTCATAAGAGAGAATATATCATTGTGAATTTCTAGTGAGGAAAAAAAGATGAGGGACTGCTTTCACTGAGGCTAAATACTAAACATATCAATAAATGCCCAGATAATTTACAGGTTGGAGTTCAGGGAATAGGAAGTGATTGCATGAAAACTTAGTGAACGTACTTAAATGCATGTAACTTTCATCTATCAGCATTATATTTATTTGTTCTGGCTTCTCTGGTCATTAGTGCAAGTCATTTATCTTTGTCATTCTTAACAGCCCCTGGACTTTGAGACCAAAAAATCCTATACTCTGAAGGTAGAAGCAGCCAACGTTCATATTGATCCTCGCTTCATCAGTGGAGGACCATTCAAGGATACAGCAACCGTAAAAATTGTAGTGGAGGATGCTGATGAACCACCAGTCTTTTCATCACCTACTTATCTACTGGAAGTGCATGAAAATGCTGCTATTAACTCTGTGATTGGTCAGGTGACCTCTCATGACCCTGATGTGTCTTCTAGTCCTATAAGGTAGTGCTGCTTTAAAGTTATCATTAAAGAAGCTGCTGTCAGAATTCTAAGTATATTTTTAGTGCAATGGATGATAGAGTGGATAGCAGTTTGTTCTCACTCTCCATGTTTCATTTTTGAGAAAGCATTGTCTTTCTGTGTTTCACTTGAAAAACAGCTTTGCTGCGTTATATGTCACACTTCTAATCAAATCATTTTCATATATAAAAACATAAGCTGTGTGGTTTCTTTCCCAATTCAGTTGTCTTGTCCAACAATGGGAATGAAATGGATATAAGACATATAGGGATATAAGAAATCTGAGCACAGCATTTGACACATTAATGTTTATTTCACTTACTGTGTTTAGTCTGAAATAATCCTCCAGCTTGCTTGTTAACAATCCTGAGTACAAGCAATTCCACATAATTGGCTGTAATGTTGGAAATATTTCTTTTATAGTCTGTACTGAATTTCTTAAACCAAACTCATCCCTGCTTTAATGCCAATGAAAAGAGCAGTGTTTACATCAGGGAAGAATTTTGCTTCTTTTCTTTCATTTATATTTTATCCCTCTTTGATCTGACCCAAATTAGATAAAATCCACTATTAAGGTTTTATGCAAATTAGGATTATTTCTGTCTGGTTTTTTATTCACACACATCTTTTCCCTTTGCTAATATCTTATGTGATAACATCAGATAGTTTCAAAAGAACACTTTGTTTGCTGTATGAAGGAATTCTGGGCCCAATGCGGAACAATTTGCTCAGGCAAAACTCCTTTTAAAGTCAATAAAACTCTTATCAAAATAGACTGCAGAGTCAGTCCCACAGTGAGCATATATTTTGAAAGATTTGGTAAAGTTGAAGCCATATGACTTCTGATAAGATTATCCATCACCACACCTTTCCTCCCTCATGATGTATAAGTTTATACTCATTTTGCACACATAAGGATGTCAAAATGATGCTAATTACATTATTTTACCACTTACACCCATGGATAAATGCATGGAGGTTAAATCCATTAATGGCTATCAGCCAGGATGGGTAAGGAATGGTGTTCCTAGTCTCTGTTTGTCAGAGGGTACAGATGGATGGCAGGAGAGAGATCACTAGATCATTACCTGTTAGGTTCACTCCCTCTGGGGCACCTGGCATTGGCCACTGTCGGTAAACAGGATACTGGGCTGGATGGACCTTTGGTCTGACCCAGTATGGCCATTCTTATGTTCTTATGTTCTTACCACCATCATTTACATCATTTACTATATCACATTTACACCCATTTTAAATGTATACCCATTTACACCCATATCACCCATTTTCTGACCACCATCATTTACCATATCACACGATGAGCCTAATGTTGCACACTAAGTTTGACTAGCTTACAGTAACAGGAAATTATTGTTTCCTCAGCAGAATCAGAAAAGTTAGCTCCTGTAGGACTGGTTTGTTTGGAAGATTACCATTAGCAGGGAGCCTTTCACCTTTAGGTCATCAATTAAAATGTAGTTAAGTTTAGTAGTGACGAAAGATTGTTAACATCTAATAACTCTTCAGTTTCTTTTGTGAAATTAATGGATGATTACAGCCTACTTCCTAATGGGCACATCCAAATTAATGTTAATTGGAACCCCTTTTGTCATTGTCAACAGAGGGACTATGAGAAGTGCTGATAGAGTCAATTAAAAATTACTGACACATCTTTATTTTGAATGGCACAGCATATTTTCTCAGGATTAAAAAAATTGCAGAAAAAAAAGGGAAGAAAAAATACACACATCTTGATCTGCCTGATGTCAGGCACAGGGGCCTCAAACCCTAATTCTGTGGATTCATCACCCTCCAATCCTCCATCTGGCAGCTCACAGACAGCAGCTAGGACAAGAGTTCATGAAGCCTAACTGGGGCACATGATCTCTACACTCTGACTGGGAGAACTCCAAGTCTCTTGATTGGGCTGCAGCCCCTATTTAAGCCAGAGGAGGAAACAGGAAATTGTCTGTACAAGAGGGATTCATCCTGTCATGGACCACTGGTGTTTACCTGTTTCTGCCTTCTGAGCGTGACCTGCTGGTATCCTAACTTGGCCTGACACTTGATAACTGATTCTTGATCCCTGCCTTCTGGTTTCTCCCAATTCTAATCTCATGGTGTTCCAACCCAGACTGATTCCTGGTAATTGGCTTCTGGACCCTCGGCACATGTCTAACGCTAACCCCTAGGCAAAGTTGCCCATTCCCCAGCCCTGACATCTGAACCACTTCCTTGCTTTATTCCCCTTTGGATGTGTAACATGGTTAAGTCTTCCCTTTCTTCACCTTATGTGCACATGGTACATCTCTCATGATGTTCTCCAAAATCTTATACAGACTGAATGGCAGAACCAGGTAATTCTAGTTCTTGATAAAATTATATAGATACCACAGATACCCTTGATATAAGAAAGGACAGAACCAAGCCTATTAAAATGAGAAATGCCGAATTCTTTAGTGTAAATTCAATTTTTTTTCTTTAAAAAATAAATACAATAGATGATCGGGCTATTTTTTTTAAAAAGTTGTCATCTTTCCACAGTATTTTCTTGTTAACTAAATGATAAAAGTACACAGTGTAATTTTCTGCATTTTCATGCTTATTTTTGGCATACGACTGGTTAATTCTGGCACTAGCTAGTATAGCACTAGTTGGTTGCAGACAGGCCGAGTGAATTTAAATATATTTTTATCTCTTAGCCAAATTATTTTAAAAGATAAAAGAAAGTCATGAGTCCTTGCATCTCTACAATAGCTCTATTATCCACTAGAGCTGGGCATAAAATTTAAAATCCATTTTGTGGAGGATTTTGAGATTTCAAAATTTGTTTTTGTCCCAATTTTGGAACAAAACCCACACATTTTAAAATAGTCTGAAAGAAAATTTAAAAAATAAAAAATAAATCATTTGGGCTGAAACAAAATGTTTTGTTTTGATTTTGATATTTCAAAAAAATTATATTATACATTTTTTTAAAAAATGGAAACAAAGTTGTTTTGAAAGGAAAAATCAAAACATTTTATTCCAAAAATGTCAAAATAGGATGTTTTCCCCTTTATTTGCTCCCAAATGAAATTTCAGGGAGATTTATGATTTTGTGAAGTACTGTGTTTTCCATCCTTGCTCTCTCCCATCACTTCAGCTGAGATGCAGAAAGCACCATCTAGATCAATTGCTCTCAAACTTTTTGGGCTCAGAATCCATTTGTAAATATGTATGGCCTGTTAAGACCCAGTGAGTAGTCTGACATGGAGGCCCTGTGTCAGACTAGGCATTTTAGCGCCTGGGACAAGCAAGCATATTTCCTCCCCTACCAGAGGTGATGTGTGGGGTCACATGCCCCCCAGTTTTTTTGGTTGTGCCCTCCTAACCCAGACAGGCTGGGTGGCCTACTGAGTGCTGATCGGTGGGGCCCACCAGTGGGCAGGAGGCCCGGGGGGGGGTTCTGTTAAGGGGGTTGCCGGTGCTCAGCACCCACCATTTCCCCCCCCCCATGGATGCTCCAGCCCCGGACAACCCACAGAGCACCCACAGAATCAGCGCCCATGCCTCCCATCATCATGATGGCTAGGCTAAACTTGAATGGTGCTTGGACCCCAGAGGTTGCAGTGCCTGGAGAAGGGGGGTGAGCCCAGCCAGCCCCAGAGAATAGGAGCCACAGGACCTACCATATGACCCATTCTGATTACCCAGTTTGGGTACTGACCCACAGTTTGAGAAACCCTGGTCTAAATGGTGGTAGAGGGTGTCTTACTTCTCTTCATAGCCTCACAGTTTGGTCCCAGCCCAGTTGAGTGATTGTTTGTCAGGAAGGGTAATAAGGGACAGCAATAACCTATAGCAAACAGATTTGCTCAATTCTGAATTCTGCAATCTTCATACCAGCAAAACTCCATTATATTCAAAGGGAGTTGTGGCAGGACAGACTGAAGGATGAGGCTTTGTGTGTATGTGTAATGCGGCCATTCTCACACTACCTCTGTCTGGCTGTAGGTCTTGCAGTGGAAGGATACTAGTGCTCTGTGAAGTAGGAAAGTAGTTATGTAAGATCCAGCTGTTGATTCTGTCTTAATTATCTGTTATGGTATTCCCTTGCATATGATTTATTTATTGATATGTGACAAACCCAGACCAGTGGGATACAGGAGTCTGGTAGAAGGCAAATATATTGGCCACTGGATGAACAGTTTTCTGTTCCCTGAGTGACCAGAGCAGGGGCTGCCTGAGAGCAATCAGGAACCTGCCAGAACCAATTAAGACAGGCAAGCTAATCAAGATACGTGGAGCCAATTAAGAACTTTCTAGATTCAATTATGGCAGGCAGGCTAATCAGGACACCTGGTTTAAAAAGGACCTCCCATCAGTTAGTAGGGGGGTGTGCCAGAAGCAGGGAGTGAGAAGGTGTGCTGCTGGAGGAGTGAAGAGTTCAAGCGTGATCAGGCTTCAGGAGGAAGATCCTGCAGGGAGGATAAAGCAGGTGCTGGGGGGAAGGCTATGGGGAAGTAGCCCAGGATGTTGTAGCTGTCACGCAGCTGATACAGGGAACATTGTGGACAGCGGTTATCCACAGGGCCCTGGTCTGGAACCCGGGGTAGAGTCTGGGCCCGGGTTCCCTCCCATCCCCCCAACTCCTGATCGGACACAGGAGGACTTGACCTGGTCTGTGAGAAACACCAGAAGGGAAGGTCTAAATTGGAAAGGGATCTGCCTTGTCCCCGACCCACTAGGTGGCACACAGAGACTGGGGATTGTTCTCCATTTCCCCCATGCTGGCCAGTGATGAGGTTAGCTGAGTGGATGGCAGGTTTGAGCGACTAGCAAGAGTGGCCAAACTGAGGGCTGCCGTGAATCTCTGAGGCAAGCAAATCCGCCAATAAGTGCAGGACCCACTGAGGCAGAGGAGGAACATTGTCACAGATATCAATTCTAAAATATGTCCATATGGAAAAAAATATATGGCCAAGCAAAGCTATTTTCTTTGTGCATCTCATAGAATGTCCGCATCTCATAATCCAGTGTTATATTTTATAAGGATCAACTCTGCTTCTTTTCTCTACGTTTACAATTTCTCTGTTCCAAATTATTTAGTCACTGGTTCACTTTTAAACTTTCCTGATGTAAAATAGTCACAAATTTGAACAGACTTTTTTCAAACGTGCGCTAATCAGACAGTTACCAAATTCCATCAAAACTTTCATAAATGTGTAGTTTATAGTTCTAAACTTGTGTCTAGGGATACTCTTAATCACAATGAGTAGCACCTTACTCTGTAGGGAGTTCCACTGCTGAACTTGAGTAAAGGTAGTCAAACTGCTCTATAGTGGCTCAATGTATCACATCAGCATCTTTTATCATTCTAAGTTCGTCTTCAAATATGTTCTGACTTATTCCAGTGCTGCTCATTTCATATTTCTGTTGTTTTATTGCCTTGGCCAAGTTTTGGTCCAAAATGCATAGCAAAAGCATGCATAATAACTTGTGCTTTCTATACACACTCTGCCCTCCTATAAATTCAGAGATGATCACTGCCCTTCAGTCTCTCTCTGTGAGAGAAGTAAGCTTCATTGTGGAAGGTTTCCCTCAAATTCATACTGGAGAGACTTCATCTTTGGCGGCAGTGCATCATTTTCTTAATTAACAGCAGGCCTTAAAAACCTCAATACAACATTTTTTTACCTTTCTTCGGTACAGCTGCTTCTCAGTCACCAAGTAACATGCCCTCTTTGCCTGGCATCACTGAGATAGGGTGATTTATAGGATCAATATTGTGATTCAGATCTCAGCAGGATCAGCAAAGGAGAGTTTTCAACTATGAAAGTTGCATTCTGCTCTCTTTATCTTGATGTAAATCAAGAATAACTCAAATTAAGTCAGTGGAGATGCACCAAGGTAAATCTAGTGAGAGCATCAGATTCAGGCCCAGAGTCTTTTGCTAAAGGAATCTATGATCACACCACCTATTTTCTCCTGCACAGTTTAATAAACTAGCCAAAAAAAAAAAAGTCCAAATAGCCTGTGGTGTTACTATGGCAATTTCAAAGGATATTATTTTCTGAGATATTCTTTTCCATTTTTATAGAAATGTATATTTTATGTATCATGTATATATTTGACAATGCAGCTCCATTAAAAAGAGCTATAATCATTATCATGAAAAGGTAGCTTCATATATGATATTAGTCTCCCCAAGTTCATGGCACTGCAGATTTTATTTATTTTTTTACTTTGTACAAGATATTTCTTAATTTATAGTCAAGAGGGGATTTTTCCCTCTTGGCAACCTTGTAACCCCATGTAATAGTGTTAAGTAATGTTTTATTTTTAATGCATGTCAAGGTTCCTCCCCCACTCTGAACTCTAGGGTACAGATGTGGGGACCTGCATGAAAAACCTCCTAAGCTTATCTTTACCAGCTTAGGTCAAAACTTCCCCAAGGTACAAAATATTACCCCCGTTATCCTTGGAATGGCCGCTACCACCACCAAACTAATACTGGTTACTGGGGAAGAGCTGTTTGGACGCGTCCTTCCCCCCAAAATACTTCCCAAAACCTTGCACCCCACTTCCTGGACAAGGTTTGGTAAAAAGCCTCACCAATTTGCCTAGGTGACTACAGACCCAGACCCTTGGATCTTAAGAACAATGAACAATCCTCCCAACACTTGCACTCCCCCTTTCCTGGGAAATGTTGGATAAAAAGCCTCACCAATTTGCATAGGTGACCACAGACCCAAACCCTTGGATCTGAGAACAATGAAAAAGCATTCAGTGTTTTACAAGAAGACTTTTAATAAAAAATAGAAGTAAATAGAAATAAAGAAATCCCCCCTGTAAAATCAGGATGGTAGATATCTTACAGGGTAATTAGATTCAAAAACATAGAGAACCCCTCTAGGCAAAACCTTAAGTTACAAAAAAGATACACAGACAGAAATAGTTATTCTATTCAGCACAATTCTTTTCTTAGCCATTTAAAGAAATCATAATCTAACACATACCTAGCTAGATTACTTACTAAAACTTCTAAGACTCCATTCCTGTTCTGTCCCTGGCCAAGACGACTACAAACAGACACAGACCATTTGTTTCTCTCCCTCCTCCCAGCTTTTGAAAGTATCTTGTCTCCTCATTGGTCATTTTGGTCAGGTGCCAGCGAGGTTACCTTTAGCTTCTTAACCCTTTACAGGTGAGAGGAGCTTTCCCCTGGCCAGGAGGGATTTCAAAGGGGTTTACCCTTCCCTTTATATTTATGACACGCCCCCCAAATCTCAGCTAGGGTGAAACACTGGCTGGGATTTCTTCCTGGAGCTCTAGGAAACAGAGTTAATAAGACACATGCATCTCTAAATATACTACCAAGTACATAAAGACTAACAATATTTTCCACATCTCAAGGACGATTTTAACCAGTTGATTCTGGGAAACTTTCACGGGAGAGTGCATCAGCCACTTTGTTAGAAGCTCCTGAGATGTGTTGAATGTCGAAATCAAAATCTTGGAGAGCTAAACTCCACCGAAGAAGTTTTTTGTTAGTTTCTTTGACAGTGTGAAGCCACTTTAGTGCAGCATGGTCGGTTTGCAGGTGGAAACGCCGTCCCCAAACATATGGGCGTAGCTTTTCCAGAGCGTAGACAATGGCATAACATTCTTTTTCAGTGACTGACCAGTTGCTTTCCCTCTCAGACAGTTTTTTGCTGAGAAACACTACAGGGTGGAATTCTTGATCAGGTCCTTTCTGCATTAAAACTGCTCCCACACCACGCTCGGATGCATCTGTGGTTACTAGGAACGGTTTGTCAAAGTCTGGGGCCCTTAGTACAGGGTCAGACATGAGTGTCGCTTTAAGCTTGTTAAAGGCCTTCTGACACTTTCCGGTCCACTGAACAGCATTTGGCTGTTTCTTTTTGGTTAGGTCTGTCAGTGGGGCAGCGATTTGGCTGTAGTGCGGTACAAATCGTCTGTAATAACCGGCCAAGCCTAAGAAGGATTGAACCTGTTTCTTTGACTTTGGGACAGGCCACTTTTGGATAGCATCCACTTTGGCCTGTAGGGGGCTGATAGTTCCTTGACCCACCTGGTGTCCAAGGTAAGTGTCATAAATATAAAGGGAAGGGTAAACCCCTTTGAAATCCCTCCTGGCCAGGGGAAAGCTCCTCTCACCTGTAAAGGGTTAAGAAGCTAAAGGTAACCTCGCTGGCACCTGACCAAAATGACCAATGAGGAGACAAGATACTTTCAAAAGCTGGGAGGAGGGAGAGAAACAAAGGGTTTGTGTGTCTGTCTGTAGTCGTCTTGGCCGGGGACAGAACAGGAATGGAGTCTTAGAACTTTTAGTAAGTAATCTAGCTAGGTATGTGTTAGATTATGATTTCTTTAAATGGCTGAGAAAAGAATTGTGCTGAATAGAATAACTATTTCTGTCTGTGTATCTTTTTTGTAACTTAAGGTTTTGCCTAGAGGGGTTCTCTATGTTTTTTTAATCTAATTACCCTGTAAGATATATACCATCCTGATTTTACAGGGGGAATTTCTTTATTTCTATTTACTTCTATTTTTTATTAAAAGTCTTCTTGTAAAACACTGAATGCTTTTTCATTGTTCTCAGATCCAAGGGTTTGGGTTTGTGGTCACCTATGCAAATTAGTGAGGCTTTTTATCCAACATTTCCCAGGAAAGGGGGGGGTGCAAGTGTTGGGAGGATTGTTCATTGTTCTTAAGATCCAAGGGTCTGGGTCTGTAGTCACCTAGGCAAATTGGTGAGGCTTTTTACCAAACCTTGTCCAGGAAGTGGGGTGCAAGGTTTTGGGAAGTATTTTGGGGGGAAGGACGCGTCCAAACAGCTCTTCCCCAGTAACCAGTATTAGTTTGGTGGTGGTAGCGGCCATTCCAAGGATAACGGGGGTAATATTTGTTACCTTGGGGAAGTTTTGACCTAAGCTGGTAAAGATAAGCTTAGGAGGTTTTTCATGCAGGTCCCCACATCTGTACCCTAGAGTTCAGAGTCGGGGAGGAACCTTGACAGTAAGTCACTCTGTTTAGGCCTATTTGACACTTCTTAGCCTTAACAGTTAGTCCTGCCTCCCTTATGCGCTCAAGGACTTTTTGTAGATGTTCCAGGTGGTCTGCCCAGGAATCCGAAAATATGGCCACATCGTCAAGGTAGGCGACTGCATATTCTCCTAATCCCGCTAGGAGACCATCTACAAGTCTTTGGAAAGTGGCGGGTGCATTTCGCAGCCCGAAAGGGAGTACATTAAATTCATACAGCCCGAGATGTGTGATGAAGGCTGACCTTTCCTTGGCAGATTCATCTAGCGGTACCTGCCAGTACCCCTTGGTTAAGTCCAAGGTAGAGATGAACTGGGCCCTTCCCAGTTTCTCTAATAGTTCATCTGTGCGTGGCATGGGATAGTTGTCTGGGCGAGTTACAGCATTTAGCTTACGGTAGTCCACGCAAAAACGTATTTCCCCATCTGGTTTGGGAACTAGAACCACTGGAGATGCCCATGCACTTTCAGAGGGGCGGATTACACCCATCTGTAACATATCCTGGATCTCCCGTTCTATAGCAGTTTTAGCTTGAGGAGACACCCGGTAAGGTTGGACCCTAATTGGGTGAGCATTACCTGTGTCAATGGAGTGGTATGCCCGTTCAGTCAGTCCTGGGGTGGCTGAGAACGTTGGCGCGTAGCTAGTGCACAGCTCCTGGATCTGCTGTCGCTGCATACGCCCAAGGGTCATGGAGAGGTTCACCTCTTCCACACCACCAGCACATTTCCCTTCGTAGTAGACACCTTCAGGCCACTCAGCATCGTCTCCTCCCTGGGCTGTAAACTGACAAACCTTTAATTCTCTGGAATAAAAGGGCTTTAGAGAATTAATATGATACACCTTAGGCTTTCGGTTGGAGGTGGGGAATGCTATGAGATAATTAACAGCTCCCAGGCGCTCCTGGACCACGAATGGCCCTTCCCACGATGCTTCCATTTTATGGGCCTGGAGCGCCTTTAAGACCATGACCTGGTCTCCTACTTTGAAGGAACGCTCTCTGGCATGTTTATCATACCAGGCTTTTTGCTCTTTTTGAGCATCCTGTAAGTTTTCTCTAGCAAGGGCTAAAGAGGTTCGGAGGGTGTTTTGTAGGTTGGTTACAAAGTCCAGAATGTTAGTTCCTGGAGAAGGTGTAAATCCCTCCCATTGCTGCTTCACCAACTGCAATGGCCCCTTAACCTCACGGCCATATACAAGTTCAAATGGGGAAAACCCTAAACTGGGATGTGGTACAGCTCTGTAGGCAAAGAGCAACTGCTGCAATACTAGGTCCCAATCATTGGAGTGCTCATTTACGAATTTACGTATCATGGCCCCCAAAGTTCCATTAAACTTCTCCACCATGCCATTTGTTTGATGATGGTAAGAAGTGGCAACCAAGTGATTTACCCCATGAGCTTCCCAAAGGTTTTTCATAGTTCCTGCCAGGAAATTAGTCCCTGCATCTGTGAGGATGTCGGAGGGCCAACCTACCCTGGCAAAAATGTCTGCTAGTGCCTGGCACACACTTTTAGCCCTGGTGTTGCTTAGAGCTACTGCTTCCGGCCATCGGGTGGCAAAATCCATGAAAGTCAGTATGTACTGCTTTCCTCTGGGTGTCTTTTTCGGAAAAGGACCCAGAATATCCACAGCTACTCGCTGAAATGGAACTTCAATGATGGGGAGTGGCTGGAGAGGAGCTTTGACCTGGTCTTGGGGTTTTCCCACTCTTTGGCACACCTCACAAGACTGGACATAGGTAGAAACATCCTTGCCCATTCCCTCCCAGTGGAATGACCCCCCCAAACGGTCTTTGGTCCTGTTCACCCCAGCATGGCCACTAGGGTGATCATGGGCTAAGCTCAAGAGCTTGGCCCGGTATTTAGTTGGAACTACCAACTGTCTCTGAGGATGCCAGTCTTCCTGGTGTCCCCCAGAAAGAGTTTCCTTGTATAAAAGTCCTCTTTCTACAACAAACCTGGATCGATTAGAAGAGCTGAGAGGCGGTGGGTTGCTCCGTGCCGCCGTCCAAGCTCTCTGGAGGCTTTCATCTGCTTCCTGTTCGGTCTGGAACTGTTCCCTTGATGCTGGAGACATCAGTTCCTCATGGGATTGTGGACCTAGGCTTGGTCCCTCTGGAAGCGATATAGGGGATGGAGCTGTTTCTGTTGACTGTGAACCGCTCTCCGCTGGTGCACTATGTTGGGATTCAGGCTCCGGCTGAGCCTCTTGTGTAGGGTTATCGGCTGCTGCCAGTTCAGGTTCGGTGGGGCCCTCTGGTGTTGAGGTTGCAAGTACTGGATTCAGTGCTGACACGGGGTCTGGTGTTGGTTGTTCGGCTGGTTCCGGTTCTGGGACTGGTTCCGTCTGGGTCTCTGGGACTGGATCCACTACTGCTGTTGCAGACATTGGCCTGGGGTCCAGGTCCATCACCTCTGACTGGGTCCTGATAGAAGTTTCCGGAACAGAGCTAGGCCTCACGGCTTGTTTAGCCTGGTTGCGGGTGACCATTCCCACCCTCTTGGCCTGCTTCACATGATTGGCCAAGTCTTCCCCCAACAGCATGGGGATGGGATAATCATCATAGACTGCAAAAGTCCACATTCCTGACCAGCCCTTGTACTGGACAGGCAACTTGGCTGTAGGCAAATTGAAAGAGTTGGACTTGAAGGGTTGAATCGTCACTTGGATCTCTGGGTTGATTAAATTGGGGTCCACTAAGGAAGCATGGATAGCTGACACTTGTGCTCCGGTGTCCCTCCACGCGGTGACCTTCTTCCCACCCACACTCACAGTTTCCCTCCGCTCCAAGGGTATCTGGGAGGTATCTGGGCCTGTGGACCTCTGGTGTGATTCCGGTGCAATGAACTGTAATCTGTTGGGGTTCTTGGGGCAGTTGGCCTTTACCTGCCCCAGCTTGTTACACTTAAAACATCGTCCAGCTGACGGGTCACTGGGGCGAGGAGGGTTGCTGGAGAATGGGGTGGTGGGACGATAAGGGGTCTGGAGGGTTCTTTGGGAGGTAGGTGGGGCTTTGGGCGGCCCCCGGTAATAGGGTGTGGTCTGGGGTGGTCCCTTCTGGTCTCCGCTCCAACTGCGACCAGTTTTCTTCTTCTCTGCCACCTCCACCCATCTGGCTCCAATCTCTCCTGCCTCAATTACAGTTTTGGGTTTCCCATCTAGGATGTATCTTTCTATTTCCTCAGGAACACCCTCTAAGAATTGTTCCATTTGCATTAGGAAGGGCAAATTTACTGGAGATTCAACACTTGCTCCTGATATCCAGGCATCCCAATGTTTTACAATGTGGTAGGCATGTCGGGTAAATGACATGTCTGGTTTCCACCTTAGGGCTCTGAACCTCCGACGAGACTGCTCGGGTGTTATCCCCATTCTGACTCTCGCCTTGGATTTAAACAGTTCATACTTGTTCATGTGTTCTTTAGGCATTTCAGCTGCCACCTCAGCTAAGGGTCCACTGAGCTGCGGCCTCAGCTCTACCATGTATTGGTCAGTAGAGATGTTGTACCCAAGGCAGGCCCTTTCGAAGTTTTCTAAGAAGGCCTCAGTATCATCACCTGCCTTGTAGGTGGGGAACTTTCTGGGATGGGAAGTGGTACCTGGAGAAGGATTGCTAGGGTTTGTTGGTATATTCTGCTGGGCCTTTATCCTCTCCATCTCCTCCACATGCTTCCTCTCTTTTTCCTTCTCCTCCTCCTTCAGCCGCATGAGTTCTATCTGTCTTTCATGTTCCCTTTGTTTTTCCTCAGCCTGAAATTTGGCTAATTCCAGCTGTAGTTGAGCTGAGGATTTGGCCATTCTAACCTCTCTGTTTTTAACTAACTTTACACCCGAGGTTCAGAAATAAACAAACAAAACTTGGCTGTAAAATTTTGCTGTGCTGGAATAGAATACCTATTCTCTGATAGTGATTGTCAGCCTACAGAAAAAGACAATTCCCTTGTCTCTGCTCTGGGCCCAAATTAAAGCAAAAAACCTCCAACTACTTGGAAACCTGCTTACCCAGCCCAAAGAAGAAAAAAAAATTTCTTTTCAAACCTGTGCTCCTTGTAAAACAAAAAAAAAATCAAAATCCTAAAAAAAAAACCCTGCCACTTTTGTCTCCAGGCAAATGGGTAGAGCACACCCCCCCTATTTACTTTTAGGAAGAAAAGAAAAAAAAAAAACCTCTGGGTTGGAAGACTGTGAATTTCCCTGCAGGAGTTAAGTACCCTGCCTCCAGGCAAAGAAAACCTGCAATTCACAAGATAATCCCCTTTTGTCTCTGCTTGGCCACAAAGCAGAGAGAAACCAAGCTGCTTTCAGTTTCAAAGCTGCTTCCTGGACTTCCTAAAAATTCCTTTTTAAAATCTGTATTTCTAGTTCAAAAAATCTCAACTGGATCTCAAAATGATTTCAGGTTAATCCCACCACTGTGCCACCATGTCAAGGTTCCTCCCCCACTCTGAACTCTAGGGTACAGATGTGGGGACCTGCATGAAAAACCTCCTAAGCTTATCTTTACCAGCTTAGGTCAAAACTTCCCCAAGGTACAAAATATTACCCCCGTTATCCTTGGAATGGCCGCTAACACCACCAAACTAATACTGGTTACTGGGGAAGAGCTGTTTGGACGCGTCCTTCCCCCCAAAATACTTCCCAAAACCTTGCACCCCACTTCCTGGACAAGGTTTGGTAAAAAGCCTCACCAATTTGCCTAGGTGACTACAGACCCAGACCCTTGGATCTTAAGAACAATGAACAATCCTCCCAACACTTGCACTCCCCCTTTCCTGGGAAATGTTGGATAAAAAGCCTCACCAATTTGCATAGGTGACCACAGACCCAAACCCTTGGATCTGAGAACAATGAAAAAGCATTCAGTGTTTTACAAGAAGACTTTTAATAAAAAATAGAAGTAAATAGAAATGAAGAAATCCCCCCTGTAAAATCAGGATGGTAGATATCTTACAGGGTAATTAGATTCAAAAACATAGAGAACCCCTCTAGGCAAAACCTTAAGTTACAAAAAAGATACACAGACAGAAATAGTTATTCTATTCAGCACAATTCTTTTCTCAGCCATTTAAAGAAATCATAATCTAACACATACCTAGCTAGATTACTTACTAAAACTTCTAAGACTCCATTCCTGTTCTGTCCCTGGCCAAGACGACTACAGACAGACACAGACCCTTTGTTTCTCTCCCTCCTCCCAGCTTTTGAAAGTATCTTGTCTCCTCATTGGTCATTTTGGTCAGGTGCCAGCGAGGTTACCTTTAGCTTCTTAACCCTTTACAGGTGAGAGGAGCTTTCCCCTGGCCAGGAGGGATTTCAAAGGGGTTTACCCTTCCCTTTATATTTATGACAATGCATTTCTGAATAAATATTGTTAGGATTAAAGTCAATACAATAAACTCACTGATGTTAAATCCCCAGTTATATAACTTTAAAAATATATATACTGTTAGTACAGAACCAGGAATGGAATTATGATATAGAGGAGGCCTCGTACAAATGGAAAGATTTTCGTTCTTATTCAAGCCAATAGGAACTGAGTGTGCTCAGCTCACCTGAAAATCACTTTACTTAAGGGTCCGAATATGAATGTAGGTGCCTTGCCCTAAGCAACCATTTATGAAAATTTGGCCGTGGATCCTTCTTTGCTATTCTTTTTAGCTACGTAGTTCTTCATACAGATAATAACTCCTTAAAGATGGAATAAATCAAGTATAAAATGTCTTTTGGGAAAAAGAGACCTTTTAATTTTAAGTCCATCAGTAGTTATTCAATGTAGCAATATTACGGCCTATACTAGATTTTCCTAGAGCTATGTTTGTACAGCAGAGCTTCCCCAATAAACATTTGCAGTGAACTAATATTTTTTTTAATGGGCAATATATTTTACTAAATTACCAGCAACATAGTTGAATTGCAACCCTTGTCTACTTCTAAATATGAACAAACAATTTACTATTCAATACTGAAAACAAAAAACCTGTTGTAACACTAAGATTTAAGATTCAATTACGACAGCTAGGTAGGTAAGTCTGATGGGTCAAGATCCTTCCTGGTGTATTCTGTTGACATTAGTGGAGTTACACCAAGAATGAGTTCTGGTTAATCAAGTTTTGTTTAGTCCTACATCAGTCCCCACCGTATGTCATCGTGACAAAGAAAGGCTCTTGAACCAGAACTTTGATGGAAGTTGATGATGATGCATGAGCAGGAATAGAATAAACTGGTATCTTAATAACTGTCTTGTCGACTGAAGTGAAATATGCTAGTTTTTCATCAGTGAACTAAGCAGATATAGTGCAGAGTGTTAGTAACAAACAGATGTGTAATAGGACACTGCCATTTTTGAGTCACTCTCAGACCATAACCACAATATAAAGTGTGTAATCCACTCTGACACTCCATCCTAACTCACCCCATTATGCCTAGGTATAATGCAGAACAGATGCAGAACCACCAGTGCATGCTGTTATTCTCGATAATACCTAGACACAAAAGCATTACAGGCTCTTATATAAATCCACAGTTCAGATTCAGTAAAACCCCTTGAAGCCTGTGACTGTTGTACCATATCAGTAGTTTGTGATAAATTCTTTTTGCACCTCACCCGTCAAAAAAATTGGAAGGCTTAATTTTCCAATGTAGTTTATTTTTACAAGTAATACATTAATAAAACAACTCTGTGAAAATGAACCTATATAAAAGCTTTCTTGTGCTGAGCCCTAAATCATCATTCTGCTTAATTCACTGTTGGAGCAGTCTACCGCAGCTCTTTCTTGTTAGTCAAGCTGGCTATGTTTAGGCTGCATAATTTACCTGTATATTCTCATTTGCAAGCTCTGACTAGCTGTCAGATCAAAGTTGTTTTGTTAGAAACCAATTATGTCAATCCATATAACAGTCAATCCCTGTGTTGTTGGTTGTTGTTTTTTTTAAGTGCTTTACTGATAAATGGTGATTCA
The DNA here is from genome assembly GCF_965140295.1 of Lepidochelys olivacea. NCBI lineage: Eukaryota > Metazoa > Chordata > Testudines > Cheloniidae > Lepidochelys > Lepidochelys olivacea. The sequence continues at coordinate 28,456,782 of NC_140422.1, forward strand.
TTAACCACCTATTGTCCATGAAATTGCTTGAAAACTAAGCAGGTAACATGCTCGGTTAATATTTCATGCTTCATTAAAACTGAAGAAAAAGAAGTAAAAGAATGTTTTTCAGTACTCCTTTTAAAATAACCATGAAGCTCAATATTTTTGTGTGTTTAATGTATTGGTGTTGAAATTATAAGCAGATAAATGTGATGGGTTGTCTAATTAACTCTTAATCAGCAGCGGCTTTTAAAGATGTTACCTACTGAACCTGATGGCAGTTTATGACCTTCATGTTGAATATGCAGCTAATTACTCCTTGGACAATAATTAAGTTTCTTGAGACACAGTCACTCATTTTGTCTTATAAATTATTATGCTATTGAGCTTCTCAATCCATTTGGCTAGAAAACTGCAGTTCTCAGAAAATTATTTAAATTTTCCTACAATATGTACAGATCAAACAATCTACTCAGATAAGTTTACAGGGTTGTCCATTTTGTAGGTTTTCCATTGATCGACACACTGACCTTGAGAGACAGTTCAACATTAATGCAGATGACGGAAAAATAACTTTGGCAACACCACTCGACAGAGAAACAAACATATGGCACAACATAACTATTGTAGCTACGGAAACTAGTAAGTGCTTATGCATTTTTCCATGCTTTACTTTCAGTTCTGTTTGTCTTGTAGTATTGTCTGTTGTCGTTTCAAATGTTTGAATAACTATTAGAAATTGTATAGCTTGTGAAAGTTATTCTATAGTATACGTGTTTTAGATTTTAAAATAACAAGGTTTTGAAAGCTAAGCTAATTTTATGACGTTCTCCTCTCGTATCTATTTTCAAAAATGTGTTTTATAAGTGAGGAATATAGTTATAAAAGAAAATATGGATATGTTTGTGCAGGAAAAACTGTAAATGTAAGAGAGAAGGAATACATGGTGAGAATCTAATAGAAGGAGGGTGAAATCCTCACACCATTGAAGTCAACTGTGGGCCAAACCCTGAGGTCTTTTCTCTGAGTGTTTACTTTCTTCCAGTCCATTAAGTGCTCAAAGTTTGCACATGATCAAAGTTACATACATGTTTAAGTATCCACAAGATTCAGGATCTTAGGCCAGGTTTCTAAAATCTAGGTCCCATTGAGACTGAATGATATCTAGGCTTTGAATTAGGCTTAGGGTCCTAAATCAATTAGCCATTGCAACACTAAGCACAGTAATGACTAAATACCATTACGAATCTGGGCCTTAGATCATAACCACACAAAATTCTCAATTAGTTCAATTTTGGGGGGTTAGGGCTTAAACAAGTTTGATCATTATTATTTTAGAAAATAAACTTGACAAGGAGAACTTCTTGCAGTAAAGAAACCTTAGGAAAGTTGGTCTTTTATTCTTTAATGATGTTGCTGAGTGGTTTTCCCATCTCTTACAGGTTCAGCTGAGATACATATGTGTTCTTGCTAAGATATTTATTCTGCCATCAATGTGTATACACAATTTCTATTAGTAGATGTGCTCTTCCCACGCTGCCCTAAGAAAGTTGTCTTCTGTTGAAGAAACCATACTGCTTTTCTAATGATATGATAAGCATAATCATACTAACCATTTTAATGATCTCTACTGATTTTCAGCTTTCCGCCTCCCACCCTTACCCAACCATCAGACTTAAATATTTGGTGCTGTAGTAACTGCTACTTTTAATTATGAAGCTCATAACACCATCATTCCAACATGAGAATGAATGATAGAATAAAAGGTTTTTACTTGGACTTTACAATATTTTTTGTAGTCAATTTTCCCCATAGTATTTATATTTAAAAGTGAAAGCCATGAGTGGTAACCAGAGTGTCTGCATAAACAAGAAAAATATAATTGAATATAAAATAAAATCTCAAGTTGGCCCCATGCTATTTAACATTTTTATCAATGACCTGGAAGAAAACAAAATATTATCACTGAGATAAATTTGCAGATGACACAAAATGCGGGGAGCGGTAAATAATGAACAGGACAGGTCACTGATACAGAGCAATCTTAATATGTCTGAAGGTAAATGTAGATGTCTGGGAACAAAGAACACAGGCCATACTTATACAATGGGTGACTATCCTGGAAAGTAGTGACTGAAAAAAATGTAGGCGTTGTGGTAAATAATAGCTGAACGTGGGCTCCCGTTGCAAGGCTGTGACAAAAGGGCTAATGCAATCCATCAAAGCATAAAAAGTGAAATCTCCAGTAGGAGTAGAGAAGTTATTTAACCTCTGTGTTTGGCAGTGGTACAACCACAGCTGGAATACTGTATCCAGTTCTGTGTTCACAATTGAAGAACGATGGATAAATTGGAGAGGATTCAGAGAAGAGCAGCAAGAATGATTAAAGGATTAGAAAACATGGCTTATACTTACAGATTCAAGAAGCTCAATCTATACATGGCTTATACTTACAGATTCAAGAAGCTCAATCTATTTAGTTTATCAAAGAAAAGGTTAATGGGAAATGCAGTCTTACAAATACCTGTATGGGCAACAAATATTTAATAGCAGGCTCTTCAATCTTGCAGAGAAAGATATAACATGATCCAATGGTTGAAAGTTGAAAGTAGACAAATTTAGACTGGAAATAAGGTGTAACTTTTTAACAGTAAAGATAATTAATCACTGGAACAATTTATCAAGAGTCGTGATTTAAATTTTAAAATCAAGATTGGATGTTTTTTGAAAAGATATGTTGCTCTAGGAATTATGTTGGGAAAGTTCTATGGCCTGTGATATGTGGGTGGTCAGACTAGATGATTACAGTGGTTCCTTCTACCTTGGAATCTGTAAGTTACATGCACAGTAAACTGTATTAATATGACCTGCCATTGTGATTTGTGTGTAGTACAATAAATAACACTTGCCCTGTTAATTACTGCTAAATCTTGTGGGCTAACACCAGTTTGATAGCATGGCCTGAGTGCTTTCAATTGGAAAAGCCCTAAACTATGGAAACAACCATTGACGGGGAAAGAAGTATGAGTCTATTGTATGGAACATCTTCTGCCCGGGTTAATATCAGCCAGTGAGCAATACTACCATCTCTAGTGAAGAAAGCTGCAAAGTGTAATGGTTAGATTGTTATGGAAGTAGAAATACTGATTCAAAGGAAATTCTCCATATCAGTTTTCCTCAAGGCATCCTTACTTCTGTCACATCATACTGTATTATGAGATTCACTACAAGGATTGAAACATATGTCATTATATCTTCACCCAGAACTTTACTGACATTGAATACTGAGTCCAGCCATAACAGAAATGCACCAGCGCTGACTAGCTAAATCAAGCAAAATGGTTGTTTTTCATTACTTCCTGAGCCTCATCCAGCATAGCACATCCATAGACTTCTGAGCTAAAGACAGGTATTGATAGTGGAAGGACAGCAGGCTGACTTGTTCAGGAGAAAGGCTAATCTGCTGAATAAGGCCAAAAATAAAATATAGCAAACCCTCCCATGGAAGAACACATCTCACGGCGAAAGAGCTTTCCTCCGTTAGTCTGTTTCACGGCTGGTATAGTTGCACAATCTGCAGGAAAGGCACTGCGATGCTAACGCTATTGTAAACCTCTGCATAATTCTTTTTTGTGAATATATGGTTTTCTTGTAACTTCCAAAAGCAATACTTGACGTTGGGTGTGGAAAGTCCTCTGTCATCACCAGAGTGGAATTAAAGTGTTTTCTGGGTATATGGGTGTACATTGCATTTGCCGTCACCAGTAAGAAGTGGAGGAAGCACTGAGACCTGGAGACAGTAATCCTCCAGAATAGGTAGAAGCCAGGAGACAGTAATCTTGTGAAATAGGGAGAGGTTTATTAGGAAACCCTCAGAATTGCTGTGGGCTGCCAGCCAGAGAGGCTGCTTGCTTTGGAATCTGATGTATAAGGCATCTAAGGTCTATAGTAATTAGAGCTGTTTGGAATTTTTCTACAAAAACAAAATTGTGTCAGAAAAGTGGAAAGATATTTCACAAACATTTCCATGATTTTGTTTTGGTTCCACCGCCCCTCCCCCCATACTTTGACCTGCACTGGTGTAAATATATTAGAATCTGGTAACATTAATGTCATTGCTGTTTGGTGAGGTGACTGATTTAAAAAGAGGAGTTTTTATATAAAGACTGTAATGCCTTTAACTGATTAAACTAAATGTATTATCCAAATGTGCCTTCTTTCTTACTTTGGGTGACAAGTTTTGTCATGTGGTGTCTCATGTAACTTTCCATAATGCAGAAGAATTTCACTTTCCATTTCCTCTCTAAAAGCTAAAGGGGGGAAAAAAAAAACATTTTTCAATAAATTGCTTTAACCATCTTGTTTCTGATTCACTTGTACCAGTGTGTATCAGGAGAAGCTCCACCAAGTCAATCAAATTACATTGACATCAGAATCAAGACCCTGCCCTCCCCAGCTTTTTTAAAAAAAATAATTATACTTAAGTATTTTTATTAATAAGCCTTATCATTAGGCCTCATGTGAGTCACAACATCCATCACTATTGTGAAACTGCTGCCTACAGGGTGGCTATGAAAAAAATAATACCCAGCTTGCACCTAGCATTAGAGTTCCTGCTGATAGCTTTTTCACATTTCCAGTGTAATTATGTGGCATTTACAATGAAACAAAGACTGAATTTCACAGAAAACCATAGAAACCTGCCTTCATAAATATAAAGGGAAGGGTAAACCCCTTTGAAATCCCTCCTGGCCAGGGGAAAGCTCCTCTCACCTGTAAAGGGTTAAGAAGCTAAAGGTAACCTCACTGGCACCTGACCCAAATGACCAATGAGGAGACAAGATACTTTCAAAAGCTGGGAGGAGGGAGAGAAACAAAGGGTCTGTGTCTGTCTGTATGCTGGGTCTTTGCCGGGGATAGACGAGGAATGGAGTCTTAGAACTTTTAGTAAGTAATCTAGCTAGGTATGTGTTAGATTATGATTTCTTTAAATGGCTGAGAAAAGAATTGTGCTGAATAGAATAACTATTTCTGTCTGTGTACCTTTTTTGTAACTTAAGGTTTTGCCTAGAGGGGTTCTCTATGTTTTTGAATCTAATTACCCTGTAAGATATCTACCATCCTGATTTTACAGGGGGGATTTCTTTATTTCTATTTACTTCTATTTTTTATTAAAAGTCTTCTTGTAAAAAACTGAATGCTTTTTCATTGTTCTCAGATCCAAGGGTTTGGGTCTGTGGTCACCTATGCAAATTGGTGAGGCTTTTTACCAAACCTTGTCCAGGAAGTGGGGTGCAAGGTTTTGGGAAGTACTTTGGGGGGAAGGACGCGTCCAAACAGCTCTTCCCCAGTAACCAGTATTAGTTTGGTGGTGGTAGCGGCCAGTCCAAGGACAACGGGTGGAATATTTTGTACCTTGGGGAAGTTTTGATCTAAGCTGGTAAAGATAAGCTTAGGAGGTTTTTCATGCAGGTCCCCACATCTGTACCCTAGAGTTCAGAGTGGGGGAGGAACCTTGACACCTACAGTTTTTTTTAATTTGAGGAAATATTTTTAAAAGCTTTTAAGACAGAAATAAGTGTGTTTGGTGAGTTGTCATGGGGAGGGGGACAAGAAAGAACATATTTTTATTTTGTTGTTACTTTAAGTTTGGTCTTTTTATGAGACAGTATGTTCCTTGGAAATCTAATAGAGGCAGTGTACTATCTCTCAGTCACTAACTATGAAGGGAAATTCAAAAAGCATTTTCAATGTAATTGTCTGATATCAATGAATTAATGCACATAAAAATAAAGAGTTAACATATATGTAGAATATTCAATATGGGGTTTGGATGGATATTGAAGAGCTCATTCTGTCCAAGTCTTTCGCTAGTCTAGTCCTTGGCCATTACTTCCCAGGCTCTGTTCAGGGCCCAGAGTACTCTTATTGTGGGCTGGGGTAGAGAGAAATTGACTTGTTTGGGTTCCAGAGTTCTCTTAGTTAGTGGCCAACTGTAGGACATAATAATTGGCTTTTGTCCTTGACTATTAATCAGGTGACTACTAAGTGTTTCCTCCTTTTGCCACATCCTCACATGATAGCCTCCTCCACTGGCTGTCATGTTTTGAATAGAAACTGATCTCTGATTCTTTTCAGTTCTGACGTAAATAAATGTTGGCAATCTTCTGCAATGATGAAGACAAAGAAAGTATTTTGTTCTACGACCCAGACATGAAGTCTTAAATAGTGGTACTCCTTTTAGGTGGTAGATTGTTTGGTGAATCTGAGCTGCCTTCTCTCGGAAGCAGAGTTCAATATTTCTTGCTATAAACTTTCTATTTACCTTGTGGTGAACACAATTAATTAGATTCAGACAGCCTTTGGCTGCCTTCTGGTAGAATATCAGTGTTTGGGAATTGCGTTTCAACCAGTTTCAAGATGTAGTTGCAGAGCTACATCTTGTGACATACAAGATGGATCAATACCTTTCACAGCTGGTAAAATTAGCTGGTCAGGAATATGATGTCCCTAGTTGGTGGAAACTGTTAATATATTCCTTTTGAGAAGGCAGAGGGCCAGTTTCACTGAAGTGAGAAGTATTAGGCCCATGCTAAAAAAGTTGTGTCTTGATCCTGACCATCTCACAAACTACCAGTATGTCTTCTAACCTTCTTTATTTTAAAAACTAAACAACAACATCAAAAAGTATTGAGCATATGTTATCAAAGCACATGAAGGCCTTGACTTCCTTTACACCTTTTAGTTTGGCTTCTGGCCTGGATAGGGATATTGTGCTGGTCACATTGGTAGATTACCTCCTTCTAGCAATAGAAAGGAATCCGTGTGGATTTTTTTTTACACAGAAGCAGATATGACACGTTATAAATGATTGACAGAATTATCACCATTGTCAGTCTTAAATCTGTACAATATGTAGACAGGTGATGATTTGCAAGATCATTCCTAAATTGCAAGAACTAAATAGCATACAGTCTTCGCCAACAAAGTGAATGTCCCACAGTGGTGATTCTCAGACAAGTCTTCAGTCTGGATTTATTGTCACAATGCTGAAGATGTGGTGTGCTTCAGTGTCTATACAGAGAGACATCAGTGGAAAATGTGGGGCTGAAAGTAATCTTAAACGCTGCACAACAGCTTCAGATTTTCAAACCAGTGCAGGAGATATTGCCATGTATCATTAATTTAAATGGAAAGATGTGTGGATAAGCTTCTTGCATTCCTTTGAGAAGCTCAAGCATTAGTCTTAAAACATAAATCAAGTCACCCCTTATTTATTCTACTAAATATTTCTTACTATTGAAAAATATTTGTATTTCAACAAGAGTTTGCACCTTTACAGTTAAACATATTTCCTATCCTGTCCTGTAGTGATCCTGCTACGCTGATATATTACATCACATTGATTTTTAAGATAACAGAATAAAACAAAGGATTTTTACCTTTCTGCAAAATCACACTGAAATAGAAGATTGGAGTGTAAGGCAGAAACTCACTTATTAAAATACAGCAAGAGGGATACCAAAAATGACTCGGGACGTAAACTGATTCTTGTGTGTGTGTTACCCCCCTGCCAAGTTTGCTCCAAAGAGAGAATCTTTTGTGAGTCAAGAAGAATATAAAGTAAGAACATGAAGTTGATTAAAATCTAAAGGGAACAGTCTTGTTGGCCAGGTGACCTTTTCCTACCAGGAACATGCCTTTTTGTTCTTTGAATATAAAAGGTGAACTTTGTTTCCTGTCACTGACTCTGGACTTTAGATACTGGAGTTATGGAATTTCACATTGTTTTGTTGTATTACAAGGTAATATGTGACTGAGATCTAAAGAACTTCATAATGTACGCTGAGAATGGAGTCTTTATTGTGATTAGAAGCTTGAGAGAATTCACGAGATGGCTGGGGACTTGACATAGTTTTATTTTCCTGTGTTGCAGTCTGAAGAGAAGGAAGGGTTGGGGAAATATATAGGCATAAAAACACTTGCTTGAGATAACTGAGCAGAACTTTATTGCAATAAGAATGAAATCAACATTCTCAGTAACTTCTGGTGCACCCTTAACTTCCTTCTTCTTTCTGTGCAGTGTTCCTTCCATCCTTGATTTGCCTTATACTATCTTTGCAGTACAGTTTTCTGACTGCTTAACTATACCCATTATAAGGGAAAAGTCCACCAGCCATTTGTAATTCCCAGTCATCTGCTCACATCCTTCCTAACACCTGCATCTCATTTTCCTTCCCAGTCAGTTTTTCCTTCCCCTCCCCAATTTCCATGCTTCCCATAGTTATGTTATTGTCCTGTCAGATGGGCAACTCTGCCCTAATTGGTCCAGGTTTGAACTGTACCTGCCATTTGAATTGCCCTTGAACAAAACATGCACTTAGGATATAAATATCACTCTACAAAAACACACACCAGTGTCAAAAGTATGGCTTCGTTCTCCCACAGCCCTACAACTGGTCACTTGACAGCATAATGAATAGTAGCACATTATTTTACATTGTGAAGGGAAACTCAGTATCCTGTGAAAATAAGGGGAATATGATATGGTATAATGGTACTAGAAATTAATGATTTACAATGTGCCTATGAAAATAGAAAAAATGAATTAAACAATGACTGACATAGGCTGTGAATAGATGGAAATTGTGATAACTTCTACCACTGAGTGGCTAATCTGCTGGTCCATCCTGTCCCTAGTCTCACTGACATGTAAATGGGTAAAGGAAGCTTTGCCTTATCTATCAATACACAATTAAGATGACACAGTAATTACTGTGTCTGCAGCTCTAACATCAAAGTAAAGTCAAATGTGCACTATTTATTATTTATTACACCATTCTCACTAATGTTATCCAAATATTGTAAGCTGAGTAGAATTTGATGACTCAAGCAATCAGACTGCTTTATGTATAGGGCATTACATTTTTAGTTTTCACTGTTATATGTAGGACATTTCTATTTTCCCTCTGCCTTCATACTCCTCTTCTGTGATTTTCCAGCTCCATCTTATAATATCAATAACACCTTTTGCTCAGGCTATTTCCTCATCTGTTCTTCATGCCATCAATTCCTCCCAGTCTGTCATTAGTGCTAAGGAAATGCCCTGCATTTCAGTCATTACTGATTAACTGCATAACAAGACTAATAATAAATGGAGGTTTAATGTAGCTGGGAGCCAAGGTAAAGGCTTATATCAGAGACAGCATTATAACTTGGGCACGGAAGGGGTGCATTAGTCATATAGTATGACTGCAGAACATTTAACTAATCTGAGACTGAACACACTGATATTTGCATGCTCATATCTCATAGAGTGCATACCTCATAAGTGAGGTCCACTTGAATTATGGGGCTCTGGTGAATCTTAAAAGAAATGTCTGGTTTATTATAAGACATGGCTCCTTACTAACTATGCCTGTCTTGAACTGGCCTTGCAAAAGGTGATGAAGTGTGTTTCAGAAATATGTGCACAAAAATATAAAATTATGTTATAAATTACAACATTAAAAACTTCTACAAAATTCCATTTTCTAAGCTGTATCTTTGTAAAGACTCAGATCAGCAAGAGTCAAGAAAACATGGTAAGCTTTAAAGGTGAATAAGTGATGATCCCTTTAAAATACACAAGCTTTCTCTCACCTGACATTAGAACTACTGTGCTCATTAAAAATTGCCACTCAAGGTTAACACATATCCTCTTTGTGTGTGTGTGTGTGTGTGTGTGTAGCTGCGTTGCTTATTTATTTATTTATTCTTTTTTTATTTATTTGGATTCCCTAAACTCCATATTGCAAGTGGATCTCAGTTATGGTTTGTGACATCTAATCTTATGGAAATGAGGATGCTGAGACTTAAATAAGTGGAATGTTCTGCTTGCATTCTATGGGCTCAATGTTGAGCCAGCCTACACCCCTACACTTGGGAGTAAAAAGAGTAAAGAGTACACTGGGGAGTAAAAAGAGATCTCCTTCCGTTCCCTGTGTCGGCCACCTACATTATGGGTTACAACATGGAACAGCTTCTCCCAGGCTGCTACTCCTCCTCTTGCATATGTGGGTGAGGGTGGTGCCAGTAGTGGGATGGGTAAGAGTCTTGGCTCCTCCCTACCTCACAGCAGATCCATCAGCACAGCTGTAGAGGGGGAAGTAAGTTGAGCTAGAAAAGGGACAGGTTTGGCTTACATCTGCCTTGGAGCAAAGTTCACAATGGTTGGTCTGTGCTGATCCTACCACAGTGCAGCAACATGCTGCCCCTCAGGGTGGATTGCAATGTGCCAGTCCATCCCTAGGTTTAAAAATACACACCCTTCTTGTATGCACACTATATGTAGGAGCAAAGAGAGAGAGAGAGATTTATCGGGAGTTAATTATTCTGTGGTATATTTGTTCTTGTAATATTTGATATGTGTTGCATTGTGTGTCCCAAATTCAGCCTGTGTGACTCTGAATCATAATTTACACCTTCAATCAGTTTTACGGCTTGTAACTTTCAGCAGTTGAGAAATGCAGATATAACCAGTTGCTCACATGTAAGTTACACTCTGTTCTTTATGCTACTGACATACTGGCATCAGCCAGACACAGGGCCTCATTGCGCTCTGTACTGATCAGACACAGAGCGAAAGGACAGTCCCTACCCCAGAGAATTTACAGTCTATTAGGATGAAACATGAGCATAATAAATGGTGCGGAGGAGGAGGAGAAAAATAGTAATCGAATCCTTGCCTAGGACCACTCTGCACAGCAAGATGGTTTAAATTCAGATATTATTTATTTTAGAACCCATAAATAAGATTAATTCCTGAAGTCCTACTATCCAACTACCTGGCTGTGACCACCTGAAAGAGTACCTCTGTATTTGGTTTCCATCCACACTTTTTACTTGCTTTTATCAGAATACTTGGTGTTCTCTATCCATACACAGGCAGCAGAACACAATGGGTGGTGTTTCTCTTTCCTCTTCAACTGGGAGACTATTGAACTCTCTGTAAAGATATATTTTTTTCTCATTGGCTCCACCTCTTGCAGGTTTCTTCTTTTACTTCAACCTCACGTCTACCAGTGACAAATTCCATCATGGCTTGAGCTTTGCCTGCTATTTTTTCTCTTCCACAGATGAAAGGATTTGCTTTTTCTAACATGGTGCAGCTATGTTAAAAAACACAGGGAAACCTCTCACTCTTGCTCTATCATGGGTGCAGCAACACCTCCAATGTGTCTACACTGAATTGGAGGTTTCACTGCAGCACAGGTTGGTATTAGTCTAACTAGCTCAGCTAAAAATAGCAGTAAAGATATGACAGCCTGGGCTTCAGCATGGGCTATATAAGCCTGCCCGGAACTCTACCTGAGGTGCAGTAAAACCTACGACTGCAGTGTAAACATACTCTTATTGCTGATCTAGCACTCCTACCTTTGCTAGTTCTGATGGGCTTGACATGTGACAGAGAATTTAAACAGTCCAAAGCCCAAGGGATCTCAAGATTTTAGCACCTGGCAATAGTGGGCAGGATGGCATGTGTTATCCACTGAAAATACAGCACCACTGCTGGACTGTGTGATTTGGATCGACTCTCTTGTTCAATCATTCTTTAAATACAGCTTCCCTAGCCTAGCAGAAAGGGTTCCAAGGGCAAGATAAGGCCTGCCTTTTAAATAAAGCTGGCTGGAAAAAACTCAGAACAGTTTACTGTTGGAAGACACATTGCCATTGGGACCCTTTGCAAAATCATGTTGATTTTGCCAAAAATTCATTTTGGGGGGAAAAAAAGGAAAAAATAGTTCCTAAAAATGTCAACACATTATATTTTGACTTTTCAGAATGTATTTTGTTGTTCTTTTTGAATGACTTCATTTTGATTTTTTATTTTATTGTATTATGTATTATACATGTAAAAAGTCAAAATTTAAATTAAACATTTTAATCAATCCTGAATGGTTGGATGGATGGAAATTCTTTTGTGGAGTGTTTTCAAATTGTGGGGGTTTGTTCCATATTGGAATAAAAACAAATTTTGAAAATTCAGAATCCTCCATGAATGAATTTTCCTTCTCTTCAATGCTCTCCTTTTACTAATATTAAACTTATTAGTTGGGTTACCAAATATTGATAATGAAATTGTTTAGCTATGCTTGAGAATGTAAAATATTCCTTTTTCGCTAGGAAGTGATATGAAATAAATAGCTCTTGAACCATGCTTATTTGAAAAAAAAAATTCTGACACAGTAAAGTAGAAATCACTGTAACTCATTTCCATGTAAAATTAAGTAACATCATTTTTGCATTATAATACAGTTATTCTAACAATCATTTTAAAATTCCTGATGGTGTTTGGCAAAGCTCATCAAAGCACTGGATGAAAAAATAGAAGAGATCTTGAAATAAAAATGGTGTGACCACAATTTTCTTTTCTAGACATAGGAAACCTCGAGGACAAAGCTATGGCATGTAACTAACAAAGTCAATTGCCCATACTTGCTGCATCCTTTAGAAATGAAGACATATGGGGCAGTTTTGTCCCTTTCTGTCACCTATTGGAAAAAATCCATAAATCCAAAAAGGCTATGGTTTATCAAGAATATAAATGCAATTATGAATCATCACTCAGTGCATTCTATGCTAAGCTATCTTCTTTATATATTTCAGGTGGGTTTTTTAGGATGCAGGGACACAAGTTAAAAAGGAAGAAAGACATATAGTAAAATATTCTTCAGATTAATGTTTGTGCATTCAGCAAGCACATAGAATCATAGAACTGGAAGGGACCTCGAGAGGTCATCTAGTCCAGTCCCCTGCACTAAAGGCAGGACTAAGTATTATCTAGACCATCCCTGACAGGAGTTTGTCCAACCTGCTCTTAAAAACCCCCATGATGGAGATTCCACAACCTCCCTAGGTAATTTATTCCAGTGCTTAAACTCTCTCACAGTTAGGAAGTTTTCCTAATGTCCAACCTAAACCACCCTGTCTGAAATTTAAGCCCATTGCTCCTTGTGCTATCCTCAGAGGTTAAGAAGAAGATTTTTTCTCCCTCCTCCTTGTAACAACCTTTTATGTACTTGAAAACTACATTTTAATGTCATGAATTCTTTTGTTAATACTTCTAATTTCTTAATTTTATTTTGTCTTTTATTGTAAAACTACTATTGACATTATTAAGAATAATTATAATGTTTTAGGGAATTACTTTGGTATACTATATAATTATCTTTCATTTAGGGCTGAATAAATTTCAGTAAAGCTTAAAAAGGAAAGAGAAGCATCAGAGAAGGTTTAAACAGGAGCTCAGAAGTGCTTAACCTTTTCACCAGACCCTTTCTTTTCTGATCAGCATGATAGAAATTATATAACGCATAATTTTTGCTCTACCTGAATTTACTAAGCTAGATTTCTTGTTTATTTGGTTATAACTACAGGCTAGAGGCATACCCATTATAGACAACAAAGCAAGTACTGGATGTCCTTGAGGCATTGTTTGGTCACATGATCCTGGCTCTCCTTGCTTCTGTCAACTAAACTGCACTGAAAAATGCACTAAAATGCATTACCTACTTTCCAAAGACTATATTGCTTTCCATGTGAGCAATTGATGTATTTACCTCAGGAATTCATCTGAGGGGAAGTGGCCTATATGGATGCCAATGGGAGTGGAAATGTGCCAAAACAATCCTCTCCCTGTGTGAAGAAGATGAGAGAACAAACACATGACAGATATGTAGTCACATTGCTATTATGGTTAGGAGTGTGGTATAAAAGCCTATATAGAATGGAATAGAGATCTCAATAGTAAGATGTGCTCCATACTTTGAGAACTGGAATGAACAACAGGCAGGTGGGGGCACTGCAGAGAAGGTGAATAAGTGGGCAAGGAAACTGCGTTTCCAGTTATCTGGTAAGGACACAAGGAAACTATAAAAATGAACACTTAGCTGAAGAAAAAAAAATGCAAGAAGCATACTTTGTAGGAGGTGGTAACCATACCTAATGGGGAGAGTGATTGGATCAGCTGCCTAAGAACCATCATCCCTGGTTTCAGAAGTTTATGGAGCAATGTTAGTCTGTAAAGCTGTACATTTTGAAAAACATTGATTTTGCAAAAAGACTTTGGAGAGTGACAACATGGATCAAAATTTACACCATAAAAATGGGCATGAATGGGACGGATTGTTTGAGAGAAAGGGAGAGCATATAAGACTAAAATAAATACAAATGCAAGCTCGTCTGTTAGCTAAAGGGCTGAATATGCTTGACTGATTTGTTAATTGCCACAAAAGAAATGGAGGAAAGAACAAACTGACAATATTTCATTACTGAATTAGCAAAATGAGTGTGAGACTGAAGTGAAGCAAGCTAAAGAGGACTAAACTGGACAATTGCCAAATGGGCATCTGCACCTTGAATTTTATAATTTCTGAAGGAATTTTTTCCCCCAGATCAGTAGTGCAGAGTACTCAGCTATTTTGATGTGAGTACACTTATTATTCTGGGCAATATGTGACTCCAGTACCTTGAAAATTGTGTATGGTTGATTGCAGGCCATAGCCTGGGAATGAAACAGGGTGGAGATATATCTATAATTGAACACCATGATAGTCAGTCTCCCTGGTGCACTTTTGTGGATGGAATTTCCATCTCAAATAATGAAGCTACTCGGAGGAGCATACTGTGAGTTTTAAGAACGGTTGTTGTGGATGAGGCGTTACAGTACCTTCAGGCTTAGAGGTAAAGGGGCAGATTTTCCCAATTGTTCAACATGCTCACTTGAGAACAATGGGAACTGCCAGATGCTAAGCCTATTTTAAAATCTGCCCACTTATTAAACAAATAAATACAGGAAACATATTTTATAATAGTTTTAGATGTAAAAAAAAACATTGAAATGTTTTGGGTCAGTTTTCTTCTGAGTTATTTATTTTGTTATTCGTGAAATGATGTTTAAATTAAAAATCTAAAGTATCCCAGACATCTAGTCATCAATAAAATGTATTTATTATTGCTGCTATTCATTATACAATTTTCAAGCTAATTATAATTGATAAGTTGTTTTGTATGAGTCAATATTTTATAGCATTTTTAATATGTGTGATATACCATCTCCATATTAACATTGTAATTGCTCTAAACTGTGGGCTTGATTCCTGATTGTGCTACTCCAACTTTATACTATTGAAGCTCCTTTGATTAACATGGAGTTATTCCAACCTACGACAGGAGCAACACAATGGTGACTCAAGCCCTGTGAATTTACCTGCTAGATTTGTTGTGTCTGAGACTGGCTCCTTAATCTCTTTATCCTATAGAGTAGACTTAATCTCTTTATCCTAGTGCTTTTATTATGTGTTTATTTCAAGTCATATAATGATGCTACATTATTTTCCGGAAATAACTCATGGTAATGTGTAGAAATGAGAACCCATTACTTCCTAACAATGATTATGGTATTGCTTATAGCTTCTGAAAATATAAGAAATCCATTTTATAGTGCTTATGTTGCTATAAGCTGGTAGCATTCCCATCCCAGTCTGTTCCAAATAAAGTTTACAACACACATTGCGTAAAGACAAATTTACCACTTCTGGGGTTTGGATTTATTGATAACTCAAATAATAATGATATCAGAATGCAAATCACAGCCAAGGGTGTCTCCTAAATCTAAGCTGTTCCTTGGATTCCCTGAAATATCTCCCTGACTCTTACTTCCATCTGACCCGTCGGAATATCTCTTTCACATACTGGAAGAGTTAACAAGTGGCAGCTGCCACAAGGAGTGAGCGGAAGTTACTAAGAAGCTGTAAATAGATTCTAACTCCAGTTAACAGAAAGGCTCAAATGAATACAATACCTACAACCTCAATGGCAGGAGGCTTTTTCTGGCCAAATGGAAAGAAAGGGGCCATAGCTCCTTGAAGGGTTCCCTTCCTCCTTTGGATTGGGGGAGCAGGAGATGGGGGCATCACGCGAGCTGAGGTCAGGCTGAAGAGGTTCAGTTATGCCATTTTCCCCCTGCACGCCAATTTCCCCTATATGCCCTGTTCTGCTTGATGGAGATCTCTCTCGTGTCCAGACCAGCAGCTCCCACTTTCTCACTCATGGAATAAGTGTAGGACTGGTGTTTTTTGGTCTGATGTGAGCATTGTTCTAGTTGTGGTTTTCAGGACTGGGAAGGAATTTTTCCCTCAGTACTGAGATTGGGTGGGAATGAGATTGGAGTTCATCTTCTCCACAGAAAATCCAGGAGCCATTTGGGTAAGCCAGGAGGTACAGTTCACGCTGTCACAATTTAGCAGGTAACTGATGTCCAGTGCACATAGTTATTCCAAAGGTGGCCTGGTTTCCTGGTAAACAAGAGTCAGAAGTGGTCTTAGGGGAAGGCATCCCCTAAAGAAGGTGTGAATGGGGTTGGGGCTCCTAATGTCTGACAGCAGAGTCAGCCCCTTAGCCGTTATGCAAGGAGACAGAGGTGGGATTCCAGCAGTGGGGTGAGACCAGGTTTGGAGGGGTTGGGAACTGACAACAGCCCTCCCCAAATTGGTGGGAATGAGTGAGGAAGGAAAGTGATCTACACTGTATGAGTTATTGCCAGATAATTCCCAGATTTGTATGTAATGTGATATCAGGATGGAAGGGTGGCTGGGAGAATGTTTGTTCCCTACCTTTTTTCAGGTATGTGCAGTGGGAGTTACGACTAAAGCAGGATCTTTTAAAAAAAAGATCTCCAAAAGCTTGACACTGAGATAGCAGGTTGCAATACTGTTATCCAAGGAGGTATACTGGCAATTTATTTTGAATTATCTATTTGTTTACTCATATTGATGTGTCACATATATCTTGGTTATGAGTCACAATGAATATGAAGCTCACTGCAGTCAAAATGAAATATGCAGAACCATAGTTTCTAGGGACTTTGCTATGTTTGCAATCAGAGCGTTCTGCAAAGAAACAAATACCCCTAATTACTGCTCAGCTGATTTGAAGGGCACTAACAAAATGGATTTCTTAATTCACAGAGGATCAGAGGTAATTACACTGTAACTATTTACTAGGTTGCTGAATAACTGCAAAGCAATGCAATACACAGCTTAATTACAGGAAAAGTAGCAAAGAGGTTCCATATAAATACTGAGATGCATTCTGCCCTCAGATATTCAAACTCACATCCCTTTGACTCCAACAGGGGTGTGTGTGTATATCTGTACAGAATATGCTGGTTTAATTTTTAAATATTATGGATCTGATCATGAGCTAGTGTAAATCAGTGAAGAATACTGTTATCATATTTTCAAAGAAATTAAATTGAACAATACAATATCAAGAGTAAGGACTAAATCAAACTTCCATTGAAGTTAGTAGAAAGACTCCCATTGACTTCAGTGAGAGCTGAATCAGGCCTTAAAGGAAAAATAAAAAGTATGTGAAAGATATAATCCATTAATGTTGCAACAGCAAACGGGGCTATACAGGATGGGCAGAATATCACCAATAAAATTAATCTGCTTGGTCTTGTAGTCCCAGGGTATTTACATTTCTGTGAATTTTTCAGAGCTAAGGATACAGCTTACAAAATGCATTCAGCAACTTCCAAAAACTTCTGTGTTGTCGAAAGTTAAAACTGCACATTTGCACTAGATTGCTGAAGTACTACATGTGTTCACGGTATGGATGTGAGACATGGACACTTAAAAAGGACACTGAGACATGACTTATAATATTTGAGTTTGGGTGTTATGGAATAATTTTTAAAATTAGCTGGGTAACTAAAACTATGAAAAATGAGGTTATGAGAAGGGTGGAATTAAAAATAACACAATTGCTTGAGACCCTAGGTAAGAGAGTAACATATTTTTGTGAACATACAGGTTGATTGGAGAGTGACTTAAATCCAGCACTTATACTATCAGGAAAGATTACAGTTAAAGAAAGAGAACCAACTATGTCAGAAACATCTCCAGATGGACTGGTATCCAAAGGAGAGTGGAAGTTTTATGACTCTGTCAGGACTGTGAAAGATGGAAGGTGGTGGTTGATAACTTCTGTATCAGATATGTCACTTGAAGAGGAAGAAGTCCATATTTCATAATAGCGCTGGGCCAAATTCAGCAATTGTTATGCTTTACAAAACTCAAGCAAAAATTAAAGATGCTGAGATTTTTGCCTGAACATAGCTTGAAGGATATGGCCCTAATTAATTAAAATCTTCTGGAGCAGCTTGCATTTTCCACCTCTAAAATTTCTCAAATGCTTCTTATATCAGCAGTGAAAAGAAGGGGTATGAGGAAGGTCAAGTGAAGGAAAAGTATCAGGTACCATTCCATAACCATTCACCAGTCTTGGTACACTGCTTAGCTGACATCAGTCTGTCTTAGGGGATGTCTACAATAGAGTGGGAACGTGTAGCTGCACCAAATACGAATCTGTCCAAGACCATAGATACCGTACGTTGCGGTGGCTAGCCCATCCTGCTGCTTGCACTGCCACAGTTGCACTTTTTTTATAGCGCACTCACTTGATCAGTGCTAGCAGAGGTAGGCCTCATTAAACTGGAATTAACACCTTCCAGCTCCTATGTAGACACACCCATAGCCACATTATTAGCAGAGTTGGCAGCTGGATCCTGTGAACAAAAATGTTAGTTTCAAAGTAAGTTACCCTTAAAACCTATCCACCCTGCTGGAACTGCTTTCACCAAAAGCCAAGGCTACTCCCCTAGCCCAACTCCACCTCATTTATCAGCCAGTAAATAATGCTGTCCTTGACACACCCATATCAGGGTTGACAGGGGTTTGGCAAGAGTCTGGGATATGTGGTGGTGATGAGGAACAGAAGGGAGAATATTTTATCTAGTGCGCATCACTGGCAAATATTTGAAAAAGTCCACAGTTAAAAAAAAATTGGCAGCATGTCAATGTGTTATTATAAATATAAAATTTTAAATAAGTTTCCTTTTGAGTTATTTATCTCCTTCACCTGGAAAATGACTAAAGAACCCATTGGGAGCAGACCATGCTTTCAATCACCCTTATTTTTCCCCACAAAGAATGATTTAAGGGACAGGCTCAAAAAATGTGCTCAGCATTCTTCTTTTCCACATACTCCCTCTAATCTGTATTCCAATAATACATCTCTTTAGGTGTGCTGAAGGTAAATACCATTGGAACATTAATTTGGAACCAATGATCTTTTTCCTGAACAGCATGTTCTAGCAGCCTTTTCCCTATGTACTGGTAGATTTACACTGATTCTTGGTAATTTCTCAATGCCAGTATCTCCCCATTCTTTTCAAATAGGGAATCTTTTCTTGTAGTATTAATCCTTCAAAAATTACCACTCCTTAATATGACTTTTTTCCAATTCAGAATCCATTGTGATCCATTATTTTTAATGGGAAAGTTGTAGACTGATAGGGCTTGTCTTAATTAGTTCACAGTTAGTCTCAGGTGCTCAGGTCCAGTTAAAATCAGGGCATTATGCAGCATTCAGGACAAATGGACACATTCTCTATGTTGTAGTATTTCCACAGTTGGAATGTACCATCTAAATAAAAATTCAGCTTCATAATAGCATCCTTTTTTATCAAGATTGGCTCTGTCAGTTTTATATGGCGAAGAGTTGTTATCGGGTGCAGTGTTATACAGATAAAGGAATACACGGAGGGGGGAGTGTAAAGTCAAACAGAATAAATTTATCATATGTGTAGATTATCTTATGAGACCCATCAGATACTATCAGAATTATGTGAAGGAAAATGATCTGTTAAATACAACTTGTTGAGCTTGAAAAAATAGATATGTGAAATAAACTCTGATTTTGGTGGTGTTTGTTTTGTTTTGAGGGGGTTGTTTGTTTATTCATTAATCAGTAGTTTAGATTTTGTATGTTTTTGATTTCTCTATTAGAACTGGAACTTCTCTGGGTTCTCCTATTTCTAATTTAAAATCTTATTATACTTGAAGTTTCACTGAGCCAGAGGAGCTTGAAATAACCACTTCCAAGCTACAGGATGACAAAAAGCTTGTAATTTTCCAGGATTCTACTTTGTATTTAGGTATTGCTTGCTTTTAGTTAAAATACAACACAGTTTACTACTATTTAAGCAGAACACTGATGTAATCTGATAATCTATTTAAACAAAAAAAAATAGACTTGGATAAAGGAAATATTAAAGTGTACATCTCTATGCGCTAAATTAGGACTTTGAATGAAGGCTGCTGTTCCAGCAATGAGGGAATCCTTGGCTACTCCTTCATGGAAGCTTTACAGCTGCTTTGCACTACTCCATAAGTTGCATAGTGAAGGCCAAGAACTTGGCTTATAGTAAAAAGAAAAGGAGTACTTGTGGCACCTTAGAGACTAACCAATTTATTAGAGCATAAGCTTTCGTGAGCTACAGCTCACTTCATCAGATGCATATCGTGGAAACTGCAGCAGACTTTATATATACACAGAGAATATGAACCAATACCTCCTCCCACCCCACTGTCCTGCTGGTAATAGCTTATCTAAAGTGATCATCAGGTGGGCCATTTCCAGCACAAATCCAGGTTTTCTCACCCTCCACCCCCCCACACAAATTCACTCTCCTGCTGGTGATAGCCCATCCAAAGTGACAACTCTTTACACAATGTGCATGACAATCAAGTTGGGCTATTTCCTGGACACTACAGTGCTAATAAACAATGGTCACATAAACACCACCCTATACCGGAAACCTACTAACTGCTATTCCTACCTGCATGCCTCCAGCTTTCACCCTGACCACACCACACGATCCATCGTCTACAGCCAAGCTCTGCGATACACCCACATTTGTTCCAACCCCTCAGACAGAGACAAACACCTACAAGATCTCTGTCAAGCTTTCTTACAACTACAATACCCACCTGCAGCAGTAAAGAAACAGATTGATAGAGCCAGAAGAGTTCCCAGAAGTTACCTACTACAGGACAGGCCTAACAAAGAAAATAACAGAACGCCACTAGCCGTCACCTTCAGCCCCCAACTAAAACCCCTCCAACGCATTATTAAGGATCTACAACCTATCCTAAAGGATGACCCAACACTCTCACAAATTTTGGGAGACAGGCCAGTCCTTGCCTACAGACAGCCCCGCAACCTGAAGCAAATACTCACCAACAACCACATACCACACAACAGAACCACTAACCCAGGAACTTATCCTTGCAATAAAGCCTGTTGCCAATTGTGCCCACATATCTATTCAGGGGACACCATCACAGGGCCTAATAACATCAGCCACACTATCAGAGGCTCGTTCACCTGCACATCCACCAATGTGATATATGCCATCATGTGCCAGCAATGCCCCTCTGCCATGTACATTGGTCAAACTGGACAGTCTCTACGTAAAAGAATAAATGGACACAAATCAGATGTCAAGAATTATAACATTCATAAACCAGTCGGAGAACACTTCAATCTCTCTGGTCACGCAATCACAGACATGAAGGTCGCTATCTTAAAACAAAAAACCTTCAAATCCAGACTCCAGCGAGAAACTGCTGAATTGGAATTCATTTGCAAATTGGATACTATTAATTTAGGCTTAAATAGAGACTTGGAGTGGCTAAGTCATTATGCAAGGTAGCCTGTTTCCTCTTGTTTTTTCCTACCCCCCCCCCCAGATGTTCTGGTTTAACTTGGATTTAAACTTGGAGAGTGGTCAGTTTGGATGAGCTATTACCAGCAGGAGAGTGAGTTTGTGTGTGTATGGGGGTGGGGGGGATGTGAGAAAACCTGGATTTGTGCAGGAAATAGCCCAACTTGATTGTCATGCACATTGTGTAAAGAGTTGTCACTTTGGATGGGCTATCACCAGCAGGAGAGTGAATTTGTGTGGGGGGGTGGAGGGTGAGAAAACCTGGATTTGTGCTGGAAATGGCCCACCTGATGATCACTTTAGATAAGCTATTACCAGCAGGACAGTGGGGTGGGAGGAGGTATTGGTTCATATTCTCTGTGTATATATAAAGTCTGCTGCAGTTTCCACGATATGCATCTGATGAAGTGAGCTGTAGCTCACGAAAGCTTATGCTCTAATAAATTGGTTAGTCTCTAAGGTGCCACAAGTACTCCTTTTCTTTTTGCGAATACAGACTAACACGGCTGTTACTCTGAAACTTGGCTTATAGTGTTTCAGAGGGACCGACTACGCTCAGTACCAAGTGTTGCACTTTTAGCAAACTGCTTTTCATTGTTCATTTTGTCTTGTTGATTGTATGCTCTTTAGGGCAGGACTGTCTTCTATTCTGTATCTTGGTTAGGGCCCTTATGTGCTCCAGAGATATAAATGCTAATAAACAACAACAATAATAATAATTGAACTGTGATGTTTTAAATTCAAATATTATATCTATTTTTTTTCTCAACTTGTCAGCAAACTTGTTTGGCTATAACAACCAACTCACTGTCCTCAAATAAATCTAAAAGATCATGTTTGGAGGTTTGGAAAAGTTTGATTAGGTTATTTGGCAAGTTCTAATTTTCTCATCTCTTTGTACTTTGTGTCAAATGCTGGAGCCCTTTTAAGACCTTCCTTGAGCAAGTTTGCCATTAAAATCAATGGATAGCTTGCCTGAGCAATGACTGCCAGATTTGACCTTTATTTCCAGGTTCACGTCCAGACAGTGCTGGAATAAAGTAACATTTCATTAAATTTCTAGTGCAACTTTTTTCGGACACATGTGGTTCAGGTAAACCTTTAAACTTGTGGACCTGAACTCAGCTGAGACTTCTAATATTTTCTGGTTCACTTATTGCTAATTGGTTCCTCTAGCTCCTTTACACTGTTGCATCCTTTCCTGATGTCTATCTTGTTAGACAGTGGGAAGTCTGGCTGCTTTCACCAGTGCCAATTCAGAAGTATTCAGGGTCTGCAGATCACAGGCAGCAATGTTGACTTCAATAATTACATGGAAAGAGGCAACATGTCCATGTGTATGCACCTAATTTGCAAGTGCAGTGCAATTATTGTGATTACATGTTTGTGCCAATTGTGCAGAATACCAAGTGGATGTGCCCTTACCAGGACGGAAAATGAGGTCTTTAAGGTGTAGCTCTTAAAAGAGACTTGCTAAAAATTGCATTGTAGGAGTCCTTGTTCACATCATTGATATCCATATCAATTATACTTAATTTACAAAGTCATTATTTTATTTCTTTTATTTTAACTGACAGCCCTACAAACTCCCTTAGGTTGCAAGACTCAAGCTGGGCCTTTTCTTGTTGTGCATCATCATCATCATCATCAGTAATAAAATCTTTAGAAGCCAAATTAGGTCCATTGTGAAAACTGTTCTATCCCATTACCTTAGAGATGTCCTCTGACACCTGTGCAACCTCATTGCCTTTAATAGTTTTGCACCAGAGTAACTAATTGGAACAATCCATTAGCTGCATGGGAGGAATAGCCCCCATCATATTCTGTACAGCTTTTCTAATATGTAACAGGGAATGAGGATTCTAAGAGTATTGGGCTATAGCTAACAGACAGGTTTGAACTTGAGAGTCTGATAAATTGCATACAAGTGCTTTGCCATAGAGAAAGAGGTGTATGCTGGAAGTGCCAAAATAGGAATATGAAAGAAATGTTAACTATTTTATATTCATACTATATTCATCCAAGTGTAGATCTGCGTGTCTACTTAGTATTTCTTAGTTTGTTTTCACTATTTTAATAGCTATTTGTTCTGATTTATACTTCTATGGAAAGCAATGTACATAAGTGAAAGGACAATGCAGTGTTTGAGGTGATAACAAGGATGTGTGACTCATAGTGTTAATGACAAAAATTGGTGATCAATGTAAATTTCTCTCTCTTTCTCTTAAATGACAGTTTATTTCATTGTAGTCTGAAGAACTCAAATAACAAGCATTTCCAAACCAGTTGGGTCTCTCTGTAGTGTTTAGTAAATTATTATTTACTAAAATTATAAATTACTAAATTATAAATTTAGTAAATTTTTAATTAATTCTCATAAAATTTCTAGTTATAATATATTTAAATATAATGTTTGTATTTCACTTGAAAGACAAACATTTTGGGGGCAGTCACAAGGGACATGAGTAATTTCTTTAGACGCTTATCTAATTAATTACATTCCTCGGTAATATATTTAAAATTTGAGCTGTCATTGTTTCTTTAATTTAGATAAAAGTAAATCTTTAGTGTTTAAATGTGACACTAGTGCTGAGAATTCTGAAAAGCCAAAACATTTCATTGTTTATGTATTATAAAGATAAAGAAAATGTGCTTAAAATGTTTTGGCTTTGTGAATTGCATATTAACCTTTTTTGAATGTGTGCGTATTATCAATGCAATGTTATTATGAATGTGATAAATTATGAAACTTTGATTCATTGCATTTATCATGCACCTTTTGATGGAACAAGTTTATCCTGTCCAGAGACAATCTCCCCTAGAACTTTTCCTAGGCTATCTAACTCTGAGCAGCTTCAAGCATTAAGCATTTAAGATATAATATCTGGTAAACCCACATACCTTATATAACTGGAAATGGGATGTTCCAAGCTTTCCAGTTGACACCAAGCATTTGCTTCTAACCCTGCAAGGTTTGCTGATATCATACTTTTGAATCTTTAAGTAGACACTTTTATGTTATTTCAGAAATTTTTTTAGAGGTGTTGTGAATGTATTTAGGGTAATGTCTCTTCCCTCTGAGCATTGTATATTGAGAATCATGGTAACTAAGGCAGCTGGGTTACAGGTAGAGGGACATAAAAGATAATACCAGTATTTATTTTTTAAACTCCATAAAACTTGTGTACAGTAATTCCCCCCCCCCCTTCATAAAATATGTGGCATTGCTAGAATGGGTTGTACTGTGGTGTAGTATAAAGGTTTTATTGACATTTGTTTGGAAGCACCTGCCTGGAGTTTATGTTTAGAGACACTTATTCAGAGGGCAAGAATCCCCTCCCTGGGCTTCAAAGCCCGAGCTCTAGCCCAAGCTATATCGTTTACACATCTAGTTTTAGCACAGTAGCCCAACTCCCACAAGCCCGAATCTACAGACCCAGGCTCTGTGGCTCACTGCCAGGGGCTGAGGCTCACTGTGTAGATGTACCCTCTGTGGCCCAGTTTACCTGCCTTATAATGGGTATAATAATACTTGTACTTCACAAAGATGTTCTGATAATTAAATAGCATTTGTGACATCCTTAGAGATTCTTGAATGGCTGGTGCTAAAAAAGAGGGAAATCTTATTATTAATATTGTGGTATCTGATATAGTTATTAATTAAGGTTCCATCATTATCATGAAAACCTGCCTGTTCTTTAACCTGCAATTTCCTGACAGGAACTGATTCTGCAGTACTTACTCAGGCAAAACTTCTGCTCAGGATAATTAGTTTTGCCTGAGACAGGCTCTGAATTGAACTCACGTAGTAGGCAGTTCTTCAGAGTGTTGATACTTAATTGAAAAAAAATGACGTAAAATAAGGTAATATAATATAGGATGAAGTTTAATAAGGACAAATGCAAAGTACTCCACTTAAGAAGGAACAATCAGTTGTACACATACAAAATGGGAAATGACTGCCTAGGAAGAAGTACTGCGGAAGGGAATCTAGGTGTCATAGTGGATCACAAGCTGAATATGAGTCAACAGTGTAACACTGTTACAAAAAATGCAAACATCATTCTGGGATGTATTAGCAAGAGTGTTATAAGCAAGACATGAGAAGTAATTCCTCTGCACTGATATGGCCTCAACTGGAGTATTGTGTCTAGTCCTGGGTGACACATTTTAGGAAAGATGTAGATAAATTGGAGAAAGCCCTGAGGAAAGCAACACAAATTTTTAAAGATCAAGAAAACATGATCTAAGAGGAAAGATTGAAAAAAATGGGTTTGTTTAGTCTGGAGGAGAGAAGACTGAGGGGGACATGATAATGGTTTTCAAGTATGTTAAAGGTTTTTACAAGGAGGAGGAGGAAGAATAATTATTATCTGGCTATGTTGAAAGAAGAACAGGAGATATTTGACATGGGTTTAATCAGGCCGCAACTTTATTATTAGATATCTGGGACTACCTGGCAGATACAAGTGTACAGTGCAGGTAACCCCATGCTTATTCCATAATCACTCGGGGGCTTTTGCCAGCTCCCCCTCTTTTTCCATCCAGGTCCCTCCAGCAAATCCATTGCCAGGGCTTATCATTCACCCCTGCCCCCTTGTAGGAGGGTTAAGATGAGCTATAAGAATGGGGGGTTGGCTCCCTGCTGTACCAATCATAGGAGTCCCCAACCGCCCCCTGTTCATTCCTTTAAGGAACATCTCTTTTTAAGTCCTTTTCCAAGCCATTTATCTGGTCACTCTAGACCTTCCCTATGGAGTACCTGCACTGGACATCCGCCCGACACTTAAATAATGAGTTGCAACATACGGCCTACCACCCGTCATGCCATGCACGAACAAAGCCCTTGCTGAACTCGCTCTGGGGAAGATGAAAAAAAACCCCAACTGCACCCAAGCCAATCAGGTGGTAAGGGAAAAATTCCTTCCCAGCCCCCCTAAAAAAGGGGCGGCTAGCGTAATGCCCCCCAGCAGGTAAAAACCTGGTATTTTACCACCTAAAAGGGAGCAAAGGTGAGTCCTTCTTCAGCCTGGTCCATATAAAAAGGGAGGCTACAGGTGCCAAGCTGCCCCTTTTAAACTCTGTATTCCCAGGGGCTGAGTCAGCAACCATGCTGATCCTTTTTGCAGCAGTTTTAATCTCCCCCTCCCCCACCCAGCCATAAAGTATTGTTCCCTTCCTTCGGCCAGCCAGACACATTTCCCTCCCCTTCCCCCCGGCCCCCTTAAAGGTGCAGGGCAGTCATTCTTGTTAATCTCTGTGGATACAACAAGAAACAATGGGCTTAAATTGCAGTCAGGGCAGTTTAGACTGGACATTAGGAAAAGCTTCCTGCCAGGGTAGTTAAGCACTGGATTAAATTGCGTAGGGAGGTTGTGGAATCGCCATCATTGGAGGTTTTTAAGAGCAAGTTAAACAAACACTTGTCAGGAATGGTGTAGATAATACTTAGTCCTGTCTTGAGTGCAGTGGTCTGGACTAGAAAACCTATCAAGGTTTCTTCCAGTCCTACACTTCCATGAGTCTATGATTCATAGCTGGATAATGGAGCTAGCATTAGGCTACTGAAATACTATTATGGTTCATAACATATTTTTCTAACCATTATAATAGCCACTCGGACAATCACTCTTTTAAATAAATCATATATTTGCTATTTAGGGAAAATGGTCCTAAGATCAGATATTCTAAGTTATTAATTGTCTCTAAAATATATGTGCGCACACACACACACATGCAACCACACACACAAACACACATACTTTAATTCAGAGAGGACAATAAAACCTGTCTGTAAATTTTGGTCAAAGTAGAACTCCAATTGTTGCTTTAGCTCAGTTTTCCAAAGAGCTAAAGAACAAGGTTATTTTGCAATGTACACTGAGGAACCTTATGCAAAATAGTTTAATATTAAAAATGATGGTGCTTTATTTCAGAAAACTGAGAAGTTCATAGGCCACTTTTCTGGTCAACAGTAAATGAATCAGAGTGCTTTAATAATCTCAAGTAATATCCAGTATCGTTGACGTCAAGCCTGCAACCCATCTCGCTCCAATTCGGTCTCAACATTAATCGTATTTGCAATGAAGAAATAATAGATGTGCAGCCAAAACAACTAATAGAGTAAAATGCACAGTGCTCTGCCAAAGATAAACAAAGAAATAAATCTATGTGGTTTACAGCCTTCTCTTTCCATGGTATAATGGACTTTGTCAATAAAACAATACAAACTTCTTCAGAGAAAAATCTAGCAATTTAGGCTGAGAAGGTCTAACAACAAATGCTGTTTGCAATAGAGATTTATTTGCTTTTTCCTCCTTTCAATAAATAGTGACTATTCATCTTTATCTTTTGCTCCAATTATGTAATCCATTGTGAAGAAAGCACCCCCACTAAGCAAAGATTGAGAATGGGCAGAGTACACTTTCTATATGGAAGTGTTTATATCTTGGGCCCTTTATGGCATCAATCCCAAATGAAATATTCTTACCTTTTACGCTATGTTTTCTTCTCTTAGGGAACCACAGTCAAGTATCCCGAGTGCCTGTTGCTATCAAAGTTCTTGATGTAAATGACAACGCTCCTGAGTTTGCATCAGAGCATGACGCCTTTTTATGTGAGAATGGGAAGCCTGGACAAGTAAATATCTCCATGTTGTTGGTGCTGTGTAATTTTTGTAAATTCTCCCCGTAATCTGTCAGCAAATGTGAGTTGTATCGTATCTCCAAATTACCTAGATTTTGTCTGGAATGTAATGTTGAGCTAATACACCCTTTATCTCAAAATATTTGCCTTTGCAGATGTACGAGCTATTATTAGTCACTGCTTAGGAGAAACCTCATTACTTTATTTATAATCAAAATGATGAGGTTTGAAATAAAGATAAGTAGCTTGGGGGCTGATCCTGTAAGGTGCCGAGTTCCTTAAACTCCCATTGACTTCAGTAGGAGTTCAGGGAGCTCAACAGCATCTAACAAGATCTTGTCCTTGATTTGGAGAAAATTATGATCCTGCTTCAATCTCTGTTCAAATGTCAAACTATGGTGGGCATAACTCAAACTGTATGCTAGGTGAAAATAGGTCATTTTAGAAGACCTTCCCTCTTCCTGATTCTCAGCTTTATAAATATCCATCTCATGTACTTTGGCAGTCTTTTCTGGGCCAGTTGTTTTCTTCTATTGCTCTAGAATTCTCAGGTTTCGCTTGTGGCTGGAAGTGATTTATTATGGGGTGGAAGGAGAAACCTCAGAATGTATAATAAAACATCAAAGTGTGTGTCACAACTGGGACCAAAACCAGGGACCTTAACAATGGGTATGGATAGAGTTTTGGAAGGTTTTGGTTCAGGGATGTAGTCTCAGAGAGAGACTTGGTGGGTGATGTGCATCTCGTGGTTTTGGTGAAATGGACTATGGATTGAGGAGAGAAGAAGGATGCACGCCAAGAAGGGGCAAGAGACTTCAAAAAGGTCAGATAAATTTGGTTATGTTTAAGAAGTTAATTCTAACCTTTAGGGACTTCTTCAAAGTAAACCAAACCTCCAAGCATTTTCAAATGTGTCCTTCATTAGACAGAAGTACAGAGAGTTAAGGGTGAGTACATCACATACAATATCAGTGATATGACATAACCTTACATAAAGTGATACAGAGCGGATGAAATGTAATCATTTTTGTCCAGCTTGTGAAGTACTGTGTTATAGAAATCCACTGTTTTTCAGCTACATAATTTATTCTGGGTAGTGACATTTTAATTTTAAATAAACAGCAGCTGACAGCATGACACTACAGTTGTTAATCCAACTATTCTTGTGCCTCATGTGGGTGGTAGGCATTAAACTCACTATTTGCCAAAACATCTTACCTGACAATAGAATCAGAAATTGTTTTATTTTAGTAGTACTGTTTGAGAACCTTTTTGTGCCAAGATTTGATTGTTGTAAAAGATCCATGTTTTGACCTTCCAGCTGCTTTTTTCCCTTACTGTCACAAATGCATCATTTGAGTAGTAAACATTCTTTATAACCACTGAAGATAAGATTATTGTAAGTCTCCTTTTAGAGGGTATTTTCTTTCCAGAGAATATATTGATATTTATACTCCCAAATTTCAGAGTGGATTTTAGATCCCCATAAGCTCTGTTTCCAATATTGTATTATGCTAACGATTACATCCTGATCTAAGGCTCAGTGACTATTCTCAAAATGTGAGCATGTACTAGATGTAGCTTGAAATGAGAGAGATATATTCTGAAGTGGTTTTAGTATCCATCTAGCTCAGCATTTGTACCACATTGGAGTTGGGTGAAAAAAAATCACAATTGTGTTTTTTTCCAAAATTTTAAATTAAAAAACTCAAACAGCTGGTGGAAAACCAGTAACAACACTGACAAAATCACTTAACATTTTAAAGTGTTCATGAAAAAATTGTATAAAAAATATAACCAGCTCTATACTACCCTAATCACTGTAGTATCAGAGTACCACAAACATTAGAAAGAGAAGAGACAGAAAATCCTATGAAATAGTGGATCCTCTTAATTCGCACACTGCGGCATGTGGCCCTGATTCTGCACCTTATTCTCCATTTTTTTGCGTCAGGGCAGGTGCAAGTATCCACGATTGCACTGTAACTTGCAGGAGCAGGTTCTAAATTAGCAGTGTCATACTATGCAACACACAGCTCATCTCAAAATCTCAGCAAATACAGTGGCTGATATTTTACTTCTTTTAGGATTCGGTGTTAAAATTTTGCAAGTAAACATATTTACAAGCCAAGGTTTTCATTTTGAAGGAGAAATAATGCTATATCTCCAAGCCATCAGAAGGTTAATATGAGA
The DNA here is from genome assembly GCF_965140295.1 of Lepidochelys olivacea. NCBI lineage: Eukaryota > Metazoa > Chordata > Testudines > Cheloniidae > Lepidochelys > Lepidochelys olivacea. Next base: position 28,487,218 of record NC_140422.1, read on the forward strand.
AAGTGACTGCTGTAATATGTAGTATCTAAATTCTAATTTATCTGGGTGTTTAAAATTTTAAAGCAGCATCGTTGCATGTGAAGTCAGGGTGTGATTGCTTTATGCTACATCAGTATATTTACATTTGCAGTTTAACTTAAACCTAAGTTCAAATTGAATTTGAATCACCTTAAGGGAAAAGATTACATATGAACCTTTTACAAAACCTTACTTGCAGTCCCTAAATATATTGACTGAACCATCTATTACAGTTCAGTTTGCCAAGTGTTCTATTTTGGGTCCTGATATAATTGAGAGTGGCAAGCACGGCTGCTGGTGACGTGACAGAATGCATTAAAAACTGTTGATGTATAATATTGCCAGATGAATTTTCTTTGCTTTTTATTCTGAATTTGTAACAGCAAAATACAAAATTCAAAGCTGGTAGAAAAAGTGTGTGCGCACATGTATGCATATAGCTCTTTGTACATTTTACATACAACAGGAAAGTACTAAAGTCCTTTGAGGGGAAAAATCTGATTTATTCTCAAGGCATTTTCCAGCTGAATGAAAAGCAGTTTATGCCTTTGATATTGTCCCTTGCTAATACAAAGTTCAAATTACTGTAGACCCAGCAAGCCCATAGGCCTTAGGGCCAGGCTAGTTTAAAATAGAATACAACTTTGAGACATTTTGTCTCTAACTTGATTCTACTTAGTTGTACTAATAGTGTGCAGCGTCAACCAGTCCTGTGTGAGGGAGGGGAAGACCATGCTACTGGTGAAGGTGGGCTCTAGCTGCATAGTCATGGAGACAATTGCAGAGACCAGGGGTCCACTTCTATGTTTCTGTGAATCTGCAGGATAGTTCAGTTGTAACCCAAAGTGCGCCTCAACAATGCACTTTCTGGGAAAGTTTTGGTGTCTGTGATATTCTAGTCATGGGGAGGGTTACAAATAGTAGAAACTAGACTTTAGTTTTGAGAATGCCTTTCCTCCCATTTTCTACCAATGCAATGTTTTGTAATCACATAAAACCATACTTTGTATTGCTGCTCAGCTCTGGTATGTTTTGAGTATATTAAAACTATGCTGTGCATTAAAATCATACAGAGATAGATACATTATACTTGCAAGATTTTGCTACTTACCTTTCCATAGCATTCACTATTACTATCCTGATACTCTTCTAGGAATGCTATAATTTTAGGCATCTGTGGCTTTGCAGGAATGTAATATAAGGTTATAGAATATAACAATGTGCGGTCCTCTGGGATACCTTTGCTATTAATTTTAATTCAGATATGCCTGTTAGGCAAGGTGTTAATTTAGTGCTCTCTTTCTTAATACATATACATAGTCAATCACATGCACAAACTTTAACAGAAAATCAAGGTTGAAATTTTATGTGGAAAAATGTCGAGGAATTCAGCAACCTTAAGGGTAGCAACCTGACATATATATATCAATAAGTTAGAGGTTTTAAAGCTATCCTTTATGGAACCAATTTTATTCTGTGGAGCTCCTTATTGTGCTGTTCAGAATCATTTGAAAATCCTGTGAGGAAATGAGAGGACAGGTCACCCAGAAAGCAGTTAGTATTACGGCACATATGTTATATGCTGAAGAAAATCCTTTTGTAATGCATACACAGAAAGGAGTAGAGTAAGGTTGCTATGGGAATGCTAACTCCTAAATTCTTGGCTCATGCTAGTAAAATAATAATTGTATCATTTTGTTAATGCTAAGTTTTGACTATATTTTTATGTATTTATAAAAAAGAAATAAATTGATAACATGTGGGTGAGAATAAATTCAATGTAAGGAATAAGTTTCACTGGAGATTGAGAAGCATCAAATCTGTTCACAAAAAACAATTTATGTGCCCACGGATTCCACTTCTCAAAGATTCCCAATCTAAATAATGACCTGAACTATCTTGCACAGTTTCTGGGAGCTGAAAAGTTCATGGCACTATGGTAGCTGGCTAGTGACTTTTAGTTCATTGAAACCCTGGACAAGGAGAGAAATAATTAGAAACAATTCCCCCACATAACACTGGAAAGAACTACAGTTAAGCAACCAGCAAGATATTTAAATTGCATACCCACGTGATAAATTCCATTTATCCTACACACTTGAGCACCTAAATTCACTCTGCACACTAAATAATCTCCCCATTATGTCTTCCAATGACATTCCATACCTCCAACAAGTTTCAAAGAGTCAAAGTTTTGTTTTTTTTTTTAAGAAAGGCTTGCACAACAATGTTTTGTTTCCTCCAAAAACTGGAATTCCATTCCAACCTTCACTGCTTTAAGACACCATGATTAGCAATATTCAGTCCTGAGCTAGAGACAAGGGCTGATATTTTACAAATCTGCAGAGACAGAAATTGGAACTGAACACCCCTGGAAAAAGGAAAATCCCACCTTTGCAGTGGGACAGACAACACTTGCTTCTAGCCTTGGAGGTCCTCTGATACAATTATTTAATTGGGAGACTTTTCATGCAGTGAAATGCTACTTTAGGTTACTTTATAGGTATTTTTGTTTCCCCTTGAGCACGATATATTTGAAGTTATGGCAACTAAATCTTTGCAAGTGGAGGGATATAAAAGTTAGCCCTATATATAATATAAATAAAACTAGCTGAAAGCCTGGGTGTAATTCGTGAAATCTTGTGAAGCCACAGTGACTACTGGAATAAAATATTAGGCAACTAACAAAGTATACAAATACAAAATGTGCACACCGTCAGATTACAATGTAAGCACATGTGGAACTAGGGCTTATATCCCCTAGCTCAGACATACCATTCTCTCTCTCAGTTATTTGGACCCAGTACCATTCTGATGCTTGCTGCTGCCTGAGGGCTTCTCTTCTGCCCAGGTCCCAGCAGCACCTCTTCCCCAACTCCTCCGTCCCCTGCCTCTTGCTGCCGCGGACGCTCTCTCTGCTCTAGGGCCATATGTGAAGACAATGCTCAGTGGCGGGGTAGGTCTGTGTCCTTAGCCCCAAGACTCTTGCAGAGAGCTCTGCCAGTGTGCCCAGCCCTGAAAATTGCAGGATTGGAGGAGCATCTCGCTTCATTATGATGGTTCCTCTTGTCACAATGCTGTTACCCAAAGTCAGTCTGTGAGAGATGAAAGCACTGCAACACACCCTCCCCTTTGTTGCTCCAAAGGAAATGCCCTTCCCCACAACCTCCCTCAGGCAGGAGGAGCTGCCCTCCTATCTCCTCCATTTCCCATACCCCCATGATTATCCTCTGCGTTCCCCGCACATACCACTGCATCCCATTTCCCTGTCATGCCATAACCTGCCTCCTGCTTCCCCCAATGTCATACTCCCTCTCATTCTCCCCATTCACCTTTCACAGTGTCTCTGCTGCTCCTCTCAGTCCCTGTGTCCTGTTTCACCCCCTGAATTATGGCAGCCATTTTGCATGTGGGCATAGGTTCAATATCATTGAAAACAGTGGGAGGTGGCAGCCAATTTTATTAAGATAAGAGTCACTTCCACATACAGTTAGTCTGAAGGGAAATGGCAGCAATGTTGCTGACTTTAGGCCTATTGACAGTAATAGCAGATGGTGACCATTTTGAATAAAGTAAAATGCATGAGTTGAAAAACGGCTGATAACTTAAAAACCGAATCGTAACAAACTCTGAATCCCAGTGGTGATCAAACCTGATGATATTCTAAACAAAAAGAGCACTCAGATATGACTGTAGCTATTTCCATCACTTCAAACTGACTCAACTGACATTCTAGGGTAAGGTTTCAGACTGATGGATTGAAAATCCTGCAAGATTATTATACAGATATATTAAATTTTGTAAAACATTTCTATAAATAGATATTTGTAACATATTTGACTTATTCAGAATACCTGATGGCATGAGAATGAGATCATCCCAAATTCATGCCTAGAAAAACTTCATACATTATACCAAAAAGTATTACTGTCTCTGTATCTATATCTAACTATATATAGACACACACAGAGAGATTTAATGTATTGCTGTTTGCCCTGTCTAACTATCTGTTGTGCTATATAGAAGACTTTAATTCCTGCTCCCACTCTGTGGGAAGGAATAGGGAAGAGAATGATCATGAATATGATAATATATGCATTGTGATAGATATTTATGTTATCAAGCTATTCTCTCTCACTAACATCAGTTAGCGGTTATTCCTCCATGCCAGCAACTTGAAATTTTGAAAATATTGATCTTTGGTTAACTTTGAAAGTTGGGCAGGATCAGGCCCATTCAAGTCCCTCCTCATGAGTAACATATGGTTATTTTCTTTTAATTGGAACTTGCTGTGACTCTTTAAATATATTTGTCCCAGGATGAATTTGCACATTTTTAGTTATTATTATGAGGGGGGTTGTTTGTTTGTTTGTTTGTTTGTTTTAGGGTCTGATGCTTTTGGCAATAAAGCAATAAGAGAAAATTTGTATTGACTTCAGTGTGGAAATGTAAATTTAAATAATACTCATTAAGTGTCTGATCCTACATCAATTGAAGTTAACAGCAAAATTCCCATTCCCACTGAGTTCAAGAGTGTAGTATCAGGCCCTAAGATCTTTGTCTAGGTCCCTACTCTCCCTGTCTACACTTCTTCTGATGGGGAAATATTTGGAATCAACTAAGTCTGTCCCAAACTTTAAACCCCATTAAATCCCTCTCCTACTTTTCTGGAAGTGCTGTATTCTTATACTATTCTCCCCTGTTCTTTGCAATCCCATTTGGCTTGGAGGAAGATCAGCAACTGTACCTGCAGTGCTAGCATTTCATATGCACCACTGAATATGGATATTGTGCAGAATAAGTGCAGTTGATTTCCACATTTTCCTAATTTTGTTATTTAAAAACAACCCTCCCCACCAAATTTAGCTAAAATAACATGCCATGTTCTGGACAATGTGCAAAGCATCCTAAGTTTAATATGTTAAATCAAACCTAGTTTTGTGGGGGGTGGGGGTTCACAACAATTGTAAAGCATTTTTTTAAAAGAAGAAAAGGTTTTGATTGTTTTTGCAATTCCATACGTTCTGAAATTGCCAATCAGATTTTCTTCTAATTTAAAAACATCACTGTTAGGTTGATATTAGACATGCAAAATTTCACACAAAAAGGTACATTTTTAAGAACTTTTTTCAGCTCAGGGGGAAGAGAATGGTGGTGGAGGGAGTTTTATGGCTGTACTGTTCTAAGCACATCCCGGTGCAAAGCTATATCAAACCATGAGTCACCCAGGAGTCACTGTGCCTCAGAGGCTACCGCGCATGAGGATAGGTTACAAAAAATGGGCATTCTTAGTATTGAGAAAAGACGACTGCTGGAGCACCTGAAAACTATCTTCAAATATGTAAAGGGCTGTTATAAAAAGGAATGTGATCAATTCTTCTCCATATCCACTGAAGGTAGGACAAGAAGTAATGGGCTTAATCTACAGCAAAGGAAATGTAGGTTAGATGTTAGGAAAATCTTTCCAATTATAAGGCTTCCAAGGAAGGTTTGGGAATCCCCATCATTGGAAGTTTTTAAGAACAGGTGGGACAATCACCTGTTAGAAGTGGTCTAGGTTTACTTGGTCCTCCCTCATCACAGTGGGCTGGACTTGCTGACTTCCCAAGGTCTCTTCCAGCCCTACATTTCTATAAGATCTGGGCAGTCCACATAGAAGTTTAGAAAAAAGAAAAGGAGTACTTGTGGCACCTCAGCGACTAACCAATTTATTTGAGCATAAGCTTTCGTGAGCTACAGTGAGCTGTAGCTCACGAAAGCTTATGCTCAAATAAATTGGTTAGTCTCTAAGGTGCCACAAGTACTCCTTATCTTTTTGCGAATACAGACTATCATGGCTGTTACTCTGAAACCTGTCATAGAAGTTTAGATGTGTGGAGGGGTTTTTACACCTGTGAAAGTAGAAATCAGAATGTATCCTGTGTAATAAAGAATGTCCTGTTCAACAGTTAATGCAGATTTTCAGTATCTTTATATCTAGCAGGTTAATTTATAAAACCTTTGCTGTTGATCAACAGAACTTATGTTGAGGCTGTAGATTTTATGTAACCTTTTTCTATTGCAGGTAATTCAAACTGTCAGTGCCATTGATAAAGACGATCCTAAAAATGGACATTTTTTTCTATATAGTCTTCTTCCTGAAATGGTCAACAATCCAAATTTCACCATCAAGAAAAATGAAGGTAAATATAAAACGTATATAGTGTGGCACTGTATAACTTATTTTGTTTCTCTTTTGCATTGCTTGGTTGACTTCCATTTACTTTACCAATTTGTCCCTTGAGCGATTAGAATGTGGTTTATCTGTGTAATGATATCATAATTATACATCTTCAACTATTTCCAATATCTGTACAATAGATAAGAATAAAACTAAAATAAAAACAGAATTTAGATCCAGAAAATAACTCATTGGGTTGCATAAAACTTGAATGGAGAGATTTAATGTGTACTATACTTTTCATGATTTTGAGATATCAGAGAGAGAGAGAGATTGTAAAATAAGTGGTTAAAACTATGTTGATAAATAAATATTGAACCCATGTTGGCTCACATCTAGTCAGGAACATCTAACTAAATGTTTACTAAATCCCCAAAGGGAAACACATTTTAAGCCAGCTTGGTGTCTGTGTACAGATTCTGAACTACTACAGTTAAACACGTTCTAACTAGGACGAGAAAACGATTAGGTCAGCAAAGTCTTGAAGGGCACTTTGTATTAGAATTGCTGTTTTATAGCACTTCTGGAAGGGCACAGTCTCATTGTGTAATACTATAGAAGAGGAATTCATTCATGGTGGGGGTAAAAGGAAAAAAAACAAATTCAATCCATTTGACTTTTTTTGAGTAATAAATTTTGTCTGATCCTTGTTCTTGGCACACAGCTATACCTGAAGGTCATATAGTGAGAGAGCTGGAAATGATCACAATAATTCTATAAACAGTGCATTCCTCGGTATTTGTATGTCAGGCTAGGGTTTTCTTTCTCATAACATTGCATCCTGTATTTCAGTCTCTTTTATATCATGTTTGTGCAATGATTATGAAGGAAATCAAAACATGCTAGTCAGCCTTGTTAGTATTAATATGAAATTTTATTTGTGTGTGTAAAGGAAATGTATAAACATTTAAGAAGAAAACACCATTTTCATACCAATTGTTATTCTAGCTGTAGCATCCAGTGAAGTATGTTGGTACTGTTTTGATAAATATGGCCTTATAAAAATAAATTTATGAAGCTATTTAAAAGTATTATGGCTTTCTCTTTTTGGATATGTTTATTGTAGCATTATTCACTCTGTGTGTGTGTGTGTGTGTGTGTATATATATATATATATTCTTATGAATGTATCTGTACAAAGGAAATGAAAGTGCCACTATAGGACTGAATTCTATAGTTAGTACATTTATTATAGAAAATAAAGTGACTAAAAAAACCTTCTTCATAATCCAAAAATCATAGAACAAAATGTGAATTAAGTGCCCTAAATATGAAGCTCCCATAACCAGTGGATTACCTTCCACAGCACGACAGAATAAACAAAGGTTTTTACATTCCTTTTTTGAGCATAGACTGTCTGCTCATACCACTAATTAATCTTCCTGCTTCAATCTATTACCCTTTTAAGATTCACTCTTGCTCCCAACCGAAGTCAATGGCAAAATTCCCATTGACTAGTATGGGAGAAAGAGTGGAGCCTTAATATTCTTTTTGACATCCCACTCTTGTGTACAACAGAGATACTGTTTTGTAATTAACATTTTAATAATCATCATCATCATAATCATAATAAATCCACTACACTTTTTCTTTGAATAACAAATTCACATTGAGCCAAATTCACAAACAAATTCAACATGGTTCCATTGAGGAATAAACTCTCTCAAATTCCATGTGAGATATACAGTTACATTAATCTTTCTGTGCCTAATAACATTATTCCCTTTAAACATACTTATAACATACACCCTTTAAGCATGTTTTTTATCAAGACTGTTACCCTGTTTAAAATAGTTCTAGTTTTATCTGCTAGAACAAATCTTCCCTTGTACAGGAAGGACTCTTGCCAAACCCAAAATCGGGATAATATAGCTGAGGTGAGGCAAGGTGTCATGTCACAGAGGATATGTCTATACAGACTCATGTTAGTGGAGTTCAGGCTAGCATGCTAAAAATAGAAGTGTAGACCTTGCTTTGGCTCATGGGTTCTAAAGTCCACCCCCCTCCCTTGGCTTCTGGAACCTGAGCTCCAGCATGAGCCGGAAAATCCACGTTGCTACTTTTAGCATGTTAGTGCGAGCTCCATAAACACAACTCTGTCCACCCAGGCTACAAGACTTACTCCCAGGGTCTATGTGGACAGAGCCATAAAGGCTCCTTACGTAGTCAAGCCACTTAATCATCGACGCTTAAGTATGACTTTTAAAATGTTCTCTATCTTCACAATCAGCATGACTGATTATGCCTGATGAATTTACTCTATTGTTCCTATAAAATGTAACTAATTGGTCCAAATTCTTCTTTTGGTGTAATAGTACAAGTCAGGAATAGCTTTGGTGACTGAGTATTTCCCGAGCATTAATGAATGTGGAATTAAGCCCAGTGTCTCAGTGACTTCTTAACCAACAAATCCATTTTTTTTTAATTATAAAGTTACTACATTTGTGTTTTCATTTTCTTTATGCTTATTTAATTTCTTTTGGAGCATTTCTTGCCTTTCTCTATACTCTGTGAAGCACAATGCTGCGCGAAACCCCCACTTCTCTAGGGTCTTTCTGAAACTGTCTTACCCTCTAATATTGCTTCCTTTGTGCTGCACTGGCATTTTTGGGATTGGCAGACACTTTTGTACTTGAAGAAGCCATAGTTTTAATTGATCTCTTCTCTTGGCACTAGTACTCAACCAATGCAGATTGACATCTGTTGTGGAAATCAAAGCTGTGTAGTTTTGCTTCTAATAGGGGCATATTTTCTGGCCCAAATAATAAAGAAACGCTACATAGTAGTACTGGCTTGAGTTTGTTCTCGTAACATACTTACGAAAACCTCTGACTATCAATTCACTTTAATTCATCCCCTATGGGCTAATATGACTTTTAAGCCTTCCAGACTGTCACCAGGTGATCTAACAATTTGTGAGCTGTCTTAACTGTGCTGCACAGGTGACGAGTGATATTCTAATAGCTAAAACCTGCTTTTACTAAATGTTTTTAATTTACCTTTTGACATAATGTTGGGCCTTCGTTTGCACCTAGCAAAACCCTCCCCCCCTCCCCCCGCCGCCCAAAGAATACATTATGTGTCACGGAAATTGGCCAGTGTTCATAGCTACATTCTGTTCCTGTGAAATGATTTACAGGCACCATGACAAGAGTTTTGTCTTTTCTATCCGGTAAATCTGCATATTTACAATCTCTTCCATAGACAAGACACCCTGAAATAACTCACCGGGATCTCTACTGCCTTTTTGATGGCTAGACTAGAAAAGTTATCTGGAACATCATCAGGAACCTCATGCATCTCGCTAGAACATCTGTCAGCAAACAATATGCAATGATTTTCTTCCATTCTGTCTGAGCCCAAAACTTCACTTCTCTCTGGTGCCACTGAATGGGTTGGTAATTTTTAAATTTAGCAAAATGTGCTGCTGCTGGCCACAGAAAAGCTACTGAAAGATAGGCTCAGTCTCTAGAACTGTGATGCAAACAGAACTGATCATTCTGTTAGCTGGCCAGAAGCATTAAATCATTCTCTCTCCATCAGTTAACACATAATCAGGTTACCCAATCTTACAAATCATGTGGCAACATCAGTCCAGGTACCCAACCATGTGAGTCAAGGACAGATCCCATGGCTACCTGGAGCTATATGGCCACACAGTTGCTAATTATGAGTGAAGTGATTATCTAATTTTTGCATGTCTTTGTGTCTGGTTTTGGATGGATGAATGAAATACCATGAGTAATGCTGTTCTTGCATTACTTCTGACTGCCTCCAAAGCAAGAAATGCTGAAAATAATCTCAGGAGAAAACCTGATTTTGTAAGATGTCCAGGCAAACAAAGATGTTCAGATAGATTTTGATAAACTCTGGCAATGTATCTCAACCCTTAGAATGTTTATTCACATAGGGCCAATCTCTCAACATATAATGTGTCACCAGAGTGTGGAAGGCAAGGGAAAACCTGCCTCTAAGCACAGAGGGGACCACATTGGGGCACACATTGATACTCCTGAAAAAGCTCAACAGACATTCTATGCTCTTGTGGGAAGCTGTTCTCCTTTCTCCCGTTCCCATCTCCCAGCCTGGCTACTTGAGCTAGACGATGTGCCCAGAATCTGGACCAAAGTGAATATTGGTGCAGGCATAATTAATAAAACCAAGAGTATATACTTTTACTTTGCTTTTAAATTGAAGCATCATATGTACTCTAATGAGAAACCTTTCTGTGGTGTAGCTTATTCCTAGCAAAATTAAATGTTATAAATGCCATTCTCAATTTCTGGGTAGCCTAGGTACAATACTCATTATATATACAATCAGTATTGTATCTAGACTCTCACACTTATGACTACATCGCACCATTTCCTCTGCTCTCTCTCTCACACACATACACACACAAAGTTATCAGTGTGTGTGTGTGTACAGGTACACAATATTTCACAGAATATTTAAATACTTAAAAGTGTAATATCTTTGCTTCTTGGATTGAACAATTTTAATCTGTCAGTTATTTCCTCAGTAGGATGACTTGAAACTGGTAGGCAACGTGTCATGTGGTTAAAGTAAGAGACCCTGTTTTATAATAATACCTTATATACCCCCCAAGCACTAGTTGGATTACATGCCATCCTGTGCTTGAATCACTCACCTTATTTGAACGTTGCTTTCCACATCACCTCCTTCCCATTTATAAGCTATCGTTTCCAAACTATATGAATTATCTGAAAAGTATGCAACCCCTTTGGGGATTGTTTCCTCTCATTTTACTGTCCAAAATAAAGATGCTAAAAGCTAATGTCCAGAACATATATGAAATCAGAAAATGTTTCTGTTACCTCTTTGCCTTCAGTTTCATAAAAACAAAAAGAGAAAAATATCTAAATATCCCAACTGCCAGATATTTTCTTTAGCAGTGTTTGTCACATGCATACTCACAGGGAAATCTATGGCAAAATAGCTTTTTCTCCCACCATAGTAACTCTGGTTGTGCTAATTAATACAGGATTCTGTCACTGAGTATTGTGCTCCCTTTCCTTTCCTTGATCGGTCTGTCTGTCTGTCATTGGCTCTACTGCCTTTAAAAGTTCCTAGTGTGTTTTTGATTGAAGTTCATATAGAGAGAGATAGCTTGGACAGTTAAGATACGTTAGCGGAATGCTCTTCCTTTGCTGTGCCCAGTTTGAAAGAGAACTTCTAGTACAAATTGCTTTACCAACAACACCATGAAACCCATCACTGCCTATGGATGTACACTGCAAGTCCAGAATATCAGCACTCCCCCTATTGTCTTATGCACGTGTGCTATAAATTCTCATATTCCACTGCCATTTCCTGTAGTGTTATATGAGCCTCCGGAATCTTTGTGGCCAGCTGTCATCCACCCTGGCTCAGATTTCATTTAACAGTGGCAGTTCTCCAGGGGAAGCACATGCTTCCATATTTCTAATGTGCTTAACTGTTATCCTCATTTTTATTCATAGTAATTAAGGTGGTTTGCATATTTTTCAAAGTGCAATTCTGAAATGTACCAAATCACATCTCAAGTCACGCTTTTCTTTAAAAATCACTGATGTGATTGCAAAGCACTTACTGCAGATCCTATCTGCAGCACCGGCAGTGTGTACATGCACTTAGAGTATGAGTTGCATTTTATTAATGTAAAAAGATAAATTGCTAAGCCCTAGGAAGGCCACTGGTTAGAATTTCTTTAATTGCTATGGAGACCATATAACGGGACAGCTTGCATAATGAGGTGCTACTCACTGGGCAGATGCCAGTATTTGGCCCTAAGTGGACTGGATGCTTATGTATTTAAATAATTGAACATCTGAAAATACTTCATGGACACTAGGGTTATTGGGTAAGATGTGTAAAACAATCTGCCACCCACTGACAGAAGCGGCACCTTACTCCAAAACTACTAATCGTTGCAGTGTCTGGGTCTAAGCCTATAAATCATGTTATCAATATCATATTAACAATATTTAATTGTACTGGATTAAAAGAAGAGATGATCAAAATTTGGAACTTCCATCAACTTCATTTTGTCCCAAATCAGGACAAAAAGTCAAAATCTCACAATTTTTCGCAAAACATTCCAAAAAAATATTTCATTTTAATCTAACATTTCATTTCAAGAAGGTTGAACCATGTTGTTTCAACTTCGTTATTTTGACTTTTGTATTATAATATAAATGTCAAGAAGAGTAGTCAAAATTAAACGTTACGACCTTATTGAAACAAGAGGTTTCACTAATTTCCTGCAAATAATCAATGGAATAGGTATGTTCTTATGAAACTTTTCAATTTAATCAAATCAGCATTTTCTGACCAGTTCTAGTTAAAAGATAACATTTAGGTCTAGGCCTACAAATTCACAAAATTCAGTTTTTGAGTCAGAAGATCTGCAAAATTCAGGGGTGTTTAGATGTCGGTGATTGTTCATGGTCGACTCTTTCAAAAAAAAAAAAAGGCCTAGTTTTGTGACATGTACTTTGTGCCAGTGCAGGGGAGCAAAGAAGATGTAAGCACGCTGGGTCCAGAGACAAAGAGGTAAGCACATGTTGCCACCATCTTACTCTTAACCACCACTGTAGCAGGTGGGTGGAGTGTGGTCAGGGCTAGATAGGGAATGTGGGTGATGTCTAACCTCTGCCTCTCAACATGTCAGAAAGTGGAAGGTAGCCAGTACAGAGGGCATGGTAATTTGCTGCCTCTCAAAACTGGCAGAAAATTATTGTCCCTGGAACAAGAAAAAAGCTGAGAGGAACTTGAGCTTCAGGGGTGTTTTTGGGGGAAGACATTTGTAAAGTTTCAAAAAGGTTCACTTGTAGAAATGGACATGGAGACTGGAGCGGGGTTATCTGTTTGTTCTGCATTGGTTCACCCATTCTTAGTCCCTAGATGATTGATTTGATGGGAACTGCCAGGGATCAGTGGCTGTGGTGGACATTTTCATTCTTAGCACTAACTAGGCAAGTAGACTTAAACCTATTCAGTCATGTAACTGAAGAAGTTCTGAAACATGACATCATCCTGCAAGTGTGTTGGATGTGTTTGTGGCTCCATGAGATGAACAGCAACATGATGTACTGATGATGAGAGTAAGGGATCAGGAACATTTGATTTTTTTTTTCATAGTGTTCACACTCTTCTTGACAGTTACTCTAAATCATAGACAAGCCACGAGTTTCTAGTAAATGATTATTTTTACAAAGGAGTCTCTGATATACTGCAGAAATGCCCAGAGGTCATATTGCTAGGCACTGTACAAATACACTTGTGTTTCAGTTACCATGGTGTTGTCTTATATTCTAATGTAAATAACATATTTCACTTTTTAGAACATGCCATTTTTCAGTGCTAGTAATTGACGTTTTCTGCATTATTCAGAAACCATAGCATGTGCCCCATCTATTTAGAACCCCAGTAACAATGAAAATCCAGCATTTGTTTCTTTCGCTCAGCATGTATTCTTCATGTCTGAGACCTACCTTCTTTCCTTCTCCTATCTTCCTCTACTACCTCACCTATAGGCTATTTTCTGTAATGCCCCCATGCTATCACCTGAGTGATATTTGAAATCGGCTGTCTTTCAGAGAAGAAGTTTCCATTATTGTCCGTAGTGAGGACAACAGCAATACAGGGGAGAACCTGCATTTTCCCACTGCCACGACTGTAGCAGAGTGTATTTTGGACATGTAATCCCTCCACGTTGGACATTTAATCTTGTTCTGCTTCTTCCACTAATACCTGGTGCTCTGCCACCTGCCCCATCTTTCTTTTCATGTGTAGGCAGCTACTCTTTCCAGGCTCACCTCTAATTGGAGCCACAGAACAGGTGAGGACTGCGTGCAATTTCTTCTTCAAACATACCTTTTAACCCTACCTGGCTGCTGCCTACACTTTCTTTCAATGATTGATGCAGTTTTTGCCACCTCTGTAGGCTGAAGAATGCCCTCCTTTTGGCAGCTTGAGAAAGAACTTCCTCTGTTCTAGCTGAAACCCAGTGCCAGATAACAGAACCAGATCCACAAATTCTAGCACAGCTACCAACCTCCTCCACATTTTGACCATGATGTCTATTCTGTCCAGCTGAAACCTTATTCACTCCTCTCCTGTATTCAGGATGCAGGGCACCAGCCAGACACATCCCCTCTCTCCTCCGCCATAAGCCAGATGTGATCAATCAAGGCTTCATTGGACCGGCCAGGCTAACCTGATGTTCCAGCCAGCAGGAAGGGGGCCACCTGGTAAGCTGATTGTCCTCTTTTAGGCATCCTTAGGCTCTTCTTCAGCTGTCCTGTGGTTTGGGGGTTTTTGTTTGTTGGGTTTTTTTATTATTATTATTTTTATTTTTCCTGCTCTTTTTGCAATTTTATAGCTAGCAAAGTGCTTCTACTGGAGCATTTTTGTTCTAGATACTCTTTTAACCTTTTCAGTCCTGTCTTCATCCTATCTCTGTTGTGTTGGCTTCTCCACCACCCCCACAGATAAAAGTATCCAGCCAATCGTCAGGGAATCCATATACCCAAATGGAGGGCTCACTTCCACAGCATCATATCCCTCCAGAGAGAGCCTTTTTTTTCCACATGATGTATCAGTCACAATGACACAATTTATTTCAGAATATTTATGTGAACATGAACCAGTACAAGCAAATATGAAAGGAGAGCAATAAAGGAAGGGATAATATTGTATATGTACAGCATGCCATTATGCATACATGATCATAAAAGGCTTTTACTTCACTTATTCATAATTTATGATTTGTGCTGCTAGCAACATAATGTTGACAAGGAGTCAGTTATGTTTCATTTTATAAATCAAACTAATTAAGAACCAGATGCAATCTAAGTGAAAAAGATCTGAGGTCAGTGTTGAGCACCATATGCACTACAATGGAAAACATTGCAAATTTTTCTGCTGCAGTGTTTGCCAGATCCAATCGTTTAATATAGTTTTCTTTCTTTTTCCAATAATTATTTCATTAACTTGTCAATAGAAATATGGTAAAGTAAGTAACGGTGGCATCATTTTAAAACAGCACATAAGGGGGAAAAAAAAGATTAAGAAAACAAATCAGAAAAACGAAAAAAAAGGGCCAGGCAATCACCATGAAAGAATAAATTCATTTTAGCAAAGAAAATCTGGAATGTGGATACAAGACCAAGTAGACACATAGAGATAAGAACAAATTAAAGCTTCAGTCTGACATAATTTCAGCTAAACGATATGGTAAAAAAAGAAAAAGAAAAAATGAAAAATGGCATATTAAACCTGTAACGCTCGACACACTCAAGGGACCTCAGGCCTTGATGGTAGCAAGTGTGCTAATTTCACATCCAGGAGCATCCCAGCAATAAAGGAATCCAAAGCTGGATCCCTCTGAAATTTTAGACATTTTCTCAGATATACAGCAATGTCTTGATTGTATGTAGGATCTCAAAGTGTTTTACAAACATAAATTAATGAAGCCTCAGCACATACAGGATAATTTGATGAGAGGACTTAATGTTTCCTTCATCATGTTTATTTTCGGTATCACTTCAGTTTCAGGTATCACTTCTCTTTAATGGGGGGCCAACATGTAGTCAAACATAGCAGCAATATTGTAGCTCTTCACCAAAACTTCCACAGTACACACAGACTATTAAACTATATTCTACCCCCCAACCCTACGTGCACACATTTCCTCCCGTTTTGTCATTTTAATATAAGCATTAACCATGATTAAAATAAAGAAAGTGACTGAAAGAAAACCAGAGAAAAATAAACCTTAACATTAACAGGAGTTTCGAGAGATGATTCCTCTTTCTTATCTGGCAACATCTGCTTGGACACTTGTAGGTTTGTCCGTGTTTCAGATCTTTGTGTATCCTGACAGTATCTTTCTGATGTCTAAACCAATGAACTTATCTATAAATAAGCACACTTTAGTAACAGTAACTCTTCGTGTCCTCCTTTTCCATCCCTGTTACAAATTGCTTGAGTGTCCTGTCACATGTTGGGTTCGGCTGTGGATGGGGAAACGCTAAGACTTATAATATAAATTGTCTTTCAATAATAAGGACAGTGGGCCATATTCTCCTCGGAAACAGTGTGGGAACTGTTTGGTTGGGGCTTAGAATCAGTGTATTTGAGGGGAAAACTTTTCACAGTCTGTTCCTCACCATTATTTGTCAGGTTTGCCAGTCTCATTTGGTTGTTGTGCATGGTGGAGTATTTCTACTCTAACATCTGATGGTTTGCACCAGAAGTATAAGGTGTTTATGAAGGGGGAATGTTCTTCCAAGAAGATGATTGCTGGATCTCTCCAATTGTAGCTTTACAATGTTCACAATGTACTGGATCACCGCATCTCATTCAGAACTCAACCTATGTGGGAGCAAAAGAAACTATTCCCCCACAACTTACACAGGTTGTTGCTTCCTGCCTGGAATCATGTATATAAGCAGAGTGGCTATCTTTGCCTTGACTTCTTTTACCAAATGTACATCGGAACACTTGAACATATTTTTCCAGATTTTCAGGAGATGGTCTTCTGCAACATGTAGCTTAGATGCCTCTGTCAGAATATAAGACACTTCTGGTTTCTTATTTGGAATTAACCCCTCCAAGTTTTCTGCACTCAAAAATCAGGTCCCTCAGTAGAGGTGCTCATGGACAATATGCTTTCTATCCATGTTAGGGATATTTTGTTAAGTGGCATTTATTCACTGAGTAAAAGGAATAATGTCTCAGAAGTGGAGGTGCTGGTAGGAGAGGAAATTGCCATTGATGTTTGTCCCTAAGCTGGTCACAGGTCAGGAAAAACATGATATTTTAAAAAATGTTCCCTACCCTCTCCCCAGCCTCATTATTGGCTGGGGGTCTGTGTGCATGTGTTTGGTTTTGTAGTTCTGAGCAGCTAATTGGCAATTATGGCATGAGTCCATTTTTAGTTTTGCATTTAATTTTGTAAGGGTTCCGCATACCTGCTCTGTTTTAATCATCCTCCAATGGCTGTCAGGAAGAATATCAATTAATTCATCCACCCCTCAGTTGTATTTTTTTTCTCTTCTAACCATTGGGTCTCAGTAGATGAGAATTAACTGATATTCCCACTGCCTGAAGTTATAGTACAGTTAAACAGATAAATACACCTCTTTTAGGGAGAGAATCAAGTTTGCAGACAACATACAGTGTAAAGCAGGGATTTATATTTGTCGATTCGCTAACAAAAATATTTCTCTTCCTAAAAGTTCTCTCTTATTTGGAATTTAGTATTTGATATTTGGAAATACCCTCAATCTGGAGCCTTAAGGGACCCACTAAACAAGAGACCCAAAATATAATATTCAGAATGCCAGAGGAAGATCTGGCTGTCATATTTTGAATTGAGCTGATAGGAAAAGGGATGCAAGACTGAGTTCTGCAGGAGTTTCAATGAGAATACTACCTTGTGTCGCTTATAACCATCTCAGTAAAATCAGCAAGATCGTAGGCCATTGGGTGCGGTGATACAGAAGGTCCAGGGAGCAGTGGGACAGTGATAGAGGGTAGATAAATAAGCTCCAGGCTAATTAAGATGTGGTTCCATATAGGCTAGAGAGGGTTGCTACAGGTTAATTGGAGCACCTGTAGTC
This sequence comes from Lepidochelys olivacea, assembly GCF_965140295.1. Taxonomy (NCBI): domain Eukaryota; kingdom Metazoa; phylum Chordata; order Testudines; family Cheloniidae; genus Lepidochelys; species Lepidochelys olivacea. The sequence goes on from NC_140422.1 coordinate 28,505,086, forward strand.
AATTAAGGCCCTGTCAGAAAACTAATAAAAAAACCCTGCTTCAGGCAGTCACGGGGTGTGAAGAAGGAGAGAGGAGTGGAGTTTGGAGGTGTGTTGCTGAGACCTGAAAGACCAGAGAACCAAAAGAAGGGAGACCCTGCCCCAGCAGGCCAGGGAGACTCCCTCCCCTGGGGTCAAGAATCGAGAGTAACCCTACCCAAGGGGGAAGAGAGGAAGAAACTTGCCGGGGTTGAGAGGGGCTGGGGCTCAGAGTGAGGTGCAAACACAGACCCCTCCCTTGCTTCCCTTCTCTACCACCTTCCCGGGCTACTAGCGGTGCCCTCGGTGCCCAAGAGCAGGGGAAAAGGATAGTGTCTTAGCCCCCTCACCAAGAAAAGTGGGGGACTCACCGTACCAACATTGGCCATTTTGTCACAGTGCTTATAGAATTTTCAGGTTGTTCAAGAGAAAAATCAGGTGGTCACTTGAGCAATCTTTGCTGATATTTGCACATTTAGGCAGATTTATGCCTGTCCCACACATGGAAGCTGGTTATTTTTTTTTCTTAGGATATAATTAATGCCTTGGTGGTTTTATATGGTTTTCACCTAAAACCAGGTAGAATTTGATGATTTTGTTTGAGTTTCTCTTGGGGATTTTGATTCAACCTAACCCCAAATTCAAAGCAAAATATAGGAGGTGGGAACTCATAAGAACTGAAATCAAAATGTTTTGTTGTAAACTGCCATACCTAAGTTTCCCTCTAAGGATCCTAGGTACAACAACAATACAAATAATAAACAACAATAATCTTTGATGTAGCCATTTTCTAACTATTTTCCTTCCTATAACTGACAGGAAAGTCATTCCAGCATCACTTTAAACCTTAGCAAGCCTCACTCCAAAGGATGTCCTTGCAATTATGGAACTGGACTGAGATTTAGAGTGTCTTTCCCTAGAAATAGTACAAGCTTTGGATAAGTCACTTAATCATTGTGTCAGGTTTCAGAGTAGCAGCCGTGTTAGTCTGTATCCACAAAAAGAAAAGGAGTGCTTATTTGTTAGTCTCTAAGGTGCCACAAGTACTCCTTTTCTTTAATCATTGTGTGTGTGTCATTTCCCTGTATATACTATGGGGATAATACTCATCTCCCAGAGGGCTGTACGGGTACATTTTTTTCATGTGTGCTTAGTGCTCAGATGATGGTGGAGACCATAACAGCTTATAAATCAATACAAGTTGTGATTTTTCATAAGAGCCACAAAGGAAATCCTCATAAAAATAAATAAGTAAATGCGTCTAGGTCTCAACCAAGTGAAATACATGGAGGGACTAGTCTCACGAAATACTGTTGCTCCTGCTGGTGGGTACCATACCAGCAGGTTCCTCAATTCCTTGTTCATCTGGATACAATCTTTGTGCTGATCTCTAGTATTAAAAAATAAAGGAGGGTAATTGGGGATGGATACCACACTTCAGATCTCACTCTGCATCTTCTTAGTCTATTCCAGAAGTGGTACTAGTCCCATTTCTCTAGTAACATCTCAATTTTTTAAATCAGTAAAGATTCCAGTTGATTTTTTTCATGAAAAATCCACCCTCTTATTTTATGCTTCTCTCATGACTGTCTCCTGGCACACAGGAAGCTACCAGCAAATATGCCTTTCCGTTTGGTGGTGGTGTTGTTCAGAATTCAATGGACTTCAGAAGAAGTTCCTTCAGAAAACTTTGTATAAAGAATTCTTGCACTCATCTTGTTCTGGGATTCCTTTAAACTGGCCTTGTGATCTTCTGTTTCATCCAGTAAGGAAGCTAACATCTTTCTCAGAGTACCTAACATTCTCCTTCAGAATTTCTCATGCTATTCCAAGTTTATTTCCCTCTACTCTTCTGATTAACTGCTTAGCTATTTCAGCCTTCTTGCAGTGATCAAAATTATTTGTTGGATTATTGTTAAAATCTTCTCATGTCCCCAATCTCAGCCAATAGAATCACTCGAGATTCTTATTCCTTTTAATATTTTTACTATGTCCATCTCACGTTGTATTATCTCAGCTACTGTCTGTACTGTTACGGATTCTTCATCCATGAATTACAGATGATAGAGGGAGCAAATCCAGAGGGGCAAGCAAGATATGGCTATCAGTAACACTGGTGCAAGCTGTGCCCCAGAGATTGAGACCATGTATTCAGAAGAGCAACTGCAAAAATCTACTTAATTGCCATAAGCAATTGAGGCATCTCACTGGCCAATTGTGTGCACAAATCTAAAATTCTGGGCAATTCTGGAAAAGGGACAATTTACCCAGAAGCCACAAAATCAACGTAGTGAGACCCCTTAGGAAAGAGGCAGTGGGAAGGATTCCATATTTGATTTCTGCCTCACGTGTTTTTGGCTTGGTACAAAAGTGATTCATAACAAACTAACTAACTAAATAGGCTTTTTGTTTCCTCTCACACACAAATGAATTGTATCTGCCAAGTGTTTCAATTTTTGCAAAACTGTTGAGCACTTTATCTGCCAGTTTTGACAGTGGTGCAAATTAGTTTGCATGCCTATAGCATTTACATGGCTTAGTCATCAGGTTTGAAATAACTCTTCTGCCCAGAAGCAAAGTGTCATATGCTGACAACCCTTCACCTTTCCAAGCTAGATATGTTGGGAACTATGACTTTTACTGTGTGTGGGTCTTCAGTTATGACCTTTGTCCACACTGCGCTTACATTAAGGAGTTGATATTCACAGGACAGTGCATGTGCATATGTACACCTGCTTTGACATATACTATCCTAAATGCATGTGCAAGCTGCGGCTATCTATAGCTATCTAGGTGGTAATACATGCAGAAAATGGGTGCCTGTATGCATTTTCCTTTTGAAACTGGGTTCCAGAATATCCCATGGCACTTTATACAGGAATAAGAACAACAGTGAACTATTATTATTTATAATGTGCACACTAAAATCCTTTATAAAATAGTTACTGGATTGCCGGTGCCCAGGGGCCACTTTATACACCTCAATATTTCAGACTTTAAAAATTTAAAAGCAAATATAACCCCTGCTGTCACTAGTTTACAGTATGGATTACATTTACAAATATATGTAAGGGCACATTTTTGCAGTCACACCCACACTTTATTCTCACTGAAGTCCAATGGAATTTTGCATCTTGACAGACTGCGGGATCAGACACGGTCAAAACCACAGCACAATGTTTGAGTTGCGGCAGCTCCAAGGAAATTTCAAGTGACAATTTTTTTTCCCCTTAAAGTGTCTCAGATAATTTAAGCCACATTTAGCTTGGACTGATCTTCGGCAAAGACTATGCATGCTAAAAATTTTCTCATAGCAAGTTACAGCTGAGTTATAAACCCCTGAAAATAAGAATGTGTAATGGAAGTGCTGACAGAACCTGTATTACAACAGTACCAACAGGCACTTTGCTGATAAATTCTAGTCAGTTTTTATAGTCAGGTGGCCACTTTCTGCCACTATCTCAAAGTGCACATTATAAGAATTAATGGTTTGGCAATACTAAAATACTATGGCCTCCATTTGCCCTTTTAAATGTTCTAATAGAAATTTGATATGGTTGATATGGTTGATCCCAGGTCAGCTGTAGTGGAGTGCTATACGATCTGTTGGTAAATCTTTTAAAATTCCAGATGTGTGTAGAGTCAGCATCTGTGTGAATAAGGGTATGTCTACACTGCAAAGAAAAACCCACAGCGCCAAGTCTCAGAACCTGGGTCAATTGGCTCAGGATGCAGAGCTAAAAATAGCAGTGGAGACATTCTTTCTCAGGCTGGAGCCCAGGCTCTGAAACCCGGTTGGGGGGAACAGTCTCAGAGTCTGGGCTCTTCTGAGTAGGTACATCTACCCTGCTATTTTTAGCTCCATAGCCTGAGCCCGGAAAGGCCCAAAGACTTGGTGACACAGGTTTTTCTTTGCAGTGTAGACATACCCGTAGAGTCATCTCAGCATTGACAGTGAGATGCTAAGTTATTTGTGCTAACATTTGATTAATGCCAATATAAAAGAAACTCCTGATCCTTAAGTTCCCCATACGCACTTTTTTTACAAATAGATATATTTTAAATTCTCTCTGCTTTTATTTTATTTTTTTCATAGCATGGGGTTCATTGTTTTTTAGTTCAGTTTGGTTTTTAGAAAGCAAGAGTAATTTCATAGTTTCTCATGGTTTTGATTTAAGCTAAGAAATCCTTCCCAGAACATGTGCGAAAATAGCTTGGGTGAGGGAAGGAGATGGGGCTAGGGAAGGGATTCTTGAAACTCATCCTTTGTTTAATGAAAGGTTCATGAATTTCATTGAACCTGCGTGAGAGAAAGATATATATATATAATATATGTGTGTGTGTATACTAAAACCCATGTCATCTGAGGCTGAGCATTGAAAGATTCTCTCAATTGAAACTTTCAAAATGATTTAGGGGGGTTAGATGCATATCTTCCATTATTTTCAATGTCTAAATTTCACATGCCAATGCCTGTTGCACAGTCATCAATACTATGAAATTTCAATCTATTTTAAGTAAAATTCAGGTTGCAAGGCCCTCTGGATGGGGTTATTAGCTTTTTATTTGCCCCCATAGCACCTGGCTCAAATTTGGCAAATATAAATACTAATTAATTGGAAGTTCAATGACTCCAGGTCAGAATATAGCCACTAGTTTCACCAAAGAATTTTAAAATAATGACCAATGGAGTACGTTATTACTTTTTGAAACTTTTGATTAAATGAACAACATAATCAAATTAAATATAATATATAGATGCTGAAAATGATCCATTAGACGATGCAAATTACCATGTTAATAATGTATGTTTAATGCTAAGCACATCTGACAACCATTTCATCTCTTTTCCATACTAGAGCTTGGCATCTTGCATTAATTCTCATAGTTTACAGCTGCAACGTTCAACACACGTGATATGTGGAGATGTGATCCGAATGAAATGTTCAACATGTCAAAACAATATGATTACAAATAAAAAAGGTGTCTGGCTAACTGAGTACACTGGGCAAAACTGAGGAGCCAAATTTTGTGCTAATTTAATGACTCTTGCAATTCCATTGGTCTGAATCCAATTTCCATTTACAAGGGTATAAATCAGAAGAAGCTCCACTGGAGTCTGTGTGAGTGAGATCAGACTCAGGCTATTGACTGTAAAGAAGTTGTACAGGAGGCAATTCAGTGAAAATTGTGGTAATTCATACACACAAAATTTTATGTGGCCAGGGATGTTCCACTTGCAGCTTGGAGTCCTCTTGGTTCAGCTGAAGTCTGCTACATCCTTTCTTAAGAAAAACACATAAGTGGCAATTAATACTGAGAAAACACACAGAAATTACAGGGAAGACCAAAATCCAAGGGTCACTGAAATTAATGGAGTCACTCCAGATTTCCAACAGTGTAACTGAGAGCAGAAATTGACCCTAAATCTGTTAGTATCCCAGGTGACTATTCTGCCATTTCAGATAAAGACAAAGTGTGCTGAAGACACAAAAGAGACTCTTATTTTTAGCAGTGATTTTTTTTTAAAACCAGGCAACTATGGAATAGAGAAATAACAGAAACAAGGTTACAATATACAGAGGGATAGCTCAGTGATTTGAGCATTGGCCTACTAAACCCGGGGTTGTGAGTTCAATCCTTGAGGGGGCCATTTAGGGATCTGGGAAAAAAATTGGGGATTGGTCCTGCTTTGAGCAGGGGGTTGGACTAGATGACCTCCTGAGGTCCCTTCCAACCCTGATATTCTATGATTCTATGATAAGAACTTCAGGTGAAAACCTGACCCCATTGAAGTCAATAGGAGTTTAGAGAGGAAGGATGTTCCAGTGGCTAGAGCACTAACTTGGATGGTGTTCAGTTCCTACTCTACCCCAGACTTCCTGTGTGACCCTGGGCAAGTCACTCTGCCTCAATTCCCCATCTGTAATTGGGATGGTAGCATTTTCCTCCCTCACATGGGGTGTTGGGAAGATAAATCAGTTCAAGACTGCATGGTGATGGGGACCATATAGGTACATGAGATAGATCTGGAAACCAAAGCTGCTGTCCTCTGTACCTCCCTATTCCTCGGCATACATAGTTGCATGTAAGTTAAAAAAAAAAAGTAGAGATTCTGCATCTGAATTATTGACTTGTTTCTTCATCTTTCTGTTAAAGATAAAACAAATACAGTCTCATACTGTCAGTACAAAGTTTCTGTATGATCACCTCATAGACAAAGCAGTTTCTATCCAGCTTTTAAAGGGTTAGCAGACCCAAATGTATAATATAATAGTTGCCACTAGACTAGAAATGACCATACAAGTATGTATGATTACAGCTCTGCTGGACTAAAGGTCACAGGAAAGTTTTAGAATACTTAAGGGACAATTATCTAAAATTCTGACTTTTCCAAAGGCATAGAACTAGAAATTATTCAGACAATTATTTAAAGTTCACATTTTTCAAAAGGGAGGAAAAAATGTCCATTCCTTCACCTTGGCATTGTTTGCCTCTATTTTTTATTACTTAAATAATCCCTTTTTATGTCAGTGCTGCACTAGAGCAGAATAAACATTATTGTTTTTCATTTCTGAGGAATTTTAACTTATAAGAATGATAACAATAAACCAGAAAATAGTTTGTTCATTATTTTGAAATTCTTCGTGGTGCACTTTAATCTCAGCATAGGAATAGATACTCTGTAAACACATTAGACTCATTATCCACCAGTTGATCCAGTGGTTAATTTATGTTATAAACAAGTATTATTTAAGCTGTTGGCAGAGAACCATAAATTTAGGGATGTACAAGATTTATGAAATTATCCAGTGAATCTCCCCATCTGTGCAATATTGTTCTCTCTGCTAGGTTCTCTGGTATTTTATTCAGTATTTTAAATGATTCAAGACATTTAGGTCTTCCATACTTCTCTTGGAAGGCTATTTCCCCAGACTAATAGAGTTCACAATTAGGAAGTTACATTGTGTATGTCCACCATCTATGATGTGACTTAAATTATACTCCACAGCCATGTGTCAGCATGACATGTGACATAATAGGATGTAAATGACATAATTTGATCAGCCAGCTAAAATTGTACAGTGCAATTTTTTTTCTTCGTATCTGGTATCTACTATCAAATTTGATAGCAGCTATCAATCTGTTTTTTTTCAGAAGATACATCATAAATGTTGGCTCTCATGAAAAGCAGATCATTTTGAAATATCCATGAATGTTTCTGTGCCTGTAAGCTTAGTTATCATAGATCACCCAAAAAGTAGCATAAAAACTACATAATTTAGTTTCAGATTATTTTAGTAAGCCTTCTGGTTCAATGGGACATTTTTATCTTTATTGTATAGATTATGCAAAGGCTTTACTCAAGCAATATTGTGCTTGTGATCAGCATGACTTCGTTTTGTTTTTACTAAAATATCCTTTTTCAAAGCAGACCTTGCATGTGAACCTACCTGCTGTATGGTGTTATATATGTGTGATGCACCAGGTAGTTTAGAATGGGTGGGGTAATATCTTTTATTGGACCAACTTGGACTAGTTGATGAGAGAGACAAGCTAGGGCAGAGCAGGAACTGAACTCAGGTCTCCCACAGAAGTTGGTCCAATATAAGTTATTACTTCCCCCCACCTTGTCTCACTAATATCCCAGGACTGACACATCTACAAGTACATGGCATACAACTAGGTATTCCAAAGCATTCAATTTGCTCTAGAAAAAAAAAATGCTGTATCTCCTCTCCCACAATGAAATTAATCACATGTTCACTTACTCATATGGTTTGCAATGGTAACTTGCATCATCAAAAGTAGTCCTGTTCTGTGTTCCCCTTTTACAACGGTTTAAATGTGTGACACTAAAGAACATCGTTAAGTAAAAGAACCACAGATGTATCTTTCAGCAGTGTAAATAAAATCCTTTCAGGAGCAATGAACTAGTGTCTGTGCCTTGTATGCTAGCATAGTCTGGGATTCCTAGACCAGTTTTACAACGCAGGGCTAGCCTTATGATTAAGGCTAAGATTTTGTCATGGTTATTTTTAGTAAAAGTCATGGACAGGTCATGGGCAATAAACAAAAATTAACAGAAGTTGTGACCTACCTGTGACTTTTGCTACTGCGGCTCCATGGTTTCCCCTGCCACCCTGGTGGGTGGGAGCTGCAGGGTTCCTCCCCCACACACACCCCCATGCCCACAAGGCTGTCCCTGGTGGCTGGAACCCTGAGGAGGGCCCCCTAAGGAGGCTGTCGCCTGTCACTGGAACCCTGCAGGTAGACCCTGAAGAGGCTGTCTCCCATCACTGGACACCAGTAGGGGTAACCTGAGGAGGCTGTCGCCCTTCTGGATCCCTGCCTGGCCCCACTGGCTTCCAGCTCCAGTCCAATAGACCTAGGCGCTGAAGCAGAAAATGACAGGGAGGTCTCTGGAAGTCATGTTTTCCATGACTTCCATGACATAAACGTAGCCTTACCTAGGATTTCTGTTTCCTGTTACATTGTGAGTAGTGAAGGGGCTGGGCTTTGAGTTAGCTCCTAAATTCCTGATGCTAGAAAAGAGATTGATCTTTTTCTCTGAGTCTGCTAGAACCAGAAAAAGGAAATGCGTTCCTGAACAGCTGAGCTCACAGAGGGTTCCCAAATGTACAGGACTGTGAGAGTGACTTGTTTGGTGTGTACTTAATTTTGGTCCTGCCTCTACAAATAAAAATTTACAGTTTTGGGGTTCACTGATTTTTTTATTGTCACTGTGATTGTGTTAACATAGAGGAATACAAGAAAGTAAGGTAGTCTTAACAATGAGGAGTCCTTGTGGCACCTTAGAGACTAACAAATGTATTTGGGCATAAGCTTTTGTGGGATATAACCCTCTTCATCAGATGCATGGAGTGGAAAATACAGGAAGGAGGCATAAATATACAGCACATGAAAAGATGGGAGTTGCCTTACGAAGTGGGGGCCATCTTTTCACATGTGTATATTTATACCTGCTTCCTGTATTTTCCACTCCATGCATTTGATGAGGTGGGTTATATTCCACAAAAGCTTATGCCCAAATACATTTGTTAGTCTCTAAGGTGCCACAAGAACTCCTTGTTGTTTTTACTGATACAGACTAACACGGCTACCCCTCTGAAGGTAGTCTTGTGATTAAGGCAATAGAGTGGGACTGAAGAGCTCTGGGTTCAATCCCTGGGTCTATAGCAGCCTTACTGTGTGAGCTTAGAAAAGTCATTTAATCTCTCTTTGCCTCATTTTCCATACTGTAAAATAGGGATAATAATCCTTCTTTCCTCCCGCTCTGTATCTATCTTGTGTATTAGACTCCCTTAAAACCCCAACTTAACACTGTCAGATCTCCAATGCAGAGACGGTCTCTTACTGTGTATGTACAGTGTGTAGAACAATGAGGCACCAAGTGTTCATTTGTTATTATTATTGTATTACTATAGTGCCTAGGAGCCCAAATCAAGGAGCCGGGACCTCATTGTGCTAGGTGCTGTACAAACAGAGAGAAAAAAGATGGTCTCTGCCTCAAAGAGCTAACAATCTAAGTTAGAGTTCTTTCAATGTGCATGTATTGGGGGTTGGCTGGGGTCTCTACCTTTTGAAAATTTGACCATAATTGTCAATCAGCAAGTTAATACATGAACAAGGTATTGCTAGGTGATCTGAAGACATTGACTTATCATAGTTAATAGTAGTAAGGAGGCATAATGGATTAATAGTCATGTGGATTAAAGTGAATTAATAGTCATGTAAAGAGCTGAAATGTTCTCCAAGCATTTGTCTGGTATTTTCCCCCTCTATAGACTTATATTTGGCTACCAAATGTATGACTTTCATTTCTTTGATTCTGTGCTTGTTTTGTGAGAGTTCCCATTCCAACTTACTTACTGATGACTTTATTATTAAATGCTTTAAAACTCTCCAGGAGAACTCCTATCACTTATGGAACGAGATAAAAATGAATGAAATGTCCTCGTATTTTCACTTCTAAAATGCACGGAACATCTTAATAAGAATATCGTTACTGCTGTCCATATTATCCGACAGGGTTCTTTGTATTATGGAGAAACTGCTTTTTAGCTCTCCAAAGTGTATATAAAAAGCCACCTATGATGATAGTATTTATTCAAACCCTGTACAATACATATTAGCTCCAATAAATGTGAAGAAATACACAGCTCTACAGTGCTGAGGTTTCCAGCTGTAAAATTTCCAATTAAAAACTCTTTCTTCGTGTAAGTAATATATCCAGCATAGATAATAATTTCTACCACAAAGTCTTTAATACCATTAATGATTTGATCTTTCTGAGAGCACTGTAAAAGGGAGAGAAAGAGAGAGACAGAAAAAAAGCTAGGAAGGTGGAAGCTTACCCAGCAGGAAAATCTACTGATCTGTAAATAGAGTGTGTCAAGGAATTAAAGAAGCAAGATGAAGTGCATGCACAAAGTTACACTTGAATGTAAACTGACTGCTGGTGTTACTTTCTTCAAACGCTTAAAAATTGTAAATCGCATTTTCTGTATGCGTCTTTCCATTTTGAGGACCAGCTTTTTTATTTTCACATGCAGGTTAATCAAGGTTGGTGCCAGTGTCACAAAGCCCACTCATGTCTACTATGTCACTTTTATGTACATATGTTTTGGGTTAGCATTTTGCTTAATAAAATCAACACACTTTGACATGAACATGGCTTTTTACTTTGAAACTTTTGGGCATTGTGATAACACTTTTCGCTTGCCCTTGTACCATTTCATCCAGCGATCTCAGAACAGCTCAGTGAGAGCTGAGGGTTCATGGAAGCCTTCAGGAAGCACTCAGCCCTGTGCAGGAACAAGTTCTAAGTGGTGCTTTTACATGCCATTTGGGTCTAGAAATCACACTAGCCATCTTACAAGTACTGGCACCATTGTCACTTCTTGGTTTCAGTTGTGCTGGAAATATTTCCACAGCTGTCTATTTTATGGGAATTTGGCAAATCCACTTGTAGACAAAACTTGTAAGTACAGAGACAGCCACAACGCTAATTTTTAAATATTTTCAGTGAACTGCTTTTGAATCATTAGAAAGATCATGTTCAAGCTTTGCACATATTGTGGATTGGGGTTGGTCCTTGTTTCATGATAGTAGGAGCGGCAGCAACTGGCATAAATAAAGTTGCACACTATCCAATCTATCCTCCTGCGTTTTAGTCCCTTGTAATTTTTGAAACTTTCATAATTTTGGCTGAGATATTCTAAGATTGGTATCCATCCAAAATTGTGGATATTTTTGTGTGTGTGTGGAAGTCTGAGCAAGAATGATTCAGCCAGTTTTGAGCACAAGGAGAGTGAAAGGGGGGAAACATCGTAAAAACTCCAAGAAAAACATAAGGTGCACAAATGAAATCAAAACAATGTGATTCCATAGGATGTCAGATTTATTTGACATTGCCAAACTATTTATCAAAATGATGCTTTCACTAAACAACACAATCAGCATATGCTTAATATTTCATTGTTCCAGGACTCCCATTTTTGTGCCTCCACTGAAGTACATTGTATTGAGACATGCCAAGAAACTGAAACTCATTCTCAGACTTAAATTACCAATTTTGTGTTTGGTTAAAATAAATGGCCAAAGCCAAATTCTGCTCTGAGTTACAAAAAACATAATTATTGGAGTAAATAACAGCAGAATTTTGCTTGAATCACGACAAATTTCTTGACCACTATGCTGACTGAGCTACCAGAGGCCTAATTCTTCACTCCAGACTCATATCACACCATTCTCCAGGCCTCAGGATAAAATGCATCTCCTGTTCCCTCCCCAGTGAACAACTGATATTTAAAGAAACTTGGGTATTCCAATGAACTCCATCAATGTCCTATAGTTCATAGCAGAATTCAGCAGCAAGGGTGTTTGTCACTGTGACTACTATGGATGTTCATGGATTCTCTGAACAGTGTGTCTGAATCCTCTGTGCATCCATGAACCTCAGTTTTGAATATCTCTGCTTCTGTCAGCTTCAGTCAGAGCTTTATTAATACATGGAGGGTTTTGGGTTTTTTTTTGTCCCCCACTTTATGTAATTTTCTTTGTTTTATGATAAAAGTAGTGTGAATAAATAAATAACATGGACTGCGCTATAATGAAGGATCAGCAGGTTAATTAGAGAGATGAGTGGAGAGTGATCATCCTCTACCCTGCTGAGCATCTGCTGCCAAGTTAATTCATGCAGCAGCATTGGTGTCTGTTCCTGGAGGAGCTGCCTGCTGCTTTTGCAGCTACAAGTACTATAAAGAAAGGGTCCACAGGGAGGGGAAAGCAAATCAGATAAATTGAATTTATTAGTAATCAGCTGGTGTGATTTATTTGCAAGTTTCAAGTTTTAGGAACTAAATAAAAGGCAAGCTGGGGGCTGTTGCTTTTCATGTACAGGCCATATTTCCAGCAGCACTAGGTGACATTTTCTTCTTCTTTTACTTTGAGGTGGCAAATTAGAGGCTGTTGTTAACATGATTCCCACAGCAGCAGTTAGCAGCTTCTATCTATTGTCAAAACAATTTTCTTAATGTCACCCTCTGCTTTTTTCCTGAGGACAGGTTCAGGTTACCACTGTGGGCACATCTGATTGATCCCCACCCGTGTGTCTCCTCGATATCTACATCACCATATTTAAGGTTAATTATCATTTAGCTCAACAGTAGTCTTCTTCTAGCTCACAAAGCTCTCTCTCTCTCTCTCCTCTTTTTGTCTACTGTCTCATCTTATATCACGTTGGTACCTACAGGCCAGCCAGGTTTAGCTCACATGGTGCTAGGTGCTAGCTGTATAAATATGTAGTAAATGACAGTCACTGCCCAAAGAGCAAGTTTAGTCCTCTCTTTTCCCCTTCTTCTGGGCCAAATTACTCATACTGAGTAGTACCTTACTCGGTGAGAAGTAGTCCTCTTGAAATCAATAGGACTATTTGCAAGGTAACATACCACCCAGCATGAGCAAGGGTGGAAAAAATGGGTCCTTCATTGTCCCCATCCCAGTTCTCCTCCATCCCATTTTCTCCAGTCCTTTTCCCATGTGTTTTCCCCAATTCTCCCCCCCACACACACTTTGCCCTTCCACTTTAGCCCCGTGGCATCCAATTCCTCCCTCTTACATTGCTCTCCAGTTCTTCCTCTCTTCCCCCTCTCTGGCCCTCCCAGTAGACATTGTTCCATCCCCTCTTCCTTGTGCTGTAACTGAAAGATCTGTTGTCATCGCATTGTTTGTAAACATCTTTAAACATACATGAATCCCCTCTTCATGCAATGGCAGCTGCCGTTTTTGTATTATTCTTGTGAGTCAGTGTTCTTTCTCATGGAAGTTTCAGTGGAGCCACCTAGTGGCTGAATGATTTAGATGCACTCTTGTGTGTGAAAGGGTAATAGGGGAAGGGCAGCATGGGAGAAGTAGCTATTTATGAAGCTCATTGTGCAAGCAGGGCCCAGTAAAGAGAATATCTCTTTGCACAGCCTGTCCTTTTTGTTCATGACTCATCTGAATCTGCCTGTTCTACACCCTCAACATGTGACACTGGGCTGAATAGGAATAGAGTGACTGCGTCAGAAAGAAGGGGGAGCTGCAAACAAAAAATATATATTTTTGTTTTATGTCAAAGCCGGTGTCTGACCCTTCCTGTCTGTAATGGGGAGAGGAGGAGGAGGCCAGGAATGGAATGCAAGGAGCCTTCCCAAGGGGGCTTTGTGCTCAACCAGCATAAAGACTGTGCACTCACAGTAGTGCTACCCTTTCCAAAGGGTACAGGCTGGGCCAGGTTTAGCAGAGTTGGCTAGTCACAGAGGCAAGTGGTTTCTTTGTGGGAGGGTCTCTGGAACTGGAAATCATTGTATGTGTTTAAGGCACAAGCCCCTCTGGAGCTCCCAATAGGAAAATGACCCCATGCATGATGCTATCCCATGCAGGACTATGTCTTAGATACAAGATAGCGAGAGGGTAGGGATTGAGCCCAAGACATTCAGCTGCTTTTTTTTTTTTTTTTTTTTTTTTTAAATCATGTCTGGAGAAAGAAGAGAGAATAGGAACAATGTGAACAAAACAACCATATATGGTCCTGCTCCTTGAGAACTATATGCAGTCCCATGGACTTCAACACAGGGGTGTGGTTCTCAGTGGAGAACTGGGATTTAGTTTTGTTTTACTAAATAAAAGGATTATGGATCTAACTCATGCTTAAACCTCTTTAAATGGTCATTGCAAAAAAAAAAAAGTACAGAAATGTGTTAAAAAAAAATCTCACCAAAATAGTGACTGGGACTAGGAAGGAGAAAACACAACTTGCTGAACGTGCCCTGCTAGGATATTCCAAGATTATTCCTACAAAAGAAATTAGGTTAATTTAAAAAAAAACCTTAAATAAACTAAACTACAGCATAATTTTAGTAATGTCGCTTTTTTTCTTTATATTTGGATGCTTGATACCATGCAATTCCGCTGGTGAGTGTGTATGAGATAGGAGGGAGATTTTGTTACTATATGTGCATTTCAGTGTCACCTCTGACATTTTTAACCAGTGTAAAGAAGTGCAGTTTGTGCTTCATTCTGAAGATATACTAATCATTGATTCCATACACATATATCTTCTCCATTACATCAGAGTGGCACACAGAATAAGGGGTATAATTAAGGAGTTTGATGCTGTTTGGATTGTCTAAATCCTTGAGAACTCACACCTGAAATTTAGCTTTAATAAACAGGCATGCTTTCTATAATTCCAAAAAGGACATGAGAAAGGACTAGACTATCTATTTAGCTCCATGGTGCCATCAGTTGTGATGTGACTGTTGCTAACTTGAGAAGACGTAAGGAAAATCTGATTCCCACGGTTGAAAAGTGAAGGAGAATCCTTTCTGTACTAGAGAGGTATTCAGCTCTAATCAGCTTCAACTTCAAAAATGTTCCTTTATAATTTCACTATTTTGATTTATGGTGGTCTTTGTCTGAATGTCTATTCTAAATATTTCTAAAATTCAAACGCAGATCTAAATACTTAGGTCCTCTTTAAATCAGAACCGTGAAACTAAGCACCCCTGAATTTTGGGAGGAGGGATGTTTGAAATTGAACCTGGTAGAAGCAGCCCTGGTTCTCTCCTCTGCTACACTATGGATGTATCTACACTGCAGCTGGGAGCATGCTTCCCACCTCGGTAGATAGACTTGCATTAGCTTGGCTCAAGCTCACATGCTAAAAATAGCAGCATGAATTTTGCAGCCCTGGCAGAGGCTTACCGCCTGAGTTCAGATCCAGCGGGTCAGGTGGGCTTGGGAGCCCAAGCTTCAGCATCCATGCTGCTATTTTTAGTGTGCTCGCTTGACTCAAGCTAGTGGGAGCTTGTCTACCGTGGCTGGGAAACTTGTTGCCAGATGCAGTGTAAACACACCCCACGTGATTATTAGAACTGGTTGGGAAATTTTTGATTACACTTTTTTTGCCAAAAATATTGATTCATTGAAACTGAAACTGTTCACAGGAAAGGGTTGTTTTAGACAGGTTTCCTGACTCAATAAAATGGTGAGTAAAAGTTTTTAAATTGTCTAAATATACCATTTTGACAATTTCTAAACAAAAAGGGGGTTTGATTTTAGTTCAAAATGACTTCAGTTAGAAATGTAACTTAATTTATATGAAAAAAAAAATAAAAAAGAGGAAAACAAGGTCAAAATCTAAAAAAAGTGTTTTGAAATTATTGAAACAAAATGTGTTGAATGACCTGAACTGTTTTTTTTTTTTTTTGGGGGGGGGGGGGAGGCGTTCTGGACCACAATTTTTTTTTTTTTTGAGAATTTGACTTTTTCTCCCAGTTTGGGATGGAGACATTTATTGAACTCTTACATTCTCATGGGATGGGAAAACCATTTCTCACCCAGTCCTTGTGGCTACACCATCATGAAACTGGTGTATGCGAGTGGAGAAGTAGGTTCCAAGGAGTCCTAATCTTCTTTTCCCTGCTCTAAGCGCCAGCCAACTCCCTCTTTTCTTCTTCTGTTTATGGAACTAATTGGTCAACTACAAGAACCTTTCCGGTTTCTAATACCCAGGTACAGGCTCAATCAGTTATAGAAGTTACTCCTGTTATATCAGTAATACCACATCTACTAGTAAGTATTTTCTAGGGTATTATCGTTGGGTAGTATGGAGTTGTCTGTATTCTCTATCTACCCTCACCTAAATGAATGTGTGTGCATGCACGGGCGGGTACACACACCAAGAATAGAGCACTATATTTTTAAAACTTTATCAGAATGTGACCAACCACCTGAATAGCTTCCCCCCACCCGTTCCCCTACCTTCCATCTCTTTCTTGCAGTTTATTTTGTATTTTACAGGATTCAAGCTCTTTGGGGGCACTGAGCATGCTTTCTTTTATGTTGGGCTCATGCTAGTGGTCACTGCCCCAGTGATCTATTGCTGTTGGAATGGCCCCTGAGGCCATGAAAATTTGGTATAAACAGAACAGCCTTAAGGGAGTTCCAGTGTAGACCAGAAACCTGAATGGCACTAGGATCAAGGGAGCAGAAAGGTATCTCAGAGGTACCTTGGTGCCCACGTACACCCACCACCTCTTGAGCTGCACTGAACGTTTTTCAGCCACATCTCAGGAGAGGGGCCTTTGTACTATCTGTCGGTTGTATGAACTTTGCCTATCTTTCAATTTTCTCTCCCTTCCACCCACACAATCCTCCCTCTTCAATTCCCTGCTTTCCATGAAATGTCATTTAGCGATTAAGTCAAAACCATTTCATAACACAAGATATCAGGAGACTGCTTTTTTCATAGTATTTCAAGCACATTTACTGTGGGAATACAGGAGAAAAGAGGTTACTGAGAAGAGTGCAATCTAACCCTTCAGCCCCAAATGTGATATATAGCTTTATCTTTCCATTTTCCATTAATGATATTAGGGTTTTCAGAAAGACATATAAACATCATAATACTTGTATATAGGGGGTCTGGGGTAATTATTTTATTATTATTATTTTTCGTGAAGGAATATACAAATCAAGTTAACGTGAATCACCATGCATTTTGTTAGGGCATAACTCAAAACACTGATTTTTATTATTAGTTCCTCTGAATCAAGCAGTTAAAAGCTAAGATGAAAGGTATGTAAATAAATCAAAGTCCCTTGTATATTTTAAGTGCTTACTTATAGTGGTTAAAATGTGAACATTCTGCCACATACAAAATCATTTATATCAGAAAGGGGTGGGCTGGTAAATGCTTGGATTCTATGGTTACCTAAAGGCAATAGAAAATCTCTTATGTTAAGCGAGGAACTAAATTCAGTAATTATTTGAGAATCTGAGTCAGTTATCTGATGTACAGCTACATATATTAGGTACCATTAAACAAAATCAACATTTGCCACATCACAGTATTTACAGTATTGCCTATATTTAAAATATCACAAATAGCACAGTAAATTTAACTACTGCAGGAGTTAAATCTTGATTGTTTTAATTGTGTCCACTGTGGTTGAAAGCTGTGAGAGTATAAGAGGTTAACTATATGTGTGAGAGCAGTACGTGTGATTCGTAAATCAAATATTCACCCTAACCACATGGGTAAAGCAAATGCCCATGTATACCATCTAGCTGAGTGATCCTTGATATTAGCACAACTTCATTACCACATATATCTCTTTAAAAAACAAAGCCAACAAACAGGCAGCTGATGGCCAAAACTGATCTCTTGATGGTGACTTCCTAGAATCTCCGAACCAACAACCTACCAAAATTCTGTTTAAAACACCACCAGAAAAAAAAAACTTGCCAAAGTGAAGGCAGTTCTTCCAGTTGTAATTGTGGCAAATCTCTTCTCTTCCCTTGTCACTCTTCGAGCATTAGTGACTGCGCTCAGTTCCAGTGCACAATGCTGGAGATGTTGCCAATGGTAAAGGGTAGCTTTACACACGAGTGATCCCACTGAAGTCAATGGGGCAACTACCATGCATAAAATTAAAGCATGTTCATAAGTCTTTGCAAGATTGCGGGCTAGGATGATCTGGAATCAGTTTCTCTTATTTTTTTTCAAAAGAAAACAGGGTCTAGTTTTCAAGGTGCCAATGACTACCATTCAAATAAATGTTAATCACCTTTGAAAATCAGGCCCACAGTTTTTAATCCAAACTATCACTTCCTTTTGGTTTTCTTCTATACAATTCTGCCACGTTAAACAACAAAAATTCTTCTTTTACTGCGGGAGCAATACTATGTAGCTTCAATGTAAAATTAATAAACACAATTTGTGTTGACTGATTGAAGTATTTTATTAAATGAACTAATAGCAGGTGGGATTACTTTAAAAAATAATGCTTTTCCATGCACTGGTTTAGTGAAGTTAGTTTTTATGAATGGGCAAGCTGAGAAGGTCAGTGCCTTATGTATCTGGTAAGCGGGGCTGGGGCTGGGGAACAGGGGTGATGTGCGTGACACAGTTTGTATGTGCTTTTGCGGGGGATTTATGAACTAGGGGAAAATTGTTTTAGCAGCTATTTTGAAATGATCCAACTGTTTAAATGTTCGCTTTTCCAGATAATACACTCAGCATTTTGGCAAAGCACAGTGGATTCAGCCGTCAGAAGCAAGAAGTGTATCTTTTACCAATCATAATAAGTGATAGTGGAAATCCTCCCATGAGCAGCACCAGCACCCTTACAATTCGGGTCTGCGGTTGCAGCAGTGATGGTGTTGTCCAGTCCTGTAATGTTGAAGCTTATGTACTTCCTATTGGACTCAGTATGGGAGCCTTAATTGCCATATTAGCATGCATCATTTTGCTGCTAGGTATGTATTCAACATTTTTCTGGTTATAAATGACTATAAATAAACAAAGAAACCAAATGGTAAAGGTGATGCTATCTGGAAAAATATTATCTAATTATTAGTATTAATATAGAGAGATTTGAGTAGCTGTGGAGTTTTGGAGGAATTGCTTCAATTGCATATAGCTGGGACTAAGGCTAGAAGAAGAAAAAGAATATATATGAATTATATTAGTGCCCTAAGACCCAGTCAGGACTGGCTTTATTGTGCTAGATGCTGTACAAAAACAGAAAGCACAGTCCCTATTCCAAAGATCCTTACATAGAAATTGAATTTAAATAAAAGTTGTATTATGAAATCAAATCTACCAAGTCACATAAGGCTTTAGAAATGTTGAATAAGAAGGTGAACTGAGACTATATTGTGGATGATGGAAAATGAATTATTTGTTATGTGCTATTTCTTCCAAGACTTGTATGAGTTTATTCCAGACTGTAATGGTTTAGGGGATATTGCAGTTTTACAAGATAAGCAGCACAGTATATTTGAATCAAACACATAAAAAAGTAGAATATGACATCAGCAAGTAAAAGAGAACTGTGATGGAAGAGCCCTGTTGCTCTGCTGAGTAACAGGTTTCAGAATTAAGCTGCAAAACCAACAAATAGTAACAAAAGCCCAACTCTTTGTGCACCTACCGATAATTCTAAAATTAACATGATCTAACCCTCCCCTCCCCCACAATTATATTTTCACTCTCCTTCCTGTGGTACTGTATGGCCTTCGAGCAACAGGTCAACAAAAGATTTCTTCCTGTGACTATGATCAGAGCCATATTTTCAAAAAGTGTCACCTAATTTTGGTTGTTTCCATTTTTGCTTGCCCATCTTTAGACAAGTAAGCCCAGATTCATAAAAGTACATCAATGGGAGTTAAGTACCTAAATACCTTTGTGCATCTAGGCACTAGGGTCTCATTTTCAGAGATGCTGAGCAGTTCCTA
Organism: Lepidochelys olivacea; assembly: GCF_965140295.1. Lineage (NCBI taxonomy): Eukaryota > Metazoa > Chordata > Testudines > Cheloniidae > Lepidochelys > Lepidochelys olivacea. Next base: position 28,524,916 of record NC_140422.1, read on the forward strand.
TTGATTTCGGTTGGGATTGGGAATTCTCAGAAATCAGTCATCTGAAAATCAGGCCAAACCTGTCTGAAGTGAAGCTTAGAAATGGAGACATTCAAAATTCTGACTTTTTTTTTAAAAAGGGCCTAAATAATCTATTTTATAAATATAGGGTTACAGTAATAGGAAGGAAGAGCTCCTTCCCCCTAGCTCCTGATCAAATTTTCATCATTCCACCAGTGTGTTACATTTCTAGCTCTTTCAGCTTTTATCATGGCTTTATTACTGTTGTAGAAGGATACCGTCTGCAGCCCTCTACAAAAAAATCTAGTTTACAGATGTTTTGATTAGATGTTTTCTTAACTAATCAGCCTGTGATGCTTTTTTACAGTTATTGTGGTGCTGTTTGTGACATTGAGAAGACATAAAAATGAGCCTCTGATTATCAAAGATGAGGAAGACGTGAGGGAAAATATAATCCGTTATGATGATGAAGGAGGTGGCGAAGAAGATACAGAAGCTTTTGACATTGCAACTTTGCAAAATCCAGATGGAATTAATGGATTTTTACCCCGTAAGGATATTAAGCCTGATCTTCAATTTATGCCCAGGCAGGGGCTTGCACCTGTTCCTAATGGTGTTGACGTTGATGAATTTATTAACGTAAGGCTTCATGAAGCTGATAATGATCCCACGGCTCCACCTTATGACTCTATCCAGATTTATGGCTATGAAGGAAGAGGCTCAGTGGCTGGTTCCCTTAGTTCTTTGGAGTCTTCTACATCAGACTCAGATCAGAATTTTGACTACCTCAGTGAATGGGGTCCCCGCTTTAAAAGACTTGGAGAACTTTACTCAGTCGGAGAAAGTGACAAAGAAACTTGACAGTGGATTACAAACTTTTTCACTCTTGACTTAAGGATCATATAATATTCTAGGGCCACTGTTATTAGTTACGACTAATGTGGCTTTTTGTTTTAGAGGCAAGTTTAGCGCCAGTCATCTAAAAAATCATAAAATCACCTTCATTGTAATGTTGAATAAAAAAAAAAGTATATGTTAGGAGGTATAAGTCTTGTGGAGTGTGAAGTAAAGTATGTGGAGTGTCTAGAAGTCTTTGGATATTCGATATTCACTTGACCACTCTGAAGATGGAGATTTGGATCTTTGATAATCTTCAGTGAAATGAAAGGAATGAAAAGAAAAAGGTGCTTTTCTAGATAATGGACTTACAATGATTCTGCTGTTGAACAGAATCGGCTGTCAGTATGTAAAGCTAATGGTTTGTTTCCGCATTGCCAACAAAGATCCTGCCACAAAAATGTTAAAAGCAATATCTGGTCTTCTTTGCAATGCTGAATGGAAACAACACTGTAAATCCCTACTGGCTTCTACTGTGCAGTGACCATACATTGTACATACAGTAATTGTTGGCCACATAACCACAGACTGAATGTCATCTTTAAATATTGTGTCAAGCCTTAAAATATTCACATGTTCTTAATCCATTCCAGTGATGGGATTATAAACCCTACCAATATGCTGAGGATCAAGAGTGGGGGTTCAAAACCCTACTTTAAAAGACGATTGTTTTCTAGAAGAAGGAACACTCTTATCCTCTACTCCATCTTCTGAAAGGGGAAAGAAAAAGAAACTGTGAAAGGAGATGAACTTACATATATGAAACAATTAATGATTTTATTGCTAAAGATTGAATTTATTTGTTTAATCCTTGAAATAAATATTTTATTGATGTCCATTACTGATTTTATTTATTAAGGGTAATAATCTATAGAGTAAGAATATAAAGAAAACTAAATTATATCCATTAACAAACCTTTAGAGTTTTTTCTATATATAAAATCAATGTTTAATACATGTACATTTTGAAAAGAAAATAACAATTTGTTGCAGGTTAAAGCAGTAACCTATCCATTTGCAGTAGCTGAGTTTTAAGTGAATGCTGGCAGGAATAAAACTTTCCCAGATAAAAACTTTTGACAGTTTTATATTTTCTTCATAAATCTAGTAACTGGCATTTTTAATACAAGCACAAACAGCTGGAAGTAAACTGGTTCATGTGAATATTTAAACTGTAGACTTTTAGAAATCCACACATTACACAGTACAGTAAAACAATGCTTATAGTTCTCCACTGTATTAGAGCAGGAACCAGTATGTACATAATTTTACTGCTTCTGTTACTAGCATTTCTTTTATATAATATTCATGGTGATGCACCAGGGCTCTTGCACACACACAGAAAACAGCACTAGGAGCTGCAAGCATATTCAATTTGTAATGCAAACTTGCCATTTAGAAGTAGCAATTGTATAATAAAACTGAGTATTACATGCAAATCATTTGAATTTTCTACTTTGTTTTGATGCTATATTATCATTTGTTTATTTACTTCATGTATTGTATTCAGAGAAACTCCTGTATTGTTTCCTACTTTGTGAAATATATTTTTATAAATACCTTTCTTGTGATCACTGTTTCTTTTCAGTTTAACCTGTACCCTACAGAGAGGAATCATCAGCTGTGAATAGCTAAAAAGTTCTTTATAAACCTCTGAGTGCTACAGTTTCTTCAGTCATTTATTAATCAATTAAATAGTTCACTATTGGTAATCACATCAATACCCTGTTTAAAATAGGGGATAAAGTCAGAATAACAAAAGAAAAAGATGTTGGGGGCAATTTGGGGACAGTGCAAGGAGAATTAAACATGCAGCAACCTCATACCACAAGAGGATTTATGCATATGTCTAATTTTCTGTGTGCCATGCTGAAAATTAACCTCCCAAACTTTTTTTGAATGTTGCCAATAAAAAGAAATTATTGTCTCTAGGAATCTCAGTTATGTTTCTTCTACAAACAAAAATAGCTTGACGCATCAGCCCCAACTCTGCATGCATTTCAAAATGGAAACATTGACATTTGCTTCAGCTATGCCGCAGCTGCCTTTAATGACTGCAGTTTGCAGATAACTAATATGCTAACACCACTTCTAAATGCATTGTAAAGGTTTTAATGAAATTAATGAAGTCTCCAATTTATTTAAATTAGGCTGTATTCACAAGTTCCATCTGAATAGCTTTACACAACGCTCTCAGCAATGTACACTAAACAGAGGAGTCATCGAAAGATAGAAAAGCTGCATTCACCAGATTTTCAAATTAAACTCAACACATTTTGTCAGATATTTCAATAACAGTCGAATGTGTTCTTGTGAAGGCTCTATTAATCATTTGGCCAAAGTGAAAGTGTGCTGTGTAGTGTAATGTGCCATCTTACAGTAGCACAAGTGTTAAGGGCTGATTTCCATCTGATGTTAGACCAAGTTCTAATCTAGACCACACTCCTTGGAGCAAAAGAAGGTGATGTAAATTATGGATGAGATTATTGTTTATATCCACACACAGATATAAGGCAAGTAGCTCCTGAGTAGGTGTTTTGTTGTTCACTGTGGCTCTTTGCAGGGCTCCTTTGTAGGGAAACTCACAAATGTATCACCTTCTGATTGCCTTTTTGATTGAAAGCTCTGTCTGAGACCATGACTGTGACCCTAGTAATAAGATTTCAAAAAAATCCCATCACTAGCACTATAGGAGAGGTAAAGCATGACATAAATTTCATCTTTGTCAGTCGAAAAGATAAGGTTACCACTACTAGTAGGTATTGCTTTAATTGTGCTTTCATATAGCTTCTAAACATAAACATCAACAGTGAAAAGGAGGGGGCAAAAAAGCAATGGAACTGTTGTATCTACCAATGGTAACGTGCAACATTTTCTTCTTAAATCTGACAATATTAATGGCAAAAAGGTTCAGTCGGCAAACAAGGAAACTCAGGATACTTTGAATGGATGAGTTACGGCATTGTGGGTCCTTTCACACTTTAGGAAGTGAAATGTTGACCTCTAGTTTTCAGTGCTTGCTTACTGTGTGTGGATGAAATTAGTTCAGTGTGCAATTGTTTTGGATAGGAATCATGCTGCATGATTTGTGTGCCACGTTGATGGTTTATAATCCTTGGGATTAGAATCAGACCAACCCTCATTTTCCAGCAGGATTTAGACATTTTTATCTAAATACTCTTTTTAATCACATAAAATAATTGTTGTCCCTTTTTATTAGGCTGATTTGGCTGTTGGATCAACTTAAATGACAAGTAAAATGGGTTACATTAGAATGAAATAACATTTACAAATTCCTAAGGTAAATTCCCCAAATCCCTTACAAGCCCTAAATAGCCTAGAGTCCAGCTAACTTAGATTCTACCTTTTCCTCCCTGACCCACCATGCTACCTCATTCATTTGGGATACAAAAGTAAATCATCCCATGGGTGAAAGCACAGAGGAGACAAGATAGTATAGATTCACGTGGGGGATTTAGGAATCGCAGAGCATGACTTTTGGCACCGTGCCACACAATGGAATTCATAGCCTGGTTCTGTGCCCAGGCTTTCCAGTGCATGGGGAGAGTTGGGCCCTGGAAAAAGGAATTCACAGCAAGGTGAATGGAGCACCCCCTAAACTAGCCAGTAGGAAATGCCAAAGAGAAGGGTGTGGCCTAAGCCACATCTCAAAGGTAGTTAGGCAAATACCTAAATTTCAGCATTCATGGTTGTGAACTCTCTCCTAGAGTTACATATCTATGCCAAATACCCCTCTCTGGGGGAAAAAAAAAAGTGATGATGACAGTGGTGACATCACACTCCATATCCCAGTGGTTAGAGCACTCCCTAGGACTTCAGTGATTCAGGTTAATATCCCCACTCTGATGTGGACTTGAACTGAGGTCTCCAATCTCCCATGTGAATAACGTAACTGCTGGGCTTTAAGGTATTCTAGGGTTGATTATTCTCAGTCTCTCCTGTTGAAGCTTTTCCATTTTGTAGATAACACATAACTATTGATTGTGAGAAACCCACCCTAGAATAATGACTAGTCCAGTGGCTATAACACTCCTCTGTGAGAGGGGAGATCTGGGTTTATGTCTCTGCTCCACATCAGGCTGTGTGGATAAATGAACCTGTGAGTTATCTAGGCTATAAATGAGACACTATCTTCTTCAGGCTCTGATCTTCTTAACATGCTCTTAGGTGGCCTCTGAGCACACCTACTGGATGGGATCCCACAGGTGAGATAAGTGGAGAAATAGTTTGCAAATCCCACCAGATTTTAGGCAACATACACTGAGCTGCCCTGCCAGTGTCAGGAATTTAGGCAGCTTTGTGTATGTTCAGGAGCAGAAATGTATGGACCTTGAGAAATGTCTTGGAAACATAGACACCTACACGGTTAGTTGGAAGCTGACCAGTGGTTTTGTGAATGCTATGGTGCCTCAGTGTTGGACTGAGGTGCCTAAAGTGGCAGTTAGGTGCTTAAATCCTCCTTGTGAATCTAGTTCAATGTTCTCAGCACTTGGCACTCATAAGAAATATATCTCAGCCCAGAAACAGGAAATAATATAAAATTAACCTTTACTACCTGTGGCTCGAAGAATTTGGCTGAATGTGAAGATCTTCCTCGTCTCTGTCTTTTAAAGTCATGGTACAGTGGGAGATGGCAAGTGCTTATGCTAGATAATCTAACCTAAATCATGGAACATGCACTTGGCGATGATAATAAAAACAAAAATTTCAACTGCTATTGTTTATAGCTTTTTTTCACAAATGCATTTAGAAAAACCATGGAACATATCAGGAAAATAAAGTTTCATATTTGCATTTCAAGTTTAACATTTGCCTTTCAAGTAAACAGTCATTGGTCTCAGTATGCTACATAACATTAAGATAGCATTTCAAACGCCATAGTATGCAATACCCCATATACCAAAGGCCAGAGCTTTAAAGGTATTTGGGTTCCTAAATATGCAATAAGTGCCTAGAGAAATTGTCAAAAGTGCCATTAGAATCAATGGGAGTTAGACACCTAGCCGCTAGAAATTGCATCTTTATGTGCCTAAATACCTTTAAATCTGTCCCTAGGATAGCAAAGAAATGGGTCCCTTGGATATAAGATGGAGAGGAAACTAAGCATATGGGGTTGTTTTTTCACAATGTGTAAAAATAACACTGTTTATTGGGGAACAGCCTGGTGGATGATATGGAAAGGATACCCAAGGTCTAGCCAACTGTGGGCCATGTTGTCAGAAACTATAAGGATACACCTAATTTGTATAACATATAGCAGATGCAACTATCCACATCTTAATTCCCAGAGGAGTTAAGGTTGTGTATATGTGATTTTTTTTTTAATGTTAGGATAAATTTGCTTAACATTTTTAACTGAAGAGTAAGCTGGCTCTAATGTTATGAAGCCAGGTCACCCATCCTTTGTCGCCATTTGCTGCACATAATGTTTAAGAAACAGAGTTTCGTTAAGAAAAGAAAGAGCTAACTCAGGGGTTCTTAACTCCTAGCTGTTCACCAACATGTGTCGGGGGTCATAACTACCCCGCCATTCCCCCATTACAATATGGGGGGGATTCCAGTGGAAGGGTCCTTGTTTGGAAAAGGGAGACTCAGCCTGGAACAGATTGAAGACCACTGGTCTAGAATGTAGGGCATAGTGTATAAACATAATGTACGGCTGGCCAAAGTTCAGACTCTGGGCCCAGTGCAAAAACTAGAACATGCTCTTTTTGATGTCTGTGCCCCAAGTAACCTATTTCCTTTCCAGCAGCTGATTTATCTGCCTCTCACCCTCCTCCCACCTAGTCCACGTTCTAACTCCCTGAGTACTCCCACTCACAGCTGTTTCCCCTGATTATCAAGGGCTCCAAACTTCTTGCTGTTACCTCATCCAGCCACTTTTCACACCACATGCTGCTGTGGCCCACTACACACCCTCATTTTCACCTGTCACTTCTGCCCCTGCATGCCATTCATTAGCTGCAAGTTTCTACACAGAGAAATTCTTTACATCCATGTGAGCAAATGAGGTGAGTTTCTTCTCTTTCACCTGGTCCCTATTTTTATCTTCATTGTTTTTTTTTTCCCAGCTGTCTCTTTGTTCTTGGCTCTTCTGGTTCCTTTTAGCCTTGTCACCCATTCATTGTCCTCTATTTCCCCAGGCATCCATCTTCTTCAGCTTGCTCTCCTGATCCACACTGGGCCTCCCTCCTTCCCAACCCTGTTTCTGCAACCCAGAAACTGTTTCTTACATCAAAAAAGTGTAAACAGCTAACACAGGTCTCAGTCTACCCTGGTTCCCTTTTCCCTGCTCACATATTGTTCCCCCGTGGTCCTCTCCCAAGGTGGTGTTGACACTGTCACATCTTGTTGCTGCTCAGCACCAGGAGACAGCTAGGTAGGGCAGCATATCTCAGTTCATCTAGCCCTCTGCTTCTTCTACACTAGCTTCTATATGCAGTTACATAAAAAAAAATCCTCACAAAGTCAGCTTGCTCTTCCAGATACGGACCAGAACTATAGCATAAAAATATATGGATCAAATACAGTATGAAAAATAAAACACATTAATGGAAAAACCACACAAAGAAAAGGAGGGGAAACTGCAGTGAACAATCTGAGTTATTTATTGTTAAATAATATATGTAAAAATGATACAAAACTACAGTGTATCAAAAATGGTAGAGTTTTATATGTAAAATGATACAGAAAATACATCAAAAACATTCTTAGTAATGTTCAGTTAACAGGATGTATGTACATTAGAATCAAATATGTTCACAAGTATTTCTGACCCAGAGAAATGTAGATAAGTTACTTGAAAAATTAATTTTCAGTTTGGGAGAATGTTTCAGCAATCGACGGAATGGTGTAGTAAACTGAGCCTTTGTAGGGGGAAAATAAGCAAGAGTATTTGGCATTATTAGAATTTACTTTCAGAATGTGGTAGGTGTCATTAGCAGCAGACACAGCACTGATGGAGCGAACAGTAGAAGCTTTCTGTCGTCTATCATTCAGATAAGTCGGGCTCATATTATTTCTACATTTGTAAACTATTTGTGCAAGATAATATTCTGGCTTTGCAGAAGTTGGAAACCAATTTAGCTTGCTGTATAATTCACAGTGATGGGTTTTGTAATCACACTGCAAAATGAGTCTAGCTGCTCTATTATACAATACTGATATAGGCTTGAGTGCTGCAGAACTAGTCCTACTCCAAATAATGTCATAGTGTTCTAAATGAGAAATTATAAAAGCACTGACAACTGCTATTGTGCATCTGCAACTGAGACATTTTCCAAAATGGTTAACAAAGGCAAGCTGAGGCAGTCAGCTTCTGGCAGAGGCTGGCAAATGTACTCATTAGCATTGTAACACACCAACTTGTTCCTCAGCCACATGCTCCCTTTTGGCCAATAAATTAATCCAATAAAAATGAACAAAATGAAGAGAAGGCTGCAGCTTTAGTCATCATGTTTGGGGGAAATATAATGTACAAAGCCATGTTCCTTCTCCCTTACACTACTGTGGACCTTGTCCCACACTAGTATGCTCAGTGTGACAATGACATCTCAGTTTAATGTGTGGATGGAGGGCACCTGAAAAACATATGGAGAAAATGAGGCCTTCTAAATACACACAAACAAAACGCTCCTTGACTAGATATTCCTCTCCTATCCAAAAAGTGTGAAGTCTGCTTGTTACCTCCTGTGATGGGGTGTCCATCCCAAACTGGCCTGTAAGGAGAGGGGCTGTGAGGAGCAGCCAATCAGGGCTGGACAGGCCCATAAAAGAAGAGCTGCAGAGCAGAGCAGATTCAGTTGCTTCCTGGAGCTTGAGGATGGAGATCTGGCTGCCTTAAAGGAGGAAGAACACTATCATCTTGGACAGAGCAGTGCTGGGCAGGATCCTGGGAGTGAGAGTGAGCTCCTAGCTGACTGCTAACACTGGCATGCTGAGGCCCTGAGGCAAGGGTGAAGAAGGTGCTGGGGCTGTGGGGAAGCAGCCTAGGGAAGTAGACTGAGAGGTTGGAGGGGATGCAGTACATGGCTGCTATCTACAGGGTCCCTGGGCTGGGACCTGGCATATGGGCAGGCCTGAGTCTCCTTCCCCTCCCCGCACACTCACCACTGAGGAAGTGGCTAGACACTCAGACTATGGTACTGTCCCCCCGGAAGGGAACAGCACAGAGTGTGACACAGTGGGAGGGCTGTGTCCTGAAAAGGATTCCATTTTCCTTGGAGCAACGGTTGAGGAGCATAAGTGATGCGGGTGAGACACCACCAGGAGTCAGCGTACCAACCTATGGAGCTGATCTGCAAGATGACCAGCAGGATGTGCTAGTGTGGTGTGTCATGTCCCCCCAAGCCCTTCACACCTCCCTGGAGATCAAGTTGCCCAGATCAGGGTCTCATAATAACACATATACCAGTTGTTCTGTAAGCTAAGAATCAGGATACGTCCTCATTAATATGTCCAAGATGCAGCCCAATATCTTCAGTCTTAGTGAGTTCTGGAGTATCACAATAATAACTTCTAGTGTTGTTGTTTTTTTAACAAAGGAAAAATTCTCCTCCCTGATGTTCATAGTATATCTTATTTGCAATGCATAATTCTCTGTTGGATATTCTGCTCTAGTTTCATAAATGGAACGTCTATTGATCACAACACTGACCCAAGGAGTGGATGGCATTAAAGCACACCCAGCCTTACAGTGCCATCATATTTCATAGGTTACAGATATTTTCAGATGTTCGTATGAAAAACCAACATATCTGCACATGCTGCTGCAGTGGCAATACAGGGAACATCAAATCCCCTTTACAAAGATTCAACATTCCAGAAGTCATAAATTCCACATAAATACACAAAAAGAAAAGGAGTACTTGTGGCACCTTAGAGACTAACCAATTTATTTGAGCATAAGCTTTCGTGAGCTACAGCTCACTTCATTGGATGCATACTGTGGAAACTGCAGAAGACATTATATACAGAGACGATGAAACAAGGTACAATACAATTCAAAACAATACCTTGTTTCATGGCCTCTGTGTATATAATGTCTTCTGCAGTTTCCACAGTATGCATCCAATGAAGTGAGCTGTAGCTCACGAAAGCTTATGCTCAAATAAATTGGTTAGTCTCTAAGGTGCCACAAGTACTCCTTTTCTTTTTGCGAATACAGACTAACACGGCTGTTACTCTGAAACCTGACATAAATACACAATCACTTCTGGACTGGTTTTTCAAACAGCTTGGTGTGCTTGAATGCTTGCACAATTACTGTGACTGCATAAGGGAATGGAGTGCTTTTCATATAAATGAATGCCCATTTGGGAATTTGTATCTGTTTTACACGTGCATTTGGCATGCAGCTTGACTGTGCAAATGTGAATGCAGTTTTGCTCATTCCAATGGGTAGCTGGTCTTTGAAAACCAGATCTTTAAACTATGGAGCCAAAATGCTTATCTTGGGGCTTTACTTCCATATTTCCTTTGCTGATGATTTATCCCAGGGACATGCCATGACCTAAAAAATGGACGAGAAAAGGACTACTTATGCCTGGAGCAAAAATCTATACTGACTTATAGTCCAACTTCACATGGTCTGTGGCAGAGCCCAGACCTGAACTCAAATCTCCTGGTCCAGTGACTTAACCATGAGACTATCCTTCCTTTGTAGACCAGTCTTCCAGCCAGTGAGAGGAGAATCAGGACCTTTGACCCTATGTCCTCCTGTAATACCTAATTACACATGCTATAGAAGGTGATATTTCCATATACTAACTTTTTTTAATTCCCCAGCTATTAACTCTACCAACAGGTCCTGTGTCAACAGGAAAGTCAAAAGGAGAAACTCAGCAGGTTTGAGTATACCCTTCATAATCTTACAGATCTCAACAAACCTTCTCTAACTCTTCCTTGGAAGCCTAAACAATCCTAATTTTTTTTTGCAAATACACATCATGTAAACTTTTCCAAGCTCCAGCTAACATTGTTTTCAACCTTTCAACCTTTGCGGCCACAACTATGTTTGTTTCATGGAAAATATAGCATGTTAGGCCAAAAGAAGGCAGGTCATTGTTCAATATAATGTCATCAAAATATACAGAAGAGAAGTAATTAATCTTTGCAGAAAAAGGTCAAGCGTGACTCTCTACACTTTGTATTATTTAAAACTGATTTTTTCCAAGCTCCCTATTTCATACCAAAGACCAGTCATCACCATAATTGCATAACAGAAATCCTTCCCGTCAAAATAATTGATGTTACAGTATTCTACAGTATAAATGCAGATCCTTTATGTTTCTTACATCTCACATAGCTAAATCAAGAGGACTTTTTAAACCCAGGCTGAATCCCATAATAACAGGTTGGTATCTGACCAGAGGGGCAGATGACATTAGTGGCTTCTCTCTATCCTATCCTCATGAATGCACTTTGCTTGTTTAACCATTTATTATGTTTATCATCCCTCATCCACATAACAGCCCATTTGAGAGCTGTTTGATTCAGCTCTATTAGGAATTAGTCCCTTTCTCTCATGCTGCTAATAATAGCTATGGACGGAAAGTAATATCTTAAGAACCAGTGATTGTCTTAATAACTGCTTTTCAGTCTTTTCTGCAGTTGCCTTTTCTCTATATATATTTTGTCAGTTAAGAGCACAGCAAAGAATTAATTAACTGTTTTGAGCATCTTCTTAACACTGATATGAAACGAAATCTGTTAATAGCGAGGATTTATTTCCTCCTACATTATCTAAATGACCAAACCAGCACAGACTGATACTGAATGAGTATTTGTGACTATCCCCTTCTAATTAAGAGCAGAAAGCAGAAGTGCAAAGACACACAATTTTAAAATAACAAGGAAAAGATGATACTTTGTGGGATTTTTTTTTAACCTTGGAAATGGTTCTGTTTGGTTTTCATTGTGTAGCTACTGATTCCATTGACACTTAAACATTGGATCCTTGTTACCCTACTCCCAGCTCACTGGAGCCAATGTCTTCTGGTTAGTTTTGCATAATGGAGGGGAGCAAGAGATAGCTTCAAGGAATGCTTACCAAATGTTCCGATTTTGATAGAGAATTCACAGGGAAAATCCTCTCCTTCATCCCAAGAGAAGACATACCAAAAGTTGAAGTACTGTTATTGGTAGAAAGCATTCTTTTACTTTCAAGCAGCTACTCTTCTATTGTTGAATATTCTTGGGGTCTCTGGATTGTTCATGTAGAGTTTTCATTAGAGTCTAAAATTCCATGTGTGAACACACAAAAGTATATTTTTAAAGGAGGAAAGTATTTGGAAGCTAGAGTCTATTTGTCAATCTTTAATCGAGAAAACATTCCCAATGAAGTGCATAGGTATTTTGTCCAAGCAGAACTGACTAGGGACTGCAGGATTTTACCCTAAGTGGTGTGTTGTTGGGCTTTATGGTGGTTGTTTTTTTTTGTTTTGTTTTTGTAAAACCAACACAGACTTTATGTTACGGGTTGATAGAGGGAAACTAGAAGTGAGCATGGCACACAGGTACCCCAGTTGGAGGAGATAAACTTTAACATGAATCTTTCATACTCTGAGCAAATACAAAGGAATCCCCATAACTATTTTGAACTTTAAGTGAATATTACAGAATATATGTGGAAAACAATATATAAATCGGTAACTGTGACAAGGAATTCTATCCCTTTTTACGAATAGGCCAGAACTTGAGCTGGATGAAAAATTGATTTTTCAGGTTTGACAAGCAAACATAAAAATCAGAAAAAAATATTTGGTTCTGTTCCAAAAGCGTTTGGAATTTGTCAGGAAGTCTTTTTCAGGCCATTACAGGGCGTGTATCATGTCTTATAACCTTTAGCCCAGCAATTAGGGCTCTTCCATGGGATGTGGGAGATCTAGGTTTGAATCCTTACTGGGGAGCAAGGACTCGAATTTATCTTCCCATTTTCCTGGCTGAGCAGCTTAACCACCAGGCAAGAGGCTATTCTGAGGTGGATTGTTCATTGCTCTAAATCTCACCTGTAGAAGCTGTTCCACTTTGTATAAATACTTGATTATTCAGTAGGCCAAAGCAAAAGAGTAAGCATTACTTCATAGGCTGCTGATTAAGGCACTTAGCTGTGGAGTAGGAAACATAGATTTAAAAGACAAATAGTTTCTGCCTGATTTAGAGGCATTTGACCATATCTCCTATCTCCCTAATAAGTGCCTTAATCACTGGGCTATTGAGCTATTCTCACTCACTTTGGCCTACTGAATATTTAAGTATTTATACAAAATGGAAGATCATCAATAGGACAACTTCAGAGCAGAATAGCCTAGGGTTAAGACATTCACCTGGCAAGGGGCGGGGTGAAACTAAGTCCCTACTCTGATGGTTATATAAATATGTATACACTCCGGAACAGCTTCCACAGGAGAGACTGAGAGCAGCTTTCTCCCCCACTGTGATAGCTTAGTGGTTAGGCTGATCATCTCAAGGGAGACATCTGAGTTCAAGAGGCTGTTCCACAATAAGGATTCAAACCTGTTTTTCCCACATCGTAGGCTAGTGCCCTAACTATTGGGTTAAAGGGATGTGTGCATGTGCACACACACACACACACACACACACACACAGAGGAGTTTGCTGGCCTGGAAAAAAGGTTTTTCCCAGTTTGAAACTAATCATGTAAAATTTGCAAATACTTTACGGTTGCCCCAAAGTGCATTTTTTTAACTGAATACATTATTCATCCAAACAAAAAATTGCACAGCTCTAGCTAGCACATCCCTGTTCAAGAACTGACTTTTTAATACAGGTTAACATGGTTGGTCCTGTGCAGCATAGTAAAAAGGAGTTCTGGGGAGTGTAAGGTGTTGCAAGGCATTCTGGGAAGGAATATCAGGGAACAAACAAAGTGGCTTCATTTAAAAGAGTGAGACTTGGAGGGAGTAGGAAGTGTTGAGGCAAGGCTTTGATTGAAGTAAAATCTGGTGTGGGACTCTGTCATAAATATAAAGGGAAGGGTAAACCCCTTTGAAATCCCTCCTGGCCAGGGGAAAGCTCCTCTCACCTGTAAAGGGTTAAGAAGCTAAAGGTAACCTCGCTGGCACTTGACCAAAATGACCAATGAGGAGACAAGATACTTTCAAAAGCTGGGAGGAGGGAGAGAAACAAAGGGTCTGTGTCTGTCTGTAGTCGTCTTGGCCAGGGACAGAACAGGAATGGAGTCTTAGAACTTTTAGTAAGTAATCTAGCTAGGTATGTGTTAGATTATGATTTCTTTAAATGGCTGAGAAAAGAATTGTGCTGAATAGAATAACTATTTCTGTCTGTGTATCTTTTTTGTAACTTAAGGTTTTGCCTAGCGGGGTTCTCTATGTTTTTGAATCTAATTACCCTGTAAGATATCTACCATCCTGATTTTACAGGGGGGATTTCTTTATTTCTATTTACTTCTATTTTTTTATTAAAAGTCTTCTTGTAAAACACTGAATGCTTTTTCATTGTTCTCAGATCCAAGGGTCTGGGTCTGTAGTCACCTAGGCAAATTGGTGAGGCTTTTTACCAAACCTTGTCCAGGAAGTGGGGTGCAAGGTTTTGGGAAGTATTTTGGGGGGAAGGACGCGTCCAAACAGCTCTTCCCCAGTAACCAGTATTAGTTTGGTGGTGGTAGCGGCCAGTCCAAGGATAACGGGTGTAATATTTTGTACCTTGGGGAAGTTTTGACCTAAGCTGGTAAAGATAAGCTTAGGAGGTTTTTCATGCAGGTCCCCACATCTGTACCCTAGAGTTCAGAGTGGGGGAGGAACCTTGACAGACTCCCTGCTAAGGGAGCAGGGAAAGGAGTAGCAGCAGTGGTGCTAAGCAAGCAGGTGTGGGTGCCAGAACCTCTGAGAAATAGCCTAGGAGGGCTGAGCTGAAATAATCTGTGAAGATACTAAAAAAACCCTGTAAATAATTATTCTCCATACATCTGAAAGCTGGACAATGAAACAATCATTCCCCCCCCCCAATGATATGCTGTTAAAGGCGTACTCCTCTTAATCATCCATGGCCTTTCCACCCTTTGGCGGCCACAGGCTTTGGGATAATAGGCACTGTGGGGAGCAGTCCTTAAAAACAAAGCTGAGGGCTTGAGGTGGAATGCAGACAGCCCCTTTGTGACGTAGTGTCCCAGGGCCTGTAGAGGGCACAGGCCACACTACAGTGCATGGTGGTGCTGTGGAGCTTATATGGCTGAAGGGGGAAGAGCATCCTGAGCTCTTCTCAGAAGAGTAAAGGAGAATTTAACTGTTTAGACTGAGGAGGCTGAAGGATGGTTGTTAGAGCTCTGCACCAAGTGTGAAAGCTGTGGTCGAAGGAGGGCTAATCACATGTGGTGAGTGTACATTAACATTGAGTTAATGTAGTCACTGAAGGGGAGTGGATGGCTCAGGAAATTTCATCTTTAAGCAACAAATTTAAATCCAAACCAGACTGACAATGAATCAGACTTGTTAGAGTGGGTGATGTAGAATGAGCTGAAGACAGATAGTGAACAAGTGTACACACTTCAAAACCACCTAATAAACAATGGCCCTCATAAGAGCAACATGACTGTTGCCATCCATTCCCCCCACCTTTCCATCTTCACAGAATTTCTGCAGATGAAGTTCATGGAGTGTCAAGGCTCAGGATGAATAGCAAAATCTCAGTCCTGAATACAGAAATCATGAACTATACAACAATCATAGAACACATGTATCTTTTTGACATAACCAGCGTATGTTTAAACAGCTTAGTTTCGGCAGTTCAGATTCCACAAATAAACACCATAATTTCTCAAATACCTCCTACTGATGATATATCTACACTCCAATCAGGAGGTGTCCCTCAGCCCATGACCGTGGATACATACTTGAGTGGCCACCATGCATGCTGCCATGGCTTCACTGCTATTGTTTCTCAAGCTAGCTTTGATTTAGCTACATCATAACTAGCTTGGGTATGTCTATATGTGCTAGGATCACATCTGAGTGCAGTGTAGACATACATTAAAACAATATGTGTACCCTTAAAATTAAGTTACCTAAAGAAATGGCTGATCTTAGATTCTGACAAGGGTTAGGAAATAATTAGGACAGGATATTCAACTATTTGACTGGATAATGATAGACCTGGAAAGTTGCACATGAATCAGGTCATCAGATGGCATAAATAACCATACCCACTCACTGTTGGGGATGCACTGATTTACTCCAGCTGATGCTCTGGCGCATCAGATAATTTTAATATCCTTCTGTGATAGAAGCCTAGAGATACTTTTTCCAAAAAAGGAAGAGTTTATTTTTATCAAGAACATGTATATTGTTTCTAAAGTGAATGATTGCCAAAGTATAATTTAGTTGTCAGTATTTCTTCAAATAGATGGAACACAAGTAGGTTGGGTATCTCTGGATAAGCCATGTGTATCCAGACAACATGCCTGTTATTATCCATATATTCCAAAAAGAAAAGCCTGGAAGAAGACCCAGATGACTTCAGCTTTTTCTGAAAATAATTTGCTGTCTCATAAATGATGTATCATAGGGTCAGATTCTGATTCCTTTACTCACTTTGGGTAGGATTTAAGTAACATATCTTTTTCATATTTAATAGTATCAGAATTTGGCCTATAAAAGACACAGGGGTGGAAATGACCAGATGAATTATCTAGTATGTTATCTATTATCCTATACGTTGGCCTTTTGAGACCTCTAGAATACACTGGAACTTACAGTTTACCTGGTAGCCAGTTTACTTTGCCTTTAGACTCTAACAGTGAGGTAGCTATATCCTAGCATCATATTTTATTGAAGAAAAGCTGTCTCAAGAACTTAAAAGAAGGCCACTTCAATATCTTGTTTTGTCAAAATATACAATAAGCATCAATAAATTATATAACACTATAAATAACTTGAGTTATGGGATGGGAATTGTCATAATACAAGGAACAGTAAAGAGGGCTTGCTCCCAAGTAGGTGCTTTGGAAGAAGTGGTCAGTTCCTCATTAGCCATTACTCTATTCTTGTTTCTTATTTTATGTGCTGTTCATGGAAGATTCCTGGCTTTTATCTATCGATGGTTGTGTGTCACTGATGATGTTTCTGTGGAATACGCCACACGCCAATTGTTTTACATGGTGTGGGTTAGTACCTGGTTTTATTAAGAAACATATTTTCCTCTTTATTGCTGCTCTTTCAAGTAATCTATTTTTTTCATTCAGAGAGTGATATGTGGGGCCCTTAATGGCAAACACTCAAAGTAGATGCACCTCAGTAGTATAGGAATCACTTAGGCAATTATTTCTTGTAATAATAGACTTGTTTAGTGTAGTACATCTGAGCTGTTTCCAGCTCCTTCTAAAACTAGCCTGGCTTTTGGATGGATATAACGGCTAAAAATAAGCCTAATTCCTTTAAACAAGAATTTCACCTGCCAAAATTGTGTCTGTGTTAGGAACTGGTGCCATTTGTATGTGTATCTTTATCAACTTGACCGAAGACAATTACATTTTGAATTATAAAGTCTCCAAAGATAAATTAAAATGGAACATTCAAGTCAATTAATGTCTGGAGTCTGTCTCATCAATAAAGAAAAATGTGAACGGTTTGCCCTCACATTGTCTGAGGTTAGTGGAAAGGTACTAGCTGTCAGAATATGAAAGGAGGCCACAATATGTAGCTAGCTGGATTGGTAAAAGACACACAAAAGAGTAATTTAAATCAAAGATGTCACAAAGGTTCTTTTTTAAATTTGGTGTTTGAAATATTAGAGTGGCTATTCACTTCCATGGGGGTGGGGGAGGGCACATTAAGAGTTGGACTCAGGAGACTCTGGGATTTCAAAATCTTTTAAGAAATGTATCGTTAGAGTTTGATGCCATCAGATGTGTGTTTTCAGAAAAAAATGAGGGATAGCTATCTCTATGTACTACTAATTATTTCTGTCTCTCCAAGTACTTATATGATCCCCATTACCAAGTATCTGAATGCCTCAGTGTTTAATGTATTTATCCTCAAAACACCCCAGTAAAGTAGGGAAGTAATATTACCCCATGGTACAGATGAGGAAGTGAGGCAGAAAGAGGCTTAATGACTTGCCAAAGGAAAAACAAATTCTGGGAAGAAGCAAGGGGTAGGGGTGAAAGTTTGCTCTGCACAAAACTATTTCTAATGTTAAAGTTTGCATTTGGTTTCTAGTCACTCTAAAGTAATCTCAATGGAGATTATGTGGCAAGGACTATTGTTTCCATGCTCTGGAATTGTACATTTCAATAATGTATTCACCTCTCTCTCTCTCTCTCTCTCTCTCTCTCTCCCTCTCTCCCCCTACCTGAAGAGATATAGAAATAATGGGTGATTGGTTTATGCCATGAATCCAGAATGCACTGCCCATAGTTTGAGGAGTAAATATATTTATTATGGGCAAATCGGTCTCCTTGTTCCTGTATGAGCTGTACTGCTGGGAATGGAGGGGGAGAGGAACTTAAAAAGTGATACAGAGGGGCTGATCAGCTGTGTGGAGGCCCTGGGTGTGCAAATTTTTCAATCAAAGCTACCTGGTTTTGAGCGAGAATAGATTTCTCATTAAATTTTTGCAGGCTTCTATGATGAAAATAGCCATTGATCCAAACTGCAGATAAAGAAATGCTGGCATGGATGTTGCTAAAGGAAATGGAAACTCATTCCATGTAAAACTGGAGTAAAAATGTGGATTTTGAAGAATTCTTACTTAAATCCATGTAACAGTGTGTGCTTGACAACCTTGTTATTTTTCTTTTCATTATATCATAATGAGGTTGTCAGGCTGTCAGCTAAGTAAACAGAGTGGCTGCAACAACCTCTCTCTAAACAGACAAGAGATGTTGTAAAAGGCATGATCAAGAAGGCTTTGGGTAATAAAATTATCCTCTTAGCTACGAGGCCAAATTCTGCTCTTATTGATACCATGGTAATTCCAGCGATGCTACAGTGTAATCCACCATCCACACTAAAGTCAATGGAAAGACTTCCACTGACTTCAGTGGGTTTTGGATTAGACCCTTGTGGTAGTATCTTGATGTAACTGGGAGCAGAGTTTGGCACATGATCTCTGTTAACTCTTTTGCTCTGATCGTCTGTATTTTTCATGTTGCCAAGTGTTTCTTTAGCTCCAGATATCTGAAGATCCTTTGTATTCTTGCTCTGGAGGTTCAGCAGATTTGGTGGGCTTGGGGAGACTCTCTGCAAAATAATGTTGTGGGGTTTTATTATTATGTGATTATGGATAAAGGGAAGAGATAATGTATGCTGTTTTGATAAGCACACTACTCTTTTAAAACAGCAATGTTTTTTAGGAATATGGCTACATTTTCCCCTACATTTAAGCATTGTTCATTTACTTAAATACTTCCTCCTCCTCGCTCTCTGTGTTTCAGAAGATAACAAAGGCTATCAATCAACTGGAACTGTGCTGATGTTTCCATGGCAGTTTAGTAATTAGGTTTGTTCACCAGGGGTTGAGATGAGTCCAATAAACTCCTTTGTACAATTCTTTAAGACAGAATTCAGAGTAACAGCCGTGTTAGTCTGTATTCGCAAAAAGAAAAGGAGTACTTGTGGCACCTTAGAGACTAACCAATTTATTTGAGCATGAGCTTTCGTGAGCTACAGCTCACTTCATCGCATCCGATGAAGTGAGCTGTAGCTCACGAAAGCTCATGCTCAAATAAATTGGTTAGTCTCTAAGGTGCCACAAGTACTCCTTTTCTTTTTAAGACAGAATATTACCCTGTGTTGCCAGGCTATGAATAAAGTACAACTCTTCAAACCTAGGACACTTATTCTCTCCTGGATAAAAAATGCTTAAGTCTTAAATGCTTTTATTCTATTCAGCTAGATTTCCAAGGATTCATTTTTGGAGATGGATTTAAAAGCTCATCTCTAAACTGAGAGTGATAGACATGTTCATAACCTCCCTCCCGCCATGTGGCATAATCTATTTAGCCACAGCAGGATAGTCTTGGTTTCCCAAAGTTATTAGCTCAGCTAGGATATTCACATAATTCACTAAAAAGTTGAGATTCCCTAACTGTTTCAGGTCTGCTTCAGTTGTTTTCATACTGCTGTCAACAACAAGAGTTGCTGCATGACATTGCACAAGCAAAAGTTACTTCAGGAAGTTGGCCTGAACAATGAGTAAGAGTCTCTTCAGATGCATGGTACATATGGAAATCTCAACCTTAAGCCATTGTGTGCATCTTTCAGCTGATTTGGAGGCCTAAGTGTAAAATCCATCCCACATGCATGTCATGTAGGACTGTGATGCAAATAAAATATACTACCCATCCACTGTTCTTTCCTTCAGCCAGAGCACCCAGTGTATTCTGTCTTCTCCATATCCTTCATTCCTTTCTTTCCACCTACTTGATTCTAAATTATTTAGGTGCCATGGATTACATTAAATAATAGGTAATAATTGTCCTTTCATGATTGTAAACTGTAATAAGTGTTATTTATTAAAAAGTAATGGAGGCTTACAAACATTCTTGCATGCATTTTGTTGGATTACGTGTTTCTGCCACTGAAAAGAAACACACGAGATCCTGGAAATATCAGATAGCATAAATTCAATCCTCTATGCTTATCATTTTAGATAGTCACTTTATGAAGTGGCTGTAAAGCTACATGAATGAAAAAGAGATCTAAATGGCAGATGCATAAGTACATAGAATACTGGATATACTAGGGATATGTATTATATTTTGAAAAAAAATTATATATGTGTAGAAAAAAGCATAAAATTTATTTTAGTAAAATACAATAATGGAGATTTTATACAGAGTAAATTATGGGGGAACAGAAACCTAGAGCTTTTCATTTAAAAATCATAAGCCAAAGGTCACAAATTTGGTTCAAATTGTAATTTTGTCATCTCTGTTAGAAAATACAGTTTTTTCTTGGGAAGCAGAGAAGGGAAGGGAGTGAAATGTTGCCCTTACTCAAGCAGTATCTATTTTTTTACCTGTGAAAACTACTTTTCATTTTCAAATGCACACACAAAATCACACACACGAGGCTTCACTTTTACACTTTTGACAACAGTTAAAATGTGCACAGTGAAAAACTATAGGGAATAAGAGGTCTCACTCCATTATATGCCTTTCAACACTTTTATGCTCAGAACTATTAAGGAGTTTCACACCATTTTGACTCATCTCTGTTTATCTTTTTTTAACCAAAAATTACATGAGGAATGGTTTTACCTGCAGTGTCACTAAAGTAATTGTATGTGAACTTTGGGTGCATCCAAGTGGTAAAATGGAGTGTTGCTTTGACAACCAGCACCTCATTTAGCTTTAGCTTTGTGTAGATGGCGTGACGTTTCTCTTGCAACCTGTTTGGCTGTTAAAAACACAGCCGTGAATCCAACGGGTCTCTATGCAAACCATGAGTTTAAGGAGGAGGGAAGAAGTCAGGAATCACTTCCTTTATAGAAAAATACCTAGATTGCTCCTCAGTGATAGATATAGTGCTGTGCAAATTATCAATTTTTTTGGCTTGTTGATTGAATTGATTTTTTTTCCAGTTTTCTTGGACAACCAAAACCAAACAAAGAAAATCATCTTGGATCTAACAAAACATGTTGTTTGACCTGAAATTGAACATTTTGTTTTGCTTTTGGGGCATTTTTAACCACTGCAGTTTATTAAAAACAAAGGAAATTTGGAAATGATGTTCACAAAGCCAAAGGGGGAAATACGTGCTGGCTCCCTTCCTGGGGGCTAGAGCACTCACATGCTACATGGGACTCAAGTCCACTCTGCCTGATTTAGCTGGGCTTTGAACTTCTGTCTCCTACACAGCAGATGAGTGCCCTAACCACTGGGCAAGAAGGTATGTCTCGCTCAGTATCTTCAGTTGATGCTTCACTTTGCTTAAATACTCGAATATTCATTGAGGGAGAGAGTGTGACACTCTAAGGCAGGGGTGGCCAAACTGTGGCTCTTTTACAGTTAAAGTGCAGCTCACATGTCCCCCACATCCCCCTATTCTCTGAGTAGCAGACTGGGAGGGGAGCTCAGGATCTCTGTCTTGCAGTGGGGTTGGGGCTTATGTCCAACAGGGAGAGGGGGCTGGGGGCTTCAGCCAGGCATGGCGCACTTGCCAGGGCTTCAGCAGGAATGTGGCTGAAGCCCTGAGCCCTGGCTCCCAGCAGGCTCTCGAACTTCTGAAGATTATCGTATGTGGCTCGGAGGGCCAGTAAGTTTGGCCACCCATTTACTAAGGCGGTAAGCATATTCCCCGGGGGAGAGGGAGGACCAGGGTTCTACTCCCTGCTCCAGTGAATATTTATGTATTTTATACAAATACAGCTTCAACAGAAGAGTTTGAGAGAGCCCCACCCCCAGAATATGCTGCTACAGCCCAGTACTTAGGGCACTCACCTAGGAGAGGTGAGACCCAAATTCAGATCCCTTCACCAAATCAGGCAGAGTGGAGACTTGAACCTGGGTCTTCCCCATCCTAGGTGAGTGCTCCAGTCACTAAGGTATAAAAGCACCTTTTTCTCCTTCTTTGTAAATGGTACCGAAGTCCCCTTATGAATCTAACCCAAATTTTTTATTGTATTTTATTTTTGGCTGGAAATATTCAGATAATTTGACACAAATTCATGGTAGACTTGAAAGTTCATTTTTTGGTGAATAAACAATTAGTCTGATTTTTTTTTCCCAGCTCTAATTTAATAGCCAAGCTCAAAGATCAGTTTTCTGTGGGAACCATAATTTCCTTAATACAAAAATGATGCTGACTAGCGTAGGCTGTGAATATCACCAACAGGCTAAGAAGCAAATTGTTGAGAGGGTCTAGAAATTGCGTTTAATGTAATATCCTTACCATCATCCATGGCATCTCTGTAGAGATATTAAAAGATGCTACTTTTGGAACAGCACCAATGGAAATCAACAACCAAACAGAGAGGGGTCAGCAGAGAAAGAAATTGAGGGAATAAGTGAAAATTACACTTCTGATGTTGCTAAAGAGATGATAGATAGATAATCTCTGCACACCGTATTTTTATGCAGACATCTGACAAATCCCTGAAGTATTCCTACCGGAATTGTCTTTCTCTTGCTCTGTCACTTTTTTTTTTTTTCCGTTCTTATTGCATGCTGTTTTTAAAGAATTGTTTATCACATAGTTCTATTTCTTACATCTGTTTGAAAATGTTCTCCTTTCGTTTGGAGTCACCTGTATGTAATGGCAGCAGGATTTAGGTGATGTTTGGACTCATTAGCCCTTGATGGTTTCTCTACACTGGAAAATGTGGACTAGGCTCAAAGGCCTCCTCTAGGAGTCCTCAGTGTCCTGCACAGTCATCCCAGGTAAGGAGCAATGGAGAAGTCCTCCGAGCAGGCTAGAGTGGCTGTAGGGGACACAGCCAATCAGGGCCCAGGAGGGCCCTATAAAAAGGAGCTGCAGAACAGAGCAGCAGTTAGTTGCTGCTTGGAGCTGAACAAGAAAGGACTGTGTGCCTGCCTGGCTGGAAGAATAGCAGGACCACAGACAGCTTAGTGTGGACAGGGGCTGGGGGAGTGAGAGGCTGCTGGCTGGCTGCTAGGACTGAGCCAAAGACAGTCTGCTGGCAGGGATAAGGGGAGCTCCTGGCTGGCTGCTGGGACTGAGTAAGGACTGATCCCAGGCAGGGCTGTAGGAAGATAAAGGGAGGAAGCCCTGGGATTTGGCCCCATACCAGGGCCACAATGACTTAAAGACTGAGCCCAGGGAGGGCTAGAGAGGTACTGAGATAGGCCCTGGAGGACTGTATACCCTGGAAGGGGTCTATTCTAATTCACATGCAGACTTGTGAGGCCAAAGGGTTGAAACACTGAAAACAACATCTGAGAACCACTGAAAGGGGTCACCAGAACTGAAAGAATGCAGACACACCGACCTAGAGGGGGTGCTTGTGAGAGGTGGGTACTGAACCCAAAAGATGAGGTTAACTAATATAATAACATTAATAACACTCATTGTAGACTGGGAATGTCCTGGATCCTAGAGATAACCACAGCCAGCTGATGCTAGGATAAACATGACAGCCGCTGATTACACAGAACTGTAGGCTGTATTTAATGCAATATAGTTTTTCCAGTGTAGGCAAGAGTTGTGAGGCTGAAGGACTGGTCACATCACAGAGGTGATGGTTAATTGTTTGATGGTAATGCTGGTCTTTGAGGAGACTGTATATTCTGCCTTTCTAACCAGTGAATAAATGGAGAGTCAGGGCTGCCAAAGTGGTAAGAAATTTGGAGAGGTCTGGAGATTCGGTTTGTTTCTGATAAAATCAGAAAGTTCTACTGCTTAGCTCCAAACCATAGCAATCCCCACCCCTTCTTCCACCCACTACAGTGAAGCAGTTCTTCCTCTTTCTTCCTATCCAAACAGTGTGATGCTTCTTCGCTCTTCCTGCCCCTAAAAGAGCATATAACTATTGAAGAGTGAGCTAGAAAGTAGAAGAGCTCAAAATGAAAGCTGGGCTGTATTCAAGCTCAGCAAGCCTGCATGCCACCATAAGGAGAATGAAAACATGGAGATCGCTTTTGATTCATGAAAACAGATGCACAGATGTTCAACCTACAGAATTGCTATGGAGACTTTGAATTCCTTGTGCCATGCTGTCAAACCTTTAGAAATGTAAATGGGCCAGCTATTTTAGCCATACAAACAACACAGCTCCTGTTAGGTTGGTGAATATGCATGCCTTTAAAAATGAGGCACCTACCCACAGCCTATAATTTTCCTGTGGATTGATCTATGAGCATTAATGCTAATCTTAATAACCCTGCTGGTATATGTTTGCTGTGAATTAAATACCAGGGACTGCCCATCTGAAGTAATTTTGTTGTGATTCATTTAAAACCTAAAGCTGGAAGATTGCTCTAGAATGTACAAAAGTGTTCCTTTTTTGAAACAAGTAATTATTTTTAATAAGTGGTCAGTTTTGCATTCTACATGACTAATGATCATGATATAAACTCTGTGTGTGATGCCTACCTCATATATAGTGCTTTTATCTGTATATCTCCAAGAACTTTATCGAGGCGGTCAAGTACTGAGATATGTTATCTATATCTTTTCTATCTGTGATACTACAAGCCTGCTGTCATAACCCTGTCTCCCTGATGGTTGGTCAAATCAGCAAAATTATTCACAAATATACCTCGACAGCTGACAGGCAAACATTTGTTGTATACATTATTCATGAGTAGTGTTGGACTAATCTGAATGATTAGTTCTCTTTTCTGTCTCTGGATAGAATTTATAATTTCTGGATTTACTGCATGATAGTTATTAATCAGGTGATTCTGTATATCAAGGCGCAGATTGGCACAGAAGCCCAATAGATGCCTGCTAAACTAAATGAGAACTAGCGATGGGTCTGTGCAATGAAGTTTAGATCATGAACCTGATATAGATTTGGATTTTTCCCAAGCTAGTTAATGGAACCAAATCAGAAATCTGAGCACTGTCTACCCTCATTATGCAGCATGATAAAATCCTGTTCTGAATATTTAGGGCCTGATGCTGCTCCCATCAAAATTAGTGGTGGTTTTGCTACTGATTTCAGTGAGTGATGATGGAGACCCTTACTTCTGATAAACTAGTCTTGCTTGTAATCTCAAAATTCCATATTATTTCATCGTTATGTATGCTTGTGGGACTAAACTGAAATATGTCAGGGAGAAGACAGGAAGATAATGCTTTGAAAAACATTTAGTGATTTAAGAAAGTCTCAGAAATGTTCACATATGGATTTATTTTTACTCAATTAGTCACCAGAAGATTTTTAAAACTACACTGAAATTTAGACTGGACAGAGGGGCTCTGAGGTTTGTATTGACATACATTTTGGAATTCACTTTTAGCTTCTGTACTTGAAAGTATTATTGTTACTGTTTTAACATATTAATCTTTATTGATTTGTATATGCATCTGTTGGGCTGGTAGAATCCTTGGGCCAAATTCAAATGAGATGTTAATAGGATATAAATTAGACTTTTACACCAACTGAACCTGCTATGCATTCAGTAAGACTTCCTTAGAGCTACTTGAACCCACTCCAGTGTTGTGCAAGGCAGTCTAACTGCTTGTCTACATGGCCCCGCAGTGCAGACTACAAGGGTAACATACAATGCAACTTTTTAATGCAAGTTGCAACTGCCCTCTGTAGACCCTGTGTCAAGGTTCCTTCCCCACTCTGAATTCTAGGGTACAGATGTGGGGACCTGCATGAAAACCTCCTAAGCTTACTTTTACCAGCTTAGGTTAAAACTTCCCCAAGGTACAAACTATTTTACCTTTTGCTCTTGGACTTCCGCTGCCACCACCAAACGTTAAACAGGGATATAATTTGGAAAGAGCCCGTTTGGAAACGTCTTTCCCCCCAAAATCCTCCCAAGCCCTACACCCCCCTTCCTGGGGGAGGTTTGATAAAAATCCTCACCAATTTGCATAGGTGACCACAGACCCAAACCCTTGGATCTTAAGAACAATGAAAAAGCAATCAGATTCTTTAAAAGAATTTTAATAGAAGAAAAAGTAAAAAGAATCACCTCTGTAAACTCAGGATGGTAAATACCTTACAGGGTAATCAGATTCAAAACATAGAGAATCCCTGTTTGTTGGGTCATCTGATTAACTATGGGTAACTTTAGAAGCATTTCAATCGAAGCTAGTCCCTTAGTGAAAATGTTTCTCAAAGAAAATTCCATAACAGATGAGAGTCCTAACGATGCACATAGTTTGTTTTTTTGGTCTAATTCCTCATCACAGTATGTTTGAATGTCAATTTTCAGTTAGACAAAATGAAAATTATATCCTTAAGCAAACAATGGGGGATTCTGCTGGTATGACTTTTAGGGTCAATCATCTCATTAGCAGTCAGCTTTTACAACTGCATGTTATTTATAGGAGACAGACTTACAAGCTGTTAAACTAAACAGCAAATTAAATTGTCCGTGAGCGGTTGTCATCTGATAGAAATTTCCCTGGGGTAACAAGATGCTGCTTCTCACTGGAAAGTTTCTCAAAGATTTAATATGTTTTAATATGATTTTGTGCCAGGATAACCTTTATAGGAAACAGTTATCTTTATTATGACAAAACTGTGCCATCACTGTAAACAGCTCTAGATGCACAGCAAAAAAATCAAGTCACAATCCACATGCCCTATTATAATGAATGCTCATAGGCATCTCTCTATCTCCTAATTGTTTCCAATCAAATTTAAAATACCTTAAATAGAGAAGTAGTCCATTAGGGAATTTGCGTTCTCCTCTAACTAGCAGATTTTATTTCATAATAACAGTAGTTCTTATTTATTAAAATCTAAGAGTATGGCCAAGGTTTAGGAATGGTTTCTACATCTATATTCTACATAGAAAATGAGTGCATCACTTTAAGTATATTATCAGTACGGCTATGATATAAAAGCTGTCTTGTGGTTGCGTTAAATCTTATATGCCACCCTATCAATGACTATGATAACTGGGTACACACCATTAACAATGTTGTTCCTAATCAAGTGCAAATTTAGTCTCTGATTCAGCAAAGAATTTAAGAACATGTCTAACTTTAAGCATGTGATCACTCTCATTGACATTAGTGGACTACTCATATGCCAAAGTGCTTTAATAGATCAGGGTCTGACATTTAGGCCTGTGTCTCTGTAGCTGCTGCACATCCCTCTGTATTGTAATACTCTCTGCACAAAAAGCTTTATTAAAAAATGTGTGCTTGATTTGCTAACAGGTAAGTAATTTCAAAATATTGCTGCATGGTGTACCATCTTATTGTATTTTGTCATATTTGTTAATTTCTCTTGTTCTTATAAAAGCAATGCAGTCCAGTTACCATGTTCTAATACATTAGCTAGGCAGCTAAAAATACAACATGACTACAGCTATGCAGATACATGATTTTTCCAGTTCAGTGGCCAAACCAATTTGTATTAAAAAAAAAAAAGAGGGGGGGGCATTTTGGGTCAATCTAAATGCTCTTTAAAACTCAAAACAAAATGTTTTTGTTTAGTTTTTGCGTTTTCAATTAAAAAAAACATTTTTTGTTACAAAATTGAAATACAATTTGAAAAAAAGTCATTTTGAGCAGTACTGTTTCATTTTGATATTTTCTAATCCCCCCACACCTTTTTTGGAATTGGGGGTTTCAACCAAAAATAATAAAATTCAACACAAATTCACAAATCATTTTGGTAGACCTGAATCTGCATTTTTTTTTTGACACATGCTTTATCCCAAAAAATTCACCTTTCTACACATGGTCTGATGAGCTAAATGCTAATCTCCAAGTACTTAAGATGGTCTCTTCTGTTGTTGTTTTATCTCTGAATGTTTGGTCTGACTCCTTACTCTGTACTAAATGTAAAAATTGTTATGCAGAATACTAGAAAGTTGCTTCCAGGCTTCACAATCCATCTGAGAGTCAATTGTTCCTGGAGAGTTATAGAAAAGTATCAGATTAAATGTTCCTCTAGGTTCAACAAATGCCTAGTGTATATGTGAGGCATTGATACAAAATGAACAAGCACTCTGAATTATTACATTCACATGTAATATTTGGCTTTTTAAATAGTAACACTATATTTCATGCATCACAGAAAACAAATGGTGCTTTGTCAAGATGTCCATATCATAGTCCAATAAAGGTGGCAAAGCATGTGTTATGTACTTCCTTTGCAACCTTAGGCATGGCCAGGTTAACTTCACAACCATGTAGTCAATAGTTTGAGAATTTGGTCACTAAAAGGCACATAAAAACTGAGTACCAATTTAAGCAAGCAGACTTGACATTGGTGCACAATAACTCAAAATTATCCATTGTACTTCTAAAGGATATGTAACGTTCTATAAAATCCATTTCTACTTTCACTAATACATCACACAAAACAAACACTATACACTAAACACTCATAAATCCTGTAATGAGTTCATATTAGAAAAAGTACTACATTTAATAACAGTTTAGGACTAGTGGGAAAATGAATTGTTCAATAGAAAAGAGCACAATGGAAGATAGTGTTTAATGCATGTGAAATTACTTAGTTAAAAGAGATGTAGTTTTCTGTCCTACAGAATGTGTTGTCACAAATTCTCAGTGTTAAGCTTCAGAACTCAAATCCACCAAAGTAAGGACTTCTATGACAGGTTAAGCATAAAATGCTGACAACATAGCTTTGCCCCGGATTAAGTCACTTATGCTTGAGTGACGACTAGTTTCTACTGCTATTAGAACCTCAGAGACAATGGAAGAGTGAATGGGTTTATATTTAGCACAATATTTATCCCCTTGCATCATCGGCAGAACTGCCTGCTGAGTCCCACTGCAGAATTTTTGTTATAGATGGTGGTGTATGAGGCAGAAGGAACACAGCTGGACTTGCAGAGCGCAGACTGAGTTTGATGCATTGGGTGTGGGAGAATTATTTTTATATGCAAACTGTACCATTTTTATATGATAAATGCTAATGATGGAGGATAAATACTGCATCCCATGATCTCAGCTTTCCAACTAGTACCACACTTTGATATGCAGAACCAGGAAAAAAGGAAATAACAGGAGAATATGATAGGGACATAACTGTCTACAAATAATTGACTAGCAAGAATCCCTGTTGTGTTATTGACTGTGGCTGAAAATGGCATAATAAGGAGCAATAATGTGAAACGACTGTATGAAAAGAAATATTTAAGTCAGGCATTAAGAAAAAGCCCCTAACAATAAGGGAAATCAAGCAATGGCAGCATAAAGCTAGGGAGATATTTGAGGTACTGCTACTAAAGGTGTTCTGCAGTATAATTCTAATTGACAAGTGACTCTAAAAATGGCAGGTTCTCACCCATCTGATCTGTTCTATTTATATAGTCACATTTGCTGATTTGGAGTGAAAACTTGCTTTTATACAACTGTTTTCTTACTGGCACTGCAAAGCAGTGAGAGGAGAATGAGCACAATTTTACTGGGACTCAAACATAATCAGTGGGATTGTTTACTAAGATCCAATTGCACAATGTTTGGTTTTGGTGAAATATGAGGCAGATGTTCTGATTTAAGGCTAAATTTGCAAGGTTAGCTGTTAGACAATGCATCATTCTGTTTGTAATGTAAAGTAACAGTTATTTTCACAGAGTTACTTTTCAGAGAGAGCCAACCTTTAAAAAGTATAACATCAAGTGGAAAGAGGATATTGAACATAATTAGAAATGGAATGAGTCATAAAGTTTGGATCCAGTCTTTGAGAAGGCTGGGGTGTTCAGATCCGGGGTTTTGTTTCTAGGCATAGTTAAATATGTGGAAAGGCTAACATTGGGGGAAATTCTGTACTGTGTATAATTGGGGGTCAATGTAATATCAATGTCATGCCTTTATCTTAATAGGATGATTCTGAGCGTTGGAAACTGTGACAAAGTTCTGCTGATGTCAATCCAGAACTCCTAAATAATTCCCCCTAATGTGGGGTAAGGGTAATATTGGAAGGAAATCACTATGAAGATTATCTTTTGGAATTCTTCCCCAATCATTCCGTCAGGGGCTAGAGGGGTTTCTTCCTTGAAAATACTCTACAAGACCGTCCCTTCCAAAACTGAGGAATCACCATTCTTCCAGGTGAATCTGTGGAAAACCAGGGTCATTGGACCCATTCAACCAGGGGCTCCTCCAGTGATGGCTGTTCCTCATCACTTTCCCCACTAATTAACCTCCTAATCTGCTCACCACTACACTCTGTCTTACTGTGTCTTCTCCAGCACAGAGCCTGGACCAGCGGAGACCCCTCTGTGGGGTACAGAGAAGGGCTGGATGGTACCACAAGAAGCACTCCCTTCTGAGCAGGATGGGTGAAAACTTGTGTCCAAAGTGTCCCCTCCTCATGAATTCTGGGAGGAAGATGATTCTACTGTGGGAACTTATACAGCCTGGGGAGAACTCTGTTAAATTATTAGGATTTCATGGGGGGAGGTGCTTTTTTTTTTTTTTTTTTTTTTTTGCTACTCTGAGATTTGTGTTTGGTTGCTGTAGAAACAGCTTGTTTGATTTTGGGGGAAAAAATGTTCTCTCTCTCTCTCTCTCTCTCTCTCTCTCTCTGGTCGCAGGAGATATAATTTTGTGAAGCCCCCTCCTGGGAAATATCCATTTCAAGTTGGAAACTGTAAGTAGACAAATCCTTACAGCAGAAATACTGCAGCAAGGAATTACTCATGGCTTACCCTACAGTAGGAAGTGTGATACAGGAAAAAAAAATGTAGTGTATTCTTGTTTCCTGGAAAACCTGAAGGAAGAGTATTTTATAAACTAGGATGGGAACTTTAAGAAATGTTTGAGTCACTCTATTCTTCTGATTAATGATTCTTCAGTGGTCACCATTAAGTCAAAATTTGCAGCAGAGCAACATCCAAATTTCCACTATTGTTTCCCATTCCACGTAGGGGTCTTTTTACTTCTTTTTAACAGATGTTCTTGTTTACTTAGAACTTTTTTTTTTAAAGTTCCACAGTACTTTAGAATTTAGTTTAAGTTTTCTCTCTCTCTCCTTCCCCTCCCCAATTTGTACTAGCTCCTATTACACCAAGTCAATACTTGAGGCTTACTTATGAACCACAAGAAATCCATTATATGCCGTATGCTGCAACCTTTAACATTGTAGTATATTGTACACATTTAGCTTAGTTTATTTTAAAATAATCGATATCACCTGCTGGCTTTGGTACCATTTCCCCAGACAGTCACTAGAATTTCAGCTAAGAAAAGGAGTATCTAGTCACTGCATGGATCCTGCTTTCAGAACTAAAGGCAATTCCAGAACAATCAGCTTATGTACACTTTAAGACACTGAATGCATAAGTATTTTAAGAGATTGCCAGAGCAGAAATACTAAAATAATTACACATTAAGCGTCCATTATTTTAAAGGCTTACTTTGTGCACTGTATTTTAAACTTTCCAATATTCCTTTGTTCTTTTTAGGCCTTCATTTCTGTGTGTCAATTGTGATCTTCATTAGCAGGCTCTTTCCTGCCTTTTTCAGATCATTAAGAGATATGTTAAGTGTGTGTCAACTCTAAAAAGTGACTCTGTGAACAGGGTGGTGTGGGGCTCCATACTTATTGTTCCTTTATGAATCTCCATTGGATGTGCTCGGCTGACATGTAAAGAGATGTCTGCCTGCCACCCCTGAAAACTTAGGCTGTGCCCGGACAGTCAAGCAGGGTTCTTTCCATCTCTGGCATTTTCACCAGTTATAAAGGTTCTACATGTCAGATTAGTCTCTTAATGACACCTGTGCAACCATGGAATGACACAGGTATAACTGATTGGAACCTAGTAAACCATTTTGATGATATACTATCATGAATACACTCCAGCTCACTCTCAACTGTTTTGGCTCTGAAGGGTAATAGGAATAAATTTTTATCACTAATCATACATGACTGTACACAGGAAATAGATGTGTTAAGGAAGATGGTGTCATTTTATCAAGCCATTTTCCAGTGCACAGTTACACTTTAAATAAGAGCTGACAGAACACTGCTCCTTCTGGTGTCTGAGTGGACAGCTCAATGCATTGCTGTTTAACTTTACCAGTTGCTTGAAGTTTTTTTAGTCAGTTTTCAGTCCAACTGGCTTGCGTCCAAGCCATTTCAAATTGCTTTTTGGAAGATTGCATAAGACTGTGTGTCTAATCATTTACTACCATAGAGATCCCCCTCTCTAAGAGGCCGTTTTTCACATCTCTGGTGCAAATCAACCTTTAAGTGAATTTACCAAGCTGTTGGAGGAGTCTCCCTCGTGGCATGGAGGCATTGAAACAGCTCTCATGATACCTTCTCCCAGTAACTGGGGCATGGCTGGGTTGTCCCAGCATTCCTTAGCTGCCAGAATGACTCCTTGAGTCTATGGACAAAAATTAAAGTAGCCTTAAGGCTGCTATAATTTATGCTGTGGGGCTAGCCCCAGGACTGGCTGCAAAAGTGGGTTAATGCCACCTCTATGTCCTCACTTGTCAGCTGTGCCTATTGCTCTTGATACAGGTCATTTTATCTTCTGCATTCACTACATCCATTCATTTTATAATTTCATCAAAAACAAAAGAGCAGTAAAGTTCATTGTGCAAGCTTTGATCTTTACAAACTCATATTGTTAATGGGGAGGCATCATTACCGAGTAGATAGAGCACTAGGACTCAAATCTGGGTTCTAGTCCCAGCTCTGCCACTGCTTTGCTGGGGACCATTACTGTCCTCACTGCCTCAATGCCTGATCTGTAAAATGGAAAAACGGATACTGACTTAATTTGTAAAGCACTTTAAGATCTATGGATGAAAATGGCTATATAAGAGCCAGGTATTATTATTAATGTTTCCTTTATCCTGTAGGGTTTGGGTGCTACTCCACTGGATGTCAGTTGCATTTGAGTTGCTGGTGGATTCTTTTTGTTGTTGCCATTGACTTCATTGAAAGTAGGATTGAAGTTAATGTAGTTGCATTTAATTCAGGAGCGCAAGTACGGTGGTATCCCTGAGTATGCAGTGCCAGCAAGAGATTTTTAGTGGGTATGGGGTACTGGAAAGACTTGGGGCTAGCTCCCCCCAACACTTAAAGGACTAAGGAGGGCATTCATTCTTTAAATGGCTTTAACAGCACAATACATATGCTGCTTTGTTTAAGTTTCTTAGCATATATATTGTGCTGTCACATTCGTCAGGATTCCTCAAGAGGGGTGGGATGGGATGGGGGGGGATGGAAGGATTTTTAAACAATATTTTTTATTTTGTTTCTCCACGTTGGTCTGAATTATCCATGACATCCATTCTGCATCACATCAAGTCCAAATCATTAGAGCAGTGTTTCCCAAACTTGTTCCGCCGCTTGTGCAGGGAAAGCCCCTGGCGGGCTGGGCCAGTTTGTTTACCTGCCGCGTCCGCAGGTTTGGCCGATCGCGGCTCCCAGTGGCCGCGGTTCGCTGCCTCCAGGCCAATGGGAGCTGCTGGAAGCGGCGCGGGCTGAGGGACGTAGTGACCGCCGCTTCCCGCAGCCCCCATTGGCCTGGAGCAGTGAATCGTGGCCACTGGGAGCCGCAATCGGCCGAACCTGCAGATGCAGTAGATAAACAAACTGGCTGGCCCACTAGGGGCTTTCCTCGCACAAGCAGCAGAACAAGTTTGGGAACCACTGCATTAGAGGAATACCTCTCCTTGCACTAACCAGAGGATGGTTGGATGCTTGTACTGACCAGAGCATGTTCTGCAGCCTTACAGGAATCAGGTGTTGTCCCCAGCGTACATAGAATTCTTCTTTGCAGCCAAACTTGTCTTCCATTCATTTTGTTAACTGGAAATGGAGCAACAAAACAAAGAAAACAAATGCCCTGTTCCAGTTTTTGTGGGTGAGAGAACTATAAGTGATTATAATGCCGGATGCTGACAACCTTAAACCAGCTGCCTTAGGAATCTTCCAAGAACTTTGCTGAAAATACGTTCCTCATCTTAGCAACGGAGCTAAGACTTATCACACATCTGCCCACCTTTATTCGAATGAAGCTCCTTCTGGTCTGATAGCTCAGGCATTGTCAGTTTCATCTAGAACAATTTACAAACTTGGAACCTAATCCTGTAAACCCTTATCCATTTGATCAATCCCATGGAAGACAAAGGGGACTGTCTGCATGATTATGGAGCAATTTTTTGGCCTGGTAAGAGTTTCAGGAGTCTGTTCCTATAAACAAAGTTGAATCCCCCATTGAAATGAAGTGTTTGGGTACAATACCATAAAGCAGCTTAGGATACAGTTCTAATTAATATTTCTATTTTAATAAGTCATACATATGCTGAAATGGCTCCTCACCCAACTCCCATATTCCATATAAACAGACTGAATACTACAAATGTGGGGGAAAAGTGAGTAGTTAAGCATGTTGATGTCTGTATATACAAAGGGGGGGTGTCAGAGGGAATGGGGAGAGCATGGGGGCCCTGGGCTGGGGGCGGGGCAGGGAGGAGTCACATGGAGGTCACATGGGGAGGTCATGTGCCCCCCTCCTTGGGTCTCCCATGAGTTCAGTACCAGCAAGAAATTATTTCTACTTGCACCACTGATTTAATTACACCCAGTCTGAATTGGATCCACTGACCGGCAACAGCCAGAATAATTCTTCTAGGACTAGGTCCTTACTAGAGTGTGGCAACGCTATTGAAAACATAAATAAAAACTTAATGGGTCTGTACACAGAGTATTTTCATCCTAACAAATCCAGGGGCAGACCCTTTTGCTGGCAAATATACAGTAACATGAAAACATCTATGGGATCTATCTGGTATTGAAAGAATTTGTTGGTTTATCCTTCAACTGCTCACCATTCAGCATGTAAGACTGCATATTGGCTAGCATACAACCATTATTACTGACAAAAGAAAATTCAAATTAGAAAATTTTCAGCACTTGCTTTTCCTGCAAATTAAATATCATAATTCCTCCATTTTCTGTCTTT
The DNA here is from genome assembly GCF_965140295.1 of Lepidochelys olivacea. Classification (NCBI taxonomy): domain Eukaryota; kingdom Metazoa; phylum Chordata; order Testudines; family Cheloniidae; genus Lepidochelys; species Lepidochelys olivacea. The sequence continues at coordinate 28,560,368 of NC_140422.1, forward strand.
TACTTCCAGTTGTATTTAAAAGAATGTCAGAAAGATGGAAACATAGTGGCTGTCAATGGTGACAATTTAAAAATGAACTAAAAATGTGTAACCATAGCTTCTGATAGAGAATGGTAGTTGCACAATAATAGCATTTTATAAAAATCATAGAATTGCAGAAGATAGACCTGGAAAAGATGTGTTAGGTTATGTATCAATGTTGGTACTGCAGGATTATTCCATACAGCTCCTTTACTAGTGCATTGTCTAGCCTATTTCTAAAGTACCCAAGGGATGGGACTTCCATTATTACCCTTATGTGATTCCAATACTCACTCACCTCCATATTTTTTTTTCTTAATTTCATCCCACCCACCCTTAGTTATACTGCCTTAAAAAATCATCTTTCTTGCTGGTAAGAGGCTTCAGATAAATACAGACTATGGTTATTCCCCTTCACCCTTATTTATTGCTAATTTAACAAGCTTTATATCTTATATCAAGTTGCTTTATGTAGAGTCAGTGCACACTGAGGATCCCATATTACTACATAAAAATAGATGTATACATTTAATACATTCCTCATCTTGCTATTCTCTCATCTTTTTTTTATTTGTCTTTGCCCCTTTCATCCATCACAACAGGTGTGAATGGAGGTTACAATCTGCAAGTGCAAGCACAGATCTAATTAAACATTTCAGTTCTTGTCTGAAAACTAAAATGGCATTATGTGAGGCTATGTTTTTCATATCAATGATTTTCATATCAAATATGCTTTGGGAATTAAAAGAGTGTATAAAAGTTCTGCAGGATGAATTTGGCCTTCCATTACACCTTGGCAACCCGTTATCTTCAGTGGAGTTGCACAAGTGAAATTGACTAGAATTCAGTAAACAATTCTGTTTCCGATTCCCAAGAAAGTGAAGAATTCAGCCCCCTCCTGCTTTGACTGTGGAGGGCTGCCGGTATTAAACAAACAAGGAAACATGTTCCAGTTTGTTGTTGTTTGGTTGCCTCCCTGAGATGAAAGCCTGGGTTTGTCAAGAGCTGAAATAAAACTGATGACATACAGGGATCAGATCTGATGAAAAAGGGTAAAGGTGCCATTTTTTTACACAGTCAAATTTCAAAGCAGAACCTCACACTAAAAATTTTCCTAAACTTTCCTTTTTGCTCCTCTCTTATTAGCAACCCTGTCACAAGTAGTTTTAATCCTTAAATCAGAAAGGGAAGAAATGTGGAATTACTGAAAGACGTTACTGGCTCAAGTTCCATACTCGAAGCAGATATTTTTTCTGTGTTCTTTGCCAGAATAGAGCAGTGGATATTTCCCATTTGGCACCACTTTAATTAGCTGATCCCATTGTAACTACAGAATTACCTGTTTATTAGCATTGCTTAAGCCCTGTTAATTTACAGAAAAATCTTCCGGTGATGAATATGAGCCCTTTCCTACTAGGAATGGCTTTGAAATAAGTAATTGAGGGGATGGATATGTGAGGCGAAGAGGCATGCCACAACAAGCTCCTCGGCCTGATGTACTCCTGTGCCACTGTAGAGCCCCATGCAGTAATTGAAGGGAGGCAGATTACACTGCCCCCATCCTTAGGGCAGTTTAACCCTTGGTGCAGGTTAGAGCAGTTCTGAGGGTTGTCATAACTTGCACCCAGCTCTCATGGTCCCTGTGGTCCTTATGGCAGCCAGGCAATAGGCATGTCCTAGCTACACCTCTTTTCACCTCACAACCACCCTCCTTGCCTGCTCCCAGACACACACTAGAATGCCCCAAACATCCAGCAGATCTGCCAGGTATCATATATCTGGTGTGACACTTCCACCTGCAGGCTCCTCCGCTCTCATGCATACCCACAGCCTACTGTTAATGCCATGGATGCAGCTGGCATCTGGACAAACAGGAACATTGGAGTAGCATTTGATCTTGGCCAAAGCCAGGCCTGCTACAGCTGAGAAGAAAGCTTATTTGCCTCCCCCTCGATCTGCTCTCTACTCCATTGTCCATTCTTAGCCATGTGGAGAGGGAAGGCAGCATCATAATTGCCAATGTCTCATAAATAGGGCCATTGAGAAGCTAATGGGAAGAACGAACAGGAATTAATGAGCGGGAGCTGCACTTATTGGAAAGCAGGGTCCAATCAGGGAGAAAGAGGGGGAACAACAGCCGAAGGGTTGGGGGGAGGGTCAGGAGCAAAATGTGGAACAGCATGGGTGCAGGAGCTTAGGAGAGACTGAGGTCAATGCCACCACCTAGGAATCCCTCCCAGGTTCATTCTTACCCTCAGACTTTCTCTGGCTCCCTTCATCCATCCTTCTTCCCATCCTGTTTCTGATGGATATGAGATATAAAGTTCTTCCACCCCACAACTGTTCCCACATGTAGGGAACTATGTGAGAGAAACTGGTCACCTGTCATTACTATTGTCACTCCCAAACCTTTCAAATGATGCAATCTAGCTCATGGCACAATTTTGGATAAAATGTCTCACATGAAGGTACACTGGACATGACAGCCCTGTGGCAGGGAGCCCTGCGAGGGAAGCTACACAGGCAGCTCTGCACTTACTGGGGAGGCTTATCCAGAGGGGCCATGAGACTGCTTTGTGGATACTTAAAACCAGGTCTGGGCCACAGAGCATCACTAAGATATTGTGAGCCAAACCCTACGTATGTCTGCCTTATTCTCTTCTGAGAACTTTTAAAAGTCTATCCAAAGTCCTAATGATTGTGACTTTCTTTCCAGCAAGCCACTCTGGGTTTAAAACTCTGCCCACATGAACATTTCTAGAGTTGGCTCAATTCAACAAGTGGCCTATGGTCTTCATTTCAAATCTATGAGGTCAAACTTATAACTTTCAATCACCCTTCTTCTCTGCTATGATGTCAGTTGAATTTAAAGCAGGTCAAATTGATAAAATCATAGATTGCGGGTCATGTCAAAAAAGAAAAAAGTAAATCATAGATTTCAAATCCTAGAGTGGCTTTAAAATACCTGCTTACAGTGTCTGCTTTTCCCAACCTTCACTCTACTGGATAATAAATGCCTCTTATTTAAAATCATGGAAGTTGATGAATTTGAGAAACGTTGAATACAGCATGCTTTGCTGAATCATTTGGCCCACAGAGTTACCAATATGAGTAAGGAATTCACAGCTACTCACACAAGTAGTTCCATTGACTCCAGTGAGGCTATTCATTTAGAGCTAAACGTAGGGGTTAACAGTTTTGTTTGATGTTAACAAAAAATTCCTGAGTAGTTGTTCATTAATACATAAAGTTCCAGCAAAAGTAAACAAATCTGGCATTTACTTTGAAACATTATAGATAGAAGTAGTCTAAAATACATGCTTGTGTTAGTAAGAAAAGCAATTTTTCAATTTCATATATGGAGAAATTATTTATTTACTACTGTCTTTGAAACAGGAGAACTGATTACTGCTACTTTTTAGCCTCTTAAAAAATAAGCAGTGTATGCTAGGCTCTCTGTATGCTCTTAAAATGTTTCTTTTTCTTATTAAAACAAGAAAGTGGTTTTTATTTTTATTTTTAGAAAGAAAGAAAAAAGCATAATGATAATGAAGGTGGAAACATTTTAAATCAGTACCTCACTCTTTTCAATTATATAACATTTTCCTGCAATATTTTTTTCTGAAACCACATAAAACTCCCAGTTTTTTAAATTATTATTATTTTGATAAGGAACCATTACAAGCTAAACTCTGGCCTCTTTTCTATAGAAATAAAAGTTGTCTTCCCTCCTTTAAAAAAAAAAATATTTCAAGACCTTCATCTTCCCTAAGGTATGATTCATCTCTCTAATTGGGGGCAAATTGTGCTTTGCCTTCCTTATGTGAGTAATCTCATCAAAGTGAATGGCCCTGATGCTACAAGTCTTCAGTGTTTGTAACCCCCATTGAGTTCAGTAGGTAAATGTACAGGGTCAGTCCCAATGGGATCACTTACTTATGTATAACAAGCAGGATTGTCACTGAACCTTTAGCCTTGAAAACCACTTTTGATCTGTTAATTTTCTTATATCAAAAGCTGTGTTTTATATTAGCCCCCAAACATGAAATGATGAATTTATCACTGCAACATTTTGCCAGGCAGACTACAGAATTTTCAGTAAAATTAGAGATGAAAATGCTCAAAAATGGGGAGGATGGAGTGGAATGAATAATACTAGTTTTGTTTACATTATTCCTAGGAATTGTTTCCAGTGAAACATACTTGAGCCGGAACTACTAGGGCTCTATCAAACTATTCACTTCAGCTGCATCCTCAGGCAAATGGCACTTGTCTAAGCTTGTCAGTTATAACTTGGAAGCTGTCTTCTGTTTGGCCTTCTAGACCCCCTTTTCATCATGAACCTGAATCCATTTGTTAGGGAGTCTAAAGATAATGGTTAAATCTCTACCACTGAGACTGCCGAAAATGCTATTTTTTGCATGTCCAGTGTAGTGTGAGGACATAAACACAAAGAACAACAACCAGAGAACTGAAAACAGTAAGTTGCTTCATTTGTTGAGCTTCCAGACGCAACATATCCTGATCCTCACTGAAACTGGAGGACCAGGAATCCTGTACCCCCTCCACATCTCCTTTACTTTATAATCCGAAGATTAAAACTTAAATTATACACCACTGTATATATGCACAATAATTGAAAATAAACTTCAAATTCCTTAAAACTATTTATCCTGCTATGTCCCCTTACGAATTGCAGTTAAATGGTCCTAAGGATTTTTCTTTGGTCTAGTAGGTCTAGTCTTTGAGGGAGTCTGATCAGTTTTTCAAATCATGCTCTCACTTCTGTTGAGTTTGTGTGGAGTTCCCTGTGGAAGGGGCTCTCTTCCCGACTGAGTCGCTGCCAGTTTCAGAGTCTCTTTTTGTTGTGTTGGGCAATAAGGATGATGAACTGGACTCCTCTGGAAAGGTCCTTCTGAAGTCTCCGCTAGATGGGATCTGGGAGTTTCTGCCATACTTTGAACAATTCTAAGTGTTTGGGAGCTTCTGAGCCAAACTTTGCTCTCTGGTCTCAGTTTAGGTAATGCTTTTTGTTCTGTGCTGATCATTTCAGTCTTTTGCTGAGGAATTTTTTTATTTCAGCCTCCTGTTTTCAACCTTTTTTCATGTTCGGCTACATAGGTTTAAGCTCTATTGATGCTATGAGTGAAATAATTGACTGCTATCATGCATGTGGGTCTTTACCAGGGAAAAAAAGATCTGTGGCTGTCTGCTACCAAGGTCTGCCAGGTAGCTTTGTAGAAAGTAGTAGTTCAGATGTAAGTTCCCTGCTCCCTTTTTCCCTGGTTACATATATCACACCCCTCTACTGAGGTCTGAATTTGCCTACTCAAACTGAGCCACCATATGGTTTGCTGTGCTCATGTCCTGCACTTGTTTATACCTTGAATGTCCCTCAGGGATTTTGGAGACCATCTCTTTCTGAAGTACCATTGGGATAAGAGTGTGTTATTCTTTCAGAAGCAGGCCATCAACAATGTGAAGGTCATTTGAGTCCATATGGTATTATATCTTTTGGAAGTTGATTGCTTTAACCTGATCTTCTTTGGCAAAGTTGAGTAAGTTTTTAGCAAGCCTCATCCTTTAGTTGTTCATCTGTAATCTGCTGAAGACAGCTGGCAGATGCTGAAATTGTTGCCAGATGAAGTCTTTGACTTGTAGTCTTTGACATCTTTTTGAAATCTTCTGTTGGTGGCTGTTTAATTAGACTCTAGATTGAGTGTCTGCTGCTGTGAGTGGTATCCTTGTTATGTGTTCAGTGTTGAAAGAAAATCACATCAGCCAGAGCTGAAATCTCTAAATCCTAGGTAGAAGTTCATTGAGTGAGTTTTGAACCCAATAATGCCACTAAGGGCTCATGACAGAATGAGCTCACTGGCACTGCAGCTTGATTTTCATCTGAAAGTGACTTGGGAAGGAGTAAGATGGAAGTCAGAGTAATGCCATATGTGATAGAGGATGTGAGAGGGGGAAAAGGAAAGAGAAAGGAAGCATGGATTTTAATAGCTTTCCCTCTTCTGTCAGACAGTGTCTGAGCTAGAGAAGCAAAAGTAGAGTGGTTTGGATCAGCCAACAGGTGTCATTATGGAAGAACATGCCCTAGGGTCTGAAAGGGTCCAACATAATGCTTTCAGGTGTCTCCTGGGAGTGAGACTGAGCATAAATCAGTCCTACAGGTCCAATCCTGCAAGCTTTGACCCTGTGAGCAATCCTATGGGACTTAGAACTGGCTGAGTTTTTTAATGTATTTCTCTTTTGATGGTAAAATGGCCTTGAAATGAACCAGAAATTTTGGTGTGAAAACTTGTTGTTGTTGGCTTTCTCTGTTTTCTCCAAATATTTCTAAATTTTTTTTTTATTTTTTTTTGTCTCCAAAAATGTTGTTTTCATTTTAGTGTGAAATATCCCATTCTCTTCCCCTCTCTCTTTTTAACATTGCCGCCCTTTCCTAGTGTTTTTTCCCTCTGTTTGGGATCACAGGGCCTTGGGACTGTGTGGTCCTGGCAGAGTCTTGATTTACGTAAAATGTCTGGTACAGTTAGGCTGTTGAAAGAGTAGTGGGTCAGTGAGAACTCTAGATATCTATCTCTTGCTGCCAGGACATGTTGCTTGCGGGTGTTATCTTTTATTCTTTTAACTTAAAATATGGTTGCAGACCCTTGACATAAATCTAATTTTTGTGACTCTCCTCTCCTCTCCTCCCAACCTTCCCTTTCTCTTGCCTTTTTTTAGCCCGTCTTTCTTTCTGTTCTTCACACTAATAGCTCTTCCTTTTTTTCTATTTGCAATGCTTTTCTTCCTCTGCAATCTCACTGTACATTACCCTTCTCATTCCCCAATCCCTTCTACTTCTCTGAGACACTCCACATTCTATACCCTCCTTGGGTAGGGTGACATTTGAATCCTAGCATGCCCTCTTTTTTGCACTTCTCAATCAAAGAATTCTCAGCCAGGAGGGGAAATCACTTTGTGTTCTGGCTGAGAGCAGATGATGGACAGCTGAGAGGCTCTTCTCCTCTTACCTCCCCACCTTCTCTCCTCCGCTGGCCTGACCCAGAAGGAAGTGCTGTGCCATGCATTCTGGTTCAAAGCAGGCAGCAAGATGGAAATATGCAGAAAGCAAAATAAAATGAATATTCTTTTCCCACTGAATATGGGGAAGTTCCCCACTGTGTGTAGGAAAAACAAAAGAATGGTTTGTTTTACAGGCCTGTCACTTTAAAATATCTCAATTCGTGCCTTTATGAAAAATCACAGCAAGACCCACTGGAAATAATGCTGATTAGTGGGAACAGACATATTTTAAAATAACAGTAATTAACTATAATTAAATTCCTTGTAGGTTCACAAGCTGAAAGACCGCTACGTATTGTAAAAGGGAGAGGATAGACAAAATCTTCTTTTAAAGCTCCCATATCTTTGGGTATTTTTAATGTTTCATTATATATATATCATTATTTGTCAAAGGAGAAGTCTAATGTCGTTTGTTTTTTCCCTGGCTAGCTATAGCATACAACAGTTACTCAAATACTCATTTTATAAACAAGCATCACTATATCCTCCGCTAAGCTTGAAACAGTAAGTCTCTGTTGTATCCAAAATGTGAGGTATACTTGTGATCAGAGTCTGGATGTTATACCTAATAAATATGTCACTTTTGTGATGTGAATTAGAAGAAAACCAAAACATGCATAACTAATAAGAGCTGTGCAAAATTGCCAACACCTCTAAAGCTGATGTAAAAATAATTCATTGCAAGACCCATATAGTTTTCAAAAGGATGCTAAGTCCTATTTTAAAAAGCAACTGAGTCATTAAGAACACTAATTCCCATTATTAATGGGCTATTAATGAAGCTTGGGTTCCTAGGGCCAGATTCACAATGTATTTAGGTGCCTAAAGTTGTGGACAGGTGCAGAATGGGATTTTGCAAAAGCTGCCAAATGAGTTAGACTTCTAACTTCCATTGACTTGCAAAGCTCTCCTGGTTTGGGACTTTGTCATTTTAGGAATCTCACTTTTGGAATTCACTCCCCTTCACTGTTCACTGGACTCAGACACTAGTATTCTTTCAGCTATGATACCGATATATTTATTTGGTTTGGCTTTGGTGTGATTTCTTCCCCTTCTCCTACCCAACCCCATATTTTAGGTAATGTTTTACAGCTGTATAAGCAACCAGCTGCATGGGTGATGGGCATATACAAATCAATATGTATTATAGACATGACACAGGGTTCTAAATCTCCAGTAGCCAAAAGTATTTGGCTTGGCAGAAGCCTTTATGTTTAATATTGTACATTGAGGGTTCTCAAACTGGAGGTCGGGACCCCTCTGGGGGTCACGAGGTTATTACATGGCGGGGGTTGCAAGCTGTTAGCCTCTACCCAAAACCCCACTTTGCCTCCAGCATTTATAATGGTGTGCAATATATATAAAAAGTGTTTTTAATTTATAAGGGGGTTAGGGGGGCTCGCACTCAGAGGCTTGCTATGTGAAAGGGGTCACCAGTACAAAAGTTTGAGAACCACTGTTGTACATATTAATATTCTATGGGCCTGCCTCTGTGCCCATGGAAATCAGTGGGAGCAGGATTGGGTCACACATGTGTTGAAGCTGTTTTATAGAAAAATACCACAGGTCACTCAGCACGTCCTTCAGTCTGCCAGAAATTTCATAATTTTGGGGACAAGGGAGGTCAAGCGGGTGCTTAGAGAAAAAAATCTTCCTCTACCACCTGCAACCTCATTAGCCAAGCTAGATCATCCTGCTTAGTGCACCGGTCACAAATGAGGATTATCCTTAGTTTTTCTTAGTAACTATGCAACATATCTAGCCTGGGCAAATAGAGAGATATTGGCAAGGTGATATTATATGTTTATGAAAAGAGAGTCTGATATTACATACCTTCCGTTTGCAAATTAATTTGGTTTCTAACTCATTTAGGAGTGGTGGTGTTTCAGTGGTGTTGTCCTGAAACTTTTGCTAATGCTAACAAAGCTGAAGTAGGTATTTAGTTTTAAAAATGTTAGGTGCTTTCCAAGAGACTTTTTTCTTAATGTCCATTTCCCACTGCTTTGTATAGTAGAATTACATAGGTCACTAGGTACAAAATTACTTTAAGAACTGGAAAGTAAGCAGAACCAATAGAAAATTACAGAAAAAAAAATGTGAAGTTTGTGGAAAGTAGCAAAGAATTTTCAAGATTTTCTGTGGATTATTTTGTATGTGATTTTTACAACATGAAGTAATAGTCACATATTTGTTGCTAATCGAGTAGTAACATTCTAAAATGTCATAAGCAGACAAAAGACATCTTTGCAAAACAGCAGCTATGGGCTTCTATAGCAGCTACAGTAGGCACTGAAATTTGTATGTGCCCCTAATTATCAAAAGGCCTCCTATTTTAATGTCTCTTTGCGAGGTGTTGGTGCATGGAAAGAGCAACATTTGCTCATATTCTATCTACACCAACAATGATCTTAAACATTATGTGATCTTCAGCCCTCCATTATGTGAAATAGCTTTTAGCATTGTGTGAGTTTTTGATCCTAGCTGTGAGGTCACATTTGTCTCCCTTCCCAAATACAATTTGTTATATAGCATGGGTGGACTTGGTGCAATGGTTTTAACACAGATGGAAATTGGAAAAACAATGAGTAAGGCCTGCCTGCTGGATGTTCACAACTTCAGGCAGTTTCCTGTTAAGAATATTTTTATTCCTTTCCTTCCCACACAGTATCCAGTGATTTATGCAGCCGTTTTTTGCCTGGAGAATGAGATATGGGGTCAGTAGTGTGGGGTTTCTTCTTTCTGAAGTCCAATTAAGCATTCATTTTGGGCAGCAACTCTACCGTATCTCAGGTTACAAGAATTTGGTAACGTGAAGACACCATTCCTCTTTCTTTTTACACAGTGTCAATCACCAGGGTACCTCCCAAACAGGAAATAGTTTATTTTTACAAAGTGAAACTCTAGCAAAAAATACATACTGGCGGTGGTTGGTAGTGTGACATAAAATTTGCACTGCAGATGAATAGTAACTGAAATGAAACTGATGTGCTGTGAGAAGAGGTGAAGCTAGTACTATTAATAATTAAAAAAACAAAAACCCTTCAGGTCATTGCTCTGCACGGCTACTCTCTTTGTTTGAATACATCTTCTGTTTCCTCTCATATGTAAGATTAGTCTCTTTGGTAAATGGTTTAAGAAAATCCACAGGTACAACAAAAGTAGGTAAAGCAAAGAGGGGCATCGTGCATACCAGCCATTTTTAGTCATGTTTGGTTTTCTGCAAATATACTCAGCAGATAGGAAAGACCAAGCTATTTTAAATATATTTTCGCAAATGTGTAAATATACAGTGCCCTTTACAATGAATTAGAAAATTTACTAAAATAATGCATCATTTAAAGAAATTCCTGTGCATGACCAGCATACTATCAATAAATGGTATATTTTTTAAGATAGTGACAGAGACTATTTAAAAAAAACAAAGAACGCTATTAAATAAAACACCCCCGTGCAACACTTGCTTTATTTTTCAAGATCAATTATTTTGCTATTAATTTCTTGGATCAAATTCACCTGAGATGAATTTGGGCCATTCCAGGAACAGCAAGCAAAACTGTCAGACTGCAATTTAAGAAATGTAAAGCAAGAAGACACTGTTACTCGGAGCAAACTCTTTCTCCTAGCTTTAATTGAAATGCATTTTACTAGTCTCATTTGAATTCTAGCAAAATTCTCATTGAGTGAGAGGTAAGGTGATTATGACTATGAAGGCCTGATCCTAGAAATATTTACACATGCTTGATTTTAAACATGTGAGTAGTTATCTTGATTTCAGTGGGGCTACGCAAGTGAGTAAAGTTAAGCATATGTTGCATAAGTTCTGGTGCAACAGCCACCCCATGTGCTCGGCTGACACACTGGGGATTGAACTGGACACGTTCTTAGCTAAAAGCACAAGGTACTACAGCTTGAGCTAAAGAACCAAGCCTCTGGATTTGGGATTATAACTCATATCCTCTGTAAATTGACACTGAGGAGATAACTGTAACACATATTCACAAGTGGGATACACTGGTGGGATTGGAGACTAAATTGTTAAAATATATAGATTACACAGGCCTAATACTGGAGACCTTTCTGAGCCAAATCTCTGGTTGATGTAACTAGGAAAGGGAGATTTGCCTCAATAAACAAGTTTAAGGGAAGCAGAATCAGTAATACGGAGCCCAATCCTGCCTTCTTTGTGAACCCATCACTCCCAGCTGGAATTCAGTGGGAGTTATGGGTACACAAGGCATGTAGGGTCAGACCTTATGGAATGCATTTAGAGCACAACTAAAATTCAAGGCTAACCCTCCTCCCCTTGAAGTCCATAGCAAAATAACCAATGAGAGGTATGAAATATATATTAAAGGGAAGGATTGTCAGCTCAGTTTCTGTCTATAGTAAAAAGGTAAATAAGGTATTGAGATGAATCAATAGAAAGAATCTGAATCAAAATGTTAGAAGTGCTACAAATCATGCTACAAATCATGGTTAGACCCCATGGAAAAAATACTACATGTTCCACTTCTGTTTCATCGGAAAAACTATTAACTCAGACGATGCAAGTGAGCAGCAGCCTCAAAGATTCTGACCATTTTAATCTTTTGAATTTCCTAAACAAATTGCTGCACACTACACAGGTTGTTGACATTTTTTCTTATGTAACTAATGCTTACAAAGTGTGACTTTGTCTCCCTCTAGTGGCTGTACTACATGAAGGAGTATGCGTCTACAGTCTTTGAGATAATAAACCTAGGTCTTTTAGATTAGGCACACGTTTTTAGATCGAGTTCCCAGGTTCAATTGCTGCTGCCACTGAAGCCCCACATGGTTGTTTCGTTGCACAAGGATCGATAATAGCAATATGGGTCCAGTGGTTTGCAAATGCACAAGTGGAAGGAGAGGGTGAAGGGAAACTCTTATGTGTACAAATACACTCCTACAGCCCCTGGGAAGGCACCCAAATCCCATTAACTTTAAAGGGAGTTCAGTGTTCAGCACGTTGAAAAATCAGTTTAAGTGCCTTGTTTATTTAAGTGCCTGAAGCTAGGTACCTACACAAAGGTTGAAAACTTGAGCTGAGTCTAATTACATGGTCATTGTAAGATTTATGAAGTTCTTAATGATTTATATACAGTTTGATAGGCAGCTACAATGGGAAAAAAAATGACCTGAAACTTAAAATCAGTTTGACTCTTCTTCAGATTTTCCAGAAACATAATTCTTTGTTCTCAGATTAAATCTCCTCTTCAGTAGGTGCTAAGAAGCCTTTGGGGAAATGAAACATGGCTCCCTGCTTGTGCTAGCAGTTTGAAAGAGGAAGGGAAGGGAGAGACGATAAAATTTTCCTCCCTCTCGGCTGCTACATCAGCCAGAAGAGTTGGTCTGTTGTCAAAGGCCAGAAGAACTCCTACTTTAGCCTTGTCAGAAATTGCATCCTGAAACATAGCCCCTACATATTCTTCTCCCCATGCTACATGCAGCTCATAGCTTTAGCAATAAATTTCATGACTAAATATTGCTTATACTAGATCTTGCAAAAAAAAAAGACATTTTAAATTAAGTTTCACAGTAAGTCTACCCTTATGGGATTCTGTTTACATCTCATATGTGGAGACTGTGCACCACACTTTACACCTTTAATTACTGATATGAGACAATCAAATTATTATGGCCAAAGGAATCTTTCACCTGTTCCCAGACTACCATATTTTTACAAAGCTTCTGAAGTCCTTGAATTGCAAGATCTTTCTTTATTTAGGTCAATTGATTATTGACATTGAATATTCCCATTTCTCAGATAGTGAACCGAAATAAGTACTGCCTGGAGAGAATAAAGGCTGTTACATTGCATTGGATGATTACACTTGCAGACCTAATTATCTCCCCTGGGACTCAGTGCAAACCTAATGCAGCTCAAATTTTGAAGACTGGATCTTACTTTCAACTTTCTTCAATGGATTGCCTTTTTCTGACAAATCTAGTCTTATGGATGATTAGCTCTCAGCATAGACAGGGGAGACAATTTCAATATAGTCATCATGTTTTCTTCAGCTGGAAAAGAGCAGGCTTGTATTTCACCACTGGGTTTCCCCAGTTTTATTCAGGAAAAAATAGATGTAATGAGGGTTAAAATTGTTGAGTTTTATGTAGAAACTGCTATTTTCTTGCCAAAATTACCACCCAAATCTGAACTATTAGAAATGATTGATGCTTTTGATGTCTTCATTTGCTTTCTAACTATGACTCACATTTTAGTTGCAAAGTAGAAACTGTTATGAATCAGTAGTAACCAAAGGCAGTGTGTTTGTCTGATTCAAGTGAAGCCTGCTTTGGACTTAGTTTTGTTGCTGTAATACATTTCCAGCTTTGTCACATGTTCTTACTACACTTAAAAAAGAAGAATCAGATTAAACCCACAGTACACTTTTTATCCTGCAGGAGGACATAGGTGAAATAGCAATTTTGTGTAGATGTAATTCAACTTGTGAATTTACTAACTTTCACTGGTAGCACTTATTCTAAACCGCATCTAATGGACTCAAAATGAAGACAGAACCAGAAATAAACCTAGCTTAAAAATATTGGGTCTGATCCTCAGTGGGTGCAAATCTGCACAACTCCATTGACATGAATAGTGTTATGTCAGTTTACACCAATTGGGCATCAGGCCCATAAACACTTACATTTAGGAGAACAGATATTTAAAATAGAAGGTAGCGTTTGCTGTAAGATTACATTGTGTGTGTGTAAGTGTAAAGAAGGCATTTGAGATGAGGCTACTCTGTGGTGTTCGAAAGATAGAAAATCAAGGAAGACAGAACACAAATTATGGATGTCAACGTTATCAGAAAGAAACTAGTTAGACTAAGTATTGGAAGAGACATTAAAACAACCAACAACCCTTCTCAAGTTATCTTTCTCTGGCTGATGATATGATATTGATGAATCTCAGAATGGACAATGTCCAGCTCTCCTCAGATTGAGAGAACACTACCACAGCACAAGGCCTCTGATGGGGGAGAAGTGAAGAGTGTGTGTTATTTTATTTGCTGATATAATTTTAGCTTGGTGAGCTGGTGGGGTCAGGGGGTAGTTGGTCAGGGATCCAGTTATGGTCCCAAAGGTGCATAGCCATTTGAGATTGCCAAATCAAATCATGCACCAATATATTCCTTCTCCAGGGCAGAAAGTGGAGAGCGGTGAGGAATAAACAGAGCCTAGGCTTCACCCTAGGGATCTACTGGTCAGTGCAGCTGATCCAGTGTAAGGTGGGCATATTAAGTGGCTGCTGGCAAAGTCCAGCAGCACATTGAATTCTCTAGAGCAAGGAAGATGCAGGAGAAAAGTTTTGATTTAACTCTGGGTCCTAATGTCTTCTAAGGCTATTTTGGGGATGGCACAGTTTAAACATCAACTGATTTCCAGGGCTGTGCCTAAAGACACAATCTAACCCTAAATATCCTTGTTTGGAATATAATTTCTAATACACAGTGGAATAATATTATCTAGCTACATCTTTTAGTTAACATAAGAATATTTGAAATATGTTCCCCTAAAGATGTCATTTTCTTGACACCAACTCATTACACAACATTTTTCATTGGAAAAAAGAAATAAATAACCTAGAAAAAAATTCCCAAACTTAAAAGTTGATTGTTTCCCAACAAACAATTAAGCACAGGTGATAATTTATTAGACATTAAGATGAATGTATTACACGTCAGAAACTGACAAGATGTAAACAGCTGAAAATATCATGCACCTTACTTAATCATGCTATTGCTGTTTTGTTAAGCTGGCTTTAACTAAAGTGTAGTATACTCAGTGATACAAATGAACAGCAGAGTAATCCTGAATGTTATTAACTCATTATTTGAATAAAATATTGGCAACCTAAGTGAAAAATATATGCCCTACTGAACTGCTGTTTACTGGCCAATGGAACAACCTAAAGTAGCCTAAGGTATCAGAGAAGACATCACATAACCTATCACTTTGACTTATATCTATATTAGCCTTGTGAATTGAAGTTCTTATTTATTTTTACTTTTTCTTCCCCTTAATCTTAAAGCCAGCTGTAAACAAATACTAAAGAAGAGAAATAGATGTTAAAATTTCACTAGCTGTAATGATGATTATTTTCACTTTAAAGATCCGTAAGAACTAAATTGTCACTTTCCTCTCCACACTTAATATTGACTGTGAAAACCCTTTGGCGGGACCAATGAAAATAAATTATTCAGTCTGTTTCTCAATAAAATATGTTTATGTAGAACAAATCTCTTGTCTTCACATATTGCATATACTTTGTTATAATTACTTGACTCCTTCAGAGAGAGAGAGAGAGAGAGAGAGAGAGAGTTAGTTCAATTAACTTTTAAAAAAAGTTGTGAATCACTTAAATTTGGTATGTAACAAATACATAATACAAATACATTAAAACAAGGAAATGAGAAGTTAAGCCACATGCCCTTTACTCCTTTGCCATCAGACGTGCACTTTATCATGACAACTACCGTATACCACATACAACTTTAATTCTGTTCCTGTTTTGTCATTCTGCCCACACCCCTTTCTGTTTGTTTGGAGGGTTTTTTTTTTTTTGTTATACATTAGTAATTGTGAATGCTTGGTGCAGTATCTGGCTGTATTGGGAAAGATTGGTTTGCCAAATGGGACAATGGAAGGCTAGCCTCCCTACAAGGTATCTGACCACTTAGAAAAGCCAAAGAACTTTATTATTGACAAAGTTTCTAAAAAAAGTTGAAAAGTGTGCCTCGTGCCTAGCTATATTTAGTATTCATCAACAGCAGGAAACTGCCTGAGAAATTTCATCCTTGTGTAACATGCTTCTGTCATTCAGTTTGGGAAAAAAATAAAGTACGCCCACATTCATCTACTTCAAATGCCTTGCAAGTCATAGTCTAAGGATGTTATGCTGGTATATCACCTATTAGCTAAATGTCACCCATCTCCTTTTCCTCCTCTTGCTGATTTAAAAGGTTGCAGGAAACAGCCTGCTCTCCTCCCCCCCATTTCAGATTGTTCTTTCTCACTCCTTTTCCTTACCTACAGTACGGGAATCGTGATGGGTGTGTTGAAGGAATTGTCTGTGCAGCTCAGGCATCCCTCCTGACCGTATCTTCCCTCCTCGTACACTCTGCTGTTCACGCTAATGTTGTATGGATTTAGTTGATAGAATGAGTGAATCCTAAACCATTCTTCTAGTCTATTCCTGCCCTCCATACCTTTCTACCCCATGGTCACCATTCCCAAACATACATAGCCATATCTAGGGTAGCCAAACAAACATTCCCACTCATTCACACAAATAAAGGTTCCTTCCCAAATATCTGGACAAATAGTAACCAATAAGTGCCAATGTTAATGGAAAAGTAGCCAATCCAAAATGAAAATCCCTTCCAAATCTGCAAAAAATGTGTTTGAATCATTTGATCCACTATTCTCTCAGTTCTACAAATATCGGTCCTTAAAATGAAGGCCTCAGTCATGTAATGCGCTCTGCATGGGTGGACTCCTGTACTCTTATATAGGGTCTCATTAACTTAATTGGGGCTGGGTGCGTTCAGCTGCCAGATCAGAGCTTAGGTGTGAGGAGGCTTTGTACATTCTTAATTCATCTGCTGTAAAACTGAATAAAAATATTTAAAATAATAAATAAAATGTTTCTGAAGTTTGGACACTGCATATAAAATATATATTGCTGGGAGTGGAGTCCTTCAATGGTGACTGGCAGTGCTGTTGGTGAAGGATAACAGAAATCTTAAATGTTTGGCATATTCAGGTCCAAACTTGCACATAATAAATAGATGGGTAAAACTCTGCTGAGGATTGTTCATGGTTTTCAGAGCAGCTGATGTGTAAAAGCCTCAGAGGTATCTGACCACAGAGAAAAACTTCTCCCTTCATATGTATGACTCAACATGTGTCAGTTTCTTTTCATTCTATGGAACAACATGCTACATGTACAGGGTTGAAAAACTCTAAAGTAAATGCTTTTAAAAGCATTGACATGCTTGCTGAGTAGCTTACCATTTGCTCTCTGTAAATTGACTTTATTACTGCTGATAATGGGACAAATGTGTTGTGTGCTCTGAAGTGTGGGGAATTGGCTGTGCATGCTGGCAAGGATGGAAAACTCGTGCAAGTGCCTTGCTTTGCACATTGCCCAAATTGGCTTGCTTATGTTTTCCTAAGGTAACACTACAGTGTGGGAAAATATGATGGCTTTTGAAAACAATGTGTGTAATAAATTCACCACTTTCTTATACCTTTTTGGCTAGTTCTCAACTGATGGTAGGAACCAGAAAGCAGTATGACCCTAGAGACTGATTGGTTTTTGTTTTAAACAAAGCTGTTATGTTCATGGCAAACACAGAGACTTTAGATAAAAACAAAGTGCTCTTGCTGGAAGGTTGCTAGTAATGCTACTTTATTTCTTAGAATGATAACACATAAGAACCCCAAAACATAAAGAGAGAGAGAGAGACAAAGCAGGCTGCTCCCTAAGACTGAAAGGCAAAACTCATATCACCTTACCATAGGCTGGCTGTTGTCAAAATGACTGCTACTAGACTCACATTTCACCCTTCCCTACAGAGCCCCTTACACTGCAACCAAGACCAGGGAAACCCCATAAGTGTAAAGTAATAGATTACAATTTTAACACCATGTACATACCAGTCATGTGAGAAAATATGCTGTCTGTATTAGTATAATGTTCTTGAAACATGAAATGTATGGAATAGAATTTTTAAAATGTCAAAAATATACTTAATACAATATAAAGTAACTGAAACATCTGGGATAGCCCCATATCTGTTATGTATTAAAACACATTTACCTCTATTTTGTTTGTTTTGTCGCCCCCCTCCCCCTTAATATATTATTGCTTAATATTTGGTCACATTCAAAGAAGATTAGGCCATGTCAGAAGCCATCACTGATGTCCAATGAGGTCAGTTGAATGGAGCTAGTGTTCACAGTGGGAATCAGCTAAACTAGAGTAGGAGAGAGAAGACGTTAGCAGCATCAAAGAATGGGCGCTTGCAGGAAGATAAAGCTGGTGCTGGCAGCATCAGAAGCTAGAAGCTGGGAAAAAACCCATAACAGCCTTCTCTCTCTCTGCTGTTCCTAGCAGAAGAGCATTTTGTCTGTACTCTTCCTCAACAGACACTCCAGATAAGTATTTTGTAAGGAGACCGAGGGAGAGAGATGGTGGAGATGGCCAGATGGTAGGGATAGAGTTAGTATTAATGTGGAAAATACCTCTAGTATTTATAAAACAATGTACTGACTGCCATCAGGATCAAGAGCAGGGCAAGAAACTTGCCTTCAGGTACAAATAATTCCTTCAGTTGTGAGATATTACCTGCAGTTCCTAGCCATAGAGGGCAGTTTCAGGAGCCTCCCATCTTATCACTTTCATATACTTCTCCCATCATTCACATCTGTATGGTAGCAGGAGAGCCATATGGTAAGTAAAGATAAAATCATTCTTGGGCATTGCACCATGGATTATTCAGAACATCTCAATTGTTTGAATGTTGTTTGAAATTATCTCTCCTTTTTGCTTCTGGTAGAAGAGTCTCAGGTTAGTCCACGAACTGGAGGTCACGATGAATATATTTGCAGTTTTTTTTTTATTATTAAGCTCCATAAATGGGGAAATAACTTTGAAACCAGCTCTTACTCATAATTTTAGCTTGCTTAATCTATCAATTTATGGCTCATTAAGATAAGAAATGACAGGGCTGGAAATAAATGACTTTCTTTTCTTTGCAATTACTTATAACATAAAGCACTCGGTTATTTAGTCATAGGGTACTTCCTTCAAAATATCATGCTAGTGGAAAACTGTCAAAATAATCCCAGTGAAAATACAAAATCAATAGTGATTTGCTTTCTAGTGACATAATAAACAATATCTCCCAGCCCCTCCATACATCAAACTCCCATTGTGTTGAATGGGAGTTAGGCTCTGACATCTGGACCGTGCTAGATGAGTGGTAAATAAATATTACATAGAATATTGTGATGGCTTCCTTTGGCACTGATCATTGGATTATTTCATGCAGCCAAGGAGAGAAAGGTGGCAAAAGGAAAATTATTGAAAAACCTCCCTTTTCATTCTTCAACGTGGTTCGCTATTGTATATTCTGCACTTGATCCATGCACAGAACTCATGCTGATACCAGTAGGTTTTTCTCTGCACAGAATTAACAACACAGATTCACAGTATGGGTGAAAGAGAAGTTTTCCCTTATTATGTAAAGAAACAAAGAGACTTTGGACCAGATACTCAGCTGGGGTAGCTACATGGACTTCAGTGGAGCTATGATTGTCACAATTTCAGAGTAACTGCACCTGTATTCCTCCACTGTAGTCAACTCCAAGAATGCCCAATCAGGTCTGAGACCTCCTGCAGTCACCCATCTCTGGGCAGAGATCTGTGTCACACTCTCTTCTGAGCAGGGGTTTAAAGGCTGTGCAGAACCCTGCCAGATAGTGAGATAGCTCCTGCAAGCCAGTCTATCTAAAAACAATTACTTTGTGGACAATGAACAGTGTGTGCCAGCAGTTCCAAGTTACCACACATCTCTTCCAAAGCAAAGTACATTTATTTATAGGGCAAAAGCATTACAGAGAAAACATAAGAACAATAAACAGTGTTACATGCACGCTAAAGCCTACCAGAAGTTACCCCTCTTCAGTTTCAGCACAGGGCTCTGGGAGTGTCAGTCTTTCAAAACTCTCAGCAGGGTTTGCTCTCTTGGTTACTAGTTCATGTCAGGTTTCAGATCTAGAACAAGAATGTCCTTAGGGCAGTTCAGCCATTTATGTATACAGTTTGTGCTTTTGAACTCTGGCTTTCTGTAACAGGTCATCAGCAGGCAATGGTCTTCTCCTTAGGGAAAAGCTTCAAAAGGCTGTGTTTTTGCATAAACAGAGTTGGAGAATATGCATGCCAGATTCTGCAGGAAAGCCACCCCCAGTCGGCCAAGAACACACAACTACACATCACCTGTATTGATATACAGGGCTATGATTATTCCAAAGCCCATCTAATGTAATGTCTTTTTGAGGGTTTTATGCTTTAAACTTAAACTTAAAATACAATTTGGTCCTCAAAGATGCTGCATGTGGTTGCAATGTCTGTCAGAATCCTGATTTACATTAGCTGAGGATTGGCCATTTTAGTATAGTTCAGATGATCTCATCATCATCTCTGAGGGCTTGATCCTGAGATCAGGACTGTGTGGGCAGACCCCTGCACCCATGGAAAGACACAGTGACTGCAGGCATGCTCCATGTGGGTATAAGGATCTTTGGGTGAGGCTCTGATGTCAGAGTCAGGGTCAAAATTTGTATGCATGAAACAAAATCTTTACAGCTGGCTGGTCACATAGTGTGAAGTTTTCAAAGGGCCAGGCATAAAGGGGAGTTTTGTCAGCTTCCAGTGAAAGGTGCCTGACTCCCACTCCCCTTTGCCCCCTCATTTGCTACCTAGTTTACCCACACAAACCTATTTCGGTACACACATGCAGTGACCAAGATGGCTAAGTTTTTCATTGACAGGATTAAGAGCCACTCTGAAAATATGGCCCTATGCAGGATATTGCTAATATTTTATAATAGACTGACTGTTACACTGGAATGACAATGTAATTGAACAGTAAAGTCATATTTGATTGTACAGAAGTTAGTGTGTGCAGGGGCAAAGCCCAGCTTCAGAGCCAGAGCGTGAGATGGCAAGCTATTTAATGCAGTAGAAAAGGTTTACAGCTCTCCCATTTTGAAGCATAGATCAGTGGTGTATTGTGGAACTTTTAACACAGAATGATTTTTAGCGCCAGAGGTGACTAACCTTCTTTAAATGTTCTTCACAGAAGCAATCAGATACCAAATACACATCTTTACAAAAGCAGTCTGGCTCTTTCACAAAGCAAGCAATGTGATTAAGAAGGAATGCTATAATAGCCTGCCTGCTAAGCCTTATACAACCTGTCTATTATTACTTGGGTCCTTTTTACTATAGGTATTTTAGCCTTTAAAAAGATACTATCAGTTTAATTAAAAACTTATCAAAGTTTCCTTTTTCTTCCACTGCTTAAATTCAGGAACTCAAAAAACAAACATCTTACAATGTAAATTAGATACTGAAAATATATCTAATTTGAGGTTTATTCATTATAAAAGGCCCAAATTTAGTGAACCAGTGAATGCATTGTTGTTGGAGCTGGAAATTTTCTTTGGCCTATCAGTGATTGAAAGCAAATTATCTCTTGAAGGTAGTGAGCTTAGGTTTCCAGGTTTACTGCTCCTTGCCTAGTAGCCTCAGCTGGTTTTATGGAAGATAACATTAATTATGGGCTAGGCCAGATCCAAAGATTGTTGAAGCCAACTAGAGTCTTTATACTGACTTAAGTGGACTTTGGATCAGGTTCCTAATGAGGCGATGAGTGCCCTCAACTCCTACTGACCTTTCAAAAAAAGCATTCAGCCCCTCTCAGGACCAGGTTCTGCCATATGCACATGCATGCAAAACAGAGGACCAGACCCTACATTTCATTAAAACCTCTTTAAATTTAGAATGCATGCATGCGGGAAAAAAACCAAATATTTCTTTTTGAACAGATTCTAGGTGAGGCCTAAGAGGCTCTCATATGGCCTGCTGCTTCACGCAGCTCCCATTGGCCAGGAACGGCGAACGGCAGTCACTGGGAGCTGCAGGGCCCCATGCCTGTGGACTGTCAATGTCAGCAAAATGTCTCGTGGCCTGCAGTCAGATTACCCTGATGGGCCACAAGTTGCCCACCACAGCACCAGAGGTTTTCATTTCCCTTGTCACAGGTGCCTTGCCCCTTTAAGAGGGAACCACAGCAACCCTCTGTGACTAATTAGCTGCCTCCCATTAGGGCCTATTTAGCTCATTTGGTTCCATCTGGAGCCTGCTCCTTTTGTTGTTAGTCCCAGCAGGGAGTGGGTAGGAGCTTCTCATAAATAAAGGAGCTCAGGGTAAAGTAAAGAGGAAACTATAGTGGGAAAAGGGAATTTCTTCGTAGGATCACCTGTATTAGAGAGGGGAAGCTGCCTACAGCTGGGAAGCTCAGGTAGGGTCAGCCATAAAGGATGCTAGAGTTCTCAAATGAAGAAAAGCTTAAGAGCACTTTGCTGCATGTTCCTGGGAAGCTGAAAGTTCTCTAGTAAAGGAACAAAAAAGTGCTGGTGGGAGAAACTGAGAAAAGCTCTGAGGAATTGCCCTGAAGTTTGCTACTCCATCTGAGGGACTGAATAGTGGGGGTGGAGAGAAGCCCAGGTTAGATTTAAAGAGAGATGAGATAGATACTAATTATGTGGGACTATTGTCTAACCCCAGGACTACTTGTTTGGGTTTCTGAATTTATCAGGAGATGCTGGGGGAAATCCGGTGGTCCCTAATCAGAAGGGAGAGCTGTGAGAGAAGTAAGAAAAGACTGGGTGGACAGCAAATCACACGAGTCATGTGAGAACTTTTTAAATTATGCTATTTGGGCTTGACTTTAATGCTATAGTTGGGTGAGCTTGAATCCTGGCTATGGAAAAAAAGGAGGAGGTTTTGGAGTTGTTTGGTGATGGTAGTGTTGGTGAAAGAGTGACTTTGGAATGGCTGACGGGGGTCTGTTGGGGTATATTCCTGCCAGAAGGGTCTGGCAGGAGGCTCTGACCCATTTCACCTCCTTTTCAGAGAAGGAGGTTTATTCATGACTGGGTTTTTCATTCAATTGATCTTCCTCAAATCTGCCCTCTGGATGATCTGGCCCAGAAACACTGCACACCCTTCCAAAGGGTAAGGGCAAAGTAAGATTGTATAACTTGTTTGTATTGTATTTCTGAGCAATGGCCTGTTTAGGGCAAGATTACAGGCTATGTGTTATACTTTCAAGGGGGCATCATTTATAGGGCAATTCATGGGGCTGGTTTAGAGGCAGGTGTCCACGGTAGTTGCCCGGGGCACTGGGCCAGCCCCATTGCCGTGCGGCTTGGTCACTTTTTTCCATCTTGCTTGGCTGCTATAGTGGGGTAGGACGGTGCAAAAAAACACTTCCCTCCCAGATGTCTAGCCCTAGCTGTGTAGGCATGTGTTAGTGACTGCCAGATTCCGGTATTCAAAAGTGGATCCCTTTATAGACTCAGCACAAGAATAACTTGGTGAAATTCTGTAAACTGTATTCTACAGGAAGTCATACTAGATGATCTAATGAAATTCCTGGCCTCAAAATCTCTGAATTGTCTCATTCTTGAAGCCAGGAGCAAGCTCTGACTCCTGATCACAGTTCATTCCCTGGTCTGCTCCTGGAGCTGTGTGCTACCCTTGGTATGAGCTGAGATTAAAATCTCAACCTCACCATAAATAAGAACATTGAATGTTAACTGTTTTGAAACCTTAACAGATGAGAACTTTTCAGTGTAGGATCTGGCCCTGTGTCCTGAAAACAAAGCAGAAAGATTTCCAAACTGTTATTTCTGGACAACCTAGTTTTAAATTTTAACCATGGTAATGGAAAACTTTCCAAACGTAAGCAGAGTAATTCACCATAGTCCTGGTTGCCAAATCCTTAACAATGACTTCATTCCACTACTTACCTAGAATTGATTAACTATGTTTTTCTTTTTCATCTGAAGGAGGTGGCGGGGGAATAATTCTTATAGTATAGCAGAGAAACAGCACTAGAAAATAGAATCTAGCTCCAGATATACTTGATTATTATCACTATGCAAGTAGATTTGTCTGAATATAGATTATGAATGTACATACATAACACAGGGAAAAACATTTCCCTATGAGTTCCATAGTGTTGATGACATGGGTGTAACCTAAAGACTGAATATTAATTTGCATCTAGACTATTTCTTCCTCACTAGCTGAAGCAGTTTGGGTAGTCAGCATTATCCTAAGCAGAAATCATTAGCAAGTTCAAAACCAGACTGTTGAGTTTTCTCCTGTATTCAGTATTGCTTTTTGAAATGTTTCTATTCTATTGCTATATAGCAAATTAGCAAAAATGTTTGAAATACTAAATATCAGGGCAAATGTCCAAATTTAGCTGTATGGATTTTTACCCTGACTTTAATGAGTTGTGAATCTAAGCTGTCCCTTTACACACTGGCCCTTCCCTGCCTTTTCTTTCCCCTTCCCACCCCCAGCACTGGCAATCAAATAGGTAAGGTTAAGGGGTGAAATCCTGGCCTTTGTGAAGTCTTGGGAGGTTAGCCACTACTTCACAAAGGCCAGGATTTCCCCCAAGCATCTATCATCTTGGCTTAAAGTATTGTCTTGATCCATGACATCAGCATTATTGGTTTTATCCAGATTTTTTAAAAATACTACATTGCCTCCGAGAGCACAGAGGTAATACTATATGTGCAATAATGGTACCTGATTTTTTTAAAATAAAGTCTGTAGAGTCACTCTGGATTTTTATAAACCTTTCTAAAATTAACATTTCACTTACTAGTGTACGGACCAATTCTGTTGCCATTGAAGGTGATGGGTGAAACGTACATTGAATTTAATGGAAGCGCAGTCTAGTCTAGAATAATAATTCACACTGACACTGTAACCAAACATATTTTTCAGGGTTGCAAGGAATCTTATCTTTTTACAGGATTCTAAATGTGTTACACTGTGTCAAGGTTCCTTCCCCTCTCTGAACTCTAGGGTACAGATGTGGGGACCTGCATGAAAACCCTCTAAGCTTATTTTTACCAGCTTAGATTAAAACTTCCCCAAGCTACAAACTATTTTATCTTTTGCCCTTGGACTTTAGTCCTGCCACCACCAAGCGTCTAACTTATATAACAGGGAAAGAGCCTGCTTGGAAATGTCTTCCCCCACCAAAATCCTCCCCAAACCCTACACCTCCTTTCCTGGGGAAGGCTTGATAAAAATGCTCACCAGTTTGCATAGGTGAACACAGACCCAAACCCTTGGATCTTAAGAACAATGAAAAAGCAATCAGGTTCTTAAAAGAAGAATTTTAATGGAAGAATAAAAGTAAAAGGATCACCTCTGTAAAATCAGGATAGTAAATACCTTACAGGGTAATCAGATTCAAAACATAGAGAATCCCTCTAGGCAAAACCTTAATATGCATTCCATTCAGCACAGCTTATTTTCTCAGCCATTTAAACAAAACAGAATCTAACACATATCTAGCTAGATTACTTACTAAGTTCTAAGACTCCATTCCTTTTCTGTTCCCAGCAAAAGCATCACACAGACAGAGAGAACCTTTGTTTCTCTCTCTCTCCCCACCACCGCTTTGAAAGTATCTTGTCTCCACATTGGTCATTTTGGTCAGGTGCCAGCGAGGTTATCTTAGCTTCTTAACCCTTTACAGGTGAAAGGTTTTTTCTCTGGCCAGGAGGGATTTTAAAGGTGTTTACACTTCCTTTTATATTTATGACATGCTGTGATCTCAGGGAGCACAGTTCATATCATTAAAAAGGAAAACCTACTCATTATAACTTCCAATTATGTAATTAAGCAACAAGGCAGTAAAAGCCTCATCCAAAGCCTACTGAAGTCAAAGGAAAGAACCAATCACTTCCGTTCTCCCCCCCCCCCCCAATCAATCTTCAATTGACATAACACAAGCTTCAAAATGGCATTCTCAAACTAAAAACTCGACTGGTGGTTCTAATGATTATCTGGCCTTGAAAATATCAAATTGATATGCACATGCCAATCAAATTTGAAGTGGCAGCTGGAGTGCTGTTAAAGTAGAAGTCCATATTTTCCTATTTGTGCACACAAATATTTGTATGCATACTTGTGGCAATTGTGGCCAGACACAGTTTCAAAATTATTTGATAACCTTGGCCAGCATCATGATACCATATAATAGTCTTATAGCACCATGGGGAACTAACCTTGTTGTTGTTTTATGTCAGTATGAAGGCGCATTAAAAGCATATTTGAATGTACATATTGCTGTGCTAGATTAATAATCAGTCTTCAAGCTTTGATAACTCTAGCTGATCTCTCTATTAAGGACTGACAACTAAGTCATATGTGTTTGAATTCATACTGTGCTTTAGGCACCTACAGTTGAAAATCTTGGCCTCTTTTATTGTTCAAGACACTCTACAGTCCGAAGACAAAGATATTGTCACCCTGCCTGTACGTACTCAGACGCGTGAGCATATGCATACACACCTCTTTGTACAGCTGAAAAATGTAGGGCTGGAATGAGAGGACTTCTGTAGCAAAGTACTATTTGGTAAGGGTAATATAATCTAGTCTCTAAAGAACAAAGAGTATAAATGTATGTAAACACATCTGTAGATATACACATACTTAGAACCAGATTTTCAGTTGGTGTAAATCAGTGTAGCACCACTGAATTAAATTAAGCTGTAGTGATTTGCCTTACACAAAGATATAGCCCATAGTTTCGTAAATGTGGTCTCCTGAGCTGAGAGGCTGGAAGATAGACCAAAAAGCTTGTATGTTCAAATTAAAAATGGAAATAACAGACAGCTTTGGAGGCACTTGGTAAACACCAACATATGTAACCCTGTTCTGTATTTTTGCATCGTTATAGGTCTTGCAGTCATGCCATAGTGTGAAATGTTCTGAAAGTACATGTACAGCTTCCTCTCCCCCTTTTTGAGACTTCAAAAATATTGATTTCCCACCCCCAATATTATCACCAGTTATGTTAATAGATGGAAACAATGTAATGGCTTCATGTAGTATTAATGCACTAATGGATACTGTTTGCTATACTCCCATTGTCATTCAAGCTGATAGTACATTTCATCTTTAATGGGTTAGTGTATATTATCCTCAACTTCAAAGTTTACTACTACATATGTGCTCTGTTATATGTTGGTTTGATACTTGACTATACTAAAGAAAAAAAAAACACCTGCTATGTAATGCAAAAATGAGTGACTTACTGTTAATACAAAAATTGTAAGTGTCTTTCACGTAGGGCTCAATACTATGCATTTCTTGCGCAGTGGAAACTAGCATCAATATCAGCATTGTGATCAGTGATTCCAAGAGCTATGCAAGTCTACTGTCCAAAGCCCTGCATAGAGTCCATTGCCCAGACCAGATGCTACAGTTTTTGTTTTTTTCAGTGGAGGGGCTCTTTAATTATTTATGTTCTGGGTCTGAGTTGGGAAGGCAGAAGAAAAAAGTTCTTCACTGTAGAGCTAATCTGAATTGCTCTTAATGGGACCATTTGAGGCTACACAGAAGAGACAGACAAAGAAGGTTGAGAGTATGGATTTAAGTGAGCCCTTTGGAGGTGTCTGAAATGTTCAGAAACGTGTAGTTGCACTTCTGGTTTCCCGCTGGAATTGTGGAAATGCCATAAGCAAGGCTGCTTTTTGTACAACTTCCACCTTGGACAAGAAGTAAAATTGCAAGCAGTTTTAGGAGAGAGCCTGTTCTCATAAGAATTCCATCCTAACTAGGCAGATACTTATCTCAACTAAACCAGAATCCCAAATCATTTAGATGTACTGAGCTCTACCTCTACCCAAATCTTCAATTGAATGAGACCTGAATTCCAACTGGAGAGCGTGGCAAAGTTTGGTTTGCTTTCTTTCCATTTTTCACATTCTCTGGTCTTTCTCCTCAGGATATGAGTCAGACATTCCCCAAAAGGGTGGACTTAGGAATTTCCAATATTTCCTGGAAACACCACAAGAGGTTCAGATAGGCCTCTAAACTTAACTCATTGCTCTTGAACTCTGAATACTTTGAGGTTGACCCATTTTGCTGTAATAGTTTAACTGCAAACTTCCACTCAGACAGCAAAATTGCTCATGGTGATCAAATCCTGAAGAAGATACAAGCACTTTCATGCTTGTAACAGTATTTCTGGGTGTGGCTTTTTTGCAGAGCAATTCATCCTGTGCCTATATCCATATATTGACCTGACTGCTATTTAACTGTGGTCCTTTTAACATTGTGTGTGAAACTTTTAAAATAAGGATTTAGTGTTCCCTTCTGGGTGAATGGAAAGGGAGGCAAGAGGAAAGGATTTCCCTAATGGTTCAACAAAAGCACTTAGTAAGTAATTGATCATCAAGTGCCAGCCTTATCTGAAACTCTGACCTTTCTTCCATGATTCACCAGTGTTTGTGGTGACCTGCTACTCATACAGGAAAGGGGGCAGTGTAGTAAATCCAAACTGGTATTCTCCAGCCCCTGTTTCCTTTGTAAAGCACACATTAATAAATGTATTTCTATTCCAAGCATTAAAATGTCAGAATACTCTTCATTTCTGATTTTTGTATCTCTCTATTTGCATATGAATCAATAGTAGACTTTTTTACAAGTAACTGTAAGAAAATGAATTTACTTATTAACTGAGATTATCAAGCCATCAGGCAGACGCTACAGCAGATAAAATTGCCTTTTGTGTTGATGCCTGCCAGCCTTTAACAGAGAAAGTGGTGTGCTTTTTGCTAGTGAGAGCTAATACACAGGAAGGTAATGGGTTTTTAAAAATGTTGTAAACCTTAATGGTGTTAGATCAATAATATGAGTACTACAGGTAAAATGCTCTTACATATATTATTAAGACCTTCTTCAAAATGTAGCTTCTTGAAGGACTTTTTAGAATGTAAGAGTGGCATATCATCTCTACAATAAAATGCTAATGGATCCAAGTTTGAAAAAAATTTGAATTGTCTGTCTTCAAAAAGAAAAGGAGGACTTGTGGCACCTTAGAGACTAACCAATTTATTTGAGCATTGTGAGCTACAGCTCACTTCATCAGATGCTGTAGCTCACGATGCTCAAATAAATTGGTTAGTCTCTAAGGTGGCACAAGTACTCCTTTTCTTTTTTCTTATGTATGTTGTGTTAAAGTCAAAAGAGACCATGGGGCTCTTACTGTCTTCTAATGAAGTTTGTTTTTTGGGTGGGTGGGTTTTTTTAACCCTCTGCCTCATGTCTGTGTCCTTTGGGCTTTGAAATTTATTATGCCAAGTTTTAGCCTGGTATAAAAGTAGCTGAGATATAAGTGAAATCTTGTGGGGTTGAGGACAGGGAGACAAGGTGGGGATCGGGAGGACCCTAGATCCAGAATACTTATTTCTGATAACTTTTGCATAAGCCATATACAGTTTTTAGCTAATTTAACCTCAGACCCTTTTGAGTTTCATCTATAACTAATCATTCCTTGCTGAAGAAAATACCCTGATTAGAACATGACATCTAATTTAATGGTGATGGCTACAATCACTGAAGATGTTACCTTATGCACTACCAATGCAGAAAGCCCCTCAATACAATGTTTTTTCTTGTATAGTGGTACCCAAACCAAAACCCTGGCTCCCAAATCCCTTGAACGTTAGGAAAGTTTCATTTGGAGTCTGTGGCTTGAACTCTGCTCTAGTTTCAGATTTGCCAAAGAAGCACATTACAATTTGGTATCCAAATATCAAGATTGAATTCTGCTTTGCTTTCACATGCAACATACTGCACACTAAGCAGACTAATAGTAACTTTGGAACTAAGCCAAACCATAAATAGTTCTGGGTGTCCTGATTACATCTGTATTAAACATACATTCTTTGTACATGATTTTGCATGTCCTCAGTGCAGTGTACACCTCATAAAATAGTTTTGTCTTACCATTGCATATGATAATGCTAAAATTGAGTATTATCAGATTAACACATGGGAAATGAAATACTGTACCATAAGTGGGAAATGAAATACTGTACCATAAGTATTATCTATTTTCTAGTGCTGGACAGATGGGCAAAACTATCATTCCTTAAAGACTTAGCTTTGTGATTACATCACTTGTCACAGTAAATATAGGCACTGTTCCATAATATTGGCATAGTGTAACATTAACAAATATCACTTTGGAGAAGTAATCCAGTCCAGATTTTTTCTCAAATACTTTCATGATATATGTATCCACATAACATGGATTTTACAAGTGAGTGTGTGTGTGACGGGGAAATAATCCCTATAGGAAACTTGTGTATAAATATCCTTGTAAAATGAGGAGCATGTGGACTTCATCTTATTCAAACCAATGGTTGGCACAGATTTCCTGTATTAGGTGCCAGCAATTTTTCTTTGTTCTCCTGTTCAATTCCAGTTGGAAAGCATTAGTGAAAGTGTCCCCCTGTGTGGGTTTTAAACATAACCCTTTGCCTTACTTCACATATTTAAGAGAATAGTAGCAGCTTCAGTTAAGTAAATCAAAAATATGGAGTATATTAAAGGTATAGAACTGAAGGATTCAGCCAATGAAAGGTTCTACCACCATCTATAAAAGACATGAATGCCAACTCCACCTGGCTTGAAGCTCACACTAATAAAATAGGCATAGTCACTTGTGACTTCTTACCTTCAGCCTATACATTTTTTCCAGAGTTTCACTATAGTGTTTTCTTTCTATTACGGCAAGAAGCCCCACTCTGGGGATTAGCACCAGGGCTACTTGATTTGCTTTGAATAGTTCCTTACTCCCTACACAATTCCATTGCTATCAACATTTTGAAGTAAGGTCTCAGCTCAGAATAATTTACAATCTAAATAAAAATAGAGGGTAGAAAGGAAATATATGGATTATGCTTCCATTCTAACAGCAAGTGAAGTCCTACTCCATCAAAGCACTTAAGCACATGGTTGACTACAGTGGTGCCATTCACATATTTACAGTTAAACACATGATTAAGTGCTTTGCTGGGATGGGGTTTAAGTGATTAAAGGGCTAGTCTACACTAAAGCAGTACAGTGGTGCAGCTGTACCTCCTGAGTGACACAAATTATACTGACATAACCTGTAGCGTAGGCAAGCCCTTATTTGCTAAGGTCATACAGGGAGTCTGTGGCCCAGCAGGAGGTTGAACCCAAATCTCCTGAATCCCACTCCAGTCCCTTTTGCCACTGTCCTTTCTTGAGCTTTAGTTCTAATGCATCAACATTCATCACCAATTATATCATCAGTGGGCTCTCAATGGCTTCCTCAGGTTCTGAGTGCATTCTCTATCGCTATTAAATTGTCCTTTGTCACTTTAAATACTTATACAGACATACAGTTATGGGGACTGAATTACAATGGATTTCAGCAGTCCTAACAGTAATTCTGCATAATGTAATGTGTCAATGTGCCACAACTATGCGCAGACCACTGCACTGCATACAGACTTACTGCCCCTGATTCTCTAGTGCTTTGAATGCATTACACTCGCCTTGCATG
This sequence comes from Lepidochelys olivacea, assembly GCF_965140295.1. Lineage (NCBI taxonomy): Eukaryota > Metazoa > Chordata > Testudines > Cheloniidae > Lepidochelys > Lepidochelys olivacea. Next base: position 28,591,705 of record NC_140422.1, read on the forward strand.
GGTGTTAAATGACTATACCTAGAGCTAGGCAGTGGAGGATCCTCAGCCCTAGTACAGTGTGGATCTTGTTCTTGTCCCTGACAGTGCAGATTCATTAGATCTATGCTGCTTGGGACTCCTATGGTCACAAGCTAGATGGCCTTAAGAACACCAAAGTTATCCCACCATGGAACAGGGGAAATGTAAAGTGGTCTCCAGCTGTCCTGATTGTTCATGAGAAACCAATGGAACCTCTATCAAAAAGAAGAGGCAATGGAACAGAGGGCTGCTGTACAAGTGTAACATAGGAACTAGAATGAAAAGATGAGGGGATAAGTACTGAGAACTTAACTCTTGTCTAAATTCTCTACAGGACCCTTGTATAGTCTAACTTGTGTGACACAATTTACCATGAAGGCATAATTCTACATTAGGGCATGTAATAGAATTATTGGATGTAGAAGATGTACCAGTAATGTGGTGTATGATATATAGTATAAATCAAAAGGAGAGCTAGAAAAATAGCAGTGCATTTACTGACTAAAAAGAAAAGTTTCATCCACTTCCAAGAAATGGATCCAACTGGGCTCCATTAGAGCTACATTAAAGTAGTGATAGCAGTAGCCTGTAGTGTCAGGTGTGACAAGCTAATGCCAATATGGAAAATTGCCATCCTTGTTCCATGAGCAAAAAATGTCAAAATAGCACCTGCAATTGGCAGCTTACAAGACAGCGTTTTATTGTTTTTTTTTTTTTTTCCACTTTGGATCAAAAGGATCAAACTTTCTTTGATAGAAGAACACCCACTGTTCTCTTTGTAACTTTAGGCCTTTTTAACTAAAATGAATAAGAATATTGAAACTTCTCACCTAATGATCAACGCAACTCTCTTTTTCAAGCAGTTTTTGTTTCATCAAACTAAGTATGGTGGAAGATGCTTTCTGAAAATGAGGATGTCAAATCCTTAATGCTACAGGATATTCAATGTTACCCCTAAAAGACCAGTGTTAATGGTTTTAAAAATTAAACAACAAAGATTGAGATTTGAAATTCTAAAAATTATTTTTGTTAGTCTCAACCAAAGCTTCTGTCTAAGATACTTACATGTCCCCGATTACCATAGTACCTGAGACCCTCACAAACTTTGTGTTTATCCTCCTAACACACCTGTAAAGTGCTACTATTCCTATTTCACAGATAGGGCAGTGAGGGATAGAGAGACTAAAGGCCAGATTCTTAAAGGTATTTTGGTGCCTAAAAATGCAGATAGGCAATAAGGCACTTTTGAAAATCCGACTAACCTAACTTCCAATTTCAAATGACTTGTTAAAGATCACACAAGAATCCTGACAGAACAGGGAGTTAAAGCTTTGTTTCCTGAATCCCAGACTAGCACCCTAGACACTGGTGAATTCTTCCTTTCTTCTAACTCTTGATGTGACAGTTTCATTGAATATCATCCTGGTTCTGGTACTGGTGTTATTACTTTGAGATGTTTTTATTGCTTGTGCATCTTAATTACCATCTGCTTGTATTTTTCAACTGATTGTCTTACCTTCCCATGTCTGATTGTTATGGAAAAATTGCACTTTCATAAATATGTACATATATTTCAAATGAAACATATTTTGCATAGAGCTATTTTCTTGTTTGTTGTTTTGACTGTGTTTTTTTCCTCCACAAGGCATTTAGATAGATGCTTAACTAAAAACAGTCAACAGTATCAAAAAGAAAGAGTACTTGTGGGACCTTAGAGACTAATCAATTTATTTGAGCATAAGCTTTCGTGAGCTGCAGCTCACTTCATCAGATGCATAAAGTGGGAAATTCAGTGAGGAGATTTATATACACACAGACCATGAAAAAATGGGTGTTTATCATACACACTGTAAGGAGAGTGATCACTTAAGGTGAGCTATTACCAGCAGGAGAGTGGCGGGGGAGAAAACCTTTTGAAGTGATAATCAAGGTGGGCCATTTCCAGCACATTTCCAGGAGTTAACAAGAACGTCTGAGGAACAGTGAGAGGGGGTGGGGGAGGAATAAACAAGGGGAAATAGTTTTACTTTGAATAATGATCATCTATCCTTGGAGGATAGACTCAGACTAACATACTCTAAAGTACAGCTATGCAAATAACTGTTCATAGTTGGTCACTTGGTGAACCTAATAATAATAAACAACATTTTGGGTTGCTCCAAAGCAAAAAATGTTTCAGCTAACTGAAACAATCAAAGATCAAGTCACTGCTCTGATTTGAAGCAGGAGCTAGAATCTGTGTCTAACAAATCCCAGATGAATGCCCTAATCACCAGGCTACAGGATCAGTCTCTTCTGTTGAAGCTGTTCCACATAAATTGCTAAATGTACCAGAGAGAGACTGACTCCATCCTGGTGGTTAGGGCATTCAGCTGGGATGTGGGATGTGGGTGACCTAGGTTTAAGTGCCCTGCTCATTGGTCTCTTGGCTATTCTGGGATGGTTCTCTTCCACTTTGAAAAGAAATTCCAGTCTGGCCCTGAGAATCCTTTTGTCAAAAGCAATACATCTTTGCAAAGAAGTTGTTGAGTTTTGCTTAATCAGCATTTTCAGGTGGAAAAGCATTTCACCAAAGAATTCCCAAACAGCTCTAGTTATGGCTTTTTTTTTTTTTCCTTTTGGTATATCAAGTTTTGTGTGTGTGAACTGTTATCTCAGAAAATAAGTTACAAAGACCTATTTGTAAACTGCTAAATGTAGGTTGGATTGTTAACCATTCAGATGCATGCTGTTCGGTATTCTGTACTGCACCATTTTCTTTTAGGGTCACTGGCTGATGTAACATTTTTCTTACATTTAAAAAAAATCATAACCTGATAGCTCATTACATTCATTGGCATAATCATTACTTCTTCTGAAATCCTATCTCCTATTTGATCACTTATGAGCTTTCACTGATTTACGTTGTCTGTCTGGTAAAACTTTATCATAGTATTTCATTAGTACATAACATAAGAAAGGCCATACTGGGTCAGACTAAAGGTCCATCTAGCCCAGTATCCCATCTTCCAACAGTGACCAATGACAGGTGTCCCAGAGGGAATGAACAGAACAGGTAATCATCAAGTGATCCATCCCCCGTTGTCCATTCCCAGCTTCTGGTAAACAGAGGTTAGAGACACCATTCCTGGATAATAGCCATTGATAGACCTATCCTCCATGAACTTAACTAGTTCTTTTTTGAACCCTGTTATAGTCTTGGCCTTCACAACATCCTCTGGCAAGGAGTTCCACAGGTTGACTGCACAGTGTGTGTGTGTGGGGAAATACTTCCTTTTGTTTGTTTTTAAATCATATAGTAGTACACACATAGTTTAAAAAGCAAGGGATCTGGTCCCTTTTAATACACAAACATCACTGACACTTTTGGGGATGGGGAGGAAATAATTTGTGTCAAACAAGAATAACACCTTTTTGTTGTAAGAGAGGAAAACGTATTCAGCTTATAAGAGTGAACAGTCCTCCAATATGAACTTATTTTGCGATTGTCAGGGATCATTGGAATAGGAGGAAATTTCTGTATTATAACTTGGGAACATTTGTCAGAGCTGAAATGAAATCTGGTTGATGACAAAAATAGTAAGGACCTTTCCAGAATGCTTGGAGGGTAGAGGGAAGGATGGTGTGGTTTGTTTTTACTGTCTGGAAATTCCTAACTCATAAAATACTTACCTTTTCTGTGCACTTTGTCCATTCACATAAAAACTACAAGGAAATATAATACCTTTTTTATTTGTATTTTCTTAAACTTTAATACTGCAAAAAATGATGTATTCCTCCCTGCCAGGCAGAATATATTAATATTTCAAATTTCCTTCTGCAAAACATCTTGGAAAATCAGTGTATTCACTACAAAATCTGAGCATTTTATGCAAATCTGATAATGAATGTAGTCAGTTCCTTACTGAGTGGAATTTATATTCATAAATAAACATCCTCTGTTTCAAAGAAATCCTAGTTTAACTTTTTTTAAAGCGCGCAAACACAGATGTCTCCTCAGCTTTTTCTGTTACATGCAAATACATACCTATTAAAGAAAAATAGCACCAAATTCCATCCTAGCACACACAAGCCAGTCAGCCAACAAATGTGACCAAACCAAAACTTTCCTTCCTCCAACACCTTAGGTCTTTTAAAAATCATATTTCTCTCTACTGATCCTTGTGCAACTGAATTCCCATGTTTTGTTCTAAAGCAACTTGCATATTTCTCACACTTACATTGGGCTGCAATGCCCATGGGGGACCAAAAATGTAGCAAGGATCACCATCTGTATAGGCTCCCAGGCTTCAACACCTTTTCTGTGGTATACTAGCAGCAGGGAAGTTGAATGGCATAAAAGTCTTTTCATTAGCTCTGTTCTGTGGGAGGATTTCCTCTACCCCCTTGTATGAATCTCCATGGACTAGCTAAACCACCTTTAAAGCCAGATCCCACTGACAGTACAGCACAAAATGGCTGAACTACAGTGAAGAATTTAGACCATAATCTTCAAGTGATCAAAGCGTAGGTCATGGTAGCGAGTGCTATTTCTTGAGCTTTCTCAAGATGTCAACAGATTCAAAGCTACTGATCTTAATTTTCTTAATAGACAGAGGTCAACTGGTGGTTCCTTAGACACAGTCCATCAAAGCATATAAATACATGCTTAAATTTAAGCATGTACTTATACCTATTAAGTATGTTACTGGATTAGTCCTAAACTACAAAGGGATTTGAAACTTGTTTAGAGAAGGGTCTGCCCCTTAATCCCAAATTACTCCCACTCTTCACAACTTCAGAGGTCTTCATGTCTGTGTTTGAACTTCAGGACAAGGTCAAAAGAGACATTTAGTAGATTTAATTGGCAGTTATATAGTTGTTGTTCCTACATAATAATACTGAGGCTACTAATAGTTCTATTCTCCTTCAGATAATTCTGGTGACTTATTGGATCTGCAAAACTATGCAATGTCAAAAGAACCATCCAAATCTAGTTTATAACTTGTTTGTTGGAATTACTGATTTGCTTTGTCATAAAAGTGCTTTGCTGCTCTAAAACAGCCAAATGACTGACTGCTAACTTAAAATAACATTAAAGAAAAAAATTGGGTGCAACTCTTCACGTAAACAGGAGATGAAAACAAGTGACTTCACCTTCATAGAATGAGTTATAAATTTTGTAGTAGTTGACACTGAGCAATTCTGCTATCATAGATTACTGTTCGAGAAGCTCAGAAAGGTGCTCAAGGTCTGATTATTCAAAAAATTGCCTGTTGCCAGAATAACATGTCAGATTTAGTCTTTGAATTCAACATGCAAATACCCAAGGAAATGTAATGCTGTCTTTGAAAACATGCTTGATGTTCCTTTCAGAAATAACATCAGAATGATATAGATGTCAATCTATTAGGGGTATAATATTGGATGTTTAGACTACTTCAAGGGACAATATGGTTCATCATTGACCCTTTCTGGAAAAACGCTGTGTATAAAAAGAAATAGTAGATACACTGAAGCTCAATGGAACATGTTTACAGCATCTAGTTAGCATGCATTTATTGAGAATTATGTAGTAATTAATTTGTGAAATGGCTTATTTAAAGTGCAAGAACAAGCATGTCCTCTGGGATGGATGTTCTTAAACTACCACACTCAAAACTAGGGAGCAATGGAAAACTTAATTGCAATACAATTGTTTCCCTACATTACATTACGTCCCACAATCAACCTCAGCCTGGACCAGTCCACACAAAAGATCCACTTCCTGGACACTACGGTGCTAATAAGCGATGGTCACCTAAATACCACCCTATACCGGAAACCTACTGACCGATATGCCTACCTACATGCCTCCAGCTTTCATCCACACCACACCACAAGATCCATTGTCTACAGCCAAGCTCTACGATACAACCGCATTTGCTCCAACCCCTCAGACAGAGACAAACGCCTACAAGATCTCTGTCAAGCATTCTTACAACTACATTACCCACTGGCTGAAGTGAAGAAACAGACTGACAGAGCCAGAAGAGTACCCAGAAGTTACCTACTACAGGACAGGCCCAACAAAGAAAATAACAGAATGCCACTAGCCATCACCTTCAGCCCTCAACTAAAACCTCTCCAGCGCATCATCAAGGATCTACAACCTATCCTGAAGGATGACCCATCACTCTCACAGATCTTGGGAGACAGGCCAGTCCTTGCTTACAGACAGCCCCCCAACCTGAAGCAAATACTCACCAGCAACCACACAACAGAACTACTAACGCAGGAACCTATCCTTGCAACAAAGCCCGTTGCCAACTGTGTCCACATCTATTCAGGGGACACCATCACAGGGCCTAATTACATCAGCCACGCTATCAGAGGCTCGTTCACCTGCACATCTACCAATGTGATATATGCCATCATGTGCCAGCAGTGCCCCTCTGCCATGTACATTGGCCAAACCGGACAGTCTCTATGTAAAAGAATAAATGGACACAAATCAGACGTCAAGAATTATAACATTCAAAAACCAGTCGAGAACACTTCAGTCTCTTTCGATTACAGACCTAAAAGTTGCAATCCTTCAACAAAAAAACTTCAAGGAGAGACTGCTGAATTGGAATTAATTTGCAAACTGGATACAATTAACTTTAGGCTTGAATAGAGTCTGGGAGTGGATGGTAAAGTAAAACTATTTCCCCATGTTTATTCTCCCTCCCCCCCCCCCCCCCGGGCTGTTCCTCAGAAGTGAGCTGTAGCTCACGAAAGCTTATGCTCAGATAAATTGGTTAGTCTCTAAGGTGCCACAAGTACTCCTTTTCCATTGTTTAATGCAACTGTTTTTAATATTAAATACTTGAAAATGTAAGCAGAGTGTGTCCTGGAAATGTCTCTAGCAACAGACTAGATCATCATAATTGTGCAATTTTCCCCTTTTAAAATATTTAAATATTAAGTATAACTCATTTTAGATGTTGCTTGATTACTGAGAAAATCTGCATTAGGTGGTGTTACCTGATTATTCTCTCTGTGGCCCCCATGAAGTCTTAATTATTTTATTGGGTGAATGATTAGAAGTATTAACGGGTACTTTGTTAGTGAGAACCTTTTTTTCTTCACGAGGCATTACCATTACTATAAATGCCTAATCCCACTGTGATGGGAACATAAGTGTTCTAGATAAATATAGATAGTTCCCTTTCCTCTTGTTTGTGGTACTTGTTATGTAGACACCACTGTTCCCTCTAAGCTCTGTGTGTGTCTACGCATGCACACAGATCCTAATCCCCCCGCACACAGCAGAACACCAGACGCAAAGAAATTTGCACAGAAGCACAACAATTTGCACAGAAGAAATTTCTTGCGCACACGGCCTGTCAAAAATTAGAGGGAACATTGGTAGACACTAACCATAATTTTCCAGAAAAAGTTATATTTTTTTTCTTGCTATTAGACATTTTTATAGTTTGTCACTGGTGTTGTGGGGTGGGAATAACTTTTTGGTCCTACAGGTATAATAAGTTTCACTGATGTTACTTTCAGGTTTTCTCTGTTGTAGTTTTCTTTTCTTTTCTCCTGTCCTCCCTCTGTGTGAAGGGCAGTTGTGTGTCATCAGTGATGTGCATCAGCCTTAAACATGAAAATGCCTCTAAGTACAAATGAATGAAGAATATGGAAAGATAAAGTATTCTAATATTTCAATCCAGTTAAGTATGTTTATAATTCACTGACACATGGCAGAAAATCCATCAGACCGAAACAGAAAGATTGTCTAATGGCATGATGGGCACAGTTTTGAACTCAGATTGTGGAGGGAGTCAGCACCGCAATGGGAGTGTGGCATAGACTGGTTGGATATTCTGGGTTCGTGAGGCTAACAGGGCAGACGGTGGGTGGCAGAGAACTCTCGTCTAACTTTTGCTTGAGGGCCCAAGCAAATATCATGACACTCCTGAAGTTAGATTCCTGAGTGGGATCTCTCTAATAAATGAGTTTAGCTAGGGAAAAGCATTATCATCTTGGATCTCTAGTAGGCATGGGATTCTAAATTTGTGGGGAAAAATGTGACATCCCTCTGCAGGTGAAAAGGCTCCTTCTTGTGGTTAGCTTTGAATGGGGAGGCAAATTTCCCTGCAATTCTGGCAGATAGTGGCTGGTTCTCAGAGAAGGGGAGGCTGGTGGATCAATATGCTTGGCTGGCCTGATCAGTTCTGTGATGAGAGTTTGGATTTGATGAAATATTTTATTGTGCATTTAAAAGTTACATGTTATAAGGATTTTTTTAATAAAAAAGTCTTTTATTAGGTCTTTGTGGCCCACAATGACTTTCTGACAGGTTGCTAGGATTAGAATATACTGATTTCACCATAATTATGTAATAAACATAATTGCCGATCTGGAGGTAATGTGTATGGTAGTTCAGTGTGTCCAAGCAATTCTGTTTTGCATGATAGTGTGAGTGATGTTTTAGTCCCTGATTCTGCAGCCAGTGCCATGCGGGCAGAGTTATACCTGTATGGCGCTCCATTGAGGTCCTTGGAGCTTCACGCTGGCACAGGGATCCACCTGCATAGATCTGACTTCAGAAAAGGCTCCTAATTTGTATCCTGTGGTACATCTTCTTCTAATTTTTTTCCTATGATGGTTTCAGTGTTTAACTTTGCTAGATATTTTATTGAAACAGTTTTTGTATCCCCTGACTCATTTCTGGCTATGTTATGAGATACCAAGCATATTCACAAATTCATCCTTTGCTTAAATAATTATAGATTTTATTTTTATATGTTATTTCTAAAGAGGCAGAGATTTAATGAAAATGTAATTTTGCTCTCCCTCCTGTCTCCCACACCCCTGTGGGAAGAATATCATGCAAAACACAAAGATGAGAGAGGCATTTGTTTTGGTATAATTTACCTTTCAAACCTTAAACCAGCATAACTGAATGGCATTTATGACTTTTATCTTGGATGGATGCAGTAGGCAAATGGGTTATTACTGAGGATATGGAGGGGGAAGAATTACAGGAAATCCCAGAAAATGCATTTAGTTTTGCTGCTGGATGAAACTATAACCTAATTTAAGAATTACAGGTCTTCCGATACCAGTTCTGGATTTTTTTTAACGGTTAGTACAAGCACTGTATTTACATGGTCTGTAAATTTTCCTGGACTCATTGGTGACCATTTTCTGATATATCTTGCACAGGTATCCTACTCCAATTAAGATTTAGGTACTAATAATATGCTGCAGCTGCTTCTAGTTACATGCTGCTTTCACTACAGCTGGGAGCAACTGAATTTCCCAGCAAGCAATGATTAGCATTTTGATCTTCACAAGCACTTTACTGTCTGAATACCAATGTCTCAGTGATTGTTGTCACCAGACAAGGCATAAGCATATAGCTTGTAGTTAGCTTTTGCTTACTGAAAACACTTGATCAAATACATATACACTCAAATTTAAAAGTGTATTAGGAATAATTTCCTCTGATTTATAGCTCTACAAAATGATAGTTTTGTGTCTAACTATGCCCAGTCAACTAATTCCAGTATGAAATGCGAGAAGTCTGAAAGAGCACTTAGTGTCAGGAGTCATGATCTAATATGTTTGTGGTGCTCCTAGCTACATGCAAATTGACAATATTCAAGTGTAACCAGACAGCATTTATAGTCTGCAGATGAGCATAGCCTGAGAAAAATCCAATTATCCTTTCCTTGGTTGTTTGCCCTCATTATATTTTGTTTCAGGGTAACTTTTGTTACATTTTTAGAATTATTTATAGAACTAATATCAATGGGTTTTACAAATGTAGTAGGCAATATTCTAAAGTCACCACATGGTTGTATTTGAGAGACCACAGTTTCTCCCTGCTTTTTGCATAGGATATGTGCAAAATGAACTGTAGAACTAGTTGGATTTTTTTAAATGGGTGACCACTTTATATTCTGTGTGTGATGTGATTTTTTTGGATGGCTTAAATTTTTGGTGCCCAATTTGATACTTTAGAGTGGACTGGGTTTCAGAAAGCAGGCACTCAGCACTTTCAAAAAATCAGACCCTTTTAAGGTGCCTCTAGATAAGCATCCAAATTTAGCATTCTTTCACTATTAACTTTGAAAGTTTGAGGTAAATAGTTTTATATGTGTATGTACAGGTATATAGATATATATTTATCATTTGTATATATGTATTGATATGTACCTTATTACCTCCACTAACATAACTCATATACAGCAACCTTAACTCTTCCTCCTCCCCTGGGATACCAGACTTCCATCACCCCTTTTACCAGATGATCTTCTCCCAGACCAACTCACGCATGCATGAAACATCCACCAGTTAGGAGTATTAAGAGGCTTGTTTGGTAAAGAGCTGTGTGGAAAAGGGAAGGTAGGGAGTAGAGTTAAGGTTAGGGTGTGTGGTCTGCTATGTATGGTAACTGTGGTTATGGAGAGGTGTGTGCCTGTGGATGAAAGGGAAGAGAGTATGTACATGAATCCATTTCCTTACTTACGTAGTTTGTCAGTGTTACACAATGTAACACACCTGTCTGTGTCACAACAAAGTTGGTGTGTGGGGGGTGGTGATGCTTTTTTTTTTTTTTTTGTTTGGTGTATATTTATAAATGGAAGGTATACCTGAAATACTATCTGTTTTTCTTGTCCCCCTATCTCGGGAAGATATATTGGAAATAGAAGGGTGTGGGAGACAGGTGTCCCTTTGATTAGATGCATGAAGAGACTTTGTTTGAGGAGTGTCTGAAAAGATTAGGACAAAGATTTTTAGTTTGGAGAGGAGGCCTAGGATTTTGAAAGGACACTTATTTTCTCTTGAAAATCCCAGTTGTGATGAATAAGTGACTATGGTTGAGGTACATGGTTAGCAATAAGAAACAGAAGGCAAATCAGTTGCTTCTGGTCAGTATTTCTCATGACACAAGAATAAAGAGACACTTCTGAAATTTGATACCTGTCATTACTGATAAAAGGAAATACTTTTTTTATTTCTGCTAAGCCCTTGGCCTCAATGATATGTTACGGTAGTGAGGTCCAGAGGCTAGTTATGTGTTGCGTCTTAAACAAAGAGTATTGCACAGTTTATATGGATTGTGTAAATATCCACAGTTATGACTGAAAATTTAAAAAAAGAGATATAACACTCAAGGGTCAGGCATAAGCCAGCCATTAATTGATAAGTAGTAGGATAAGCTTACTCATTTGAAAACAAATAGTATCCTTAGTACAGCAAAAGCCAGCAATGATGTAGTACAATGGTTCTCCATCTGGAGTTCATGTCCCCTTGGGGGTATGCAAAGGTCTTCCAGGAGGTACATCAACTCATCTAGATGTGTAGACTGTTGTAAAACTAAGCAAGTAAAAAAGCACTAGCAAAGTCAGTACAAACTAAAGTTTAATTCAGACAATGACTTGTTTATACGGTTCTGAATACTATACACTGAAATATAAGTACAATATTTATTTTCCAATTGATTTATTTTATAATTATATGGTAAAATGAGAAAGAAAGCAATTTTTCAGTAAGAGTGTGCTATAACATTGTATTTTTATGTCAGATTTTGTAAGCTAGTAGTTTTTTAAGTGAAACTTGGGGTACACAAGACAAATCAGACTCCTGAAAGAGGTACAGTAGTTCTGAAAGGGTGAGAGCCATTGATGTAGTAGAATCAATGCTAAGGCATTAGAATAGACAATCCTTAGGTGTTTTTAGTGCCCTGACACAGAAACCTACCCTGAGCTAAACTATTGCTGGTTCTTGCTTTAATATGGATTCTAACTTTTCTAGTTTAGACAAGAACTTGGACAAGATGCTGGACTAGATATACCATTGATGTGATCTGGTATGGCAGTACCTATATTTCTATGACAATGAAATGAGGCAGTTAAGTTCCTATGTAAACCACTACAATTAACAAGGACTAGAATTATAGCAGTCCTTGTTATTATTTAAATGAATTTTATTGATGTGCAGGTCCATATGAATTTGTCTGGATGCTGAAACAAATTTTCCAAAGGGAGCACGTGTCTTGTGGTTGTGGACTCCCAGATTCTATTCTTGGTTTTTTGCACTCACTCAGTGTGTCCTTTAACTTCTCTGACATAGTCTATCCATCTGTAAAATGAGCATATTGATACATTCATTCCTTGCAAAAGTGTGAGGAGAATTTTAAATGATTGATGTTTGTACAGAGCTTTGAGATCTTTGGATGAAAGGTGATAGTTAAATGAGAAACATTATTATAAAGCAGGCCAATCTCAGGAAGTAATATTCACTGGTCAAACCAGTGGAGGTATGTTCAAGTGTACATATAAAGTCCAGAGTTAATTCAATAACTTACCTGAATTATCATAAAAGTTCACTAAATCATGCATCAAGTTAAGATCCTGGTCTCTTGCTATATTTGCAATTTTTATGAGTCAGCAGCTTTGTAACTATTACCATCCGAATTTAAAATTTATATTTAACCCAGCTCCATAATGCATAAGAAATTATACAAAGTCACCCTTGTGGAAAAATGTAGAGAGAACTGTGCATTTGTAATTTGATATATGTAACCATCAGTTATATACCTCAAGTTTGTATTGTATGATTTCATAATGCAAAGTGTAGTGCAAATTTTATTTGCCTTGTTGCCAACAAAATCATTGGGAATCATAGCTGTGACTCAAAGGTAGAGATCTAGTGCTTCAAGTAAATTCAGATGAGAAGATATGATTTGATGCAAATTACTTAACATCCATTTACAATATACATACCTCTTTCATACCTGATGGCTGGCTTCAGGTCAAAAAAGAATTCTGTCTTAAAATGTCATGCCCTTAATATTATTTTTAAGTCTTTTTTGCACTTGATGAAATATTAATCATTGGGGTCACTATAGAAGTAACACCTACACGCTCTGGAGAAAGACATCATACTGTTGAAGGCAAATAAGCCCTAAGAGAAGCAGTCTTAGCCCATGTTGGGCTGTTAAAACTCATCCTATCTGGACACAGCATGGATAATATAGGATCTCACACCTTTAGGAAAGTTTGAAAATATTATGCCAGGATCCCAGCCTTAAAAACTTCTGGAGTTCAGAAGTGTTTCAGGTTTGTAAAATTATTATGGTCATTTAAAAAAACATCTTTAACTTAAAGGTTTCAGAGTAAAAAGAAAAGGAGTACTTGTGGCACCTTAGAGACTAACCAATTTATTTGAGCATAAGCTTTCGTGAGCTACAGCTCACTTATCTTTAACTTAAAGTAATTGCATAAATTGCAACTAGGAAATGAGCCTAGGAAATGCTCAGGGAAGTGAGACATTTCTTTTAATAAATGTAAGCAACAGCTGGTGTGTTATGACACTCAGAAACTGATTTATCTAGCTTGTGATGAGTCAGATTGTAGCCCTCACTCCATGCATAGAGCTGGGTGATTTATTAATTATTATTATTATTATTTATTGTTTTGGTTAATAGTTTATTAATTGAAAAATGCAGATTCAGTTGACCCAAAACTATTGGCAAATTCTCAAAATAGTTTCAGACAGAAAACAAAATCAGGCTAGATGCACAAGGGGACTTTAATATACTCAAAACAGGAGGCGGAGGAGCCCCCATTATAGCTGTTAGGCCAGTGGCTAGGGTACTCACCCAGGATGTGTGAAATTGGTTGACCTTCCCTCTCTGCCTGATATAAAGCAGGGATTAGAATTTGGGGCTTCCCCCTACCAGGTGAGTGCCTTAACCACTAAACTAATGGTTATAAGGGGCTGGAGGCTCCTCCAGCTTTGGTCGTATGTCGGGCGCCAAAGTCCCTTTGTGAATCTAGCCTGAAAGTTGCGTCAGAGAATGGAACCCAAGTCCAGTGGCTCAGGCACTCAAGTGGGAGAGGGCAGACTCAAGTCCCTGCTCCACTGAATATTTAATTATTTATGCAAAGCAGAACCGCTTCAACCAGCTTGCTTGCTGGAGTCTAAAGATGATGATACCTCCATGCAGTGAAGCCAAATCTATTTGGGGAACTCCCTGTAATATGTCCCATGAGCCTTTTGTGAAACTCTATTCATAGACTACATTCTCTACATAAAGCTTGAATTCAAGTGGTATGATTCTAAGTTGAGATAGCTGGAAGTCCATTCCTGGATGTTCTCTGCCCCCGCCCCCCCAAGCTGTGTATTCTATATGCATATGATGGCACTTATAGTGGCTATGAAGAACAAGCTCTGTAGCAAAATTGTGATGAGGAATGGAGAATGCCTTTGTAACTCTCTCAGACTAGATTATGTGTTTTAATAAATGGCTAACAGTTACACGACCTGGTTGAACCATTTCAAATGTTGACATTTTTTTGCTAAAACTTCAATGGGGGAGGGAGAGACTTAATCCCTTTTTGTGACCAGCTGTATTTACTAATATAGTTATATTTTGGGCGAGGAATGAATTAATGGTTTTTATCAGTAGATAATTGTAGATAGTCTATGGAAATATTAATTGTTTCTTTCTAGTCTAAACCAGGAATATACACAAGAACAAAAAAAATGCAACTTTTTGAATTGTATATGCATGTTGTGCAGAGTTACACAAGGGAAACAATGATTATTCTAAACACTAATCACTGTAAAAGTAATGCTTAAAGTAATTGTTCTTCCTGAGGATAATAAATGTCAGCTTTTGACAGAGATGTGAGAAAAGTATGGCTAGCCCTATATATCTGTGAGATTAAAAACTCTCCGATGGTTACAAGGGGGCTCTCCTTTGGCAAATCATAGTTTCTTTTCAAAACAGGAATAAAAGAAGGCTATAAACAAACCTCTTATGCCTTCCTGACTACAGCTATACAAATCCATTTCCAGTTCACACAATGTATCATGGACTTTCTTTTCAGAAAGAAGAAAGGCTTCCTTTCAGAAACCTTATATCTAACCTTGCACATAGGGCATGAATTGCAAGGTTTAGGGCACAAATCAGCACTTTAAACACACAAGTGGTCCTATAGTGGGATTACTCACGTGTTTCACGTTACGCATGTATCTCTAGACTACATCCTAAATTTGTAAGTAGTTTGTATGCACAAAATCCTGTGCTTACCTTCAAAAGAGCCCCAACTCCTTTACTAATCTGTTACATAAACCCTGCCTGTGAACTTGTATTTGTATGAGTTTTCAAGATCCTACTGTAGCCCACAAAATTAAAGCTGACTGTTCTATGCACACAGACAGCACAGGATTGAAAGTGATCAAATCAGAGTTATAGAAAAAAAAAATTAGGCTTTCTCCAAAACAGCGTGTTTCAGAGATTAAAATTTGATTTAGTGAAACACGGAATATGAAAAATAAAAACAATAGGAAACTTCAGGGGAAAAATGGGTCATTATGCCAATCACCTCATGTGAAAAAAAGTTTTTACATATAAAGGAGAAGCCAAAAACGACTGCTGTTCTGTTACAAACAAGAGAAAAAGAACGTGTGTCATATGCTAACTGGCACTGTTGCTTGTAGAACATGCCATGCACTGAAGATCTTCTCTTGCTCATCCTGAAATAATACGTAGGGCTCAATCTGATGGGAGAAGAGCATTTTGGTTGGAGGAAATTCCCCTTGAAGAATTTTCATCTGGGTGGGTGAGGGAGTTTCTTATTAACAAGTGGAATTACATAAGGAGTGTGTCTAAAAATAGTACGTTACAGGCAAGATGGTGGCAGTCAGGCACTGGCCAAGTGGGGGCAGCACAGAGCCAGTATTCCAAGAAGACCTGATTATTGCTGATCTTAAGTGCCCTGATAAACTTGCAGACTATAGCGTTGTTGGCTGTGTTGAAATCAAAATAAATAAGATAAAACTTTACACAAAGTATCTCTCACCCCATGGGCCCTGTCTGCATTCCAGCTCTGCACCCAATGAGGCTATCACTGGTTCAGTCTCCCTTGGTGTTAGTGATACTGGGAATCCTGGGGCAGATGAACTGCCTTATGCTGCAGACATTTTAACACCATATTGACTGGACCTGATGAGGTGTGTTTTTTTTTTTTTTTTTTTTTAGAAAACTTCCCTAGTATAAACAGGATCATAGCAGGAAGATATTGTCTCAAATAGTGAGAACTGTCAGACTTGTACAACTCTTTGAGCATGTAAAGTGGTATGTAAGTGCTACATATTAATTATTAATTTCTATTTTATTAGATTACTGAGCATACTTCAAAAGGAAATGATGCAAGACCAATCACTTGAGACAATTATAACCAGACTGGATGAAGTATTAGAAAATATAGCCTACATTTCATAATCTATTGTAATTTCAGAGGGATGGAATATATAACCTACTAACAGAAAGTCTTTTCTAGCTCTTATTTCTATGAGACTATGAATGCTCCTTGGTCATCCTTCCAAGCAAATCTGTAAGGATTTTTTTTTTCCCCTGTAACTGTTTTGGCTCAATCCTTCTATGTTTGGCAATTTCTTCCAATCAGCTGTGCTGTGCAAAATTCTTTTGCAATGGGCTGACCCAATGAGCAAGAAGACGTGTGAATTTGTATTTGAAGCAGCTCCTTTCCCCTCTCCCCCTGCAGCGGGAAAAAATCCATACTGTATAATGTGTAGCACATAGGCTATATTTTACAAGTCTTTTAGATACAATCCTAGAGCCTTAATTTTCCTCTTGTTCTGTGGGAAGACAATGTCTTTTGGGTTTTTTTTAATGGAAATTTAGTAGTATTCAGTGGTTATTCAGCTTGTGGGTAAGAAGATTCCTCCCCTGGCAAGGAGGAATTTTAATTCTCTAAGGTTGTCATTTCCTGACCCAATCAGACCATAGCGTACTAAAAAATAACTTTTTAATATCCAAACTATCTGCTTATTGTCTTTGTGACATGGATAATATAATTGTCTTTAATCTCCAAGGTTTAAATGGTGAGAAGACAGCATTTATCAAATAGGAGGCAAGGGCAAGGCGTGCACCGTAAAAATAATAATTAAAAAAAAAAGGTGGTAATTAGTTGCAAAGGAAATGTGATCTTACAGTATGCGGATAAGTTAGTGAAATCTTCTTTAAACGGCTATATCTTCACTAAGCAATCAAACGGTGCATTAATTTGATATTCAACTTGTTAAATCTAGCTGTATGCCTATTAAAAATATAAACATTACTTAAAATTGAACAACCTATATGGAATGCTATTGTTGCTTAAGTAATCATGGATTAATCACATGGGGATGTGATTATCTCCTATACTTTACAAATCTCTTGCTTTGATATAATCAAATCATAAATATTTAACACACTGGGCATGCTTTGTTGAAATAACTAATTACAAATGTTATCATATATTGAACTTCCTTTACTGGAAATTTAACAGATATATGTACTCCCAAGTAATTTGAACATAGGGTATGTTTGTATTTTTTAAAATTCCATCCAATAGAATACATTTTCTACTCTAATAATGACAGGTTTCAGAGTAGCAGCCATGTTAGTCTGTATTCACAAAAAGAAAAGGAGGACTTGCTCAAATAAATTGGTTAGTTTCTAAGGTGCCACAAGTACTCCTTTTCTTTCAACTCTAATTGTTAACCTTTGAGAAATAGCATTTCAAGGAAAACCTTGCCTTTGGAATACCAAGGTTAGATGCCAGACTCCAATCATGGAAACAAGTTGCTAGATAACTCCTCTCTCCACCCCCGCACCCCCAATCTAGTACTATATCTAATGCATTTTACTTTGTGCTATATCCCCAGAAAGATGTCATTGCTGCAGATAAATTATAGCAAATTTTAGTTGGAAGTCATCCATCCACTCCCCCATTTTCCAAAGTACTTTATGCACTATGTGATCAAAAAAGCGTATCTTATCAAACATACAAAATATACTAGCATTACGAAGTATATGATCCCTGACAGTGCCTTGCAAGCACAAGGTTAAAATCGTATGCAAGGCAACCAGTAACGCTACAGTAGGTCCCAGGAATGAGGTTAAATAGCATCAGGTAACTGATTTTCCTTGGGGGTGGATGATATGAACAAGTAGCAATAGAAGATCTAACAGAATGTTGAAACCAGAGGCTCCTGTTCTGACTTTGAGCTGCAGGAAGCTCATTTCTTCTTGGCCAAGATAAAGAGTACTATCAGTTTTAGTGTCTGATGCTTCCTCTATCTGAGAGGTGGCCAAACTTACTGACCCTCTGAGCTGCATACAATACTCTTCAGGCGTTTGAGAGCCTCAAGAGACGCACAGCCTGTCCCACCTTCCTTCACAGGGCGACGCCTGCTAGGGCTTGGTGCTTTTGCCCCATGGGGCTGAAGCCCTGAGCTCTGATGACCCCCCCCCCCACCACCACCACCTCATGGGGCTAAAGCCCTGAGACCTCCCTCTCTGCAGGAAAGGAAGCCCTGAGCTCTTCCCCCCCCTGCCCCCGAATCACTCTGGTAGGCAGAGAATGGGGGCAGTGTGGGGGGCTCTTTGAGCCACACTTTAACTGTAAAAGAGCTGAATGCAGCTTGCAGGCTGCAGTTTGGCCATGCCTGCTCTATCTGCTGAAGATTTCCCCTGAAGATCCAAGATGTCTCTAACTTCTATAATTTGATTTGGTTCTGAGTTCATAATGCTGGAGGATCATACCTTTAAAAATGGACTTTGTGGTCGAAAGTGATAGTTCTTTCTGGACATGTGTGTGTATCAAATGTGCTTTCGCTGAAGTTAAGGGATAGACCGTGTGTTTATTATTCAGGATCAGGCTAAGAATCAAACACTACATGCCAGTTTGACTGCAGAGTTGCCTTTAACAATTTTGGGTGGGCCTGTGAAACAGTATTTATCTCCTGTCTCTCAGAGTAACCCAGTCTTGACCCCAGTACTGTGCATAGGGCTTTAGAGTTTTGAGTACGATAAATGTGATAATATGGGGCTTTCCCAAAATTAAACTGTCTCCATTATACTAAAACTGGAGAGAAAGGATGTTCAGGTAACCACCAGACTCCTGCTGCAGGACAAGAGTCAACCTTCTTCTGATGTCCATACGTAGATTCCTAGCTTTCAGATAGTTGTATTTGTGTTTTGTTGAGTTTTACTATTTGTAATACTTTGGAAACTCTTTTCAGAGTAGCAGCCGTGTTAGTCTGTCTTTGCAAAAAGGAAACTCTGATCATCCCAATCCCAGTTAGGATCAGAAGCCAAGTTGGGAGGTTAGCAATACATTTTATCTCTCTTTTACAGATAAAGAAAATAGAGTAAATAACTGGACTAAAGTCAGAGGGAGTCAGTGTCAGATCTCAGATTGGACTGGTAAAAGTCCCTTGCTCTTAGTCCACTACACACAATAGCTCCTCAGGCTCCGAGCTACAGAACTGTCTCAGCTGCAAGCAGGAAGCTGTGAGGAAACATTCATGGTGGTAGCGTTGGCAGCACCACCATTATAGCCTTACATTGGCCTGGGGTCTTTGTAGACATCAAGGGATTCCTGGTCATGGGTTTTATAAGCCTGGGAGTTGTGAGTTAATCATACTGAACCTGAAATTATTGGAGGATTCTTTGATTTTTCCTTTAACACTAATGATGGGTTCAAATTTTCAAGGTTCTGCCATAACAAAATGGACTAAACTTCACTCTTAAAAAAACAAAAACAAATTAGATTAAACTTGATACAATAGCTGCCTGCCCCCACAATCAGCAGCAGCTACTTGGCAGGCCTCTGAAATAGACTCTGCTTAGCTGAAAAATACCACATCCTTTTTCAGTGTGACTAATGGTTCTTAGGGTACCCATATTTAATCCTTCTCAGTTCTGCCATTCTGCAAAAGAGCAAGCTAGGTCTCATAATTCAATTTATAAATTACCACATTAGAAACCACTCCTCCATGCATGTGGTTGTGACCCAGGGACCCACTTGTGCCAGCAGGCAGAGGATAAGGGGTGAATAGAGTTTTACAGGGATCCTCTGAGTTGGATATTTGCATCATAGTTCACCAGAGGGTCTCATGTGACGTCTGTACCAAGAGCCAGTGGTCCACTGGTTGTCATAATTACTGCAAAATGTATGCACAGATAGTATTTAAAAAGTTATGTATCTATACTGAAAAATATGTTCTTAAAATCTTGGAGTTGAGGCAGCTCACCAAGAGGTAAATTACATCTATCTCCCTGTTTGGCCATTTGTGTACCTCACAAAGTATATCTATTTGTATACTGAGTCAGATGCAAATTAAGAGATTGCAAAATCTAAAAGAGAGGAAACCTATAGGAATAATCAGCTAGGAGGCAGGTCCTGGTTATGAATAAAGACAAAGGATTGGCCTGGTATATCTGGTAATACAAAAAGACACTGAATCTTTCACCTAGGAGGCAAACTGACAGCATGTTTGTCCTATGAAAGGAGCATCACAGCCCACCTGGCTGTAAAATGCTGCAAGGATTTGGGGTGAGCAATACTCTACAAGACATGAGTATCTTGTTAATTAGGTCTAGGCTCTAGAATGAGTGTTATAATTTTATTTTATATGTAACCACTTGTGTCCAATACCTTTACTTGAATCACAATGCTTTTGTTAATAAAACTATTCTTGAATTTACTGTAAACATATCGAAGTGCTGTGTATTAAGCAGAGAGATGGACTGAGGTGGAACTGGTAAGCTGGGGTGTACTGTTTTGTTGCAAGCAGTGTGTGACGGGTTGGATCACCCCCTGGGAGCTGCCACCTGATGTGCCAAGACTGCTCCTGCTTTCTTGCCCAGTCAGCTTAGGACTTCAGTGCCCTGCCTGGTTTGAGCCAGACCCACTAGCCTGCTGTAAACCCAGACCCAGGTCTGAACTACATCCCCTAACAGGTTTAGGCTTAACAGAAAGCAGCTTACAGAAGTGTTCCTGTCTTTGACACTCAGATCCCCATCTCCCAATGGGGTCCAAACCCTAAATAAATCCATTTTACCCTTTATAAAGCTTATACAGAGTAAACTCATAAATTGTTCTCCCTCTATAACACTGATAGAGAGAGAGATGCACAGCTGTTTGCATGCCCCCCCCCCCCCAAGGATTAATACATACTCTGGGTTAATTAATAAGTAAAAAGTGATTTTATTAAATACAGAAAGTAGGATTTAAGTAGTTCCAAGTAGTAACAGACAGAAAAAAGTGAATTACCAAGAAAAATAAAACAAAACATGCAAGTCTAAGTTTAGTACAGAAATAAAAACTGAATACAGATAAAATCTCACCCTTAGATGTTTCAAATGCAGTGCTGGAACAGTTTTTGGACTGGGGGTGCAGCACCCCTCTTATTCCTGTCTGTTCCCCTCACCACCCACTACACCTGGAATCAGGAGGAAGGCCGTGGCTCCAAGAGGGGGGGGATGTAGACAGGGGTAAGGTAGTGGAGACCTGGGCCAGAGCTAGGGGTGGGTGCAAAGCCCCAGGCGTGGGGCCAGCAGCCAGGACCCTGCATGGTCCTGTCTAGCTGCAGTGGCATCAGAGCCCCCGGGGCCAGTAACCGAGCTAGACTCCGGGCCAGCTGTGGAGCTCCTGGGCATGCGGCTGGCAGCAGAGCGGAACTCGTGGATGAGCAGCGCCAGTGGGAGGGGTGCAGGCTTGGCGAATGGGCCCCGGGGTTCAAAACCTGGGGTGCTTAGCAAACCCCTACTTCCCGAACCTGTGGACTCGGATGGTTCAGGTAAGCACAGGGCCAGATTAAAGCATAGCCACTATAAGCTTGTGCCTAGGGCTACAGCTCTTGGAGTCACAGGATGAGATTAGAATCTTTCTTATTTAAAAATGTGTACGTGTGTTTCTAGCTCTTATGGATGCAACAAAAACCTTGAAAAATGACCCAGGTTTATGATACTTCCTTCTGGAATGTTTTGAAGAAACTGATGATCTAACCTTTGGGCAAAATTCTCCTCCACAGTCTTCATTACACTCAATCACGTGTAGAAATTCCATTGTTCCTTTGTGAGATGAGTTCAGGATAGGCATCAGAAAGCCACAGTACAATACTTACGGTGTGAATTGGAAAGGAAAAATATTAGTCTAGGAGTGAGTGAATTGTTTCATGTGCCATTTGAAGTTAGACAAAGCTCTATTGCATTTTTAATGCATCCAGCAATGTTATCTAAAAAATTATCATGCCCCTTCCCCAACTTGGAACAAAGAGAATAATTCCTTTCAAGACTACTTGTGAATATGAAATAGTCTCTTTGTATATACAATAGGTGTAACTGATGCCTGTCTGAGGGTATGGGTACACTGTAATCAGAGGTATGATTTTAGTTTGGTATACCCATGCTAGCTTTAATCTAGCTACCAAGGCTAAAAATAGCAGTGAAGATCATCTGAATGGATTGGAACCCTGTATATGTACTCACATTACTAGTCATAAGAATAGTCATACTGGGTCAGACCAATGGTCCATCTAGCCCAACCCTTGTCTTCCAAGAGTGGCCAATGCTAAGGTATTTCAGAGGGAATGAACAGAACAGGTAATCATCAAGTGATCCATCCCCTGTCCCCCATTCCCAGCTTCTGGCAAACAGAGGTTGGGACACTTCAGAGGCATGGTTTTGCATCCCTGCCATCCTGGCTAATAGCCACTGATGGGCCTATCCTCCATGAACTTATCTAGTTCTTTTTTTGAACCCTGTTATAGTCTTGGCCTTCACAACATCCTCCGGCAAAGAGTTCCACAGGTTGACTGTGCTGTGTGAAGAAATATTTCCTTTTGTTTTAAACCAGCTGCCTATTAATTACATTTGGTGACCCCTAGCTCTTGTGTTATGAGATGGAGTAAATAACACTTCCTTATTTTATTTTTTCCACACCAGTCATGATTTCATAGATCTCTATCATATCCCCCCTTAGTCATTTCTTTCCCCGGATAAAAAATCCCAGTTTTATTAATCTCTCCTCAAATGGACCCTGTTCCATACCCCTAATAATTTTTGTTGCCCTTTTTTGTACCTTTTCCAATTCCTATATATATATATTTATTTTAGATGAGTGACGAGATCTGCATGCAGTATTCAAGATGTGGTTGTACCATGGATTTAGATAGAGGCAATATGATATTTTCTATTTTATTATCTATCCCTTTCTTAATGATTCCCAACATTCTGTTCACTTTTTTTGACAACTGTTGCAGTTGCCATTGAGTGGATGTTTCAAGAGAACCATCCACAATGACTCCAAGATCTTTCTTGAGTGGCAACAGCTAATTTAGACCCAATCATTTTATATGTATAATTGGGATTATGTTTTCCAATGTTCATTACTTTGCGTTGATCAACTTTGAATTTCATCTGCCATTTTGTTGCTCAGTCATCCATTTTTGTGAGATACCTTTGTATACCATGCCCAGGTGGATGGTGCCAATCTTCACTGCTATTTTTAGCTGTGCTAGCTTGATTAATGCTAGCACCATACACTTAGAGCTGCAATTATATCTCCAATTGCAGTGTAGATGTACCCTGCAGATGGCGTGAAACATCTGAAAGAGGTGTGAACTGCCTCATTCATCTTAACTCTGAAATCTGCTGCCAATCCAAGAAGCTTTGGGTGGAGCTTTGACAAAGTGGGGGACCAGGGAGGCAGCAGTTCAGGTATGCTTAGGTCCCCAGAGTTTCTTAATTTGGCCCTGAGTAAGCATCCATGCTTTTGGGTGCTTATAGGAATCAAACCTTCTGAGGTTCATTTGCCATTACTAATCTTAATCCCTCTCAGAATCAAAAGGCTGAATAAAAAACCAGAAACAAAAGCAAGTTACCTTAACTAGAGAATCTGCAAGTCTGAAGTGCTACTGTCCTAAACCTACTTAATTTAGAACTAATAAGGCAGTTGTGTGGAAATTAAATCCCAGTTGATTGTTGGAAGAGGTACCCATTGAGGTATAAGTATATAAAAGATCTACTTGTCATATTATTAATTCAAAGCTGAAGAACCAATAAGTGTGGGACTATATTCCTATTATTACATTACACTTGTGAGGAATGTTTAGCAATTTAATTAGCATTTAACCACACAAATACAAAAAATTAGATATTAAGCGTGCTATCTAATTAACTTGCTATATGGATTGCTTGTTAAATAAATCTTACATATCTAAATACTTTGTGCCAATAAAAAGTCTAAACACTCCTAAGGTTTAAAGCATTAAAAATATGTATTTTTGTATTTAGGTACTGTGTCAACTCCGTTAATTTATTTATGATATACTATCACAGGAGGAAGACACTGCTTTTCACCAGTTTAATAGTATTATATATAACATTGTCTTCCCATTGTGATCATCATGAGAACATCAAAACTTTGGTAATATTTTTTTAAGTTAAATCAGTCCAGAAAAACAACCAGTATCTAGGGTTGTGTTCCGCAATTATTACCGGCACACACCAGGATGCACACACATAAAAGGTCTGTAACTCTCAGCACTGGTTTCTCTTAGTAATGAAACATAATATGCATTGACCTCTCAGGTTTTCTGAATATCTTCCCAGCAATTTCATTTTCACTTAAGAGAGAAATCGCTGTGAAATGATACTTCCTTCCGGAATGTTTTGAAGCTCCATATCAATTAGTATGAAGCAATGAAACTGATCTTCTAACCTTTGGGCAAAATTCTCCTCTACAGTCGTCATTACACTCAATCATGTGTAGAAGTCCTATTGTTCCTTTGCGAGATGAGTTCAGGATAGGCATCAGAAAGCTATAATACAGATAACTTAGTGTGAATTGGAAAGAAAAATATTAGTCTAGGAGTGAGTGAATTGTTTCATGTGCCATTCGTAAGTTGAAAAAAGCTCTATTGCATTTTTAATGCATCCAGCAATGTGTTTTCTCAACAAAAAAAAATATCATGCCCCTTCCCTAACTTGGAAAAAAAAGAGAATAATTCCTTTCAAAACTACTTGTGAGTATGAAATAGACTTTTATATAGGTATACAATAAGCAAACAGATTCAATTCTGATATCTCTCCTTACCCCCGAGAATCGGTGCACACAACTTGGCTGGTTTGAAAAGTCCTTTTTAGAATCAATGCTATTGTTGTATCAACCAGGCAAGGTACTAACAAGCTTCAACAGGACTTTATTTTCAAAGTGGAAACCTCTTTACCAAGCTGCTGTTGTACCCCCTGTAGCTTTCTCCCAGCCTCTCAACTCCTCCCCCCTTCTTCCTGTTTACTGTCCTTTCAGACTCCCAGCAGCCAGTGCTCTCAATTCTAATAATTACAAGCAACATCTAAACACCACATACCCTCCTCTCTTAAGAAACTCTCCCAATTAAAATAAACATTATTGTTCTAACCACAGGAACAAATATGAAACAAGACACTATACTGCTGGCAGAAATATTATACTGTAGATACTACATAACATAGTCTCTAGTCCAGACAGGTCATCTCTCAAGCCCTGATTCTAGTGCAATGTCTTCTTGTGTTGGTACTATGGTGAAGTCATCCAATGCAGACTGGGTGTTGGCATAATCTCCTCTTGGTGCGTAGGCAGGTGCAAGATACGAAGCATTCCATACCCGCCCATCAGAAAGTCGATAGGTGTAAGGTCCCTTCTTCTCTATGATTTTAAGAGGAGCAGTGAATTTATGGTCCCCTTTGCATAAAATTCCAGGTTTTCGTATTCTAACAAAGGAACCACACTCAAACTTTGGTTCCTTAGCACCCCACCGCTTGTCTGTGAAAGCCTTAGACTTTGCTTGGTTCTGTTCAACTGTTTTTCTCACATCATCCTCGTTTGGGGCATCAGATCGTGCCTTTAACAATCTAGCAATGTTCAGTTTGTCTAAATTTGCATTTGGACCTATTGAGCTGGAGGCCTGCTGTGCTGACTCAGTTTAGTACAGACTGCAGGTTATTGTCATGCTCCTCAGAAGTATTTCCAAACATGATATCATCCAGATAGCACTGAACTCCATGTTGATTCTTCAGAATCAATGACATTTTTTGAAAGGCACTTGGGGCAGATGCGAGACCATAGGGAACATGTTTCAAATGAAATAGTCCCTTATGTGTAATAAATGCTGTGAGGTCTCTGCTATCTTCATGCAACATAACCTGGTGGTATGCACTCTGCAAATCAAGAGTAGAAAACATCTTTGCTCCACAGAGTTCTGCAAATACTTCTGTGTGAGGAAGAAGATGGCTGTCAATCACAAAAGCTTTATTTGGCTCCCTTAAGTCCACACAAAGGCGAATGCCTCCACCCTTCTTCTGCATCACTACTATAGGTGAAACCCATTCAGAGGAGTCCATCTCTTCAATAATGTCCTTTTGAACAAGTTTTCTAATTTCCTCTGGAACAGCTTCCCTGACTGAAAATGGTAAGTGCCGTAACTTCTGTCGTACAGGTGTCACATTATTCTGCATTTTAACTTTATGCAGAAACCCATAACCACAGCTGAGCTTCTCCTCAACCTGGTGTTGGGTCCCAGCTGAAACTGGTGTGTGTACCGCAAGAGTGCTTTGCTGAGGAAGACCAATTCATCGATTAACTACCCTGAGATTTAAAGCAGCCAATACATCTCTGCCAAGGATAGGAGTGCCTTTGTGGACAATGTAGAACTCTGCAGTTACACAGCAATCACCAAAAGGAACTATTACTGGCAGGCAGCCATGTACTGGAATATGGTTTTTCAAATAGCACACCAAGTGAAGTTTGGGTTCAGTAAGAGGCACATCTTTAAAGTAATGCAGATAGATGGAATCAGGTAGTATAGCTACTGCTGAGCCAGTGTCCAACATTAGCTGAACAGAGGGTGATTTGCCTGAAGGTATGGCAGAAATGTTTACCATACACTTTATTTGTTCTGGAATATGTGCAGTAGTGATTTTGTCCACGCTCAGCACAGTAACATCTGGTATTGTAACTGCATGCACCTATTGATTGAAATGGCTACTGCGACATACTTTAGCAAAATGTCCAATCTTTTTGCAATGATTGCACTGAGCTACTTTTGTCAGACATCCTGTGTAGCTTGCAAGGTGTTGTGGGGATCCACAGAGAAAACATGCTTTTACTGTATTTTGAATTTGCTGATTCAGTGGTTTTTCATTAGTTTTCCTCTTGTAATTGTGTGTCTGCAGTGGTAGTGAACTTTTCTGCAAAGGAGTCACAGCCTGGACTGTGTGCCTCCTGTATCCATGCTCATTATTTTGGCTTCAGCTGTAGCTGACTCAATCTGAGTAGCAATGGTTATTGCTTTTTCCAGTGTAAGTTGTGGTTCTAGAATTAAGCGTTCTCTTACATGAAGCATGGTTCTTTTCTCAATGAGCTGGTCTCTAATCATCTCATCTGCCATATTCCCAAAGTCACAAATTACAATCAGACGACTCAGGAAAGCAATATACTGCATTATAGTTTCCCCTGGTTTCTGCTCATGCTGGCAAAATCTGTAGCAATTAGCTACTACATTCACTTTTGGCACAAAAAAAATTCTTTAATGCAGTGAGTGCAGTCTCATATTTATCATCTGCAAGGGGAAAAGTGTAAAATATACACTGCCCTTCTGCTCCAAGGCAGTGGTTTAGCAGAGGACGCTTTCATAATTCAGAAATCTCTGTAGCACTGATTGCAAGCAGGTAAGTCTCAAACATATGGATCCAGGTAGTAAAAGCAATTGGAGGCTCACCTGGGCTTTGCAGAAAGGGTGCAGGTGGCTTCAGAGGCAGAATATCCATCCTCGTCACCAAAATGTTGTATCAACTAGGCAAGGTACTAATAAGCTTCAACAGGACTTTATTTTCAAAGTGGAAACCTCTTTACCAAGCTGCTGCTGCACCCTCTATAGCTTTCTCCCAGCCTCTCAGCTCCTCCCCCGTCCTTCCAGTTTCCTGTTCTTTCAGACTCCCAACAGCCAGTGCTCCCAATTCTAATAATTACAAGCAACCTCTAAACCACCACAACTATGCCATATGGAAAATCACTTTTCAGGAAAATTGTACTTCAAAAGTGCTAGAAGTAGATATCTTTGGGAAGGATGCTACATTATCATTCCCAGAACCACCACCTTCGGAGGGTGCAAATTTCAAGGAATCTATTTGATATGGCTCAATTAGTCATCAGGTTTTTGGCCTCTGGGTGGGATTTCATTAATTCACTGTTTTCTACTTGAATCTTCAACCTACATTTTTTAACAGGTGGATTTAAGATAGTTCTTGTAAATATCTGGTAAATGTTACTATATTTATGGTATAATTTTGATCATACTAATGTGTGATGTATTTTGCTAGTCATTACTATCCTGGATATTGGTGCTTAAAATTGAGTTATTTCTAAGCATGAGTTAAATACTCTGAATGTCTAAAGTAACTGGCATCAAGAAACTGAACACATCAATATCTATAAAGAAATCATGCTTTGACTTGCTTTTGTAAAAGGCTAATGATAAAAATAAATCCAGTGGGTATAGCTCACTAGAAAGGGTGACCATAATAAGAGCAATGTTTACTGAAGTGTGCCAGCTGATTAATAGATGTGGGTATCAGATTAAATGAATACTTGACAGAAGATAAAACCCCATAATGATATGCTAAACCATTTAGAAAATATTTGAGAACCTTTAACTCTATGGATATTCAGAGGTTCTACTTGTTACCAACAGATACGGTAGTTTAAACTAACAGGGTGAAATTCTGGCCCCACTGAAACTAGTATTACTGCTAAAAATTCTCATTTGTGTGTGTGTAATGGAGTTGACTTTTTTTATGAACACACACTTAGTAAAAAGAATATGGTACAGTGATAGCACCAAAGCATTGCATTATTGCTCTGGTAAGATGTGGAGCTTTCTACCACTACTCTAGAATATTGTAGCACTTCGTATTTATTTATTTAGGGCAGTTCTTTTTGACTAATGTGAATTCTGTACAACATCTGATGAAAGTTTTCATCCCTTATGTGTTCTTCTGATTTATATAATTTCAATACCTGCAATGTATGTTAGGCAATGTGTTTATCTTGTTAATGATGGAATAAACAAATTAACAGGATAACTTGTATTCAAATATTTACAGGTTAAGAGACACAGCAAAGTTACCACCCACACATTCCATTATATTTTTATCCTGCCAGTACATTAATTTCCTGATGCTAAATTTACTTTTGCAGATTGATCTAGCTTATTGTAATGTTTCCATTTGCCACAGATGTTGATCCAGAAACTGTGAAGATCTTGCAATGTCCCACCTACCTGTGGGATGGGATCTGGAGAGAGCTGATAAAATGGCTCTGGATATTTTCCACACTAAGAAAAAATATATTGTTGTAATGAGAACCTGAGTGTTGATTTAGTACAAATGGCACTGAGAGACAGAATCTTATAGTGCACCGAGTGCAATTTATTTCTAGGTTCCAGTGAAGCAAAGTGTCAACAGTTTGTCAGTAACACACAGAAGTCTATTCAGCAGTTGGAGTTCTGAAGAATGCTGCCAGCTGTTTAGACTACAGGGTATATTTTTTCCAGGTGGTACGTAGCTGATACTCACAGCAAATGAGTTATACTGGTCAGTAAAGATATTTAATCACGCAAACCCTGTATGCAGCCTTCAAACCTGTGTTTATTCCTTACTAATAGCAGATCACCTCTTGTCCAGGCAAGAGCCTGTGAATTTGGCAAGTAAACCCAGTGTCTGGAATCTGAAACCTTGACATTTTTGTCAGAAATTCATTAAGTTTGAAGAGCTAAACATGGAGCATTGCCAAAGCTGGTGGAGGGGAAGAGTGAAAGAGGTGACATGATCAGTTAAGTAGGATTGCTCACTTTGGCAAGGGGACAAGAGTGGGATTTGGGTAACAGATTTAATTAAATGATCCAAATACATTCAGTGTATTAATTTAATCTAGGTTAAAATGATTGTTTTATGTTTAATGAAATACCAATTTATTAAGGGAAAAACAGGGGCATTATACCTTTTTAATAAGTAAGTGTGTACTGTGTAACTATTAATGCATGCTAAATCAATTTTAAAAAATCAATGCATATTTAACATACAGAAGCGGTCTTGTTCATTGCAAATTAAACCCTATTTTTTTTGATAATGAAGTCCTTATTCTCCTTTCTGTGCACAACCAGAATTCCCTGTTGAAGTCAGAGTCTTGGATGTGGAGGGATTGCAAGATTGGAAGTGGTGTCTGCTATCACGATTAGTCTTTGTAAAGGTAGTGAGATACTCCAGCAGTAAGTGTTGCAGGAACAACCCTCATTTCCTACCTTACAGGAGTGTGGAAAGGGTAAATACATTAAAGATTGTAATGGTGGCTGTCAAGGTTCCTCCCCCACTCTGAACTCTAGGGTACAGATGTGGGGACCTGCATGAAAAACCTCCTAAGCTTATCTTTACCAGCTTAGGTCAAAACTTCCCCAAGGTACAAAATATTACCCCCGTTATCCTTGGAATGGCCGCTACCACCACCAAACTAATACTGGTTACTGGGGAAGAGCTGTTTGGACGCGTCCTTCCCCCCAAAATACTTCCCAAAACCTTGCACCCCACTTCCTGGACAAGGTTTGGTAAAAAGCCTCACCAATTTGCCTAGGTGACTACAGACCCAGACCCTTGGATCTTAAGAACAATGAACAATCCTCCCAACACTTGCACCCCCCCTTTCCTGGGAAATGTTGGATAAAAAGCCTCACCAATTTGCATAGGTGACCACAAACCCAAACCCTTGGATCTGAGAACAATGAAAAAGCATTCAGTGTTTTACAAGAAGACTTTTAATAAAAAATAGAAGTAAATAGAAATAAAGAAATCCCCCCTGTAAAATCAGGATGGTAGATATCTTACAGGGTAATTAGATTCAAAAACATAGAGAACCCCTCTAGGCAAAACCTTAAGTTACAAAAAAGATACACAGACAGAAATAGTTATTCTATTCAGCACAATTCTTTTCTCAGCCATGTAAAGAAATCATAATCTAACACATACCTAGCTAGATTACTTATTAAAAGTTCTAAGACTCCATTCCTGTTCTGTCCCCGGCCAAGACGACTACAGACAGACACACAAACCCTTTGTTTCTCTCCCTCCTCCCAGCTTTTGAAAGTATCTTGTCTCCTCATTGGTCATTTTGGTCAGGTGCCAGCGAGGTTACCTTTAGCTTCTTAACCCTTTACAGGTGAGAGGAGCTTTCCCCTGGCCAGGAGGGATTTCAAAGGGGTTTACCCTTCCCTTTATATTTATGACAGTGGCC
The DNA here is from genome assembly GCF_965140295.1 of Lepidochelys olivacea. Taxonomy (NCBI): domain Eukaryota; kingdom Metazoa; phylum Chordata; order Testudines; family Cheloniidae; genus Lepidochelys; species Lepidochelys olivacea. Next base: position 28,622,871 of record NC_140422.1, read on the forward strand.
ATATAAGTACTTTAGATTCTTGTTGACTATAATGAGAATGGGGTTGGGCCTGAAGGGAGTATGAAGCTTGAGGTCATGTTTGGGGGTTCTAGGTGTCAAAGGTCAAATAGAACATTGCTCTTAAATATTCTGGGAAATGATATTGGGGAACCACTCCGTGTTTGCTAGCACAAAGACCAAACAGACACTTTCCTTCAGTCAGACTTTTGTTTTGGATTAAGAAAACAAAAAAACAAAAAGGAACAAATGTGAAGACACCATGAGAGTGGTGTGTGCACATACATCCCCAGTGGCACAGTGCACTGAACTCTGCCTGTTAAAAAGGTTGCCTGCACCTATTGCACTTCTAGACACTCTCACAGTTCCCAAAAGGTTTCAGAGTAGCAGCCGTGTTAGTCTGTATTTGCAAAAAGAAAAGGAGTACCAGTTACACCTTAGAGACTAACCAATTTATTTGAGCATAAGCTTTCGTGAGCTACAGCTCACTTCATCGGATTTCCCAAAAGGCAAATCATGACATATGTACAATTTACCTCCATCCTGAGTATATGCATCCTGAGGATAAAGGCCTGGATGTACAAATTACTAGCCAAAATATTTTGGCTTAAGACTGAAATTTTGGGATGAATTGCTAAGACATTCAAGACTGCCTTGACTTTTACAATTTCTGTCAAGTGCAGCAGCCGTAAGTGTCTTAGCTGCAGGCAGTGCAAGGGGAAAGAAATGTTGTCTGTAGAGATTCCCTTTCAGGCAGGTCCAATGAGAACAGTCCTTAAATGCCATCATTGAGTGAATTCACACAAAGTAAGCAAAGTATGATTTCTCCCCTGAATGACAGAGGAACCCTGCAAGGGAAAGAGGAGAGGGGAAATGCATGCTGAGAAGAATATCTTAGATTTCTACTTTCCAAATGTAGTTAGGTATGCCTTTAAGTCGGATATATTGGGTCTCATTTTTCTCTCACTAACACTAGTTTTACACCAGCATAACTGTGTGGACTTCAGTGGTTTACAGCAGGATAAGTGAGAGGTTAATCAAACACCCTAATCCTCATGCTCTGGCTGCCTATTAAGCACAAATGTAATGTACATTTAAACTGCTTGTTTTCTCATGGATGGGGTTTTCCTGTGGTCAGGTCTTCAACCCCATACTCAAGCTTGGCCAGTTCTGTGGCCTTGAGACACCAGCAGCCTTCTTTCATTTACTCTGCATTTGTGATCTGTTTTTATAGGTTCCTTCCCCACTCTGAACTCTAGGGTACAGATGTGGGGACCTGCATGAAAACCTCCTAAGCTTACTTTTACCAGCTTAGGTTAAAACTTTCCCAAGGTACAGATTAATTTTACCCTTGGAATTTCTACTGCCACCACCAAACTTTAACTGGGTTTACTGGGAAAACATAGTTTGGACACATCTTTCCCCCCCAAAATCCTCCCAACCCTTGCACCCCACTTCCTGGGGAAGGTTTGGTAAAAATCCTCACCAATTTCCATAGGTGACCATAGACCCAAACCCTTGGATCTTAGAACAATGAAAAAACATTCAGTTTTCTTACAAGAGACTTTTAATAGAAATAAAGAAATCACCTCTGTAAAATCAGGATGGTAGATACCTTACAGGGTAATTAGATTCAGAAGATAGAGAATCCCTCTAGGCAAAACCTTAAGTTACAAAAAAGACACACCAATAGGAATAGTTATTCTATTCAGCACAATTCTTTTCTCAGCCATTTAAAGAAATCATAATCTAACACATACCTAGCTAGATTACTTACTAAAAGTTCTAAGACTCCATTCCTGTTCTATCCCCAGCAAAAGCAGCATACAGACAGACACAGACCCTTGCTCCCTCCTCCCAGCTTTTGAAAGAATCTTGTCTCCTCATTGGTCATTTTGGTCAGGTGCCAGCGAGGTTACCTTTAGCTTCTTAACCCTTTACAGGTGAGAGGATTTTTCCTCTGGCCAGGAGGGATTTTAAAGGGGTTTACCCTTCCCTTTATATTTATGACAATAGAGCTGCAGGCTTCCCAGAAGCCTTTGAAGTTCTTCCCCTCCCACCACCCAAGTGATTTGTCTCCTTGCATTTTATTGTAACCTTTCAAAGCTACTCAGGATACAGGTTCTTTGGAAAAACTGCTCCAGAGAACAGCTTCTATCTGGCTTTCCCCTTCCTATCTCCCATCTGCTCTGTTTTCAGCTTTGAAGTTTTAAACACCAGCTAATGGCACTTACTTTTTTATTCAGTGGAATCAATTCTCCTCTGCAGAGAACCCAGTAATACTACAGTAATCTTCTGCTATTGTGAAAATGCCAAGATGCGGGGGGGATGACTAATTCATCCTTGTACTAGTTCAAAGAGCTTTGGACCTGAGGGCTACCTTTACTTGTGCCCCTCACTGCGATGCTCATCATGGACATTGTAGAGGACCCTCTCCATGTCTCTTCTGACTTAGAATTATAGAATCATAAACTTTAAGGTCAGAAGGGACCATTATGATCATCTAGTCTGACCTCCTGCACAACGCAGGCCATAGAATCTCACCCACCCACTCCTGTAACAAACCCCTAACCTATGTCTGAGCTACTGAAGTCCTCAAATTGTGGTTTAAAGACTTGAAGGTGCAGAGAATCCCATGCCTTGACTTGCCCATGCTCTGTCCCAGAATGCCACATGTTCGCAGGGCTGGTTTTCTGATTTATTTATATAGGTGCCCCCTGAACCAGGGTATTTGTGCAGTGAGGGAAGTTGTCATAAATATAAAGGGAAGGGTAAACACTTTTAAAATCCCTCCTGGCCAGAGGAAAAACCCTTTAATTTGTAAAGGGTTAAGAAGCTAGGATAACCTCGCTGGCATCTGACATAAATGACCAATGAGGAGACAAGATACTTTCAAAAGCTGGAGGGGGGGGAGGGAGAAACAAAGCTTCTCTCTCTCTCTCTCTGTGTGATGCTGTTGCCGGGAACAGAACAGGAATGGAATCTTAGAACTTAGTAAGTAATCTAGTTAGATACGTGTTAGATTCTGTTTTGTTTAAATGGCTGATAAAATAAGCTGTGCTGAATGGAATGTATATTCCTGTTTTTGTGTCTTTTTGTAACTTAAGGTTTTGCCTAGAGGGATTCTCTATGTTTTGAATCTGATTACCCTGTAAGGTATTTACCATCCTGATTTTACAGAGGTGATTCTTTTACTTTTTCTTCCATTAAAATTCTTCTTTTAAGAATCTGATTGCTTTTTCATTGTTCTTAAGATCCAAGGGCTTGGGTCTGTGTTCACCTATGCAAGTTGGTGAGGATTTTTATCAAACCTTCCCCAGGAAAGGGGGTGTAGGGTTTGGGGAGGATTTTGGGGGGAAAGAAGTTTCCAAATGGGCTCTTTCCCTGTAATATATCTATTAGATGTTTGGTCGTGGCAGTAATAAAGTACAAGGGCAAAAGGTAAAATAGTTTGTACCTTGGGGAAGTTTTAACCTAAGCTGGTAAAAATGAGCTTAGGAGGTTTTCATGCAGGTCCCCACATCTGTACCCTAGAGTTCAGAGTGGGGAAGGAACCTTGACAGAAGTGGACAACAGTATGACTGCCCTATGCAATGGGAACCTATGGCAATAATGAATGTGGTCCAGATTTTTACCTAGTCGTATGGCTCGTGGGCCTTAGAACATGCCCCAGGTGGATTTGCCATGAGACTTAAAAATTTTGGGGTGAGGAAGGAAGCTTTTTGCGATATAAAGCACTACATGACTTGCTAATGTTATAGAAACACTTGGTTTCATTATTAGTTACAGGGTTGTGCATGAAGCTCAAGCAAGATGGTGGACACATGGTTACCATAATGGTAACTGAGTGTCAGCTCTGTGATCCGGCTTGGAAGGGTCAGATCATCAGTAAATGTTGATTTCACGATATACGCTCAAACTGATTACAAATATTTCCATTGATGATTATCAAAATGTACAGACAGGCAAAGTAAGAAAAATGCTGCTTGACAACTTAGTTTGATTTAAGGATTTTTACTTTGTATATTTTGTGTGGTGATTGATTTGTGTTTTAAAGGTTGTAAAGCTTTAACAATTTGATTCTCAATGTCCACTGTCATTGAATCGTCGTCTGCCCTGCCCCCATAATTTCCTGCAATTTTAAAAATGTAAATTAATTAAAATAGAAAAAAAACTCAAAACCCATAATTTTGCACAATTGTGAAAATGTAAATAGAAAAAGCTTAAAATGAAAAGCAATAGCTATCAAAATTATTTTTTAAAAATTCAAATTCTGTCTGTGACTCAATTACATACAGGCACAAATTTGAGCGTTTTTTTTCTTTTGTTTGTTTTTCCTTTTTTCTGTTCATGCTCAGAAGGACTTTTGATTCCCTCTTACATTTCAGAGAAACAAAGCAAATTAGATTCCCAGACAGAGTGGGTTCTTTGTTTTGTTGTTGTTGTAAAGTTTAATAATATCATAGAACTACCAATGCAAGCTCTCTTTATTCTCTGCTATTTGCAATAACCCAGAAAGTCTTTAGCAGATATTTTGTTTTGTTTTTTTAAATGAGTACAGCACACCACATCTTGTACAAAGACAATACCTTTGAGCCTAGTAGTAATTTGACCACGTCACATGAAACAGTTTAATTTTCAGCTATTCTCTGTGTATTGATATTTCTTTTTCCTTTTTTATTTCCCCAACAAAGTCTGATAGGACAGAAAGCTAACCTCTGGTATACTGTCATAGCAGTATCTTCTTCTGGTTTAATAATAATCAATTCCTACAAAATACTTCACTAGGGGAGTTACATCCTTTTGAAAGACTTGAATATGAATATGAGCTAAAGCAGGAACAAATATTATGGTATTTAGCTTCCTTGGAATAGATTTGAAGTCCTTTCAGAGTTGCAGCAGGAGCCAGTCACTGATTGCCCTGGATAGGACAAAGGGTTAATTAAACAACACCAGGCTGTATGTTTGCATAGGGCCCAGTGAAGAGTTAATCTGGCCTTTGTGACATGGTCAAAGTAGCAGGCTTGGGAAATTATCTTTGCAACAGCATTCTGAATGGACATGAGTGGGGCAAGATTGCTTTTGTGAAGGCCAGAGGGCAAGATGGGGATCTTGGATAAGAGTTTCAGCCATGTGGACAGATATGACGGCTATATTTTAGAGAAATTATGCAGAAAGGATCAGCAAGACTTAGTTAGAGCTTGGATGTGAGGACCTAGAGAGAGAGGTCTAACTCAAAGATGATACCCAGGTCATGGTCCTAAGTGACAGGAAGTTCTCCACAGGTATTGAGAAAGGGGATTGTGAGGGGAGTTTTTTTCTTATTGCAGAAGGGGAGATTAGGAGCTCTGTTTTAGCCAGGTTTAGCTTGAGTTGGCAGCTAGATTTCCATGAGATGTCAGACAGGCCAAGATTTTCGTTTGTGTGCAGTGTAGTTGTAGCCATGTTGGTCCCAGAATATTAGAGAGACAAGGTGGGTGAGGTAACCTCTTTTATCGGAACAACTTCCATTGGAGAGAGAGAGAGACAAGCCTTTGAGCTTACACTGAACTCTTTTTCAAGTCTGGGAAGGGTACTTGGAGTGTCACCACTAGATACAAGGTGGAATAGATTGTTTAACGTAAGTAGTTAACACACATTTCAAAGGACTGTTTAAGGTGAAGTGGCTTGTAAATACCGCCCTGTGACTGGAGGGTGGTATTGGTCCCTTTACATTTGTTAACTATTTATGCAAAACAACGTGTTCCACCTTGCATTTCGCTGTGACACTCGGGCAACTTCAGTTAGGTCGACCTACAGCCACCACGGCAATTAAATCGGCTTTTAGTGTCCCTGTTACCCTCTTTCTGCTGGTGGTACGAATCCTCACTAGGAGCACTCTTATCCTTTTTGATTGTTTTTGTTTCTTTGTGTTCTGTGATTTCTGAGGGGGACACACAGAATGCAATGAAGTGAAGCAGGAAAGATGCTCTCATGAAACAAAAGTAAAGAGGTCTGCTTACAAGTAATGTTTTGTGTTTCCCCAGCAGGAGCCAGTGGCATCACAAGCACTGAAAACAGGACAGTGGTCCTCATTTGGATCAGGTATATGTGATGTCACTAGCTCTTGTTAGGGAAACACAAATCCTGATGCCTGATCTTGGCAGGCTGAGAGCTAATTAAAAAACATTTTAGTTTCAAAATGTTATGGTTTGTAATTGTAAATGCAGCTGCCTAGTGGGCTTGCTCCTTCTCCTGATGGGTTCCATTGGAGATTGGTCATTGACTTCTGTAGGGGAAAGAACAGACCAGTTCTCTTCATTCTTTACCAAAAATAAACATTTTTAATAGTCTTTCTGGTTTGGCTTCAGTAGGAACAGTAAATATGCTGCTCCGCACTCACTAACATGAGTACTTACACCCAAGGAAATCTGTGGGGCAGAAATGATGGTAGCTGTGTTCTGCCTTTTTTTTTTTTTCTGATCATAACAGAATAAATCTACTTTTGTGTTTTTAAATTTTACCAGTTTATTTTATGTATTTTTCCTGTAGGGCCAGTAGACGGTCTTTGTAGTGTCTAGTAAACACTCAACTTGGTACTACACAAAAAGCAACACTATGTATATTCAGGATCACTCCTAAGATTTAACATTTGAAATCACTTTTCCATCTGTGTGCTTTAAAGCCTACGAGATGAATTAGAAAACCTGTGAAGATATCGGAAGAGGTTTCCAAAACAAATTAAAAAATAATGACAAACAAAATCAAATTTCTTTTGTGGCTGATATTCTTTCACCTGCAGATAACTAGAAAAGCTGTCAAAGAAAAACACATTAGTTTCTAATTTAAAGTGACTTACTGTAGGAAAGTAATCACTAAGCCTCTAATGATATCTTTTTGACAACTTCCTAATCCTTACAAGTTGTTTGTAAGAGCTGCATCAAGCCATCTTATTATCAATGCAGGGCTCACCAGAATAATTCAAAGAAATGCACGACCTGTGATCATTTAGATGAAATTGTAACTTTTAAAAGCACATCTACAGATAGCTCCTTGCAGCTTAAAACAGAATCATACCTGTTGGCTTACTTCTGTCATAAACATCATATTGTGTCAATTGCCCAAAGACCATAAATAATAAACAGGCAAAAATAGCGGTGAACTAACTAAGTATTTCACTTGGAGCAATAACATACCCCATTTTACTGGATTCCTTGTTTGTTGTTTACCTCTGTGCAGTAATCAATGTAATAAATATGTCAATGATGGGTTGTTTTTTACTTTCCCTTTTTATTTATTTTCCATTTTAAATGTATTCTTCTGTTTTAGAAATAAAAAGGCAGAGAAGAGTGTGTGGCATTAAGTAACATTGATGAGTTTCTACTAAGATATCGATAAGCATAACTACAACTCCTACCATTTTTCTCATTTTGCTAATATTTCCCAATGTACTTTACGATAAATAGGATGACAGTATAAGCAGTGGCCATATAAAGTCTTGCTAACTTTACCTAAGACAGATAAGTATGTTTACTGCATGATGTGCAGTACTCCTTTGCATGTATTTGCTTATTATAGGAAATTGTGACTCTCAGAGCCCCTCCATGTCTGCTGGCAGAGGGCCCACTCTTCTATAACTCCTGTTGGGCCTGACACACTCACTACACCTAATGCAAGGCGGCAAACATCTGTTTCTCCAGATGTCTTCTAAATGTCCAGCACATAGGGAATCTGATGCCAAGTAAAGTAACATATTTCCAGCGATAATGGTTTTTGACTTGAGCTTATAAATTTGAGATGTCAGCCACCAGAAAGTGTCGCTGGTCTTCTGAATTTCTTGTGTTGGATGAAAAGCTGCACCTGTAGGAATGGATTCTTTATTGTTCAGTGTAGTGAGGTAATTCTATATTATAGCTGACACCGAAGGCAGGAATTTTAATTTTCTATATGCAAACAAATGGGTGAGAGAGATGTTTTCCTAATTTACTGAAAGAGGGTGAAATCTACAATTTGTGGCTGGAGGTATGAATACGGATTAATTAATCTGACCTGTAAAGAGATTTGTTTTCTCGGCCGCTCCCAATGTAACAAAACATCACAGGACATATCAGTCCTTCAATAAGTGCTATCTGGTAATATACAATGGAGTGGGTAGGTGGGGGAGGGGGAAATAGATGAGAAATCAGAAGCCCAAAAGGAGTTGGGTACCCAACTAGCACTGAAAGTCAAAAAGAGTTGAGTGCCTAACTCACTGGGGCACTTTTGATAAACCCACTCATATATAGGGTAGGATTTTCAAAAATAGTGTCTAGCAGTGTTAAAAACACAAGACCCATCAACTTGTTCTCCTAAATCATTCAGGTGCTTTCAAAAATCCTCCTCATAATTCTTTTGGGCATACAGTGAGTAGACATGAGTGAATAATGGGGTTTTTCAGTTCAGAGGCTGCACTAAAAAATCTACCCAGAGACTCTGATTTGGTTGAAACTGAAACAAATCTTTTTTTTTTTTTTCCCCCTTAGCTTTTTGGTTGAACTGGAAAACTCAAACTTCATTTCAAATTGACCAAAACATTTTGGGTAGACTCAACTTTTTTTTTCTGGTTTTTAATTTTGATTGATTCTGAGTATTTCACATATTTGTGTTGGCCACATTTGAAACTGAAACACTGAAAATAAAATGTTTTGAATCTCCTTAAATTTGTTTTCAACCAAAAGTACTTGCTGAAGGATCCCCCTCAAAATGCATTTTTTGATGGAAAAACAATTTGTTGAGAAAATTTCACCCACTCTAACAGTGATCTTGAGGAATGTTTGTCCCTGTGACATGAGGGGAGATATTCATCATGTATAACTATTAATATAACAAAAAATATAATCCCAATTGTCTGGTTTGTGCCTTTATAACATTTTATGTTTAACTGTGAACCTTTTTACATAGTTTTAATCAGGATCCTGCAAGAGGTGGTGCTAGCCCATTGGAGGTCCTAAGCATGAATATTTTGGGATGCCGCCCCCCCCCAACACATACTAAAAAAGTGAATAGGAGGCCCCTTGAGCTGCTTGGAGTCGTAAGCAATTGTTTAGTCTGCTTATGCCTAGTGCCAGCTCTGCTGGTAAACACTGATGCACGTACCGAGAATTACTTATGTGAATGTTGCCGCTGAAATGCACATTAAGTGTTTGCAAGGCTGGGGACTTTGGCACCTGTTTGACATTTGACTTTGTTCATTAGTGGTGCTAGTCTAGAATGATGATCATTCTCTTTCCATAGGATTATTACAAGCAAGCATGTATTATCTAAATTATAACAAATAAAAGAATAGAAACAATAAAGAAAATAAGACTATTGGATGATATATAAATCACTTCTGAGATTAATTTCCTTTGTGGCAATGCCGCTTAAACTCATTGTTCACATGGAGAAATTATAATTCAAGAGATGTGAATTTTAATTGGCATAGATTAAAGTGATTTATTACCAAGTTAGCCAAAATGTAATGCCTCATGGGATTATTTAAATGATCATTAGGTTTAATAACTCAAGGAGTGAAATTATCAAGCATATATCAAGGGCTGCAATATAATTTAGTAAAGGCTAGATTCTGTTAGCTATTCCTCAGTAGTCCCATTGAAATCAATATATGGTCTTAAGTAACGGAGTTAAGAAAATATGAACAATTTGTGTAAGAGAGGCAGTTAGTGTGTATGTGCATTTGTCTGTGTGAATATATAAATGCTTTGTCCTCAAAGTAAATCCACATGCAGACCATGTGGAGATGAGATACTCACTTAAATTAGTGATATGCATACGAGTCACAACCTCTATAAAAGTATACAGAGAATGGAACTGAGTGAAATAGCTCAGAAATGCCGAGTCAGTCTGAACTCAGATAAAAAGCTAAATTTGCTTAGCTTGGTTGCAACTTGGTTGGTGCTCCTTTTGTTTTCATTTTCCATGCATATTCTAGTGAGTGACTTGACTGATGGAAAGAGTTTGTGGAAACATTACTACTGGATAATAAATTCTAAACTCCAATTTTGCCTTCATGAATGAGTATTTGGACTATAAACTTAATATTAGGAATTACTTTCATCCAATTAGGTAAGATAGTATTGTTTATCTGACTACGTGGCATGGTTCTCATTCAAAACTAGTTAACACACCTTATTTTACAAATTTTCAATAATTGCAACAAAATGCTAATACACTGCAGGGAATAGACTTTATACTGTGTATCAGTTTCTGTATGATTTTCATACACCAATGGTGAAAGTAAACATAATTTGTAAAGTATCAGGGGGTAGCCTTGTTAATCTGTATTCACAAAAACAACAGTCTGGTGGCATCTTAAAGACGAACAGATTTATTTGGGCATAAGCTTTCGTGGGTAAAAAAACCACTTCTTCAGATGCAGGAAGATGCATCTGAAGAAGTTTGTTATACCCAAATAAATCTGTTCGTCTTTAAGGTGCCACCAGACTCCTTGTTATAACTTTTTTTAAAAAAATAGGTAAATGTAATTATAAGAACACATACGTAGGCAGAGGGTCTGGACAAGTTTAGATCTCAACCTTACTTTTATCTCATTTCTGAGATATTGGCTGGATGTTAACAGGCTGTTGACTCAAACATTTGATCAATCCTACTTAAATGGAAGAAAAGTGTTTGTTTAGTTTCTTTTTAGCTCCAAAATCTTATTAAACTTTTATGTATGGCATTATGCTTATACTCAATGTATGCTGTTGACTTAACACTCTGGGAGGAGGGAATGCTACTTGTACAGAAATAGAAATGAACTGGTCCCTGATCCTACAAAAAATGTATACATCTGCTTAACTTTAGGCACAGTAAATAGTGTTATTGACTTCACCTTCCCTGGAGTCTTTCTCTCCTAGACAAAACAAAGGGTTTGTTTCGTTGTTTCTTTTCAGATGGTGATAACTGGTGCTGCTTAAAAAAAAAAAAAATCAGTTAAAAAGAAATCCAGGGAGGGGAATACACAGTACAACTTTTTTTCAATCAGCCCTAGTGATGACAAAAGTTATTACAACTTTTCTATATTGTTTTAAATGCAAGAATGTGTGGTATTGGAACAAATTTTGGAAATACGGATCAATTAGTCCTAACAACCTCCAAAAGCTGAAGTCTTCTTATTGCTACTTTTTTTTAGAGTGTATTTTTCCATATATGTGAGAACATATATGAAAAACTATTGTCGATGTAGGTGTGAGCGTTGCACACTGCATATAACATTCTTGTAGCTTGAATTTCTAAATCCATTCAATTGTGAGTGGATTTTAAAATTTCTTAGGTCTTTCTCCAGCAGGAGATTGAGGGTTTTCTCTTTGCCCTTTCCATTTCCATTCAAAGTATGTAACTCTTTGAAGCTCATCATTCTTGTCATTGTTCTCATGTGACAGAGATCACTTGACTACAGAGAGGCTACAAATACTTCAGTGATTACATTCTAGATCACATGCTGTTGTTTTCCTCATTCAAAATATTATGAGTATCAGAATGTCATGAACAATATTAACACTACAACTTAGAAATATTTTGTCATGAAGTTTGATTTGTCAATAGTTTGATTTCTATACAATAAATATACCTATAGCATTCCACTGCCTGTGAAATTTGAAATGATGCAAATGTGTGATGAAAATCCCAAATCAAAGATGCAGAGGAAAATAGTTCACAAAATGACCTGCAAAATTCAGAACTTTACCCTAAATAACATTTTCTATCAAACTAGTTTCATAATTGTGTCTCTAATGTATATATTCTATAATGCTAAAATGGAGAGCACCAGCTTACTGTTACAGGGATAAATTTGATCATAGGTGAGGGATGTAAATTTTAGAGGGGAGGAAAGGAGATGTAATTATTGGTGGTGATGGATGTGGCAAATTTGGAAAGTTTAGTTGAAGGTTCAGATTGATTCTTACTTTGTCCAAAATTCTCCTCTTAGTCTAGATACATGCCCTTTATTGCAATCAGTAGGAGTTGATGAGATTAAAAAACAGAATCACATATTGTCTATGGGCAAAGGCTGATACTTTGATATTTGTATTTAAGAATCTTAATATGTGGATGACATTTGGACCCACAAATATATATATTGACTGCTGATTGAATATTGACCATATCACTCTTGTGTCTGTCTGTCTGTCTCTCTCACTCACACCAGCCCCAGTGATTTTTTTTTTCTGTACATGATCTGGACTTCCCCTCTTTCCTGGACCAATTTCTTGGGAGTGGTAAAGGCAATCTGGTGGCATTTCAAGGGGTAATATATATTTCTTTAGGATCAGGGCTCATTTCTGAACCCTTCAAATTAAATGCCATTACACAAGTTACAGCAGCAGTGGGAACAGGAGCCTATTTATTCCTGTTGCTGAATGGTAATGGGAAAGGAGTTGAAATAATTAAATCAGCTATCGGGGAGGATTTGGGGAACACATCTACCTATCCACCCCGTCCCCTATACTCAGAGTAGTAGGAGTGAAATAATGTTCAGATCAAGATGAAGCATTCATTGTAGGAGCTGTAGTTTACATACTACATACAGCTGTAGAAAAGGAAAAGATAGATGTGTTCTGCTTTATTCTATTCAATTTTGATATATCCATCATAGTAGCCTCAGCTGGACAAAGTGTGGATGATATCCAAGATGAACAACACACATTCCTCTGATATGATCATGCATCAGATGATCTGACTACTCTAAAATAGTACTGCCTGTAACCAAATTCAATACTTTTCAGTTTGGTCAGAGACACTGAGAGCCATCAGAATATAAATCAGTGTATCAAGTACAGAATTATAGGCTGCAGATAGACCCTCTCCAATGGCAATGTGAAGTTTTCTGAAGTAGGTTGAAGAGGAGTATCCTCCTCAACCAAATAAATAATATTAAAAGAAAATCAAACTCACCTCTCCATTTGACTGGCTAACATTTTCTTATTGAAGAGGTAACAGAAGAATACCTGCATCTGGAAAGGTTTCTATCCAGTAAACAGACCAAAAAGTTTCATGGATACCACAAGCACAAACATCAGAATAGATTCTGTAACAAAATCAAAATAGATTCCAGTGCCATAAAGTGTCAAAAACATCCATCAAAGCATTTCCCTATCTCTGTTTCAGCAGCTGGAGTATTGCCACTGAGAATGCCTGCTGCGTCAATCAGTCTGATTATTTACTTAGACTAGTCATGATCAGTGTCCTATGAAGAATATGGAAATTGAGTACAGGACTTTGAATAAGAGCTGAGGTTTAGATACCAAAGAAAGCTGTGTTACAGCCACCTACATGGATGCTTGGCTGCTGCTTTCACAATACCAAGATCATTGATGCACTCTTACAAATTTTAGTGTAGAATGCATGACTGCATAATACTTTTACTTTTACCATAATAGAAATGTATCAGACATCCATAATTGCTACTCTTGAACCATCATTCAGTTACAACCACCATAAGTGTGACATTAGGCTCAGGTGTCTAGAACTTTCCTCCAGTGATAAGTGATTTCAAATGTCCAGTTTAATTGATTTGTGTTTTCCATTTTCTCATGCAAAGGTACCCATTATGTGTTCCTGCTAACAGAAGGAATACATGCTAGCTAGAAAGTTGAATGAAGAGCAGCATAAGTACAGAGAAGGAAAACAGTATCAAGTGTAGAGAGTCTCATAGTTTAAAAAACTATTTTTCCTCTTCGTGCTAGTGATTTCAGTGCATCCATTGTGAACAGTATAGATCATACCCAAGAATCTAATTTCCTGCATCAAAGAATAGATATTGATATGTGCAGTTCCTCTTGATAGTTTCAAATAGGCTTTGCTCACTTAAAAATAAGACACTGTGTTCATATAACTTGACCAATACATTATTTTTCAGAATGAGCACACAGTTTATGTTGTTGAAGTTGAGAGCAAGGTTTGAGGTTCCTAAGCCATTCTTTAACCAGACATACCCTGATGAGGCTGCTTATTTAAATATTGTATTGTGGCCTACAAAGTTCACACACTTGTTTCAGTTGCACAATTAAAATAAAATGTGCAGACCATGTGAAACACACGTGTGTGTAAAGGGGCTATATAGTACTTAATAAGACTGCGCATATAACAATAATTACAAGTAATGCATTGCACAAACTGTGGTGGAATTCACTGTATCATGGAAAGATACTGGAAAGGTGAAGAAAATCTTTTAGATGCTGTATATTTAAAGAAAGTGTAATGCATTTTGAAAAGCCCTCTGAACTACATTGACGATAGACAGGTTTGCCACTTCACTATGGTTTGTTATGCTATATTGTCAGAATGCATCCACTGTGTCACCGAACACACAGTATGAGGAGGGTGTTCTCAGTGAAAAGTCAGTACTTCAGCTGTTTATGGAATGACTTAATATTAAGCGGCTATTTTAAATTAAAAATAGTGTTCTACTCAGAGCTGAACAGTCAGAACCAGATGGCTGAAGTAAAATAAAATAAAAACCAGACAAATGATAGGTGTACATGTAGGTATCTTGCTGAAAGATATTTTTTGTTTGTATTTTTATTCTTTAAAGCAGCCATCCAATGCCTGACAGAGCTTTTAAAAATACCTTAAATTACTAGACCTGTCAATTTCTCTAGACCAAATCAACCCAGTGACCACATATATGTAGCAGAAATGATTTGAACTGCCACACCTAGTCCCCTGAGTCCCATACCGATCTCCTCAAAGGCAAGGAGAAAAGGTGCTTCTTGCAATATATCCTGACAACTAACACACTCGGAATGTTGGTGACCTGGGGAGGAGGGAGACTGCCCTGTCATTTGGCTCCTCCTCTGTCTTACAGTGATGGAGCTTCTGCTCAGAGAGCTCTGCTAAGCTTTGGCAGAATGGCACAGAGAGAGACTCGGCCTCTTCAATAAGTGAATTGGAGATTATACAGCAAAGCAAACAGACCAATACAAATAACACCCTAAAGCCTGCAAAGAAGATAATGTTACCAAGAAGAAAGCTCTCCATTTTTCAAGGAGAAAGAGGCTGCAGTTGCAGTAGAATGGGAACTAACAGTTTGTAGTAGGAGCTGCAAAGGCTGCCAGCAATGAAAATATAGAGACACGTTGGAAGCATGGTTGGGCAATGTTAAATTGAGATCCTGCTAGGAACGAAATATCCCTGATCTGGCTTCAGAGTTGGAAAGAAGCAGCTACAAAGCTGATGATTGTGTTTTGGTACAAAATGATAAATTCCAAACACCTGTTCCTAAGCATTGCAGGTTTAAAAGAAAATAGGATAAAAGGTCTGGGTTAATTTGATCTTTTTCTGTACACAAAAAGAACCCTCTTTTTGCAGTCTAGCTGACATTTTATTTTCAGATGTAGTGAGAAAGAGAAGGAACAATGTATAAAATCATCCTAACATTCTCTATTCTCTAGGCAAATCTCTAACATTCTCCTTCTGAATTGAAACACAAAATGGCAGCTGCTTCCAGCTTTCCCTGACATGGAGTTTCCTCTGTATTTAAATGGGGGGAAAAAACAGAATAAAAACTTCATCCTCTGGCTCCATAATTACACATTCCATAAGTGTACTCTTGCATTAAAATTTCCCTTTAAAATGTAAACTTGTGCTTGTTTTAACTCTTCTGTGAATCCTCTTCCTGGTACGTTTTGTCACAATCAACCACAAGCCCAGTTCAGCCTCCTAAGCAAATATGCTGTTAGGAATTTTTTTTTTATTTTAAATGGATATTCACTTTATAGATGAGAATATCTGAAACAGGTTTACTTCTGTATTTGGGGGTTTAAAAGTAACTGCTGTAACTAAACAGAAAAGAAAAGGGAGTGTAGTCCCTGCAGCATTTTTCTTTTGTTTGTTTGGAAACATGGTAACATTGCTTCTCATCCACGTTGAAATCCTCAGTAAATACTTTTTATGTTTATAGGTATATAGTTCTAAAATTATCAGTACGTACTTTTTATATTTTATGGAGCATGTTGCTAGACCCACTTATAGTTTAAAAAAATCCTTCAACCAGGTCTAATATTTATATATGTTTTTAATGAACAAAATGGTATTTTTACTAAATTTCTCTCATAGTTTCTGTATGAATTGAAAATCTGGGTAGTTTTGAGCATCCCAAAATTGAATCTTTTGTCAATATTCAATTTTTCATGTAAATCTGAAAAATGTCATGGCATTTTTTTACTAAAACAAAACATTTTAAAATGTTATTGGAAAATAGAGTTTTCATCCCACTCTAATAAATATTACTCACCTTCATACATATTTTTTCATTCATTATTTTGTATTATGGAAGCACTGGAGGCCCCAAGAGATCAGAACCTCATTGTGCAGTGCACACATACATAGCAAGAGACTGTCTCTGTCCCAAAGAGTTTATGGTCTGAATAATAGTAAATATTAAAAAGAATAATAACAAAAGGAAAAGAAGAGAACCAGAAAACAAAACAGAATTTATTATTTTAAAAGAAAAATTAATAATTTCCTTCTGCCAAATAGAGCCGTAATAACTATGAATGGAGACATATTGAAAAGTTATTGAACGTGGCTCAGTTGAAAAATAAAGGATGTGAAATTCTCCCCAGAGGCCTGTAAAATGAGTATGAATCATTTATGTCTACTTAGGTTCACTAAACAGAGAGAAACACTTTTTCGGGGAGGGTTAAACTTGGCATGCATATGATCCTAACTGAGGATAAGTGCCTTTCCTCAATTTGTAAAATATTGGCTTTGATATTGCAAAGTTAGGCTCATCTGAAAATTGCATATTGAGCAAAACATCCAAGGGTGAAATTCAGCCCTCTGCAGGCAACCTGAGCAAACCTATGTACCACATATGCGCCCCTGAAACAACTGTTGGTTTTTTTTTTTCTTTTTTAAAATCTCTTCAGTGAGACTTATGTGGTTCACAGGCCTCAAAGTTTTCTGCAAAGGGCTGAATTTCACTCAGACGGTCAATTATGATTTCATTTGGCAAATAAGCAACTGGAATAGAGGAGCCCTCTGGAAGCAAAGATCATGTTTCCAGGTTAGTCTGTGGTGGTGATGATGATGATGATAAAAAATTGGAAAGAGAAACACCAACAAATATATAAGTAGAATTGTTTCTAAATAGAACCTGTTAAGTGAGGCATCGGCTGCTTAGTTTATCACATTAATTCAACATTTTTGTGTGTTTGTACGGAAGATTAATAAATCCATCACTCTGTTGCTCTCTAACCGGTAAAGGATGCATGGAAATAATAGATTGGTTAGCAGAGTAAATATACAAAAATGGTATTTAGTGTTTCAGTGTGAGCAATAATTAGTATACCACTTGTCAGTTGTAGAACATTGTGAAATATTATGGCATATTGTGACTTTATTTTTTACAGAATCTGTTACATACCTGTCACTTGACTTCAACTAGAAAGCATTCTTTATGACAATTCATATAATATCATAAAGTCAGGCAGTCATGTTTATCCTGAATCATTGTCTCAATATTAAAATTAAATTGGAACAGAAAAAGACAGTACTGGAAGATTAAATTGAATATAAAGTGGATTTAAAAGGAAACTGCACTTATTTTGCTCAGACCTTCTGCAACCACAAAATGTTTACCATTGAAACTTGTTTAAGGTACAAATATCAACGGAAATTAACATTACTTAATCTAGTGTTGGCACCCGCTGTCATGCTGAAAAAAAGACAACTCAGTGGGACCACTATGGAAAATATTGTAAACATTATATCCTGCTTCGTTCCTTAGACAAATGTAACACTATTTTTATTCAAGGAGATTGGAAAACAGGTATGCTTTTATCCCTGTCAATGGTCCATATCTAGCATTGTGTAGTAGTGACTGAAATGTGTTGCTATATGTGTAACAGTAACTAATTGCTAATCTTGTTCCTAAATGGATAGATGACCGCCAAAAAGCACTATTGTGCTAATAAAGACTTAATATTGTCCAACATATTAACTTGGGCATGAGAGAAAATTTAGAAGAGATCCAAGTCAATTTGCCAAGCACAACCCCAGCCTAATTCAACCCTGAATTGGATCCCCATGAAACAGAAGCAGCCCAACTTCTTTACAATGGGAACACCAAACATAAAAAACAATAATGTGTCGACCTTTTTACCCTCTGAAATATTTTTGGGGTTGGAGTTGTTTAGGGTTTTGGGAGTGGGGGGTGGGGAAGGAGAGGGGAGAGAGGTGGAATAGAAGATAGGATTGCTCAGGATTTGTCCTAATCTCTTCCTAATCCTTGTGCTGCTAGTTGCACTCTGCTTTCAATTAATGTGAATCAGCATCGATGACCATACAAATCTCAGATGTCTGTACAACCTTCACTTTGCATCTCTTGACTGTGTGTTGAGTGCTTAGCCATGTAATGAGAATGTGGGGTTTAGGATGGGATGGTCCTATGATAGATTTCCAGTTTAGGCTGAGCAAAGGCACTGAGAGTGAAGTTTATTCCTCTGCAGAATACCCTAAACTCCACTTAAATCCCTCTTAAGCCTGCAAATCAGGACATCATTAGGACTTAATTGGTACATAGGTATTGTGCTTGTCCTCTGCATGTAGGGAAATTTCTTCCTGAACATAAAGTTGTCAGGGAATTCTGTAAGGTCTTTACAGAGGCTTGATCAGGCAACGTTATGTAAATCAGGCACTAGCGGGCTCGGCAAATCACAGTGTTTATGGAATTAGATCCATGCTGAAACATTAGTATCTGATGTTTACAGATCTAGCCACAGTATGGTGCTTGGCTGTAGTGGTGACAGCTTGAGTTTTTTGGAGAAGCATGTTGTGTACCCAAGGTGTAATGGCTGGAGAAACAGCAGTTTTCCTTATCTGAAATATCCATTTGCTAGTCTCTAACTCCCAAACCAGTTCTGAACTCCTCCTTCATCACCCTTTCTAAGGCCTACCTCTCCCATCCCTCCACCATTACCAAATGCATATAGAATAAGAGTTTGGTGCATATAAAGAAAGTATTACACTGTGTTTTACATTCTGGAAGCCCAATGTATGGGCTGACAAAATTGTGAGTGAATTTTACAAGTTCACAGACTGTTAGAATTTTTTTTGGAATAGATACCAGTGCCAAATATTGGACAATAGTACCATCCACATACTTTTGTTACCTTATGGGTACTTCTGTACAAACATTGTCAACCAGTGCCCTGTATATTTTTTCAAATACCACTAGACTTTAGTTCAATCATCTTTTCTTTAGCATTTGTGTGTATTTTATATCCTACGGCAGTTGCAATAAAAAGTATTACAACAACATCTCTCTAAGCTGAATGTTTTTTTAGAAATAGTTTTATAATATCTTATGCCAGTATAAATGAACTATGCATTAAGTTGATGTGTCCTAACAATGTACTCAGAATTTGAATTACCTGGTATTATGATACAGTTGAAACCTTTGGGCCAGCTCAACGCATTTAATAGATGTTTATTTCCCAATAAATGTATACTTGACATAATTAACATTATTTGATGATCATTCCAGTGTTTTGATTTGTTTTTTATTAACATGGCATTGAATAGTAATAGTCAATGGACATTAAATATGTTTATACCTTGTAGATGAATTGCCACTGTGAGGTTATTACTTGAATATGTACAATATTTTATGAAAACACATTATAAAAATGTACATAGAATTGTCTAGCTTTATTCATGTTTTCTATAATGGGGAAGAATTTCTGCTGACCGCTGAAAACAATTAAAACAATAGCTCTGGGTCTACACCATCTCATAAAGGAAGTGCTTTAACCACTTCCTGTGTATTGATTTTATTACACTGTTTCCTGTATTACACTGTTATGAAGCAGTAACTCACTGAAAGGAAGTCAGCACTTAAGAAATGTTGTATGTTTTGAGTGCTTTATGGCTACCACCTGACAGTTGTCTAAGTCAGGGCATCTAAATTGACCTTGATCTTTGACCTTGGCAAATCACTTAGGCCAATATTTTCAAACGTGTCCTAAGTTAGGCTTCTGTTCTATTCTTTATTCCATGCTCATCACCATGGTGTATTAGCACAGATACAGTAAACAATGTGATTAACATCTGTCTTGAGTGGATTCTTCTCCATTCCTCTTCCCTGTGAAAAACTGTGTGTAGTATTTTGTTTTTAATGTGTTTTGTCCTGTGATTTGTGAAGGGAAGGTCAAAGAAGTGTCCATTGGACTTCAACAGGATAGTGATGAAATTTTGAGATATTTCTCAGTTCCTTCAAGAGAGAGTTCTATAGTCCTGGTCCAGTCCTGGGAAACCTCTGTCTCCTGAACAAGTGAGCCTCACCCTTGTGATAGAAAATTCCACTGCACCTAAAGAATGGACCTGGCAACAGTGGTTGTAGTCCCAGAGTGCCAAAAAAATCTTTTGGGCATATGGTCAGGAGAACAGTGGTGTGGAGGTGGCTTGGCCCTACCTCTGTATGGAAAGAGGTAGATCTCTCCATGGAGGGTCCAATCTGCATAGCTGCAATTCTGGGACATGATGCAGGCCATTAGTAGTAGTACAGTTTTCTTCTTATAGCTTCCCTGTTCTAGGACAGGGAGCTATGACATTTTAAAAATCGTGCTTGAGATGACACTCTAGATGGAATGTTAATCTTCATTTCATAAATAATTACATAAAGTCCTAACAAGGGTAGACCTGTGCATTGCTTCTAAATATTAGAACCAATGAACCAATATTTTTCCCCCCTAACAATCTGGCTTTCGTTATGCCTCAGGCCCCAATACCACAAGATCTGGTCTTGTCACACCATGTCCACATTGACCAAGATATTTCAAAGTGTCGAGTGATTTGGGAGTCTTAATTTTTGGGTGTCCACCTTGACACCTTAAAGGGCCTGAATTCCAGAAGATGGATGGTCAGCATTAGTCACTTTTGAAATGGATTACCTTCATCTTTATAAATAATAAAAGGAAGCAAAGAAAGCTGATTGGGGGGTGGAGGGGAGAGAATATACATGTAAAGCTGAATAATTACACCATATCTGTATTTAACTGAATATACCCTGATATCTGTATGTACAACTAAACTTAAATATTTGATTTTCAGATATCATGGTAGTGAACCTACCATAAATGCCTACATAGATGGGTGCATGATACTAATGTTACATTTTATCATTTCTTATAGTTTATAATCTCTGTGTATTGATTTTAAGCATAGAAATATGCTATCACCAATAGATTAAAATATTGTATGGTAAATCATATAACCACGTTTCTTTTTCCTACATGGATATTATTTTATTAATGTTATGTAGGTTTGTCTATATGTATATGATCGCAGCTCATGTGTACACACCTGAGATAACTTTAAGCTAGCTAGTCCGGGTACTGGAGCACTGGAAACCATGAGCATGAGCTAGCCCCATAAACAACAGTATAGCCTCTGCTTAAACGTACACTGCCTCAGCTTCATTGTTACTGGTACCCAAACTAGCTAGGTCAAAGCTAGCTCAGCTTGGGTATGTCTACCTGAGCTGCAGCTTCACCACATGATTGCAGTGTAGACAACTGGGGTGTGTGCACATACATTTAAAAAACAGACCCCATTTAATCAGAGGTAGTATGGTTAATCTTCTCATAGGCAGATGTAAAATGCAGTCCTAAATCTGAAAGGACAGTGATACTAATCCAGGATTTTTATTTTTATTTTTGTCTTGGCAATCCACGCTGTGTATCTCTTTCTTTACACATGAATGAAAATAATTGGATTTCTGAAAAGAAGATTACTGCCAAACCTTCAGCAAAAACATGAACGTGAAGCTATATTCCGTTCTGATTACTACAAAAGCATCAATGTTTTCCATTAAATCCCTCTGATTTGGCATGAATTCAGAAATCTAAACCAATGAACTACCAGTCTGACAGGATGAAAAATGTAATTGTCTAAATGGCAACAGCATGGGATCTATTTTCCAGATTGGGATGGAAATGCATTGAGGCAGCAACGTGTGAATAAAGTGAAAATGCTGCTGAAAAGTCTTAAATTTATGAGAAAAAGATTATAGTGAACCTGAAAACAGTTCCTCTCCATCTTGAGGATTCAATATCTTGGCTTTTTATGTGCTCACTTGCAAGTTATAAAAGTATAACACATCTTGTTATGAATATTCACTTCTTGTTTATTTTTAAAAATGTATTTTTAATTAATTTTTGTTTTTAAAAATGTCTTGGTAAATAATTTAGCCAGTAAGTTATAAAATTAATATTTCTAATGCTGCTTCTGAAGCAAGAGGTTTATACCTAATAGGAGCCAACAAGCAATTATGCACTTTTATGATTTAGTGACAAACAATCCTTTTTCAGTCATGGCCCAATCCAGTACTCATTGATGTCAATGGGCATATTTCTTTTGACTCAAGTGGGAGTTGAATTGGGTTCTCATGGAACATCAAGTACGCTAACCCCTGACAGCATTGCCTGCTCTGCATAGAGTAGTTGGCAATGGGAGAGTCCAAACATACTGTTGTAGAGAAAGCTGTGCAATATTATTGCATACAATTAAACAGAACTTTAAAAGCTATATAATGCATACGTGCAACGGGGCTTTTTTAATGTTGAAACTCTTGACTTTGGAGTGCTTAACTTTGGAACTCAAATATTCTCATAACATAGTTTGCTTTTGTGGGATTTTGTTGTATTTATTAGCAAATAACACTGATACTGCAGCATCTGATAAACTAAGCACAACAATACAAAAAAAAATCTAAGTGGGGAACTGTTTCTATGTGCTGGGTGGGAATAGATGTACTGGTCCTGCCAGTAGGGTATAGGTAGGACACTCCCCTATAGATTTGCACTAAGAATCAGCACCTTGTACACTTTAAGTACTGTGTTTAAGTATTTTATTTAGCATTGATATCTTCTGTTAGAGAAATATAAACAGAAACGACCGACAACTGCGCCTCCACCATAGACTTCATTCAGGAGTGGGGCAGGAGAGTGAACCAGTAGAAAGAAAAATTAATTGAGGTTTCATTCCCCTACTTTCTTCTGCCAGGAGGTGAGATTTGTCCTCCAACCAATATATGCAAAAGAAATCAGATCACAGAGTGCCGAAAGGGAGTGAGGACATCACACAGAAACCTTCTGCTCCTGCTTCATGACAGCATTATTCCAAAGGAACTGCCACTGTTCCTGAATGCTGTAACCTAGAGTGGGTTCAGGTGTGATGGTGCCACATAGGAGGTGGACAATACCTGGCTTGATTGATAGAGACCCACACTATGAACCTTCTCCAGATCCTTAGTTGACCTGTTGATGGGGAAGCAAAGCGGTTATACTTCACTGTATGTTGAAGGATTAAGCTAAATGATGGCTGTCTGACAATATAGAAAATATTGTTCATGTCATCTTAGTGATGCCTTGTGAGAGAAAGTGCTTAGAGCTATGTTTTCAAAAGCCTGGACTTCTTTTGTTTTTATTTATTTATGTATTTATTTATTTTTGGAGTTACATGCCTCTTGTCTTTCTATCTCTTAAATTCAAGGTGCCACTGGCAATTGAATAAGAACACAATAAATCAGTGTAATCTGTATAGGAAGAAAAGTTACTGCATGAATATATGAAAGGAGTACAACACAAAGAAGGTTAAGAATCCCCCATTTTCCCATGTACTATTCCTCTCAAGTAAGATTTGTTTTCTTAGCATCTCTGTAACAGAGTGAGCTGGGCCTTTAAGAGGAGTATAGGCCCAAGGCTCCCATCTTTGCAGGTTTCTTCCCTCATTATGGGATAGATTGGAAAGTATCACATGACTGTGTGCCCAAGAATTAAAGTCTGCTGAGCATACTTAAAAAGCAGCTTCTTGCTCAGTTTGAGAGGGATCACAGTCAAGGCAAGACCTGGGAAGAGGCTCTGTAGTGGATGACTAGGTGGGCTGGTGATAGAACTTATGACTGACTTAATGTGAAGAGGCCTGAGAAGAAAACAAATCCCTGAAGAAGGGATGAAGTCTGGCCCCTAATACTAGGGGTGGGGTGGGGAAGAAACGGGAGGCCCTAGGGGCACAGTGAAAGGACTACAAGGAGAACAAGATCCTGTGGTCTGGGCCTGACCTATGAGGAGAAGAAAACCAGTACATTAAGGGGTAAAAGAGCATTGTTATCCCTTGGGGAGGGCCAAAAGGACTGTAAAGTCCTTGGATAGGGTCAGAATTGGTTAATCCTGATATGAGAGTGAAGGGTTAGATACACTTTAATAATAAATGAAACCCCAGGAAGGGGGACTTTGTGTTGAACCTCAACATTGGAGTGAGACTGTATTGAGCTGGGTCCTGAGGAAGATGGGAAACTGAGGCATGACAGTCCACACAGATGGGGAGAGAACAGTGAATGTGACAAGTTGTTTTTAAAAAGATGACCTTCACAGCACGCTATATGGACAATGGTAAATGGAGGGTGGGATTGCCTTCAGAAAGAAAGGGACCTCACAGCAAACGTTCTTGGTTCAGTTTATACCCAAGTACATAATTAAGCAGGACACCAGCTGAAAATAAATTATTGATTATGAATAGTAGAAGACTGGCGAATGGCACATGTATCCTCTTGGTTCATTGTTCATGCTCATATGATAGTGTAGATTGTAAAAGTTGACTGCAGTTGCTGTGTAAATACTTTAAACTCTTAAGAAATCTTACCCACCCGCACCCCAACCAAAAAAACCCTCCACATTAGTAATATGCAAGTATTTGTTCATGTGTTACTGTCTCTCAGTATTATAGACAAATAGTTTACCTGTGAATAATGGTTCAGAAATGTCTCCAAACAGATAAAATAACTGAGTTCTCATTTGCCTGATCTTGCATTCTCTCATTGATTTCCTCAGTTTGTTCCTGGCTTTTGTTTTAGGGCTTTTTTCCTTTCCCCTTTGGAAGGAGAGAACGTAGCAGATCAGTGGAAGTCACAGCCACATATCCAAGGGTATAATTTGACCGAACTTTTGGCTTCATATAATGACATATCAATAGTACATTTTCCTCTGAAAACACCCTCTTGATTTTAGTTGTTAAGACTTCCCTTGTTCTGAATTATAGGACTTGAGTCAAGAATACTTATTAACAACCAATTATTCAATATTTTCAGCACTCAACAG
Source organism: Lepidochelys olivacea (assembly GCF_965140295.1). Classification (NCBI taxonomy): domain Eukaryota; kingdom Metazoa; phylum Chordata; order Testudines; family Cheloniidae; genus Lepidochelys; species Lepidochelys olivacea. The sequence goes on from NC_140422.1 coordinate 28,647,989, forward strand.
TTTGCCACTGGAGTCAGAGTTATAATCACTGTTTAGGTCCCATTTCATTTATCTCATTAACGTTCTTGTACAGAGATTGGGGTGCAATCCAGACCCGTAAGGGATTGGGTCACTTCCTGCCTTGTAACCCTGAGTGCCTCAAATGCTTTGCTACTGGAACTCCATGCCTGGGATGTTCACAGTCAGCAACAAGCATGCAGGTCACATCCTGGGTATCTGTGTATACTGTGCAAACTACTTGTAGGGTGACCTCAATACACTCCCGGTCCCAAATTTTCCCAGAACCATCTACTCGGTAATGTCTAGCTCTCTCCTGGGCATTTCAGAGAAGAAATAGAGTGAGTTTGTTACTCTAAAGACACAAAAGCACATCACAGCTTATTAACTTAACTGGGGTAAATACATTGCTACGTACAAACACAGCACTGAGGTGGTTTATAGTAAAAAGTAAAACAAATTTCTTATCCCTTAGCCTATGCCCTATTGTTGCCAAGTAAAAGGAATAAAGTCAGAAAGCATTACAAGCAAATAAAAGTGAAAACATGCATCAAAACTCTAAAACTTAATCTAGCAAGATACAGGCTTCATTTAAGATGGTTTCTCTCACAGGCCTTTCTTCTTCACAGCCATGGTTGATGTTCCTGATTCCACAGAAGTACAAGATGCTGGTTTCCCTTTTCTTCCTCAGTAAAAGATCTTTGCCTAAAAAGGTTTCTCACCTATATTCAGTTTCTAGAGACTTGGTTGAAGGACTCATCTTTCTCAGCTTGCAAGAGCTTTGGCCTCCTGTGTCTGTCTAGTGATGGATGCCACAGATGATTTCTCTTCTTGCTTTTATCATCCAAATTTCAATGACCTGGTTTCAATAGGCAGGATGACCTCATCCTGTTCTTCCTTTCCTGTGGACCTCTCATCATCTTGACAATTTCTATGTTAATCAGGCTTCCATTGTTTTATCTTGCTTAACCCCCCGATTGTCAAAGTCTCCAAAGTTTCGGCAGTGTGAAGGGTGTCTGGTCATCACAAGGTTTCTTTCTGGCAGGTGTGTGTCGTGTGGTAGCTCTTGGGAGGCAACTACCTCCTCCCGTGGTACAACCCACCATCCTGGGTCAAATCAGTCCTAGGACCTTCCCCCTTCTGAGGTAGTCCAAACAAAGTAAAGGGGAATTAACAAAACTCAGACTCCATAAGTGAGGGAGACAGGAATGCTTCTGGTTCAGGCTGTCTCTGTAACAAGTCTTCCCTTTCCTGAGGGAGGGATCTTTGGGCAGTTGTTGTGGGGATAGATTCTATCTTTTCCTCAGCTCTTCTCTGCTGGAGCTGCAGGTTGCAGGTCTGCTCTATTCCCTTGTCTGCTCCCAAATGAGCTGTTCCCTTGCCTTTTAAATGTTCCATTTGGATCATTTCCTACAGGTGTGGTCAGGCGGGGCTGGCTGAGCCCAGAGCACTTCCTTAACCCCTTGTTGCCAGCTGTGGGTTTGTACACCTCATCACAGTACATACATTTCACAATAATATTCATCACCAGTATGTCATTTGCTTTCAGAAAATATTTCACTCTAGTCACTGTTATAATACAGTAATTTTGTGGAAAATCAGTTGATTCAATTGCTTTTTCCGTTGAGGTTCAACCCCCTAAGTCTCTATAGACCAGTAAACCTTTGCAATATATTCTTCTGAGCGTTACCTCCCACCCCCAAAGTAAAGTTAATTCAAGTTGCGAGGTACGCAACCTGGAGTCTAGTGGTGAAGGAATCTCCATGGTCTGTCTTCTTCCACTTGTTAACTTAATAGCTATGTTACCTAATATGTAAAAACTGATCTTCATTGTCTTTGCCTGAAGACCAGACTGGTCAGACAGTCAGATACACATTCCTTTGCCTAAGGCAAACCTGTTTAGCAACTCTGCCTGACATGCCTAGTTTAAACAAATTTTAGTCATAATTTCAGCAAATATCTGTAACTTTTTGTACACACCCTGTGTATACCTCATGCAAGAATATTAGTGATCAGAGAATTATTAGTTTTCCAGTGATATTTTACAGGACACCTTTTAGATACACATTATAGGCATCATGATTTGGGGTACACTGAATTAGACAGGCCAGCTGGAACTCATTACCTGATACCAATAAGTCCCTTGCCCTCTGGCACTGGGACGCTTTTAGGATCACACCTCCCGCCTTACAAAGCTGCAGAAGGATTAGCTACTAGGTGAGCCAGTCAGTCAGACCCCTCTTTCCTGAACAGGGTGTCTGTCACTAAATTTTCTTTCTCCTTTATATAGAAGAAATCTCTTTTATCACCTTTTTCTGGGTCTGTGTCTCTGAAGTATCTAATGGGGATCCTGGATATCCAGATCTTCATATAAAGACATCAGGGTTTAGTAGCTGATCTTTTGAGCTCTCTGTTCAGGAAATGAAACCGATTGTCTTTTTCTCTTCTCTCTCTTCCCAACTTCCACTCCTCTTGAGCTCTCTCCTACCTCCTTCCCTTTCATTATTTTCCCCATCCCTTTGATCTTCAGCCTTACAAGGATCAAAACCCCTCTTCTTGCTCTGCTTGTCCTCCAGTATCTCTACTTCCCCTTGGTTCCTTCTACCACTGTTGCCTAGTCTGTCTGATCATCATGAATTGTGGAGTTAGGGGCAGCTGCTGAGTATGGCTTCCTATCTGTGTTTCTTTTCCAGGGCGATACCAAAGGTCTAATATAGTAACATTACATTTTGGCCAGCTGATTCTTAACTGATGGGAAATCATAAAGAAGATGCAGCTGGTATGATTCATGCTACTGCAGACTTGTTGTCAAGGTTCCTCCCCCACTCTGAACTCTAGGGTACAGATGTGGGGACCTGCATGAAAAACCTCCTAAGCTTATCTTTACCAGCTTAGGTCAAAACTTCCCCAAGGTACAAAATATTCCACCCGTTGTCCTTGGACTGGCCGCTACCACCACCAAACGAATACTGGTTACTGGGGAAGAGCTGTTTGGACGCGTCCTTCCCCCCAAAATACTTCCCAAAACCTTGCACCCCACTTCCTGGACAAGGTTTGGTAAAAAGCCTCACCAATTTGCCTAGGTGACTACAGACCCAGACCCTTGGATCTTAAGAACAATGAACAATCCTTTTACAAGAAGACTTTTAATAAAAAATAGAAGTAAATAGAAATAAAGAAATCCCCCCTGTAAAATCAGGATGGTAGATATCTTACAGGGTAATTAGATTCAAAAACATAGAGAACCCCTCTAGGCAAAACCTTAAGTTACAAAAAAGATACACAGACAGAAATAGTTATTCTATTCAGCACAATTCTTTTCTCAGCCATTTAAAGAAATCATAATCTAACACATACCTAGCTAGATTACTTACTAAAAGTTCTAAGACTCCATTCCTGTTCTGTCCCTGGCCAAGACGACTACAGACAGACACAGACCCTTTGTTTCTCTCCCTCCTCCCAGCTTTTGAAAGTATCTTGTCTCCTCATTGGTCATTTTGGTCAGGTGCCAGCGAGGTTACCTTTAGCTTCTTAACCCTTTACAGGTGAGAGGAGCTTTCCCCTGGCCAGGAGGGATTTCAAAGGGGTTTACCCTTCCCTTTATATTTATGACACTTGTGTTCAAACTCTTGTAGTTGGAGATAAGGGCAGGAGTGTTCACCAAAAAAAAAAAAAAAGTAGTGTTTCCCTTCTTCTTGGCTGGTACAATGAGGTACTCCCCCTTCCTGTTTCAGTCGACTCTAACTACTGGGTGATAGGTCATATGCCCCCTTATAAGGTTAAACAGCACTCAGGTTGAACAGCACTATCTGCATGTGTACTGACTCACTATGTATACCAGGGCCAATTCTCAGCCTGATGTGTATTGGCACCTCTCTATTAAAGTCAATGGAGCTATGCTGACTTACACCAGCTGTGTCTGGGGACCAGATTCTCAACCTGATGTAAATTGGAGTGACAGCATTGGGACCAATGGACCTATAGTGATTTACATTAGCTGTGGATCTGGGAAGGTCTATAGGAGCATCAACCAGTTCCAGTTTAAACAATTGTGCAATAGACATTGGAATGGAAAGATATTTTTGATACTACAATAGTGGACGATCTAGATGAAGCATGTCATTAAAGCATGGGGAGGAACAAATGTAGAATGAAGAGAAAGGTAAGGAAGGAGATTGCTCCCTTTTTTAGTAACATAAGCATGAGGTATTAAAAGGCCATGAGAAGACAAGGTAACTTCACCACACAGTCCTTTCTATAGAGAGTAGGTTTGTTATCCCACTGCTGTCCGGGATATGTTCTTAACCCATTAGATGAAGAGAGAAGTGATTTTCCTGGTATTAAGGACCATCACTACTTCAATATAGGGCCTCTCTGGGAAAAAGATCCTTAAGTTAGTGATACACAGAGAGGTTTAATCGAATATCAGGTTTGAATTTCCCAGGTGTGAATAGAATCAGGGAGAATGAAATAAACAGCATCATTTGTCATAAGCTAAATGCATAATCAGAACCATTTCACACGTCTTTACTTTTAGCTTTCAAGAAGCTCTGATTTTATTGTGTAACTAATGACAGAATGTAGAGGGATTATGATGGATTAATATGCAACAGCTGTTGCAACAACTTCTTAATAGTTTCCTAAGTAAAAAGGTAGGAGATGTTTATTTCTTTTTAATTGTATATATCATGTAATAACTGGCAATAACTCGGCAATGTCTATTTATGCATGCAAGATTACTTAGATATTAAATTGCCTTTCCTAAATGGCTAGCTATGGGGCATGGGTAATTTTGATCCACCTGCTACATGAAAAAGTGATAGTTGCACCTTTGGTTTCTTGAATCCCTCTTCACTGAAGTAGGAATGTTAATCTTGCTCTCATGGTGAAATTTCAAATTGAACCATTGCCTTCTTTCAATCTAAATTCTCACCCTGTTGTTTTGTTGGATAGATTAGTTTTCTGTTCCTTAACTGCTGGAAAGTATTTCTATGTGCTATTCACCAATTACTGGTTTCTACCTCAAAGTGATTGAACTTCCGAAGTGAAAACCCTGATCTTGCAAAGACTTGTTTATATCCTTAACTTTGTTCAGTGTGAGTGGTCCTTTAGCATAAATGGTATTATGCAAAAGTCTTTACAGGAAAGGGGCTGAAGTTCGTAGAGCATTTTCATCCTAAAAGACATTATAAATATCTGATATTCTTGATGATGTGTACATGGCTGAATATTTCTAAAGAACTACAAAATAGTGACATATGTAATAAATGCTCCTCAGAAATCGTGATTAATATGGTCAAAATTGAAATCACTGTCTTATTAATATTTAACCAGTTCTGAATATGTGGAATGAGAATGCAGCTGTTTAAATGTGTTTGGTTTCTACATTCTAAAATAACCCTATTTTGTCTCCCCGTTGAAACATTTATTTTGTTTAGAGGGGGAGAAAAACCACACCAAGATCTATAAAATGCAGAGAAATTTTATCAGCTCTTAAAACAGCCTATTGTCTGGCATTCTGTAGAAATCAAGTTTGTCAGAACAGCATGACACACAGGAGAATGTGAGATTGTTGGTGCTAAATGTGGGACTTTCTGAATTAATTACTACTATGTTGGATACATTTTTATTCACCAGCAGTGAAAATGGTTACAAAATTATATATTCCAACGGTGCAGATGAAAGATATAAGACTATGGGGAAATTTAAAAGTGCAAAAAAGATCATTGTCAATATGTCTGTGTTTCATGACAGTTTTATCAAGCATTGGCTCCTTTATTTGCTGTTTTTTTTTATTTCTGTTTTGAAAGTTTGTTGCCTTTCTCTTTGATAGTTTGGACTGTGTATTTGTCTGCAGCAAGTCTGAACCTGTGGATAACTTTAAAAAAAAATTCCTACCTTAGGGCAAAATTAAAACATTATACATAATCTTATTTGAATTGTGCAAACATTTACTGTTTTGTTACTCATATCAGGTTTTATAAAAGTATTCAATAGGTTGAAAGGACTATCTTTATTAGCCTCTGTAACTATTCCATCTCTCTCAGCCAAGTTTCTTTTGCCATGTTGTTCCAAAACCCAGTTTCAGGCATGTATAAGAGGTTTGTTTTGTTTGTTAAATGTGTTGGAATATATTACTATATATTTAAATAATGGATTGCCATACTTCATTGTCAGAGTGATGCACAGATTTTTTTATGCATACATATGCTTTCCACCAGTGTTCAAAGGGTGTTCTATGGTATCTAATAATGGTTTGCCTTGCTGCTTAAACAATTTGATTAATTGAATGGGGGGAAGAAGGTGATAACAGATGACCCTATACCTAGCTGTAGAATAATTCCAAAATTGGCAGTAGTACAGTGAGTTGCTTTCTCCCATCTTGAGAGGGTCATTCCTTAAGTATAACTGTAGTCGGTGATTAGAGCTGTGGAAAGCACATTCTGAAATGCTGAGATGATAGGTGCTCCCTCTTTCAAAATGTCCCTCTAAGTGTCTTTTCTCCATTCATTTTAATAGACATTTTGTGAATATCTGGTTTCTAAATCAACTGTACTATACAAACATGTCCAATTTGGTTTGATTCACCTCTAATAAAAAATGTACCTTTTTTTTCTTCTTTATTTACTATACTGGTTTATGCTGTGAATCTAATTAGCTGTTTCCTAAATAAATAGATTGGCATTGACTCTAGATGTAGCATTGTAGTTTGAGATTATATTTTCAAAGATCATGGCAACCTCTCTTCATCACTATTGCAACCTACAGCCAAAAACTTTCTCCTGCAACCACATTAAAAATGTGATTTTTCTATTTAAATATCACTCAGTTATCGTCTTCTAATTAATATAAACAAACACCATTGTATTTGTTATATGCAGTGTTGTTGTGGATGTGTTGGTCCCAGGGTATTAAAGAGACAAGGTGAATGAGGTAGTATTTTTCATTGGACCAACATCTGGTGGTGTGCGAGACAAGCTTTTGAACTTACACCGAGCTCTTCTTCAGGGATACGAAGAAAAGTTTTTAACATCTAGCCAGCTTTTGAGATGGAAACAAAGAAGAATTGATATCTAGGGGCAATCACAGTCTGAAACTTCTACAGAACTGGACCTTCTATATGATCCATGAGCTCTCACTGGTCTGACATTAAACTGGTGCTGACAGATAGAGGGCCATCAATTTAATCATCATCAACAGAGATAGAGGGACCAGCAAGCGGGAATACCAGTCAGGGTGGAATGGGAGACGATAGCAACAGTCACAACAATCACATAGTGTAGATGTCTCACGTGATAGGCAGCCATGTGCTTTTCTCTCTCCCTCAGACAGAAAAGGAAAGAAACAATACTGCCAGGGACTCTGCCGTCTGACCTTGCACATGGGATCTATTTTAAAAAAGTGCTTGGCAGAAAAGGTAATACTTTAGCCTAAAGTTTTAACTTTTTTGGAGAGTTTTTTGCTTTTGCCCAGGGAGTAGAGTTGAATGCATCCAATGCCCTCTGCCCCAACCCTTTAAACAGATCCCATCTGCAACCTTGCAGAGTTTGCTATGGTGTCCAGAGATGGCCAGAAAGGTGCTTTGAAAAGGCCAGACCTGTGTGCACAAATATACTTTATTATAAGAAAGAGGAGCAGCACTTGAAAAGCTTTCTTCATGTGTGGATCCCTGCAGAACAATCTGGTGCTTGAATTACTCCATATTATTTTCCCCCCCTCTCTCTAGTGAGGCCACATAGTTGACAATTTCTTTTTGGGTTGCTCTATAACCAGAGGTAATAGAAGGAAGGAAAAAAGGCACATTCACAGAACATATAATCTTTCAAATATTTGTATCTGAGAGTGAATTTCAAATCTTGGAAGCTACTCAAATACATCCTCTCATTGCTAATTATGGGCAGAGTTTGCTGGCCTCATGTGTGACATTTCAGTGAATAAATGTACTATTTTTGATTTGAGGAAATGCAGAATCACATTACTTTTACTACAACTAATGTACTCCCACAGTATATAAAGCATTTAGCTGCATTTTTTCTTCCTCAATGGAGATCTAAAATGATTTCCCCAGATGCACACTGATGTTTAGGGGAAAAAACTGCATTGACCATAAGTTACTCTTTTTCCATTTGTAGTTTTACACTGATTTGGAGGAAGAGCTGATCCCAGCTTTACCCCCACATAACTGTTTATCTTCTCCCATGGTGTATAGAAATTCAGATGCAAGAGAGGACAAACTGAAAAATATAGAGTATTAAAAGCACTAACTGCTGGCAAACATTTCCAACAATTCTGGTATAAGGAAGTAATAACTTGACATAACACATGATGCCAAACAAATTGGTAGCCCTCACTATGAGGACTGCAAATAGAATTTGGTCCTCTGAAAGAGAGCTGATACTTTTGCCATAAATCTTGCTGAAGATTGTCATTGTTTAAAAATTAGCTTACTTCTTGTGGTAGTACATTTAGAGATATCACATGCTAAACTCCTACCTCTCCCCTGATGACTGAGGAGAATGAGAGGAGAATCATGCCCTATGTGTCTACAGTGGAATCACTTCTGATTTACTTGAGTTTTAACTTTAATCAGAATCTGGCTTTGAGGGACATAATATCTGCCTATAAATGGCATAGTTTATGGACTTCATTGGAACTAAGGCTCTGGTCCAGTTTTGAAGTCTAACTTCCTTTCAATCCCACATAATCAGTTATATGTATAGCAATATGGTAATGGAGTGAGACTCAAGGATACAAATTCTCCCATGGACCTTGTACATCAGACTTTACTTGAAAAACATGCTCCTTGATTAGGAAACAAATGCAGAAGTGTAAGGATGAATTCTCCTCACGCCTTTTGTTGTAACTCCATTGATTTACATGGATGTGAGAGAATAGGCTGGTAGTCTTGCCTTCCTCTTAGAAAGTGGTCTGATTTAGCTTTTATGGTTGTACACAAGAGAGGCAAAGCTGGCTATAAGAATTGGCTTCTGCAGGAAGGTGTCCTAATGGCAGCAAACCACACCCAGAAATATTAATAAACTGCAATGAATCCAGCTTATAACAGTAAGTTGAATATTTGACTCTGGTTTTAGTAAATTAGGAACTTTGATGGTATTTTTTCAATAGGATTAAGATGAGACCTTTCAAGGATACATGCTTCATACACCACTGAAATGGAGCAACTGCTGAAATGTAACACAGCGAACATTCAAAGATGTCCAGTAACAAAGGACAACAATTCAGTGCCAGAAAATAAGACGTCTTACACAAATAAGAGGTACTCAAATTATAGTCCATAGAACACTGGCAAGTGGTCTGTGAAGAAATGATTGATTGCATGGTACTGACTCCTTATTTGCTGTTGATAAATATTCTAAAACACAACCCCAAAGTACTCTGACTGTTTTTCCTAATAGCAATTGGTATATTCATAACAGGGATGTTGTGTGAATGTGAGCAGAACAGGTGGTGGTCTAGTCAATGGAAGGGAAGGTGGTCCATGAAATAATTTCTCAAGGTGTGGTCTGCCTATTTTGGAAAAAAAAAATATTTGGAACTCTTTAGTTAAGGAATCAAGACAATCAAGAAGAGGCAGAAGATAAGCCATATAGGACATGAAGTGATCAGGACCACAGATCTACATCTCCTTATTACTTCCTAATAGCTTGCTAGAATATTTGGTTAACTTACCAGCACCTTCCTCTTTTCCTGAGATGTCTCTCAGGGCCCTCACTGTTTATCTTGGGCAAGATTACAGCCTTAAGTGGAATGGTTTGATAGCATATTATGGACCTGATTCTCCACTGACCCAGTTTTACACCAGTAAAATGTGCTCAGAAAGGCTAAAAGAGGTACTTGGATACTAAAGTGATGGAGGCCCTATAAATACCTGCATAGAGATAGAGTTACTTTTGATTTACATTGATGCGAATGAGTGGAGATTCAAACTTCCTATTGGGGGGACACACAATGCAGCGGTGATAAGAGTTAAGTTGGACAGTCATAGTGTCTGAGACATACAACAATGACTATTGAAACTGAATACATCTCAGAGAGACAGATCAACAAAGACATAATTACTGCTGAAAAAATTGAATGGTCTTTGAAATACAGGGCCTGACTCTCACCTACTTTACATCATTGTAACTCCATTGACTTTAATGTGACTTGCAGTGTGACAAGGCTTATGTAATGAAGTGGAGAATCAGGCCAATAGTTATGGAGAAACTCAAACATGGATGCAAATGCTGATTCACCTCACTTATAAATGTGAGGAAATTAATCCCAAATGTTATTTATTTCTGGGAGATTAGGAAAATCATGACACAATAAATTACAGTGATTTGCATAATAGAATTGTTTGCTTCTTTGATTTGTCCCCACCATAGTTTGAGGACTTGTATTTAGTCCTATGCAGGGTATTTTCTCAGGTATGTTTATATTTAAATATGTATTATGATTGTGAATTTCATTTTCTAAAACTATTCCTGTCATAGTAAACCATTATCCTTCAGAAGGCACAGACCCAAGTTAAAACATTGTCTGCAGAGACAGCATGCCAATTTATTTTATACTTGCTAGAATGGATTCATTAGCTGTGGCAGGCAAATTTCATATGATAGATTCACTGTGGGCTGCCTAAATCAGTTGTGGGAAAGAGCTCCCTTTGGATGCTCAGCTTGGCCTCGAAGCCTATTTGGGCAGTTAAGCTTGAATATTGGAGTTTGTTTCCGTCTAAGAAGGCCTCTGCTGCTGCACCTTTAATTGCTCATCAGTTGACACCAATTATAGGGCAGTGGCAAAGGCCCTACTGCTGTAGCAGAACAGCTGGTGCTGTAAATTAACTAGGAATGTTTTTCAAAAGTCACATTTACCACAGGATCACACAGTAAGTTAGGCAACGAACACCACCATAACCTATCACTGTTAATAGATGTGCTCGCAAATGAGGCGATCTGGGAATGGATCTTGCTTATTCAGTGTGGAAGAGCAGCTCAGCTGCTTCTGCAGTAGTGTCCCACCTTTACCCAGGATCCGACCAAGCTCTCCTCGTGCGCCTAGGCATCTGCAGCAGGTGAAGGGAACACATAAAAAATCATATATGGGTTACTTTGCTGGATTTGGGGGAGCATGGAATTCATCCCAGAGACAGGTTTCAGAGTAACAGCCGTGTTAGTCTGTATTCGCAAAAAGAAAAGGAGGACTTGTGGCACCTTAGAGACTAACCAATTTATTTGAGCATAAGCTTTCGTGAGCTACAGCTCACTTCATCAGAGACAGGGAGTGGAGCTGCTGTACAGCTGGTCCATTGCCAGGAATAGAGACCATTTCTCCCAACACGGGGAGTCTGGATACCATTTGTATGTAATCATAGATCCTAAGAACTTTTCCCTGGTTTGCTCACAAGGCATTTGTGGGAGCAGAACTGAATCTCTCTCCACATTACACAGAAACCCTCCTCAGTAGACCTCTGCTTATACCAGGGATGGATCTGGCCCTGAATTGTTGATGATTTCAGGGATTTCTGGTTGAGATACAGAGGAAGGAAGCTGAAGATGGAATCTAGTAAAGAGGTGCAGAGCACATTTGTAGGCATGATGACATCTGCAAAGTTTTTGATACAGGAGAGGATTGGATGCAGAGTACTGGATTCTACCTGGATCAATTGAAATGGATGTTGCCAGGGTAAAATGTAATTATTTCTTTCGATCTTTAAAAGAAATAATGTTAAACATTCCCATGCAGCCATGTTCAGCAGAGACCAAGATGGAGAGAGATGCTTTAGGAAATAGAGTTTTTAACAATGTAACTGTTTGGAGGTCAACAGTTTCAAAAATGAGAAGCCACATCTGCAAAGATAAAATCATTTGAACTTTCAAATTACCCCTGGAAAGTTCTCCAGTCAAGCCAGGCTATAATTATTTTATCATACTTCGGGCAACATACATGTACTGCCATTAAGGGTTTTATATCAGGGTCTTCTCCTTCCAGGGATGAAGTCACACTATATGCCCTTACTTCAACAAAAGGTAAGGTCAATTATTTGCACTTCCACTCAGGGGCGGCTCTAGCAATTTTGCCGCCCCAAGCAGTTGCCGCGGGACATGGACTGCCGCCCCATTCTAATTGCCGCCCCAAGCACCTGCTTGGAAAGCTGGTGCCTGGAGCCAGCCCTGCTGTTCCACTCCAATTAATATGCTAGGGCCTTCTAGTTCAATTTACAGCAGCCAGTTAAGCTCCCTGGGAGGTACTTCTGAGTGCCTAAATAGTAATTAGCCACTTGAGAAAATTCACTAAAGTTCAAATAACTGTCAGATTTTCAAACACATCATACACATTGTATCACTGATTTATTACCAATGTCTGTTAGTGGAAGGAAATATACGGTGTACTGTACAATGTATAATGATGTTATATTAGATATTATTATATTAGATATTCAGCCCTGCTGAAATTAGATTAAATATGTGTAACACATACATAATTTAGACATAGAACACTTATGTCAAGTAGCTGTTTTTTCCTCCAAAGAAAGAGTGAGTGAGTATGTATGTATGTATGTATGTATTACCATAGTAAAACTAGTAAGGCCTCCATCTTTTGTGAAATAGAGATAATCTCTTAAATTTCAGTAATAAAAAATGAGTTTCACTTGAATGCAGCATTCTTCCTTCTGGACAGAACTGAAGATATTATTTGAGGACCAAATCCTGCAACCCACTCAACGGAAGTGGAGTGTTGTGCAGACAGAGTGTTTTCATTAACTTTCAGTGGGGCTCCCTATAAGTATAGGTATACATCTGTGGTTAATTGCTGTGTTTGTTGTTAGAGCTGAATTTAAGTGTAAAGTGTCAGATCTGGCTTTTTTGGGGTCTGTCTTCTAAAATCAAATAAACTGACCACATAATAACTTTCTGGGCAATTAGTGCATATTTTGGATGCCTATTGGGGTGACCAGATGTCCCGATTTTATAGGTACAGTCCCGATATTCTGGGCTTTTTCTTGCATAAGCACCTATTACCCTCCACCTCCTGTCCTGATTTTTCACACTTTCTATCTGGTCACTCTAATGCCTATGGGCATTAAAACCTTTGGCCTTCAAGCTTATATGACACTCTTACCACATTAGCAGGGTTAATATGTGGTGCTTTTCTTGTTTTTCGGTGCAATATACTGTACCTGCATATTATTCTTACAGTACAAAGTCCCATTAAAATCAATGGTGCATGTATCTATTTCACTTCAATGTGACTTTGTATAGTAAAAATCATATATAGTGAGGAGAATTCATAATGAACTAGCCATCAAGGCTTCTTAACAAACTATTTAATTACTGAGAAAATGAAAAGTGATCTTACCATATAATACACCATATCACAGCTATGTAATTTTGTTGTTGTTCATGATAAGCCCAATGTGGTACCACATACCTTCATTTTCTTAGTAAAGTCCTACTGCCTTAGTAAGGAGTTCAGGCCTGGGCTCAGTGCTGACAGTAATATCTGTAGAGGAATCCAAGAGTGTTCAGTACAGAGTAATGGACCACTCTTGCAGGGAAGAGAGGTGGGGGATGGGGGATGTATTTACTAATGGATGTAGCAAAAAGCCAAAGAAGCTATGTAGTGAAATATTCCTGGAATATGCTCTGACAAAATGCTGTAGTCCAGTCCTGTGAATTTTCAAGTGAGATTTCAAGGCATTAGCTTTGACTTTTAAAGCTCTAAATGGCTTAAGACCTACCTCCCTGAAAGCACCTCTCTTAGGGTTCCGTATTGTCACAGTTGAGATCAGCTGGGGCACTGGAGTTAGCACTCTGTATGGCATAAATGATGAGGGGGAGGGGAGGCGGTGAACTAGGGTTTCCAACATGGCAGAAGAATGCTTAGCCTCTGAGTTACAGGGTTGACTGGGGAGTGGGGAAAGGTTCTGGGAATACCTCCCGTTGACGTTCCACTTCATATAGAATACTTGAATAATCATGAGTCATTCTATCCCTGGCCCTATAGCCTGATGGCTAGTGGGACAGAGAATTTCATCTCTCTGCTCTGATGGGTATATATTTTAACAGAATGGAACAGCTTCAACAGGAGAGTTTGAGACAGATCCAGAATATTTCTGAATCTGGTAGCTAGAGCACTCTCCTGCAATATGGGAGCCCCAAATTCAAATCCCTTTTCTACATCAGGCAAGGGTGGGGGTGGATGGGGGTTTGAACCTGGGTCTACCATGGCTCAGGCGAGTTCCCCAACTACTGGGCTAAAGATTATAATGGCGGCTCTGCTTCCCCTCCAGCCCCTCCGCTCCAAAAAATTGGCTGAAATGATTGGCAAATTTATGTCAAATTATAAATCGTTTCAGACTGATCATTTTTCACCTAGTTCTAGTCAGAACTAGGGCTTCTGGCTGCCTTCCTTTTTGCTGACACATACAGAGTGAAGTGCTATTAATAGTCTCCAGTTACCTTCTACATTTCCAGGATATGTCAACTCTAGTGGGTCTTCTAACTGTTCCACTCTTCCACTCAGGGTGTTTTCTTCGTTGCTTTTCACTCATAATACCATGTGGTGTTGAGCAATCACTATTTAAGGTGCTGGAAAGATATTATGCATAACTGCATGAGCTTTTTCAGTGTCTCACCCGGACTGTGTCTGGCAAGCTGAGCCCTTAAAGACATACTCCTCAATACCACAGTTCTAAAAGGTACTGAGTACAAGAGGATTTGGTGACTCTCACCAGTACACAGGATCAAATCCTTATGTTTCATAGATAATTTTTAAAAAGTAGCAATACTGATTTTTTTAATGTTAGAAATGCAGAGGGCACAATCTTAACTAATGTAAATTGTAATTTCTATGGAGTTATGCAGATTCAAACCAGTGAGGATCTGGGCCCAGTTCTCGGCTTCCTGTTTTATGTTGGAAGACTTTGGTAAGATCATAGGAAGTGGAGTGAAGCTTGAGTCGTAACTCTCCTAGTACCGTCAACTTAATTGGGTTTACTTGTGCAAAAATTAAGTAGCACAAAAATGATTGCTTTTTATGCATCTTAAAGAAGCAATGAAGGGCATAAACTGTTCTTTTGATCTTCCCTTCACAGTTCACATTTGGGTAAAGGACTAGTGAACATTATTGCACTGTTTTATGCTATCTCTCTCTCTGCAATATTCCAGAAGACAACTGTGTATTAGTACAGCATAGCATTCGAAGTCTCATTGAAGCCAAACATCTCAATCATTTTTATGACCAGCTAGATGATAATATGACAATAAATATTTCACTGAAAAAGTTCTTCTGTTCAGTTTCATTAGGGGTCATGTAACTTTAAAATAGTTTAATAGACTAAAATCAGGTTTTTGAAATTGCTTTGGGTTGTTAACATATGCTTCAGACCAAAGCAACTTGTGATGACATAATTACTTATTACACGTTGAAAACCTGGATAATGGATAATAGGCATTACTGTACACTTAAAAGGTTTCAATATGGTGGTTATGTGAAGAAATGAAAAGTAGGTATTGCCCAATAGCTAACTTTGAAAATTCAACTAGTAAATCTGCATATGGCATTTTTTAAAATTGTCTTAACAAATCTGAACAAGAGCTGGGCAGGAAATGGTTTACCTGTCCCAGGATAATTGTTGTGACTTAAAAATTTTCCTGTTCCACATTGGGACAAAATTGAGATCTTTTTGACAAAACAACAAAGAAAGAGACCCCAGAATATTGTAGTGGTTGCGGCACTCGCCTAAGCTGTGGGTTCCCCATGTTCAAGTCCTGGAATGAATCAGGCACAGCAGGGACTTGAACTTTACCTAAACACTAAGCTATTCTGGGCTGCCCCCTGCCTTCTGGGCTGCCGAGTCAATCTCTCACTCTTTCTCTGGCCCAATACAGCTGTTCCAATTTGTTTAATATTCACTGGTCCAGAGTGACTGACTCTCTTACATTGACTAGAAGTTACATTCTGGGCCTGAGAAACCCTCCTTGACAAAAGTTTCATTGAAATTGGTGTCGTCTTGAGAAGAGCTTTGGTTTCAACAAATTGGCATTATGAGACCAATTTAAAAAAAAAAAAAAAGTTCCTGACCAGGTCTAATCCTAACACTTGAAAAATATCTCTGAAAATTATGTGTTATAAAGTTTAGTTGCTTTCAGCATATAGGCTGTAAATTAAAATATGATACTTGGTAACATTTATGTAACGTTAAAGTAGTATCTGTGTGCCTACAAGTTTCATTTATAATGTTCTTAGTTCATCCCTTTCTCCAACTTGTAAAGGTAACATGGAACAACTAGATGATAAATCAAATGGTTAGAATCCCACATTTTGAAGGGTCTTTGATTTCACATTCTGCTGATGCATTTTCATACCTATTTGTACATGCAGAGTCTCATTTTTATGCATGCAAATGGACACCAATATACATGATGACCCACTGTGCAAACCTAAGTGATCCTTTATATGTACAAGTGGCCCTTGTGTGTGGGCATGCACATGTTCACATCCTTTGCAACCTCAATGGGGTGTTTGCAAATATTGCATTCATGTTTTTGGAAGCCTGACTAAAAAATTCAAAGGTTGAATCCAGAAGCAGTCACACATCCTTGATCTTCAACTGGTGGCTAGCAAATCTGACTCAGATTACTGACATCTCCATGTTAGTGGCAAATATTATTCAATCTGGGATTAACTTTCAGAAGAGTAGACACATTTTTTGTTCTGAGGCACTGTACATGAGTGTACCACATGAATCACCTGGCACTCTTCAATGTGATTGAATTGAAGAGCTTGTATGACATTGACTGAGTAAATATTTGCAACTGAAGTACTCAAACAACAATGTGAGAAGCAAGAATTCTAGTTCTGGTACAATAAATTAATGGAGCCTGCTGGATCTACACGATACAGTTCAGCTCTCTGGGAGCTCTCAAGGGAGAATGCAAATCTGGAGGGTAACCTACATTTTAGCAGAATAATACTAGCCCAGGATTTCCTTCCCAGAGACCTAGGATCCTGCCCCTCCCCTAATTGCCCTTTGGTCATGGAATAGAAGAATGATGTCAGAGTAGACACTATCAGATATGCCAGCTTTTTGGGCGGCCCTCTCTGATTGGCTTTCAGTCAGGAGACTGTCTGAGATGCATTACTCAAGATAGTGTCTCTGTCAGCTCCAAAACTGTTGTTATACAGAAGAGGATGGGGCCCACAGTGATGGGAAAATACCCTCTTTTCTACCCCCATAATAGTGAGGTGGAAAAAACGGTCCCTCAATTCTCTCATCACCAAACTCTCATCCCTACAAGGAGAGATCTATGGCTCCATCCAATCTTTCTCCTCTGTGTATTTGTCCTGAATGCCTATCTCAAAGATTCCACTGGCATAAGTGAGGTTTTACACAGTAAATAGTTCATTGCTGAAGCTAATATGAAGTATTCTCAGACAAAACATATACCCATAATATGTAGCAGTATGGGGAATCCTGTGTCTGTCTGCTTTGCTCCAGGCTGGCTGCTACTGGTTCAATGGTATTCTGTACCAAGTTCAAGATTAGAATCTGTTCAATGGGAAAAAATCCTGTTGATTTCAGTGGGCTTTGGATCAGGCCACTAGCGTGCATGTATTAATGTACAGCAAAATATATTATGAAGACTTTGGTGCTAAATAACTGTTACTAGTATTTTAACACACTAGATTAAGCTTCCTTAGCATTTAGTAAACAAAGAAAACTAATCAGAGTAGATGTGTTTAGAGATGTTTCTGAAAATGTAATGTTTGTTCATTACAACAAAGTTTCGGTGAATGAGATTTCAATTATCTGCAGAAGCAAAAATTTAAACAAGATAAAATCTTCATAGAATGCAATAATTTGACAGTTAATGACATTCAAAATAATGTCTACTCTTTTTACTTTTTAGGAAAAATCACATTAGGACCAAAGAAAAGGTGCAACCATGGAGTTTATTTTTAAAAAAGTTGGCTGGTGTTTTATAAAATATTTGATAGAAAATGTCCAGCGATGAGTGACTATAAACCCTGAGTTTATAGTGGGTAGGTTTATGAAGCCTTTGCAAATATTAAAAAGATGATAGGACAAAAGAATTGCTAACTCATTTAAATGGGATGAATAAATCAATTAAATCCACTATCTCAAAGGGAAAAAGTCATATTACAAATCCTTGATGTAACACATATTAAAGTGTTATGGATAGGGAGAATGTTTCTTATCATAGCAAAGAGCCTAAAACCTTCAAATCTGAATCATCTTGTATTCAGTGTGGACGAATAATTAGATGGTTGCACATTTAATATTTATTTCTGGATTTGGAGACAAAGAGACAAAGTATCATATCAAGTAAGAGTTATGAATTTATAATATGAAACTTAGGAACATAATAAAAATATTAACCAGGTGAATTACACAACCATCATGTTAAGCTTCTCCACTGAAAATTTGATTATATACGATAGATAATATTAATCATAGAAATGTAGATATGGAAAGGACATCAAGAGGCCATCAAGTCCAGCCCCCTGCACAGAGGCAGGACGAAATAAACCTAGATCATCCTTGACAGGTGTTTGTCCAAATAGAATCTCCCTTGGAAGCCTTTTTCCAGAATTTAAATATCCTTATAGTTGGAAAGATTTTCCTAATACCTAATCTAAATCTCTCACACTCCAGATTAAACCCAATAGTACTTGTTCTCCCTTGAGTGGACATGGAGAACAATTGATAATAGTCCTCTTTATAACAGTCTTTTTTGCATATTTGAAGACTCATTGGGTCCCCTCTCAATCTTCTTTTCTCAAGACTAAATATGCCCAGCTTTTTAACCTTTCCTCATAGGTTTAGAAAACCTGACCATTTGATCATGTTGTTTGCTCTTCTCTGGACTCTCTCAAATGTGTTCACAGTCTTTCTAGTGTGGTGCTCAGAATTGGACACAGTACTCCAGTGGCCTCACGAGTGCCAGGTACACAAGGAAAATCGCCTTGCTCAATGATGCAATGTGCACCACTGGAGGCCTCCAGTATATATGTATACCGTTATGTGGAGTGTGCACAATGTGAATTTGGGCTTCTTCAGTCTTCTCCCCTGATCCCTTGCTGTGCAGGATCAGCAGAATTTGGCTTTGAATTAGAATCTGCATGGAGATCATTAGATGAAGTTGGGAGATCTACTGTAAATTCATATTTGAAAGTCCCAGGTGAACTGCGTTCTATATTTGTATGACTGGCATATTCAAGCAACCTTCTTGAACATTACAATGCCACTTTCTTTTAAAGGTCTATTTGTGTAACCCACACACCTCCTGGGTGTGGTGTTCTGTCCCATCTAGTGGCACCAAGACCACTTAGCGAGAGATATTAAAGATTCTGCTCTACAGTCTTAGCTAAGGGCTTTTATGTATGGCTTTTAGCTCATGTAGTAGAGGCTCATGCACTAAGCGACAGAAGCCCCAGGTTCGATCCCGCCCGCCGCCGACAGGAGTCTCTCTGTTACATTCGCACTAGGTTTCTGCCATAAAAAGGGACAGAATCATAATTTTATCCTGAACTATCAGAGGCCCAGATCTGAAACGTCCTTTTTCATTTTAAAAGGGTATATAAAGCTGGCCTAGAAATGATGGACCAAATCCTTGGTCCCATTGAAATCAGTGACCGTTCTAACTTTGTTTTTAATGCAACCAGAATTTTGCACTCTATTGTCTGCTAAATGTTGCTCATTTGAAATTGTCATGCTTTTTAATTAAATATTTTTTAACTTTCTAAATTAAATATCTTAACTTTCTAAATTAACTGCCAAAAGCCTGTCTGCCTCTGTGCATTCTCTCACTTGTCCTTTTTTTTTAAAAAAAAATTATCCTTGCCAAATGCAGATTAGAGATGCCAAGACATAGAAATATATATATTTCCCCAGCAGCATTGTCATGTCTCTCCCACTTTCTTTCTATCTCTCCTTGGCAGACTTCTCAAGCAGCTGTGTTGGCAAACGTAGAGGAGGTATTACGTACGAAGGCTGCTGATAGGCTTTTAGAGCTGCCTTATTATGCTGCATAATATTTTCTTTGTACTCACCTTAGTGTCTGAGGAGTTCATGAATGAAATCCCACACAAATCCCTCATGAGATCTCTAGGCAGGAAAGTATACTTTTTTGTCATGCAAATATTCTCATAGACCTTAGGATCTGCCTTCCAAGTTGGTACTGAATATCAATTTTTAAACATGAAGGCCTTTCTGAGACTTAGTGTTTTTAATCATTCTCTATAGCATATTGAAATTATATTTTCTTTCTGTTTGCATAAGTAAATCTTGATTTAATTTAATTTGCTTAAACTTTGCATATAGGAAGTGTTTGAAATTAACAATTAAAAACGCCAACATCCTGTTTTCAACTGCAAACTGAATCTGTATTATGCATATTTATAAAAAGTAGGCCTGGCCCTAAATGTTATGAAAAGCTTGGAGCTCTTGAACTAGCTAGCACAAGCACAATCCTGTAGTGAGGACAAATTGCTTTATTAAGGCAGTCAGTCACTGGAGTGGGAGTCAAGTAACTGGGGTTCAGTTCCCAGCTCGGCCTTGAACTTTGAGCAATATATTTTTCTTTTTAGCAAGTCATTTACTTTTTCTGTGCCTCAGTCCCCCATCTGAAAAATGTGGGTCACAGGAGCATTGTGAGGAGAGATTCTTGGTGGAGTGCTCAATACTACAATCATGGGGATTATTATATAATACTTATTAAGTCCTTAGTTGCGTTGACTTGAGTAGTCTGTAACACTGATTCCTTGTGACACAAAATTTCTTGGAGGGGATATATTTCTTCAGTAACAGAGACAGGCTGTGGGAGATAATTGTTTTCCCTAACCCATATGTAGTTCCTAAGAAGAAAACTCTTTATACTTTCATGTTTGGGTCTTGCTTTCAAGCTATTTTTGGACCGAAATTTGGTTCCTAATTTAAAATAACTGATGATCTAGTGTGTTTGGTGACCAAAAATGTGTTTGATAGCTCCCCAATGGGAGCTGCATATATCCATGTAACATTGGCAAAATGATTGATCAACAAAGAGAGAAAATTCAGCTCAGAGCGTCAATTCTCTGAGACTCATTTTGCAATATATAAGTATAAAGGACAAGATTCTCACTTGGGATTAATTGTTGTCAAGCCTTTGAGGTCAGCAGATTTTGAACCAACCAAGGTCCTGGCCCCAAAAACTCAGAATCGCTACTTCAAGACCCAGTTCTACAGGCCTCACTCACATAAGTTTTTCCAAAACTTGCAAACAGGATTGCTGAAGTCATTGTGACAAGCAGTGTATGTACACACACACAAGTTGTGTCATATATGCCATATTGTCCACTGAGTCACCATCTTCTTTTGTATGGCTTGGATAGGTAGCAACAATTGTTGGATCATATTAAAGAAGTTCTGTATTAAAATCACAAATGAGTTTGGTTCCTCAGAGTTTAAATTCCAGGGTATTACTAATTAAGAGGTCTCTTGGTTTTTGGTACTGTTTCTCTCCCTCTATGTGTGAAACTTGCAAGCTGCTAATTGTGTTAGTACATTCTAAGACAGAGTCTGTTCTCAAAGCAATTCACACAGAGAGAGACTCAAAGCAATACTCTAACAACAGAAACAGCACCCAGAGACTCCCCACCCTTTTGTTGTATTAACAATTGTGATTAAAATAGAGATAGAGGATGTATGTGGATGGATGCTTGGTGTGGATAATAACTGAATGATCAGGGAGGTGCCAGCCTAAGAATCCAGTGTCCATCGGCTGAAAAAGGCGTCAAGTGGAAATAACCAGAGGACCCCCCCCCCCCCCCGGAGGGCAGACTGGAATCCACCCAACAGCCTCAAGAATGGGAGAACCAAAGAACAAGATAACATCTTGGAGCCGTCAGGAATGTGCTATCTGCTGATTGATTCAGCAACAGCATGATGAAGCAATTCCCATAGACTTGCATAGGAAGAAATTCCTATAAAAATAGACTCTAAAAAGTGAGAACTTTGGGGTCTGATTCTGCAAACCAACTTCCAGGAGCATCAGATGAGCATCTGACAAGGCCCTGCTCCCTCCTCATGTCCAGGCCACCTGGCCAGTGGCTTGGCATGAGCAACTCTAAGGCTGGTAACTATGATAACAACCTTGCAGAACCTGTGTGTGTGGGTGTGTATGTGTGTGTGTGTGTGTGTTTGTATGAATGAATGTGAGAATAAATATGAGATTGAATGGAATGTTATAGCTATAACTAACTGCTTACTATGATTCTTTCTGTATTCACAATAAATGTGGTATTTTGCCTTTTTCCCTTTAATAAGATCCTGCTGGTTTTTATTTTATTGGTAAAACAAAATTACAAGTTTGATAGCCAGCACATTGCCGCAGCAGTGATCTGGTGAATGTCTTTCAGGCCCCTGGCAGAAGAACAAAGGGGACATTCAGATATGATATGCTCTATCATTTGTGCCTGGTGACCACAGTTGCATACAGATGATTGCCTCATTTTTTCATTTAAACAGGGTTTGTCCACATCTTCCATGAGATCTCCTGATGTGATTCGATCTGCACCAGTCTTTCCAACATAAATCAAAACTTGGTGGTTCCTCAACAGGATCAACGATGAGCTGTTTGTTTTGAGTAGTCAAAGTGCTCCATGTGACTCTCCATTGAGCTTCAGCATCAAAGTAGGGTGTAAAGATCTTGAAACAATTCCATAGGGGGTTGTTGGATTCTAATTTCGTCTTTGGCAGGTTCTGCAGGTCATGGTGCAGTGGGATCCTTGTATTTGCATTGACATGATTAAGAAAGTGAGATGTCTGAACAGCTTTTCTAATCTGTGGAGGCTAGATGTGCGTTAGGACCGGGAGCCAGTCAACTGGAGTAGATTTGAGCGTCCCTGACACTGTGTGCATAGCATTATTGAGTTGAGTGTCAAGAGTTTAGTGTGACTGCTATGAGACCACCCTGGTACATGATATTCAGCAGCAGAATATACCAAGGCAGTTATTGCGATTCATAAGGTCCATGGATTGGAGACCCATGATGTTCCGGGCAATTTTCTGGTAAGTGTGACATAAGACCTGATTGCGGGTGTTCTCGAGGTGTTGTTGAAAGGTCAAACTCCGGTCCAGTGTAACGCCAAGATACTTTGGATTAGCTTTGTGTCTGACACTCACCGCAGAACTGCACATCAAGTTTGGTATTAGCCAATTTATTGTTCAGATGGAAAGCAGTTACCATGGGGGGGGGGTTGTGTGTTTTTGTTTTTGATTAGGCCTAAGTCTCCAGCATTGGAAATAATCAGCTGTGTGCTAAGATCTCAGGTTAGGATGCAGCCAATGGTATCGAGGCTTGTATGCTGAACAGCTAGGGCAATATCATCCGCATACATTAATTTCCTTGACTCAGTCACTGATATATCTGTGGTGTATAGATTAAAAAGTATTGGGGCCAGGACAGCGCTCTGAGCGATGCCTGAGTTAAGAGTTCTTGTTCTACTGATCTGGCCATTAAGGTGTGCCTTAAAGCAGTGGTCCCCAGTCATTGCCATCAAGTGGCGGATTGTTCGGCAGCAGTGAATGACGCAGGAGACCTTGAGGAGGAGGCCCTGTCTCCAGACAGTGTCGTATGCTGAGGATAGATCAACAAGGGCGATCCCTGTCTTCAACTTATGTTGGAATCTTGCTTCAATGTAGCTGGTAAGTGAAGCTACTTGGTCACAGCAGTTCCTCTTCAGGTGAAATCCTGCCTGCTCCACAGGGGAGGATGTCTTCATTAATATCAGACAGATGGTGGAGCAGCACCCATTCCATGAGCTTGCTGGTGGTTGGGAGGAGAGAGATGGGGCGGTAGCTGGATGTGTCCTCTGCAGGTTTCCCAGGCTTTAGTAGGGCAGCCACTGTTGCCCGTCACCAGCTTGTTGGCACTTTTCCAGTTCTATGCACGGCAGTAGAAAGCGCCACCAGCCATTCCCGTCCCCGTCTTCCCAGAATCTTGAGAAACTCTGGAGGAATGCCATCAACCCCTGCAGCTTTCTGGCTTTTGGTTTCCAACAGCTCAACCTTGATCTCCTAGACAGAATATGGGGAAGAGAGTGGGGATTCCTCCAGGCATTGTTCAAGGTTTCTGCGGAGTTCCCACTGGACCTCCTGGTATGTAACCTTGTCTGTCGGCATCTTGCTGTTAGAAAGAAGATGAGAGGCAA
Source organism: Lepidochelys olivacea (assembly GCF_965140295.1). Taxonomy (NCBI): domain Eukaryota; kingdom Metazoa; phylum Chordata; order Testudines; family Cheloniidae; genus Lepidochelys; species Lepidochelys olivacea. The sequence continues at coordinate 28,672,205 of NC_140422.1, forward strand.
TAGCATTTGCTGTCACCTTTGCTGAGCATTGCATTACTGGCTGGGATCCTCCAAGTTGCCACAAAAGAGCTCATGTCTTAAGGCTTGAATGGGTGAAATCAAGGCTTTCAGCAGTCTCTTTTCACCTTTCCAGGAGTACCCAATTCAAGGACTCAAGCAGTGCAATGGCTTTATCTGAGTTGCCACTCTTTTCATATTCCTTCAGGAGAGACTTGGATTTCTTTGTCCAGCAGGGGGTGACAACCTTGTGGTGGCCACACAGGATGTACTTCTTAGTGGTCGATTTTAGGATGTTTGTAAAATGACCGAAGTTTTTACGCGTTGATTGGAGCCGTGGGATCCAAAATTCTGTTTCTGAAGTGTAGGACGATTGGGCGATGTTGGCTATGCGGGAAGTGACTTGGGATGGTTCTTGTTGTGGCCAGTGGGACACCTGCACTATTATAGGTTACAAAACACAGGTCAGGGTTGTGATCCGTTGTCCACCTCAGACCAAAAAGATCCAGGTTGCTTCGGATCATAGAGCAGGTGGAGGCCTTTAAGGGAGGCCCATTCTGTGATCTTCTCCCCCACTGTGTCATTTGAGCACTATCCCCAGTCTTCATCATGGCTGTTAGTCACCTATCTAGATGGCTAGATGGGGAAGGTAAGGTAAGATGGGATCAGGCCTCATGTTAAGTGGGATCAAAACTACAACCTTCACGTGGTGCTTCTGTTAAGTGCTGGTGTTTTTTGTGCTCTGTGTTTTGTGCAAATCCACCAACACACCAATGTCATCAATTGGCCACTGTACATCATTTTACCGACCTTCCAGTGAATGTAGCAATAATTATACTTCTTCAAACTGCCCTTTCCAGGACCAAAAAAGAACAGTTGGGCCAGTCATCTGAATATACCAACTTAATGTAGAAGGGATATCCAGGGGAAAAAAGCAGATTACTTCTTGAGGACCCTCAAAGACCATCACACTGACATTGTGGCCCTCCAAGGAACACATGTGCCCACTGAGTGACCGTATAAGAATGAAATGTGCATACAACTTGTGAGAGAGTTGCAGCATCGTGCCCCACATTAATTAGGAGACAGTGCTGTACAAATTGTGAAACTGAGCCAAAGATAAACTGTATCACAGCTCAGTGCACCCCCCTCTCCTTCTGCCATTTATATCCCACTGGATCTAACTGTGCTTCAGTTACACTGGTGCAAATCTGAAATAATTAAGATAATGTTAGTAGTGGTTTCTGGTGTAACTGAGCAGAATTTGGCTCAGGGCTGTCAAGAGAAATTCTTAATGAAACCCAAATACTCTAGCGTATTAACTCATAATAAAAGTTGGTTTGGCTAAAAGGCCTGTGTATGGAATATTTCATCCCAACACTTTTTCAAGTATTAATAAGTAATGAAATTGTATCAATTCACTATGCTAAGTGGCATAGATTATAGAAGTGCTCAAGTTACCACATAGAATATATTATGGATTAAATTCAGAGAGCTATGTTAATGCAATATTAAAAATGAGATTTGATTTGCACTTAAATCAGAAAATTCAGTTGAAGTTCAGAAAGCATCCTTAATTTTGGGCAGTCCAGCCCAGAATATCTAATATAATTAAACTGCACTTTTTTACACTGTTGTAACAGCATTATTACAAACTTCACTCTGACACTTCCAGGATTTATAAATAGGGCCCTACGAAATTCACAGCCAGGAAAAATGCATCACAGATCATGAAATCTTGTCTCCCCCTGTGAAATCTGGTCTTTTTTTTTTGCTTTTACCCTCTACTAAACAGATTTCATGGAGGAGACCAGCATTTCTCAAATTGGGGGCCCTGACCCAAAAGGGAGTTGCAGGGGGATCACAGTATTGCCACCCTTACTTCCGCGCTGACTTCAGAGCTGGGTGGCTGTAGAATGGTGGCTGTTGGCCAGGCATCCAGCTCTGAAGGCAGCGCCCTATCAGCAGCAACGCAGAAGTAAGGGTGGCTATACCATACCATGCCACCCTTATCTCTGCTGCTGCTGGCTGTGGCTCTGCATTCAGAGCTGGGGTCCTGATCAGCAGCTGCCACTGCTCTCCAGCTCCCCAGTTCTGAAGGCCATGCTGCCTCCTGCAGCAGCACAAATGTAAGGGTAGCAGTACCGCAACCCCCCACCTACAATAACCTTGTGACCCCCTCCCCCCTCAACTCCTTTTTGGATCAGAACCCCTACAACTGAAAAATTGTAAAAAAAAAATCAGTGAAATTTAAAACTTAAATATCTGATATCATGCAATTTATTATTTTAAAAATCCTATGACAGTGAAATTGACCAAAATGGACTATGAATTTGGTAGTGCCCTATTTATAAACCCAAATCATTGTGAACCTAGAGTGAAGTTTGCTGTACTCCTCCTTTTATTAATAGTTAGTAAAATTAAAGGAAATTGACATTTAAACCAACACCGACATCCAAACCAATTTTAACTCACATTTTATCACCAAATGTCATGACATGCAAACACAAGCTCCTCAGCGCCATGATAAATTCCATAGTTCTAGACTATAACCAGCCACAATAGGCTCATTCTTTTTCTCACAGTCAGAAGGTAACTGCTTTAAAAGTTATGACTCTTAAAAATAGGAGCTAAGGTTTGAAGTGATGTCTCAGCAACAACAATTAATTACTAATGAGTACAGGTGATCAGAAAATGGAAGTGCCATTCTGTGGGAAACTCCGGCACTCTGAAATGTGTTTTCATTCTGAATTAGAACAAAAAAGTCAATTTTCTATGTGCTGGAATTTTGAACTTTTGATTCAAAATATCCAAATGATTTGTTTTGATATCAAAATGTTATGCTATAAATATGAAATATAGAATGTGTATTTTCATATGGTATAAAATAAAATATAAATCAAAGTGATAAAGTCAAAACAAAAAATTCTCATGGTAATGTAAAACATTTTGACATTATTGAAAAGAAGAAGTTGAAACAAATCATTTAAACATTTTTTCAGGCTAAAATTGTCATAAGAAACACGTTCCTGCTAAACATTTCTTTTTTTAAGAAAACCGCATTTTCTGCCACAATTTTACACTGGGGAAAAAAAATGTTGACCTGCTCTACTAATGAACAAAAATGATTAAGAAGGAAGGAATAAAATCCCATAAATGCCCAAGGCAGAAAGTTGAGAATAAAAAAATCAAGTGTGTGTATGTGTGTGTGTACTTGCGCATGCATGAAATTCAGCATTTTATCCTAATCTGTGAGGCAACTGGAATTCTGCAGCAAAAAAAATGCCTAACTCTTTGGGGTGAGGGCCGAATCTGCCTTTTCAGTTCTTTAGCTGTACTTGGTCCTGTCTATGTTAGATTTTCTTGAAACTCCACCAGTATTAGCAAGCTCAATAAGATGCCAGTGGCCTCTACTGTGTGGTGTGTATCTGATTCCGGCAGATTTAGATGATACAGTACTTAAAAATATCAATGGCTGTCTGGAGCCTCGCCTATGTTAGTGCTTTCACCATTGCTACCACTGTGAGAGCAGCAGCAGTCTTAGTAAAGGTGGGGATTTTTTCAGAAATGAAGTCTTGTGGTGAGGCTCTTTGAGGCCTGAAAGCAGAAAAAGAATTATAGATTGCTATTCTACTTTGAAAGGTAAAAAGGGATGGGTTTTGTGCTTAAAATGCAAAACATATCTGTACAATATCTTAGGGTACGTGAGGGGTGAGGGAGGAGACAAAGCTTCTTTTCCTACATTTAGTTAACTCTAACCTTAACAAATTGATTCATTAAACTTTCCAAAAATTTTACTCTCAGGCTTATGTTAAGAATATAACTATAGTTACCAAATGACAACTTTCCAGAATGTTGTAAATACCTAAAAATAATGGAAGTGCCTTTTTCAGCCTGTGCTATTGAGTCCCAAGATCCCTTTAACGCTAACTAGGAAAAGGGTTACAGAAATGTCCTAAAAAGAAAAGGAGTACTTGTGGCACCTTAGAGACTAACAAATTTATTTGAGCATAAGCTTTCGTGAGCTACAGCTCACTTCATCGGATGCATTTTTCCACTGAATGCATCTGATGAAGTGAGCTGTAGCTCACGAAAGCTTATGCTCAGATAAATTTGTTAGTCTCTAAGGTGCCACAAGTACTCCTTTTCTTTTTGTGAATACAGACTAACATGGCTGCTACTCTGAAAACAGAAATGTCCTAGTTCTTGTAAGTATGTTCTGGTTCACCAGAGGATGTCATGTGAGGTCTTAAATAAAAGCCAGGATCACACTGATCACTAATATTGTTGCAAATTTTATATGTGTGTGTGTGTGTGTGTGTGTGTGTGTATGTGTGTGTGTGTGTATATATATATATATAGAGAGAGAGAGAGAGAGAGAGAGTTTGTGTGTGTGTAAATACTGAAAATATGTCTTAGTCTGTATCCAGTCAGGGTTAACAAACAGGTTTTCTGTCAGACAAGCAATGTTTATTCACCTGTCTGCATGTTGCGATGTAAATTAAGAATTGTAAGTTACCACAATGACTAGCGATTTACATAACAAGTCAATGGGGGAAAAACGAGTGATGGGGCTTATACTGTTTCTGAGTACAGACAATTAAATCTGGGGATAAAAGAAAACAGCCCCCCTATCCTGAACCTAGAAAGTAAATGGGCAATTACATTCATGAAAAAGGATCACAGCTGGCCTTGGTTGGAAACTCTGCACAAGACTTTAAGTGTGACAAGACTTATTTAGACAGGAGGTTAGTATAAGTTAAGTTTAGTCTCCAGAAAACATGTTATTACTTTGTTTTATATCCTTTTTTCACTATCTCTTGAATATTTGGGAATAAACTTATCCCTGTTTTAACTATGAATATAGGTAAGTGTTGTGTTGTTAAGCAAGGTGCTGATCCTGAGCTGAATCATATAAGCTGATGTGCACACTGTTCACTCAGGTTTCAGAGTAGCAGCTGTGTTAGTCTGTATTTGCAAAAAGAAAAGGAGTACTTGTGGCACCTTAGAGACTAACAAATTTATTTGAGCATAAGCTACAGCTCACTTCATCAGATGCATTCAGTGGAAAATACAGTGGGGAGATTTATATACACAGAGAATGTGAAACAATGGGTGTTACCCTACACACTGTAACAAGAGTGATCAGGTAAGGTGAGCTATTAGCAGCAGGAGAGCGGGGGGGGGGGGGAGAAACTTTTATAATGATAATCAAGGTAGGCCATTTCCAGCAGTTGACAAGAACGTCTGAGGAACAGCGGGGAATAAACATGGGGAAATAATTTTACTTTGTGTAATGACCCATCCACTCCCAGTCTTTATTCAAGCCTAAGTTAATTGTATCCAGTTTGCAAATTAATTCCAATTCAGCAGTCTCTACTTGGAGTCCGTTTTTGAAGTTTTTTTGTTGAAGAATTGCAACTTTTAGGTCTGTAATCGAGTGACCAAAGAGACTGAAGTGTTCTCCGACTGGTTTTTGAATGTTATAATTCTTGACGTCTGATTTGTGTCCATTTATTCTTTTACGTAGAGACTGTCTGGTTTGGCCAATGTACATGGCAGAAGGGCATTGCTGGCACATGATGGCATATATCACATTGGTGGATGTGCAGGTGAATGAGCCTCTGATAGTGTGGCTGATGTGATTAGGCCCTATGATGGTGTCCACATATCTATTCAGGGGACACCAATTGGCAACGGGCTTTGTTGCAAGGACAGGTTCCTGGGTTAGTGGTTCTGTTGTGTGGTGTGTGGTTGCTGGTGAGTATTTGCTTCAGGTTGCGGGGCTGTCTGTAAGCAAGGACTGGCCTGTCTCCCAAGATCTGTGGGAGTGATGGGTCATCCTTCAGGATAGGTTGTAGATCCTTGATGATGCGCTGGAGAGGTTTTAGTTGGGGGCTGAAGGTGATGGCTAGTGGTGTTCTGTTATTTTCTTGGTTGGGCCTGTCCTGTAGTAGGTAACTTCTGGGTACTCTTCTGGCTCTGTCAATCTGTTTCTTCACTTCAGCAGGTGGGTATTGTAGTTGTAAGAATGCTTGATAGAGATCTTGTAGGTGTTTGTCTCGGTCTGAGGGGTTGGAGCAAATGTGGTTGTATCGTAGAGCTTGCCTGTAGACGATGGATCGTGTGGTGTGAAATATGAAAGCTGTATGAAAGCTGGAGGCATGTAGGTAGGCATAGCGGTCAGCAGGTTTCCGGTATAGGGTGGTGTTTATGTGACCATCGTTTATTAGCATCGTAGTGTCCAGGAAGTGGATCTCTTGTGTGGACTGTTCCAGGCTGAGGTTGATGGTGGGATGGAAATTGTTGAAATCATGGTGGAATTCCTCAAGGGCTTCTTTTCCATGGGTCCAGATGATGAAGATGTCATCAATGTAGCACAAGTAGAGTAGGAGCATTAGGGGACGAGAGCTAAGGAAGCGTTGTTCTAAGTCAGCCATAAAAAATGTTGGCATACTGTGGGGCCATGCAGGTACCCACAGCAGTGCCGCTGATTCACTCAGTGGATGCCAGATATGCTGTCCTCAAGGGTTCAGTGGATAAGCGGTTGGACACTACAGGTGAATGCTTCAAAGGAACTTGAAGACTGGGCGTATCTATTGTTAACCTGCAAGGCAAAATAAGGCTAGCATAGCCGGAGGAGAGTGCTTGTGTGGCTAGCAGGCTGGGGGTGTCAGGGAACTGATGTCTAGTTAAGCATAAACATATCTCCCTCTCACTGGAAGTGGGGTGAGAGGGAAGAGCAAGGTGACTCTCAGTCCTGGTTATCCTGAGAACCATCACAGCTATTATTTCAATATTAATCTGAATCCTTCCCTTGTTATCCGACATTGACTACCTCTGCCTGAAGCACTAGACGGACCATGGGCCAAATCTGAACTGCCAAATGCTTTTGAATGGACAGCAAACTATTTTTATTTACTTATTTGTCATTATTATTATTGCAGTGTGAAAAATGTTTCTCTGGAGTCTGGACCTTGATTATACCTTGACAAAAAACAATTGACTACCGCTGGCTTTGGGCATGAACAAGGCTCCACCAACCCTGTCAATCATGCTATTTGCCAGAATGGTTAACTTTTTGTGCTTATATATAACGGAAGAATTACTTCTTAGGCAGTCATATATAAATTTTCTTTACAATGATAGGCCAATAATTTATCATTCTATACCCAACAGGGAAGACCAGTGGACTGATTTTCATTTGGTCCCTAACCTTTGACCTGAGCAGCTTGAGTGTCCCTACTAGGAGTTCAGAGTCCTATGAGCAATGTTCTCGGGATCACTGGAACACACAAGCCTTCCTAAAACATCAAGGTTCAATCCCCAGGGAAGAAGTGTAAATAATAAAACAACAGTATCAAAATCTATGTATATCCTTCACTGGAATGACTTTCTTCAAATAGAATCATGAACTGGAAGGGACCTCGAGAGGTCATCTAGTCCAGTCCCCTGCACTCAAGGCAGGACTAAGTATTATCTAGATCAGTGGTTCCCAAACTTGTTCCGGCGCTTGTGCAGGGAAAGCCCCTGTCGGGCCAGGCTGGTTTGTTTACCTGCCACGTCCGCAGGTTCAGTACATCACAGCTCCCAGTGGCCACGGTTCGTGGTCCAGGCCAATGGGAGCTGCTGAAAGCAGTGGCCAGTACGTTCCTTGGCCTGTGCCGCTTCCAGAAGCTCCCATTGGCCTGGAACAGCGAACCATGGCTACTGGGAGCCGCGATCAGCCGAACCTGTGGACGCAGCAGGTAAACAAACCGGCCTGGCCTGCCAGAGGCTTTCTCTGCACAGGCGGCGGAAGAAGTTTGGGAACCACTGATCTAGACCATCCCTGACAGGTATTTGTCCAACCTGCTCTTAAAAAATCCCCAATGATAGAGATTCCACAACCTCCCTAGGCAATTTATTCCAGTGCTTAACCACTCTGACAGGAAATTTTTCCTAATGTCCAACCTAAACAGCCCTTGCTGCAATTTAAGTCCGTTGCTTCTTGTCCTAGCCTCAGAGGTTAAGAAGAACAATTTATCTCCCTCCTCCTTATAACAACCTTTAATGTAATTGAAAACTGTAAGTGTGTCCCCTCTGTCTTCTCTTCTCCACACTAAAACCCATTTTTTTCAATCTTTTCAATCATAGGCCATGTTTTATAGACCTTTAATCATTTTTGTTGCTCTTCTCTGGACTTTCTCCAATTTGTCCACATCTTTCCAGAAATGAGGCACCCAGAACTGGATACAATACTCCAGTTAAGGCCTAATCAGTGTGGAGTAGAACAGAAGAATTACTTCTCATGTCTTGCTTACTATACTCCTGCTAATACATCCCAGAATGATGTTTGGGTTTTTTGCAACAGCATTACACTGTTGACTCATATTTAACTTGTGATCCACTTTGACCCCCAGATCCCTTTCCACAGTACTCCTTCTTAGGCAGTCATTTCCCATTTTGTATGTGTGCAACTGATTGTTCCATCCTAAGTGGAGTACTTTGAATTTGTCCTTATTGAATTTCATCCTATTTACTTCGAACCAGTTCTCCAGTTTGTCCAGATCATTTTGAATTTTAATCCTATCCTCCAAAGCACTTGCATCTCCTCCAAGCTTGGTATCATCCACAAACTTTAAGTGTATTCTCAATGCCATTATCTAAATCATTGATGAAGAACTGGATCGAAAACCAATCCCTGTGGGACCCCACTCATTATGCCCTTCCATCATGACTGTGAACCACTGATGATTACTCTCTGGGAATGTTTTTCCCATCAGTTATGCACCCAACTTATAATAGATCCATCTAGGATGTATTTCCCTAGTTTGTTTATCTAAAACCTGTTTGTCTAATAGCATTTAGAGGGGCTTGCATTTCTTTCAGCTCCTAAGAATCTAATTTAGACACAAGTCAAAATAAAAACAATTTCCTGAAAGTTCCATTTAAAAAAAAACAAAAAACATATGCCTCCTTTTTGTATTTATATGTTATTTTCATCCTTCTGCTGAGCTTTTCCAAAATAGTGCCATATGGAGGATTGTCACAAAATCAACAGGGATAGGGAAAAGTATTTTTAAACCTCTTTTACACCAGCATAAAATATAGTGAAATACAGTAAACTGGTGCATTTAACCACTATCTGAGCAATAGTAAAGAGCTTCCAAATTTTATGAGGGGCTGAGCTCCAATTTAGGCACCATTTAAATTAGTTCTCAATGGGAACTGCTGAGTCCTGAGCACTTCTGAAAATCTGGCCCTAACTTTGGGTTCCAAGCACTTAAAAACATCCTGGCTCTTTGTAATTAAAAATGAGATATTGTTCCAATTTGCAAAAAGATGGACAATCAGAATCAAATGTAGTAAAATTCAACTTTAGGAAATACAATAATATTGTGTAAACTGATGGCAATGAAGATTACTTATCTGGGCACACCATTCTTTTAAGAGTGGTAGGTATACAATTTATAGACACATGGACTTAAATCTATGTATCTATAACAGGTTCCTGGAGGGAAACAATGATTTCCTTGGACAATATTTAACCTCCTTACACAATCCCTGTTTATTATATGTATATTTCAGCTAAAATTGGGAGATGAAGGTATAGGGGTGTTCAAATCTTCAAAGAAATTTCTATCCATCTTTATATAGACATGCTTTAATTGTTTTTATTTTCTTAATTGTTAACTTTAGAAATTTACACCGCCACCAACAACAAAAAGCAAGACAACTTTGACCAAAGTTACACAAATTTTTCCTCCAGTCTTTCATTAACTATAATTTAAAATTTATAATATGTTTTCACTTCTAGCAGCTTTAACTGATACATGGAATTCTGTCTAGAATTTCACAGGTTTCTTGCTACAAAAAATCACTGTTCATCTGGTTCCCCTCTTCTTGTCCAGACATGGTTTTCCATAACATTGCAGTCCTGCCTACGTATATTTTGCACAGATGGAATTTTAACAGCTCCCAGGAATGAAAAAAGCCATTGGGCTTCTGTGCTCACCACATATGTAATTATGATTGGAGGCAGTATATCAGCTCTAAATGATCTTCTTCACAGCTGTCTTGCCTTCCTCAGTGCTCTTCTCTGCTGGGTGCTTTCTTTGTCTTTCTTCAGCCAACTTCCTGTGGCTTGATTGTTGCCAGTCCTTGTGCTTCTAGGACACTAGGCCTTCTTGTATAAAATCTTCTGTTTTCTTCTAGACTCAGTTGCCTAGTTGTTCTCTCCCTTGCCTCCTCCATAACGTGGCCTTTCGCTTTATTTCAAGCCTAGGTTTTCTGATCTAAGATCTCTTCCCTTATCTTGCTTGTTGACTGACTGCAGTACCACACTACAAATAGTCTAGACAGTGATTGATTTGTAATGAATGAGGCGTCAGGGCACAATGCAGAGGTGCCAGGGCTATCAACTACCAAGCACAGAGGTGCTGGGTCTCAGCCCTGAAAAGTCCTGGCACAAATTAAGCACTTACTTTTGCCCTTTGACCTGATGAAGTTGTCTTTCAGTTCCCCTGAAACCATCACAATGCATGCCTCTTTCTAGCTTCTCAGCATCAGCTCTGTTGGCTAACTCTTCCTCTCCTTTTTCATCTTGAACTCTTACTATTCAGCCCACCAGTTTCAATCTGTTTGGCTCCCCAGGGTGTATAAGAACTATCTATTCAAACACCCACTCTCCTTGGGAACCTTATGGACCTTAACATATTCATTCTGTTTGGAAGACTGAGTATGTTCACAATGTACTGGAACAAATCTCTTCTCCCCTCACCCCATTGCTACTTTAGTTCCAGTCTGAAACAAAGGAAGGTAAACAAACAAGGTAAACAAGGTAAACAAAGGAAGTAGAACTGACAGATTGTGAAGATAATAGTGACTGAATACAACACCACATTGAGCCAGCAGATGATGAACATAATATTACTAAATCAATCAAATGACACCACACATAAATAAAACATTTATTTTAAATGATTTCAAACCATTTTACAATGGACTCTAAACTCTCCTCTCAGTTACACAAATGCTATGGCTCTTGACTTCAGTGGATTGAATCTGCCTCTGAATCACTTCACTCACTTCTGTGATGAAAGATGAATCTGTAACAACAAACCTACACTAAAATTTTAAGAAAAGAAAATAATGAATAACTTCTCCAGTTACAGAAGGGATTTAGGTAGGCAGGATTTGATTTTTCTATGTTGGAATTTAGTCAGGACACTTGTTCTAATACTAGAGCCTTGCAAAACCTGAAAGCGTTGACTCCCTGAGAATTCAGCACTATCTGTTTTCTTTGGCAGTTTCCAGTCCAAAAACTGACCAGGTCTGATGAGAAAATGTGTTATGAGATTTCAGCCTAAAAGGTGTTCAGAGTAGGCTAAGGAACACATCCAAAACTTTATCAGGAAGCTAACAGAGGACATCGGTACAGATAGGCTACTAAAGGGCATCTTCTGTATAGGCAGGTAAAATCTCGTATGAGATTGGGATTTGACTGGTATGTGACAGAAGAATATAATACTGTGATCTGTCAAACCTGTGAATTCTATATTTTTATGTCTGTCAGATTGGACATCGGCTGACCCTTAATCTCCCCATTTGAAATGCTGTACTGTTGCTCCATATCTGCTGGTTTTCTAATTTTTAGTATTTATATAAGCTCGATAGAAACAATTGCTACCTGAAAAATTTCAGAGTAACAGCCGTGTTAGTCTGTATTCGCAAAAAGAAAAAGAGTACTTGTGGCACCTTAGAGACTAACCAATTTATTTGAGCATAAGCTTTCGTGAGCTACAGCTCACTTCGTCGGATACATTCTGTGAAAAGTATAGAAGATCTTTTTATAAACACAAAGCATGAAAAAATGGGTGTGTACCACTACAAAAGGTTTTCTCTCCCCCCACCTCACTCTCCTGCTGGTAATAGCTTATCTAAAGTGATCACTCTCCTTACAATGTGTATGATAATGAAGGTGGGCCATTTCCAGCACAAATCCAGGGTTTAACAAGAATGTCTGAGGAGGGGTAGGAAAAAACATATGCATATGCAAGGTAACCTATTTCCCCTTGTTTTTTCCTACCTCCCCCCCCACACTCCCCAGACGTTCTTGTTAAACCCTGGATTTGTGCTGGAAATAGCCCACCTTCATTATCATACACATTGTAAGGAGAAAAGGAGTATTTGTGGCACCTTAGAGACTAACCAATTTATTTGAGCATGAGCTTTCGTGAGCTACAGCTCACTTCATCGGATGCATACCGTGGAAACTGCAGAAGACATTATATACACACAGAGACCATGAAACAATACCCCCTCCCACCCCACTGTCCTGCTGGTAATAGTTTATCTAAAGTGATCATCAAGGTGGGCCATTTCCTGCACAAATCCAGGTTCTCTCACTCCCTCACCCCCCTTCAAAAACCACACACACAACTTGATGATCACTTTAGATAAGCTATTACCAGAAGGACAGTGGGGTGGGAGGAGGTATTGTTTCATGGTCTCTGTGTGTATATAATGTCTTCTGCAGTTTCCACGGTATACATCCGATGAAGTGAGCTGTAGCTCACGAAAGCTCATGCTCAAATAAATTGGTTAGTCTCTAAGGTGCCACAAGTACTCCTTTTCTTTTTGCGAAGTCAGACTAACACGGCTGTTACTCTGAAACCTGTCATTGTAAGGAGAGGTTTCAGAGTAACAGCCGTTTTAGTCTGTATTCACAAAAAGAAAAGGAGTACTTGTGGCACCTTAGAGACTAACCAATTTATTTGAGCATAAGCATCCGATGAAGTGAGCTGTTGCTCACGAAAGCTTATGCTCAAATAAATTGGTTAGTCTCTAAGGTGCCACAAGTACTCCTTTTCTTTTTACCTGAAAAAATATATAGGTAGCACCTGTCATGGTTGCAGAAACTATTTAATGCACAAACATGATGTTAGATGTCTCTCTCCCTATCTGGGCTAAGATTGTGCTGCATATATACTAAGGTAGAAAAGAGGGGAGATTAATACATTGGTCTCAATTTGCACAAAACTAGACTGGATCAAGCACTACAAAACATTGTGTAACAATTCTCCTTTGCCAGAGAGAGGTAGTGTGCATAATACTATTTTTTGTGTTTGTACAGCACCTAGCACAATGGTGTCCTCGTCAATGACTGGAACTCCTGGGTGCAACAGCAGTACAAATTATAACAAGGATATTAGGACTCAGCCCTCTGGTTTTGGTAGGAATACTTGCTGGAAATAAAGGTGGCAGAATCTAGTCCTTATGGATGGATAGATAGGATCATTGTATCCACCAAGTTAAATTAAAATATTATCTTGATATTTGTTATGTTAAATTTTAGAGACTTGCCCACTTTTCTTTTTTTTTATATAGTTGCTGCTATGTAAGAAATAGGTTTGGTGGTTGCAAGAGTAATTTTTGAATATCAGGCATTGTATTAAAGTCAGCTATTTTATATTCTTTAAAAACAGAAAATGACGCATCAAGTACAAATGACAAATCAAATACTAAACAAAATGGTATGATTTAAATATACAGAGTAGCCTCCAAACTGAGAACATCTCTATGGGGTGATCAAGTTATATCTGGTAGTATTTTATTATTTCTTGTTTTATTTTAAATCAACAAAGATAGGTCTAGAAGACTGAAAATCAGGTAACAGAATTCACCTTTGGAATTGTGCCCAATATTTTGTTTAAAGAATAGTTCATTTTAATATGATCAGAAAGTTACAATAAAATCTCTTATTTTTCTGGCAATCTGATAGTTTAATTGAGTCTTTTATTACAAAATTAGAAAATTTTATACAATAAATATAGATGATACACAATACAAACAATTAAAGTCACTTAAAACAAAATCACCTCACAATGTGATTTTGATTAGATTGCATATCTGCATATTTATGATTAGCGTTATGTATTACAGCTATTTTCTTTGGGTGAGCTTTTGAAAAATTCAAGCAGACCATCTTTTTTTGTCTACCAGCTGTTTCATTTGCAATACAGATTTGTTTGGGGGATTTAAAAAACAGCACCACCCAGTGATTTCCTTGGAAACCAAATGTATCAACATACCAAATAGGTTGCGTGAATAAATGTATCTACAGCAGGTCTATACATATACTGTAGCTTAAAATATCTTTGTGGGGCTAAGTCATTTAGGCCCCCCTCTCCAAACAGTCTCGTAACGCCATATGATACCAAAAAAGTCAATTTCTACTCTCATTTCCCATGCTCGTTGCTCAAGAAGGCCCTTCTGCTTGGTTGCTAAGTCAACACAAATCAAACATAATCATAGAAGTTTGTCCTTTATGTTTCATTGAACATGTTTCACCCTATTACCCAATGTCCTTTTGCTGATGCTCGAAGCTTTTAATCTTGGCAACTAAGGCAGTTTTTGGTCCTATACCTGATATTAAAGTCCAAACTAATAACAAAGATGAACAGATTTAAGGTCATTCTAGATTTTAAATGCTAATTGTTCTGCCAACAGAATTAATTTACTAGGCTTTTAAAGGCCAAACATATATTCCATTTAATGCAATTGGCAGATATATTTTTCCTGAAACCAATTAACAAATATAACTGCTCATTAGAAAAATAAAATCATATGCCAAGTATGGGCATTCTTCTGGGTTTGCTTTTTCGGTAGCAACCACAGTCACGCTGAAGCCATTTCACCAACCTTCTGAAGCTAGTGTGTAATTCCATTTAGGTTTGGATATTTTTGCTTGGAAGAATGTATTTATCTGGAGCAGGGAACTACATGTCCTGTGCAATATGTATGGAATCCTCTGTTTCTCAGTGACACTTATTACACCTCCTATAAAATTACTGAAGTTGTTTGACATCGCTTATTTGTTGCTTGTTTGTTTTTTATTTTTCTTATTTTTAATGATTTTATAAAAGATTATCCCTAAGTTGTTAAATATTTCTAATAGTCACACAGTTTTAAATCATCTTAAGATTCTTACCTTTTCACATTCCAGAAATGCTGCTCCATTATATTGGACATAAATACAATTTTAGCCTGTGAAATATTTTTAGGCATCTAGAAATTGAGTATACACATGAGATTTTTCTTACTCATTCTCTCTAAGTTCACAGTAAATCCTCAGAGAGTTGACATGATACCTAACTCAGCAACATTTAAAAAAGAAACTCTTTGGCACTGTGGGAACTTGTAAACCACTGTCAAGACAGCACACTTAATGTCCAATGACATTAGAAAATATTTGCCCACTTAAATGTTACTTTCTATTTATAGTCTTCAGTTCTAATTTTCTTCAGTGTGTTGTAGGCCTTTACTAAAGCTTGTACATGATTTTCATGAAAGAGATAGATAGCACTATGCTATGGATAAAAAGTGCTTGAGACTTTAAATTAAAAAAAAAAAAAGTTGAGTTGCCAATGTCACTTTTGGTTTCCATTAAAATATTTGTAAATGTCTATGGAATCAACTAACTAGAGCACCATATTCCCTGCACAAATGGTAAGGAATGCTACAAATGCAACAGCATTATCTGTTTTCAAAGGCAAAATATCAATTCCTGTATTTGAAATGTGTTGTCAAATATGATCATAAAATAGATTTTTATTTTAATTCCTTGAGTCACAATATGATGCCTGGTCTGCTCCTTTTCTTACTCAGGGCTTGTGGCAAAACCATAATTTAGCTCTTATTTCTCTATGCCTTTGTTCTTCATCACAAAATGGGGATAATAGTATTTCCTCTGTCTTTTCTATGTAGACTCTAAACTCTTGAGGGCACTCTGTTAATCCCATGAAATATTCATGCAGTAAAGAACTCCATAATTCCTCCATTTTAGGAAAGAGAAGGTCAGAAGTCAGACGAGAATTGTCTGAGGAGTAGGCTTGTGAGTAGGAGCAACAAGCCAGAGGTAGCAGCCTAGGAATTGGTTTTGGAGAGAAGGCCCAGCAGTTGGGAGCTGGAACTGAAAGGCTAAGCGCCAGGCTAGGAAGGAGCCTCTAGCTGGCACAGGTGCGGCAATGGCTCTGGAAGGTAGATTGGGATTGGCCTGCAAACAAGGGGCCAACTCATGTGTATGAGTTGAAACAAGATGAGCTGTGGTGGAAGACTCTGCAGATGGCCTGAAGAGTTCCCTTGGTGCTTAGGTGAAGCATACCTGTACTGGACCTTCATACCCCTGTATTGGACCTTCATACCCCTATACTGGACTGCCCTTTCAGGCTAAGTTAGGACTCTTGATTAATCTTTTATTTGTAACTTAAAGCCATTGTTTCCAGGCAGATTGTAACATTTATTTCTGAGAATCATTTGGTAGTCACTGGACTCTGAGGGTTTGTCTACACTGCAGCCTGGTGATGTGATTACAGCTAGTGTACACATACCTGAGCTAGCTTTAATATAGCTAATCTGGGTACTAGCACCAGTGAAGCTGCAGCAGCTGATGCAAGATTTTTGTGGTCCAGAAACTACAGGTGTGAAATCCTGGCCTCACTGAAGTCAATGGGGTTTTTGTATTGACTTTACTATGGGCAGGATTTTACCTTATTATGGCAAAATGATGTTCTAATACTTGGTGAGATAATAGTACAGCATTCTTTTGCTTTCTGTGGAAGAGGAATGGAAGTGATTCCCTGAGGTTTTTGAGTGCATCTTCAGGAGAATGAGAACATAATGAGAATCTGGATCAATGTCACAAGAGACTGAGAACAGAAGCCAGAGTTCAATATGCAAGTGATAATTGGCTGACATCCAGAAGGTCAGCTGAGGAATTTTTTGTGAGTGTACTGGATTACTAGACATATAATATGTCAGTTAAGATTCAAAGGTTAAGTAGATTTTAAAAATCATCTGATAATTTTGTTGTTCACTGTTAAAATGATTCAGCTCTTTAGTTTGCTCTCTCTGAACATTGCCAGGCTAATGTAATGATCTTGTGTGACAGCTTTATAATAAAATGCAGATTTGTATTGAAACCCATAATTTCTAACTACTTCCACTAATTAGCAATTCCTAGTGTTTAGTAATAAATTAAGCTTTATCTAAAAAATGTAGCAAATTACAATTGCCAATTCTGTCAGTTTAATAGGACATTTCTAACAAATGCATGGTTAAAATAAGACCCAGTGAACTACTTTTCAAAGTTTTTTTGGAACTGCACTGGGAATTAGATTTCAATTACTGTGTATGATGTGCACTTTGCTGTAAGCTTCTCTCTCACGTATGTTTTTTTCTCTGTGTCTTATCATAAACTCCACACATCAGATATCCATTAACACTCCTTGTGAGTATGATGTCAACAGACCTCATTCTTCACTGTGTCAACCATTGTTATGTAGCCGCAACTCAATTGACATCAGTGATGTTATTCTGGAGCAGTGCTGGTGTATCACAGCTAGAGAATCAGGTCCTCTGATTATTAAATTGTATTTGCCCTGGTTGCCACCACTGGTAGAGACCCGTAGTATTCACAGACAAAGCTGATAAAAGCTACAATTTGCACCAGTGAAGCGTAATCCTCCTTGAAACCAGGCTAAGGTGTCCCACTCCATGCCATAGTTTAGTTTGGCTTGGCCTATGTGCTGTAAGGGTTTGCACTGGGTTCGCTACATGTACAGCTGGCCACTAGTTACAGAAATCCCCACTGCATGTAAGGCATTATTCTGCCCTGCCTTACACATCAAGTGAAAGTAAAATGCTGGCAAGTCAGAATGGTAGCATCTTACACCCTCTTTGCATTCACACTGAACAGGTGCAAATGACTCCAAAAGGTGGAATGCAGTGGAGAATTAGGCCTCCTCTGAATACAAAAGGAATTACATTTTATACTAACTTCAACTCATGACTTATAAGTTAATGAAAACCATTCAATTTCAGTACTTTAATCTCACAAATTGGTTTATCACAGCCTTGTGGCCACTTCTTGTTTTATAATAAGCATAGCACAAAATATCTGTAAAGGCTTACAAAATTAAACCAAGGAAAGTGTGTGCAATTTTGAGCTCATTAGGAGCAATTCATATTTTCATCTGTCTCATTAGAGATGTTTTCATGAACTTTCAAGTACTTTTGAATCTGCGATTTTTAATTTTCCTGCCAACTGGCATGACCTTTTTGGGATTGTTATTTTCCTTTCCTTTTATTCAACATGCTAAAGGAGAGAAGGAAGGAGAAAAATCACACACAAGAGATAATAAGAAAAAGGAAGGCACTAAAAAACAAGTGAACTTCAAGAAAATGATAAAGATTGCTACTTTATAGTGGGATTGTTTAATATATATCCCTTTTCAGTACTCTGTCTTATTGTAAAGAGACAGATATACTGGAAATTGACTGAGAAGATGTAACTTAGAGTTTAACACACACAAATGAAGTATATGGTTCTGGACATTAATTGGCATTCCTGACAAAAATAATATGTAACAGCTTTATGGTCAAGAATTGAAAAAGTGACACTGGATTCCATTAAGCCCCATATAACTTCAGTCAAATGTAGCACTCTTACCGTACAAAACAGAGCTGTTTCATTGTTGATAATGACTATAGTAAACCATATACAGGATTTGTGTTTTAATAATATAAGGCACATAAATATTTATTCTTGCATGACTGTATTTAGTAAGTTGGTTATACTCCTGATCATTATTATATAAATGTTCTGGGGGCAGGGGGAGTTTAAGAGAGATGCATGACCAAGTATTTTCAATGTTTCAAGAACATATTAAGGGGTTTTGTTTGGTTGGTTGATTTTTTTTTAAAAGGCTAATGTAGTGTTTGAGAGAGCCCTGGAAAAGGAAATTCTGATAATCCATTGAGCCACATACCATACTGTAGAATGAGCTTCCCCAGGCTGAACATCAATCCTAACTAAATCTGACCTAGGAAGGACCACTAGAGAGCTAGAAAGTTAATTTAGTCTCCATGTCATGTTAGTCATTGTTCTTGGTACTGAGTTTGATAACAAGAGTGCTGATTGTACCAATAACTTTTGTGATGTGAACACCAGTAACCTGCACAGTCTGAATGAAGGCTGGAATCCCTCCAACTGCAAAACAGACTTGCCAAAACAATGTATGATGATTGTGTGAGGCTGAACTAGTTGGGGTGGGATTTTCAAAATCATGTAAATGACTTAGGGGCACAAGTCCCATTGACTTTCCCCATGCATGGTGTTTCTAAAACAAGATACTTGGATCCCAGGCACAGCATAAAATACAGCTCCAAAGGGAGCCACATAGAAAGATCTTTATAACCATGATGTGGTTAAATCACTAGAGGTATTTGTTTAAATAATTAGAATTTCACAAAGATGTAAAGTATATGCAGCCAGTTATGAACATTTAGAGCCAGTCTGAATGATTTGAAATGGTCTTAACAGAGGAATAGGTCTTTGTATTCCTTAAAGATTTCAGACCATTCAGAACAAGTATTTAAGATATATCAGCATGTAACAAAGAGGCATGGCCACCCTCGGAGATTGACAGTGAGGGATGGCCAGATGCCCTATGGTGGTTGGAACCAGGAAGGACACGCTCACCACACCATAAGCAGAGGGGCGGGACAGGAACAGGAAGTATAAAAGTCTTACCCTGTAGCTCAGCTGAGTAGCAGCTGCCAAAGGAGATGGATGTGTACTCCCCACTGCTGATGCAGGAGCCTGCAGAAGACTTCAGTTACACTGAGGACTCGCCTGAGCTAACAGAACTGCCAGGCTCAACCAACGCTGAGGAGCTTCTGGGGTTGCCACTGACAGTGTACCCTGAGGAGACACGAGATGCTCACCACACTCAGGAATCAAACCTGGGGAGAGTAGGAAGTAGCCCAGGGAGTCTAGACAGCTGTCTGGTTGAGTGCTGGCCTGGCCTGTTGTGGGCAGATCCCTCTGATCCAGTGGCAGACCATTCTGCCACTGTTAGGGCCCTGCGCTGGGACACAATGGAGTCCGGTGGGTGGGGTCTGCATCCCCCTACCCTCTCCCACCCCACCCTTGGCCAGAAGGCTTGTGTCAGTCTACTTGCTGTTCTACCTTGCTTGAGGGTTTGAGCCCTAGAGACAGCTAATTTCCCCCTTGTTCAGACTGCCATTTCAGGTGCGTGACAGCAAAGATGCATGGCCACCCTCAGATATTGACAGTGAAGGACTGCCACGCAATTCTACATAGCAAAAGAGCATCTTTATGATCTAAATTATTTATTAATTATCATATTTTTTTATTTCAGTAAGCCTCTTTAGTCAATGGTTGTAAACTTTAAAAAGAGGGAATACAGTTGGGAACAGATAGATTTTTATCTGTTAAATATACCAACAAATACTTTGTTCCACTCAGAGGAATGAAGCTTAAGGTAAGCAATGATCTAAAGAAGAGCAAACACTTATAAAGTAAAGTACCTATGTACACACAAATATTCCCATTGCACTTAATACCAAAGGCTCATGATAAGAATGTGTTTAAGCACTTACGAGATTGGGGCTGAGATACAGACAGTAATGTTTATAGTTAAGGTTGCCCAATATTTTTCATTGTTAGCTCCTGTTTTCAGTTACATATAACTTCACCAAACTTACTGTTTGGCCTCAGATTTTCTATGCCCAGTGTCTGCCTCAGGCTGAAACTTTTTGGGGACCTTTCAACCATTTCTAAGATCAAATTAGGGAAAATATGTTGTTTTGCCCATGTTAAAAATAAATCTTACAATAGTTGATTTAAGAAGCTCAGATTGCCCCTATGCTTTTATAGTAGGGACTTGAAATTTGGCAGATGCTCATGTTGGTGAAAGGGATGTTCCTTTTGCCATCCCCACAATAATCACCCAAATTTGGACAAGTTATAACTTCTGAAAAAATTGTGTTTGCACTTGTTCAGTACATACCTGTTATTTGACAGCTAAATACTTTGAAGATTTTGTCTTCATTGAGCAATGCTCCATTCCCCCACAACTCTTATGTGCCAAATGAATTGTGAACGTGTCATTCATACAGAGTGACTGAGCATGATCTAGCTAAGGCTTACAGAGATAGAGCAGGACTTTGCTTGCAATTACTCTTCCTAGAGGCTGCGGAGATGCCAAATACCAGAACTGAGAAAAGGGGTCTTGTAGACAACAGTCTCATTCACTACATAATTGATTCATTCTCAGAGAATAGTCCATCCTGTGCACTGAACGAGACAGGGTCTTGTGGAAACAATAGTCTGTGGTTAAAAAAACAAAAACAAACAAACAAACAAAAAACCTGTCATAATATGTATGGGACAAAATTAGGTATGCATCGATAGAAAATGTCAAAATTAAGGTTAACTTTTCAGTGCTTGACTTTGCAACCTTAATATTATTTTAATGTAGTGTTTTGGGATGTATGTAAAGATTGCATTGTTTTTATTTGGCTTTACTACTATTGCTACTACTAAAAAAAACACAAATGAATTTAGTCCTCATGAAGGCACCAGTGACACTTCACTGGAAAACAACTCTCTCTCTCTTTCGTGTGTTTCAAATATGGATGGGGAGACCATCACCTCAAGCTATCAGTGATTAGTTCAACCTCCATTCCTATTCAATCCTTATTTTTTCTGCTGAGATTGCCAGCAAGGGTATCATTTAGAGCAAGTCATGATGGTGGTTTTGTGATGCAGACATCCTTCTGTTACAAACTGAACTGAGATGGCCAACAAACAGCCATCATGTTGGTCACTGATTTTTGCATGTACCGTTGGAGACCCACACACTATATTATATAGAAATGCAATATTTTCTTTCTCTTCAGATGTATAACTTCCCATTACTATGTACTGAGCACATGCTGGAAAATTCTGAAATATCATGCTGTAATCGGTAAATGTCAATTTTTTCATAATAACAAACCATCAATCTGTGTCTTCACAAGTATCCACACGTAGTAGAACAGCCAGTGAATGTTCTTTTATTTACTCATTCATTTAGACTTAGGGAGGGGGCTAGTGATTTTCTGTAGGATAACCAATGGACAGTACGCTATATAATTTTAAAATGTTGTCAAAATATACCTTTTGGTAGATAGAGTAAGGCATAAAATAAAAGTTAAACACCTCTTTGTAGTATACTCCAGTTCTTAAACTGTTTACTTTATGAGGGCTTGCCACAGAGTAGATTAAAATGCCTGCTATTCTGCAGTTTTGTAAAAATATCTCAGCAAATAGTCATAAATCTGTCAAATATTGCAACTCAGTTTGGTATTCTGTACTAGGAAAATGAACTCAATAGCCCTATAATCCTACTTTCCAATATAACTGAACTCTAGAAAACATTTCAGGAAGCATACAGGCCTAGAGATCAAATAAAAACTAAGTATCCTAGATATGAAGGAGTTTATGATGGCACAACTTTTGAGATTGGTATTTCTCTTTTTATTAATTCTTGTAGAACTCCTCAATATTTTTCTTTTTACTTTGGTTTAGTATCTCAGCTTTCACTCTCTGTACAGTAATATTACATTTTACAGATTTTTTTCCTCCAAATAGGCTGTTCGGAGTTATTCTTTAATTTGAAGTGTCTATGAACTGAATCATAGTGATATTTTACTTTATAAACACCAATTTTCTACTTTTTATCACTGTGCTTTATCAAACAAGTGTTAGCTCTTTCAGCAAATCTGAAACTATATTTAGGTGTTAGAAATCTTGATATTTTTAAAATTTTGGATTTTATCCAAGTGGAATGCGCCTGCCTTTTTGCCTCGATTCAGCAGCACACTAAGCACATAATTAAGCCCCACTGACTTAAACACATGCTTAAACTTTAACACGTTTCATACCTTTACTGAGCTGAAGACACCACCACAGAAGTGACAGCCTGGAAGGCAAATTGGCCTAAATACTGAAGTCAGTGGGTTTCCATAGGAGTAAGTGTGGGGCAGAATTTGGCTCAGTAACTGTATCCTTCAATTATATATTGCTGAAATTTTTTGGTATAGAAGAATTTATTCTAAATACTACCAAAAACAGAAGAAACTGTTGGCCAGATTCTCAAAGGCTCTCAAAGCACATGCACAGCACATGCACTTGTGCACACAAAATATCCTATGTTTGCATGTGCAATGGCTAATTATATGCAGAAATATCCATTTTGTGGGTAAAATGCACCCCGGTACAGAGAATGAATAATTTGATAACAGTGAGATTTTTGCAATCTCATATTAAAATAAATGTGAGGGTTTTTGTTGCTTTTTAGTCAAAATAACTATATTTCCAAACAATAGTGGCCAGTTTATTTTATTTCTAACCAAACTTAGTAAAATCTCTTAAATCACAGGAGAGAAACTTATACTACAAAAAATATGCCTTACAAAACATCCAGGTCACTTTGCACTTGGCATAAAAGGAGAAACCATCAATGACACTTGAAAGATTTTTGCAAAAAGTGCCTGAAATCCATTTCATCTTAGGCGAGAACCAGCTGGTCATTCTTACTGAGACCAGTATTACAGTCTGCCCTGAATGAAGGTGCTTCCCTGAGCAGCAGATCAGGAAGGGTATTGTGATTCTGGGCACTATTTCACTGCCTGATTTCCTGCCGTGTTCGAGATGGAAAGTAAAAAGCCACTAGTATTCACCAGTAGCAGATTAAAATAAGGAAACTGGCTGGTGCATTAGGAGATGGATACAAGGCACTCTGCCCAATCCCCTTGCATATAAGCAGCAGAGGGAATATTGTTAGTTCCATTTATAATGTGGTTGTCCTTAGAAGCTAACCAAGTGGGGGCTCCATTGTGCTACATGCTGTTCAAACACAGATGGAATGATAGTGCCATCCCCAAAGAGCTTATAGTTGAAAGGTAAGACATGACAGGTGAATCAGACAATGAGGGGAGGGGCTGGGGTAACAAAAGTAGTAGGATGTGAGTTATTCTGAGCCAATAAGGAACAGTCATCATAACTCTCAGCCTGCCTAGCTGCTCTGAAATTGAAGTTATATGTGTTCATTATAGCAGAAGTGATGCACAGCATCAGCCTTGTGGTGCCGGCTCTCCCCACTGTGCTGTGACTGGTGAGCCAGGTAGTACGCACTTGTAAGAGCAAGTCATAATTCTGCCTCACATTGTTTCTTAGCTCCCACTGAGACAATGTTTAACATGTTTCCCCCAGTGGAATATCAGGGGGAAGATGGTAAGGAGAGGAACCGTTAGTTAAGCACCACCTGACTTCCTGTGGGAGTATGTGCCCCTGTTGGTGCAGAGGAGTGACATTTTCATTGCCTGCCTAAATCAGGAGTGAATTGAGCCCACAGACACTAACATGTTTTTAACATGAGATGTGCATGTTAAAATTAGTGCACTAATCTTTGCCCTAAATTGGAATATCCAAGTATACATAAAAAAGGCAGAGCACCAGCTGACTCTGCTAGAGAAGGTGCCCTCATATAGAACGGAATAAATTTGCCAAATTATTAAAACATCCACTATATTTTTTTAAACTTTTAAGACCTTTTCTTGACCAAAAAAGGCTGCTAACATATAACCAGGTAGTAGAAAAACCTACACAACTTTTATTTATTTATTTCCACCACCTAAGTGTGGTGCTGTACACCGTAGTTATGTACAGCAGGTGTACAATTCAGTGTTGCTGAAATAAATTCAGAGTAAGAATGTTGTAAAAGAGTCAATGTCCTTATCTGATAAACTTTCCCTAAGGGATTATTGCAGCTTTGAACACAATCACACCCGCCCCCCCCCAAGAACAGCAGCCATATACATTTTGTTTTCAGGATTTGAACTCTAAAGGCTAAACTTCTGGCCCAATCCCCACCTATGAGCACACTGTTAAGGCAGAATGTACTCTGATAGGCCATGTGAGTTGTCTCCATCTGCCTCTTTCCATACAATGTCAGGGAGTGGTAGGTGGGGTCAGCCCAGCATGCTGCAGGTTATTGCAACATGCAATGGAATTAGTGTGTTCTGTATTAAGTTTACTGATTTCCCTGTGCCCTGTGTCTGGTGATGCCATTGACTTATTCTGTGACCTTTGCCAAGTCCATTAATATTCCCCTTCCTGAGTTTTCCCAGATGTAATGAAGATAATAACTGTATCTCAGTACTGAAGCTAATAATACTTGAAAAACTCTTAGGGTATGTCTATACTGCCAAGTAAGTCTTGGTTTGAACTGGCTCAAGCCTAACCTGCCTTCTGTCTATACACAAATCATGTTAACCCACGGCCCCAGAGGTGAAGGGTCTGAGTTTGAGTCAAGCTAGGACCCAAGGTACAAGCCCTACTGCTTTGCAGTGTAAACACAGCTTCGCTGAACATATGATCAGGGAGTTCACCAAAAGCGTCCTACGGGATGACTTTCTTTGTCCTCTGGACAATCAACTTTGGTGGATCGTCAAGTTCCTCCCCCTCACCACTAACAAAATGCTAGAGCAGCCACGTTTTGGGAGGGTGCTAGGAAGGCTGGGATATGAGTGGTTTGACTCAGGCCCGCATAATGTAATGTAGACGAAGAAGCCCCAGGTTGCAATGTAGGGTTCAACAATTCCTAACCTAGGATTACAAATGAGTGTAGGCACTCAAACCCTAGGTTCATAAACCCAGGTCTGCTAACTAGACTTCTACAAATCCAGGGTTTACTCTGAAGTGTAGATATATCCTTGGAGACATCCCTTGGGATGAAAAATACTAAGTGTAAAGCTAATGATAGCTAGTAGTTGCCTGGTGTGTTACCGTGGTTCTAAAAACCCAACACTTGGTAACTATTACTCTTGGTGAGGCATGGGAGGAAATAAATCAGTGGAGATAAGGCCATCTGACCGGTAGATAACTGGAATAAACAGTACACTACAAGAGTGCTTTCACTTAATTTAGTGTCAATCATTTACACACATCCAGAACAGGTTAGTAAAACACCCCAAAAATCAATAATTACCAGTCTGGAGTGGTCTTCAAGTGGTACGACAGCTGTCTGATTGGCCAGTCTTTCAGCTGCCTTTGGGTCCCTACAATATGTCTACAGAATGTTCCTAAAGAATTCAAATACCCAATACTTTCTCTCCTTACTTATTTGGGTTAGTGTAACAATAACATGTCAATTAAAAAAAAACTTGTTAAGCAAACAATTTCAAAGTTTAAGCCAGAGGTTTCCTCAAATCACTAATTATACAGATGATTTTTTGCAGAGTCCACATTTCTTGAGGGCCCTGACAAATGCATCCCAAATGGCAAATGTAGATAAGCTTCCTGGTTTTTCTAAAACACATGCCTCAGCAATTTCAACAGAGATCTTATCAGGAAAGAGAGATGGTCAGGGTCTCCTCCTGACCCCCTCTCCCATGATGCTTGCTTATTTATGCTAAGGCTATTGTAGAGGCCTACTAAGACCTACTGATTTAGCTGTTTTTGACCATAAGCATGATGATAGATATCCCAATTATTGACAGTGGTCCAGGCATTTTGCTGCTCTGACAAAATCTTCCTGTACAGGTGGATGGTAATATACATACTTACTTGACTGCAAAAGTGTCATGCCCTTTGTCCAGTCAACCACTCCCATTTTTGTCATTGTGTGCATCTGATCAGGTTAAATGGGGGTATCAGCCAGGCTAGTCTCCCAGATGACCATTTAAATGCTCCATGCATCCTGACTTGAATGGGAATTTGTGGCAGTGCGCCCCCCCCCCCTTTCTTTTTTTCCCTTCCCCATAAGCATGTATTTTCCTGGGCAAGATTTAGTTTTAGGAATATAACCATAAAGTATTAAATCTAACAATTATATGTCGAATGGAAACTTTCCATTTCTGTTAAGAAATAAGAGACACATGAGAGACTGTGAATAAGTAAGAAGAGAGGGAATTACTATATAACATTTCTAAGCAAAACTATCAGTGGGAAATTTGCCTAAAATAGAAATTCAGGTGTCAGTAAAGAACTTTTAAACATTAAAGCTAGGATTTTCAAAGGGGCCAAAGGGAATAAAGCATCTAATTGTGTTGACATTCAATGGAATTTCAATAACCTTTCTAAAAGATACTCTAGTATGACCACAAGTGACAGGATTTGATGCAAGAATTATTGGATGAAAATCTGTGGTCTGTGCTATGCGGTGTAACTAGATGATGATGAAAGTAGTCCCTTCAGGTTTTAAAATCTATGAAAAATCAGCCTAATTTCCTGTCTCTCTCTCTTATTATTATTATTACTATAATTAAATGTGCAGGCACTTCTTTGAAGGAAATTTCATTCCCTAAGTAAGGATTGTGTATAGACTTTACTATTGAGCCCTCTATAAAATTACTCTTTAAAAAAGTACCCTAACCCCTTTACTCTTGTCTTTACATCTGGAAGCAAATGGAAGAAATGAAATTGAATTAATTTGCCTAAACCACAAATACTTTTGTTGCTTCTTCCAGTAGATGACATCTCTGACTAGAAGAGGTAGAGGTGCTAACTGTGGGGAAAATATGCAAGTTCAGAACAGGACAGAACACAATGGCCAAATTGTTCAAATCTGAGATGCCTTCAAAGAGAGACATTTTATTGGAGCCTGATTTTCAGTATCAGCAGAGACACTGTCCTGTAACAGCAGCCTCATGTGTTGATCATAAAGAGATGCAAGTTTCGATCCTGATATTAGTCTGCTTTCCTGTGTTTAAAGGAACTGTGTGACATTTTTTTGGCTGGCAATGTTATCACAGTAGTGCTGGTGCTTGGGGGTGGGGGAGATAAGGGGTATGGGATTGAAATATGGAATCTTACAAAATCCCCATGAAATAGTCATGAAAGAGAATTCAAAATCTACAGTAATGTACAAGGTTGTGAATGTCTTTGTACCTCTAAGGTACAAAGGAGTAGACTAATAATTTCAGAAGCAAACTTTGGAGATGCGGATGAAATTTCTGCAACAGGAATGAACCAAGACAACCTCAGATTTTGTCTGTTTTAGGCTTAAGAAACTATAAAGGTATCCATAACTGAATAATATAAAGGGCAGTTGTGCATCCGATCAATATAATAGATTTAAAGGATCTATAATGACTAACTAGAATATCTTGGCATTTTCCATGTATGTTAGAAATGTTATATTTTATAATTGGGGAAACATTAGAAGCTGTTGGATCCAAGCCCTCAGTGGAACAAATTTCATGTGTTTGAGTGAAACAGGGTCTAAACAGTTAAAGTACACGGGGACCAATGAAAACACTGCAAAAATCATACAATAGAGAGGAGAACAAGTCTCCTAGGACTGTCAGTAGCACTCTTCTGGTTACATATACCATGACTGACCACAATGCAAAATTCCAAATAAAATAAAAGGAACTTATAGGTGATCTGTGGTGTCAAGCGCTGACAAAAGATACAGCAACCGCATATACTGTCTCAGCAGCCACATGAAAGACACTGTGCACTTGCATGTAATCAACAGTGGAATTGTGATGGCAGATTGAAACTTGCTTTAAAAAATGAAACATTTGAAGTAGTTAAAGAAACTGGCAAACTATAATCATCTCAGCCACCTTTTGAAATAAAAAAGCCGTAAAGAAATGCAATGCAAGTTATCTCGCTCTTTGTGAGTGAAACTTTTTTCTTCTGAAAAGTAAGAATTATTTCAGTCTTTGTAAAACAATATAAAAGGTAAACCTGAGTTCAGAAAAGATTAAATATGTTAGGGGCAAAGGGGGATGGTGGGGAAACCTGCTTAGCCTTTCGTTTTTGGAAACCTGAATTAAAAAAATCCTGGGTCTCTTGCAAAATGAGTCTCTTGAATTAAGCATAGTCCTTGGTCGATGTTCACATTGCAAAACAACCACATAATATTGTATGAGATAAGTAATGTGTCTGAGACTAACTCTTTAGTATTCTAAAGCCTAGTAGTACAGAGGAGAAATTTCAAACTTGAGTCGTGATTTGGGGCCCAATATGAGGCACCAAAAATCACTGGTCATTTTTGCAATTTTTATTATTTTGCTTTAACTTGTATGAAGGATGTCAATCACGGGCACAGTCTGTTTAACAAAAAGCACACAAACAAAACAAACAAACCTGTAGAAAAGAGCAGCACATCCCACATCATACAGCCCTTCAGCCGGAAACACCAACAAAACCCCCATCTTTCAGCTCCCCCCAAACAGCCCTACCTTCAGCACACCTCAGCCCTCTGCTAATGCCCAGGCACAAGTCTGAGCTTTGCAGCACATCCTGAGATCAATAGGTTCAGGCTATTTTGGCCGATGAGAGGGCCAAAAGTCCAAAGGCAAGAGGCCCTTAGTGAGAATCTCCTGTCAGTAGCTCCTTTTCTTCAAACCAAGGAGGCTACAGCTCAGGGAACTTCTGTTTTTGAAACATCAGTGCTATGATTTAGGAGGAGAGGAGGTCTTTTAGAAATTAATTTAGGTCTTTTTAAGCCAAAATCAGGTTTTCCAGGTTGACATTATAGGAAGTCTACAAACAGCCAGTGTATATCATATGCTTTCAATGAGACTCACTTAAGAGGCAAGGTGTTGCATTGTGGACTAGCTTCATCCTCTAAAAGGATTTAAGGGGTAGCCCCATATAGAGGATACTACCGTTCTCCACTCTAGAAATGAAAGGCTAAAATGGTAATGAGATTCAAAATGAAAGAGAGTTGCATTCTCCTGATCACACTCTCATGGAAAAAAAGCAGTTCAAGTCACTTCTGTGGTATTGGGGACTGTTCCTTTAAGGATTGATCTTCCCAGACAGAGAGACACTGAAGCTCTTGTTACTATTACACTTAGCCATTAGAGACAAAGTAAAGGAGATCTCTTGCAAGCGCCTTAAGCACTGAGGTGATCACTGAACACCACAGTTGCCAGTTGATCATCTAAGTGCAATTGAGATCCTAAAACATGAGTGACAAAGTGGTCAATATAAACTTTGCCGTATCATCTGGCTCCTTCCCACAAACTGCCTTCATCACCTCAGTGTTTTGGGGACAGAGTCTAAATTTAGCCCTATACAATGCATGTAAGATAGGATTGACTCAGTGGGTAGAAAGAAACAAATGCTAGATAATTCTTAGCCCTTATAGTCAAGAAAAAGGAAAATGAAAATATGCCAAATCCTACTCATTTTATGTGAGGTGCATCCCTGTGGGAGGTGGGTAAGTATTCTTCAGGGGCTTGGCTTTCCATTTCCTTGTTTTTTTTGTGGGTTTGGGCTCTGCTAAACCAGGTAGGTAGCAACTTTAGCTGCTTCACAACCAATTTGTAAGTGTACTACAAAGAGAGCTCCCTTCCCATAAAGTAGAGAGAGACTAAGAGGGAAGCAGATAGGGCCCATGGGTGAAATTCTGGCCCTGTAGAAGTCAAAGGCAAAACTCCCATTGGGGAAGATTTCACACTGTCCCACTCCAGAAAGCTCTGCCAGGTTTGTTTATGCAACTCTTTTCTTTGTAAAGATTTTGAGGCAGCTACCTCTGATGAGAGTTTGAAAGACTGTGGAGGCTTTATCACTAGTTTAGGCAAACTGTGATAAAGATAAACTGTGGCAAACTGGCAGGGGAAACTTTTACTTTTGCTTACAAATCCTATGGATGTTCCTTTTATTTATTCCTCCCTTCACTCCTCATCTGCCACATAGTGTGATATCCATGGTTTTAAAACTCAAATATAGGCACCAAAATTGCTTAGCTATTTCAAGTTTTTCAAAATCTCCCCTACTAAGCAAATACTAGTGCTCACTGCATAAATCCATGCACTGGTGTTCATACTGGGCCCAATACACCCAGCATTGAAATCAATATCTCCCACTGACATCAATGAAAACAAGATCTGGTGTAATTATGTCGGCGTTTCCTTTTTATATTGCTATGAGATTAGATACTAGAATGCAGATTAACTCCCCGGTCTTGTATGGTCTTAACTTTACGTACTGTTAGCAGTCCCATTGAATTCATTCAGTGCATAGTGTTAAAAATGTGTTTAAACTTTTGCAAGAAAACATAGCAGTTTTGGTGCCTCGCTATTGTTTCTGTAGAACAGTGTGTCATGTACAGTTATTTTCTTTTTTATTTAAAACATTGCATTTGATGTATAGGATATGAATAAAGATAATATTGGTATGTTTTTTATCTATTTCGAGTCTGATGTTACAGCCTTATACGCCAGATTCTGATCACAATTAAATGAGCCTAATTCCAGTCTGTCTGTCTCTAGTGTTTCCTTATCATGCATCATTCTAATACTTAAGGACTGACTTAATTCACTCTAATAATAGTTACTCAGTTGATTTAAATAAAATTACAAAGGTCTAAATCAGAGTAAATTGAGAGCATAATTGACCCAATCTACTCACATAAGCAAGAGCTGCAGTATCAGGCTTATTTATTTATTTATGTTTAAATCACAATGGAAGTAAGTGTCTGAAATAGTAAGACTGTTTCAGAGACTGTAGACATCCTCCCAGCTTATCTACTAGATTCAGAAATGTGCCGTCTGGAGGCAGGAACCAGTACGAAAAGTTTGAACCATTAAGATCTTTACCAATGATTTCTCAACTCTGTTCAGACCTTATATTGATCACTGTTTGTGGCTTTGCTCTGGGATTCCTTTTTTTCTAGTTAAACATACGTATTTAGGCCCTGATGCTCCACTGCCTTTCACTGAACTGATCTGGTAGTATTTTACATCTTCTTTCCCACAATGAAAATGACAACACAAGAAAGAATCAGGGCTATATTCTTCGCACACTGCAAGTCTAATACCCTAGAAGCAAAATGTGTAGAAACTCTAAAGATGCTCTTACTCTACCACAGAAAAGTCTCCCCATTCATTTCAGTGTATGTCACCATTGTTACTTTGTTTTTTCTATACACCATCTCTGTTGTTCATTTTGTGTATGCCTCATTGTTGTCATTATTACCATGCAGCAGGAAAGTTACTTACAATTCAGTACGAGGTTGGTTACGTCTGAGTGAGAGCAGTAAGCAAGCCCATTGGCAATCTGACTGAAATACTATAGTTTGTGAGTGGGTGACAGAAGCTGTGTCGCACAAAACTTTATACTTGGCAGAGCTCCCATAGCAGCATGTTAGAAATTGGCTAATCAACATACCTCTGCTCAAATACAAAAAAGCCACAGTGTGTTGTCAGGTTTCAGAGTAACAGCCGTGTTAGTCTGTATTCGCAAAAAGAAAAGGAGTACTTGTGGCACCTTAGAGACTAACCAATTTATCTGAGCATAAGCTTTCGTGAGCTACAGCTCACTTCATCACTTCATCCGATGAAGTGAGCTGTAGCTCACGAAAGCTTATGCTCAAATAAATTGGTTAGCCCCTAAGGTGCCACAAGTACTCCTTTTCTTATTGTGTTGTCAGTCTACAGAGACAATAGTCCAGAAATTGTCACATGTGCCGGCTGATTATCATTCCAGAAGTTATAGAATCATAGGGCTGGGAGATGGCCTCAAAAGGTCAACTAGTCCCGTCCCACCCCCCACGCCACCCCTTCCAGGGCTGAGACAGAATTAAGTATAACTAGACCATCCTGACAGATGTTTGTCTAACCTGTTCTTAAAAATCTCCAAGGATGAGGATCCACAGCTTCCCTACGTAACCTGTTCCAGTGATAACTATCCTTATTAGGAAGAAAATTCCAACTAAATCTCCCTTGGTACAAACTAAGCTGATTACTTCTTGTCCTATCCTCTCAATTGCTTACTGTCCTTTTTGTAACAATCTCATATACTTGAAGGCTATTATCATGTCCCCCCGCATCTTTCTCTTCTGTCAACTAGACATGCCCAGTTCCTTCAGTCATTCCTTATAGATTAGGTTTTCTAAACCTTTTATGTGTTTTGTTGGGATTTTTAGTGATATATCTGAATGTTACAATTGTCCCAGTTAAGCAGCAGTGGTCACTAAAATATCCATCCTACTGTCTCTTAACACAGGGGTTTTCAGCTGCCCTTAATTTTTCCAAATCTGTTTATAAGACAATATTGTCAAAAGTGAGTAGTGATTTAAGGTACCTTCAGTTTTTGATGCCAATTTGGAATGCCCCAAAATAGAGGCATCTAAAATGACTAGCTACTTTTAAAACTTTTGAAAAGCAGACTTCTTTAAGTTGGGCATCTAACAATCTGTACGTATTTTGAAATCCATTGCCATAACTTTTATGTTACCAAACTATTAGAAGAATTTATTACCTCTAAGACTACAATCAGAATATCTAGAGTGGGAGAACTGGAAATGGAGTCAGAACTCAGAGTCCTGGATAGCGATGTGGAGATGATATATATATCTCCCTTTTTTGAACTCGTAAAGGGTTGAACTTGTCTCTCTTTCCCTCCTTCCCTTCCCCCCACATTTCATAGTTACACAAGGGATGAACTTATTTTGCATCTAATTCATTAATAGAGTAGTTATATTTAGTATTTTTCTAATTAGCTGTGTGTGAGATGGGTATGGGAGTAGTTTTTGATGTCCACCCTGTGGAGAGCCCAGACTTGGCTCTCAGCACAACTCAAGCCCCGTAGAAGGGGCATTATGCAATGGCTGAAAGAGGAATAGCCTGGTGGAGTGCTCTCTGCAACCTTCCTGTGCTGTGAGAGATGGTCCTAAAGAGGTAGGCATAATGGGAAGGTTTGAGACTAGACATTGGGTGGACCCTTTTGGTTCACAACTACATGGATCTAGCACTCCATGCAGGGGTGCAGAGCAGCAGCTGACACTGTTCTAAGTTATGTGCTGGAGCATCAGTATTGCAGCTCCTTATATTGACTAAAGAATAGGGGTGTGTGAATTCCAGATTTCTCAGTCTGGTGACTTCTATAAGTTTTCTTTATACACTGGCCATCTCCTTAAAAACATGCTAGTAGATGAGCTTCCCTCAGCATTTATATTGTTCCCTATATTTCCTATAGGCCATGTCTAGGTGCTATTTCATTTGCCAACGTCAAGTTATTTAATTAATAACTTTTTTAACAGAAAGTGATACTCAACCTTAACTAAAGCAGAGCTGCTGGTCTGCTTTAATCCAGGGAAACTGACACCAAAGTGCAACCACTGTACAGTACATTTAAAAAAATTTTTTTTTCAAGAAGCACCAGACTCTACTCCCCATAACCAGTTGGCAAATAGGGAGTGGAAAATGTTCTGACTCTTTGACTTTACTCAGCATTGTTCCACCTTGCCTGAAGAGAATACGTTAAGCTGCCCACTGAGTTTCTTGTTAAACGCACTAAGGGTTGAAACTAGACAAAATTAACCTCTCCAGTTGCAGCCTCTTGGCTTTTACTGCAACCCCCGTGAAGTGCACTGCTCAAGTTTTAGGTAACAATGAATAACGGTTGCATTAAAAATTACTGGCTCTGGCTCTTATTTTAACTTGAGCTTTCACTTTTGAAATAATAAAATAATGTATATAGTTACAGATAGCAATCAGGGAATACAAAGATATGTAATTGGTGTCTTTTCATCTCTGTTTGTGCAGTGTCCAGCACAATGGAATCCTAGTGTTGTGTCTGGCAGTTTTGGGTACTACCATAACGTAAATGATTAATAATAACAAAAACATGATTAAAAATAAGTACCACAGGCTGGACATTTGTTTACTAATCATTGTAGGGAACTGTGGAAACTGGGTAGTTTTAACATCTTTCTTTTTACTTGCTCCTATTTTATGTTTAATACAGCTTTTTAGTGTTGCAAATGCCACTGTGTCATTTGTATATAGCAATGCACTGATATAAAAATTTACGCAAAGGGATTGCACTTTTTCATACAAATTGCTTCCCTGCAGTTTAGGCAGTCATTTTATAGCCTTGATTCTATAGGCCTTAGACTTCTTACTATTCTTACTTTGTCATAGTATAGATCATATAGAGTATGCAGTTGTTCTCTGTTTTGTTTTTATTGCCTGAGATGATATGAAGTTTAATCTGATTGCATGTATAATTAAATTCTATGCTAGATGTTTATGACCCAGGGCAGCATAAATAAACAAGCCAATAAAAGCTGGAGAGTATGGTTTATGAGTCCAACCCTCAGGTAGCAATATCTAGACACGCAGACCCACATATTCAAAACCCTGTAGGATTGACCTCCTCTCTGAGTAGTGGATATGTTAATTTGGGTATTGTGCCATGTTTATTTTAGTGGGGATTAATCATAGAACAATAGAACTGTAGGACTGGAGGGGACCTCAAGAGGTCTTCTAGTCCAGTCACCTGCACTCAGGCAGGACTAAGTATTATCTAGATCATCCCCAACAGGTGTTTGTCTAACCTGCTCTTAAAAAATCTCCTATGACAGAGATTACACAACCTCTGTAGGCAATTTATTCCAGTGCTTAACCACCCTGACAGGAAGTTTTTCCTAATCTCCAACCTAAACCACCCATGCTGCAATTTATTCCTATTGCTTCTTGTCCTATCCTCAGAAGTTAAAGAGAACAATTTCTCTCCCTCCTCCTTGTAACAACCTTTTATGTACTTGTTGCCGGCACCCAGGGCCGAGAGGCTGAACAACAGCTTGAGTGGTTCGTTACCCGGTGTGCTACACCCAATAATCACAACGGGGTGGAGAAGCAGAAAAGTTTATTTGCAGCTGCAAAAAAGTACAGGGAGAATAAAATCTCAAATCCTGCACAACAGAGCAGGAAGTTACACAGGCTTTTATACATCCTTTTTTCCAGCATACTTATCCAATAGCAAGCTGCTCCAAGTATCCATATAGCCAGCCAATCCAGTTCCCAGCTAGTTTCCTGATTCTCTGTATCATTTGTTAAACTATACATAAAGCTGCTTTATTCAGCATTGTTCTTCCATATCTCCCCTGTTTGGCCTTGCTTAGTTTCAGGCAGTCTGACTCTGCAACATACTGTTGCAGATTCTCAGCATAACTGCTGTGTGTGCCTCCAGGCGGGGGGGCCAAGGACACTTGGGCCTAGCACGCAGAGCTGCTGCGAGTGCCTCCAGGCAGGGGGGGGGGGCAAGGACACCGGGGCCTAGTGCGAGGGGGCTTCATCGACACTTGTGGTCTTCCATCCCCTCGAGTTACCTAGTGGCCATGCCCCAGTGTTCCCAACATACTTGAAAACTGTTATCATGTCTCCCCCCACCCCAACAGTCTTCTCTTCTCCAGACTAAATAAACCCATTTTTTTCAATCTTCCCTCCTAGGGAAGAGACTTAAGTAAACCTCACAAAACATGAAGGTAACATTCATGATGAGACAATATGTATAAGCATGCTTATAAACAACATTATCATAGCATCATATGAACCAGGTGGAAATAACAGCTGGGAGGGCAAGGTAGCAGAGGGTGAGAATGGGCCCTGCTAATTTCTGGATCTGCCTTGAGGGCTGATTATTATAAAAGCACCAGTAAAGACTTTTCCTGGAGATCTATATTTGTTGATGTGATACCTACCAAGAATCTTGGAGGAAGGCTCTGCCATGGAGTAGTTGGGCATGGAGACCATAACGCAAAATTTAAGCAGTGCCAAATTTGAAAACATTCACCAGGTTCCACATTGAAAAAGCTGTAGTTATTTAAAATATTTTTTTTTAAAAAAGGCATGGACTGTAAGGATATATGTTCGCAAACAAAGGTTAACCAAAAAAACCCCAACCCATGAAATATTTAATTTGTTGTTTGAAGTAGATATAGGATCAAATTTAATCGCTGGAGTAATTTCACTGGCATTCTAGTGGAATTACATCTAGGATGCATTTTCCTCAGAAACATTTTCAACGTGGAAGCTTTTTCAGTAGTTTACCTGCTATGGCCCTGTGGAAAAGGAAGAAAAATTACTACCTTGCAAATTGGGGAGAGACTTAAATAAATCTCACAAGACATGAAGGTAACATTCATGATGAGACAACCTATATAAGCATGCTTATAAACCATAGCATCATTGATTTTCTTGGCTAGTACTAATAATTCTTTGCATTTCAACTGCATCTTCTATCTCCAGATCTCATAGTATTTACAGACATTAATGATTAGGTCTCACAACAGTGCTATTATAGCATATCTATACTTAAATTGGAGGTGTGATTGGAGCACATGTAGACATTCCCAAGCTAACTTTAATTTAGCTATCACAAGAACCAATAGCAGTGAAGTCACACAAGCACAGATTTCAACATGGGCTAGCCATGAGAGCGAGTGCCTGGGGTGCCAGTTGGGCTTGTTTAGCCTATATTGAAGTCCATGCTGCTGCAACTTCACTGATATTGTTACTCATGCTATCTAAAGCTAGCTTGGATATGTCTACAAGTGCTGCAATCCCACATCCAATTGCAGTATCAATATAGCTTCTACAGGTAAAGTTAGAAATGACTCATGATTGTCTTCTCTCCTACACTAATAATTTTCTATCCATTTGGGCATTGCCCTAGCCTCTTTTTTGTGTGTAGGCCTTTAATATAGATAGGGCCCGACCAAATTCATAGCCATGAAAAATGCGTCATGGACCATGAAATCTGGTCTTGTGTGCTTTTACGCTATACCATACAGATTTCACGGGGGAGACCAGCATTTCTCAAATTGGGGGTCCTGACCCAAAAAGGAGTTGCAGGAGGGCCCAGTTATTATGGGGGGGGGTCGCAGTATTGACACCCTTCTTTCTGCACCACTTTCAGAGCTGGGCAGCCGCAAGGCAGCAGCTGTTGGCGCCCAGTTCTGAAGGCAGCACCCTGCCAGCAGCAGCGCAGAAGTCTGGGTAGCAGTACCACAATCTCCCTACAGCAGTAACCTTGCGACCCCTGCACAATTCCTTTTCGGGTCAGGACCCCTACAATTACAACACCATGAAATTTCAGATTTAAATAGCTGAAATCATGACATTTACAATTTTTGAAATCCTATGACCATGAAATTGACCAAAATGGACCGTGAACTTGGTAGGGCCCAAATATAAAGTAATAATAAATAAGCAAACCTGACCACTTGCTAGCAGAGTGATATTGAGTGCTGCGGTTAGGTCAGCACCTCTGTTTAGCAAAAAACAAACCAAAAAACCCACAACTTTTTTTTTAAAAAGTCTCTAAATTATATAACAGAACTGATGTTGCAGAAGAAATGCATCTAATGGCAACACTATGGGTACATTAGTTGCTCGTTATCTATTATCTTTCATAACTTCCATTTCACTGCCCCTCGTGGAGTAATAAGGGCATCAGTAACAAGTGAAAATGAATAATATATCCTTTAGGCAGTCCATTAAATATATGTATAAATGGTAAGAAATGAAAGCGCAAACTGGTTTGCCAGCATAACTTGCAAATCTTTGTTGTTGAGATTTGTTAAGCTTTTTAACACTGTGATGGACTCTTCCAGGCTGGTTGTCTATTTCATCAGATTCCACTGAACCGAGGCAGTTTCAGAATAAGCAACAAAAAATGTTTCATTTAAACACAAAAAGAGCCTTTAAAATTTAAGGAAATTCAAGTGCCCAATGAGTTTATGCACTATGCTGCTTCCTCTTTGTAAGGCATCAAGAAAAAGACAAAAAGAAAAGGAGTACTGGTGGCACCTTAGAGACTAACCAATTTATTTGAGCATGAGCTTTCGTGAGCTACAGCTCACTTCATCGGATGCTTATGCTCAAATAAATTGGTTAGTCTCTAAGGTGCCACCAGTACTCCTTTTCTTTTTGCGAATACAGACTAACACAGCTGCTACTCTGAAACCTGTCATTAAGAAAAGGACAGTCATTCCCTGGGAATATGCTAAGGCAAAACCCATCCTTTATCTATGGCTGGGGAATGTACCTCTGAGGAGAAGAGGGGCTGAACAAGCCACCCATGTCAAGGATGAATCTCCTGGGACCTTGAAACCATTGAGCTTTCACCAAAATGCTTCATCTACGTGCTCAATAGAGAAGGCACACAAATTGCTTCTGTCCATTCCTACAAATGCTTCCCTTGTAAACAACCATTGTTTTCTATTTAACTGGACTGAGCCCAAGCTACTTGATTTTCATCCAGCTTGTGGTGTTCGTCATCCACATTTTTTATCTCTGTCATGCACCAAAGCATCTGATGTAGGGCTGACTATCATGAGAATGTAGCTGAGAATGTCTTTAGGTCTCCACTAGTTATATGGATAACAAGATTGAACTATGTATTTAAAGGTTTTTGAGGAGGGCTGTCCATGTCCCTTTGCCTGCACTTTTGGGCTTTCTTATTCCCCACGTCTTCTTATTTTTTATTGCAATAGTGCCTCCAGGCCTAAATCAGGATCAGCCCTGTTATGCTAGTACTGTGCAAAGAAGTGGTCCCCATCTCACAATCTAATCAAAGGTGGTATGGCATAGCAAAATTATTTTTCCACTAGCAGGGCTTTTTTTTTATTATTATTTTTTACACATACACATTCACTCACTCATACACACACACACTGCATTCTCATCCCTCCTTCCCACAGTAGTTTAAAATCATAGGGAAACACAAACCCAAAAGGAAAAGGTATTCACACAGAAAACCAGGGCATTAAGCCTAAAAATATTTTACAAACAAAACAGCAATCACCTCCATCTCCCAACCACACACAGATAGATTTCCATAAAATTTAATCCAAAAACTGAGTTTTGTGTGAATGTTTCTGGAGTAGAACCTTCCTGTTGGTATGTGCTGCAATCCCTTAAGAACTGATAATTACTTTCTCATTGTGGCCTCAAACTAATACGGTATTTAGGAGAATCAAGACCAAACTATTAAACCAATGCCAACATTAAATTCCACCATCTTCAGAAAAAGATATGCTCAAGAAGTTGTTGATCGGCATTTAAAAATTAATCAAAATTTGCACCACTGCCAGCAATGCTTAAACCTAATTGATCTGCAACATGAACCTTAAATTATGCCAGCAAAAATTAATTTATTATGTATTAAATATCAGACATGTTTTATGAGAAGGTCCTGAAAACAGTAAGTAGAATAGCATCCCTGTCAGTAATATTTAGATTCAAAACACACTTGGAATTTCAAAACAAAATTATCAGGAGCATCTCTTGGTTTTAAAGCTAGCTAAAAATAAAGCAGGTTTCCGATCAATCATTATAGCTGTTTAATTCTTCCAAGAGACAGTCCTGATCATTATGTTTTAAATTACAGATAATTCAATTTTTGTTTTCTATGCACCTGAAAATTATTCTCACTTTCTTTTTTCTTATCTGGTTCCAAATGTCCAGTGAATCAACTTAGTATGTTACTGTCAGTCAATCCTGCATTCTTGCCGAACTTCTCATTGCAGTCGAAGGAAGTTTTTGATCTTCCAGGAAAACAGACTAAGGTAACATTCTGAAAAGTGCCTAACGGACTTAGGCTCCGAAGTCTCATTTTTTTTTAAAGGAATAGTTGCTTGGTTCCTTTGTGATGAAACAGACCAATAATGGACAACTTTGCTGGAATTAGGATGCCAGTTTCCTAATTATCAATTAATTTTAATATAGTTTGCCTAAAGCAGTCACAAAAAAGTCTTCTCTGAACATCAGAGTGGAGTTTCCCCCAGTATTTCTGGGGTATGTTGATAAGTAAAAATTTAATTTTCCAGTGCAAATAAGTGTGAAATTAACTACATACAAAACACATTTTTACAGCAGAAGTATCTTTATTGGCTGCTTTCATTTAAAGTTTACTCAGCAATCTATTTAAAAAGTCACTTTGGGTAGATGCTTACAGAAAATACAGTGCAGTGGATTAATCCAGTTTGTAGGCTGTTTTCCAAAGAAATGCAGTAATAAAAAGAATTTCATGCAATACACTATTAGAACTTCATTTACATTAATAAGACTCTGTTCTCAGACTATTAGGCAAACTTCAAGATAGAAAAACAAGGGACTCGCTGTGTTTTGCACTAAGCACAACCACAGTGATTAGAATTTCTGGTGCTCCTATACCCTTCTGAGCTCAGTGTATGAGAGAAAACATTGTTCTTCTTAGAGCTGAGATATCCTATATTCTCACTTACTCCTATGTTGGTCCCCGCAAGCCAAGTAACAAAA
Source organism: Lepidochelys olivacea (assembly GCF_965140295.1). Taxonomy (NCBI): domain Eukaryota; kingdom Metazoa; phylum Chordata; order Testudines; family Cheloniidae; genus Lepidochelys; species Lepidochelys olivacea. The sequence goes on from NC_140422.1 coordinate 28,713,128, forward strand.
CCCGAGAGAGGAGCCAATAATTCAGCTATCCCTAATTGCATTACAAATACAGTAGCAGTTATGAAAATTAATCTGAATATTAAAAGTACTCTGCTTTATTTGAACCAGTGTCATGCTGTAAAGTACCCACAGAAAATACAATTTATATGCTATCTAGATATTCCCTCCACATGCCATTCACAAATGGCTAGATTGTGATTGGTGCTTGTCTAGGTGCATGGGATGGGGAGGGCTCAAGGATCCTCTCTCCCACCTTGTGCATGCCAGGATTCCTCCCTCTTTGTGCCTCAGGAGGGTGAACATCTCCTCAGTGGGGGTAAGTCTTCAAGGTTATGACTTTGCACCCCCTTTTGGTCTAGCCTGTGGAATGGTCTAGGTGCACTGGAAAGAGCAGGCTTCACTAGCTTGAAGGCAGCCTACATAGTCCCTCTGGAAAGTAGGACGACTGGGGAATGATGGTACTTTCCCATGCTCCCCCCGCAGCTCTGCACCATCCCCAGTGCAGGTCATTGTTCTATATCTGTTCTCTGGCCTTGAATGAACCTTGCAGTCAGCTTTGTTGACTCGGATATTTCTATTTTACATTATCATATGATAACCAACTGATTATTCTAGGCACTGACTTAGCACGCAAATAAAACAACCATATATTGATGAGAATTTTCAACATTTAGATCACACAGGAACTGAAAGAGGAAGCCCAGACTAGCATTTCTGCTTAACCCCTTATGAAAATCATATAATTTTCTTGAAAAACATGATAACTATTCAAAAGACAATTTTGGATCAACATAAATTTATGATACTCTATTAAAGATAAGCCAAAACCCACTGGACATCTTCAAACAATAGGGATGTTTCCCTATTCAGGAGGAGACTAAGTATGGTGACTTGTGTGCCATCAAAAGTGATTCTAGTAATTCCGATTACCTTCTGAATTTAGGTTTCAGAGTAACAGCCGTGTTAGTCTGTATTCGCAAAAAGAAAAGGAGTACTTGTGGCACCTTAGAGACTAACCAATTTATTTGAGCATAAGCTTTCGTGAGCTACAGCTCACTTCATCGGATGCATACCATGGAAACTGCAGCAGACTTTATATATACACAGAGAATATGAAACAATACCTCCTCCCACCCCACTGTCCTGCTGGTAATAGCTTATCTAAAGTGATCATCAGGTGGGCCATTTCCAGCACAAATCCAGGTTTTCTCACCCTCCACCCCCCCCCACAGATTCACTCTCCTGCTGGTGATAGCCCATCCAAAGTGACAACTCTTTACACAATGTGCATGACAATCAAGTTGGGCTATTTCCTGCACAAATCCAGGTTTTCTCACATCCCCCCACCCCCATACACACACAAACTCACTCTCCTGCTGGTAATAGCTCATCCAAACTGACCACTCTCCAAGTTTTAATCCAAGTTAAACCAGAACATCTGGGGGGCGGGTAGGAAAAAACAAGAGGACACAGGCTACCTTGCATAATGACTTAGCCACTCCCAGTCTCTATTTAAGCCTAAATTAATAGTATCCAATTTGCAAATGAATTCCAATTCAGCAGTTTCTCGCTGGAGTCTGGATTTGAAGTTTTTTTGTTTTAAGATAGCGACCTTCATGTCTGTGATTGCGTGACCAGAGAGATTGAAGTGTTCTCTGACTGGTTTATGAATGTTATAATTCTTGACATCTGATTTGTGTCCATTTATTCTTTTATGTAGAGACTGTCCAGTTTGACAAATGTACATGGCAGAGGGGCATTGCTGGCACATGATGGCATATATCACATTGGTGGATGTGCAGGTGAACGAGCCTCTGATAGTGTGGCTGATGTTATTAGGCCCTGTGATGGTGTCCCCTGAATAGATATGTGGACACAGTTGGCAACGGACTTTGTTGCAAGGATAAGTTCCTGGGTTAGTGGTTCTGTTGTGTGGTATGTGGTTGTTGGTGAGTATTTGCTTCAGATTGCGGGGCTGTCTGTAGGCAAGGATGTCAAGATGTCAAGAATTATAACATTCATAAACCAGTCGGAGAACACTTCAATCTCTCTGGTCACGCAATCACAGACATGAAGGTCGCTATCTTAAAACAAAAAAACTTCAAATCCAGACTCCAGCGAGAAACTGCTGAATTGGAATTCATTTGCAAATTGGATACTATTAATTTAGGCTTAAATAGAGACTGGCAGTGGCTAAGTCATTATGCAAGGTAGCCTGTGTCCTCTTGTTTTTTCCTCCCCCCCCCCCCAGATGTTCTGGTTTAACTTGGATTTAAACTTGGAGAGTGGTCAGTTTGGATGAGCTATTACCAGCAGGAGAGTGAGTTTGTGTGTGTATGGGGGTGGGGGGATGTGAGAAAACCTGGATTTGTGCAGGAAATAGCCCAACTTGATTGTCATGCACATTGTGTAAAGAGTTGTCACTTTGGATGGGCTATCACCAGCAGGAGAGTGAATCTGTGGGGGGGGGTGGAGGGTGAGAAAACCTGGATTTGTGCTGGAAATGGCCCACCTGATGATCACTTTAGATAAGCTATTACCAGCAGGACAGTGGGGTGGGAGGAGGTATTGTTTCATATTCTCTGTGTATATATAAAGTCTGCTGCAGTTTCCATGGTATGCATCCGATGAAGTGAGCTGTAGCTCACGAAAGCTTATGCTCAAATAAATTGGTTAGTCTCTAAGGTGCCACAAGTACTCCTTTTCTTCTGAATTTAATTACCAGTAATCTCCCATTGGGTACCTAGGGGCTGCCATGCTAAATTAGGAGGGAGCATTAGAATGACCAATGGACTATTTCTGGCAGTACTTTGAAACCTTAACAGGAAGTCAAAGAAAATGCACCTATCCAATTGTGTAATGCTGCAGATGGGTATCAAGGGGAGGGATTGCAATCCTTTCTGAACCCCACAACAATCAGCTTGACATCACCCATGTTTCAAAAAATGAAGCTACAGTACATCCTATTTTATCAGAGATGAGAGAGATTTTGGCAGACAAGACTGGCCTATGGGCCTATGTAAAGAGTGCCAAAAGCGATAGCCACTATGTCTGGAGGTCCTATGCATTGGGAATCTATGCTCGGATCATATGCATAGGACCAGTTCAGGCTAACCAGTTGTGCAACTAGGAAGAGCGGGCCATACCTTGACACCAGTTCCTACTCTAACAGGAGTATGCAGTGGCCTGTTGCTTCTGGTGTGGTTCTGTGCATAAAGCCAGCTGAGTCTTCACACTCTCATAATTGTAAAACCTGTTTTATAAGAGAAGGAACGCTTGAATTTTTAACTTCTCTAAATATGTCATGGGACTGTGTGTTTCCAGCTACCAGAGCAGGGCCAGAGATATCTCAGTTTAACGTCTCATCCAAAGAATAGCCTCTCCAACTGGATCTCGGTGAATTGAATGTAATGAACAATTTCTTCTAGGAAGTTCCCCCCTTTTCTGGTAACAAATTAACCTTAAATAGATTCCAGGTTTTAAAGTGCTAGTTATTTGAAATGATTTAATAAACAGTTTGTCAATTATGTCTACAAATACTTACACCGGGAAGAGATTACTGATAGTAGAGGGCAGAATAAATATGAGATCCAATGGTTGGGTGCTCTGTACTAGACAAATTCAGACTAAAAAAAATTATTTTTTTTAACCCTGATGATGTTTAACCTTTGGAACAACTTACCTAGGGGTGCAGTGAATTCTCCATCACTTTCAGTCAAGACTGGTTATCTATTTTTTTAAAAAAATATGCTACACTCAAACAGAAATGCTGAAATTACTGGATGAGGTTTTTTGGCCTGTGTTATGCAAGGTGTCAGACTAAATGATCGTAAGGGTCCCTTCTGCATTAAAATTTATTAATATATTTCAGCCTTGAACTGCTAGTTACAAGTGTTACAGGAATACTCCACGAAAAAGGAATTTCTGTATATATGCAAATAGTTAATAGATAAGATGTCAGTAGTTGGCATTCAACAATATGCAGCTTTTTTCCTGAGTTTTGTAGGATCAGAAAACATTTCTTCTTGTTATGTGCTGAAAATGGATTCCTGTGATGAACTCTATTGGTTTGAGTATTTGCTATTTCACATTCGCTATATATGCTGTATGGTTGGTCAAATGTTATTGTTTCTGCTCTCTGATTCGATAACTGCCAAACACACACAGTGTTTTCAAGATGGCCACCAATCACTACTAACACAATATTCATGTTAACATGTATTCACATAAGTGTTCAAACCTTTAGTTTGGAGGCACGTTCAACAAGTTTTTCTGAACTCAGATTCCCTCATGCATCTGTTTGTAGAAAGTGAATGAAGAAGTCTTGTGAATAGTGTAAATGTGAATGTTTCTGACTGGTTTTGTTTTGTTTTGGTTGGTTTTTGTTTTGTTTTGTTTTGTTTTGTTTTTTGGTAGATTTTGCCCAGTTCTCTCCATAGCAGTGCAGCACCACTTAATACTGCAAAACCATGTCAGAAATTGTTAGAAGTGTTTGCTTCTCTGACCCAGAGGCGAGCTCACTAACAACTATGTCCCCTGACATATATAAAAGGAAGCCATGTTAGTCTTTTTTTTATAGATGGAATAAAGGAGACACATGTGTGGGTGTGAGAATTATTACAAATTTCCACTTAAGGCCTTGTTGCAACTGGTGAAGCTAGCAATTAGATTAGTAACACATCATATGAACTGCTGTGCTTAAAATAAGCCTTTCATGGAAATGCTTTAAAATTGGTATTGCTCTTTTATGCAACCCAGCTAGTGGAGAGGGCTATAGTTCTTTAATAATTAAATATATATAGGTTTGGCAACAGCTACTGTACTGTCTCCCCAAACTATAGAACCATTGTGTCCAAGATGGGCACAAGAAATAACATTTTTTTTCTCTTTTATCTTCATGATTTTAATAAGATTCTGATGGATTCTTTATCCATAACATTTGGCTTTCAAGATTCCTGAATTTTGTAATATGTAACATGCATCCGGACAGCTGCACACAAGAAAACACTTGTAGTTCAGTTAAATCCCCTGTCTATAGACTGAATCAGGTATTCAAAGAACTTGCACTAGTATCAGAATAGTAAATGGAGAGCGTATGTACTCTATGCAAAAATGTGATGGTTGAATGACAAACTGGTTAATGTGAGTTTCAAAATGAAGTTTGAGGATGTAAGGGGCACACTGAAATCCTACTAAAAACAAAGACAGTAACTTCAATGGAAGCAGAAGTGGGACATTAGCCTGTCCCCAATGTGTACTAATAATAGCAAGTTTCAGAGTAGCAGCCGTGTTAGTCTGTATCCTCAAAAAGAAAAGGAGTACTTGTGGCACCTTAGAGACTGACAAATTTATTTGAGCATAAGCTTTCGTGAGCTACAGCTCACTTCATCAGATGCATGCAGTGGAAAATACAGTGGGGAGATTTTATATACACAGAGAAGATGAAACAATGGGTGTTACCATACACACTGTAACAAGAGTGATCAGATAAGGTGAGCTATTACCAGCAGGAGAGAAAAAAAAAAAACCTTTTGTAGTGATCTAATGCTGACGAGAAGCTGCAGCTGTGTATCACGAGAAGAACAGATAGCTGTAATATCTCTCTATCCATATCGTGTAAGCAAATGTGAAAAAAGATTGGGAGTATTGTAATGTTTGTGGATTTAAGATTATGAGGCCCTGCATGTGTGCTCTAACGCCTATCAAAGTCTTGTATTGCATTCTGAGATGAAAAGAGAAGCTTTCCAGCTTCCAGGTTTCATGTAGTTCGAAGCAAATGGTTAAGGGGCCATTCTCTTTATGCTGGTCTTCAAACACATGTATTGTGAGTCTACTCCTTACAAAAAAAATATCCTTAATTAGACAAGCTCCCCTTATATGATGGGCATAAGATGCTTTAGAATTCCTATAGAAAACTCCGCTAAAAGATTGTTTGTCTCTTGGTGTGAATAAAGATTTGTTTAAGCTTCTGTAGTACTTTTTCAGGTGCTGACGTGTTCTTTGATTTCAACCACAGAAGATGACAAACCTATGTAGTTGCTGAATCAACTTGGCAGCTTTTCTCCCACACTGGCTGAGCTAGATATAGCTAGCCTTAGGCTTACCCAGCACTAGAGTGTATAAATATTGGTTTTCTGATTTTCATTTATTTTATTTTCTGACCAAAGAATAATTGTTTTGTCAACTTATTAACCCTTCAATGGTTTAGTCAACACCATACATTCAGTGAGATGAAATTAGCATGGTGAGCTTTCAAAGCATTGTGCTCATTTGTGTTACAGTATCGTCTAGAATCACAATTTGAGGATCAGGGCCCTCTTACTCTAGCTACCGTGTGGTAAAAAGACTGTCCCTTCCCTGAGGAGCTCACAATATAAGTCATGATGAGATGCAGAGGAAGGTCAAGTTAATAGTAAAATGAGAAACTCAATATACAATAAGGAGGAGGTCTCAGCTCATAACCTGCTCAGTCTTTGTAAGCTGGTGGTGCTTTGTAGTCGCTGTGGCAGAGGTGAGTCCCAAAGGAGAAGAATGCACTGGCTTTGTAGATATTTGTAGAGCTTTTCTTATTCATAATGGGTGGCTTTGGCTTCTTCCATCTTTACTAATGTGTCTTCTTTTTCTAACATGTCCTGAAATACAGGAAGTACAGTATCTTTCATTGTGTATGGTATTCATTTTTAGTTCTTCACTATCTTCATCATATGTGGTATATCACTATTAGATCAGAGTGAATTACTGGTAGTGAATACTTTCCTGAGGAGATTGCAGATTCTTCAAACAATATACTTATTGTTTGAGTTTCCTATTGGAATGTTTACTCTCTGGAATAGTCACAGTTTGCAAGTTTTTATTACTTGTATCAGAGTACCTGTACCAGTGTTGCTGCTCCATAGTCCCTCGAGGGCACTCACTTAAAGTGTATAGTTCCCAGCCATCACCTCTCTTGGGTGGAGATCTACGTCTCTCTTTCTCCTGACTCAGGGCTTTAAGGCTACACAACTCCCTGTCTTATGCTGCAATATCCCCTGCAATCCAGCCAGTTTAATGTCCAGCACCTGTGCTTTGCTTTCTCTCAGAGGGCTATGAGCAGTGTGTTGCCAGGGATTACAAATTACTGCACAGCTGTTTCTGTGTGAACACCTTTATTCTTAAGCTAAAAGCATTATAGAGAAAACCTATTCAAAACGATGAAAGACCTGCGTATAAGAACATCAGTCTTATGGAACCGTAGTAGGCCAAAGTCTTTCCAGTCCTTCCACAAGGGATGGGTTCCCCCTTGGTCAGATAGCCCTGTACTTTTTCTGGATCAGGAAGACCCTGAATAAGTCTAAACATAGCATTTTCATACCAACAGCCCCTTCCTGTTCTGTCGGTCTCTGGAAAACCTATTTTAAGACAGTATACACACGTGTCCCCAGGAGTAGTAACTATCTGTAGTGTTTACAGCCTAAGTGATTCACCTTAATCACCCCATACTGTTTTGGTTCCTGAAGGAGCTGTGGTAACCTTCCCCTATGGAGTTGCATACTGTCCCTGGCCTAAAGTGATGCATAAACTTAATACAATATGGTCCCCAAAGATGCTACGTGGGGGGGTGCAGTATCTGTCACAACTTGATTAAACTTCTAGTCAGGTTAGTTTAGTTGTGATTGGTCATGTAATATGAAGTTTCTTTTCCCTAATTGGATGAGCATAACTCTTGTATTCAAGAATGGGACTAAAGAAGCCACAGGGCTTCTGAATCTCACAACAAGGCGCAACAATCAAGGGGATGGTAGCAGATAACTGATGCTAGAAAATTATGAATCTTTTTCTTTGTGAGCTATGCTGACCTTGTCTTCTCAGATATCATTCTTCAAAATGTGGAGATCACAAGATTATGCTAGTTTTGGTTAGCAACATTTAAGTTTCCACACAAAGTGTGTGTTTGTGTTCACTTCTGGTTGTGAAGGGTGTCTGGCTTTCTGTCTGGCTCTCTTAATTTGCCTTTATGTTAAGATTTACATGAATATTTGGGGAATGCTGTCCCCTAGCTGTGTTAACAATCAATGGACCAGCCCATAAAAAAACAAAACAAAAACCCATCAAGTACATTGTTGCATCTATTGGTCTGTCAGTATCAGAAAACAGATTTACATGGAAGTTTTTCAAAACATTTACCAAGACTTAAAAAAAAAAATAACTGGAGCATAGATTTAGGCTCAAATTCTTACTAAAGCACCTAAAGTATCAGCTTTTCAGAAGTACTAAGAACCCAACAGCTCCTGATGATTATTTGTCACTTAACTTCCACTTTATCCTCTGTCTCTGTTTATTGCATGTCCTTGAGGAGATTGCAGATTCCTCAGATATTTTGAAGACTTTGGAAGTTCTGCAAATGGGAAGGAATTTCACATAGAGGGATTTTTCTTTTAGTGTTGAAGGCCTACATATGTCCCCTTCTGAAGTGCAGTTACTAGTCCTCCTAACACAGGAAGGATATTATTGCCTTGGAAAAGGTCTAGCATAGGGGAACCTAAAGGAACCCCTAACTCCTTGAGACTTTAATACAATAAATGCTGATTTTTTTTTTATGTGGGAAAGAAAATAAGCTAAATGTGTCTACAAAAATTTGCAGCAATATGGAATGAACTGAGAAAGACAAAAATGACCCCATTTAATAATGGACACGGGAACTTAAGGATGGGAGGAATGGCTAAATTGAATGAGGAGCTTATTCCTGTTGTCTTGAAATCAATGAGAGTTTTAACATTGGCTTTCAGTGGAGCAGGATCAGACCTGGAAGGTCCATTGAAGCAAAGTATAGTAATACATTTAAAGAACTTCATTTCATGAGAAGATGAAGATTGAAGAAAATAGTTTAAAAAAAAAGAAGGAAGATGGAGTTGAAATCGGCAAAATGGGTTTTATTGTGTTGAAATCTCTCCTTGTAATGTACCATAAATTTCTAACAAGGTAAAGAGATGCGTACTGTCCAGTACAAATGGAATCTTTTATATTTGCAGAGTTGATGTGGTGAATACCTCAAGATCATGGTAATTTTGGTAAGCATAAAATAAACAGCTATGATAAATGGTTACAATCTAACAAACATGCTCTGCAGGCATCTTCTTGTATTGAGAAGTTCTCTTCTCATCCCTAAGAGACTTTACAACATTCTTCATCCTTCTGAGTTTACAACATTAATTTTGTTTGCACTGAATCTGGAAGGTGAATATTTTACAATTCTGGTAATAATTTATAAAGTTTGGCTCTGTGACAGGGAACACTACAGCAATACTGAAATGTCTCAGACTCTTGTAAAATTTTCCATCACTTGGTGTATGACATTGGAGTTCATGAGCTGTGTGAATTCTGTTACACTCGATAAACATTAAATTGTTTGCTATTATTGGCTGAAAATGAAAGTGTTAAGGGCAATTATTTTGGACTGGACAATATCCTCTGGATTCATGTGCAGATGGGACCTATTATGCATGAATCTGACCCTGCCTAAGCTCTATGTGTTTGTGTAAATTTGGGAGATTGCCACCACTCATATCTCAAGGTGGAAGACACTGCAAAATTCTAGTGTGGGTTGGGTCAGACATACAAAGAACACCACGTGGAAACCATCTGCAGTACACAACCACAAAGTTTAACTATTACTACAAAACCCAGGACACACATATATTACGCATTCTTCAGTACCTACTGAACCTTGTCCATTAATCACACATATACAGCCATGGAGCATTCTTGTAACAGGAGGGGCCTTGCATCTTCCCCTCCTACCCCATCAACAGAGAATATTCCATGAAGTCCCTACAGCCTTAAAGGTGATTCCAGAAGCAGACTCCAGCTGTATAGTCCCTGGAGCACAGCATATTGGAGTTGCACTGCCAAGAAGCTGCGGGTGAGGGAACATAGAGAATTCTAGAACTTGTTGGATGAACATTGCCTCTGCACAGATCAAACAACGAGGAGTCCTTGTGGAACCTTAGAGACTAACAAATGTATTTGGGCATAAGCTTTTGTGGGCTAAAACCCACTTCATCAGATGAATGGAACGGAAAATACAGTAGGCAGGTATAAATACACAGCCCATGAAAAAATGGGAGTTGCCTTACCGAGTAGGGGGTGGGCAGTGCTAACAAGACCAATTCAGTTAGGGTGGATGTGGCCCATTTCCAACAGTTGACAAGAAATGGGCCACATCCACCCTAATTGAATCTAGTTGGTTTTGCTGATACAGACTAACACAGCTACCCCTCTGAAATCTGCACAGATTGCCATTTGCCTACAGAAGATCCCTTGAGATATTCAAATTCTCGGGACCAAATCCCTGCACATATAAGGGGAGGTGAATCTATCTTCTCCCAAGTTTTCCTCCTTTTACTTCATATCATTTGTTCAGATACATAGATATTCATGGGCTGTTTTCAGTGACTTTACTTTTAATGAGGTTGCAGGGTTTTTTGTATTTCAGAATGTAAGGAAATGGAGTAGGAGGTAATATAATGGACAATGTCACTTACTTTTCACACAACTACAATATACATGGTCAATCACAGCAGTCTATGTGCATTTCAGATTCAATATAGTGGAAAGCATTAAGTATATACCAATAAGCTACAATGGCCAAAAGTCATGCATTACAAGAATGTGCATGTTAAAGATCTACAGTATTATTAAATGGTAAGAGAGGAAAATATTGTTTTCGTTTAACAGACATGTGAAATGAGGCTTTCAATAGCTTGTAGATATTCGACACTAGAACACTTTTGTTTTTCATTATCTGTGATTTAAAATGTATCTGCCTGAAGTGTATTAAGAACATAAGAATGGCCATACTGGGTCAGACCAAAGGTCCATCCAGCCAAGTATCCTGTCTACCGACAGTGGCCAATGCCAGGTGCCCCAGAGGGAGTGAACCTAACAGGTAATGATCTAGTGATCTCTCTCCTGCCATCCATCTCCACCCTCTAACAAACAGAGGCTAGGGACACCATTCCTTACCCATCCTGGCTAATAACCATTAATGGACTTAACCTCCATGAATGTATCCAGTTCTCTTTTAAACCCTTTTATGTTATAGTCCTAGCCTTCACAACCTCCTCAGGCAGGGAGTTCCACAGGTTGACTGTTGAGGTGTTCTTCCCACCACAGGAATGTTAAATGTTATTATATTATGGTCACTATTTCCAAGCAGTCCTGTTATAGTTACTTCTTTGACCAGATCCTGGGCTTCTCTCAGGACTAGATCGAGAGTTGCCTCTCCCCTTGTGGGTTCTTGTACCTGCTGCTCCAAGCAGTCATTTAAAGTATGGCACCTAAATGGCCTGTGCCTTTGCTTTTTTTTTTTTTTTTAAGAACTTAAAATGTTTTTTTCCACTTAATGATGATTTATAACATGAAGCTGTAATAAATTAGTTGTACTGAAATTATATTATATAAAAATCATACCGAAGCTCATGATGCACTGTATGTAAAATGATAGGTTCCATTTTAAATTTTTCTCAGATGCTCAAAATTATTCCATCACACATTTGAAGAATACATGAATGTGCTAGCTGACACATGGACTTTACACAGAAAGAGCTTCAGTGGACAGTATTTATTCATTTTTGAAAGTTTCAGACATTTCTTAAAATGTGTGCTTCTAAACAGAGATGGGTGAATGCAGCAGAACAGCACTCACAAGTGGTGAAATTCACTACTGTGCGGAAGACTTGCACCATAACCTGTTTTGGTGCATACAGCTTTTCTGTCTCCTCTACTCTGGGGTGAATTTGATATAAGCAATCTTCTAAATAACACCCACGTTCACTTTACTGGCATTTGCAACCTCTTTCCTATCAATTTATCATAGATATATAAATTATTGAATACATTGTTTGCAAATAGTTTGCCTAGTTCTACTTCTAAACATGATGTTACTACCTCTCTAATTGTTTGCACTGGATGCTGAGTATGGTATGTTTTGGGGGTTCTGAGACAGCACGTGAATCACACTTTCCTGACTGCAGAATTTCCGCCCACCTAGTATGTGAAGACTGCAAACTTCAAGGAATGATAATAACAATTTAGTTTGCATCAAGGGCGAAATAACTAAAAGTTATGGGATGGAATGTTGCTAAATATGAGATTGTAGAATACTGCCCCCTTGAAAATAGTGGAAGCTCCATTTGTGGGTCTTTTAAAACCAGATAGGACAAAATACCCAAAAATATACTTTAGGAATCAATACTGCCTTTAGACAGTGTAATGATATTTAAAGTGACTGAGTAGGTCTTTTCCGTCTCTAAGTTCTGTTGTTCCATATTCTTGGTATATCTAATTTGGATCATATAAACTGATCATATAAAAGGTATATAAATATACCTTTGCCTTGGAGGACTCCTGAAAAGGCAGGTGTTAGTAATGGGAGATTTTATCATTAGAAACATAGATAGCTGGGTTTGTGATGACCAGGAGAACCATATGGTGACTTGCCTGCCTGGTGAAAAGATTGTGGATCTCTCTAGGCCTCTAGATAGACTTATGTGTAGTGCTGGGGAGGAGCCAGTGGTTGTGGTACATGTAGGTACCAATGACATAGGGAACGGTAGGAGAGACGTCCTGGAGGCCAAATTTAGGCTGCTAGGAAAGAGACTGAAATCCAGGACCTCTATGGTGGCATTCTCAGAAATGCTTCCAGTTCTACACGCAGGGCCAGGTAGGCAAGCAGAGCTTCAGAGTCTTAATGCGTGGATAAGACGATGGTATAGAGAGGAGGGGATTAGATTTATTAGCAACTGGGGGAACTTTTGGGGTAGGGGGAGCGTATACAGGAAGGATGGGCTCCACCTAAACCAAACTGGATCCAGTCTGCTGGCACTTAACATTAAAAAGGTTGCAGAGCAGTTTTTAAACTAGGAGATGGGGGAAAGCCGATTGCTGCAGAGGAGCTCGTGGATTGGACAGAGACGTCTCTTAGAGGAGAGTCTATTGATAGAGATTCTCTAGGTTTTAGTCAGGAGGAGAGGATGGAAGAGGACAAAGTATGGGCCAGATCAGACAAGAAACATTCACATAAAAAAGAATCTGACACATCAGAATAAGTTTGACAAATAAACAAATTTTTAAAGTGCTTGTATACAAATGCTAGAAGTCTAAATAATAAGATGGGTGAACTAGAGTGCCTCGTGCTAAAAGAGGATATTGATATAACAGGTATCACAGAAACCTGGTGGAGTGAGGACAATCAATGGGACACAATCATTCCGGGGTACCACATATATCGGAAGGACAGAATAGGTTATGCGGGAGACGGGGGAGTGGCACTATATGTGAAAGAAAATGTAGAATCAAATGAAATAAAAATCTTAAATGAATCCACATGTTCCATAGAATCTCTATGGATAGTAATTCCATGCTCAAATACAATTGAACAGTAGGGATCTATTATCAACCACCCGACCAGGACAGTGATAGTAACGATGAAATGCTAAGGGAGATTAGAGAGGCAATCAAAATAAAGAACTCAGTAATAGTGTGGGATTTCAATTATCCCCATATTGACTGTGTACGTAACCTCAGGATAAAATGCAGAGACAAAATTTCTCGATACTTTAAACGACTGCTTCTTGGAGCAGCTGGTTCAGGAACCCACAAAGGGAGAGGCAACTCTCGATTTAGTCCAGAGTAGAGCGCAGGATCTGGTCCAAGAAGTTACTATAACAGGACCGTTTGGAAATAGTGACCGTAATATAATAACATTTAACATTCCTGTGGTGGGAAGAACACCTCAACAGCCCAACACTGTGGCATTTAATTTCAGAAAGGAGAACTATGCAAAAATGAGGAGGTTAGTTTAACAGAAATTAAAAGGTACAGTGACTAGAGTGAAATCCCTGCAAGCTGCATGGGCACTTTTCAAAGACACCATAATAGAGGCTCAACTTCAATGTATACCCCAAATTAAAAAACACAATAAAAGAACTAAAAAAGAGCCATCATGGTTTAACAACCATGTAAAAGAAGCAGTGAGAAATAAAAAGGCATCTTTTAAAAAGTGGAAGTCAAATCCCAGTGAGATAAATAGAAAGGAGCATAAACACTGCCAAATTAAGTGTAAAAATGTAATAAGAAAAGCCAAAAAGGAGTTTGAAGAACAACTAGCCAAAAACCCAAAAGGTAATAACAGTTTTTTTTTTTAAGTACATCAAAAGCAGGAAGCCTGCTAAACAACCAGTGGGGCCCCTGGACTATCGAGATACAAAAGGAGCACTTGAAGACGATAAAATCATTGCAGAGAAACTAAATGAATTCTTTGCTTCAGTCTTCATGGCTAAGGATGTTAGGGAGATTCCCAAACCTTAGCCGTCTTTTGTAGGTGACAAATCTGAGGAATTGTCACAGATTGAAGTGTCACTAGAGGAGGTTTTGGAATTAATTGAGAAACTTAACAGTAGCAAGTTGGCATTCACCCTAGAGTTCTGAAGGAACTCAAATGTGAAATTGTAGAAATATTAACTATGGTTTGTAACCTGTCCTTTAAAAAAGCTTCTGTACCTGAAGACTGGGAGATAGCTAATGTAATGCCAATATTTAAAAAGGGCTCTAGAGGTGATCCTGGCAATTACAGACCAGTAATTCTAATGTCAGTACTGGGCAAATTAGTTGAAACAATAGTAAAGAATAAAATTGTCAGACACATAGAAGAACATAAATTGTTGGGCAAAAGTCAACATGGTTTCTGTAAAGGGAAATCATGTCTTATTACTCTAATAGAGTTCTTTGAATGGGTCAACAAACATGTGTACAAGGGGGATCCAGTGGACATAGTGTACTTAGATTTCCAGAAAGCCTTTGACAAGGTCCCTTACCAAAAGTTCTTATGTAAATTAAGTTGTCATGGGATAAGAGGGAAGATCCTTTCATGGATCTGGTTAAAACTGAATTAACTGGTTAAAAGACAGAGAACAAAGGGTAGGAATAAATGGTAAATTTACAGAATGGAGAGCAGTAACTAGTGGTGTTCCCCAAGGGTCAGTCCGAGGACCAGTCCTATTCAATTTATTCATAAATGATCTGGAGAAAGGGGTAAACAGTGAGGTGGCAAAGTTTGCAGATGATATTAAATGGCTCAAGATAGTCAAGACCAAAGCAGACTGTGAAGAACTTCAAAAAGATCTCACAAAACTAAGTGATTGTGCAACAAAATGGCACATGACATTTAATGTGGATAAATGTAAAGTAATGCACATTGGAAAAAATAACCCCAACTATACATACAATATGATGGGGGCTAATTTAGCTACAACTAATCAGGAGAAAGATCTTGGAGTCATTGTGGATAGTTCCCTAAAAAGGTCCATGCAGTGTGCAGCAGCAGTCAAAAAAGCAAATGTGATGTTAGGAATCATTAAAAAAGGGATGGAGAATAAGACAGAGAATATCTTATTGCCCTTATATAAATCCATGGTACGCCCACATCTTGAATACTGCGTACAGAAGTGGTCCCCTCATCTCAAAAAATATATACTGACATTAGAAAAGGTTCAGAAAAGGGTGACTAAAATGATTAGGGGTTTGGAATGGGTCCCATATAAGGAGAGATTAAAGAGGCTAGGACTTTTCCGCATGGAAAAGAGGAGACTAAGGGGGGATATGATAGAGGTATGTAAAATCATGAGTGGTGTGGAGAAAGTGAATAAGGAAAAGTTATTTACTTGTTCCCATAATATAAGAACAAGGGGCCACCAAATGAAATTAATGGGCAGCAGGTTTAAAACAAATAAAAGGAAGTTCTTCACACAGCATGCAGTCAACCTGTGGAACTCCTTGCCTGAGGAGGTTGTGAAGGCTAGGACTATAACAAACAGGGTTTCAAAGAGAACTGGATATATTCATGGGGGCTAAGTCCATTAATAGCTATTAGCCAGGATGGGTAAGGAATGGTGTCCCTAGCCTCTGTTTGTTAGAGGGTGGAGATGGATGGCAGGAGAGAGATCACTTGATCATTACCTGTTAGTTTCACTCCCTCTGGGGCACCTGGCATTGGCCACTGTTGGTAGACAGGTTACTTGGCTGGAGGGACCTTTGGTCTAACCCAGTATGGCCATTCTTATGTTCTCATATCATAGAAAATTAGACTGATATTAAAATGTCTATCTTCAGTTAAAAAAATGTTTTAGGATTTTACATTTTTGAATTTAAGATTTGGAAAATGAACAAATGTTGATAAGTAAAGTGTGATGTCTGTAATTATATGGATTTTTTATACTTGTTCTGTGTGAAGGATTAATGTAACTTTTAGACAAGGATTGTTTTTCTTGAGACCTTAATTAGCTGCCATTTTATTCTCTAAATTAGTTCTCAAAGGTCAAAATGCAATCAATTATCCAGTAATTTAGATACCTTAATTGGCATGGTTGTGCTTGAAAAGCAATGTGAGTTACTGTTTCATTCTATTACACAAATCTGAAAGAAGGCTAGAAAACTAGGATGATCTTTAGAAGGACATCATGAATTGATCTTCAAAATTAGAATACTTATAGATAATTGTTCTGGTGGCTGTTTTTCATACCATTTGATGAACTTTTCAGAGTTCTCATTTTCTTTCCAAAAGACATCAAAAAGTCTCTAATATTAAAAGTCATATGTTTCAAACAATCTTTTGAAATACCTTCAGAGCAAGTGCTAGGAATTGTGCAGCAGAGTAGCAATGTGGCGATTAGAAGAGGAAGTAGGAAAGGATCAGAGATCCGATTGGACACCCCCTTGCTCACTCCCCACCAGACTGCTGTAAGCGGAACCCAAGCCTCTGAGTCCCTGGATCTCTGGGTGTTTTAAGCCACCAGAGTCTGAACGGAATTCATCCACTGCCCAGACTTTGCGTCCCTAGGCACATGCTCGGGGCACAGACATTCTGTCTTGCCCTCCCTTTTGAGAAGTGTTACCCATTGTCCAGCTGCCTCACCCCTCTGGACACATTGCTGACCTTTCAGGCTTCACTGTATTTAAAAACACCCTCTCCCAAAGGTGTGAACTGTTTCCATAGGCAGAAGCATTTAACACATGGACACTCTTTACCCATGGTCCAACACAGTTGTTCTTTTACTTAATTATATAAATCACAAGAGAATACAGATCATATAGAACATAAAACACAATCTAAACCCAATGCCTCTCCTTAGGTCATCCTTGGGCAAGATCCCCTGCCTCATGCAGCTGCTACATACTAGGATGTTTGGCCTTCATGGACTTCTCTTCCTCAGTTTCTGTGACCTTGTTTTCTCCTGCCCAGTGCTTCCTTTTCCTATCTGGCTTTCTTAGGTTTATAGGCCTTCCTTTCCAACACCTGGCTACCTTTGTGCTGTCTGTCCGGATCAAGCCCTTCCAACAGGGCTGATCGACAGTGAAATAGTTAACCCCTTTGGAAATGAAAACTAAAGTTATTTTATTTAAAATATACATGATGATTTATAAAACGTGATGGATGATTTATTGCTAACATTTTCATTGCTGTTAAAGTACAATAAAACAGGGCTTTCTTGAGAACCCTGGTCTTTAAATCTGTCAAGTAAATCAGAAAAAGGAAAAAAAAAACCCTATATTTTATCCATCCTCTTCTTACGCACTTGAAAAGAGAGATCTGTTTCTATTGTATTCAATACAACCACATTCACTTTGTGACACAAACTAACTTAAAAAAACAACCCTTTCCAACCCTCTCTTCAGAGGGGTAAAATAAAACTGATTTCCAAGCATGCAGCTACTCTTTAGCATGAGCTTTCATGAGCTACAGCTCACTTCATCGGATGAAGTGAGCTGTAGCTCACGAAAGCTTATGCTCAAATAAATTTGTTAGTCTCTAAGGTGCCACAAGTCCTCCTTTTCTTTTTGTGGATACAGACTAACTCGGCTGCTACTCTGAATCCTGTCTTTAGCATGCTATTTCGACCAAGTACCATCATTAAAAGTTAAGTACCTTCCTGTTGTCCCCAGTCTGAGACATGGGGGAGATACATACAAAGAGGCTTTCATGATGAAGTAGTTTAGATAGGTTTCAGAGTAGCAGCCGTATTAGTCTGTATCCTCAAAAAGAAAAGGAGTACTTGTGGCACCTTAGAGACTAACAAACTTATTAGAGTATAAGCTTTCGTGAGCTACAGCTCATTTCTCATGAAAGCTTATGCGCTAATAAATTTGTTAGTCTCTAAGGTGCCACAAGTACTCCTTTTCTTTTTGTAGTTTAGATAGTAACACTTCATGATACCTTCATAATATCAACTAGAATACATAAGTCATAAGGACAGATTCCCAAATTGTCATACCCTTCCTTCATCAGAAAGCACCAATGCAATTCTTTTCAATAAGTGGTCACAACAAGAGAATGAGGTTCAGGATTCTGAGTTCCATTTCCTGTTCTGTCACATATTTATGTGTCAAATCTGTATTATGCAGCATTGTTGTAGCCACGTTGGTCCCAGGATGGAGACAAGGTGGATAATATCTTTAGTTGGACCAACTTTTTTCGGTGAGACAAGCTTTCAAGCTTACACAGAGCTCTTCTTCAGCTCAGAGATATTACCTCACCCATCTTGTCTCTTTAATTTTTTTTATTTTTATGACATTTTATCTGAATGGGACTAAAGTGAGTTGTCACTGTGTCCATATTTTCCAAAGAACATAGAACAATATGAAAAATGGCAAAGCAAATTATTACATTCCATGTCATAAAGTCAGCCTACTCTCTAGACTTGATTTTGAAAAAGTCTATTGTCTTGCTTTTATTATGAAAGACAGAATTTGCCAACAGTTGCAAGAGGATGATTTGCATAGGTATCTATAACAATAGTAAATACTATTGTGTAGCAGCTATTGGCAGATATTCTCCTTTTTATAATCACCATGTATTTTATGTTTCCTAATAGTCTTCTGTATTCAAATCTTTTTTTTTACATTATGTGTAATGAAAACAGTATCTTATACAAGAGATTTGGAGAAATTGGAGCATGCCCCTTGTTTAGGAACCTTGTCTGTCTTCATTTTAAATCCATTACAAAATTCCCACTGACTTCAACAGGAGGAGGTCCTAGATGTGTATCTTAATAGCACACACCAGGATACTACTTGTGACATGGTTCCAATAGAGTTAAATTCTTCCCATTCTAGCTGCAATTACTGAGCTACGCTTTTGGAGCTTGTGTCTTTTATGACTCATTCTCCCCACCACTCACCCCGTTATTTTTGTTTCTTGTCCTAGTCCCAGACAAGCTGCAAATATTGCATGGTTGTCCCCTCTAGTTGACAGTTCTCCTTATTATCTGCAAAGTGTTTCATTTTAAGGTAGGAGCAGAAAAAAAAATCTTGTTTCTTTCATTAATGCTCAGAAGGCATCCGTTCATTTAACATCTGTGATGGTCCAGATGTTTAGGAGAGAGGCATGTTTCTGAAATTCTGAGGCATCTGGAAAAAATGGTTTGCTCACTGCTGACTTATTCCATTTCTTTAATGTGTCCTTTCTCATATTAGAAATATAAGCAGATAAAAGCAGCTGATCAAGTTAGCAGGGCCAATACTTCCATTAATCTCCTCATAGCACAAGATGAGTAGAGAGCTTTTATTCTGTAGTTCACAAACATAATAGACTGTGTTGATTCAGTATTATCATGGTAAAGGCTAATCACAACAAGTCTTTTCTCTAAGCATTATATGAATGTTTATCTGTGCATCCCAGTGGATGAGTTCCAAAGCACACTCAGTAGAATATTTCTGCCATAGAATAAATGAAATTCTTATGACATCACAAGGGATTTTCTGTTTATGAATCTCATGCCTTTTCTTTTATAAAACTGTTAGTGATGCAGGGAATGATAATAGGGTATCTTGGAGATCTATGCAAATTGATGCTTGAACTTTATTCTAGTTGATAGCTAATGGCAAAGGCATCTTCCCAAAGGAATGATCTACAGCAAAATATTTGACTTTTTGAAATAAAACCTAGTGTCTGTCTGTCTGTCTAGATTTCTAAAAAGTGATTTATTGCTAACATTTTCATTGTTAAAATGCAATAAAACAGCTGAGAACCCTTGTTTCTAAACCTGTCAAATAAAACAGAAAAAAATACTATATTCTTCCATCCTCTCCTTATGTGCTTGAAAAAGGGATCTATTTCTAAGGTATTCAGTATAATGAAATTCATGTTGAGTGATAAACTGCTAAAATGCTAAAAAAGAAGAGAAATTCAAAATTACGGGATAAGGTATAGATTTAGCTTGCTTCTGATTTTGCCCATTATGTTTGGTCCAGTGAGTAAATTACTATGTCATGTGAAATGTAGTTTCTTAGAGTCTCATATGTTTTTTTCCCTGAGTCGGATTCAATGAGAGTCTTTTTATTGACTCAAATGGACTTTAGATCAGGGCTGTTTTTTCATTTGTTGACACAAGGAGACACCAAATCATGTTGAATATAAGGAGAAAGCATCCCTTTAAATATTATTTGCCTTAATTTTTTCATTGAGTTTTGGAAGAGATTTTATTTTTAAGAGAGAGAACCTGTTCAAGAAAATCAGTTGACGTGATGGAATGTTCATTAAATACCTGTGAAAAATAGATCAGCACATTCATATTTCAAAGTTCCAGAAAGAGAATCCAGGGGCCAATTGAATCTGCAAAACAAAGCAAGATGCATTTTGAATACAAAAGGCTTTAATACAGGGGGCTTGTGTTTATTTTTCTTCTGGGAATTCACTGTTTAGTTTTAGAAAAAAAATGTGTTTGGATTATGAATTAAATCCAGGAATTTAAAACTGAGCATTTGAAGACTAACATTCTATTTTCTGCAAATCTTAAATTTTATTCTTAGGAAAGCTGAATGGGGGTTTGACCATTAAATTAAAAATTTAATATCCTTAATATTTTGCCTCCAACAAGGAGTTCAGCTGCTTGGAGAGGTGTAAACTGAGTACTCATGTATACATGAAAAGATGGGTATGGGATTATAAATACAATCCATATGTACAGATACCACATTATCTCATTTGTAGTTTAATATCTTACCCTTTCCATTTTGGTTTGATTTCAGAATTTCACAAGTGATTACAATTTGGGCTAAATTTGTAGCATAGATCTAGGTTGTCTTTTTAAAACAGAGCCCTGTAGTGTGGGGTTGTGGAAGCAGACTGACCCTGTACAATCTCCTGGAGACATCATACCTGAGACGCAATGCCCCCACGAGTTCTGGGGGATTGCAGTGCCTCAGAGGACCTAGCTACATCTTTAATAGGGTGCGGCAATAGCTCCTCTGTGCATGGGCCAAGCTCTGCTAACTGGTACAGAGAAGGAACAGGGCTATGGACTTGCCTCAATTTCTTCTGAGATTCTGTAGCCATTAAAGAAGGTAGCCTGGACCTGCCATTGACTCCATAAAAACAAAAGGACTGGGGTTATCTTTGGTCACTATTAGAGGAGCAAGGGGGGGAGGGGAGGAAGGGAAAGCTCCCTGGGCCCCACCTCTTGGAGACCTCTGCACTCTATAAAAGCAAACAGAGCTGCAAAGCAGACCATGTTGAGTAATATGACTGGGTTCCCACTTCAGATACCTACACAGTATAGCTAATATTTCTGTGTGCTGCACCAGAGTTTTATATCTGTGTGTAACACCTACTTTGCCACTATAGTTGTTTTTCTCTGTATGAATGTATTGCTGGTGAAGGGTATAGTAATGGGCTACCAGCCACAGGAACTTAAAGCTTTTCACACAACAGGCACAAAGTAGGTAAATTTAGTTGAGGAATAATGACTTTTGGATGGGCCCCAAAGCACTACATAAAAGTGGGATCCCCATCCTCCACACACACATCCTGCCATGTACAGTGATTCACATACACACACATTGAACCACGAAGGGATTGAACATAAGTAGTATGAATCTATTGTCCTAATCAATGGCCTCTCTTCCCACTGTCAGCTCCAGATTTCATTCAGAGCTGGGGGAAGGATCTGACAGTTGAGAGTAGAAATATAGGAGGCACTGACCCTGCACTAGGCACTCAGTGGTAGGCCTTAGCAGAGGGAGGCAAACATGACTAAGAGGCTTCCATCTCTGAGAGTATTTATGGTGCTGCAAATGATGATGAGCATGCAGGGTTAGAGACCATAAGGTGGAGTACCCTAGCAAGCAGCAAAATAACTTTCCTCACATACCCTTCCAACAACCTTGACCTGACCTGACCTCTGAAGAAAGAAGAACTCTGCCCCCATACCCTTCAATCCTTGGTTTCCGTGCTGAGATTACCCTCTAAGGCCCCAATTCAGCAATGCTCGGCATGACATTCTGTATGGGCCAGCATGCAGCATCAGGGTCAATTGTGGAAGAGGTTTCTGTTATGCGGACCTTTGTCCCCAGGGGACTGAATCGAGTTTCCAAATTTGGAGCCCAGACTTGCAGTCCTTATTCAGACAAAACTCCCACTGAAGACAAAAGGCTATGGGTGCTTTGCCTGACTAAGGATGAGACAAATATGACATTCATTTTAACATTAGTATATATTTTTAAAAAATCAGAACACTGAAGAAAAGTTGTCAATTAACTTTGATATTATTTTTTGAATATTTGGTTTATAACACTTGCCTTCTAAGTCTTAGGGATATATTCTCCTCTAGATGCATGTGCATAGCTCACCTAAGCATTAATGTGAGTTACCCATGTGCATCAAGAGGAGAATAAACCTTTTTGAAGGCTAAGTGACAGCTGGTGTGGAATTTTTGAAGCTGTTGTAAGTTCTAACCCCCTGAAAACATGCGTGTATAATTAAATTCCTAACATAAACTTAACTGCATTGTGGTAAAATACAAAAATGTACCATTAAATAGACATAATATTTAAGATATGAAGCTCCAGAAATATATAAATAACAGAAGACTGCATCTAATGCAATCACTTAAGTGTCTGAATGGAACAAATGTATACAATCAATTCTCTAGCTTTTTTTCCCTTCCAAATGCCAGATAAATTCTTTACTTTCCTAGTCTAAACGAAGACAAACAAAACCTCTTTCACATCTAGAATAACTGCTACTTTCAATCTTTTGTATGTGTTGTAGCATAACTGTTCAATATTAAGGCAGGCACTTAAAGCATTTAGGATTGACTGAAAATGTTCAGGAGGATAAAAGCTTAGTGAACTAATTCAGGAAAAATCATATTTATCTGAGCCAATTTCTGTAGCTTGACATTTTATGATTTACTTCTAAGCTGTTAAAAGAGCTTAAAAAACCTTTTCCCCTTGGTTTGTCTGATTTTTTTTCTTATGCTGCCTAATCCTGCCTGAAATTTGTGCAATTAATATTGAAGCAAACATCACATATATTGACTATGACAAACCTACAGATGTGCGAGATTAGAAATGGTTATGTACTCCACGGTAGCTGGGTGATGCATGATAACATTAGCACACTATCCCAGAGAATTGAAAGCCTCTGTATGATGTTCTGAAAAATAGAGCTGATAATGTACGGTGGTGTTGAAGGGAGGGATTTGAGGGCTTCTAATATTTCTGGCTTTAAAAATGTTCCAAACCAACTATCCACAAAAAATAAAATTCTCGGACTCTGTTTATCATTCAAAGTTCAGGGAAAAAAGAAAATGAAAATTATACATATTGTAGGTACTTGGATGTGATGGTACTTGAATTGTGACTAAATCCTTTAGGAAATCTCTTCGGAGTCTGTGTGTGGGGGGGAGAGTTGGATTTAAGGGAGAAAATGTTCTTAAGTAATATATATATACATAACCAAAATTGTCAGTGCACTGTGTATGTAGGCTTCTGCCTGGAAACCTAAACCAAGGTCAAAGGGCATAAGTTCTAGGTTTTTGAATAGTCACACAATGATCTGGCAATGGGTCCAAAACACACATGTGCGCACACCCCAGTGTGGATTAATCCAGTTTTTAGCATAATTGATTGTACAGGGGAAGGTAAAGTTAGGAGGTGGGGAAATATGTAATTACCAGCAAAATATGCACACTTTAGCAGAGTTTTGATATGACCTTCTGTTTTGGAGGCATCTCTCCATGGAGAGGAATTTGATCCATAAGCATATCTTAATAACTTAAGTGAAACTGAATATCCTTTTTCTGTTTTAGGGTTTTCATTATATAAATTGAAGATGCAAAAGACATAATACATCATTTAAGAGAGAGAGAGAGAGGATAGTGTCATGGGAAAGGTACAGAACTGCTGAGAGTCATGGAATTTGCATCCTCTGTGGTTCTGCTGTAGTCCAGTTGAGTGACTTTGCAAGTGCTGAGTTTGGTGCGTCATGTTTGTTTGTTTCTTTCACAACTTGAGACACCTTTGGGGGCATCCAGAAACATAAGAAACCAAATTCAGAGACAACTTTTGAAAATATTGGTTGTAACACCCCTGTTCTTCACTTGGTCTTTCTGTAAATGGAGATAAGACTCAACTAACTCACAAAGGGTATTGAGAGTCCAAGTTCATTTCTACCTGAGAGTGGAGCTGGTCAGGAAATGGTTTCCCCATCTCCCCCAAGGAAAATGTTCTACTACATATGAAATTGATTTTTTTTTCTTTTGAATGTGTAACATCCATAAGTGTTGTATCAATCACCTTTTCCAAGTGATTTTTCAGTCCTAATAGGAAGGAAGATGATAATCAGCCACTGCTGACTGGTGTTCAGTTATCTTTTTTCCAATTAAAACTGTGACAACAATTTGAAAAAAGTGCAAAATATGTTTGTGTGTTAATTATGTTTTTATGAGCTAATCTTTGAGTGTTTCCTTGAAGGTGCTGTGTATATGTGTCATAGTACTGACATGCATTTAAAAAAAATAACCAAAGTGCCGATTTTTAGTGTGTTAGACCAACATCTGTAACACATACAAAGAAGGAAGGACATCTAAAAGTAAGATCAGGGTCCAGATTCTCAGTTTTGATCACTATGTGTTCAGCACCGGCCACTTGTGATAACTTGATCCAGTTCTATATCATCTCGGTCCCCAATATAGTTTAGATCCACAGGATGCTACAAATTATGCAAGGTGGTTGTGCCTCTTAGGGTTGATACTACTATGTCATGATTTTTCACAAACTCAAAACTGAACAAATTTCATTGGAAAAATCCAAAACCATGAACTTCTAACAGTGAGTTTTCAGATATAATTCTGACTATTTAAGTGTTCATTGTATTCAATGTATGCACTTGTCCTAGCGGCAAATGAAAGCCATAGAACATCCATATTTTAAATAACAGATATTAATGATAGAGAGTTTTGGTAAGTTTGGAAAAGACACAAAAATTTTGTTTGTAACAAATCCAGTTTGCACTGTGTATAATAATCACTCCGTTTTCTGAAGGACTGCCAAGACAAAAGCATACATTTCCTATTTCTCCTGAGCATGTGTTCTCCTCTTAGATAACAAAAAATAGAGAAATATGATTCTTCAATGGTTTCCATTTCCAGAGGTATCAGAATGAGAAAGATGAGTACTGGCATCTTTTGTTTTGTTTTGTTATTTACACAAATATGTCCTCTATCCATTGTTAGCAATGTCATATGAACTTTGACATTAATATTCTGGGAGGAGTATGTATACAGGCACACATTGTTTGTATGTGGCTGTTGAGCACTTATGAGAGGTCGCTGGGCATCGCAGGACAAGATGGTAACTTAAAAATTCCAATTTTTAATGGCTCTGATGATAAAGTAATATATTTCATAAAGTCCTTTCTAAATTCATTGTTCCTCCCTGCCAGCCCAGGTCTGATATTATTTTCTTTTATCTCTGTGGTTTTGCAAATTCATATTGCTTCATATTCAGTTCCATTTGCACTTCCTATTCCACTTATTGTAGGCACATGCTACTGTTTCATCCAGACACTCTATTCATTCCCATTCCAAGAGCTCTTCCAGGGCTGACACAGAGAGAATGAGCTTATTAGCACCTTGCATTAACTTTCATGGAGCAATTTGTGTGACCCTATAAAACTTTTGCTTCTTCTCATTTTAAAATACTAATGTTTTATTAAAAAACTGCCTGATTGAAAAGTGACCACTTTAGTCTATAAACTAGAGAGCTTGGGAGTTAAAGTTACCTGCAAATGGAAACATTTTGTAAAATTTTTGCATTTGGTGCATATGCATATTGATCAGTTTTTTCCAGAGGTATTTTTAGGAGTCCAGGGTAGTGATTTAGCTCACATAGTCAAAATACCCCAAGAGTTACATGCCACTGAACATCCTTCTGTTCACTGGGACAAGTTCAGTCCCTGGGGGGGGAAATGTAGCTAAATAGATAAAATACAATTTTTCAGGAATCCTGTTGCAGGCGTTTTTTTGTAATTATCAGCACTTGAAATTTTAGCTAAAGCCTTACAAAGATTACATTAACATAAAATGTTGTGTTCTTTTGATTTAATATATTCTTTGGGATAAAATATTCAGCAATACTAAAGGTAGGGATAAGAAATTATTACCTGCCAGGTGATAAATAGTACTCTGTGTTGATGAGAAATATTTTTTAAAAATGCAAATGACTCATTTGAAGTTGACACTCAATCTGGTTAAAAAATATGCCTAAAATTCAGAGTTGAAAATCCACTATTAAAGTAATGGGGCTTTTTTGAATTGTAGCAATTACTGATTCCAAATTAGAAGGTTCTCCTTTAAAATTTTCCTGTCACATTGCATTTGTCACATAGTGTTGTTCTACTTCATTCCACATTGACATACAATCCTGATTGCTAAAACTAAGTGAGATGTTGAGACTCGTGCTTTTACTTTGGAGTTTCTGATTCAAAAGAAGCCCAAAGACTGTGTACAATGGATATAAAACATGTTTTACTGATTACACAGCTACTTTTTCTAAAACTGTAATCCAGTCCCTCTCTTCAGAGAGTTTTGCACCTTGCTTCTTCCCCCTACATTCCTTGTATATTATTCTAATTTGTTTTATAATTCTATTGTATTTACCGTGTATTTTAAATATAATGGTGCCTGCTTCTGATATGACTCCACCATTGCCATTAAAAATGCATATAGTTAGTTGAATATATATACACGCAGGATTACCAAGCTTCTCCAAGCATGAAAGTTAGCTATTGCAACTCAGCTGAACAGCAATCAGACTACCAATGTTGCAAGCTTATCCTGCTTCCCTTTTTAATGTTGAACTCACATGAAAATCAGGGGGAGCTTTAGAGATGGAATGGCTGCAGGGCTGGGCCATTGAAAGGGTTTTGATTATGGCAGATGTATTAACCCATAAAATATTTTCCGTGGGTGAAGGAGTAGAAACCTCATCTCTTGACATATTTCAAACTAGACTAGCCAAAACAATAGTAAATGCAGAATAGAGAACAATACTTCAGGATGTAGGACCAGATGAGCTAATAGGTCTTTCTGTTCTTACAAAAGAGCCCAGAAGGGAGCAAAATAATGGGATTTGTTCATTCTCCGCTTCCCACTCCCACGCAAGTGTGTTGCGTGTGGGGGGGTGTGATTGGATGGGAAGGGGAGTAGGGCCATAAAACTTCTGTGGGGTTCCTACTCCCAAATCCCATGAAGTGTGCCCAGCTGGGGAGAGATGCCTTCTTTCCACATTGCCCTGCAGATCCCACCCTGAGCCTGGTTGGATGTACTGACACTGGCTTGCTGAACCTGCTGCACTCAGACCCTGTGGAGAGGAGCAATTTAGAGGGGTTAATGTTGCCTC
Organism: Lepidochelys olivacea; assembly: GCF_965140295.1. Lineage (NCBI taxonomy): Eukaryota > Metazoa > Chordata > Testudines > Cheloniidae > Lepidochelys > Lepidochelys olivacea. The sequence continues at coordinate 28,740,842 of NC_140422.1, forward strand.
AGACAACACTAACACTCCACTGCAGTTTTGAAGGGGAGATACCATTTAACGTAGCTTCTCCTGCATAACATTACTCCTGCCTAACCCTGAGTTCCATGGGTATTCTGCAGAAGGGGGCAGGTGGCCTTGTGGATCATGTTAGAAAATATTTTGGTTAGCAAACTTTCCCTTCCTGAAGGATCTCCCCATGGTTTTCTCTACAGCTTTCCTTCTTCCCAGAGAAATAATAAAAACCTATGGGGTTTAAGATGGCAAGATCCACCACATTTCCGTATTAAAATGAGGAATTTGCATTTCATTTATTAATTTTCTGCACTGGAAGGAGATTTCTTATGCTCTGTATTTCAGGGGAAGTGTCGTTTGGACAAGGAAAGACATGTATAACAAAATGTACTCCAGGCAAAGTCTCATGACATAAGAACATGTATACCATGTGCAGCCCCTGGGAGAGACTGAGATGTGATGGTCTCTGATACATTCAGCATATGAAGGACATCCAGAACTATGCCACCTTCTAAATAATGTGCACAAAGGACATATCCCTGCTGAACACAATACTTGGGTAAATTCACATGAAAAGCAGTTGACTTAAGGTCAGCTCAGGTAAGAGCATGGTAGTAGAGGAAGAAGAAACAAATTCCCCCATTTAAAGTATCTCTCCTTTATTGGTCAAAGGGATGGGCAATCTCAAGGTCCTATTGAATTATTTGGTACTGCTATTATTAGATGCCTAAATTGCGACAGTGGCTAGAAAAAAAACCTTTATCTATGTCTGCCTAACTGCATAACTGTTCCCTTTCGCTACTGATGTCACCAATAGTCATGATGTTCCATGTGTTGGTCACCTTCTGGCTAGACTATCACAGTGATGCAGACTATGGTGATCATCTAAAAATTAAAGCTGGTACAGCTTACAGTAACCTGCTTCCTATATGTATAAGGTTGAGGAGAATGTATTACAGCAGTGCTCTCCACTACCAGTTCCAGTTCCAGGTCTGTTTCAAGATCCCAGTCCTTACATGTATTAGAGCCTAGTTATCTCAGAGGTTGCATCTTTCATAGCTGCTTCCGTGACCAAGAAGGGATCCATCGCTAATAAAACCGAGATTTGAATATATATGGTGCTAAGAACAGGGTGCCCTCTCCACAGAAGACCCATGACTATGGAATTCATTATTACACCAGTGTCTTCCGATTTTTAAAGTGCAATGAAAATTTTCACCTACGTACAGCCTGAGAATCTTAAAAATCCATCTGTTCTGCTGGGGAATTCTTACCCATACATGATTTCCTGAAAACCCTTTTTTTCCTGCCAGACAGCTGGAAATTTAAAGTGCCAAGACATACGCAGGAGTTTCCCAAATAACTGTAGTGAGTCTCCTGAGGACACACTGTTAGGCCATATTAAAAGTCTGTTGAAGCCAGTGAGTGTTTTTCTACTGAGTTGAATGGTACCCTCCTCAGTTATACGGTGGGATTTGTCAACTATAAAAATCAGACTTTAATTGAGGTTGGGAGTGGATGCAGGACAATTCTTCCTTTCAGAGGAATGATATATTTCTTAATTTGTAGGGTGCCCAGATACTACAACGAGGGACTTATTAGAAACCAATTTATAACTCTAATAATGAACTGAGGAAAAGCAGTAATAGGATTGTGAATCATGAGATCTGGATTCTGTTCCTGGCTCTGCTCCAGACTTCCTGTTTGCCCTTACACAGGGAACCTATATTTTTGGGTGCCCAACTTGAAACACCTTTTAAAGAGGCACTCAGAATTGCTGTCCTCTTTTTAAACTGGCATCTTTAATCTCCTTTAACTTTAATTTTCCCATCTGTAAAATAAGGACAATCACTCTTTGATACCTCACAGGGATATTTTGAGGCTTATTCATCAATGTTTGTGATACAATGGTGATAAATAAATAGAGAAGTATAACAAATTGTTTCCCAGTAAATGTGCCCCGTGATTTAGGCCATATACCATAGGACTAGTATTGAAGGTGCACTCTCCCAGATTTTTTTAAATGGTGCTTGTAAGCTATGCTTTCAATATATGAGCCTCCTCATATTATAATTAAGCTACAAATAGTGTGGGTGATAAAGTTTTAAATAAGAACATTAACCATGACAAAGAAAGAAATGAAAACGAAACAAAGACATTGCCCCATGTGTACTGTATAATGAGTTGCTGTCCTCATTTTTCACCTGAAACTAATAGATACGGTGCTGCAGTGAACAGTGCCTCATCTATACATATATATCATTTCTCCAAAGGATGCTCTAGAGAGGATGTAGATCAATATGAATTCATTTTTTCTGGTAATGGAAAATATTTGAACTGTTCAGTTATCAGATGCCAAAGAGGACTACAGGGGGTATCATGCTTGTGTTTCTCCCTATTGCCCTGACAATTTCAGGCGCATGTAAACCTCCAGCTTCACATACACTCTTGACAGGTGTGCTAAAGAGACCTGAATTATTTACACTGTTGAGAAGGTAAAATGATATGTGATTAGCAAGTGAGCAAAAATTCTCATTAAATACAACCCGCTCCCCCACTCCTGCCAAAAAGCCATTCTACTGAACATTGAGCATGTATCTGAAAATGCCCACAACTCTGAAACAAGGAAATAAAGCAAAAAAAAAAAAAAAGTTTAAAATGTTCTCTCTCCTTTATTTCACATTAAAACATATCAGAAATGTTCTCATGATTACATAGGACTCAATGGTAAAATAATCCATAATATTTTATTTTAAAAGTTATCAAGCACCCAAGGTAGATAACTTGCCAAGGGAATTATTAAAAATGTCTCATGACCAAACTATTGATCTCCTGTGGAAAATTAGCAGTGATGTACGAATGAGTAGAAATTGGCTAAACAACTAGATGAAAGGAATCTTTCTACCCTTACCAAAGGAAGGAGACATAACAGAGTGTAATAATAGTCAGATAATCTCCCTGATATCACATGTGGGTAAAATTGCCGTACATAATCCAGGATTGCATGACATGAATGATAGAACCAGAACCACCAACACAACAAGTAGGTTTCAGAGCAGGATGAGGTCCTTGTGATCTATTCAGTAATGACCATCCATCACATCATTCAAAAATGCAGAGTATAATCACCCGTTTCACTGACCACTCAAAAACTCCAAAAAGACCATCCAACATGACTATTTTTGGAGAATGCTGTCAGACATAAGGATTCCAAAGTACCTCATTTAATTCATTGCAAATCTCTACTATCACTAGCGGACCCAGGTGCAAGCAGCAGCAGGTGATAGTGAGTGGTTTGCCACTGTGCAGGGTATGAGACAACTGTATTCTCTCCCCTAAACCTTTTCAGTATTCACACAGAATTTAGTATGAGACAGTCTCTGGAAGGTTTTGACAAAGTGGAAGGAGTTGAGATTTCCATAGATTGATGCCTCTTAACTGACCTCACATACATTGATGACACAATACTTTTTGTTACAAACACTGATGCAATGCAACAACTATTGGAGTCTGTAAAAAACGTTAGTAAGGAATATGGCCTATCCCTGACTGTGCCTAAAACTAAATGCATGCTTGTTGACACAATTAACAAAAATATGATGCAAGTAGTCATCATGATTCATGGTCAAGCTGTAGAGGCAGTAGATCAGTTCAATTATCGAGGTTTATACCTAGCCTAGCTGTTCCAAAGAAATCTGGAGAACACAAGGAATGGCTCACTCACCCATGGCCTGCCTTTCAAAAGTTTGGAAAAAAAACATGGAATCTCATAATGTATGAAGGTTTAACAGGCAAAAAGCTTAATTTTTTTTCTACAGTGATTTATGGATGTGTATCGTAGGAAATTAATGTTGCTGATAAGAAAATGGAAGTGTTTGAGATGTGGTGCTAGCAAAGAATCCTGCACATGCCCTGGATGGAAAAGAAGTTGAATGTTTATATTAGAAATATTCCAAGAACGAGGCAGACCGTGCTGGCAGAAAGCAACAGGCACAAACTTATGTACTTTGGTGATATCAGTTGCAGAGATGGACATAACCTCAAGAAAATTATCATGGAAGGCATGGTTGCAGGTCATCATAGCGGAGGATGACCAGTGAGGAGATGGACTGATGGTGTGTGGCAGATCACAGGACATCAGAAGCTGAGTGCTTCAACCTAGTGATGGGCCAAGAAGGTTTCCAAAAATTCTTCTTTGATATCACCAATATTCAATATATGTATTTGACTTACTTCTCAGGAATCAGATTGTTAATAAGAAATCATTATAATTGCCTTAATAGTTTGGAAAAAGTTGAGTTCTAATCATATCATATATTATTTGCTAGCTTACAGTATTATCTTATTAATTATAAATATCCAGAAATAGACACATTTACTGGAAGATATTTCTCTTTGTGAGACACTTTCAAGACATTTAAAACTATCAAAATAGGGAATGAAGCAATAATACAATATTTATACAAATGGAAACACCAAGAAAATCTGAAGCACATTAAAGTAGCACTAATATTTGCCACAACTATGAGCACAAATACCAGCTGTGTTGCCATTAGAAGGCTTAGACAATTAGAGAATACTGAATGAGAGACAAAAACAGGATAGAATAGAATTAAGTACCTTTCTGTTCCCAGTATCATGTACATGGTTTATGAAACAACCCAGTAGTGCAACTCCAGCATAGACATATGAAACAGTAGTCTACAGAGTTGCACACTCAAACCTCATTAGAAGTCAATGGAAATTAAGGTGGGGTGCCCAAGTCCCTTATGCCCCTTTGAGAATCCCAGAAAAGAATGACTCTTAGACATATGTCTATGCCATATACAAATGGCTGTTACATATGCTATTGACATTTGTTTACAATATTTTGAACACACAGTCCTGGATTCAGGAACGTTTTAAAGGGAGAGAGTTTTGGCCATAACGCTTTTTTTGGTCCAAACTTCTCATGGGACATGAACAGCAGGAGTAGACAAACTCCTCAAAAGATTTTCATGACAAACAGTCTGTAGTAAAGTATAGATACAGGTCTGAGCCAAAAAGGCTGTGTTCAAATACCCTCAGTTTTGAACCTGTTAATATCTAGACCCAAACTCTGATTTTAGTAATGAACTGGGGGGTAGAATAATTATATAGCACATATTTAATGGGAGCAGAATTGTCTGCACATAGGATTTTACGGGGCATATTTATGGTTTAAATTATAATCATTTTAATCTGTTCGTATACATTTTATTCCTGACTAAAACTCAGCATTCATGCACCTCCTTCAGCAAATCAGAAATCTGTGATTTCCAAAAGTCTATTTTGTACACCTGGATTCTTCACTATAGCAGAGCTTAATATATGAAGATATGTTTATGAAATGACAATTTATTGGATTTGAATCACTGAAGTTGAAAATTGGCTTGGACCTACCTCAATGGAATGTCATATGGTAGAGGGGGCTACTTATTAAATGTTAAAGTATTTCAGATTCAGTTTTAGCAACTTGAATATCAGTTTTAAATTATCTAAATGAAAGGAAAGGTTGGTAACTCAATTTGAATAGTAACATTTCACTTCCCTGGGGGGAAGGCCTATGGAAATGGAGAGGTGAAAACAAAAGGGTTCTCTAGAAATTATTCTGAAAGCTTGAGGAATGTTTTACTCATAGTTGTTGTTTTTTTGTTAATCATCCCAGAGAAATTCTGTAAAGGAATAATACTACTAGTTACATGCTATGTTTGGTTCAAAAATCCCAAAGTGGAGATATCAATATCATTCTATGTTAAATTCTACAGGATTTTTTTCCATACAGGGAGAAAACAAAAACAAATCTTGTTTTTGAACAATAGATGTTTTAATCAAAAAATGTTTAGTCTCAAAAATGGCTAAATTCTTGCTTCATTTACATGCATGCAACAAGCCAGAAAGGACACTGAGGCATTTAGAGCCTAATCCAAACCCCAATAGAAAGAATCCCTTATGGCCTAATTATCAGAAGTTCTGAGCACCCAGAATTCCCACTGAATTATATTTAGTTGGTGGGGAGGGAGGGGGAAGTGAGAGGCTGGTGGGACTCAGTAGGGTTGTTATAGAAATGACTCTAAAATCTTACACAATTTAATAGAGAGTGAGCACCTTTCTATATTTGTGTTCCATATTACTCTGTATCAGGAATATAATTTTCTATTTAATTTTATGTGATGTTGCTTTAGAAAATTTAACATTTTCTTTTAAAATTGATGAGGCTTTTTGGAAAAGGGTGAGCCCAAAATTTCCAAAACACCATCTGAGTAAACTATAAAAAGTTCAACAGTAGATTTTGGGTGGAGATGAGGAAGCAGAACCCCTAAATTATACATGACTTCAAAGGAGATACAATTCTTAATGTGTATTTATGTCTGTTGATTTGTCCAGTTGCCTAGTGATGTAAGATACACAGTTCCTCATTGATCTGAATGGGATAAATTACCTTTCTGGAGACATCCTATGTTATTTATTAGAAAATTACATACTTTGAAGAGTTTCAGATTTGTTATTTTTTTTCTCCCCTCCATTCAATAGAATTGAAATGAGCATCATAAACCTGTTGTTAGATCACTGCTCCCCATTGTAACTTGTGGGATAAGATTCAGGGAAATAGGGGTGACTATGGACTCCCTCCATAGTTCCAGAGTGGGAGGCCGAGCGGAAGAGTTGCTCTCAACATAGCTTCCAAGGCCCAGATGATCTGCCTAGATCCCAGGGATATAGAACCTAGCACAAAGGACTTTTGATCACTGCACCCTGGGAGTGTGCCTTTTCAGGGAATCTTATAGCTGCAATTGCCCTCAGGGGTGTGTGTGTGTGTATCTGTAAATCACCATGTATTATCTTTTCCTAATTACTACAGGGCCAGGGGTGTGAAGGGACAAATATATACCCCATCCAACACAGTGCCAGTTTGTCTATCCTTTTCTAGTCCCTGCTCTTTCCCCAGAACAGGTCCCTGGACACATGGGTGAGTCTTCATGTCATCTGGGTGTCACACAACAAGGCATAGGTGGTGCAACCTAGTGGTTGGAGCAGGAGTCTGGCCTAGCAGTAGGAGCAGAATCAGAGGCCAGAACTGGAGGCATGGTCAGGAGGCAAGCTAAAAGTCAGAGCCAGGAGTTAGGAATCAGGGGTTTAGAGGAGGCAGGGACTAGGGCTGGAGCAGAGCAGGCAACGAGTGGAACAAAGGCTGGAAGGGAAGCAAGTCTGGCACAGCTGCGGGCATGGACCATATTGAGCAGCCGCAGTGCTGCTGTTGCTGCTAGGCTTAAAAAGGGATCTGGTGGCCCTTTTGTCCAATCAGAGCACAGTCACTGAGTGAGGGTATTGGGCCCAGTCAAGCTCACTGGGTTGCTAGGAAACTGCAGCCAGCACCTGCTGAGTTCCTGACACTGAGGTTGGAAGATAGGACTGTGCTACTGAGACAACTGTTTGAATGAGATGGAGAAATCCACATGTAGATGGTACCCTTGATGTGTAAATCTGGAGGGGCATAACCTTCCCATCTAGAATTCTAACAGATATTTCAAAAAGAGATAACAAATATTTGTTATTACGTTCTACAGATGTTCTGAGTCATACTAGAGAACCCTGTTAAATTTCTATGGATCCATTAAATTCTATTCTATGCAACTTTTTCAGTAAGTTTAAATATCTACATAGTTAAGTGAAAAGAGTCTGTCTGACACCATATCTGTGACATTGGTTTTACGGCTATCAAATGAATTCAGAGAAAGCTGATTGAAATTTATGGAAATGAATTAGAGGTAAAAGGATTTAACTGAAGGTTTATTGAAAGTAATTGAAATTAACAAAGGCTATTGATAGAGATGCAAAGTAATTAAATTAATGGAAATAAATTGGATTTAATTGAGATTTAATTGGGAACTACTAAAATTGAATGCAATTCAATGGGGGAAAACTGATAAGCTCTCTGCTGATTTTGCAGAAGATTGATATTAATGATTTTCAATACTAAAAAGAAGCCATTATCTAGGAGAATACCAAATGATACAAACATATATTTTGTTGTCTACTTAGAGGAAATATCAGCTTTAAACTTCATATAATTTCTAAGAACAATATTAAGTATCATTTGAATTATCTGAATGAAGAATAATCCTGCTAAATATAGATTCAGAAGGCCAAGCAACGGGGGGAGAGGGAAAATGCTCCATACTCCTTAAATTTTTGTTATAATTGGGCACTGAAAGAAACAAGGTATAGACAGGCATTGGACTATAAGAGTGCTAATAATTCTCAGGATCATCTTTTGAACAAAATAATCTATCATGATTATGGTATGACATTTTCTGGTTGCATTACTTGCAAGGGCTATAAATTCTTATTTCAAAATGACTCTAGTTTTAGATGGCAAATCAGAACATAAAGCTCTAGTTGTCAGATTATAAATATATAACTCCTGACAAACACCGAGTCTTTTGTGTTTAAGTTTTGGCTGGTGTCTATCACTGAGGTTCTGGAAGTGCAGGGTGAGCTTCAAGCTGCTGCATGGGGATTGAACCTATGTCCTGATGATAGGCTTGTGAAGGCCAGGGGAGAGGCATCATGTACATTGCTAGCTGGGATTGTCAACATTTCCCTGTGCGGGGGAGAGCGCCACTAAATTCTTAAAGGGTTTGTGAGGTTTCTGCTCAAGAAGGTTCTCTTAATGTACATTATGTCACTAGTTACCATCGCATGTCTAAAATCTTCCCATTTTGTGGGGGCAAGCTGTTTCAAAAGGTTGTGACAGGTTAACTGCGGAAGCATTTGTGGAACCCTCCCTGAATTAAGAAGGGTACAGTGACAGAAATTACATTGGTTGATTAATGCCTCTTGCCAACAGAGGAGGATAAAAGCTCCATGAAAATTATTTTAGATCTCTGTGGTTTTGGTACCACAATCTGTTATGGAATCCTTTGGCAGTTACTAATGATGGGGAGTGGTTGGAGTTGCTTTTTGTGTGAGATATATGAGGTAGATTGTACAATTGCTCATCTCATCTATGAGCTCTGTCATGTGGGGTACTGCAGACTTCCATTTTGTTGCCCCTTCTGTTTATACGTGTGCGGCATATGAATTCAGTGGGAGAGTTGTCCTCAGGAGGTTGATGATACCCAATATTACATCCCCATTGTGGCTACCCATGCACACCTAACCAGGTAAATCTCACAATGTGCAGATTTTTCCCATGTGTTCATTTAATTCCTAAAATGCCTACTTCAAGGGGTGGTTGTCTTGGGAATGATGTATTACCAGCAACATATCAGTGATTCTGAAACTATAAAGTCATCCTCTGGCATAAGCAGTGCAAAGACATGAAGGTACACAATCTGCCTGTGGGTTAGTGGGTACCAACATGTTTAAGGCATTCACTTAAGAGTCTAAAACTGGACTCATTCAGGAAAAACTCTCTCTGTTCAAACTCTCTCTGTTCTTGGAAATGACTTCTGGAGCAGGTCTTCATTTCATGGTAAACAAATTTAGATTTATTTTAGTTATTATATTATTACTATATATATGTGTGTATATGTTTTGAACTTTCTACATATTTGATCCCTTAACAATAATTTCAGAAAACAGTACTTCCTAGTGCTTCTTACAAAACAAACACCTTCAATTTTAGAACAAATAAACTCCAGGGGTGGCAGTTTCATAATGCAATGTATGATAAATCTGTGTATCTAAAAAAATCACTTACTCTCTTTATTTTCTAAAATTAACCTTACATTGTTCAGATTGAAATTTAAAGTTATTCTTCAACCAAAGTTAAATAATTAGGATTTCCATTACAGTTCTCAAGGTGATCTGTATTAGCCTTGAGACTCCTGTGTGTGTGTGTGTAATACGCACACACGTTCTATAATATGAACACACAAACATCATTTTTTCCTCTAATGAATTAAGGTAATTGTGGTCTATCTTTGAGGTTAAATGTAGAAGATACATTTTGTGCTATTTATTAAGATAACAAGGGAAATAGATATCTTGGATTCTATTCTATAATTATATATATATCTTTAAAATTGAGAAATCTGTTCTGTAATCTAATGTACACAAAGCAATAATGTGTTCCTTTTTTAGACTAGCTTTTATGTAAGCAGGATTTGATTGTAGTGCAATGTGCTGCCACACTGTGGGACTTTTTTACCCCATGAGCTGGTGGAGTTTGTATCAATAAGGTGATATGGTCAGGTTCTGAAAGGAAAGGTAATACTAGTTGTGTCTAGAGATGCCACCTGCTGTCTAATCCATGAACCAGGAATGTCATTCTCCTAGAAAGCCATTTGGTTTACTTCCTGAATCAGAGAAAATGATGCTGTGTCAGTCCCTTGGTAGAAGGTTTTAGAGGTATAGATGTATAAAGTAATTCCACCTGAATGAAAAATATTTGTGAGTTGCCCTTTCCATTGTAAACCCTGGGTCTGTTAGCTTAAGCATCTTGTTTTGTTGCACTCTGTTCTGGTACCATAAAAGAAGGACTCTCATCGTCAAAACCAACACCTTATTTCCCCTTGGAACATAACTGGAAGCTAGTACAGATACCAGAGCAGCAGTGTAATGTGTGAAGGGCCACATACATGAAGGAGTTTTCTAGTCTTGGGAATATCACAGTGCTCTGCACAATAAGATTTACCAGTCCCCATTGGATATATGATCAGATATATTAGATATAGAGACATGGGGCTAACTTCTGTCCTCAGTTACCTCCAGGTAATCCCTGTGACTTCTAGTTGCCCAGGTATAAGGAAAAACAGAGTTTGCTCCGTGATATAGACTATAATAGAAAGTATTTGTGTCTTTATTCTCTAATGTCCAAATCCTCCATGAAACCTGACTAGATTTGTTTTTGGTAGCCATTCTTCATAGAGGTTGGGACAATGAAAACCTCAGCCTGGTATGACCACTTGACAAAAGAACAGAGCTGAGGTATTTATTGATGCCCATGCAATCTTTACTGCAAACATAGGCTATACTAGTACTTTGCTGTCCCAACTCTCATTGGGTTTGACCTGTTGATTGCCATAGTTTCTAGAGCTGGATACAACGAGGAAAAAAAGATTAAAAACTTACACTTCCTTCACATTTTGTTGTTGTTTTTATGTTTTTTTTTAAATCAAAACTCACAATTTCAATATTAGAAAAGTTTTGATCTGCAGTATAGTTCGTCAGAAGATGGAGATTTTATTTTTCCATTTATGTTTTCAATTTTAAAATATATCAACCACTTCTAATAATCATAGTACACTGACCAGACCCTTCCCAAGTGCCTCCCCAAATCTACTTCACACTATTGCAGATGGGGTCCCATGAAGCACAGCTTCATGGTGGAACTCCCATATGTTTGCTTCCACTGAACTGTCCTCTACGCACAATGAAACTTCACTCCAGCCGCTACACACTTCACTCTCTTTTCGTTTCCCCTTATTGTAACATACCTATGTCAATGTAGGGAGTTGTGGTTGCCACTGTAATAAACATCTGGGACTTCAGTTTCAAGGCGGGATAGAACTTGTGCTCCAAAAATATGGGTGGTGCTATAGCAGTTGCACTAAAAGGAAATCTCCATTAGTTACACTTGTGGGGCTTCTGATGGACTTTCCCAAATCAGGGTAACTGCAGAATAAAGTGTTAAAATGAGTCACCTACTTTTAGGGAGTTCATAGATCCCAAAGGTTTTACAGTCACCACACTCTGGCAAGTTGTTTGGGACAATTCATTTCTTTGGTACTGTTTTCTTCTTCCATTTTGGGTGATATCTTTCCATAGCCTGCAAAATTGAAACATGGGGAAAGTTAATAAAAACAGTTCTACCCTATCAGACTATGCTGAATATGAAGAGTTGAGCATTTTCCATTTAATCTCTATTCAGATTTATGCCACTGCAATTAATTTAGAAGAATTTGTTGTGCAATCCTGAGTAGAATTTCCTTTCTGCTCAACCAACCTATGTATTTTACTCTAATAGAATATTGTATAATAGGCTGGGTTATTTCAGTTTTACCAAAGGTATCATGTTGGTGTCATATCCAAAATTAAGCTGAATGGTCGATTTATCAATGGAAGTTGTAGTCAGAATGCCTTTATAATAATGTGTATATATACATTTTAGTAACTAGTCAGGTCCATTCACATGGAACATACCCTCAATAAAGAAATAGTTAATTTATTATATCCACCTTACTAAGTGCAAAATATCTCCAAAGGATATTCTGTGCCAATTTATAAATGCATAACCACTTCCTTTGAACTCTGCCACATGAAATTGCTTCACTCCTCTCAACACTTACAGGCCTGCTCCAACCTCATTTTTAATTCAGTGTCAGGAAGATGAAATAGGTTTTAACATTCTTGCAAAGCTAAGCTTCAGCGCCTACCATCTATCAAACTTTTTGTTTTCAGACTTTAGCTGTCCTTCCCCCATGTCCCATACACACACACAAATCCCCAAACCACTATCTTTAGTTATTATAATAATAAATTAAAGACTCCTGCAAAACAAAATGAGGAGCAAAAGAAACCATGTGCAAAAGATGCAAACTGGTACACTTTATATACTTGTTAATACACAGGTGTGCAGTCCATTGGAACATGACCAGGAGGGCAATCTGCCTGTATTCCCCCACTGTATTCTGAGTGGTCACTTCCAGCGGTACTGCCTCCTCTGTAATGTTCAATCTATTACATTTGGAAACTTGTTCTATTCAATTCTGAATCCCATAAATGAGTAAATGTTTATATTTTCACATGAACAGAACTATGAGAATTTTTATAGAAAAAAACAGCTGGACGTACAAATGCAGTTTAGAGCCCACAAGCAATAAAGAATGTTTACAGAAGGTAGCTAAATTATATTTCTCTGACATTTTATGCTGTTGAAATATAATTTTCAATGAGTTACACCAAGCTACGGGTTATGTTAAGCAAATAGCTGCTATAGATTAATTGTCATCTCTCAGCTGTATGGCTTCTGTAATATAATTCATTTGCTTTAGCTCATATGAACTAAGGCAATCACCATAACCCTTTTATTAGTACAGCCTGGGGCTTCCCTCAGTCAGCCCATTCCCCCTTTATATGTTCTGGACGCTAATCAAAGCAAAGGTATAATTCCTGTCGCAATGCAATTTATGTATCTCTCTTTTTTTAATACTGATGTGTGTATATGTGTATACAAAGTTGATAGGAATTTAATTTGTGAACCCTCTTCCATTCCAAAAAACAGACGGTTATATTAAGTATTTGAAAATATCACTTAAGATATTCCAGCTTTAGAAAGGAAGGCTGTTTTTAAATATTTTTTTTCTTTTTTTTGCCACAAAAATCATACCATTTTCCTGATTACACATAACAAATATTAGTCAGTAATTGCTGATGGAAGGCAGGTGGCATGAGTTGTCTTTTGTTTATAGATTCTAACATCACCCTGTTGAGCTACCAAATTAGGCCCTGGCCTGCAATTGGCTGTGTGCAAGCAGACTTCTGGCCTAGAGCCCCACTGAAGGGGCCATAATCGTTATTATGGTTATGCGCGCTATAATGCTTGGTCATTATTTGCCAAGTGTGTGCACACCTGTTTCATGTTGCTGTTGCTTCCCCTTTCATATATACTGTTTTCACATTGCTGGTGGTCTCTTATTTAAAGAACGGCTTCTCAAAAGCTGTATGTATTTTGGGTAAGTATTGTTTTTAGAAAGAAGGATATGATTTAAGCCTCTGCATTTGGCAATTGTTCTTAACTTTTACATTTAGTAAATTAGGTAAGGAAGCATATTTGTCAACTGTATGTGATTTTTTTTTAAAGAGTGGCCTTTTAAATAATGTTGCTGAGAAGGGGGAGGTGAGTGTATTGCCCATGGATTGATAATAAGATACATAACTTCTATGTCTGGATCATCAGTTGAAATACAGTACGGATGGGTAGTGGATAAAATAATTATCTTCCGATGGCTTCTTGATGGTTTAGACAACGTGGATTGATGGTCTCCGCCTATCTTCTAGTGGATTAATATCTGTATTCCAGAAGCTCCTCTATCACAATTCACACTAAAGTTCATTCTTGTTTGGGAGCAGAAAGACTAAGAACTTGGTATAAAGACAAATGTCTTTAACTCTCTCAAATATATCTGAGTCTTGATGTATGGAAGCTTGAATTGTTACTGCTAGAGCTGTACTGAGATGGCACTAAAGTAGAAGACTTCAATTTTCAGTGTTACTCCTTCAAGTATTGCAAATATTAACTTGATTTGGTATTTTTTTAATTATGATTTTGTTATCTCTGTATCAAAACTCTTGGGTAGTTTTATGTTTGTTTAATAATTCTGTTTTGCCTGCTTGATTAAACAGGTAAATAAAAGAGAAGATTGAGTTCAGCTTCATTACTGAGTGGTTAAACAATCATTGTATAAAGCAAGTGTACACAGAAAAGTTATCTGACTTCGTTCAAAGGCCTTAGTATCTCTTGACATTTACCATATTTTGAGCTATTACCATCTGGCCTAGCAAATACTTTTAAAAATACCTTCACAAGCAAGCCAATATTTAGTTAACCAAATAAAATTATAAATGAAACAGTTCTGTATAAACCTAAAATTATTTGATTTAGTGGAGATTGAATACACTGTAGGAATAGTAAGTGTTGTCTGGTTTAGACTGTCATATCCATAGTGTGTTGCTTCTTTAATGGTAATTTATGATTAGATGTTTATGTCCAATATAGAGCAGCCCTAGACTGGAATTTTCAGGATGCTTAGGAAACAAATGTTCTATCTAGAAAAAAAGATCCTTATGTCTTCTTGAGCATATGTAATAGCTTGGGGAAATGAAAATACCAATACACATTAAAGATGTTAATAATGGTGATGTATGACTGATGAGAATGCAACTTGGTTAACTCTAGGACTCTGGAAAGTTAGATTCTGTATATGTAAATAGTTAATGAAGTGTCAGTAGTTGCTTTTCAAGAATATGTAGTATAATTCTGGGTTATGTAGGACAAATGAAACTTCTTGCTGTGCACTGCAAATGATATCCTCTGGCACATATTTTTCCCATCAGGTCTTAACAGGGTGCACTTTGAAAACTGTGCTCAGAATCAGGTGGCTGGATTCTCGGGAATGGAGTGCCCACAGCTCCCATTCATTAAAATGGTGTTTAATTCTGATTTACACTGGTAGAACTGAGCGGAGAATCAGGCCCAGGAACGTGATTTTAGACCATTAAGCAAGCAGTGCTAAGAGGCAGACGGAAAAAAGCATCTTGTTTTCAGTCATGGATTTAACTTCTCAGTTCTGCATACAAAAAAGTTAGAGTAAGCATAACTGAGTCATTTAAAGTGTTTTAACAGTGAAATTCTCCTGTAAGGAACACAAAGAGAGAAAACCAGATAAATAACACCGGAGAACAAGGGGGAACTTTTTCCTCCATGGCAGCCACATTCTAGCAGAGGCTGGTGGGTTGAAATCTCTTTAATTATAACTATTTCAAATTTAAGAATTTTGGATTGAGACAGGAGGTGGAAAGCTGCTGCTTCTTGCGAAGAGATGCTGTCAATATTTATTATTAAGTGTGGAACATAAATGAGCCCTGACAGCCCATATATTCCAGCTGCGCAAGAAAAAAAATCATTCTTCTGCACAAGGCCAAAGCAAACCAACTGGCTCCATGCTGGAGAGCTGAAGACCTGCTTACAAACTGCAATTTGCTACCTTGAGTCTGATCCTTTTTATTTTATCCCTTTCCAGTGGGCAAGGAGTCTTGAGGTGTTCTGTATCCCCGGTAAGGCCCGTAAGATATTTTAAAAAGAAAATGGATAACTTCAGTGAGGTCATGGACAAGGCAGGTTTGAGGAAGAGATCTCATACCCTAAAAAATGCCTCATTATGTGGCCAGCATAATATGTAGCCTCCGACAGCTAAACTACTACTTGCCTTCTTGTGGCAGAGGTTTCCTGAACTGAAAGTGGAAGTATGAAAAGTGGTTGTCTGGTGCCTTTTAACCAGATTATCCTGGGCAGATGTGGCTCGTTAGCCATGGTAAGCAGTCCATATAGGAGAAGAATCTCCGATTTCAAACCAAGAACGTCAGGCCTGGCCAGCTGGTTTGTAAAAGTGTGCCAATCACACATTCTTTATGGGTCTTTGTCAGGGTTTCCTCCCGACTCTGAACTTTAGGGTACAGATGTGGGGACTCACATGAAAGACCCCCTAAACTTATTTTTACCAGCTTAGGTTAAAAACTTTCCCAAGGCACAAACTTTGCCTTGTCCTTGAAGAGTATGCTGCCACCACCAAGTGATTTAGACAAAGAACAGGGAAAGGACCACTTGGAGTTCCTATTTCCACAAAATATCCCCCCAAGCCTTTACACACCCTTTCCTGGGGAGGCTTGAGAATAAACGAGATGAGCACAAACCAGCCTTGGATTTTTTAGACCCAAAAAACCCAATCAGATTCTTAAAAACAGAACTTTATTAGAAGAACAACAAAAAAAAAAAGATAAGAGAACAACTTTGTAAGATCAGAATGGAAGATAATCTTACAGGCAGACAGATTCAAAACACAGAGAATCCCTCTAGGCAAAACCGTAAGTTACAAAAAGACACAAAAACAGGAATACATATTTCCTCCAGCACAGTTAATTTCACAAGCCAAAACAAAGAAAACCTAACACATTTTCTAGCTAGATTACTTACTAACTTTACAAGAGTTGGAGGGCTTGCATCCTTAATCTGTTCCTGGCAAAGGTATCACACAGACAGACAAAATCCTTTCCCCCTCTCCAGATTTGAAAGTATCTTGATCCCTCATTGGTCATTTTGGGTCAGGTGCCAGCCAGGTTACCTGAGTTTCTTAACCCTTTACAGGTAAAAGGACTTTGCCTCTGGTCAGGAGGAATTTTATAGCACTGTATACAGAAAGGTGGTTACCGTTCCCTTTATATTTATGATAGTCTTAATCTTTAGGGAGTATACGGCTACAATGCCATGGTATTTCCCCGGAAGTGACATGTGACTAATTTGCCTGAGAGCCGTGGAAAATAGGGAAAGGCTACTGTGTTCTGGGTACATGCAGCTTGTCATAAATATAAAGGGAAGGGTAAACCCCTTTGAAATCCCTCCTGGCCAGGGGAAAGCTCCTCTCACCTGTAAAGGGTTAAGAAGCTAAAGGTAACCTCGCTGGCACCTGACCAAAATGACCAATGAGGAGACAAGATACTTTCAAAAGCTGGGAGGAGGGAGAGAAACAAAGGGTCTGTGTCTGTCTGTATGCTGGTTTCTGCCAGGGATAGACCAGGAATGGAGCCTTAGAACTTTTAGTAAGTAATCTAGCTAGGTATGTGTTAGATTATGATTTCTTTAAATGGCTGAGAAAAGAATTGTGCTGAATAGAATAACTATTTCTGTCTGTGTATCTTTTTTGTAACTTAAGGTTTTGCCTAGAGGGGTTCTCTATGTTTTTGAATCTAATTACCCTGTAAGATATCTACCATCCTGATTTTACAGGGGGGATTTCTTTATTTCTATTTACTTCTATTTTTTATTAAAAGTCTTCTTGTAAAACACTGAATGCTTTTTCATTGTTCTCAGATCCAAGGGTTTGGGTCTGTGGTCACCTATGCAAATTGGTGAGGCTTTTTATCCAACATTTCCCAGGAAAGGGGGGGTGCAAGTGTTGGGAGGATTGTTCATTGTTCTTAAGATCCAAGGGTCTGGGTCTGTAGTCACCTAGGCAAATTGGTGAGGCTTTTTACCAAACCTTGTCCAGGAAGTGGGGTGCAAGGTTTTGGGAAGTATTTTGGGGGGAAGGACGCGTCCAAACAGCTCTTCCCCAGTAACCAGTATTAGTTTGGTGGTGGTAGCGGCCAGTCCAAGGATAACGGGTGTAATATTTTGTACCTTGGGGAAATTTTGACCTAAGCTGGTAAAGATAAGCTTTTTCATGTTTTTCATGCAGGTCCCCACATCTGTACCCTAGAGTTCAGAGTGGGGGAGGAACCTTGACACAGCTAAAGAAGCAAGCCCAAGAACTAGGTTTAGTTTCCCTGAAAGTGGGAACAAAGACTGGGAAATCAGGAGAAGTAGCTGAGATACTGAAAAGAAAGAGTGCACACTGACAAGCTGCATAAACAAAATAGAAGGGGTCAAAATCCATGAACATAAGGAAAAGTTACAAGATAATATATCATGGCTCAGTAGAAATGAGGAATGGATCAGGAATAATCGTAGCAGAAATATTACAAGATAAGATAGTGAACATCCAAAGGAGGCAAAGAGTCCTGTGGCACCTTATAGACTAACAGACATATTGGAGCATAAGCTTTCGTGGGTGAACACTCCAAAGGAGGAGTGACCAGCTGATGAAACTTAGAATAGCACTGAGCAGAGAACAAATATTTAAAGTTATATGTGAATACATACCACAAGTTGGTTGTGCGATTGAGAAGGAGGAATTCCAGTAATAAGTGAAGTAACACAAGCTGAGTGCTATATTATCAGAGTAGATTTCAATGAAGATGTGAAAAGAAAAGGAGTACTAGTGGCACCTTAGAGACTAACCAATTTATTTGAGCATAAGCTTTCGTGAGCTACAGCTCACTTCATCGGAGAACACAGTGAGGGCTATGAAACTTGTCATGGAGGGTGAGGCTTTGAAACCAGAAACGAGTCCGGTGAAGATATTTTAGTTATCTACAATCGGGCCATGGACTCTGACTAACATATACTTTTGTAAAGAGTGAGGAGCACTTAATTATATACAAGAGCTGTGCTAACAGGTCCCAGATCAATTACTTCCTGACAAGAGGAAGAGATCTAAAGAAGGAAGAGACTGTAAAGTGATCCCGGGAGAGCAGATTGCATAGCAACGTAGTTTGCTCTTAATAGACGTCTGGTTGAAAAGCCCAACGTGGGGACAAAATATGGGTTGTGGAACAAATAATAAAGTAGTGGAGCCTCACAGATAGGGAAGTTAGTCTGAGATTTAAGGACAAGGTTAAATGGGGCTAGGACCAAGCCAACCATGATGATACCAATTAGATTGGAGGGTGGGGGGGACTGGAGAAAACATACTTCAGAAAGTGCACAAAATACCAGGGGCAAAACCAAAGGTGGGAAATGTCATGGCAGGGAAACATGGTGGTGGTCAAATGAGATGCAGGAGGAAGAAAAGAAGGAGGAGGAAAGGTTTAAGAGACAGCAGAAAATAAGAATGCTGCAGGAGAAAAGGAATTTTTCCCTCACTGCTAGCAGGTTTTTGTTTTTTGTCTTCCCCACAGTGGGTTCAGGGGGAGAGGCTTAGTTCAGGGGAGCAAGGAACAAGGCTATGATGTTGCAGCTCGCTATGCAAGTGTGGGGTGGGTGTCCAGTGCAGGTATTTGCATACGGAAGGGATACAGTGATCAGATAAATTGTATGGTAAAGAATTTAAAGGAGCAGAAACAGGGGAGGTTGAAGTTCCTATGGCTGACATGCCAGGGAATCAACCTCCCCCTCAACCATCATTTTGAAGGGGTGGAGATGGTAAGGTCCCAGAATCAGGTTTGTCAAAAATCACAGTTCTTAAACATTGATCTACAGGAATCTTAGGAGTTAGCAAGCTCCAACCGGTCACGCAGGACCTGCTAACAGTTGCAAGGGCAAAAGCTGAACCCTGGCAAAGGACTGCAGTTCTGAAATCTGATTGGCAGAATGCTGAGGGGCGTGACTGGTCCACAGCTTCTATATAAACCCAGTACTGGAACAGGAAGTTGTACATGCACCTGAGATCCACCCTGATCCTGTAGCTTGACTTTCTGGCATCCCAACCCAGCTTGACTTCTGGTATCTGACTTGTGGTTCTGATCTCCCAGTCCTGACCCAGCGGACTCTTGACTCCTGTCCTGTGACCGTGGACCCCGGCTCTGACCATTAGGCCTGGCTGCCCACAACTTGACTGTGATAGGGTTGGCTGGGAACCAGGATGGAAAAGGGGGTTGATGGAAACTCTCTGTGTAGATGTTGAAATGATCATGGAGTTACCTGTGCTGTACACTTTTTATCTGCCAGGTACCTCCAGAGAGTTAATAAAGTTGAAGCCTAATTAAACCACATCCAGTATCCCCAGCCCTCCTCCTAGGGCAATGAATGCAAGAGCTTAACTGCCCCTAGGATCATTTGAAAATCCCAGCCTGAACTTTTATGAGCATGCTTACTCTACATTATTGTATTAGTTTGATTACATCACATTATGAGTTCATAGTCCAACAGTAAATTAAAAATATATGCACAGAAGGCCCAATCCCATGACTTCAGCGTCAAATGGTTGCGGTATGGTGCCTGCTAGCTGCTACAAGATAGCAGGTGTTCAGTCAAAGTTGTTAATGTATTTTCAGTGGATCTCATATACTTTAAAAGCTGGTAATTAGAATTATCCACAGATACTTTGAAGCCATGAATAATTAATTTCCTGCACATCAATAAAATAATTATTGTATATTATCATTCTTAGCTTTCCACTTCAATAAAATTACTCACATCATGTCACTGTCATAGTAATATGCCTGTTATTTCTCATATTAATGAATATTACTAGTAGAATGTGGAAAATTGTAATAAGATTTAACATTACCTATAAGGTTTTCTGTTGTATTACAATATCCATGTTCTGACTAATTGTGGATTTGCCTTCTTGCCCACCTTGGCTCTCTTTCAGCACTGTCTTTTTATGATAATTACCAAGCATTTCTCAGAACTTTTGCTTAGTTTATCTCCATTCCCTACATACTCTTTCCCCACAAAATTCCATGTAGTTTCTATTGTAACACTTCTTCAGATCATGCTAACAAGTTTGTTTAGAGTATCTTGTCGGGATTCATTCTGACCCTGATCCTGGAAAGATATATGGCTGTGCTTTACTTCATTAGGACTATATATGTGCTTAAAATTAAGCATGTGGAGAATACTTTTTTCTACCAGCTATAGCCCAGATCTGCATTTTTTTGAATATATATATATATTTTCAATTAAAAATGGCTTTTCAACCAAGATTAAAATGTTAATGGGAAAATTTAGTTTTGGCTCATGTTGTTGAAAAAACAGCCCAAACCCATATATGTGTGTTTTGATAAACAAAATGCATTTTTAAAAGTTAAAATTGAAATCTCTTAATAGAAACTGAAAAATTTGTTTTTTCTCAAAAAGTTTTTGAAAACATGTATTTATTGTTTATTAATTTTGCTAGATTTTGTTTTAAAATATATTTTCCCAAAATTTCCCACAGAAAACAACTTGGTATTTTTCACTAGCCCTAATCAATGCTTATTGTTTCAAGGCTTTGTTTCATACATATCCAAAATTTCTGCTGATATCAAAGACTTAAAAATATCAGATTATAGCCCTTACCTCTTTGGGGGTGCTTGGAGATCCTAATCTGGCCCCAAGCCCTTCCATAAATACAATTACAATATAAAACATTAGACAAGAGAATCATCTATTTGTTGCTGATTATTTGAAAGACTTTCATGATCAATATATTTTTAGGTCCTAGGCATATAACTCCTCTGTGCATTATTCAGTGGTAACCACCTCCATTGTTAGTTACACATGCACAGTGGCCACTGGATCAAGCCCTTAATTAAGACATTTGATCATCTAACCATATAAAGAACATGTACATCTTGGATGTACTTGCTCAGTTCTAAGTGATTTTAAACAGAGCTGTGCATTAGCTTCCAAAGGCAGAATCTGGCATCTTTTACATCAAAGATTAATCACATTTCTTTAGAATTTCCCATTAGAGGTCCAATCCATTGAAATTCATGGCAGATCTCCCATTGATTTCAGTGGCAACAGGATAGCAGCCTAATATTTCCTTTAAGGATGCTATGTTAAAGCCACTGAGAGCTATTTTCAGATATCTTTACTCCCACTGCATAGTACCTTACTCAAATTGAAATCAATGGAACTGCTCATTCAGAGTAAGGGTAGCAGAAAACAGACCTCGTTCTCTACACTACAAAAACAATTTCCCCTCTCTTAGTATTGACACCTCCTCATCAATTATTGGGAGTGGACCACATCCACCCTGACTAAATTGTCCTTCAACATTGGTTCTCCACTTGTAAAGTAACTCTCTTCTCTTCATGTGCCAATACATATTTATGCCTGTATCTGTAATTTTCACTCCATGCATCTAAAGAAGTGGGTTTTTTTACCCACAAAAGCTTATGCCCAAATAAATCTGTTAATCTTTAAGGTGCCACCAGACTCCTCATTGTTTTCAAGATACAATATTTACATTTGATGTACATAGTTTTAGCAGCTAGAAGCTGCAAGTTCCTTTAGTGATGAGGACAAGAGGTAAACTGAGGTCTGGAGCCTGAGTCATTCCATTAAAGCTCAGAAAGTCTTTTTGAGGAAAAAAATTGCGCATTTTGTTTATCATTTCTCATACATCAATGAATCTTACATTTTTAACAAGGGCTTTATTTTCTGTTCATCCACCCTGGCAGATAATGTTTTCTAAGAGCAGCTGTCATGCTTTTAATCCTTGACGAGGTATTTTCCAGTGCAGTACCCCTTACATCAAGCTGCTGCAGATTACTTGGCATTTTCTTTGTCTTTCTTGTCTATATTAGGCCAGGATTTGTGCTCTGAATCCTGGTGTTTTGTGTAAAAAGATAAGGCTACACTTTTAGAAATCATGTAAATCCTAGCATCTGTGGGTAGACCACACTGATGAAGAAATAATATCTGGTACAATGTTATCAGTGGTTGCAATTAGTACTGATAGACAAAGCTTTGCATAAGTATCCTTTATGATGTGAAAATGTGATGTTTACAAGATAAGGAAAATTAAGTTAAAGCCTACAATTATGGTGTGAAGACTGATTGAATTACACTTTAGAAAGCACCAAAATGTTCACATCTTTTGCCCTTGGTTCTAGGTCTCAATCCTGCAAACTGTTCCATGTATATGAACCTCCTGCACCCATGACAAATGCCACTGAAATCAATGGAGCTCCATGGTCAGGGAGAATGGCCTGGGACCCCTGTAAAAGCCTGAACAAAATTACCCTTCCATTTATGGGTAAGGGGAGGCCTAGGGGGTGGAGTAGAATGAAAAATTGAAAAGCAACTTCAACATCCTTCACTGGTAGAAACATGATTTCTCTCCAGATTTATGAGCTGTGCCAATTACTAATGCCGCTCAAAGTACATTTCTGTGCTTGCCACATATGGACTACGTCTGGAAAAAATGATCCCTTTCTAGTTGGTTTTGGATTTAATCGCACAGCCTTGAGGCATCAAAGTAACAACAATCTGCTGAAAGAAAAGGAGTACTTGTGGCACCTTAGAGACTAACCAATTTATTTGAGCATGAGCTTTCGTGAGCTACAGCTCACTTCATCGGATGCATACCGTGGAAACTGCAGCAGACTTTATATACACACAGAGAATATGAAACAATACCTCCTCCCAGCCCACTGTCCTGCTGGTAATAGCTTATCTAAAGTGATCATCAGGTTAGTCTGAAAACAATCTGCTGGAGGCATAAAGATTATAACCAAAACTCTTCCTTCAGAAGAGACGAAAGAATATTCTGTTTAGCAGGGCCGGATTAATGCAGGGCTTTAGGGGCTGCAGCCCAGGGCCTTGAGCTAAGGGGGGCTCCGCAGGCCAGATGTGGCCCACTCCTTCCTTTTATCTTCCGGCCTGCCAGACACTGGTCCCCGAGCTTCACCCCTCCACTTCTCCCCCAGGGCTGGAGCCGCAAGCAATGTACCCCTGTGGCCCCTAGGCAAGGGGCATTGAGGGAATCTCTGAGCGCTGCGCACACCCTCAGCGCCAACTCCGCAGAGCCCATTGGCTGGGTACTGCAGCCAATGGGAGCTGCGGGGATCGCGCCTGCAGGCACGGGCAGCGTGCACTGCACAGACCGGCATAGCCCCTCTGCCTAGGGGCTGGACATTCCGGTCACCTCGGGACACTGAGCAAAATGGAGCCAGGACAGGCAGGGATCCTACCTTAGCCCTGCTGCGCTGCTGACCAGAAGCTGCCCAAGGCAAGCGCCTCCCAACCAGAGCCTGCATCCTGCACCCCATCCTTCACCCCAAACCCCTACCACAGCCTGGAGCCCCCTCCTGCACCCAAACTCCCTCCAAGACCCCACACCCTCACCTACACCCCAACACCCTGTCCCAACCCTGAGCCCCCTCCTGCACCCAAACTCCCATTCAGAGCCTGCAACCCGAACATCCTGCTGCACCCCAACCCCCTGTCCCATCCCTGGCCCCACCCCAGAACCCACCCCTCCACCCACCCAGCTGGAGCTGCACTCCCTCCCACACCCCAATCCCCTGCCCCAGCCCTGAGCCCACTCCCCCACTCCAAACCTCCAGGAGCCCCACAAAATCTAATAGACAAGCACAAAACCACATCTTGAGACCAATTCTCTAATGTAGTAATTTAAATCTGAATATAGTGAGTGTAGTGTGCATGGGAACCTGCACCTTTCTGATTTGCTAAGGTTTTACACTCTCACCTCACTCAATTTATGCAGGTATAAATGAGTGCAAGAGTTGGTAGAGAATCACGTCCCAGGGATCAGCTCTTTAGCGGTGTAAATTTATTTAGCTCTGGTTGAACTCAATAGAGCTATGCCAATTCACACCAGGCGAGGATCTATAGTCAGGGATTTGTGACAAGTTTCCCTCCACTAAAGCACTCTTGGAAAATGTAGGCATCAAGGTATGGAAATTGATGGACAACAGCATGGAAACCTTGTCAAGAAAATGTCTTTGAAAGGCTCTGGTCATTTTTCCCTTTGAGGGGAAGGTGAAGCTTCCAGCAGTTGTCTTTCATTAATATTAGGAACAGGATTTTTATTTTCCTGTTTGCCTATTGCAAGTGTGTTGAACAAAGGATTCTTCTTATTTGATGGTGAGAAAAGTGTGTGATCTTAGACTTTGCAACTGGTAATGGTGTGCGTGTGAAACAGGCGCTGTGTGATTGAAGTGGAGCCGTGTAACTGAGGAGACTGAGCTACAGAGAATAATCAGAGCAGAAGCAGTGCTAGAGAACAACGGAATAAGCTCACCAAACCTAAAGTGGTCACCACACAAACTGAAACGTCAAAAGAAAGGAGTTTAGCATATTGTTTATTTGTCTGGCTATGATCTGGATTGCCTGTCAGTGTTTACAGCTGGTGCTGGAACAGCCAGACTGAGGGTCTGGTCCTACAAACACTTATACTTACCTATTGAAACGAGAGGAACTACTCAGGTGAGTGAATTTACATATATGCATAATTGTTTGCAGGATCAGGCCCTGAAGGAGTAGGATATTTTGTGTATTGCAACATCATTAATCTCAATTGCAGATTCATTTGCTGCTTCACTTTACTTTCATTGAGATCCGTTACATTTACTGGACTTCTACATCTTTTCCAAGTATTTACAACGAAGTTAATAGCCCTCAGAGACTGAGGTTTTTCACATCTTGTTTTTTGATTTTGAATAAATCTTGAATTTCACAAACAGTTGTGCCATCTCATGGAGTGCTGCAATAGTTGGAAGATAACAAATCTGTATTTCAATCAGATTTATTGCTGCTGCTTCTCCTTAACCCCCAAGGGAGAAAAAAAACCTAAGATGTTCTCATGACCATTCTGTTCTAAATACTGGCCCCTCTTCTGTGAGACTGGCAACAATGTTTAATGAATAATCCCAAACTGGAACACGTTTTGGGATGGCAGCTGGGGATCATTGAGACATGTTTCTATGTCTTGAGAGTGGGAGGGGAGGCGATAGAAGAAGATACAATCCCTTTGAATGAACTAATGACTTCAGGCTATAATTATCTTTATCAACTGTACATTCACACTGTCATGTTCTACATTCAAACTTATTTCTCCTGTTTTAATATATCAACTTCAATTACCTTGATGTATATTTACTACCAACCAAGCAAGAAATGTGTTTTATTTACCAATGGATCAGCCAAGTGTTTACAAACCTCAAACTTTTTTTTATTTGTATATTTCACAAACTTTTGAATTTTTCACCAAACATTATCTTCTCTCCCCCCACCCCTCTTCCATGCTTTGCTTAATCTAAGGAATAATTTATTGCACAAGAACTTAGTTTTTAATAATTACATTAACTTATCAGAAGTTACTACAAAGAATCTGCTTTTAAATAAAAAAGTTAGTATTTTTTGTTTTGTTTTTCCCATGTCTAAGAAATAGGGGCAGAATTTGAATCAGTAATTAAACAAATACAAATTCAGCATGTAGCATTATAGAAATTGCAGTTTGCCAGAATTATTCAGAACTTCGTACTCAACATGTTAAAAGTCTGTCCGATAAGCCAGGATTCACAGGTTTGGTTTGGTTTGGTTTGATATTGTTTTAGTGAGACTTAAGCTTGGTGTGCAATAAATAAAATCCTATTCCTTGTTTTATTAAAATATTCACTGAGGTTCTTTTAATAAAAAAAATGTTGTTTAAATTAGCGAATTTTAATATGCATTTGAAAATCCAGTTTCAGTGTGTTTTTATTTGAAACAAAAAGTTATGGTTCCCTCATGTCATGTGCAAACACGCATTATGTTTAGATCAGTGACTCTCAACCTTTCCAGACTACTGTACCCTTTGCAGGAGTCTGATTAGCTTACATTTCACCTCCCTTAAAAATTACTTACTTACAAAATCAGACATAAAAATACACAGGTGTCACAGCACACTATTACTGAAAAATTGCTTACTTTCCCATGTTTATCATGTAATTATAAAAAAAAATCAGTTGGAATATAAATATTGTACTTATATTTCAATGTATAGTATATAGAGCAGAATAAACAAGTCATTATATGACATTTTAGCTTGCACTGACTTTGCTGGTGCTTTTTATGTGGCCTGTTGTAAGACTAGGCAAATATCTATATGCATTGATGTACCCACTGGAGGACTTCTGCATACTCCCAGCAGTATGCGTTCTCTTGGTTGAGAGCCACTGGTTTAGACAGATGTCAAAAGAAAAAAACAGGGATAATATATTAAAGGTCACATGCTGCATTTAGTCATTTCTGTAGTTGGTGGTGCTTTGTCTCTCTAATTCTCCTTTTCCCTAGAGAAGTTTCTTTCATAAATCCATCCTGTGGATCTATATATTTCACAACTGGATGTTCTTCCACTCTTAACACTTATTTATTTGAGTCCTTTTAAACTCAGTGAATTAGATAACAGCTGCAGGCTTACTTTACCTTTGTTCACTGCATTTTCAGTTGGGGTGAAAATCATCTGAACCCTGTGTAAAAAGCCTCTGCAATGCTAAGGTCCAGATATAAATGATGCATATTTTCTTATACTATACCTTTCCAAGGGGGGTGGAAGGGTGAACTTCACTTTTAGTTATCTTGTTTCTTATTGGTAAAACAATCCTGATATCATTGAATCAGTGGATCCTGTCTAGGTGGTTATTCATCTGCATTTACACTCATGTGACATTACCAAAGCTCGGCTAGTTTCTTGGTACTTTGAAGCAGTATTGAGAAGCTGTTGATTTTTAAGTACATATGTTTTCCATGGGGAGAAAAAAAATGGTCTTTCTAATTCTAGTGTGCTTATTTCTGTGCTTGTCAGATCATTCATTATTTTCAAACTTGTTTCGTGGGGGGGGAGGGAGAATTCTCAACTTTCTGCCCTATGCTTTTTACATGAGATGTATCTTGATTGCTTCAAGAGTCTTTCACAACATGACTTTCTCTTTAGATATAAAGTACATTGAATCCATTTTCAAGAGAAATGCAAGAACTTCATTAGTTAAAATACAACCAGCTCTTGGGACAAAGCCCAAGTCCTGTTAACAAATCTTAAGTTCTGTACAAGGGACACGTATTTGGAGCGGGCATATGAAGTACTGGATAAGACCTATACCCCCCCTCTTGAGAATGAGGTACAAAACTGCTCAGGGACAGAGAATGTTCAGGCAATTGATCTTTCACCACCACAAACATTTATTAGTGGGTTAGAGGGTGCTGGAAACTTTCAGCTGACCAAATGAAAATGTTGCTACTAGAGAATTCCAACCATTTCCCTGTCCCCCATTTTTATGATCAGCTCCCTCTTGGAGTCTAGTCCTTTCCTTTGCATCCCATTTTCTGATGCCATAGAACTTTAAGCCCCAGTACTACAGTAGTTTCTGAAGCAACATACAGAAAGACCAGGACTGTCCCCTTAACACTAAAGAAAAGTAAAATAACTACATCTTGGTCAGAGTGGGTGGTGGTCATGATTTTGTTAACTCTAGGTTAGGTTAGAACTTGCTCTTTAATATACTTCCATGCTACTCAGCAGTTTTAGATGACACCACGAGGGTCAGACCTTCATTAAGTGTAAATCAGCATGACTCCATCAACTTCAGTGCACAGACATTAACCTTTTACTTAAACCACTCCACTGGCTACCTGTAAAAATCCAGGTGTATTCTGAAATCATAGTATCTTTTCAAAGGTATATAAAGTAGTTCCTCTGTATCCCCCTTTTTTTCTTTTCATGCTCAGCCTCAATGATCTCTTGTTGTTAGGTTATTAAATATCCCATAAATATCACTGTCTGTTTGGAAGGTGTGCATTTCACTGTATTGTTCTACAGTTAAATGAAAGCTTCAGGGTTCTTGTTCTTAGATATTTTAAAAGTTAAGAAGAAACCTAATTCTTATGTCTTTTTCTTGAGTTCCAACAGCTTTTGTGATATACTCAGTTATTTTAGTTTATTTGATAGTGCTCTGGGGTACACAATAAAGGGCATTATATACCTTTCATGATGGATTGATATTTTTAAACCAACTTTGCTTCTTTCATTCTTAGTGATTCAACTTCCTTCAGTGAAGTGCAGAAGCTGAGAAATGCCCAAATGTTAATTCAAATGGAAAAAGATGGAAAACAACTGCACCTGGGGGAGGGGGGAATGGAAAGACACCTGGAGATGTTCCAAATGTGCATTTTCTTAATAATTAGCACATCATACACCTAGTTAGCATCTCATAAATAACCATAAAGTAGTCACTTAATGAATCATTTTGCTTTGCACTGTCAGAGGTTACAGGAAAAGCAAAATGGTTTGTTTATTTTAAGAACAGGATGCAGTTGTTCGTTTGGTCTTGTTAGAAAAATATTCCAGCACAAGAATTAATAAATTATTTTACAGAGTTACACCATACAAAATGGTGAATTAGCGACACTCACAGATATTGACTGCATGTGCTATGTAATATGCATACATTGATCTTTAATGGTTTGACCAAAAAACAAAAAGTCTCTGCAATTCACCTATAATGCATCTCCTGTGGATGTAGGAATCAGAATATTTGACTTTTAATGGTCCAGTGATGCAATAAGCACCCTCAGTGTTCAGCTTGCACTGAAGTGACTTAGGATTGAGGGTAGTAAGTACCTCTTGAGAAATGACCCTGAGCAAAATATAAGTCCTGAGAGATGCCAAAGAAGGTGATGTCAGTGGGAAGTGATAAAGCTGAGAGTTTTGCTTTGGAGGAAGGATGGTCTTGCAGTTAAGACGTCAGACTGGGACTATTGAGATCTGAATTCAGTTCCCAGCTTTTGTCGACTTCCTGGAGTATGTACTGGCTGGGACTAATCCAAAAGCTAACTGAAGTCCATAATTAGACACCAGTTGATTTAAATGGACTCCCGATCAGGTCCTCTGCTCTTTAGTTTCCTATGTGCAAAAATGGTAATAATGCTTGCTTGCTTGCCTTAAATGGGGGTGTGAAGATAAGTCTATAAAACATATGAGATGAGTTACTCTGCTGATTAAGTCCCTGATTCAGCAAGGTACTTAAACATGTGCATAACTTTAAGCAAATTTGTCATCCCACTGAAATCAATGAATACCATGATGAATTGGGTCTCCATATGTGTGGAGGTGAATATAGGTATTTAGACAGACATACCTCACGAAATTGGGTCCATAAACTGGCTATGCCTATTTAAACCCTCTGTAGAACATGTACAGTGATAATGTGAGGCTTTGCTAATGGTTGCCAGAAATCTGAGATCCTACATGCAAAGTATTAGCAGTATCTGTAGAACTTGTCTAAACTTGAAAGATAATGCACATTTAAGATAGAATTTAAAGACGATTAAGTATTCCTGAATAACTGCACATGTGGACACACTTATCCTCAAATAAATTACTGTGGTATGTAGTATTTTTAAAATACTTTCTCATCCCAACTTCTGTTTACACCATTGAAATGTATAGTATCTATTTCCTATCAATGCTAATTTGAATGTATTAGGAATTTCACCCACACATAAAATTCTCATTTCAAATTACAATGATTTTTTTTAAAAGTAGGAGTTAAAACACAATTTAGTCTTCAAATTAGTATTATGATTAACAGAAGTTATGAGTTATATGGCCTAGTTACATGTATTTTGGTCAAAATGATGGGTTCTAAAAAAACCAAATTTTAAATTTAAGCATAATAGCTAAATGACAATCACCATACTGGAGAATGATTTTTAAAATTATGGATGGTAGTAAATGAGTTTCATTTTAATATTTGTACCAAACGAAAAACAAAACAGAAATAAATAAAAAACAGACACAAAACTGAAAATCTCGTGACTCAAGTTGAAATGGAGATCATTTGGACAAGGTATTAATGAATTATGGCACCCAAAAGGAAGAGAGAATTAGGAATCCAAAAACTTCTTATGCTCTTTAGCAACTTTTGTTGTTTTTGCTAAAAACACCTCTGATAGGATTAGAGAGAGAGGTACCAGAGCTTTCCCCACGCATCTAGTTTGTTCATGGGTCTCTGCATAGTCTACCCAAAGGCTTAGGTGGTGTAGGTGGTCTTCAATCAACCTTTCATATTGAGATAAATATTAAAAAGTCAAAGTTTGGAGCAATCTGGTTAACAACTTGAAAGCTTGCTGGTACGTCTTTATATAAAAAGCAACTAAAAACCTTTTGAATAATTTTTAACGGAATAAATAATCAGTAAATTATACTTTAAGGGTCTTTGACATCCATCAACCTTCCTTAAATGAGAGGTACCGATAATATGTCTTTGTGAAAAGAATGCCTGAGCATAATCACATGTGGTGATCACATAGGATATATTTTTGGATTTCTTAATGTAGCATGCCACCCTGGAATGTATCATTAGATGTTGTCAACAGCAAGGAAAACTGCCAATCACATTAACAACTAACTACTTTTAAAAATCCGTCTAGTGACTTTAATTATGATTAAGTATTTATGAGATGAAGTAACATTGAATATACAAATCCTTCTGGTAATAATCTCAAAGAATTTATTTTCCCCATGGGGCTATGCCTTATTCTTACAAAGCACTTAAAGTGAGTGTGTAACTTTGAAGTCAGTGGACTTTCGTACATAAGCAAAATTTGTGCTTGAGAAAGAGTGTTAGCTATCCTGAAAAAAAAAATCCTTGAATCCACTTGCTACTCCAGCAACTAGCCATAATCGCATAACCTCTAAACTCATTGAATGAACTGTCTAAAACCTAGAGTTACTTCCCTTGAATTCCATCCTGCATTTTCTCAAGTCTGACTTTTGTCCTCCTAGAAGAACTGAGACTGTTCATACCAAAGTTTCTAATGATATTCTTTTGACAAATGGCCATAATCCAAATATATTTAGTGCCTAAAGATGCAGATAGGCACCTGTTGGGATTTTCAAGAGAATGAAAGGAGTTTAGGTGCCTAACTCTCATTGAAATCAAACCTAATTTATTTAGGTGCTTTTGTAAATCCCACTGGTGCACCTATCACAATCTTCATGCATCAATATACCTTTGGAAATCTGGCCCTAAGTCTTATGACCTCTATTCCATCCTCATTCTCAACTTCTGTTATTTTCACCATTACTGATCACATCCAAAAACTGACTCTATGTGTATCTGTCTGTCTGTCTCCTTACCGTTGAAGTTCAGGACCTCAGAATCTCCTGTCGTATTTACTTATGTACTGCAACCTTCTTCTGGCTACCTCACCCACACATTACCCATTTCCAGATCATACAAAATGCAGCTGCTGAGATTATCTCGCTTGCCTATTGCTCTTACCCCTGACCTTATTTGAAGTTCTCCATTAACTCCTTGTTTTCCACAACATCAAATTTAACCTTCTTGTTTTCACCTTCAAAATTTTTTCTGTCCTTACTTACCTGCTCTTGTCCTTTTTTTTTGAGCAATTTGTGCAGGTGAATGGTGAAGTAGTTTATTAGTCACTACTTTCCTGGCCTGGGTTTTGTGGAAACAATGCATGCATTAAAACATTTTATTGGTTAGCTTTTGGAGATTAATGGGCCTAGTTTAAAGGTCAGAGATCTTAAAGATCTTATTACCTAGTTAGTGTGCAGCTCTGCCAGTAGTTTGGTAAGATTCTGTACTCCTCTCTTGGCTTCAACTATTGATACTGGCCAGGATTTTCAAAAATAGGAGCTCAAACGTAGGCTCCTGAATAAGTAGGCTGATTTTCAGAAGTGCTTAATGTCCACTGATTTTAGAGGGAGTTTGTTATGTGTTTATGTACAATATAAAATCTTGGCCAAGATTGTTTCTAATACCATATCCATAAATTCTGTCTGTATAGGTAATCCTGGTGGTCTGTGTCAAAGAAAGTACAAAGGTAAGTGGAAGAAATCACATTCCTAATCATGAGAAAATTTAAAAAGTTCCACGCATTAGTTAGACATTTTCTTTCAATCATAATATCTTTTGAACTCTAAACCAGAGGAATTGTTGTAGGTGGTAAACAGCCGGGTAGATCTTGGCTGTCTTTAGTCAGAAACACAGCTGAATGTTACCATGAGCAATTTTTAATTTACATCCTAATTAAGACTGATTGAATTGACTGGCTCTGCAATAGCAGATTGGTATCCATGGTGTAGGAAAGCAAATGCAAAGTCTGGCTGAGATTTGATTAGAGTTGGCTGAAAAAAAATGTTTGTTTGTTTTTTTTTTATTCTGGGAAATTAATCTCTCCCCACCCACCCCAAATCTCATTCAAAGCTTTGTGGTTGAAAAATTTCTGCTTTCTCGTGGGAAGTTTCAAACTGATTCAAACTGAAATTTGTTTCAAATTGATTTTCTGAAATGAAAATTTTCTGTTTGTTTTGACAGAAAATGTCAGAATTGTTTGTTTTTTTTAAACTAAAAAACTGATACAAAATTACATTTTAATCAAAACATGGCCAAAAGTTTCATTTCATGTTGATTTTAACCAAAAATGTTTTTTAAAAATTACTGTTGGAAAACAATTTTCCCCATCAAATCTGACATTTTCCTGTAGAAAAAAAATATTAGTTTTGATTAAATTGTGTTTTTGGCAGGAAAATAATTCATGTGAAAAGTTTTGACAAGCTCTAGATTAAAAACAATTGAAATCCACAAAGCACTATTTGTACTGATTTTCTGAATAATTTAGGCTGTGTAATTTAATCCAGTTATTCCTGTTTTGAGTCCTATAACTTGCATTTGAGTAAAATATATCTTCCAGAAAAGCATTCATTTTGACTAATCTCCATCACTGAGGTCCTGCAGATCTGAGACAGTTCACCATATCTTGAGTCCAACAATCTTGCTGTTCTTTACTCTGTTTCTGATCTTGGTCCATTTTGCATTCCAAAC
This sequence comes from Lepidochelys olivacea, assembly GCF_965140295.1. NCBI lineage: Eukaryota > Metazoa > Chordata > Testudines > Cheloniidae > Lepidochelys > Lepidochelys olivacea. Next base: position 28,774,532 of record NC_140422.1, read on the forward strand.
CTTGGTCCATTTTGCATTCCAAATTTTGTCCAACAAACACATTAATATAAATTTATGCTTTTGATATAACTTGCTTCAAGTGAGGTGTTGAGCTTCATGTGATTAGAAACATAACATTGTGTTATTTTGCTCTGTGTGAGCAAAATTTTCGTAACATTTGTCGGTTACTAAGAATTAACAGTATTTCTAGATGTAAAAATTTCCTTTATTTGCTTTGTTTAAAAATGAAACCTCTTCTAAACAATGATTAATAACCAAATCCTTTGTTTCAGCTGATTATAACTTCCAGTTTCTGTTCCACAGTATTTCAAGTCAGAAAATTAGCTCGTTCATTTCTTGCACTTGCTATGTGAAGGAATTTATATAATCTTGTCATTACATCTAGTTTCAGTGGTAGAAGAGAACCAAAACCCCAAGTGAAACCATCTGCTTCTTTTTTTTCCTTATGACTAATGATCAAAGGACTCAGTAACTTACTTCTGGACATGGTTTTGATTCAATTAATCAATCTGTGATGCAATGTAGTGAAAGATAGTGGTGGGATAAGATTGGGAAAGATTAAATGAATTGCTGTTTGTGTTAATGCCAGCAGAGTGCAATGTCAAGATTTTGCAATAAATATGGCACAAAAACAAATGGCTAAGAGAAACAGAATGCACATTTTAAATGTTATGTTATAAATGGTGTATTTATATTTTATATGTCTGCACTTTAAAGAATTGTATAAGCAGCAAGTTATAGTGACGTGTATTTGGTATAAGACTGTCCAATTGGAAATGAGATAAACAAATCTTTCCTTTGTGGTTAATGGTTGAATTATTAATTGGACTTGTTTGCTTCTCCCAGTAATTATCTGAAGAACAGAATTGAGACTGCATTGTCCTAAGGAACATAGAAATCTGTTTTTAATTCATTGCTGAATTAACTGCACTCAAAAAGTCAGCATAAAAACCGGCTGGCTGTCAGCCAACAATTGCCACAAGTCAAAAGAGCTGCAAGAAGCAGGTCAGATTTAAGGAGCAGAGAATGCTAAACCTCAATTATTTAAATAAAAAAAAACAATGCAGATGATCAAATAAGCCACTGACAGTATTTGATCTGGAGTACAGGAGAACGATCTGTTCTTCTATAAGCTAAACCATAGTAATACAGGCAACAATATGCAATTAACAGTGTAATGCAGTTTACATTTTGGATAGTTGATTCTAATGCAGTTCTCTGGCTAAATTTCTAGAAAATACTGCAGAATATCTATATGCAAAAAAAAAAAAAACAACAACAAAAAACAAACAAAAAGACTCCACCCAATATATATATACATTATCCAAACTATAAGTGCAAAAATGATTTGGTTCAATATTTTGCTTATCTTGATGTTTTACAGAAATGTTAATGAGTAGCATTCAGCTAAATTCTTTTAGTAATATACCTGTTACCTTATGAATGTGCATTGTGCTGTGGTGAGGATTGTATGAGGATTCTAATTCCTGACTGCATCCTGCTTACTTTGCTCAAGGGAGTCATGCTATTGGCTTCAGTTTGGGACACTGATCTTATGCATCAGTGTTTTAATACAAAGAATTTTAACAAGTTTTCTAATTTTAGAAGCATATGACCCAGAGAATATCTTCTAGATTTGTGGGCCATATTTTGCTTACATTGCTGATGCAAACCAGCCACTGAAGTCTTAAAGCGTTGTGTGTCAGTGAGGTGAGAAAGGTTTGGCTCTTTATAAAGAGGATGATCTATCAAGCAACAGCTAGTTTACAGCAGTTATTCCAATGAATTAGACACTTTCACAAATGCAAAAATCTTACTAACTATTCTAATTCTGACTTTGCATGAGTAGTTTTTTTTAATCAAAGTGTTTTTTGTTTTAGAGCTAAGGATAGAAATTGTTTTCCATGCTTTCTAAAAGAAAGTAGATACCATATAATTATAAAGGACCTCATTTACTTGAGTATTGACATTATGTCATCTGTAGTTAGCACCATATGTGTATCTAAACAACTTCCTGGGTGGTCAGCTTTCCAAAGCTTGCTCTTTTTTTTTTTTTTTAATGTTTAACAAGTTTTTAATGATGTGAAGCCATTCATTACTGATTTAGAGCCCAGTTCTACCATGAGAGCCGCATTGCACTTATCTGAAGACTGTGTCATTTTATGCATTATGAATAGTGATGGGAAGAGTTTAATTAAGTGTTAGATGCTTATTCTTCCTTTATGTAAACTATCAGAATATTCTCAGTCTGCAAAATCGGACTCTGATTGCAGGGAAAGGCTTTTTTTGCTGTTTCATGGTGAGCTCAGGCAAGACCTACTGTGACAAATCTCTGGTTCATGAAGTTGTCTTCTGCACCAAACAATGAGGATGATCTAGCATGAGAAATTGGACAGGTTGCTTCTGTTAGAGTGGCCCAAATGTTTTGAGTGTTGCAGGTTCATAGTCTCTGGTAAGTCATTCAGTTGAGGCCTCCTAACCCTTGTGTGATTGGCACACTACAAACTTACAAGGACATAACTACTCTGCCTCAGGGAGCTTTCACTGTGTTACAGACACAGACACTACACACCTCCTTTTTAAAGTTAGTTACACATTTGCATTTCTGAAATGCCTGAGCAACAGTGTTACTGATATGCAGGCATGATCACGGTAACAGAGAATACAGATGACTATTTCCATAGGCAGTTACCACAGTTTCAAGCGAATTAGAGCTGCATTTGTGCACCTTCTCTCTTTAAAATCAGGTGCTAAGATTTCAGGCTGGTTTAAAAAAAATCCTTTGGAGTGTTTTGGGATTTTTTTTTTTTTAATTAAAGGCTTTGAAGACATACCTGTGTTTTAATGAATGATTTTGAGAGAAGCAATGTCACATGAATGGCACCAGTTCTCTAAGCAATTCAGATCTCTCACATTTCCACAAATGGCACAAAACCAATTTCACATGCATTCTTATCCCCTCTAATGTTTTCTGGGGTTATAATTTTTTTTATGAGTACTAATTTCACAAAATAGATTAAGAATATTTTCCACTCATATAATGGAAGGACAAACTGAGATTAAATTGACTTTGGGAAACAAGCATAGTGAGTCTCCTGATTTTCTCCTGAATACTCCCAATTTTCAGTGCATAAGGAGTAGATTCCTGAATCTCCTGTTACTTAGTTACAGTTATTTAGACAATCCTGAGAGAGGGCTTATGCAGTGGAGAGGATGAGGACCATAGAGAGTCTCTGAGTGTGCAGAGAGCAGCCATGCTAACGTCCGTACTCCAGGAAAGAGCCGAAGGCAGCAGGGAGAGGGGACCGTGGCAGCTGCATCTGAGGCAATGCAATTCAGCAATTATTAATAGAGGTAGCTGTGTGCAACAGGGGTTTCTGAGTAGAAGGTTGCTGGAGAGCAAAGGGGATAGTTAACCTCAGAGAAGGGGAGATTGAACATCAGGGTCACAGGGAGCTGAGTGGGAGACATGCAATTACTGCTGAAATTGTGGAGGGAGTTATTAAAGTGATGTAGTTATATTACTGGCTGAGATTTGACCAGAAAGCCTGGGTTTCACTGCAGTCCTTGTGCAGAGGAGATCAAAAGACCCATGAGATATGTAACATCCATTCCCCCATCCTTTGTGTTGTATCTTGGTTTTATATCTCATCGGCCAACACATATTTCATGTATCTGTTAATTTTTAACATGCTGTCGGCTTTTGATTAAACTTCATAGTGCTTAGCAGAAGCCATGACTTCTGCTACAAAGATATGCAGGTGCAATAGAGAACATGGGGCTGAACTCCCCTCCTCCCACGATCACCAGTTAGTTACCTCCTCAGGGCCTTCAGATCACTCCATGGCCTTCAGTTCTTTTAAGGAAAATCATAGGGTATTTACAACTCAGAGAGAGAGAAAGAGCTCATGACAGGCAGCTAGTGGGTGGTGTGTTCTGAACTTTAGTTACACTCTGTTCCCTATGTAAATGAGGTAATACATATTCATAAGGTATGCAAATTAAAGTATCAAGTAACTTGCATAGAACATCCACATTTCTGGACCTTCAGCATTAACAAGTATACAAAACAAGGCGGAAGGATTCCCATCAGGGAACTTTTCCTGCAACTTCCATTACTGATGATAATTTTCACCACTCTTCAATAACTTGTAGTAGAAGAACTTGGGCTGATGAAGGTTGGTAGCTGAGCATAATTCCAGACAAACTTGCCATTCTAGCTTCTGGGCTGTAGAGGTCTGCATGCAGAAGCAGTGTCATTTCATGCAAAACGATGAGCTTCTGCATGCCAACATGACCATGTGGCCAGCACACAAATTTCTTAAAACTACCAAAATATATGTGCATGTTTTTCACTTTTCTTATGCTTCTCTACATTTTTTGAGTTTTATGTGCACGGAAAAAGTTAAAGTACAAATGACTATAGTCATAATCCTCCTGCTGTAGAGCTTTGTCTACAAGATGTTCCCTTTTTTTCTTCCCATTGTTCATGTTTCATTTCTTCCGACTGATGCAACAATTAACTTACTGCAAGAGTGTGTGTGTGCGGGGGGGGGGGGGATCCCATGTAACCTCAGTACTTTGAAGTAAAAAAAAAAATCATTAATTCAAAGTGACTTTAAAGTGGCTTAAAAAGGCAGTCACATTTATTTGATGGAAAATAAAATTATTTTTTAAGAATTCTTTAGCTATTCCACCAAAATGTTTTACATAATAAAAGTCACAAATTTAGAACAATGGGAATTTTGCCAATCTCAGATGCCGATCTTTTCAAGGATGACACATGATGTTTTTCTTTTGATACAGTGCTTTTAGAACCTGTATGTCCAGCTGTGGAGTTATGAATATTATGTCATATTACTGCCAAACAACGCAAAGCGCTTATGGGCCTGCAAGTAAATATACTGCATCAAACATATGCTTTTCTTCAGTGGTTATGAAGAGGCAGTAGTGCAGAATGTGATTCTTTTCGTAACCATGGTTAGCGACCTAATTGCAGTGCACACTATTTGTGCTGTTCCTGAATGGCTTCACAGTGTGTAGCCACATCAGTTCTTGTCTTGATTTTTGCAACTTCAGTTATTGCTGATAAAAGCTGACTTTGTTCAGGGACTCTAAAGTATGGGAAGTGCACTATTAAAATCTCCAGGGATCCTATTCTAATTCAAAACTGAGTTTTGTGGTATCCACAAATCTGAACTTTCAACAAATGGCTGAATAAGAAAATATCACCTATTAGGCAGAGTTCAAAATGGAGAATGTTAATATTCCTATAGAGAGTCCATTACTGACTTATCTGGCAACTGTTTTCTTTTCTTTTACAGTTAAATTGCCATGAGATTTAGTGTCAGAAGACTGTTCAGCAATCTCTGTTGTAAATTGTCTTATTTTGATATGTGAATGAAAGTATTTTGCTTATTGTGAAGAGCATACATGTTATATGCTCTTAGGAATAAAATATATATGAAAATATGGTAGATAAGACAGTGTAATCATACATTTGAGGTATCTTCAAAAATAAACACCATATCTGTGGAAGATGGAGGGAAAATGTCTAATTTATTGTATGATTCTTAAATAACAGATAAACTATAAGGGTCTGAGGGAGTATGGAGCCTTGACTCAGGCAAAAATCCCATTGTAACTAGTGGTACATATTCCTGAGTGATTACTGCCAGATCTGTCACTTAATTTGTATCACTTTATTTCATTCATTTATAATTTATGAACAAATATAGAACATGATTTAATGGAAGATCACATTTACAGTCAATTTGATTAGGGTGGTACAGTAGATATAGGACTACTTCCCTTAGTTAGAGACAGGTAATTCGAAGTTTGCTAACATGGCAATTTGCTGCCCTTCTTCATTCATACCTCAACCTCTACACCAGGAATTCATATACCTGGGGACCAGATTATGCCAACTCCATTTGTGTCCAGGATAACCTCAAGTCCTATCATCATCTATTCTATTCTATACACGTTCTTATACAGCGCTCATTACATATGTACCTGAGCACCTTGCAGTAGTCCATTAAGCAACATAACTTTGCATCTCTCATGTGTTGCTTGTTCTCTCATCTTCTCCCCAGGTGACAAGTGTATGCAGGGCAGTGTATTTTTGTGTGTTGTTTTTAATATGTATGTTGCTATGTACTGTTTGAAAAGGCAAGGCAAAAAGTGCACTTGCATCAGAAGGTGGTGACGTTTGTGATGATCCTGGGCAAAGTTCACTACAGTCTCAGACCCCCCTGGACAAAGTTCTGTCTCCAAAACAGATGAGTTTTATCCTTATTGTAGAGAGAATTTCATTGTGCCAGAGAAGCAAAGTTGTCAAACACTGTCCTTGTCCTGAAGCTTTACTCAAAAATTCAGATATTCTAAGCCCATACCACGGGCCACCTTGAATATAAGAATAGAGACCTTGCCTTTGATTCAGTATTCTATGGGAAGATGGTGTAGAGAACAGAAGACAGGTAGCCAGTATTTCTGAGGAGACTCACTGTATTGCATACCAGTTAGAGTTTTCTAAGTGCCAAAAGCTTCTTGCCCAGTTATATTACATTATCCAGCTGAGAGGTGATGAAGGTGTGAATAACTGAAGTCAGGTCACTATATGTCAAAATGGGACAGAACTTCCTAGCCAGCCAGAGATGATAGACTTAAGCCTTGTCTACACTAAAGGGAAATGTTGATCTAAAATATGCAATTTGAGTTACGTGAATAGCATAATTCAAATCAACATAGCTTAGATCGCGGGGTCCTCGACAGGATTCGCTCTCCCGTCGACTCCCCTTACTCTTCTCAATCCGGTGGAGTACAGGAGTTGATGGGAGAGTGATCGGTGATCGATTTAGTGGGTCTTCACTTATGAATGATGTGGGTAAATATATCTATCTCTATTCTTACATGGTAACCATGGCATCTGAGTACCAAGCTCTGAGGTAAAGGTCCAAATTGTGCCTTTTTAGGTAAAAGACCCAGTTTGGGATAGTGGGTCAGGAATCAGGAGTTGCAGTAATCCCTGGAGCTCCCAAGAACACTTGCAACCCAAAGAGCTGCTGAAAAATGCTCCCTTCAGTGACCAACTAGCAATGTTGACTAGTGTGGAAGGAGTTTAGAACCAAGACTACTCCTCCTCCCTGCTCCTCTCCATAAATTTTGAACTCTTTGCAGAAGACAAATAAATAGTTCCAGGGGAAGAAGTTTACCAAGGAGGAGGAGAAAAAAAACCCCAAAAACTAAGAGGCCAAATTCCTCTTTTATTACATTGATGCAACGATCATTAATATGCAGGTACTGTACTGGTGAAACAGAATAAAAACTGATCTGGAATATTTCAAGAAATGTCTTCCTACTTGTGAAGCAGAAGTACCCTGGGTAGATTTAGCAGTAGTATAGGAATTGGAAATAATAATGGAAACTTCACCCTCCCCTTTAGTACTCAACTGATGATGTCTCTTGCTAAACATCTTACAAGATGTAGAAATGCATTGTGTAGTAGGCTATTTCACAAGTATAATCTCCTGTTAAGCTTTCTAACATCTGTTCTGAACTTTACATATATTTTCTTCTGTTCTTTTCTGTGTTATCCTTGAGGCAAAATTCTCTTCTCCGATCCTCACTGCAACTCTCTTATCCATACTGCAGATCTCTGTATATTTTACATTCATTTTGCAGACTGAACGTCTGTTGATGTGAGTTCCACAAGCAAGGACAGAATATATATATATTAGGAGTCTTCAGTTTAGATTGCAGGTTCTCACTGCAAAACATAGAAAAGGGAGAATGTAAAATCATCCTTTATTGGTAGTATTTTGTTAATGGCCTTTGATTTTGCCCTCACTTTTTTTTTTAACTGCACACATATTCATTTTGCAGGAACATAAAAACAAACATTAACATCTAACATAATAAAAGACATCCCACACATATGACTGCACCTATCAAATCCAGGAAACAGCAGTCCTCAAATTAGCAAATGAACGGGTTGATTAAAAATTTGAATCTCAATATTTTTCTATGATTTAGAGTGTATAGTGTCAGCTTATTACCTTCCTGTATAATTTTCACCCTTTTAATTCAGCAGGATTGTAAATACTTTTTGTCAATTGAGATATGTCACCCTCCAGCTTCACTGTGACAATAATGCACAGTACAGTCAGTATTAGATTAATTGCTTCATCAAAACAAGCTAGGCTGCTAAATGTTATTGCATTCAATGTTCTTCATCAGTGTGATATTTTAACAAGATTATCCAGAACAATCTTTTTTGTCTGTCCAGCATTTTGGAGTAGAGTGAGGTCTCAGATTTTTAGAGATCAGTGAAGGAAAATGTCCATTAAAAGAGTTTGGTTCTCCTATACTTTCCAAAGAGAGATTTGTTGTAGGAAGAGATCTCCCACAGAAGAGTTGTTTAATTAAGAATAGCTAGCTAAGCCTTGGAAGCATTAATTATCTCAAGGATTTTGCAGTTTGATTATTTTCTGATGAGGCTGGGAGTATTCCCCAGTTAGGCCTATTCAGAGAAGGATTTTTGTCTTGTTTTTGTGCATTAGGGAAGATTTCCTGGGGAGTATACAGAGAGGGCTCTGAGAAAGCAAAGCAGAGATGCTAGAAGAGTGAGAGTTTGAGTGGGCATTTACAATGTGAAAATACTTATGTTTAAAAACAGGTAGGGGTATCTTAAGATACCAGCAAAAACTTTCCTAAAGGAAAAGTTAACAGAGGTGTACAGGAAATATAGTGGTTGCCTTTAAATTGTCAAGTTAACTATGCAGGATAAGGTGGGTAAGGTAATATCTTTTATAGGACCAACTTCCCTTGGTGAGAGAGAGAGAAGCTTTAGAGCTACCCAGAGCTCTTCTTCAGGTCTGGGCTAATCATGCAATAGTTAACCAGAATAGGAGATAACAAGATGATGAGTGAAAAACTATGTATTGTCAATTAATGTTAGTTGTTATTTGCTACAGATTTTTATATTTCTGTTGTTACAATAACATTCAGAGGCCCCAATCAGGATTGGGGATCTGTTTTTCTAAGGGCAATACAAACTTGCAGGAAGACATTGTCCCTGTCTTAGCAGACACTGATACTTAAGAAAAAATCCTGAAAGCAAAAGGTACTGCCCTGGGTGATTGAAGCTATGGTACTGGAGAAAGTATCTTGTGTGAATTCATTGGGAGGCATAGTACAAGGGCAAAGTATCTGAGGACTTGGGGACTCACATGAGTGTAATAGGTTTATATCCTTTGCCAACTTGTAGTGGCTTAGTCCACCTACGCTCAGTTCTTGCTCCAATTTATATTATCAATGGTGAGAATTCTTTGGTCAAAAAATGTAGTGTCAACAACATCTGTTGCAGAGAAAGGGACAGAATGGAATGGCAGTTCAGTTACTGTACAGATAGAGGAGATGCCACCAAACAATCACTGAACAGGCTCATGAAACTAACATGGTTAACTTCCAGATGTATGTGGCCATTCTGCTGGGACAAACCCTAAATATGCATAACAAGTCTCATGAGTACAACATTAAAGCAAGTCGCTTAATGCATGCTGGACCTGATCCAAAGCCGGCTAGAGTCTATGTGAACCTTTCCACTGACTTCAGTGATTATCCCAGTAGGAAATTGCTTCCTACTACGCACTAGCTCAGCTCTGCTGCCCAGGGTGTTAAAGGGGTAGGGTGGATCCAAGGCTCTGGCAATTCCCTGCTCAGATACCTGTACAGGAAGGAGAAGAGCAGTTCTGCAGAGTACCCTTTCTCTTATGATGTGACCTACAAGGCACATTTCCCTTGCTGTGGAGGGAAGAGGGCATTTGGGGAAGTGATAGTTTTGCTTCAAATATTAAATATTATGTAAACCTAGAGCTGGAACAGTTTAGCTTCTTTCTTTCTTTCTTTCTTTCTTTCTTTCTTTCTTTCTTTCTTTCTTTCTTTCTTTCTTTCTTTCTTTCTTTCTTTCTTTCTTTCTTTCTTTCTTTCTTTCTTTCTTTCTGGTAAAAAGTAGCATTTAAGTTACAGGAGTGCAAAGGAAGTACCTGTAACCACAGACTTAAGGTATCTGAAATCAAAGACTATTTGTAAAGAGTTTGTGATCCCAGAATCAAAAGGACTACATCAGTGCTGCTCCTGTTTAGTCATTTACGATTTCATCTATGTTGTACTCTTGTAATTGAAATATAGCTCAAATGATTATTTTTCTTTGAAAATATTGTAAAACAGATTAATAGAATCATAAAAAGGTAGAATTAGCCCTTGGCTGAGCTCTTCTATGTTCAAAATCTTCCAGCCAAATCATTCTCTCTCAAATTTGGGACATTTAATGAAATCCGGACTGGACAACAGTCCCTTAACTATAATAATAATAATGGAAGCAATAGAGAGGGGAAGTCATTGGAGTGACACCAACTTCTGTCACTGGTAAATTTGGCCTTATTCATTCATGAATTTTGAGATTCAACATTATCAAGTGAACTTCCTATTACGTTGTTTGTAAACGTTCTTACTACTCTTTTTGTGAAATACTCTACAGACTGATTCTTGTCAGCAGACTTATGGTTTTGTGCATGGTAAAAATCTCAAGGTAGAATGTTGTTGACACATAGGATTGTACTTTTTTATTTCAACTTTAGGACATGTGAAATATCTTTTGAACACTGTGCATTAAAAAAAATATCCTCCATTTTTTTTCTTGAAGAATATGCAGGCTTCTTTTATAATGGCCTTCAAGATTGTCTTAAATGCAATGAAACTTTGTCATTGTGTTCTAGTCTAGTTCCCATAATGCTACCAAAAAAAATATTTAATTGAATGCAATTTTCTGTTCCTGTTACTTTTAAACAGGAGGATAACTCACCAGGCTTATAATATCTAATAGGGTCAGTGGAAAAAGACACTGCTATATTTTGATGCTCTGGGCATTTGTATTTTGCTGGCCTAAACTCCCACAGTTCCGGGCCATCATTTATTGGATTATAAAAGCTTTGGGAGAGGGGGTGTACACACTCTTATTGTCAAGGATAAAGAATAAATATGGATTGCCTAGTATTTAAAAAACTTTTTAAAGGACCAAACTTCTGAGGCTTACCATGTGTTGCTGCTCTGAAAAGTGATTTTGTGAAAACAGCATCTTTTTTTCTAACCGATCTGTGTTTTCAACATAATATCTGCTGCTGTTAGTGACCAAAATATGGTTTACTTTGGTTGTTGTTCCTGTTAGCACTGTTGAGTCAACAAATCTGAGAGAGAGTGCTGGATTCCATTCATTCTTGTCTATCATCAACCCAATATTTTACTAAGGCTTTTCCACACAGTGCGCAACACATACCAGAAATGTGTAAATTGTACAGTAATCTAAAGTGTTGCACTCTAACTGCCCTGTGTAGGCCCAGCTGACACACTCTAAAAGCTATCTAGTGCACGTTGATGGAGTCCCATTTGAAACAGGGCTACGTTAATGTGCATTAAGAACCTTTTATAGTGCATCAGCAAGGTCTTCACGGGGCAGTTAGAGCACAATACTTTAGCACACTCTACAGTTGGCACCTCTTTGATGAGCATTTCTGCACTGTGTAGACAAGCCCTAAATTCCAATTACAAGACTAATCAGTTATGCCTGTGAAAATTATTGAAAGAAATAGGATTGGCTAGGTATTGTCCAAGGTATAATCTGCAGACAATTAAAATGAACAGGTTTATTTTAAGGTAGGATTTAGTCTTTGGAATCTTGCTGATGATGCATGACTAGTGAAGAACTCAATTTGACTTTCCTATCTCAGACTGGTTTCCATGTCTGGGAGTTAGAAAAAAAATTGTAAGCTGAACACATTTGATGTGGAAACTGGGCTAATAAATATGGAGCACCAAATACCATTTTACAGAGTCACTTCTCAGAGTAGAGCCTAATTTTAAGTAAATATTGTTATATTGTACATAGTACATCACATATCCAACCTAAAAATACATTTAATATGTCCCTACTATATACGGCTCTTCTAAGAAACTCCCACTAGCCTTCCAACTTTATTCCATTTTGCTTTTTAATTAATGTAACCACAGCCTAGTGAGCCTACTGTTAATGATAACCTAACAGTTTGTCAGACACATCAGAAAAGGTTTTTTTAAACAAATGTAGGATAAAAACTAACATCAAAAGAGGTATTTTAAATGAGAAAATTGCTATGTGTGTGTGTGTGTGTACGTATGTGTGTGTACACATGAATTCACATCTGATTACTTACTGTGTCTGTTATATTCTTTAAAATATATGATGAAAATCGACTGGCTACTCTGACTCACAAAGTCCTACAGGGTTCTGGGTGAATTAGGGTGGCCTAAAAGAATTTATTTCAATTGCAGTCCCCTTCAGTAGTCTGCAGACTCAGCAGATCTGATAACAACACAAATGCAAGTTGAGTATGAAGTGCCAGAAAATGTCTTCATTGTTGGATGTGTCTGCTTGGCTGTTTACTTTCACTATCTTAACTGTATTAAATAAGAAAATTATATCAGGGATATGTGTAAGAGAAAAGAGAACTTTCACATGCCTACTAATGATGTGAATGATCTACCTGTCAGTTGATTATCTAGTCATGAAGACAAACATGTGCTGTCCTAAAGTGATTTACATGGCTCAGTATGTTTGGAGCATTATTTGCCTCAGTGAAGATGTCATTTTTCACTGCTGTTAGTAGATTTGTATAGACAGATTACTCTATAGCTAGAAATCTCTGTTGCTGTGGTGAATTGTTGTAAAAGCTTGCTGTCTATATGGCTTATTATACAGTACCCTACAGCAGTGGTTTTCAACCAGGGTTACATGTATCCCTGTGGGTACACAGAGGTCTTCCAGGGGGTACATCAACTCATATAGATATAGGTCTAGTTTTACAGCAGGCTACGTAAAAAGCATTAGCAAAGTCAGTACAAACTAAAATTTCATACAGACAATTACTTGTTTATACTGCTCTATATACTATATACCAAAATGTAAGTACAATATTTATATTCCAATTGATTTATTTTATAATTATATGGTAAAAATGAGAATGTAAGCAATTTTTAAGTCATAGTATGCTGTGACACTTTTGTATTTTTATGTCTTTTATGTATTTTTATCTAAGTAAGTAGTTTTAAAGTGAGGTGACACTTAGGGGAACACAAGACAAATCAGACTCCTACAAGGGGTACAGTATTCTGGAAAGGTTGAGAACCCCTGCCCTACAGTGCTAACACTCATCATGAACAATATTGAATATAATGCAATTCATATGCAAAAATATTACACTATCTGTTTAGAACATAGCCCCTCCTTTTTTTACTGCTGTGTTATTTAAAATAGGCAAGAGCTGGACCACAGTGATCAAGACTCCTATTCAGCAAAACGGTTAAGCACATCCCTAAGACCATCCCCAAAGCTAAGAACATGCTCAAATGTTTTGCTTAGTCATTGGCCCTAGTTGTTTATTATTATTATTATTATTATTCTCTATCATTGTACCATTTTCCCTTGTCCTTGCTCATTGATTTGTGAACTTCCTTTCATTTCAAAAGGGAAGAATACAATACCTGGATTTGTTAGTTTTAATCTTTGCCTTACAGAAAGAAAGTACCTGCCTACGTTGTAAACCCCCATACCAGAACTTGTTAAGAGTCATTCTAACCTCCTGCATGTAATTGGATTCAATAGTAAACACTGACCTTGAGGGACAGTTTATTTTTGCTTGTGTAAATCTATTTCTCTGATAAACTGCTTCCGGACTCTGAGAGACAGAACTTGCTCCTTTGTGAGGGAACATGATCATTAGAAATCAGTACCGAGTGGCCCTCCTCTTGTGAACTATGGCAACTTCTGGAAGTGAGCAGCTACAACACAATTTAAAATTCAGTGTGTGATGACTTTTATTGAGCTCCATGTCACGAACTCCCTTTGATTCTTGATGCTAGAAAATTGGTTAGTCCAACTAACAGACAGGCACAACATTTCAATAAACAAATATTATGAGTGAGACAGTGATATAACTGGTTTCAGAGTAGCAGCCGTGTTAGTCTGTATTCGAAAAAAGAAAAGGATGACTTGTGGCACCTTAGAGACTAACCAATTTATTAGACCATAAGCTTTCGTGGGCTACAGCCCACTTCATCGGATGCATAGAATGGAACATATAGTAAGAAGATAGATAGATAGATATACATACAGAGAAGTTTCAGAGTAACAGCCGTGTTAGTCTGTATTCGCAAAAGGAAAAGGAGTACTTGTGGCACCTTAGAGACTAACCAATTTATTTGAGCATGAGCTTTCGTGAGCTACAGCTCACTTCATCGGATGCATCCGATGAAGTGAGCTGTAGCTCAGGAAAGCTCATACAGAGAAGGTGGAAGTTGCCATACAAACTGTAAGAGGCTAATTAGTTAAGATGAGCTATTATCAGCAGGAGAAAAAAAAACTTTTGTAGTGATAATCAAGATGGCCCATTTAGACAGTTGACAAGAAGGTGTGAGGATACTTAACTTAGGGAAATAGATTCAATATGTGTAATGACCCAGCCACTACCAGTCTCTATTCAAACCCAAGTTAATGGTATCTAGTTTGCATATTAATTCAAGCTCAGCAGTTTCTCCGTGGAGTCTGTTTTTGAACCTTTTCTGTTGCAAAATTGCCACCCTTAAGTCTTTTACTGAGTGGCCAGAGAGGTTAAAATGTTCTCCTGCTGTTTTTTGAATGTTATGATTCCTGATGTCAGATTTGTGTCCATTTGTTCTTTTACATAGAGACTATCTGGTTTGGCCAATGTACATGGCAGAGGGGCATTGCTGGCACATGATGGCATATATCACATTGGTAGATGTGCAGGTGAATCAGCCCCTGATGGCGTGGCTAATGTGATTAGGTCCTATGATGGTGCCACTTGAATAAATATGTGGACAGAGTTCGCATCGGGCTTTGTTGCAAGCATAGGTTCCTGGGTTAGTGTTTTTGTTGTGTGGTGTGTGGTTGCTAATACTCTCCTGCACATCTACCAATGTGATATATGCTATCATGTGTCAGCAATGCCCCTCTGCCATATACATGCATGCTTTTTTCTCAGGGCTTTGGAGCTGTACTCTGGCTCCGCTCCAGCTCTAGGCAAAAACCTGCAGCTCCACTGTTCTGGAGCTGCTCCACGCTCCAGTTCCGGGCTCTGCTCCAAAGCCCTGTTTTTTCTCCTGCTGATAATAGCTCATCTTAATTAATTAGCCTCTTACAGTTTGTATGGCAACTTCCACCTTCTCTGTATGTGTATATATATATATCTTCTTACTATATGTTCCATTCTATGTGTCCGATGAAATGGACTGTAGCCCATGAAAGCTTATGCTCTAATACATTTGTTAGTCTCTAAGGTGCCACAAGTACTCCTGTTCTTTTTTTAGTGATATAACCATCAGGATTTCTATAACAGATTTAAATGCATCTCCCTGGCAGTTCAAAGGGGTGCTTTGACAGAAGTGTGTTGTGCCCAGAGGCCTATAACTTGATCTAGAAAAATTCTTAAGCATATGCTTAACTTTAAGCACATGGTTAAGCCCACTGAAGTCAATTTAAGAGCATACTTAAGTTTTTTTGTCCATTTTTAAATAGCTTCTTGAAGTCACTGGGACTGTTCACATACTTGAGTTAAGGACTTGCTTAAGAGTTTTGCTGGGTTGGGACTGTAATAAGCAGCTAGCATGCTCTTCAGCAACTGCTCTGGTCAGCTTATGGAGTGAGAAACATGGATGGGTTTACAGATAGCTATGCCCCATTCTTTTTAACAGATGATTGATTTCTGTGTGGTGACAACTTTTGTTTTTTGTTTGTTTGTTGTTTATGAATGTGCTGGGACAGGTAACTGCCATAACAATAATTGTGTTATATTTTTATATGGTTGGGTTACAGTTTCCATGTTTTTTCTATTTTTAAATGTATGGTGTTTTATAAAAAATGTTAAAGATGGAGGTTTCAGTCACCTAAGCCCTTGGTTAACAAGTTGTTGAGAGGAAGGATGGTCCAGTGACTAAGACAGCCTGAGACTCTCAAGAGCTGAGTTCAAATCTTGGCCACAGACTTTCTATGTGACCTTGGACAAGGTTCCTGGATTTACACACTTCCTCTTGTGTGAAGTGGGGATAATAACACTGCCCCATACAAGGGTATAGTGAGGCTAAAATGATTGTAGGGTAATCAGATAATGGAATGATAGAGATCAGGTATGGTAGATATCTAGATCTGAAGCATTCAAAATGTCCATGTATTAAAGGATCACTGGTATAGTGAACCCATACAAACTTTAAACTCTGTAACACTTTGCTAAGCCCATTATCCCATGATCTTTTTCCTGTGTACCTTTCCTATCACTGATGGGTACCATTTTGTGCGTAATAGTAACTTACAACTCTCCTCTTCATCCTCCTTGAATGATTTCATTTGATGATGCCATAATCCAACATTTGGATATCTGTCAACTTGCAATATTTTTGCCCTGGACCCTCCACTAAGGTTCTCTAAATCTGATTTCAACCTGAAACTAATTAAGAACCAACAAAAATGCTTTATTTTGTGCATTCCAGGCCAATTGTTTGTTGAGTTTTTCCCCTTCTTTGATGGCATTTGCCATGTTAACCACTGTTTTGTCACTGACCTATAAATAACACATCTTTTCGTCCAGTTACAAAGGCTGTGTTCTGCCCCTCTTTTGACTTGTGCATTAAACATATCATTGAGCAAAACATTCCTGGCATCAGACTGGAGAGCTTTAAATTGATACATTCCTTCCATTGCAGAATGCAAGCAAGAATGATTTGCGGTGTTATATGGGAAAAGAGAAGTAAGCATCTTTCAATTTTATTGCACAATGCCATTTCACATTATTGCAAGAGTTCCATCACTGAAGAGGCCACTTTAAATCACCCCATGGACACTGAGACCAATCTATGAAATGATTATGTCAAGGTTCCTCCCCCACTCTGAACTCTAGGGTACAGATGTGGGGACCTGCATGAAAACCTCCTAAGCTTACTTTCACCAGCTTAGGTTAAAACTTCCCCAAGGTACAAATTAATTTTATCCTTTGTCCCTGGATCTCCACTGCCACCACCAAACTCTAACTGGGTTTACTGGGAAACGTAGTTTGGACACGTCTTTCCCCCCAAAATCCTCCCAACCCTTGCACCCCACTTCCTGGGAAAGGTTTGGTAAAAATCCTCACCAATTTGCATAGGTGACCACAGACCCAAACCCTTGGATCTGAGAACAATGAAAAAGCATTCAGTTTTCTTACAAGAAGACTTTTAATAGAAGTAGAAGTAAATAGAAATAAAGGAATCACCTCTGTAAAATCAGGATGGTAGATACCTTACAGGGTAATTAGATTCAAAACATAGAGAATCCCTCTAGGCAAAACCTTAAGTTACAAAAAAGACACACAGACAGGAATAGTCATTCTATTGAGCACAATTCTTTTCTCAGCCATTTAAAGAAATCATAATCTAACTCATACCTAGCTAGATTACTTACTAAAGTTCTAAGACTCCATTCCTGGTCTATCCCCGGTAAAGACCAGCATATAGACAGACCCAGACCCTTTGTTTCTCTCCCTCCTCCCAGGTCTTGAAAGTATCTTGTCTCCTCACTGGTCATTTTGGTCAGGTGCCAGTGAGGTTACCTTTAGCTTCTTAACCCTTTACAGGTGAGAGGATTTTTCCTCTGGCCAGGAGGGATTTTAAAGGGGTTTACCCTTCCCTTTATATTTATGACAGTTTATATCTAGAGCTTTCTTCAGGGATGTTTGTTGGTGACACTGGTTGTCTGTAGCTTTGACCTGCATATCCTCCATCGCCCAGAAACTAAATTCTATTTGGAGTATTTTACTGGTATTCATGTGAAAGATTATCTCTTCTCCACCCTACTTTGCTATATGTTGTTTAAGATTTAGATTGCCTTCCTGCCAAATGTTCAGGCTTCAAAAAGAACTGTAAAAGCAACAACACTGACACTGTATGCAAATGCCATGCTTGAGGAAATGTTCTCAGCAGTCCATAGGAAAGAAAAGTGAGAATTAATTCACATTCAAGGCATCATAGAGACTGAATAGCTAGAAATCAAGCAATAGATAAAAGAAACAAATGGATCTGATTTATTTATTTCAGTATCAAATACATCCTAAAAAGAGACCAGACAGAAAAGGAGGGAGGGGAACATTGTGCATTCTGCTGGCTTGCCTATCATTTCAGGAGCTTCCCAAAAGCCTGTCAATATCAAAAATAAACCTTTACAAATGATAGGCCTGTCACTTTAATCTTTTGAGACAGTAAAGTTAGTTGCTGCTGTAATTTGATTTATCATCATGTTCAGAGGTGTTGTAACACTGATGTGCAGAGAAAACTCCTGGTACAGTCCCTCCAGAAATGAGAGCTCTTCTCTTCTCTTCTCTTCTCACCATGGTATCTGAGATTTCTCAGGTATTTATCTCCAGTACTTGCAGAAGTGATCCAATGGCTTGGACAAAGTTCTCAAGAGCCAAGTCTAAATGCACAGACATACAAGGCAGCTGTTGCCACTGTAATAGTGTCTCTGAAAGTGCTGGCTTCTGGAAGTTATGCTTTTATTTGTGGTATGCAATTGCAATAAATTAAATTAATATATATAGGCACCCTGTCAATTTACCTGACAGTATCAGGCTGGAGAGGAGCTTTAAGTCAAAGCCCATAGTATGGTAAGAGGTGTAGCAGCACCCATGGGCATTGTGTTACCTAAAGTGGTGGGGGAGTGTGATCCTGAGCATCTACTACTTCATATTTTAATGAGGTTCATCATGAAAGGGGACACAGAAGTCTGGAATTTTCTCCTCCCCACCCTTCCTGTAAAATAGCCTGAAACTGATGACTTTCGGGACAGGCTGAAGAAACTGATTAATTGACAAGGTTCTGTGGAAGATTAAAGGTACAATTTTGGGAGGGAGGGAGAGATATGGAAGAGTGGGTGGGTTTTCTGTTGCTGTGATGTACTGGATAGCTGAGTTATCTGCAGAACCGGTCAGCAAAAAATTCAAGCAAAAGCATTGTTTTCATCAGAATTTGCTGATTTGTCAATTTTAAAGAAATTTATAATGGAACCCAGGCAGAGTCCTGATGTATGGAACCCTTCTTGCCAGTCAGATTTTCAAACCTGTTTCACAGGCAGGGTACAGTTTGTTCAGCCAGGTTTCCTGCCAGTTTGCCCACCTGGCTCCTTTACAGTTGGGGACCCCACATTTCTCAGGTGCATGTGCAGACTGCTCAGCACTAGGAGTTGTGAGAGACTCAAGCATGTTCACTGAGGGTGAAAACTTCAGAGGTTTTATCTGTGATGTTTGAGAGAACCTCTACTTGAACATGTGCAAATAGCAATTTTTCAGTGTGTGTAGATTTTCATAAGAATGGCAAAAGGCAACAACCTAGCACAGAGACATACACAGAGACTCTCCTTCCTGCCATACTTCAAACCCCTGCACCAAAGCATGGAGGTGCTAGGCCATTTCAAAGAAAAAGTCACCAGAATGTTTTAAATAGGCAAAATTTACTTTTCGCTAGCCTTATTCTCAGAGCTGCTGAAATGTTTTACTGGAAACTTTTAAAAAAAGAATGTAAGTAAAAATAAAAAAGGAAATTCACTCTGAGGCAGGCACCCACCATGGAAAGTGTCAGTCTGAATGGTTAAAGTTTGACAAAATTATAAGCAATAGAAAACAAGGTCGTATAATGGGTAGTCCTGGGCTGATTAATAGCTGGTGCCTCCAACACTATAAATAATCGTTAGTTGTTATGTTGTTTATGTATGAGTGTAGATGGTCATTATTATGTGGTTGTATGTTTAATTGTCAGGGTACTTAGAGATATTTGCTGTTTAATCAATTTACTTTATAAAAATTCCTTTAGATATTTTGAAAACCTCCTATAGCTGTGTGTTTCTTTCACTGTGGACTCCTTTAACATCACTTTTCCACACTGAAATATATTTGTCTCACAGAGTTCACCAGAAGTTTAACAGCTATCTAATGCAGGCATAAAGACTTATATTTTATTTTACTTTTTAACTTTATATTCCGAGTCCTTCTTAAAAATGTACATTAGATTAGCCTCCGAGATATGCACATTCAATATGAAACAATCCAAAGCTCCCTCATTTGTCAGATACAATTAGACTGCCTTTTAACAAGCTTTGTAAAATATGCTGAACTGGTGTCACTATGGAAGTATTCCCAGAGGTGTCTGAGGGGATAGGCAGAAGTTCCCTGGCTATTCCAAATTGATCAGAACTACAGAGGTCCACATCAGGGTGCACCAGGTTTGATCATTCAAATTTCCATTAATTTTTAAGCCTTTCTCTAAAATCTGCTTTATAAATTATTTAGCGGGTTCTTTGTTACAAAGACATGTGGGGGAAAATAAATGTGTTCAGATTCTTCTTACTCATTTTACTGTGTCAGGTTTTTTACCCTACATTATTGTCTACTGCTAATACTCCCAGATAAACTGAAATGCCTCTTAGTTCCCTAGTTACCTGCCATACACAATAAATGCACAAGAGGAGAGAATCAATATAATTAATTCAAACCATGGCTGAAATTTAGCTTGTGAATGATAAATGCCTCAATGGTCATTATAGCTGGAGAAATCAGAGATTACCTACTTGTGTTTTGATCTTGACAAGTCAACAGAAAAAGTGGCCTAGCCAGCATGGTTCATTGACCACAGCTGCTTGAAGATATTAGCACATGTGTGTATGAGATATCCATGCAGCCTCTCTGTTTACATGACAAGGAAGAAAAGTTAGAAAGTGGTGGTGGTATTTGTTTTTTAATATAGTAATAAGTTTCACCAAAGTGAAGTCTTAAAGTGAGAAACATGGAGTTCTGGCTATGTTGCATCACTCTGATTGCATGCAGCTATCGTTGTTGTCAATCACTGGGCCCATGCCTAAGCACAGCAATGCAGTGCTATTATTTGTGTTTGAGGTGAGAAAGTTACCAGCACCACACATGGGTAACCTATTTCCCCTTGTTTTTTCCTCCCCCCCTCCCCCCGACGTTCTTGTTAAACCCTGGATTTGTGCTGGAAATGGCCCACCTTGATTATCATACACATTGTAAGGAGAGTGATCACTTTAGATAAGCTATTACCAGCAGGAGAGTGGGGTGGGGGGCAAGAAAACCTTTTGTAGTGGTAAACACCCATTTTTTCATGCTTTGTGTGCATAAAAAGATCTTCTATACTTTCCACAGTATGCATCCGATGAAGTGAGCTGTAGCTCACGAAAGCTTATGCTCGATTAAATTGGTTAGTCTCTAAGGTGCCACAAGTACTCCTTTTGTTCTTGCGAATACAGACTAACACGGCTGCTACTCTGAAACATATGGGTGGTGGGAACTGGGAAACCTTGGCTTCCTGATCTCTGGATTCTATGGATATTATCCTCCTGTAATGAGCAGAAGGAGAAGAATCAGTGATTGGGGGGGAGGGGAACTATTGTTTCCCTGAAACAGAGAGAGTCCTTCTCTTCTCTGGGCCCTACACAAAGTGCATCCTTAATTATTTGGACTCTATGTTGGCTGGACTCCTTAAGAAGTAGATCAAATGGCCCCCGACAATTCCTCTAAGTTGATTAAGTTAAACCGAACGAAAAGCCTGGCAGTTGAAATAAGCAAGGCTGTTCAAACACTATTTTGGTGAAACATTAACAGTGGGTTACGTTTAGATCTCTCATCTCACTGTGAAGAAGAGATGGGAGAAAATAACCAGCTTCTTTTCTGTAAAGTTCTTATCTTTGATAGATATGTATCTGTATCTTTGATAGATCATTCTCTGCAATTGTACAATACTTTTGCTGATTTGACATACTGTTTGATCTCTGTTTTGTGCTTCATAGATCCATTTTTGTGATCTATCATGAGTTGCCTTTTATTCCAAGATTGTATAAATGTATATACCCCTTGAGACAATACTGAAGGATTACACCAAAGAGGCTAGATTTTTTTGTTTATGTATGTGTCTAAAGATGCATATTGTCACTTAGTGGGTTTTTCAAAAGCACCTAAGCATTTAACTTCTATTGATTTGAATGGAAATGTTTAGGTACTTTTGAAAAACCTGTAAGGTGCCTATTTACATCTTTAGATATGTAACTACTGTAGAAATCTGGCCTTAACTCCACAAAAGACAGCCTCTCTGTTATTGTGTTTTATTTACATTCCCCAGCTCTAATTTTATGATAAACTTACACTCCCCTTTGTATATTTGAACTCCTATTCTAGGAGGATTGTATATGTTCCATTATGCACTATAGCCAATGTTGCTACATGCACTGATTTTCATAGAATGTTGAAGACTCAGTTGTATTTATATCATCCCAATGGTCTTTGAAAGAAACATAGACCCTGACTGTCAAATCTACTTGCACTAATGAGCTTGCATACTGTTTTGCACAACCAATGCCAGATGGGATATGCATGCACAAACACAGATGAGTTTTTGCATAACATAGATTCTCGTTTACACTCAGATCCTTTTACACCATTCTCGCAGTGAAGGGCCCTTATAGGAATGAGAATTAGGCTCTAAGTATGTGTTCATTTGAGTTTATATTTGGATACAGATATCAGAGCAGGCTTTGCACATGTGCAAGCTGGGGCATGTTTGTCAAAATATCATCATGAAGTAACTAACTCACATATGGTTAGATGCTGCTTGCCAGTTATGCTGCTAGAGGGAAGCCAAAGTAGATGAAATTAGACCAGGGGAATAGAGAAAGGTGAACAGCTGGCAAGTTTCATATTTGTTTGGTCTGTTGGGGGATAAACAGGAGAGAAGCTTCTCCATGTGGCAGGGCAGTTAATGCTACCAGTCATAGGGACAGTATCGTAGATACTCTACAGGTATGTAAGATGTAAGGGTACTGCACTGAAGAGTTTATAATCTAAGTAGACCATATATAGGGGGAGGTGGGGGAGGATGCAAATCTAGACTTCATTTTTTTTCATTTTGTTCCTTCCTTTGCTTTATAGCATAACCCATTTCTGCTTCATGCCAGCCCCTATCTGAATTGAGCCCTCTGCACTCCTTATGGAGTGTTCTATGTGTGATTCATTTTGTGTGCTAGAATCTAGAATGTTTTTCCAGTGCTACTCCTTTAACCAGAAGGGCTGGTTTGTGAAGATCTGGGAAGAAGCTGTAAGATTGGTGTGTGCTCTGTTCTTTTCTACAGAGTGTTGTAAATAATTTACAATAATTTGGATATAAGCAAAGAGAAATTAAGAATCTGACTGCTTGTCCATGTATAGTGATGAGCCCTGGGAACATGATCAATGTGAAGCAGATATTAGTATTAAGGATGCCCTTCTTCAACTTCATTAATCACCAAACTACCTAGAAGAAATGAGAATTCAACAAATATCTAGTCATTTGCCAACAGCCCAAGAGCCTGTGATATTCTTATATTCTGCTATAAGTATTAAGGATATGATTCTGATCTCAACCCTATGTAAATTGGGACATAAGTAAGTATTTTGCTGATGTAAAACCAGTATAAGGTCTTGATTCAGCAAAATACTTACGCGTACGTGTAATCCCATTGAAATCATTTTGGTTGTTCAGTTACCTGTGTATATAATTACCTTGCTGAATAAGCCCAAAAGAGTATTCAGCTAAAAATCGTAGAATCATAGAATATCAGGGTTGGAAGGGACCTCAGGAGGTCATCTAGTCCAACCCCCTGCTCAAAGCAGGACCGATCCCCAATTAAATCATCCCAGCCAGGGCTTTGTCAAGCCTGATCTTAAAAACTTCTAAGGAAGGAGATTCCACCACCTCCCTATGCAACGCATTCCAGTGTTTCACCACCCTCCTAGTGAAAAAGTTTTTCCTAATATCCAACCTAAATCTCCCCCACTGCAACTTGAGACCATTACTCCTTGTTCTGTCATCTGCTACCACTGAGAACAGTCTAGAGCCATTCTCTTTGGAACCCCCTTTCAGGTAGTTGAAAGCAACTATCAAATCCCCCCTCATTCTTCTCTTCCGTAGACTAAACATCCCCAGTTCCCTCAGCCTTTCCTCATAACTCATGTGTTCCAGTCCCCTAATCATTTTTGTTGCTCTCCGCTGGACTCTTTCCAATTTTTCCACATCCTTCTTGTAGTGTGGGGCCCAAAACTGGACACAATACTCCAGATGAGGCCTCACCAATGTCAAATAGAGGGGAACGATCATGTCCCTCGATCTGCTGGCAATGCCCCTACTTATACATCCCAATATGCCATTGGCCTTCTTGGCAACAAGGGCACACTGTTGACTCATATCCAGCTTCTCGTCCACTGTAACCCCTAGGTCCTTTTCTGCAGAACTGCTGCCTAGCCATTCGGTCCCTAGTCTGTAGCGGTGCATTGGATTCTTCCGTCCTAAGTGCAGGACTCTGCACTTGTCCTTATTGAACTTCATCAGATTTCTTTTGGCCTAATCCTCCAATTTGTCAAGGTCCCTCTGTATCCTATCCCTACTCTCCAGCCTATCTACGTCTCCTCCCAGTTTAGGGTCATCTGCAAACTTGCTGAGGGTGCAATCCACACCATCCTCCAGATAATTTATGAAGATATTGAACAAAACCGGCCCGAGGACCGACCCCTGGGGCACTCCACTTGATACCGGCTGCCAACTAGACATGGAGCCATTGATCACTACCCGTTGAGCCCGACAATCTAGCCAGCTTTCTATCCACCTTATAGTCCAAAGTCTTGTTTTAGTCACATTGGTCCCAGGATTTTAGAAACAAGGTGGGTGAGGCAATATATTTTAATGGATCAACTTCTGTTAGTGAAAGAGACAAACTACACACAGCTCTTCAGATCTGGGAAAGGTACTCTGGTCTGGAGGAAGAGATCCGTGTAGCCTGAAAGCTTGTATCTTTCATCAGCAGAAGTTGGTTCAATGAAAGCTATTACCTCATTCACCATGTCTCTTTATACAGCTAAAAGGAATGTATGTGAAACCATTTCCCCCATAAATACGTTCACCTTTCCAAACTCCAAATCATACAACCCCCCCCTCTCAAAATCAACACTAAGTACAGGAAAAATGAAGATGACAAAACGTAAATGCATGCCTCAGAAGTAACATTCTTGTTTACTGATGAAACTTTATTATTTAGCAGTCCTTCTAATGGCTACAGCAGTATTGCTTATCTTCGTACTTTAACTTTCATCCCTCTCAATATGTTCCATGAAGAGTTTCCATATTTTAAAAAATGTCTCCCCTCCCCACACTTCTCCTCTATTTTATCAATCGCTTTCTCAAGAGATGAAATCTGAGTATGGCCATCCCACTTCTGCTGGGGGCGCACTGTTTTAAAATTGCTCTCCTTTTTATCTTTAATGCATAAATCATAAATATCATATAATCTATAATACATCATAAATCATACTATCATTAATCCATGCTCCCTTCTGCACCCAAATCATTTTGGGGAATAAACTCCTAGAACACATGACATTGATTCAGAGGGGATAATTGTCTCGGAGCGTCGGGAGTCCAGGCCCTGCACCCCTCTTCCTGGGATTCACTGAGACTCTCAGCCAGCCAGTAAAACAGAAGGTTTATTGAACAACAGGGACACAGTCTCAAACAGAGCTTGTGGGTACAACCAGGACCCCTCAGTCAAGTCCTTTTTGGGGAGCAGGGTGCTTAGACCCCAGCCCTGGGGTTCCCTGTGTTCCACCACCCAGCACCAAACTGAAAAACTAAACCCCCCCTCATCAGGCTCTCTCCTGCAGCGTCTGTTCACATTCCTGGGCAGAGGTGTTACCTCCCCCTCCCCCTCCTGGCTCAGGTTACAGGCTCTCAGGTCTCCCATTGAAACTCCCCTGCCACATTCCCAGGTCAACACTCCCCCCTCCCTGCTGCATCACAATAATAAAGTTGTTATCATACATAGAGTACATTATACACTATTCTTTCCTTTGAAGTGCCAGAGGGAAGGATCTTGTTTATAATGGAAGTGCCAAGAAACTTTTCCCACTTCCTCTTCATAGTGCCATGTACTTAGCTTCTCTCTGGGCATGTATCACATTTGTAAGAACAAGGATGAGGTTAATAGATTTTAAAAGAAAAACACAATTTGCTGATAGTTTGGGGCCATCATCCAGGTATGTATAATGAGAGTAAAAAGACTGCCAGGAATGGACTTAGTGATCGATTTTGTGCCACTGGGGATACTAGTGAATGTACGGACATTATTTTCTTTTTCTGTTTGCTGACATTTCCCTATAGATAGTGCAGCAATATTAAAACTCTTTCACAAGAGTTCTGAATCTTCTAGTTGAGAATTATAGAACTTTAACAAAATGCAATAAACTAAAAGTTTCAAAGGGGCTTGGCATTCAAAGGTGCTCAACAATTCTCAGTGACAAACTGGAGTTGTCCCTGTTCAGCACTGCTGAAAATCTGGACAATAAAAACACTTTTTATGATCTTTCTCTCAACATATTAGACCATAAAAGGCAGATGATTTTTTGTTTGTTTGTTTGTGTCTACAGCATTACAAGCATTGCAATTTTCCTTTTTTCCCCCCAGAGAGCATTTACTAAAGAATATTGTCCATATGCTGTCTTTGAGAATACAGTATTTTTACAGTCTCCTTGACAGCATATGCAAGGAGTTACACATTTATTTTCCAGTTCAACCAGTTTTGTTTTTTTTTGGGGGGGGGGGGGGTGTGATTGGTAAAGAGGTGACTAAGCAGAGATTGAATATTCTATGCAAGGAAGGATTAACTCTGCTCGACATCTAAGATATTTTAAACACATATTGCAGCTTGTTACTTTATACATTTAAACAAGACTTTGCTAGTGGTGTTAACAGCAAGATTGCACCATTATGCTTGTTGCATTGAATATTAATACACATATGTCTATATAGTACAAAATACTAAACCCTATGGATTAATTATTCCAAAGGACATTCAAATAAATATGTAGCACCAGGTCTTCATCTGCTGTTAATCAGTGCAGTTCCGTAGAAGTAATTGGAGATACTCCAGTTTACATCAGGTGTGAATCTGATCCATAGATTATAATGCTGCTGTGCAAGGCAATGCAGCCCTCTACTGTAAACAACCACTGCTAATAAACTAGCGTTAACCATGGATTTTACATTAATTAGATTAGAATTCCTTTTAAATTTAGCAGTGCTATCCACAATAAAAAGACTGAAGTCCAATGAGTATTACATCTAAGCTTGTAATCCTATGTACCATGGGGTCTGGTCCTTTTCAGATGTTTCAACTTCATCACTAGCATGGTTATTTTTTAATTTTATCTAGCAAGTATGTTGCACATTTAGGGTAAAATGTTGCTGCAATATTGCCCGCATTAATAAAGTTCTCATTAGTCTCGTTAGGTTGCTTTCTCCTGCATTGTGTTGCCAGGCTGTGATCTGAAAAGATCAACACTGAGAATCTTTCAACTGCAGGATCACTTTGTTTGTGGAATCTTGACAATATCTGCTGTTGGTCTCCAGGAATCCAAGATTATTGCTGGTGGTTTAATCTCTATTACAGTCGTTCTCTGTTTTGTTTTGTTTTTTCTGGCTAGGACAAAAATGCAAGTCCATATTGTGATGCTGTATGGATTCTGGGCGACCCTTGAGGATATTATGAATATTAATATTGTAAAATTGCAATGAGTTGTGCCAGATATGTCATGTAAGATATCTGCAAAAAACATTATGATTTTCCAAACATGATAACCTCATTTATATGTTTGTATCACCTCTGTATTATGAGTTACAGATATGTATATATGTCTGTATTTCAAACTTGGGCCATGCTTCTGGGGGATACCCCCAGACAGTTTGGGTGTCAGCTCTGCCTAGCCTGCTTGATGGCCCATTAAGGACCATTAGCTATACAACTGACCCACTGAAGGGGGCAGATACACTTTATGACTCAGCAAGGCATGCAGGGCATGCCTATGGACAGAACTTTAAGGCCTCCAAGCCATTTGCTGGGCACCTTTTCATTTGAAACCAAGGAAGCACAGGCTACGTGGCAAAAGACTATAAAAGGCAGCTGCATCTTCTCCATTTTGTCTTCAGTCCTGCTTCTTACCTCTGGAGTAACCTTTCTACCAATGAGGCTCTGAAAAAAGGACTGAATGACCCATCCAAGCTGTGGATGTGATCCAGAGGGACTTTCGAGCCAGCAAACTCACCAATACTGCTAGAATATATGGACTTTGAAGTCTTTGTTTGTATCTAACTGCTTTACCATTTAACATATCTGTCATAAATATAAAGGGAAGGGTAAACCCCTTTGAAATCCCTCCTGGCCAGGGGAAAGCTCCTCTCACCTGTAAAGGGTTAAGAAGCTAAAGGTAACCTCGCTGGCACCTGACCAAAATGACCAATGAGGAGACAAGATACTTTCAAAAGCTGGGAGGAGGGAGAGAAACAAAGGGTCTGTGTCTGTCTGTAGTCGTCTTGGCCAGGGACAGAACAGGAATGGAATCTTAGAACTTTTAGTAAGTAATCTAGCTAGGTATGTGTTAGATTATGATTTCTTTAAATGGCTGAGAAAAGAATTGTGCTGAATAGAATAACTATTTCTGTCTGTGTATCTTTTTGTAACTTAAGGTTTTGCCTAGAGGGGTTCTCTATGTTTTTGAATCTAATTACCCTGTAAGATATCTACCATCCTGATTTTACAGGGGGGATTTCTTTATTTCTATTTACTTCTATTTTTTATTAAAAGTCTTCTTGTAAAACACTGAATGCCTTTTCATTGTTCTCAGATCCAAGGGTTTGGGTCTGTGGTCACCTATGCAAATTGGTGAGGCTTTTTATCCAACATTTCCCAGGAAAGGGGGGGTGCAAGTGTTGGGAGGATTGTTCATTGTTCTTAAGATCCAAGGGTCTGGATCTGTAGTCACCTAGGCAAATTGGTGAGGCTTTTTACCAAACCTTGTCCAGGAAGTGGGGTGCAAGGTTTTGGGAAGTATTTTGGGGGGAAGGACGCGTCCAAACAGCTCTTCCCCAGTAACCAGTATTAGTTTGGTGGTGGTAGCGGCCAGTCCAAGGTGTAATATTTTGTACCTTGGGGAAGTTTTGACCTAAGCTGGTAAAGATAAGCTTAGGAGGTTTTTCATGCAGGTCCCCACATCTGTACCCTAGAGTTCAGAGTGGGGGAGGAACCGTGACAATATCTCTTCTTGTTCTTTCTTTTTTCTTTATAATAAACCTTTAGTTTTAGACACTAAAGGATTGTCTGGCAGTGTGGTATTTTGGGTAACGTCCAAATCTATACTGACCTGGTAATGTGACTGGCCCTCTGGGGTCAGAAGAACATTTTGTATATGTAAGCAGAGTTTAAAATAACTTCTCACTGAACTGGACCTACGTGCTGATTGGGAGCCAGAGACTGGAATGCAATAAAGTCGGATTTCTTTTTTTTGCTTCTTGATAACCAGTGTAGGGGATCAGAAGTGCAGTTTGTGACTGGTTGGGCGGTTTAATTTCAGTATTATTCCCAAGACTGGTGGGTATCTGCTCTCCCTTTTGCAGCCTGCCCTGACTTTAGCATTACCAATGAGGGCTGCCCCAGACACACCGGGTCACACATATAAACTTGATCTTCTTTTGTTTCCATGTGCAACTGGTTTGGGATCGTATATTCAGTCCAGTAAATCAAATCCATTACTTCCCTTTTTTTGGCATTCCTCAAGGATTCATACATTCCTTGATTTTCTGTCCCCAGTTTACAGCTATTCCTTTGCTCTTATGTCCATCAAGTTGGTTGCTATTTTTTCCCAGGAAAGTCCTTTCTCCTTCACCTCTTTTAGCCACTTCTCATTGGCTTGAAGCTTTCCATCCAGTGTGAATAGCAAGTAGCTCAAATTCTATATCAAGAACCTCAGACCTCAATACCAGGGAATGTCACATTTTGTCTGATTCTCTGCCTAATTCTTCAAGCAATCCATTTATTGACTGATATTCCCAGGGTGCCACAGACTATGTTCAGGCGTCTGTCTCTGTTGAATCCTTTTGCTGCTGAGCTGCTGGGGTGAGTTCTTTGAAGATGTTCATTTTTACCAGGCATGATTCTCCCTTTTGCACACCCCGCCCCCGCACCCAACCACCCCGCCCCAAGCTTTCTTATTTCTATTTAAACTCCCCACAGTCTACTATCTTGTGGGAGTGCTTCTGAATCTGGGCACTTAGATGCTCAAATAAGATTACATTTCAGCCAGTTTGCTGGAGCAAAATCAAAGTGTGGCTTTGTTCTAGTTTTACTTCAAGAATCCCATCCACAAACTATTCAAATTTGGGGTTGATGCGGGGATGAGGGGCAGAGAAAAAATAGACAAAGCACGGATTTCTTTGCACAGGACTTCTGTAACTCACAGTGGGCTAGATTATGGGAGCACAGTGGGAATGTGTACTTTTTGTTAGGTCACGCTGCATCACTATGGCCAGACAGCTCTTGGGGGGAATGGGGTCCATGGCAACGCCTCTTTCCTTTCCCCCTTTTAGGATATTTGTGCACAGAATGAGCAGCCTGCATTTGCCCCTAGCTCTTAAACAATATGTATGGAGGGGAAGGAACCCCCCTCCAGAACCTGCCCTTCAAATACAGGTATTCATGCTAGGCACATGGCCAAAACAGCCCAATGTGTCTTACCTGGACAACTTTGTTATAGTGTACTGATTTTAATGTCCAGACAGTAATATGTGTGTCTACCATTGAGGGTGTGTGTCTGCTCTTTGGTAGCCAAGTTGAAACTTAGGTTTCCATTGGATCCCCTGCTTCTGTGAAATGATCATATCACAGCAAGATCAAGGGCAATATCTTTTTATCTGTTCAAGAGGCTGTGACCATTTCTTATACTGTGGACCTTGCTTGCATGCTTCATGCTTTTGCCACAGTTTAAACAAGAAGGAGCTGTTTGCAAAGGGTTCGGTGTGAGAACTTAGGAATTCATTCCACCATTTGATCCAAAATAGTGTAGATCTTTGACCTCCAGCCACACTGTGAGTCCCTCTATTCCCAAACTTGTTGAGAGGGACAAGTGTGCTGAAGGCTGAAATCTGTGCATCAGGGACTTGGATCTGTGGCTGGAGGAGGCAAGAAGTTGCATGTTTTAAGCCATCCTGATTTGAGGAGGCAGATGCATTTATTTGTGTTGTACTGGACTGATAGTGTATTATTATTATTTATTATTATTATTATTATTATTTATTTTATTTTATTTATTTGCATTACCATTGCACCTAGGAGCCCCAGTCATGGATCAAGATGCCATTGTGTAAAATTCTGTATGGCAAAAATGCTCAGGCTGTGATTTCCAAAGGCTCCTAAGTGAGTTAGGCACCCTGCTTCCATGGAATTCTGGTTGGAGTTGGATATCTAACTTCCTTAGATACTTTTGAAATTCCCAGGCTTAGTGCTTCTTTAAAGTCTTTATACATCTAAATAAATAAAATACAGTCCGTGTTTTTAGATCAACAGTGATTTTTTTTTAACTAACTCTGATGCTGTCATTTTCTATTGAACTAATGAATGGCAGTCATGAATTTCCTAATGTGGCACCATTATTCTTACTTATGTACAGTCTGACGTAATTAATGTCAGTGCAAAAAATAAGAAAATGGAGTGATTATGGTTCACAGCATTTTACTATAGACAAAATCTTCCTCAACACATCATGGTCAAAACTTGTCACTCATCTGTTTCATAATATTAAATATTGAATTATTGTATAATTAAATATTAATTTAATACAATGATTATGCCCATGGTGTAGCATAGAAGTAAAATTTAATTAACTATGAGTTATTTAATATGAAACAGTTAAGGTAATAAAAATATGTTTCAAGATATCCATGCAGAAACATACTCCTGTGGAGTAAAATGTGATAACCACATGCATGAATTGTAATAGACTTGCAGAGACTATGGTAATTTATTAGTATGTACGTGATATAAGGGAGCTGACACTTAGCACTGTGCTTACTGGCTAAGGACCGAATCCTGCCACTATATCTGGGAGTGCTGACTGATATACCAAGATTGAGCCCCATTGAAATCATCAGGATATCATTGCACCTATGCTCATTGCTCATACTAGTAGGCAGAGAGACTATAACTTCCTAAAAAGAAAAGGAGTACTTGTGGCACCTTAGAGACTAACCAATTTATTAGAGCATAAGCTTTCGTGAGCTACAGCTCACTTCATCAGATGCATATCGTGGAAACTGCAGCAGACTTTATATATACACAGAGAATATGAACCAATACCTCCTCCCACCCCACTGTCCTGCTGGTAATAGCTTAATAACTTCCTAGGAAGTGTTTTGTGACATATTTGTTGGGGTAAAACACTGTGCAATAATAAGTTTATTGTAAAGATAGACTGGATGGCTACTAAGTATATTCAGTGTAGTATGATTAACATGCATGCAAGCTCCCTGTGCCTGAGACTTAAAAGACTTCTCAAACAAAAGGGTGCAGTTATTAGGTGAACATTAGAATATGTTCTGCTCTAGTTTTATTTCATTTAAACGTAATCAACTTTTAGGTGAATTTGACGAATGTTAGAGTATTGGCAAGAGCATAATATAGCTGTCTATTCCCCTATTTATGTGGACCTTTAATGTGAATTTTTACAGGGATTTTTCATGCCAAATGAGAATATACTTTATAGCATGGAGAAATATGATGGAAGCTGCTCTAAATGGTGTACCTCTGTTTTCACATGCACACTGCCACCATCTCACCTATCATAGATTTAAGCTTCGAGAATCAAACTGTTTTTTATATCATCATAGGGCATATCTGAAATCAGGTCTCCTAAAGTGAAAGCTTATTGGAGTGGTTCAAAAAGCTGTGTATATACAATTGTGTTTTGAATTAGTATGCAATTTATTGTGAAACATTATTTTCCCCACCCTCAACTATATATGTTGTTTTTTTTTCCCCTTTGAAAGTTTACTCTGCCTTGTTAACATATATTATATCATTGAAGAGAGAGCCTGACATGACATAAATCAAACTCACATGTTATCCAGGAAGCTATTAAAAGAAACCAGTTATTTCAAAATAACCTGCTGTTAAAGAAATTATAGTTTTTCCCTCTTTGTTCATCCTACTGTATTTCAGATAGACATTTCAGATGGATTATATATCTATATATCTCAATCCATAGTATTTGTATCTATATAAACCATATCCTTTTTTGCAATGCATTGCATGACTGAATTCAAATACATGTCCAAGTTACTCACAAGGTTGTCTTTGGAATATTTTACCCTGCAATACCTAAAATGGTAGTTGTTGTTTTGTAATCTATTTTCTCCATTCTCTTCTCCACAGTTTTTTATCAATCTGATGCAGTCACATAGTGTAGATATGAATGTTGGAGACTCTTTTCAGTGCACTTTCTGAAAGGTCAAATACCTTAACCTGTGTCAAAGTTTTCATTAATAATATTATTTCCTGTTTTAATTCTGTTTAAAAATATGCCAAAAGCAGCCTCTTTTGATGATAATAATAATTAATAATAATAATAACTCTGTCTTGATCTGTGTTTAATCATTTGTCCATTAAGTGCCCCAAAAAGAGCAGGCACAGTAATTGTTTTAGCTATAGATATTTTATCTGGTTTCAGATATAACAGCCTCTACATCATCAGCATAGTCAGCATTCCTGATACATCCTAAATTGATTAGTAATTTATTTTTGGAGCTGCAATAACCACTCTATATTGAGAAGACATACCAATCTTGATTATTAATATCAAAAAGTTAAGGAATTAATGAAGAAGAAGTGTAGAGACTGCAGATTTTGAAGCTAACAAAAATACCAAACCATTATTTTGATTTTTTTTTTACAATACAAATGTGAAAGGATTTATAAATGATGGTTGAGGAATATTCAAATATGAAGGATGGTCCAATGGTTGAGACTCGGGAGACTTGGGTTGAAGTCAATGGAAGGTTGTTGGTTTTTTTTCATTAACTCTAAAGGGATTTATCTCTGAGGCTAAGACAGAGACATCCCCTAGTTCTAACATACTTAGAGGGAAGATACCAGGAAAATGCAAAACAATAAATCTGTCATTAGAAAAAGAGCTTGTATTATAGGTAGCACTTGTCAAAAAACTGTGGTGGAGTGAAATTCTGTAGAAACATTTTTTTTCTATTTTTTGTTGAAATTCTCCACAATAATTATAAGGGATGTGTTCTCCTCTCCAATCCATGTGGAAGGTCTCCATGAAGCTGTGCTGCTCTCCCTACATGGATAGAATCCCATTCTCTTTTAAATAATGTTCAGGTGGACTCTGCAAAATATATATATATATATTTTGTAACTCAGGCATGAAACTTCTGTGGTATGGGGAAGTCCAGAAAACATATCTTCAAGATTCACTGCCTCAATGAGGAGTAGTAGACTCCCATCCCTCAAGCTGTAGCGGATGCTTTATCTTCCCTCCCTTACTATCCTTGGTATCCGATAGTGGGAGAGGTGGTAGGGAACAGGAACAGAGGGACTTTTTTTCAGTAAGTGGGAATGGAAGCACAAGTACTCACCTAAGACCTTAGCCCTGAAAATCTGTGATTTCCATTGTTACCATTTCAAAATGGAAGTATCATGTCAAGGCATCAGACCTGTCAGTCATATAGGAGAAGCTTTCTCCTTCTTTGAGACTTATGTCACTCTCATGTGTGACTGTTTCCTTTCCCTGGGGGATATACATCCAGGTAGAATTGTGTATGGATAGAGAAGACTGCTAAGAGAATCTTGCATCATACTCTGTATTCTGGTCCTCCACGCTGTTATGCAGTTGTGGTGGAGCATGTGTCCTGTATGAGTAAGATTTATCTCTTAGTTATATTAGAAGCTGGACATGTTTACGAAGTGTGTGTATATGTGTTCAGGGAGAGGAAGAAAGATTTACAAAATTGTATACCAAAGAGAAATTACTGAAAACTAACTGAAGGTTTGGAATGTGTATAACGTGGGAATGTGGGAACAAGCTCTTAAGTTCAGATCCAAGTCTGATACTTTCCAGAGTTTGGGAGTGTTTGATTTGGGGGTTTGATTCTGGTCAATCTCTACTTTTAACATTTGAAAAGTAGATCTCAATCAATTCTTTCTACTGGCAAAGAACATAAAAAGAGAACAACGTATACAGTGAGAACATTTAAAATTCTTGTGCGAGTTCTGCAGATAAGACTAGTTCTAGCTGTATTCCACATTTTAAGTAGAGGGAATATCTCTTAAACATTTCATAGTTCTAAAAATTGCATAAAGTGCATCAACTGCATATAGCTTAAAATAAAGCCAGACTTTCAAAATCAGTGGAAAAATGTGGGCTTCTGTATCTCAATTTGGGCACTCAAAATTGAGGCACACAAAACCCAGTGACAACTGGTGAAAATTTGCCTGTACAAGTTAGATGTTCATCTGTGCAACTCCTGCAAGCAGGAGAGCAGGCAGCATTTGGGGGATGAATCTTTGAGACTGGCGTGGGATTGTCTATAAAATCGAACCTATTATTGAAAGGATAGCTCTCACATTTCTAGTACAGGAGTGACTACGCTAATACTGTGTTAAGCCTCTGAACACCTGCAGTAAAAAGTAGATATTCATAGGAGCACGCTGTGAGTGACCAAAACGATACTTCATTTTATAAAGTGTCTTGTGTCATCTCTTCTGACAAACTTGACTCTTGAGGGCTTACTAAACGTTACCACTATCTTTACCCACTTTTTAGGGTGTTTAGGCAGTTTTAACGCACCACATCAAACCCTGATGTTTATGTGGAGTGTGTGTATCTTTTCCCATTTACCTTTGCAATTGCATTTGTTTAATGAAAAGATCTTCTAAGGAAGCACACAGCAAAGATACAGTGCCACATTCCATTATTTCCATCAAGATTATCTATAAGTGCTTCCATATTAATTGTCCTGGGATTTAAGATCGTTCTGCAAACAGTCACCTTCCCACCCCAGAATTCATTTCCCATATTAAACAGATTGCCCTTCAGCCTTTAATACATTAAAAGCCTGGTTTACAAAACCATAAACAGTAACATGAGTGAGTTAAATCTCACTAACAGTGCAATTTACATC
Source organism: Lepidochelys olivacea (assembly GCF_965140295.1). Taxonomy (NCBI): domain Eukaryota; kingdom Metazoa; phylum Chordata; order Testudines; family Cheloniidae; genus Lepidochelys; species Lepidochelys olivacea. The sequence continues at coordinate 28,810,712 of NC_140422.1, forward strand.
AGTTGTTAGTGTTAATTTATGAGCAGACTTTATTAAACCCATTTAGTTTTCTAAAAGGACTGTAAATTAATTCTGGGATTTGGGACACACTGAAGTTATTATTGCACAGCACCCTATTAAAACATTTTAACATCCCTTGTCTGCACAAATACATTGTGATGCTGTGAAAACTTCATCAATTCTTTGGTGTATGTACTGCTGCAGCCATACAATGGTTTTCTTTAACATACAAGAAAATTCAGGTGCTAATTAGATATTTCCTGTTTAATTACATTTGATTGCACTGATAAAATTGAGCTCCATTTGGGTGTTATGGATAATAGTTAAGGGGATTGTTTCTTGACAGTCCCAAACCATGTATACAGTATGTCCATGACTGCTTACTGTTTCCATTTAAAAATAATTGCCAATAAGTGCATGCAACATATTCAACAATAGAAAACAACTATATACATATATTAAAAAAAAACTTGGTTAAAATATATTATTGGATGAACACTTCTGTTCTTTATAGAATAATTTATTTAAAAAAAATACTGCAAAATGCTACTTATGGAATAAATTATTCAATATAAAATTGGAAAATTCTCTGAATGAAATATTAAAAAATCAATTTTATTCCTTTGTGTTCAAATATCATCACTAGTGTAAAATACAAGACACTTATGAAGTGTGATCAAATACCTTCCAGAGCAGAGATGTGAAAAGGTAAATTTAACACCTCACAGGTGTTAAGAGCCATAAATAACCAATGTTCAGCTGTAATTTAATCCTTTGTCAGTCAAAGTATTCGTTACAGAGAAAATGTCTTGCTGAGACTGTTTTGTTTAATGGAAATGCTTGTTTGTTTGAGTAGCAAAGTGTTATTTTATTAGTATGGCAAAGAGCATGGAACCCTTTCCCAACAATGTACAAACCCACAAATATGATTAAAGATGATGGGTTTTATTCGTAGCAGTAGCAATAATAATGATGTATATTCCATCAGCAGTGTTACACAAACTAAACAAAGACAAGTACACAGGGTCCTAATCCTGTATGCTGTCTTAGTAGCACTTTGTGTAATGGTTGTGAAGTAGGTTACCCTACTGTATGTTAGATAATTAAATAATTCATAGTGTTAGCAGTATAGTATCTTGAAATTAAATGGGGGAGAAAATTGATGAGCCAAATCCTGTGGTCCTTACTCAGTTTTTAACTGAGTCTTTGCTATTTATTTCAGTGGGTGTGGAGAATGAAACCCAAGTAAAGCCCTCAGGTTGGTATTTAAAGAGAAAATATATCATTTATGTTATTGTATCTTACTAAGTGTATTGAGAGCTCACATTAATTGAGGCCTTGGTCATGCAAAGATTTACACATGGGCTTAACTTGAAGCATATACTCAGTCCCACTGAGTTCAAAAGGACAGTTTATATGTTTGAACTTATGCAATAAGTGAAATTCCATGTAGGATTGGGGGAGGGAGGAAATGTGTAAAGATATGTAGATTTTGGTGAACTGGCTGTAGCATGATAAAGAGCATTTAGAATATTTATCAAAGAGTTAAAGGTAGAAACTACGAATGTTTTGTTTTGTTTTTGGTGGGTTTTTTTGCAGCTAAATGATAATTAATGAATATAAGTTTCATGTTTAATTGGAAATGGTATTTTTTTATTTGGGTAAGTAAATACCCAGAGCTCCAGAAATAAACTAAAAGAAACCCAAATGTTATATGAAGATGGGAAAACATAATGACATCTATTTAAAGAAAGAGGAACAGGGTGTATTAAGTTAACATATGATTCACCACAAAGCCCTAAGGACTGGAACTCAATCACCTTGTTATTTCTTACCACTATGCATTCTTAATTTCTTAACTTAACATCTATGAAGGACTTTTTTTTTAAGGAATCTTTCAAAAGCTGTTGGAAACAGTATTACATCCCCAGAGTCTAAACTGGCCATTGAAGGACTATTTATTGTCTGAGGGTGCTGTCACTTGTTAGATATCCTACTGGCCAGTTTTGGGATATGCAGTTCCATAGATGCTCAGCCATCCCTTTCTTTCCTCCCCTCTGCTGTTCAGTTAAATTCTTATCAAACATGGTTGTTATTTATCTAAATCACCTTTAATCTCTTTATCATTGCTCCAAACGTAAATAGTTCCATTTCCTGGGAACCCTTCTCCCAATATTCCAAAACTGATACTGTAAGTTTCATTCTGGTTTCATTTTCTACATTTTAGTTTAATAGTTCTTCACATTTTTCCTCACTTGCGGCTCACACCAAAACTAAGTTTTCTTAACATCAGTTGAATCCCTGTTGGAAGAGAGTGTCTGTGTGATAGTGATCTTTAATATGTTTGGGCCTTCTCCTGCTCCCTTTGAAAATCAATGAAAAACTCTTATTGATTTCAGCGGGAGCAGGATCAGAGCCTTGGAGAGACAAGAATATTAAATGCAGCTTGTACTGTGACTTGATATGCCAAATTTTGCTTCCAGCTGTACCACTGCAACCTCTGTGCAGATTAAATTAGTGTACTTGAGAAAACCTTGTCTGAGATAGGTAATGTTACCTAAAATGGGGGTGGGAGGGGGTTGGTGATATTTCTGTTCCATTATTTTATATAGTGTAGAGCCAAATGGTCTGATTTGGTCCCCTTTGCTCACATTGACTAGTACCGTGGTTCTCAAACTTTTGTACTAGTGATCCCTTTCACACAGCAAGCATCTGAGTGTGACACACACACACCCTAAATTAAAAACACTTTAAAATATTTAACACTATTATAAATGCTGGAGGCATAGCTAGGTTTGGGGGTGAGGCTGACAGCTCACAATCCCCTTACGACCTGCTGAGGTGTCATGATCCCTAGTTTGAGAACCTCTGGACTAAAGAATTAAGAGTGGGACTCCTAAGAAAGTAAAGCGCTTGTGTACAAGGTCCAGGTCAATGCACATGGCAGTGGCATGCTTTCTAAAGCACACTAACGTGTTACTGACTAACTGGGCCATGTGGTCCCTTCTGGTGCACACTAAAAGTTTCCTAGTGTGCCTTACCATTGTGCTGTTTGAAACCATACTATGTTAAACCACACTTGGGAACTTTCAGTGTGCACCAGCAAGGTCTACACAGACCAACTGGTGTACTTTAGAAATCACCTCTCCCTCTGCTGAAGGACTCTCAGCTGTGCCACATCTTACCCCTGAAAGGGGCAGGAGAGAGGGTCGTCCAAGCTGCCTAGAGTGGCTGTGTAGGACTCAGCCAATCAAAAGGGGCTGCAGGGAGCAGCCAATCAGAGCCCAGCAGGCTAGTCTAAAAAGAGCTTCAGGGTTTGAGTGAGTTCAGTTTCTTGCTGGAGGAGTGTGGATGGTGTGCCTGGCTGGCTGAGGGAGCTATAGGACCTTGGACAGAGCAGTGCTGGCAGAGACTGAGATGGGGATGGGGATGGGGATGGGGATGGGGATGGGGATGGGGATGGGGACAGGGACGGGGACAGGGACAGGGACAGGGACAGGGAAGGAAGAGCAAGAGCAAGAGCAAGAAGGAGCTCCGGGCTGGCTGCTGACTCAACCAGGACAAGGCCCTAAGATAAAGCTGCAGAACATGCTGAGGCCACAGGAAATCATAGAAGCTTAGTTAAAGGGACATGGCAGAGGGCTGCTGTCTTTAGGGTCCTTTAGCTGGCACCCAGAGTACAGCACAGGCCTAGGTCCCCCTCCAGAAGCCACTATTGAAGTGGCCTGGACTTGGATGCTCCCCAGAAGGCAAACTGAACTTTTTAGCAGCGCAGCTGGAGAGCTGGGGCCAAAAAGGCACAGAGAGGCGAAGAGCCTCCAGGGGGGTCCCATACCAGACCTGGGGCTGCTTGAAGAGCAGGGGCAATTCAAGAGAAACCAGAAGGGGCTGAGATGGTATGAACCACGGTACTGGGATACACCCTGCTGGGCAGATTGAGGATTGAGTCTAGGGATAGGGGTGCAGCTAAAGGGACCTTACAGAGGGCACTGAGATAGGCTCCCTATTGGACTTGTACCCCAGAAGGGAATTGATTTTATCTGACATGGAGACTGTGTATTACTCGGCTGGAGGGCTGAGTCACTGAAGACTCACCACAAAGGAGAGAGACTGTGCAGGTGTAACGCCGACAGATTCCGGTCATCGGCAGGTGGGATCGAACCTGGGGCCTCTGGAGCTTAGTGTGTGAGCCTCCACTGCATGAGCTAAAAGCCAACTGGCTCTTAGCTAAGGCTGTAGAACAGACTCATTTTAACTCTCTACGTGGTCTCGGTGCCACTAGATGGGACAGAACACCACATCCAGAAGATTGTGGGTTACACTTGGCCAACAGGGGCACTTGCAAGAGGTGATTGCCACCTGGTACAGAATGTAAGGATGACAAAATGTGCCTCTGAAGTCTTTGAGCACCTGGATCTAGAGTCAACACCCACATATAAGCAACCAATTTGAGTATGTGGTATGTATGTATTGATTTTTATAGAAGGGGCATTTCAGACCCAATTTCTAATGTCTACATCTGTGTTAAATGAGACCTTTGTTTAAAATGCACACACGTACTACAGGGATGGTTGTCAGTGCAAAGTCCTAAAACAGAAAATAGATCTGGCTGTATGGAGGCAGTCACACTATATGGCTGTGTGGGAGGTATATGCAACACTGATACTGACTGCACTGTGGTCAATAACTTGCACTTTCTGTAGTTCAAATTGTACAAATGCAGGCTGTCGGGTGTCACATTTTATCTGATGCTTTGTGACAGATTCAGCACAGTTCTTAGCTGGAAGATTGAGTGTTTGGACCAAATGTTCCAACACCAACGCTTATGGCAAAGAGCCAGTGAATGTCATGCAAATACAAATAACTGACATTGCACTGGTGGAATTTTGCTGCAGAAAAGTCTGCTTTACTGTAGAAGAAAGTTTACAATTTGTATTTCAGGTGTAGGCAGTACTGCAACAATCTCTATTTTAAAACTACATATGCAAGTAGCAAAGTACAGTTAGCAATTAGACGTGTGATTCTAATATTTCAAGTAAATATAGAAATATGTAATAACACATTTTAACATTGTAACCGTGTATTTTATAGCTGTTTTATTGCTTATGATCCTTTTATTTTTAATGTGGTTACTTTTATCCTGAAGTTTATAGGCTGATTTAAAAAAAAACAATTGCAAAGTATTTACAAGCTGATATGCAAACTATACCAAGCGAACATTTCCTGCCTCACTGAAATGGAGTTCTTTGGGGGCAGAGACTGTTATTTACTGTATATTTGGAAAGCACTTGGTACTATTTGGCTCTGACTTGGTGAAGGCCTGTTGCTGTTACTGCAACATAAATGTTAAACAATAATAATTCTCCCCCTGATCCTGCTTCTCAATGGGGGAGGAAATGTTCTATCAGAATAGCTGTGAAGAGAGGGCGGGGGTCGGGGGGATGTTGCGCCTTTCCCCCTCTTGACCTCTACCTAGAATGCATATGAAGAATATTCCTGGTCAGGGTTGGGGCAAGGAGAAGGATTGAATTCTCTGCCTCTTCCTTTGGCCATTGACTGGATTGTGGTGCAGGAAGGTAGAGATGTTTCTTTCATGATCTGCCCCCTTCTTGTGTGTAAAGCCCTCAGGGGATGTCGTATTTCCTGTCACTGCTGCCCCACCCTCTCTGCCTAATAATGGAGAGAGAGTTTGAGCTGCATTTCCAAGATTCCAATTTGGGGGATCAGTTTTGCCTTCCTCACAATACATTGGAGGCCCAGGATTTAGATTAGGATTTAAAAGTTGTAAATTTATAAAAGTGTGTCATTTTCTCACAGCTTGCGTCCCGTGTCTAGTGCTCAAAGGGGCCAGTTCCCAGACGTAAGCATGAGACCCAGGAGACAACCAACGAACCTTATTAGCCTGGAGGAAGAAGGGGAGATTTAGTCTTTACAGACAGGGGTTATGTCCACACTTCAGTTAGATGCCAGCTGACTTGGGCTTGTGGGGCTCAGGCTGAGGGGCTGTTTAGTTGCAATATAGCTAAGGGGCTGTTTAGTTGCAGTATAGCTATTTTGCCTCAGGCAGCAGTCCAACCTCTGTGACCCTTCCACCTTGCAGGGTCCTAGAGCGCGGGCTCATCCCAAACCCAGAAGTCTGCATTGCAATTAAAGAGCCTCTCACCCTGAGCCCCTGCGAGTCCGAGTCAGCTAGCATGAACCAGCCACTGTTTTTTAATTGCAGTGTAGATACCTTTAGGTAGCTTTCATTTTGTTCCTTAGTGCCCTGCATCCTTTGTCTAGGGAGAGTGAGAGGATTCCGAGGGGTGATGAATCCTAGGATTTAAGCTGAGGAAACTAAACCCTCAATGCTGGTTATGTGACATAGAGGCCATTTAAACTCCATACGGGACCCAAATAAATGCCGCTTCAAAATCTGCCCATGTCTGTGTCTTATTCTCCTGCATGTCCTTATCAACAGAGATTTCTTCAGGGAAGTGCAACAACTGTTTAACAGCAACCATGCTACAATAAAAGCATAAGGGAGAGATTATAATTACTGTATATGATATGAAATTTGGCCTAAGAAAATTGTAATGGAATTTTATATAGACAGGATTTGACTTTAAAAGTGCATGTCAGAGAGTACAGAGCCTCTTCGTACCACACACAGTACTGACCCTGAGGAAAAAGGCACAGCTTACTGATTCCATTTCCTACACAAACTGGGTGTTCCCAAGAGAGGGTCCCCATAACAGCACTGGTCCAGTCCTACTTAGTTTGTGAGATGTGACAGGATCACAGCTCAAAGTGGTATGCATATATGAGCATCTTCAGCATGGGACTGCTCCTCAATTTCAACCCTCCTCTTCCTTTGAGTGTCCATGTCATAGCAACCTCCTAGGCTAAAGAAGGCTATGAAAGATTCCCTATGGAGTTAATCAATGCTACTGCTTTGATTGACAATGAGCTCCCTGCTCTAGGGACTAAATGTGTTTCACATTCAGATCACTTTCAACTCTTGATGATGGAACAAAAAAATAGGTTCAAGGGAAATATCACCCCAATGACATCAATGTAAACTAAGTGGGGGTGAGGGGAGTCATATAGTGTCAGGTAACAAAGAAAAGGAAAAATGCTTCTCAAGAAGTGTAGGAAGCCATAGGATTTCCCCTTCTTCTACGCTGGCTGGCTGAAGCCAATATTGGGGGTACTGCCTACTACACTCCATTAAAGAGTCATAAGCTCATATACCAAAAAAAGGGTACATCCTGCCTGTGAGAGGCATTCCATCCTGGCACTGAAATGTCGTGAGTTCTGCCAACTCTAATTTAAACAGCTTCCCTACTTCTGTGTTCTTTTGATGGCTGTAACGCAGGATTCTTCAAAGCCCTGCATTTCTCCCAATGTTAATCTTCCTTCTCTATAGTAAGACAATTGGATTCAACTCTCGCTTCCCCTAAATGCTTCCGCATTCAAACTGTCTTCCTAAAATGTGTCCATGGTGTCACTCTTCACCCTGCCCTACCACATCTATAGATCCTACAACCTGTTTACACTGAAAATGTCTGTTGAGCATTCTGTGAGAGCGTAGTGTAAATTGGACAATACAAATAAATTAGAATAACATAGTTTTTATTCATGTAATATGAGTGAGAAATTGCATTTGTTATCACAGAAACCAACCAATGCATTTGCTTCCCATTAACATACCAGTGTAAACATAAACTCTAGCCTTTTTATACTTGCTAGGATTAAAGGTCACATCTTTCCCGACAGATTGGCTCCTATCAGGCAATCATGGGAATCTACTCCCCTGTCTGCATCAGATTCCAAAGGTTACTTTACTTCCGATTTCTGTGTGCATCTTGTCATTTCTGCTGAGCAAGCTTCCCAAATTCCGAAGAACTTCTATACCCTGGAAAACTTAATATTTGCCATGAAAAGAAGTGAATCCTCTATCCCTGCCATCACAAAACAGTTCCTGATACTTCTCCTGTGGTGATTGTTTTGTTTGTTTGTTTTTGTTTTAATAAGAATGCCTGCAGCACCCTTAAAAACTTAAAATTGGTGTCAGTCATATTACCATTGGTATCTCCTCTTTTTCTCTTGATCAAGTGGCAAAGGAATTTCATAACCTTCGTGACTTCCTTCATCCCTTCTCTTGCTTCAGGTATTGCATTCATTTTCAATAATATAACTAGGCCCATGCTATCTAACTGTAAAGCCATTAACAGCTAGTGTGCAAAAACTAATTAACTTAGATGATATTACTCTCTGACATGTTTCTCACGGTGTCTAGTCAATACTTCAGCTCTTTTTTTTTTTTTTGAAGTATTCCAGTTACCTCCACATTACATTTGATCTCCTTGGTATTACTCTGCATCTTGCTCTCCACCTCTTATGTTTTTCTGCATTGTACTGCAAAGAATGACAATGCTGGCTCATCAGAAGTAAAGTGATGGAAATGTATAAATACATTGCTATTTGGCATCCTTCTTAAAACTATAATCTCACTCTGTCTGAAACCAACATACTGACAGACGCATAAAACATCTGTACTAGTAATCATTCAGTGCCAGAAAACATGGCCACTCTAACAGGCAAAACATCTTAAAACGAGAGGAAGCTGAAAAATCCATTTCACTAATTGAGGAGGGAATTGCCAACAACCATCTTGACAATAAGAGGCTCACAGGCTTTAATCACCGAAACAGAAATGTGCTGAACAGGCAACTTCTATAGTATATTATATAATGAAGACAGTCACAACACAGAGCATATCATCTTGATTTCACATAGTCAAAGTGGATAGGTAGGCTGTACCATTCCTTCTGTATAGCAAGAAGCTACTTCTACATGTTGATGAATTTTGTTCATTTAGCTGACTGTACTGGTACCACATATGGTCAATCAAAGTTTCAGCAATGTTGGATTCCGCCAGTGTGATTGTATATCAATTTAATTTCAGGAGATCTCCACAGGGAGAGGGATAGCTCAGTGGTTTGAGCATTGGCCTGCTAAACCCAGAGTTGTGAGTTCCATCCTTGAGGGGGCCATTTAGGGATCTGGGGCAAAAATTGGTGATTGGTCCTGCTTTGAGCAGGGAGTTGGACTAGATGACCTCCTGGGGTCCCTTCCAACCATGATATTCTATGGTTATTTACTTAACTTCTCTCTCCTGTTTTCAGTGGCATTTGTGGAGCTGCTTTGCACTCTACAACTAACACTAATTTTTAATTGAGTAGTGGTTTAGTAAAAATTGCCTCCTGCTCCCAGACTCCATACACTTTACACAGTATAGAGCTGCATTTCACTATTCAATTCACCTTAATGTATCTATGACATAACGGGGATGAAAACTGGACATGATGGAGCTGGTGTGAAAGGAAATGACTCTTTGACGGGGTTGACTATGACTCTGGCTGTTCCCAAATCATGAATGTAGGACTATTGGCTCCATTAATAGCTGGAAACCCACATTTGAATACTGAAGTTGTCACTCTGACAGACCCATTTCCTAACCTTTCTAAATAAAGATGAAGAATTATGCTTGGCCTAACTCCTCTCACTTGCATCAAATTTATTTCAATGACAGTTCTTCTAACACTTTTAGGCTGAGCTGATTGGGAAATTGATTTTAGTTTTCATGACAATTTTGAACACAAAAATGTTTCTTTTTCATCAAAAAAAAAAAAAAACCTGCATGGAATTGTTCAGGCTTTCATCAATAATGCAAAAAACAAAATGTTATTGGTTTTTAAAAGACCCAAACCTGAGCATTTTTATTGTTTGGAAACCAGAAATGGCTTAGGTGTGTGGTTTTTTTTTGTTTGTTTGTGTTTTTGTTTTTTTTTGGGGGGGGGGAATCCTAGGGTGGGGGAAGAAAAGGAAAAGCAGTATTTCTGATGAAAATGTCCATTTAATTGGAAAAAAAGCATTTTTCATCATAAATGTTTTGAATAAATTTTTGCTCAGTTCTTTTGAGTGCTTAAAAATGAATATTAATGAATCCATCCTTATAAATTGTAATATAACAACATAGTTATCATCTTCTGGCCACTAAATATTCTCATTCAATTATTATTTGTTCTCACATCTGTTCATTTTGCTACGCTATATATTTTGTACATAGTAAAGTAAAATTAATGTTTGTGAAAAATCCTGTATCATCAGCTCTGTTGGCTTAAGTCTGCGACTTATCCACAGAACAGGCAGCAATAGTGCAACTCGCTCTAGCTGCTCCATCTACGTTCTGAAGGGTCCCTTAAGGGGTAAGTGTATGCTTGTATCCTATTCGGTATACGTTCTGACTCCATGCTCATCACCGTTGTATCTGAGTATTTTTAGTAGTGCATGATGCAATGTCTAACATCTGGCACATGTTTGTTCTCACATCCTTTCTCTGGGGGAAGCAGTGTTTACAGGGAGTGTTTTGTTTTGAACTGTTTTATTATATAGATGTAATTCCAATATATTCATGTTGCTCTGTGTTTATGTTAGAGAGGGCAAGGTTAAGAAATGTGCCTTGCACTTACAGTGGGAGGTGGTAAGTATTGTGATGGTCCCTAGTTCCTTTGGTAGTTCATTGCACAGTCCTTTGCTGGCCCCTGAAAGAGCTCTGTCTCCTGCTTCAAACTTGTTTGCCTATTCAAAGACTCATTCAGTCTTCTTCTGGACTATGACTGCTGACTAGAGCAGAGTAATTCACAATAAATAACTTGATAAATTCAACCCCTTTTTCTTTATCTGCAAACAGTTTGTAATTTTTTTACAAATTTGTTCTCTATTCATAATTGTCAAATAAATCATTTTGTGTTTCTGATTATCAAGAACTATCTGGTTCAAGCAGTCATTTAAGTACTGGCTATTTGTGAGTCACTGTTTGTGCTCTGTGATTGGTCACCTAAATCACAAGGTAATGTTTTTGTGGCATGAGTGGCTGACTTAGCCTTTTTATACCATCCATGTGCCTGAAGAAACTGTGATATTGAAACATCAGGAAGACAGTGAGAGAAGAAGCCCTCCAGGGAGGGCAAGTAAGCCAGAGAAATTTAAGGACATTAACACTATTTTCTTGTTCTACTTTGCCCTCAAAAGACCACTGCATTTGGCTGTACTCATAGACCCTATGTATAAAATCAGCAGGGTTTTTTTGCCTAAAAGAAAGAGAGTGAATGTGTGTTTACCAGACTTAATATTCTGTTTTTCCTCTTATCACATTAATAATATTTGATAGTGTTTGCATGCATAGAAATTGACCTCAGCTGCAAATTTTAGATCTGGATCCAAACTCCTCCAAAGAATGGGGAAGTTAGGAGTTTATGATCTTAATAAGACCACGTGAAATTGAATTATTGAGGAAAAAGTATTTTTTTTAATATGAAGAAATACTCAATCTCTCTCCTAATTAGAATGTTGTTCCAATCTGTTTAGACAAACCCAGAGCATACCTTTGATCCAATGGAGTTTATTATGAAATTGAAAGAATCAGTTAATAAACCACAGACAGACCCTTGGCTCTTGTGTGTGTTTGTTTGAGGATAGGTTGGAGAATGGTGCAGTAACAAATGTGATTGTGGTTCTGTGTGTCTATGGGGGAAGTGTCTAGTGAATTGTGAAAATTAACTCTTTTTAAAATCAAAATCCTTTGTACACTGAAATGTTAGCTAGAAAATAGAAATTCCCTTCCAAGGCAAGTGCATTCTTATTCTTGCTGGTCTGCTCATTGAGTGGTGGGTATGTTGGGAACATAGCTGAAACAGGTTGCAAAGTTATTTCTCACAGATCCCCATGTGCAGTCATATTTTGTATGGTTTTGACATGGAATATGTCTCATTTGGGGGTTATACTAGCAAATCAAGGGAATGGTTCTCTGAAAAACAATTTAACCGAAGCAGAGGAAATTTCTTTTCAACATAAATGGCATGTAAAACTATTAAGAATAATATACTTGAACAAAAATTGTTTCCATCTATTGCACACACTTTTGAATAATAAAAACTATGAAAGAAAAATAATTTATCATCTAAGGATATTATTCATCAAACCTTCACAGAATCAGTTCTTGTGTGTTGTGCATATTTTCTTATGAAAGAACTGTTGTCCTGAAGAGGCAGTGTGGGGTAGAAGTTTAAATACTGATAAATTCAGGAAGTAGACATTTGAACTTGCTAGTCAATTCCCTTCCCCCACCAAAAATGGTTGCTAGTTTTCATAGCACTTTCCCACTTCTTAATTTTTATTCTCCTCCTTTATGACATTTTGCATTGAGGTACCCAAGACATCAGAAAGACAACCTCACAGAGTGCTTAAAATAAAATATGTTTTCCCATTTTCCTCTTTTGTTCAGGGCATATACTCAGAATTAAATTTGGTTGCAATGTTTTGCTCGGAGTAAATATTTTAACTGCAAAGTATGAATGGCAAAAGTGTTTGTCTTGCTTACAAGTCAGCTGTTGCCTACAGATCAATTCTACTCAAATTAATTTGGACCCTACAGCATGTCTTTGCTAAACATCACATTATAAAAAATGCAAAAATATGCCGAACCAGCCATTAAGAGAGTAGCACTTCAGATGAGTGGAATCAGCTGTATTTAATCTTTTCTTGGTACATAACTATGAAGTCAACTACAAATGAAAAGCAAAATCCTCAAGTGCTTTGAGTATAAGGTAAAAACTGGTTTCAGAGTGACAGCCGTGTTAGTCTGTATTCGCAAAAAGAAAAGGAGGACTTGTGGCACCTTAGAGACTAACCAATTTATTAGAGCATAAGCTTTCGTGAGCTACAGCTCACTTCCTCAGATGCAAAGGTAAAAAAAAAGGTAAAAACTGACATTAGTGGGAAGCCAACCAATACCAGCAGAAGTTTAGTTGGCATACAGACTGCAGGACTGAATCTGCATATAGGACACAATTCTGCACTTCTTACTGAAGCAAAAATTCCATTAAAGTCAATGGGAATTTTGCCTGAGTGTGGCATAAAGGCCATACTGAGAAAATGTATAGAAGACAATAATGGAGAAAAGTATGTACTGGAACTCATGATTAGCAGAGAAAAGCAGGAACAATATGTGCTAGATTCTACAAACAAATGGGAAATTCTGTAGTTTCTCTTTTTATGAGATTTTATGGGAGGCAAAAGTCTCTAATCCTAAAATATTGATTGAGAACCTGATTCCTTTCCCCTTCACATGTGCTCACCTCTCTCATTTACACCATTAAATATGTGTGCTAGGTATATAATATCTATTTTAATTGATATTCCGTACAGTTGTGCATTAGTTCAGAAAAATTACTGTAGCACAGCTGTGATCCCTGATGGGCAGCCACTCTGTCTAAAATATTGGACTGAATGCATTGTTGAGATCTAAGTACAGATAGCAGGGAATATTCACTTTATTTAATTGGGAAGAAGGTTTTCCTATACATTTCCAGGAAGAAACCAAAATTAGATTTACCTGCTTTGTTTTGTTTTTTGTTGTATCAGATACGAATCCCACTGAACTCAATTTAAATGATCCCACTGAAGGAAGTGGGATTTGAATCTGGCCTCTGGAAAGAAAGATGCTTGTAAATTTCACTACTGTGTCCTGGTCCACTCCCAGGAGTAGAACAGGCTTTCTGTGTGCATAGCTTGTGTCACATAGCCATAGAACTTCACTCCCTCCCCACCCCCCAACAAAGCCTTGTATTTAACTGTGGACCGACTCTTTATTAGTATAGCTGATGGCTTTTCAGGATCAGACAGGGATAAAATTACTGGTATACACAGTGGATCTTATCATGAAGTCCAGTATATTGAGCCTCTATTTTATAGTGAAATAAAATTAATTGCATTGTCTAGTGTACAAATTATAAGTCTGTTGATAGCGATCTGCATACAGTGAATTTATTTGTCCGAGGGGGTGGGATTGACTGTGCTCTGAGCGCTCCATTTACATTTGGGTCTATTTGTTCAGGGTCCCTTCCTTACTATAACAAGGATAAGTCTACTCCTTTTTGTAAACTAATAGAATTACTCCTTTAGCTCAAGTAGTGTGCACCAGGCGATAGTGGTGAAGACTGGGGGAATCTGTCTGAAGATGATGTCAACGGTGTCTGCATGGATGTCATCACAAAGTACTTTGATTGTTCTGTCGCTACTTGCAGTCCACCTTTTTATCTCTTTGATATCAAAGGCAACTACATTTCTATTGGTATAGTTTCCTGTTCAGTAGACAGTTATATGTAGTCCTGCTTTTCATCATTTTAAGATTTTTTTTCTCCTTAGCAAAGCAATTAAACCTTAAAAATCAGAAGGATTAAATGGAAATATATATTGTAATTGTGGTCATTGGAACCACTTAACATATACATTTCTTATACGTTTGATATTCCAAATACATGAGCACAAATGTATGAGAAAGAGGTTTTGTTTCTGTTAACAATTCTGCTCTGGTAGTTCATGTGTTTGATGTGAATTTTCCTATGGTAATAGGATACTTACAGCTTTTTAAGAAACAAAGCAGGAAACATTCTCCCTATACTTTAGAGACTTACATTTTGTCATAGTTGATGGCTCCTATGTTGGATTTAGTATAATTCAATTATCTTTCCAAATTGTATGTTACCTATTTGAGAATAGCCTTCCTCTTAATAAATGCATCCGATGAAGTGAGCTGTAGCTCACGAACGCTTATGCTCAAATAAATTTGTTAGTCTCTAAAGTGCCACAAGCCCTCCTTTTCTTTTTGCGGATACAGACTAACACGGCAGCTACTCTGATTCCTCTTAATTATGTTCAGTACAAGGCAACCCAGTGTGGATTATTTTATCATAAATATTTAAACAATATGTGGGGTTTAGGCTGATTTGTTGGCTTTTTCTCCATCCTGCATGGTAACATGCACTGATACAGGTTAACTAAATCAGAGCTAGTGAAGTTTATCTATTTACTGTCCTAGCAGAACTACTTCTCCATTTCAGTCCCATTTGCTGCTGAAACTAATTGTTAAGTCATGTGTAAATACTAATCCTCATCAAGAAGTGGCATTGAACATTATCGAATAAACTGTGCAATGTGCTGTAAACTAATGCTGTGTAATAAGTTCAAAGATGAGCTGTGGCTTAAAGGGAAGAAGTATATTAAAGTCTCCTCCTAGAGAGAGGCACAAAGGTCAGCTTTGTGTGGTAGCAGTGGTTTTATAGCATATGCATTCATGCCCTTTTCTCCCCCATGACTTAATTCAATTGCCATTTGACAACACTGCAGCTATGAAACCACTGTAATTACTCTGATCCAATAACCAAGCAACATTTTTCCGAGACAAATGGCAGAAGAACACTAGGGAGGATGGGGACAGGGAATTGAAACCCCATGTCACTTTAGCTCTGAACCCTCTCTTTTCTGGAGCTGTGCACAGGAAGGGAGAGCTTGAGAACAGGTGGGGCAGGGGGAGGGTTTGCAATCCTGAGCTGTCACTGCTAAAACAACTATAACACGGCTTTATGCAGTGAAGGCTGACATCAAGGGCCACCCGCAAGCAGCGGAATCCTTGACACTGAGTTCTTCAGGTCTCAGCAGAGTCTTGCAGCTTGAGAGCTAAATTCCTTTCATTTGAAGGAGACCCTGTCTCACCCCAGAAACAAAAATTGGAACACTATTTGAAGGAAACGACTTAAAAGTTTTCTTTCCTGAGGCCTGCTGCTCCTGGTTCTCCTACTGGTTCTGACCTGAGGTGGTTAAGGTGAAGGGCCAGAACCTGCAGTGCTTATGTCAAAATCCTCCCAGTTGGCTTCAGAACGGAGTGTTGTAAAGACTTCAGGACCAACCACAGTATATACCCTCATGAGTACATTGTGTTCTGAGCACCATCCGTCTCCTCCTTAAAACCTGCTTCTGACATGGCACTTTCCCCCACAGATTGTCACACTATTCCTGCACTAAGTGAATGTTAGAAAATATTCATGGACATTTTTTTTTGGAATTCATAAATGTGAGTGTTTGCACCTGAAATTGGATTTTAAGAGTTAAACTCATTCAGTTAGGGCACAGAAACAGTGTCCTGTGACCCATGTGTCCGCCCAGAAATAACTAACATAGATTGATATCTATTTGAATATCAAACTAAGTAGAGTGTTTGGGAGAGTATGTGACCCTAAGGTATCATTTGAAAACTAATAACCTGGTGGTCAATAACATCATGGTGAAATGTTTGTAGGAACATTCATAGATTCATAGATACTAAGGTCAGAAGGGACCATTATGATCATGTAGTCTGACCTCCTGCACAACACAGGCCACAGAATCTCACCCACCCACTCCTGCAAAAAACCTCTCACCTATGTCTGAGCTATTGAAGTCCTCAAATTGTGGTTTAAAGACTTCAAGGAGCAGAGAATCCTCCAGCAAGTGACCCATGCCCCATGCTACAGAGGAAGGTGAAAAACCTCCAGGGCCTTTCCAATCTGCCCTGGAAGCAAATTCCTTCCTGACCTCAAATATGGCGATCAGCTAAACCCTGAGCATATGAACAAGATTCTCCAGACAGATACTACAGAAAATTCTTTCCTGGGTAACTCAGATCCCACCCCATCTAACATCCCATCACAGGCCATTAGGCCTATTTACCATGAATAATTAAAAATCAATTACCAAAATCATGTTATCCCATCATACCATCTCCTCCATAAACTTATTGAGTTTAATCTTAAAGCCCGATAGATTTTTAGCCCCCACTGCTTCCCTTGGAAGGCTATTCTAAAACTTCACTCCTCTGATGGTTAGAAACCTTCCTCTAATTTCAAGTCTAAACTTCCCAATGACCAGTTTATATCCATTTGTTCTTGGGTCCACATTGGTACTGAGCTTAAATAATTCCTCTCCCTCTCCGGTATTTATCCCTCTGATATATTTATAGAGAGCAATCATATCTCCCCTCAACCTCCTTTTAGTTAGGCTCAACAAGCCAACCTCCTTGAGTCTCCTTTCATAAGATACGTTTTCCATTCCTCGGATCATCCTAGTAGCCCTTCTCTGTACCTGTTCCAGTTTGAATTCGTCCTTCTTAAACATGGGAGACCAGAACTGCACACAGTATTCCAGGTGAGGTCTCACCAGTGCCTTGTATAACGGTACTAAAACCTCCTTATCTCTACTGGAAATACCTCACCTGATGCATCCCAAGACCACATTAGCTTTTTTCACGGCCATATCACATTGGCGGCTCATAGTCATCCTATGATCAACCAATACTCCAAGGTCCTTCTCCTCCTCCGTTACTTCTAATTGATGCGTCCCCATCTTATAACTAAAATTCTTGTTATTAATCCCTAAATGCATAACCTTATGCTTCTCACTATTAAATTTCATCCTATTACTATTACTCCAGTTTACAAGGTCATCCAGATCCTCCTGTTTGATATCCCGGTCCTTCTCTAAATTGGCAATACCTCCCAGCTTTGTATCATCCTCAAACTTTATTAGCACATTCCCACTTTTTGTGCCAAGGTCAGTAATAAAAAGATTAAATAAGATTGGTCCCAAAACTGATCCTTGAGGAACTCCACTGGTAACCTCCCTCCAGCCTGTCAGTTCACCTTTCAGTAGGACCCGTTGTAGTCTCCCCTTTAACCAATTCCTTACCTACCTTTCAATTTTCATATTGATCCCCATCTTTTCCAATTTAACTAATAATTCCCCATGTGGCACGGTATCAAACACAGTACTGAAATCTAGGTAAATTAGATCCACTGCGTTTCCTTTGTCTAATAAATCTGTTACTTTCTCAAAGAAGGAGATCAGGTTGGTTTGGCATGATCTACCTTTTGTAAAACCATGTTGTATTTTGTCCCATTTACCATTGACTTCAAAGTCCTTAACTACTTTCTCCTTCAAATTTTTTCCAAGACCTTGCATACTACAGATGTCAAAGTTACCCAGATCACTTTTTTTCCCTTTCTTAAAAATAGGAATCATGTTAGCAATTCTCCAATCATACGGTACAACCCCTGAGTTTACAGATTCATTAAAAATTCTTGCTAATGGGCTTGCAATTTTGAGTGCCAATTCCTTTAATATTCTTGGATGAAGATTATCTGGGCCCCCTGATTTAGTCCCATTAAGCAGTTTGAGTTTCTCTTCTACCTCAGATATGGTAATATCTACCTCATATATCCTCATTCCCATTTGTCATGCTACCATTATCCCTAAGATCCTCTTTAGCCTTATTAAAGACTGAGGCAAAGTATTTGTTTAGATATTGGGCCATGCCTAGATTATCCTTGACCTCCACTCCATCCTCAGTGTTTAGCGGTCTCACTTCTTCTTTCTTTGTTTTCTTCTTATTTATATGGCTATAGAACCTTTTACTATTGGTTTTAATTCCCTTTGCAATGGTCCAAGTCTACTTGACTTTTAGCCTGTCTCACTATATCCCTACATGTTCTGACCTCAATACGGTAGCTTTCCTTGCTGATCCCTCCCATCTTCCACTCCCTGTATGTTTTCTGCTTTTTCTTAATCACCTCTCTGAGATGCTTGCTCATCCAGCTTGGTCTACAACTCCTGCCTATGAATTTTCCCCCCTTTCTTGGGATGCAGGCTTCCGATAGCTTCTGCAGCTTTGATTTAAAGTAATCCCAGGCCTCCTCTGCCTTTAGATCCATAAGTTCTTCAGTCCAATCCGCTTCCCTAACTAATTTCCTTAATTTTTGAAAGTCAGCCCTTTTGAAATCAAAAACCCTAGTTGCAGATATATTTTTGTTAATCCTTCCATTCAGTTTGAATTGAATTAGCTCATGATCACTTGAATCAAGATTGTCCCCTACAACCATTTCTTCTATGAGGTCCTCACTACTCACCAATACCAAATCTAAAATGGCATCCCCTCTAGCTGGTTCAGCAACTACTTGCTGAAGGAATCCATCAGCTATCGCATCTAGGAAAATCTGAGCCCTATTATTATTACTAGCACTCGTCCTCCAGTCTATATCTGGGAAGTTAAAGTCTCCCATGATCATGCAGTTTCCATTAGTATTTACTTTATTAAAAACATTAAAAAGGGTTCTATCCATATCCAGTGGTCTATAGCACACCCCAAGCACTATCCCAGGGGAGGCTGTAATAGTTTTCTTCCCCAGTGTAATTTTTGCCCACACGGACTCTGTCTTATCCATTCCATCATTTTTATTTCTTTACATTCTACCTCATCATTGATATACAATGCTACTCCACCACCTTTACCTTTATTTTGGTCTTTCCTAAACAGCACATACCCTTCAATACCTGTAGTCCAGTCATGACTACTATTCCACCATGTTTCTGTTATCCCAGTAATATCTGGTTTCACTTCCTGCACCAGTAGCTCTACTTCCTCCATTTTGTTACCTAGGCGCCTCGCATTGGTGTACAAACATCTTAATTTTTGCTGTTTGGCCTCGCTCACATTCTGTACCTATTAGGCACAGTCATTCTACAGCTAGTATAACCTATTAGACTGGTATCCACACTGCCCTTCCTCCTTATATACATTCTCCTACCCATGGCTGTATCCTTTCTTTTTTCGTTTTCTTCCCTCTCAAAGTTAAAATCTAGCATTGAGATTACCTGGACATCTCCCAACCATCTCCCCCAAATTCCTAGTTTAAAGCTCTCTTAATCAGCTGTGCCAGCCTCCATCCTAGAAGGCTATTTCCTTCCCTACTCAGATGAAGTCTATCCAGAAAGAATTGTCCTCTGTCCATGAATGCATCCCAGTTGCCATACATCCCAAAGCCCTCCTTATAACACCACTGCCTAAGCCATCTGTTGATAGTCATAATCTTGTCATACCTTTGTTGCTCTTCTCTAGGAACAGGCAAAATCCCACTGAAGATTACCTGAGCCTCAATTTCCTTAAGCATCTTCCCCAGCCTAGCATAGTCTCTGTTAATACTTTCCAGCGAGAATCTAGCCATATCATTTGTTCCCACATGAAGGATAATTAGGGGATTCTTTCCTGCTCCCTTTAGGATCCTTTTCAACCTCAGGTCTACATCCCGTATCTTAGCACCTGGAAGACGCCATACCCTTCTATTCTCTGGATCAGCTCTGGTTATAGGCCTGTCTATTCTTCTCAGTAAAGAGTCCCTGATTACATAGACCTGCCTTTTCCTGGTGACGGTGCTAATCTCCAGTCTATCTCCTGTTCCCTCTGGCTGCAAGTTCTTTCCATTCCTATTCTCCCTTGTAATCCTCTTCAACCCATCCTGTATCCTCCTGGGGCTCATATTTGGTGTAGTCTCCATTGACTCTTCCCCTTTTCCTATAGGACATTCCCTTTGAAGGATGCCACTAACATATGTTCAAGGCCAGACATCCTTGCCTAGGAAAAGTTGTTAAACTGGTCTATCTGAAAGGAATGTAGTTTCCCCACCTGGAAGTTACTTCCAAAGTACTTTGAAAGACAATGAAAATGTATTTACGTATCCTAACAGACCTATCCAGCTAACAAGGAGTGGAGGCAAACCTCACACTATGATGGCAAGAGAGGAAATTGACTATCACATATCTAATGTTCTTTTTCTTGCACTCAAGGGTGCAGGAACTAAATAATTTTCATTTTAGCTGGCACAACTCCAGTGGGAGAAGCAACAGGGCCTTCAAGACAAACTCCATGTTGCTTACCTCACAGCTGAAAATAGACATTTGTCTGGAGTTATCCTTCAGAAGATTCAATTTCAAAGATTCATTGGACTATAAAAGAGGGGCAAAGTTACCTTGTCATCTTCGGTGGAAGACAGATATCAGCCCTTTGACTTTGGGAGCCTACATCCTGATGCAGGAGTTGGGTTACCCTTCTTGATGGAAACATTTGATGAAGCTTTTACCTTGAACCTAGTCTAGCTTAAATTTTAGTTACTAGAAAGCATTTTATCTTTATTTCTCTTGTAACCATTTCTGACTTTAATCCTTATACTTGTACCCACTTAAAATCGATCTCTTTGGAATGTAATACACTTGATTTATTTTTGATCTAAACCAATCCAGTGCTGTGTTTGAAATGAACTATTCGGTAACTCCAGTTAAAGTAACAAACCATTTGATATTGACTCTTCAAAGGAACAACAATCCTTAACATTCCTCTGTCTGTTCTAGGGCAGGGTGGACTTTTCAGAAAATGCATTTTGGGAGGGGGAAGGGGGAAATTAGGGACTGGGGACAGTGCGGAGTCACTTTACCAGTAGTTAACCAAAGCTGGTGGAAGCCTTTGGAAATTTGTGGTATTGTAGGCAGGTTCCAGGATCCAAAGCATTGGACTAGGGCTACCCAATACACAGAAGTAGGCCTGTACCACCCTGAAAAGTTAGGTCAATCCAGTGACATTGCCATGGGGTGTGAAAAATCTACACCCCTTATCGACATAGTTAAGCCGACCTAACGCCTGGTGTAGACAGCATGCGGGAGAACACCTCCCATCGGAGTAGTGTCTACCCTGCATTACAGTAGTGCAGCTGCAGTGGGGCATCAAGCATTACAGTGGTGCAGCTGCAGTGCTGAAGCTGTGCCACTCTAGCGTTTCAAGTGTACACAAGCCCATAGAGTGCATGCTTATTGCTGACTGTGGGCCTTCCACACAGAGAGCTACAGTAGCAAGGCATTGTGAGGCACTCAGTGTTACACGGTAAGAGGTGACACAGCCCTTCACTGATCTGGATTGCACCCCAGAATGTAACAGAGTATAAATGAGGAAACAGACATATTAGTTTAAGTGTTTATTAATAGATAGTTTGTGGTGCTTAAAAAAGCAACACTTACCCATCTTAAAAAAGCCAGAAATTAACTTGATAGGCCCAATTCTCTCCTTGCATTCTGGTGTTTCCACTGTGAAGTAATCAGTAGTTTCTAGTGGTAGAAAGTCTTCCCGAGCAACTTGTGGTCTGCTTTGGGCCCTGAATCAGCTTTGAAAGAGGTTTGGAACAGTGAGGGAAGGAGAGTGGTTTGGGAATGAAGGGAAGGTGCTAGAACAACACATGTGCAAGAGAACTTCCATTGGCAGATTACCTATGGAGCTCTGGCTGAAGTTTAAAGCTGCCTTAAGTTTCCTTTAGTGGATGTTGATGATGGAACTTTAGAGTGAACTCCTCTTCCTCCCCACCCTCCTCCCATGGTGCAATGAAGGATCAATTTATGCCTCAAGACCCTTGCTATGTAATAGGACATGAGGACAAGTTGAAGGAAGAAGTGGGGATTTAAATTCTGGAAGTTCTTATGTATTGCTGAAATATGTTATACACATTTGTCATTTTAACATAGTGTTTGCACTTGAGCCAGACCTATCAATCAAGACAATATCTTTGCTTATGCACTGTGTACTATGTGCATGCATCTATAGAAATGAGAAATCTTTATATCAAATTGTATATTCTGGCACCAGCTGGATGGTGTAAGAAATATTACCCCTTCTTTCAATAAGAATTGATGGGTACATCAATAGATATTTGAGATGATAGATTAGGCAGAGTTTTGTTTGATAACAAATGCCCCTTATGAAATGTATTATCTTCATCCCAGAGAACAGTGAAAAAACCAGGTGAAGATAAAGTATATAAAACTTTCCTATTCACCTCCTACCATCCAGGCATTGTGCCTCCACATTTAGCACTTGTCACGTTGCCCCAAATGCTTTACAACTGCTCACAAAGGGTATAAGTCTGTCTAGATATATTTATGAATAGAGTTATATCATGTGGTTGCCTGCAGTAGCAAGGGGCTGAACTGTATAAGCCAAGAGGTCTTTTCCACTGTTATGGTCTCATGTAGATGTTCAGAGACCTTTGATCTTAACCTTTGACCTCTCAATTACTTTCTAGTTACTTTGACTTTTGTTGTTTAACAAGGTTATCAGGAACCATTTAAAAAACACCACTACCACCACTCAACTCAGTAGATACACAGCATGAAATTCTGGATTCACTGAAGTCAACAGCAAAATTCCTACTGGTTGAGATGGGTTCATGCTTACCTCCACCTCCCTACCCTTTCCCCTTAGACTTGGGATTGCTCACAAGTAAAAATAATGTCCTGAAAAGCGTAAAACCAATAAATTAAAGGAGCTGATCTCCTGTATATGTGGTAGATAGAAGGAAACTGTATATTTGCCTGTTTTCATGTATTTTATAATGAATTGCTTTGGGGGAAGACTTGGGATTTCCAATTAAGAGGTTTTTTGGAAAAAAATAACCAAATTTTATATCCAATCATAAAACAGCTTAGCACTTTTAAAAGACTCTGCTGATTAGAATGGTTAATGAGCAGAAATAGCCATTTCTCTTCATATCTGGCGAGCTCCAGAGTTAAAATATTTAAACAGCAAGTTTAAAACACAATTTTAATAGTTGGCAGTGCAAGAGTGATAATGGTAGCTTTGGGCTCTTGTCCCTCAGCAATAATACAGTTTCCTTTTTGAGCTAAACTGTTCTGTCTTTGGTCAGGGAATGCACACTTATGGGAATTATAGTATGTCCTTGCATAGTAACACAAGACTACCTTAACAACTGAGTTATCCTGTAGATCGGCGTTCTCAACCAGGTGTCCAGGGACCACAAGCAGGTTTCAGGGGGTCCGTCAAAATAAACCAGACACCAGGGCCAGTGTTAGACTCACTGGGGCCCAGGGCAAAAAGCTGAATCCAGAGCCCTGCAGCTCTGGACTGAAGCCTGAGCAACTTAGCTTTGCAGGGACCCCTTGTGGTATGAGACCCTGGGCAATTGCTCTGCTTGCTACTCATGGGCCGTGGAATTTTTATAGCATGTTGGGGAGGGCCTCAGAAGGAAGAGGTTGAGAACCCATGCTGTCGATGGTTCAGACACATTACAAATGAGCAATCTGTCCCTACATTAATCAGTACTAATGATCTGAAGGGTCTGAATACTGTAAAACTTGTGAGGGTATATGTGTGTGCAAGAAGGGGAGGAGTAGATGGTGTGTGAAGTCTAGGCATGAAAGATCCCTGGCCTTTGAACCACATGTCAGCTATTCATATTCCCCACTTCAGTGACCTAGATGTTACTGTACCATCTTCTTTTTTTGTTCCCAGTCCCCAATGGTCTCAGCTTCAGTGCCACACTCTTGAAGGTGATAGTCAGGTATTTCTTTGGTGTGATCCTGTTTATTTACAGAGAATGTGCACAAAGTTCTGTTTCCCTGAACACACTAGGAACAAACAGAAGGATGCAGTTTCCTTGCTTGATGTTTGCTAACAAACATTATTGCACACTTAACACATTATACCTTTTCAGACAGCACTGTGGTTTTCTGTGAAGGCTATTCTACCAGCACTTCTCTTCTTTTTCCTGACTTTTCTGGCTGCTTTTTGCTGGCTGCCCACTTTTCACACAGACAAACCCACACAGCTGTAATCAGTCAAAGCCCTAGCCAATGTGTTAGCAATCAATTTCCAGGGAAACCCCTTTCATTCTCCCTAGGTTAGAACTTGCTCAAGCTTTTCACGTGAATAATACTTTGGGCAGTGGCTTCTTTTTGTTTCAGCTCTCTTCTTCCCTAAAAAAAAACCCTTAATTGCTTTGCTTGTTCAACCAGGATGAAGGGCAGCTTGCAGCCCATCGGCTTCAATGTGGTCTATGATTGCCCATAAATCAAAGCAGTCACCCAGCACATTCCAGCATAACCCTATGATATTTGGTCAAGTCTTTTATTTCTTGGCATTGAAAGGATGTGAGACATTACTGTGTCTGATTCCCTTTCTGACCCAATCAAAGGATCAGAAAGGATGTGAGACGTCACTAACACATACCATTTACGTTTCCATAATATTTATCTGAATTAAATATGGAATGTAGGGTTTTTTTGTTTTCTTTTGTTTTTTTTTTAAACTGGGACATTCAAATGGACAAAAGGGACAGCCAACCCTGCTGTCTCTAAAGGATGAACATTATAGAGGCACACATTCCCTTTATGAGATATCAGTAATGCACCCCATCACAGCACAAGGAAGGCTAGAGACAGATAATAGAGGATAGGCATTTATTAAGATGTCATCTGCATTGCCTGTCAGGTATGATTCCTTTTGACATCTACTTACTCTGTTGTGGTTTTTTGTTTGTTGGTTGGTTTGGGGCTTTTTTGTTTTTTTCTTTTCTTCTTCTTTTTTTAAATAAATGGAATTAAAGTCCATAAGAGCACCCAAGAGTCTTACTGAAATTATCTGAGCATTGTAGATCTACTCTATTGTAACCAGACAAAGGATTAAAAGATTATTTCACACTTTGTTTGAGAGAACTAGTTAACAATGCAGGGCTTCAAAGTCTGACCTCATTTATACCTGGTCAGCCTCCCTGACTTCAGTGCCATCAGCCAGAGCATAAGCAGCACCAAATTTATCCTTGATCTGTTTGTACATTTAATTGCTTTGTATACTGTATTTTTGCATATGTAACATGGTCATCCCATGTACATTGATTAACTTAAGTTATATCTTCCTTTTTCTTTGTATTATTAAACAATAATAACCTTAGAAAGCTGACTTCTTAGGGGAAAATGAGTCTTGTGAGTTTAGTCTTGTTAGCAAACACTCTCCTTTGACATCCAAAACTTGCACATCTACAGGGAAGTTAAAGTTATATGCTTTTCTTTTAAAAATACGACTGCTGCCACTTGGATACTACTTGTGAGGCTCTCTCTCTGTGGCATCATGTCACAAGTGACAAGTATAAAAATTACTGCTCTCTTTAGGTGCACTCCTATCAGCTACAGATTCCCACATCTGTTCCCCAGTTTGTCAAGACTAAAACTATGTTAAGATATTTAAAAACAACTTTTCTCAAAGATGTATCATTCTGGTGTGTATATTTCTTTACCTATATTCCTTCAGCTGCTCTAAATAGGTTGGGAAGGTTACTCTGCCAAATTGTCGTTCAAGGAACTAATACGCTATGAAACCATTATTATTGTTGTGGTGGTGATCGTAGCACCGATGAGCCCTAGTCATAGACAAGGGCCCAGTGTGCTAGGACTGGTGGGTTGGATGTGAGATCTGTTCACAGAAGTGAGTCTGATACAGGCAAAATAGAAGAAAAATACAGATAAAAGGAGAGTTTTAAAAAGAAGAAGAAAAAAAAGCCTAATTCTGCCCTAAGAGACACTCATGAACCTCCTATTGAAATCAGTGGGATTCATATGTGCATATCTCAGGACAGTATCTGTCCCTCTATCACAGTATTAATAACATTTTCCTCTTTAAAGCCTCTTTTTTTCCCTTTTTTTTTTTTCTTTTTTTTTTCTTTTCCCTCTGTCCCTGCAGTGGTGCTGGTACTGTTGAATGCTGATGAGAACAAAAAACAAAGGAACATAGAGTTGTTTGAAAATCTGCACACCCAAATCAAACTGTGTATGCTTGAAACCAGGGTGCCTTTTTAGGTACCTCGTTATAGATTTGGGTGCCTATCTCTAGGCTCCCATGCTTGAAAATTATTTTCAGCTGTTTCATTAATGGAACAGACACACTCTTCCATTGTAAAGGACACTGGCTGCAAGCCACAGAAAAACTCCAGCTCTCTGGACTTCTATCACAGCATCACTTTCCTGGAGATGAGGAGGGAGAGAACCTCTGTATAAAACAAAATATCCTTTCTTCTCTAAGAGGCCTAAGCTCAGGGACCATTGCAAACTTCCAAACTGTTGTGGGAGGTGATAAATAAGTAAACTCCTAGCTGGGCTTGCAAATAAATCTCTGAGAATACTGTCACCTTTCCTCCTCTTCCAGACCATGGACACCTAAAGAAAAAGGGTGGCATCTATGAATTCACATCTGTTTAGAATAAAAGTATATCTCAGTGGGAAATAAAGGAAAAGGGAGGAAAAAGAAGTCAAAACAAGTTAGGTGGCCATCAAATAAAGATGACAACACATTCTCTTTTTAAGCTGGTAAACCTCCATTTAAATGTAGGGAAGGAGGAAAGGTGAACTACTGCTTTAACCGTCTACATCCATAAATGGGTGTGTGAGTGCCGAGGCATGGGCCAAGTGAGGGAGCTTAACTTATCCCACCCCATTCTGTGGTCTGCCCACGATGGCACTGTGTAGTGCAATGGACTATAACTCACACCGGCCATTGATGGAGGAGATTGACACTTTGCTTAAATATTGCATTAGGTTAGGTAAGCATCAAATTGCAAGTCCACTCTGAGCAACCCATTTGTAGAAATATGTCAATGAACGTCTCACTTAGTTTTCCAACTCTTTGTTGAATAAGAGCCAGATTCTGATACCCTTTCTCCAGTTCAATAGTATTTTAGTCCAGAAATAGTCTCATTGATTTTGATGGGTCTGTTTGTAGAGCAAGGAACTACTCTCATTAATAATGTACACATATTTATACATAGCAGAATCTGGCCCCACTTCAGGAAGTGAAGTCTGTGGAAAGGCAGCTGAAGAGAGGTTCTACAGGATTTTGGGAAGGCTGGTTTTAAATTCTGATGAAAACTAGTCTCAAACCTCAGATAACTTTTCAGCTGGATGTGGAATGCACCATTTGATCAACTGTTCAAGAAGAAAGAACATAGTTTAGTACTAGCCCAGGAACTTAATCGTTAGGTAAAGGATTAGAATACCTAATAACAGGGCAGCACCCTTTCATGTACCAGATGGGGCAGGTGTAGCCTACCAGTAAGAAAATCTGATGGTTTTGCTGGTGGGTCTGATATCTATCCCCCTCGTTTTAATCTTTCCCCTTTGCCATGGTGCTTCCTACTCCTTGTGGAGATTTGCACTATGAATCTTGTTTTGAAGTGCTGTTTGTTTAAAATGAAAATCCAAATGAAAGAAAATTCAAACATAATTTTTTTTCTGTCCCTATTTTCAACCATAACTCACAGAAACATTGCATAGGGAGGAAAATCCACCTGTTGTTCCTACATGCTTCTAGTTTGTTGGTTGTCTTGCAGTAGTGGTCAGTAATGATGCCAGGAGGAATCTTTCCATCACATTCAACTGAAGCAATAAATGTACATTTAGTACCAAGGGGCAATCCTGAACTAAACATAAGCCTAAAAGGTAAAAAAAAAGGGTGAAACTACAGTATTCATGTGCAGCTCCAGGGATTTACTCACCAGAGTTTAGGAAGAGATTAGACTTGATTTCTCCATATTCATGACAAATCCCACAGCAAGTGAAATGAAACTAAGTAGTTGAGCCTAACTTTCCGCAAACCTCTCAAGGGAAATATAAGCAAATTGTTATTCAGGCACAACAAAGGCAAAGAGTTTTCTTCATTTTCTTTCATTCTTCAGCATAGATGACCTTGGAAGCATGGACATACTCTGTTGCTAAAAGAAAGACCGCAGATGATTCTGTTTGGAATTCAGGCTGAGAAGATGTAAAATTCCTCTTTAAAACTGTATTGATTCATGAGGCAGGGAAAAGATTCCTGCGTCATTTTATGGATCTGAGGAAAGAGTTAAAATGTATAAATATTTAATGTTGTAGAGACACTGGATTTATGATTTATTACAGTAATCTATCACCCAGGGACACCCCCCTCAGCTGCCTTTTTTTCCCTCCCCTCTCTTCCTTTCCCACCCTATGACCGGCAAGGTGTTAACTGGCCACTTTACCTTGTATAGTCCCTTGAAATATGTGTTAACTACTTACACTAAACAGTCTGTTCCACCTTATATCTAGCTGTGACACTCTGAGTGTAAATCTGCGGGCTTGTCTACATTGGCAATTTACAGCGCTGCAACTTTCTCGCTCGGGGTGTGAAAAAACACCCCTGGGGCACAGCAAGTTTCAGTGCTATAAAGCGCAGCGTAGACAGTGCACCAGCGCCGGGAGCCGCACTCCCAGCGCTGATAGCTACGCCCCTCATGGAGGTGGGTTTTTTAGAGCACTGGGAGAGCTCTCTCCCAGTGCTTTGCCACGACCACAGGAGCGAAGTTAAAGCGCTGCTGTGGCAGCACTTTAGCATTGCCAGTGTAGACTAGCCCTACCCTTAAAACACTACAGTGGCACAGCAGTGCGGCTGCAGCCGCTCCTCTGTAGCGTTTCAGTGTAGACACTACCTACGGCGACAGGAGGGCTTCTTCCTTCTGCATAGGTAATCAACCTCCCTGAAAGGCAGTAGCTATATTGACAGAAGAATTATTCTGTTGACCTAGCACGGTCTACACTGGATTAGGTTGGATTAACTGTGCCATTCAGGGGTGTGGATTTTTCACATCCAGGAGTTGCATAGTTAAGCCAACTTAATTTTTTAGTGTAGACCAGGACTGTGTACATTTCCCAGACATGAAGAAGAGCTCTGTGTAAGCTCAAAAGTTTGTCTCTCACCAACATAAGTTGGTCCAATAAAAGATACTACCTCACACACTGTGTGTCTCTAACATTCATATAAGGGATTTTTAACAGCACCTCATATTCCTTAGAGCTTGTCCATGCTTAAAACACTGCAGCTGCACTGCTGTAGCGCTTCAGTGAGGATGCTGCCAACACCACTGGGAGGGCATAGGTAGTCTGCCTCCCTGAGAGGCAGTAGCAAGGTCAACTGACTACACTAGGAAATTAGGTCGGTTTAACTGTGTCACTCAGGGGTATGAATTTTTCACACCCCGACCGACGTAGTTATACCAAACCAATTTCCCAGTGTAAACCAGGGTTCAGTGTTTTCCTTAGAGCTGGTTATTGTAATTAAATTAAATAGGCAGATGGCTAGGTTGCTGTGGTCTAACTTGTCATTGCACTGGGCCCCAAGCAATGCAGCTCTTTCATTTAGTTTTGAAGTTCTATCAAAATCTTTACGCTATCAAGTAATGATGTATTATTCATTGTACACAGTTTATCACCATCTTAATCAGCACAGTTGCATTTCCATATGTCAAGGTTCCTCCCCCACTCTGAACTCTAGGGTACAGATGTGGGGACCTGCATGAAAAACCTCCTAAGCTTATCTTTACCAGCTTAGGTCAAAACTTCCCCAAGGTACAAAATATTACCCCCGTTATCCTTGGAATGGCCGCTACCACCACCAAACTAATACTGGTTACTGGGGAAGAGCTGTTTGGACGCGTCCTTCCCCCCAAAATACTTCCCAAAACCTTGCACCCCACTTCCTGGACAAGGTTTGGTAAAAAGCCTCACCAATTTGTCTAGGTGACTACAGACCCAGACCCTTGGATCTTAAGAACAATGAACAATCCTCCCAACACTTGCACCCCCCCTTTCCTAGGAAATGTTGGATAACAAGCCTCACCAATTTGCATAGGTGACCACAAACCCAAACCCTTGGATCTGAGAACAATGAAAAAGCATTCAGTGTTTTACAAGAAGACTTTTAATAAAAAATAGAAGTAAATAGAAATAAAGAAATCCCCCCTGTAAAATCAGGATGGTATATATCTTACAGGGTAATTAGATTCAAAAACATAGAGAACCCCTCTAGGCAAAACCTTAAGTTACAAAAAAGATACACAGACAGAAATAGTTATTCTATTCAGCACAATTCTTTTCTCAGCCATTTAAAGAAATCATAATCTAACACATACCTAGCTAGATTACTTACTAAAAGTTCTAAGACTCCATTCCTGTTCTGTCCCCGGCCAAGACGACTACAGACAGACTACAGACCCTTTGTTTCTCTCCCTCCTCCCAGCTTTTGAAAGTATCTTGTCTCCTCATTGGTCATTTTGGTCAGGTGCCAGCGAGGTTACCTTTAGCTTCTTAACCCTTTACAGGTGAGAGGAGCTTTCCCCTGGCCAGGAGGGATTTCAAAGGGGTTTACCCTTCCCTTTATATTTATGACACCATATATAAAGATAAGACTAGATCTGTACATATAAACATATAGGTACCTTTTTTTAAAATCAACAATTGCAAAACAGAAAGAGTCAGAAGGCCAAAAAGTTGCTCTTCCTCAAAACTTAATCATGGGGATATTAACAGCCCCCTCCCCCGCCATCTTCCTTTCTCTCTCAACTTCAGGGTAAGGATTGTCTGGTTCACAGGCCAAGAGAGAAGTTGAAGCAAAGGGATTTTCTAGGTAGCATCTTGCTCTTCTGAAACTTGAAATGCAGTTTATTTTTTGCAAATCAGAATGAATTGTGTGTGTAATCAATCTGTTGTGGAAAAGGAAACTATTTCCAAAATAAAATACTTCTCTGGTCATTTGAAAAGGGACAGGAGCTTCCAACTTGAAACTTATTGCACTGCCTAGCAAAGAGATATTAATTTTCCTTTTCCTCTCATCAAGTCTCTCGGCTTTTCAACTTTCTTCCCTTTCTAGCAATTGATTTTTTCGCAGGAGCAAATTTTGTATTTTTTATGTTATATCTGTCAACTTTGAGGTCTCTGCTTTTTCTTTTGTTGTTTTTACCCAGCTTCCTCCAAAATGCATTCTCAAAACTCAAAGTTAATAGCAGCTAGTTTTTTTATTGAAACAAGAATAGAAATGTACATGCACATATGTATATCCTGCAGTAATGTGCTCTCATTGCTGATGATTCAGCAAAAAAGACCAGTCACTTACCCCAGATCAATTTGTACCTTAGATCTCACACCACAGATGACACCTGTAGCCAATCCTGTAATAAACTAACTAAAGGTTTATTAATTAGGGAGAAGAAATAAGAGTAATTTACATGTTAAAGTGAGCAAGCATGTACACACAAATGAGTTACAATCTAGATCCTAAAAGTGACAGAGCTGTTGCATTCTGTCTATTCACAGTGTCTTTCAGGGAGAACCATGGGGTAGGGTGACCAGATGTCCCGATTTTATAGGGACAGTCCTGATTTTGGGGTCTTTTTCTTATATAGGCTCCTGTTTAGCCCCCCCACACACACACCCCGTCCCGATTTTTCACATTTGCTGGCTGGGCACTCTACCCTGGGTTAACCCTTGGGATCTTGTCTTTAGTTCAGAATCTCTAGCCTTGTGAGAGTTCAAACAGCAAAGAGATGAAAAAAAACTTCATGGAAGCTATTTTTATTTTCCTTCTTCCAGCATTCAAACCAATGGGATGTGGCCTTCTGCATGTACTTCTCCATAGGTGGATGGAGCAATTAACAAAGATTTTGTCCTACAATGGCCAACTCAATTTTGATATTGCTCCTGGTTGGGCAGATGGAGCCACTGTTCCTGTCTGAGTTCACAAGTTCAGAGCAGGCATTTTTACAATTATAAAAAAAATTATATTATATTTTACCTTGTAGCATGGAATACAGACACTACAAGTAAGACTAATGCATGCAGCAACTTACAAGCATTTTATAGAGTCTGCACACTTCCTTACAAGTCTAACACCTATCTTGAACAATATTAACATATAGGTGAGCTGGTCTGGTTCCCAGCTATGAATTTGTCAGTGCTCAGGTTACACCTACAGATTTGGCAAGAGTTGCCACCTGGTTTACCAGCAGGACACCTACATTTTCTTAAAATACAGCTCTTTGTGTCCCACCAGAATGAGGGACTGATCTCATGAAAAATGTAAGGAAGGCCTTCCTATGCTTTTATTAGTTAATTGCAAATAATGGCAAACAAAATACAAAAAATCCCCAATGTCCCTTGTGAATCAGAGTACTCCAGATTACAGTGCTACTTGTATCCAGTTGGGGTATCAATATTTTTAAAATCTTTCCTGTAAATCAAGTTATGAAAAAGTGAACAAGGTTGATAGAAATGCAGACAGTCATTAAAATTAAGTGCAGTTACTCTCTATTTAATATACCTACTGACCAAATCTGGAAGCACTGAATAAGTATTTAAACCATAGATACAAAGGTGAATAATCAGTGAGTAAAACACTAAGATAGCTTCTGAAGCTCAAAGATTGTACTGCAGTAAGAATTAAATGACTGATTGTGACAGAGCCGTAGAGCTGCTAAATGACCTGGAAACATCCCAAGGCAGCCAGTCAGTATGGTACTAAAAAAATCTGCATTGACAATCCTGCATGTGCTCTTACTGGTCAGCTAGTGCATTCCTCCCATCCTCTCCCTCCTCTCACCCAATCATTTAATATTGTCTTCGGCATTCATTCAAATGTATGCAGAACACATTACTTATCCAGGGCTTTGAGTTTCACTTTAAGTGACCATTTTAATGGTGAGTTTGACATCTTTAAGGGAAGCTGGGAAAGAACATCATACATTTTAGAAATAAAACTGTCTGCAGTCCTTGCATTTCAGTGGATGAGAATCTATAGCAATGGCAGAGATACTGCCTACAATATTCTATATTCCAATAGATGCCCATTACCAATACTGTGGCAAATAAAAACAGTTAATGCAATGTGGAAAAAGATAAAAACAATCTCCATGTCTTAGTTCATATTGCTGCTGCTCATGTCTTTAGTTCTCACAATCTAATATTATTTGATATTTCTTTATTATTTTCTGTAATTGAATTGCTATCCATCGTTGCTATATGGACAATCTGAGATTCCGTGGCTGATGTTTTATGGA
Source organism: Lepidochelys olivacea (assembly GCF_965140295.1). Lineage (NCBI taxonomy): Eukaryota > Metazoa > Chordata > Testudines > Cheloniidae > Lepidochelys > Lepidochelys olivacea. The sequence goes on from NC_140422.1 coordinate 28,844,131, forward strand.
TGCCTACTGCAAGTTCCAATCCAAAAGAGAGGAAAAAGCAAGTATGAGACCCTTCCTCATGCACACAGAGTGGGGCTGCAGATTCACATAACACATATCTAAGTAAAAGGGAATGTATGAGTTGTTTGCCTAATTTCTGACAAGAATATCTCTTGGCCAGTTTTCATTAACTCATATCAAAATTAAACTTCATTTCTTTTCCATTGACTTGGCTTCCCATAATACTCTAGAAGAAATCTGTGAACGCCTAACTGGATCTCGTGCAGCCACCCATTTTGTTTTGTTCTGGTGAATATCCCAAAGATGTAAAACAAAAGCTCTACACCACTTGCTATGGACACCCAATCTTTGCCTGTTGAGCATTTACCTTGCAAGCAAGAGTCTGTTGTTTGTCCATGTGATGCATTCTCTTTTTCTACTGGGCAGCAAGATAATCATCAGCTGTTTATCACAACCTGCTTCTGTGAAAATTCTTAGCCTTTTCCTACTGTACTTGCTCAGTTCATAAACAATATTTCATTGCACCAAAGAAGGCCACTAAATATTAACCATTATGGGACATGTCCATTACAAATCTAAGATAAAATTAGTTCTTTTTTCAGTTTAAAAAAAAAACAAACAAACAAAACAGTGTACTGAATCCCAGTGAAATTTTAAAAGCACATAATGATTTTTTTTTAAAGAACTATGCACATGGACACCTGGAGTTTCTGATGATTTGGCAGGGCACCAGCAGTTTATTTGCTGTTATGTGCAATGCCTCTTACGGATTTTTTTTTAAAGTCACAGCCCTTTCTTCTAGTTCCAAGCTCTACTCTGTTTAAATTAATTGTTCCATGGCAGGAAAAAACAGCTCTCTCTTTCTCAATGTCTGCAATTTCTCTGTTGCGAACTCCGTGTGTGTGTGTATAACTGCTGTGGCTTTTCTCAGCAGATACTGATGAATTGTGTGTTAGCTTTGTGATGTGGACAAATCTTCCAAGTCGCGTTTGGGGCTGCACCACAGTGATTTGACTAGTGTGACATGAACTGGATCTGATCCCAAATTACAAGATTGCAGAGGGGAAATCACTGTTGTTTAACCCAATGTGCCACCTAGCCATGGGGGGATGATACTCTATTTTAGATATAATAAACTGGGGCTCAAAAAGACATTCACTTTTATAGAGACAAGCTGGGTGAGATATTATCTTTTTTTAGAGGACCAACTGTTATTGGTGAGAGAGACAAGCTTTTGATCTTTCACTGAGCTCTTCTTCAGGTCTGCTGAAACTCGAAACCTTGTCACTTTCACTAAGAGAGGTTGGTCCAATAAATATTACCTCAGCCATCTTATATCTCTAATATCCTGGGATCAACATGGCTACAACTAGCACTGCATATATTCAATTTTATGTCCATTTCTCTCACCCTGTGTGTCAGTGCCCAAGTTGAGGGTAGTCTTGCCGAGTGGTTGGAGCAGGAGTCCAGCCTACCAGAACTGTTGCTGGCACCCAATGCCGAGAGGCAAAACAACAGGAGGGGTTCGTTACCATGTGTGTGTTTTACTCAATAATCACAACGGGGTGGAGAAGCAGAAAAATTTATTTGCAGCTGCAAACAAGGTACAGGGAGAATAGAATCTCAGATCCTGCACACCAGAGCAGGTCATTACACACACTTTTATATTCCTTAATGCTACTGCACTACACATCTGCCAATTAAAACTTTGCACAAATACTCTGCCTTCCTTATATGGGTTACAACAATGTTTATTTCCTGCAACCTCTAACAAGCATTCCTAGCAACTTAAACAACCAGCACATTCTGTCTGGCCTTGTAACTATCTCCTATTATCTTTAACTTGGCATCAGCAAACCTTACACTATAAGGCATTATCTGCAGCTGTAACATTGTTTTAAGAGCAAAAGAGCTTACTCAAACCAGCCAGGCCTGAATTCTATTAAGAGGGGTTAAGAAGAAGCCCTTAGGCCTTCAGCAGGGAGACCTCCTCGACCCTTATGGCCTTCCATCCCCTTGACTTAACCAGTGGCCATGTCCTGGGGTCTCCAACAGAACTGAATTCAGGCAGGACACATCCAAGCAAAGCCAAAGTCATAGCCAGGTGTCAGAAACCAAAGTCTGAGGTGAAGGGTTAATCAGAGTCACAGTCAGAAGGCAGAGCCAAGGGTGTAAGTCAGGAGTCATCAATCAGGAAGAAGCTGGGGTCTGGAATAGAAGCAAGAGGCTAAAGCAAGACTAGAGACTGCAGAGGGAGGGACAGAACCAAGCACAGCTGTGGGCTAGATGTGCATTGAGCAGCCACTAGCATGCTGCCGAGCTTAAGGGTCAGCCGGCTGACTCTGCAACCAATCAGGTGGTATAGATAATCAAACAACTTCTATCCATCTGCTCAGTTGTCCATTCTGTTGGTCAGAGTGACAAGGTTTCGAGCTTTAGCAGACCTAATAAAGTGCTTTCAACTGCTCTTTGCCTTGGCTTTTTTAAAGGAGATGTACTTATTTTGATTAATTTGTATTGACTTCTTATTGCCCTGATACTGTGCAAGAGGATGTAATGACACTGAATTGTGGGGGAAGAAAGATGGGCTCACCCTCAGTGCCACACCTGGCCAAAGGGAAGTGCCTAGGGTGGCTCACCCCTTTATGGTGAGATTTCCTCTTCGGGGAGTGAATATGCTTGCATTATATAATTGTAGATTTGCTGGTTGCTGTGGTAATTCCACACACACAAATATGCAGTTATGTTCTGCTCATGTTTTGAATGAATACGTGCTCATATATTAGACTATACTTTATTATTAAAATTGCAGTAGCCCCTACAGGTCCCAACTAAAATCAAGATCCTTCCACCCCTCACTTGTGCTAGGTGCTGTATATGCCCATAGTGAAAAAACAGTTCTAGCCTTGCAGAGTCATATAATCTAAATAAAGATTGACTTTTGTTCTCATTTCACAGCTAAGGAATTGAGGCTCAGAGAGACTGAATATATTGCTTAAGGTCACACAGGGAATCTGTGACAAAGCTAGGAATTGAACCCACATCACCCAAATCCTACACAGTGCCTTAGCTACATGATCATCATTTCACTTATGTATATATGACTTATATATGTCATAATTTTTATCCATGTCCTTTTTATGGCTGTAGTGTGATACACATCCAAATAGTGTTGGGGAAAACAGGATACTCTAAAAAAAGTTTGGTTTGGAAGGTAATGAGAGGAAAAATACTCTGTGAATTGACTGCATAATAATAATAATAAAAATCTGTGAAAGAAAGTCATCAGGAGAGGACATCTCATACACTCATGAAATAAGATCACCACACAAATCTCCAAGTCTTTTCTGTTTTCGTTTTTAATCTCCAGCATAGGTATAATGGCATTATAATGGACAGATGGAAAAATCCTATGGAAGAGGTCATCTAGCACAACCTTTTTGCCAGATTGGCTGCAAATCCATCAAAACCTACAGTTGTTGAACTGCTAATGAGTTCCTAATTAGGAATTAGCCAGCCATATTAATAATATATAATGTTCCCCAAGTCTGTCAACCAGGAGAATGAAACTGTTACCAGCCTGCCTGCCAGGCTGATACATGTCTATTTAAATATATGACCTTGACCATGCTAATTATACTTCACTCTTCTCCCACAATAACCAATGGTATTATAACAAGCTTTTAAAAAAAACGTACAGCTTCTTTTTAATGATCCAATTTACTTATTCAGAATCCTCAAGTGATACCAGGTGCTATTGTCTGTTGTACAGTTGTGCTCCATAGACCTCATTAGCTCAGTGCAAAAAAGGTCAAATTCTGTTTATTTATTTAGTGGTGTCAGTCATATCAAGAAAATACCTTGTATTCTTCACCAGAAGTTTAATGGGTAAAACTATCTATGGATGTTTAGAGAGACAAGGTGGGTGAAGTGATGTCTTTTATTGAACCAACTTCTGTCCAGAGACACAAGCTTTCAGGTCAGGATATTTAGGTCAATTATTAATGTGCTTGCATCATGCAACAGTATGCATCAGTAGGAAAAGTCTGACTTTACCTAAATCTCTTAGAGATTTGCATGGGGCGAACCAAATAACTATACATAGTCACTTCTCAATTAGTCAGTCTGAGAAAATTGCAGTTGTGAGCAATAGTCTGCAATGACTTATGACTGTGGCTACAAGGAGAATAAAATTAAGATAATAGGTAAGGTGGGATTTTGAAACTGCTCAGCATTTGCCTAACTTTGTTTCTTTAGGAATCAATGAGAGTTTTACTATTGACTTCCGTGAGAGAAGAGTTAACCTAAACATTAACAGCCAAACTACATGCAGAAGCATACTGAAAAGCAAATTCAGCCTCAACATAACCAGCCTACATAAAAATCTAGGGTCAGGGATACCTACGGAAGGTTTAAAGTCTGGATGCTTCTCCAAACTGTGAGCCTATAGAAGACCTAGCCAGGTTTCACACATTTTTCCACCCTTGCTGTTTGTGTCATCCTGGGGATAGAACGCTGTCCTGCAGTGTCAGGAGGTAGATGGGGGGAGAGCAAGGGGCCTACCGAAGTAGCTGGATGGATCTTACAGAGAAGGAGCAGCAAATAACCCTTTTACATGTCCAATGCTGTAAGAAGCAACACAGATCCATTCACTGCTTCTGATTCTGTTTACTGTCTGGCCAAGAGAGAGCACACACATTACAGTCCAACCAAGCTGAGCCAAAATGCCTTCCATTTACCTTCCAGAATACATAGGACAGGCTGCCTCAGCTGATCAGGTTGCCGTAACTGATACCATGTGACATATCAACCAACCCAGTTCAACACACAAGTTTTGCAAGTTTAACTCACAGATGACTGTGTGTTTCAGGTCCCCCTTGGTAGCAATCCACAGAGGATATGATGTGTTACAACCACCAACTACAGAGCATGCTGTAGCAACTCATGCTTCTCTCTCTGGAATTTCCTCAGTTCAATCCCTTATGTGTTGACCAAGAGGACGGCCATCCCACAAACTTACTAGTAAATGGCATTTATGGATTTATTTTGAAATTTCATTATATTTTCTTCTTTACTGTACATCCTGTAAGATACTTATAGATGTGGGTGACTTTAAAATGTAAGTATTCCTATTTAAGTTAATTGCTGTATTGGTGCCCTAGTTGTAAACTATATACAAAAAATCAGATTGTATATAATTTTCCTAGCTGTATGTTGTTAAACCCATATGGTTTTAAAATACATTTAGTTAAAAAGGGACTTGGAGCTATTACTTTTCTATAATTTAAAAATTAAGAAAAGCCCTTTATGAATCAGAAGAGGGGGAAAAATGGGAAATACTAACTCCATTTGATGAATGTTGCTTATAGTTTCTTTTTGTCCTGCTATTTCCAGGAAGGAAGCACTTTGGAAATACCATGCAATTGGAGAATTGATTTAGACATTTAGGTGAGCTCATAGGAACAAATGAGAGTGCTGTGGTCAATATTTTAGCTTTAATAGGAAATTGGGTATTCCAAAGCTCACTCAGTTTCTTTAATAAGGATTGTTATTCTTCACTAAAGCCGAAAGTAATGTTCTCTAATTCTTTCAAATAAATATTTCACTTTTTCTCTTTCCTAATGTGAGTGCTTGGATAATTGAAGCAAAGTGTTGGTGTTGAATCATGGCAATTAATTTTAATTGTAATTGTACATTTCCAGAGGGGAAAAATATTGAAAGCCTCTAATACCTTTTGAGTTTTTTAAAAATGTGAGTTGTAAATCCTGATATTGCCTAAAATTCTAAGAACAAACAACAACAAAAAAAACCCATAATTGTTTATTTAGGATACACTAAAGTTGAATAAACTGTTAATGACTAAAAAATAAACTAAACTGACTAGGTCATTAGTCTTATTTTATATAACAAAATACTCTAAGAATGTGTTGTGTTTAAACACAGACATTAGGAAAGTGGTTCTGTAGTCTTTTGTCTTGGTTAGAGCATTGCAAGTTACATCATGCCAAATCTATCTGAATATCACTAAGAGAAAAATAAATATTTGGTAAAATGGTGCTGCTCCTGATAATGCAGAAAGGTTGTTACTAAGAGTAGGCCCGCTCAATTTTTCATTTGTTGTTTGCTTTGTTCTCTGTGACACTCAGGGGTTTTGAATGAGAGAGAGGAAAAATCACAAATTAAATTAATAAGTAAAGGTATTTGTGTATCTACCTCCTAAGCTGCACTCCTGTGCCAATGGATTCTGTCATACAACTATCTGTATCCAGGTCACCAGGAACAGAGTCTTCACTTGTTTAATACAAGTTCAAACAGCTTAACCATTTAAGTGACAGCAAGAGGTTGACCAAAGATTTGTTCTTAATGTTTATAGTATTCACTTAAAGAGAAATGCTGCACTTAAAGTTGTGAAGCCATAATCATTCTAAAAAAAATTACCTTTCTCTCTGCAGATAGCCACCCTTGGTCCAAAAGATGGTGTTTAGTGGGAAATCCTTTGGGCCATTGTTCACATATGAGCCAAAAAATAAATTGAAGGAAAAAGATATTGCGGGACTAGACAGTGTGGAATTTGGCATGTGAATAAGGTCACTAGAATATATGTCTGTGATCAAGTCTGAAAAAAATTATAAGAGACTGATACATTACTTTTGAGCATGGCTAAGTGTTTAGCAGAGCCTAATGAAATCCCCACATACATCTGTATTTGTATTGCAGAAGTGCCTAGTAGCCCATTGTGCCAGGTGGTGCACAAACACAGAACAAAAAGACAGTCCATGCCCCCAAACAGCTTACAGTCCTTAAGACAAGAAATCACAGGTGGATACACACTGACAGATGGGGGGCTGGAGTGCAAGTGAGACAAAACATGTCAATATGACAGTCTGTGGTCTCTACATCACCAACCTAACTGTTTTCAAGTTCTTTGTAGGCATCATGGCAAAGGAGAATTTTATGGAAGGATTTGTATAACTTTTGTAAACGTTATCAGCCAAATCCTTTTGGCTTTCATCATGCCACTTTTGAAATCCAATTGACTTCAACAGGCCTAACTCTTGCTATCAATGTCGCCAGAAGGACTTTGATATTTTTCTCTGTGGGGTTATGGGTATCGGGGGTTTCTGTTCTCAAGACGCTGGTGGAACTATTATGCTGGGTGTGCTTCAATGAAATATCTATAATGCTTTCCAAATAACATTTGTATTCCTCATAATAAAACAGAGAAGCATAGGGGTGGACTTGGCATGTCAATTTTATGCTGTGTGCTTGCAAACCTGAAGATGTCTGTCTTAGTTGCCAAGACACAGCTGTCATAATGTCAATACGTGTTCTGCTGCACTGTTAACCCAGCCTTGCAGAAAATGCCAGGCCAGACAATGTTCAGCCAGACAATGGTATCAGCAAAGGTATGAATGTGTCAATTGGGAAAATATTAGTTTGCTCATCAGGGTTTATTTGTTTTCAAGATTTCATGGTTCTAGACAAAACGCTGTGCCAGGTCCTCACTTTTGAGCAATGTGCAAATCAAATAGATCATTAACCCTAACTGAGACATCTGCATCTCTTCCAAGAATAGGTAGTTTCTATGAGACACAGGAGAAAATTCAGCAGGTACAACTTCATTGAATACAGAGGTGAGTTTGGTCCCAAATCTACAATAGCCTGAGATATCCCTGCTAGAGATAGAAGTGTCTCTATCTAAAAGCACATCAAAAGAGGTAGAAAAACCAAAGCAAATACTTACTATTCTCATTTAAGGATAAGTCTAGACCAGTGGCTCCCAAACTTGTTCCGCCGCTTGTTCAGGGAAAGCCCCGGGCGGGCCAGGCCGGTTTGTTTACCTGCCACGTCCAAAGGTTCGGCCGATCGCAGCTCCCAGTGGCCGCGGTTTGCTGCTCCAGGCCATTAGGAGCTGTTGGAAGTGGCGCAGGCCGAGGGACGTACTGGCCGCTGCTTCCAGCAGCTCCCATTGGTCTGGAGCAGCAAACCACGGCCACTGGCAGCGGCTATCAGCCGAACCTACAGACGTGGCAGGTAAACAAACCGGCCCAGCCCGCCAGTAGCTTTCCCTGCAGAAGTGGTGGAACAAGTTTGGGAATGACTGGTCTAGAAAGTATCTGTGGGTGTGATCCAAAGCCCGTTAAAGTCAATGGAAAGCTTTCCATTGACTTGAATAGGATTCGAAGCATGCCCAAAGTTAGCAGTCAGTAGAAAGACTCCCACTGACTTCAATGGGCTTGGGATCAGGCCCTTTGTGTGCTCTCTAATTCATCTGCAGATGGGTAGAATCTTCTTTTAGTAACAAAAAATAATAATTACAAGTTGATAAGAAAGTGCAGGCCAAATATTTTTAGTGGCATTAGAAAATATTATCCCAAATGGCTGTGTTCCTTCATGTGGTTTTTATTCTATGTGAGATTCATGTTCTGTTCTCCTTTAGTTCTTTGCCCAGTTTTCAATCTTAGGGCTCAGGAAACAATTTGGGATAATACAAACCCGCCCAAATGATTTGCAGAACTGATATCAAAATATGTAGGAATGTATTGGGTCAGTGTCCATGCCAGGTCTGGGCAATAGTTGGTCAGATAAATGTCATCAAGGAGTCTATCCTTGGAGAGTAAGTCTGAAAAGGGAGACAAAGTCAAATAGTCTAGGTCAAGAAGAGTCCAGTTCACACTCAGTTCGTAGACAGAATGAGGAGGCCGAGTCTTAGTTTGTTTTTTGTCCTTTCTAGGTTTTTTTTTTTTTTTTTTTAAGAATTCTATGATGAACATCAACATGGCAATCAGTGCCCAAACTCTTCCAATTCTCTCCCTCCACCTCTTGAAATGAATCTCTAAGATTGTTCTCAAAGACACACCACAGGTTTCTGAAATATCCTTCAAGATTTGTCTGCCTTTTTTCCTTTTTCTCTCAAAAGAATAGTGTTTTTTCCCCATTTAATCACCTTCCAGTGACTCTTCTTTTTTCTCCCCAATGTATTAGCAGAAATGGCATTAGAAGCATGGCATGCATTTTGATTTTTTTATGAGTCTTTTGATTCTTTCACCTTTCTGTTGACCTAATAGCTTGTCTGCTGTATCTTATCTTTCTTCTTTTACAAAATCTTTAGTATCATCCACTTTGAAATAACAAATATATTCGCTGGGCTCTAGACCTGTTTGAACTGTGAGATATCTGCCTTCACTCATATAATGCCTAGTTAGCACGCCAGTGGGAAAGTACATTCAGCTTGGTTGCTCGCTAAATGTATTCAAAGAAGATGAAAAGATGGTCAGAAAAATAAAAACAATTACTTTTTGTACACAGCTTGGAAATCAGAAGCCCTCCCAGGTAACTTCTAAAATCTCTAAGGAGAGTCATTATTGCCTGGGCTTGATTTATCCTCATTTGAATATGTTTGTGTGCTTTTTTGACAATCCCACTAGAGGCCTATCTGCCTCTTTAGGTTCCTAAATACCTTTAAAAATCTGGCCTCAGGTCCACAGGTTTTTGATAGAATAGAATGTGCTTACTATCTGAAATGCCAGGGGACCATCTGCTTTGTGTAAATGGAACAGAACCTTAACTTACCATTTTTCTTCTGTCCAATAACAGTCTCGGGACACCAATGCTGGTATTTTAGGGCTGAGTTGGGAGGCTACCCTCCTGCTCCTCTTCCTTGCTTAGGACTGCCCTGCTCACCCTGTATTCCCTTCTACACAGACTGGTGGGGTGAAGACTCTGGACTCTGAGATGGGAGTAGCAGGTAGAACTGGTGCCTGGCTGGGAAGATGTTGAGACTCCCAGTATTTCCAGCTGATAGACGAAATAGCAGCACTTGATGGGTCAAAGACGTAGCCCATCAGCCTTCTCTCTTCTAACAGATTTCCCCTCTGAGGATAGATAGATAGAAGGGGATCCCCACCTCGATGTGCCATCTTTCCCCCCTCCTGGACTGTGCACAACATTTCTCTTTTGCAATGACCATAAATCTTCTAAAATGCGGGAAATTTCACTCAGGTTTTCAAAATTATCTTCCCCCACCCTTACTTTTGTTTTTTGCACCAATACCAATTCTCTGTAGTGCTGAAATCTAAATAGTGACCTTTAAAGAAATAGGAATGGGGAAGAGATATCCTGGGATGATACTCAGGATGGCTATAAATGTGTACACACACAAACACATGCTCTGAGTGGTTGGCTATAGGCCTGCTTGGGGACATTAACTCCTTTGAGATAACTTCCACTCTTATCCCAATTCTTTCCCCTTTCTACAGCTCATCACCTCAAAATGATAAATGCTCTGAGACCTGTGAGCCACAAAAAACCTGGGCACTCCCCACTATTAAAAGTTAGATTTAAAAACAAAAAAGTTAGCAAAAGACATTTTGACTATGTTTAAAGAGCTTCATAGATATTGAATATCCCAGCCTGTATCAAAGGTAGTTGCCAATCATCTTACAAGAATCTGACTGATACAAGTCAGCTGTACATGGCTACTGTTTACTACAAACTCCATTATTCAGTAAATCATTTTGTTTTTCCAAACATGTCAAACTTCCAGGCAGAATCATCTCTGATGGTAATTGTCTCATAGCATGCAACTATATGTATGAAAAGCTCCCAGCTAGCACCATCCTAATATCCTTTTCTTGCTGTAAAGACTCAAATGCTCTCTCAAATTATGAGGTTTAGCCATGTTTTCAGAACTGTTGTTCTTCCCTGACTTTCCCTGCATGCCACTTACCTCTGGTACAGCTGTGAGCAACACGACACCTTTGAAAAATATCTGCACTGAATATATTTTGCTGCATCTTGGCAAATCTCATGTTTTCACTTTCAGATCTTTGGAGAGACTATCACAGCAGTTTAAAACGTTATTGTTTTGATTATAATTATAGAGAACGAATACATGGCAGTGAGGTGCAGTATAAAGCTTTTATCAGCTGAATTTGCAGTGGTGGCATTACTCACAAGTGGTGAAACTACTATGCTCATCACAAATGAATACCAATCAAGCTTGTCTGATACTCCTTCATACAATTTCTATGCACCACATCTTTTACAGTAAATACATCTGAGAAATGTTAGTTTCAAACTTTTTTCTCTCCACATTAGCTGGAGTCAAATGGCTAAGGCCTCCAACTAGGATATGTTTCAGAAACCTCTAAGAATGAGCTAAAGGAGGTGTGTATACCTCAATTCTATAAATGCATACTGTATTAGATATAAAGTATAGTGAAACATTTAGAATCCAAAACATGCTCCTCATCTGTTTTTACTAGTTTTAAAGCATATCACATTTGGGGCCTCAATTACTTTTGTCCCTTTAAGCTGTCAGTAGATGCAGACTCAGTTAAATAAATGATTTGCTCAAATTAACTATGGTGCCATTAAATATAAATATATAATATTTAAAAGGGAAAGATCCTCAACTGCTGTAAATCACTAAACTGGGAGGAGACGTAGATACCCTGGAGGATAGGGATAGGATACAGATTGGGCCAAAAGAAATCTGATGAAGTTCAACAAGGACAAGTGCAGAGTCCTGCACTTAGGACGGAAGAATCCCATGCACTGCTACAGACTAGGGACCGAATGGCTAGGCAGCAGTTCTGCAGAAGAGGACCTAGGGGTTGCAGTGGACGAGAAACTGGATATGAGTCAACAGTGTGCTCTTGTTGCCAAGAAGGTCAATGGCATTTTGGGATGTATAAGTAGGGGAATTGCCAGCAGATCGAGGCTCTATTTGACATTGGTGAGGCCTCATCTGGAGTACTGTGTCCAGTTTTGGGTCCCACACTACAAGAAGGATGTGAAAAATTGGAAAACGTCCAACAGAGGGCAACAAAAATGATTAGGGGACTGGAACACATGACTTATGAGGAGAAGCTGAGGGAACTGGGATTGTTTAGTCTGCAGAAGAGAAGAATGAGGGGGGATTTGATAGCTGCTTTCAACTACCTGAAAGGGGGTTCCAAAGAGGATGGATCTAGACTGTTCTCAGTGGTAGCAGATGACAGAACGAGGAGTAATGGTCTCAAGTTGCAGCGGGGGGTGGGGGTGGTGGGTGGGTTAGGTTGTATATTAGGAAAAACTTTTTCACTAGGAGGGTGGTGAAACACTGGAATGCGTTACCTAGGGAGGTGCTGGAATCTCCTTCCTTAGAAGTTTTCAAGGTCAGGCTTGACAAAGCCGTGGCTGGGATGATTTAGTTGGGGATTGCTCCTGCTTTGAGCAGGGGGTTGGACTAGATGACCTCCTGAGGTCCCTTCCAACCCTGATATTCTATGATTCTATGATCAGTGTTGCTCAATTAAAATTAAATCCTATTTGGAATATTTGTTGCACATTGACCCCCTTTTTTGTGAATTGTTAATGAACTGGTCTTGATTGTCTTTAAATCAATTAATCCATACTACTAGTAATAATTATAACAACTAGCTCTTATATAAATATTGGATGAATAATTTTTAACCTGTAGATTATTCCAAACTGTTAGTTTCATTTGCCCACTATTTAATATCTATGTTGGGTAGTTGATCACTGAAATTACCTGATACTGATTGTTCTTTTTGATTGGATGACTAAATTTTACAATGCTGAATAACAAATAGTGAATAATGGTATTAATTGTTAATGATTAATCCTTTTTCTCCTAAAATTTTTGAAACTTTTAGGATTCAAAACATTTTCACAAATAGAGAACAGTGATCCAAAATCTGCAGGTACAGCAAACTAAATCTAGCTCTTTAATTCATGAAAATATTAGTGAACAACTTTTTTTTTTAAGTATTGGCCCAGTTCTAATGAGAATAAACATGGAGCATTTGATTATGATACAAGAGGTAAGCAAGCCAAAAGGTATTGTTAACATAAGAGCCAAGACATACAGCAGAACAGTTGTCACAATGCATTTTTGTATTCTCAACCCACAAAGAGAGTTACATTGTGTTAATAGAAGACATATGTTTAATGCATATTAAATAATGACATGTTGTAGCTACAAGACTGCTCATAGCTGAATATGACAATGTTGACATATCATAAGGAAGAACTTTAACACCAGAGTGAAAATATGAAAATCAGAGAATATTTCACATGCAAAAAGTAATTTCCTTTGCCAGTGATTCTTTGCATTATATCTGATGCTAGAAAACAGCTTTTTATTTCTGAATGTCAGCTTCCTTCATCACAGCCCAGTTTCTTTTCTTTTGAATCTGCAGGCAATTTGAAGTCCTATGTTGATGATGTCAGTCATAAGGTGCCTATTCCCTCTCTAATGCATCTTATGAGTACAGCATCACATTTCCATTGAGGAAGTCATGTACTCCCATCTCCAATGTTGGCCAAAACTGCTTTCCACATTATAAGTTTAAGAAGGGAGTGTTCCATCCAAGATGATACAGTCCATGTGTTTTAGAAATCTAGGTTGTTGATGGCACACATTCAGCCTTCTCACTTAACTGCAGAGTTAGGAAGGAGAAGTGGGTGGAGGAAACAGTGATGAAGAAAATGATTGATTTAAAAGATCTAGTAAAATTAGTGGAAGTTTGAGAGTTGTCATTAGGTTGTGCTGTGAATTCTTTAAAGGATTGTTCTGTATCATCACTGGTAGCAGAGTTAAATCTTCAGCCATGTCAGTGTGAATATACTTGAGTGAATATACTGTCAGGCGTGACTTCCCGCTCCTGTGGTAAAATCTATGGGATGGGACACTGCAAGAGGAATTCTCCACTAAGATCCTCTCACAGAAAGCCTTTCATGCTACCCCATTGTGTAGGGGTGATTTTCACCCTCGCCATAGAAAAGACCATCTGGCCCATCCCCAAATCTGAGGAGGATCTTTAGGAGAACACTGCAGGCCAGAGCTATCCACATGAAGTCCCTGTGACTCCTGGCTGGCTCTTTGTCTCCCTTTCTCCCTGTGTGCTCTGCCAAGCCCCCTGGCAGCATAACTCCAACAGAGATGCTTCCAGGATCCTTGGGCAGCGATCAGCAGAAATGGCTCAGCCAGTTTTTTTTTTCTTTCTGATTAAGCCATGCAGGAGATCGGCCAATGTGCGCCCCCTACCTCCTCTCCTACCTTGTTCCAATTCCTTTCCTCTTTCTGGCCCACCCAGTTTCCAAACCTTATCCTAGCATGGTCTCTGGATTTATGGAGCACCCTCTGCATCAGCCAGGGGTGGAGATGACAGGGCTGTGGAGGTAGCCAAGGCCACATATATGTGGAAGTTTTCCCTCTGCATGCTGATCTAAGGGACGCATCCACCAATCGGAAACAGCTGGATCTTGAGATAGCAAATAACAGCTTTGGAAAGGGACAGTCTTACCACAGAGAATGTTAACAGCTGGATTACAAGGGAAATTGTCTTTTGGCTTTTGCAAGATTTTCTTCAACACTGTCACTGCCAGTGTCCCATTCGTCAAGATGATGTAGATATAGTCAGTTAGATTACAGAAACACCATGAATATTTAATCTTACCCATTTTTACAAACTCTGTGATTTTAAAGGCAGCACTTTACATTTTGCCCTTTTAATACTATCAAATAGAATGATTCTGTTTTCTGAAAAGAGAAATAAACACTCTGAACTAGACAGCTTGGTATTTTAAATGTTTTGTTTTGTTTTAAAAAAAGAAGCCTGAACTTTGGTGATTTTTGCCTAATTTAAAAGATCTTGGTTCAAATACTTGACTTGAACACAATCAGCTTCCTGTTCAATTTAAGAGCAAATTGAAATGTAAAAAAGATCCAGATCAGAAGAAGTGAATTGACTAATTTAAGTATTGTTTATATAGATCATGAGCCAAGGCTTATTGGAGTCAATGGAAGGACTCTGACTTCAGTGGACCTTGGGTCAGGCACTTCATGTGTAATGTATAATGGCACCTTTCTGTGCCAGATTAATTTTGTGAGGAAGGAGGGGTGATCTATTACGTACAATTTATTTAGTAGCAAGGGGGAAAATGTGTTCAATTAAATATCCCTTGTGGACCCCCTGCCCAGGTAACATTTCAGAAAAAGATCTCAAAGCTAAATAAGCTTTGCAAAACCAAAATAGAGTTTCAGAATTTTTCAGAACCTTAAGTCCAGGGAATCCAACTATGCTGTAAATACTCTGATTAATTTGTGTTAAATATATGTTAGGATAAAGTTTCAGGAAAAGCTATTGCATGATAGGAGAAGAAATGTTCATATGGAAAATGTCCATGTTCTTGGTATTATGCTTATGGCAGGCCTTAGTATGTGGCACTGTTACCCATAGTCATCCAGGCTATCTTTGAGCATGGGAGCAAATATCCAGTCTTAGGAACACATGCTGGTTATGCAAAACTCTGTTAGAGGCAGGTTCTGAGTAGAAGGACTTGGGTCCATAGCAGAAGACTTTTCTCTTTATGTTGGTCTTTGATTGGAGTCAATTCTTGAAACAAAGCTGCTCTCTGGGAACTCTGTTGAGCCGAGATTCCTGAAAGAAGGGATTGTCCTCCATGCTATTTGACCACCTCTGTTTTAAGACTGGTGTGTATGAGTATATAAAACAAGTTGCACTTACAGTATACCAAGATTTCATGTCACTGATTTCTCCTCAACTGGGAAAGCATCTTGCTGCTTATGGTGCTACTTATGGTGTCATAAGAAGAGACAATGCTATACACCTAAAGTTCTTTAAGGGCCTGATCTAAAGCCCACTGAAGTCATTGGAAAGCCTCCAAGTGACTACAGTGAGCATTGGATTTGGCTCTAATAGCAGATTACAGTGATTTAAAAGTATAAATAAATATTCTGATCACTTTCAATGTTAATACAAACTGCTGTGCTTATGATAGCAGCAGCTGCTCCACCTTAAGCACATGGAAATGAGACTACCAAAGACATTATTACATGGTACTGAATGTATTGCCATAGGGAAGGCAAGAAGGTGTACACTCCTGGATTAATTTGGCTGTAGCAGCACTAATTGTCTGGGATAGGACCTGCTGTGAAAGCTATGCCGCAGACCACAGATGATGACAGCCCCTTGGAGCTGCCTCAGAGCACGAGATTGGTAAACCAATCCATGTTCCTTTCCAGTTGATACAGATGTATGCCCCACTAGAAGCAATACAATGATGTTGCATTGAAGTTAATGGAAACAATGGAAGCAGAGAACCTTCAAGGACTGATCCCAAATGGACCAGATTCATTCCTGGTGTCAACCGTTTTACATGGGTTTAAACCAAGGAAGAACTTGTTCTTAAATATCTATTTAAGATCTATTGAGAGAACAAATGGGGGATAATGATATTGGCTTTCTTTGTAAAGCACTTTGAGATCTACCAATGAACAGTGCTATATAAGAACAAGATGTTATTTATGACTAAAGTGTGTATTGTAGGGTTTGATATCACTGAAATCTTCTGGTAGAAACCGAGAAATCCAACAGAAAGTAAAGGGGGGTTAAATTACCTTTACCCAGCCATTGTCTGGTACTGTATTTTAAAACACATTTTCCTGCTTTTTTTGTGCAACATTAGGCCTTGGAAACATCATCACTTCAATTCTTTTATATTACTTGAGATGTGTAAGGCCAAATTAACTTTTACAAGGTAAAATCTGGCCCAAAATGCTCCTTTAAACAATGCCCGTAGGAAATTGATCATCTTTATTGTACACGTGGCTAATAGAGATACTAACTTTTTGACCAAAGTGACCTAGTAATTAGCTACAAAATGTCTCCCAAATTTCATTCATCCTAAAATATTTTTCATGCAACTGCATTTTAATAAAAGCTTTGCTTTTGCTTCTGCATTTTTGAATAATCTAATGTGATGTTCGAAAATGCAGTATAGCTACAGAAAAGGAAAATTGTTTCAAATGCAGTGGATTAGAAAAAAAAAGTGTTTTCTCAAGAATTTAATTTGTAATCTTTTACAAACAGGCTTAAACTGAAATGTTTTGTGCTGTGATTGATAATGCATGTATTTGAATTATCAAAATCAGTGTGCCTGGACATATTGAAAAATTTCTCACTTATCTAGTATTATAATTTTGTTCTACTTTTTGAGTCTGTGGGTAAGCCTGTATACTGTCAGGAAACCAAAAGAAGGAAGACATTCTGAGAGAGATTTTTGTGTTTTTCTCTTATTTTTAGACTCTCTGTGTACCATAAGGCTCCAACCCAACAAATCATTTAAGTACACACTCACTCTCTAAGTACATGAGTAATTCAATTAAAGACACAGAAACAGCTCATGCTTAAAATTAAGCTTATGCTTAAATGTTTTGCGGGATTGGTGTCTAATTAGGCACAATCTTAGGAGCTGCTGAGTCCCCTCAAGTTCCATTAACTGTGATACTGCAGATACCATGGTGTGTGTCTTGAATGGGAACCACTGTATCTCCCTTTTGTATATAAGCCATGTGTAGCTAATCTTTCTTCATCATTTGTATTCTTAAATCTTGAATAACTTTGGTTTTTCTGTGCCACTCCCTCTACTACTTTCCATCTCTCTGTTAGAATAAATTGTAATAGCGCCCTTTTTATTACAAATATTATTTGTCCTGTGGTTTCCAAATATAGGAGAAATTCAGGAACTCTGTCTTTCTCTTAAATATTTCAATGGCTAAAATGAGATAGAATTAAAGTACTAACATAAATGTATTTAAAAGTGTGTTCACTTAACTTACCAGGTATTATTTTCTTTCTGATTAATCCAGCTATGTTGACTAACTGACCATGCTAGCGAGTATTTCTCTCTTTCTCCCTCCCTCCCTGTGTGTGTGTTGAAGTAGTACCCTAGCAACTTCAGTGAAGAAAACTTTAAATGATAGCAAGGAAAAAAAACAGTTGTTACATGCAGGTAAACACTGGATTAGGACTCGCTCTTATTGCTGGATCGCTTTCTTTTTTCTGCATTTTATTTTCATTCTTTCACACAGTCATTGAACAAGTTGGAAAAAAATGCATCAGCCCAAAACAAAGAAAGCATATCTATTCATCATCAATCCAAAATTGTCACCACCGTCACCCCAAATCAGCAGTGTACTGTTGGTCCTTATGATTCCCATAGCTGTTGTTGTATGGAGTCCTTCCATTGGTTGCTAGAAAGGTTGTCCTTTGCAGTCTAAGCTATTGATGCTTTGAGCAAGTACACTACTTAATCAAATACTAATAAAACCAAAAATTTTAGTTCATTTCTCTAGATAAATTCATGCTGTAATGAGAGAGCGAACCAAAGGATAGAGTCAGAAACTTTAAGGTCAGGAGACCATTGTGACCATCTAGACTGACCTCCTGCACATTTGCAGGCCACAGAACCTTACCCACCCACTACTGTAATAGACCAATATCCTCTGGCTGAGTTATGGAAGTCCTCAAATAATGATTTAAAGACTTTAAGTTACAGAGAATCCACCATTTGCACTAGTTTAAACCAGCAAGTGACCCATGCCCTATGCTGCAGAGGCAGGTAAAAACCCCTGCCAATCTGACCAGGGGCAAAATTCCTTCCTGACTCCAAATATGGTGATCAGTTAGATCCTGAGCACGTGGGCAAGACCCTCCAGCCAGGCACCTGGGAAAGAATTCTCTGTAATAACTCCCCGTCTAGTGTCCCATCACCAGCCATTGGAGATAGTTGCTGCTAACAGTCACAGATCGGCTAGATGCCATTGTAGGCAGTCTTATCATACCATCCCCTCCATAAACTTATTAATCTCAGTCTTGAAGCCACTTAGGGTTTTTTGCTCCCACTATTCCTCTTGGAAGGATGTCCAGACCTTCACTCCTCTAATGATTAGAAACCTTCAAGCCTAAACTTGTTGATGGTCAGTTTATAGCCATTTTTTCTTGTATCCACATTGGCACTTAACTTAAATAACTCATCTCTCTCCCTCGTATTTATCCATCTGATATATTTATAGAGTGCAATCCCATCTCCTCTGAGCCTTCTTTTGGTTAGGCTAAACAAGCCAAACTCTTTGAGTCTCCTCTCAAGAGTTTTTTTTTTTTTTTTCCATTCCTCATATCATCCTAGCAGCCTTTTTCTGCAAATATATCTTTCTTACACATGGGAGGACAGAATTGCACACAGTAGTCCAGGTGAAGTCTCACCAGTGCCTTTTATAATGATACTAATCCTTCCCTGTCTCCACTGGAAATACCTTGCCTGATAGCATCCTAGGACTGCATTTAGCCTTTTTCATGGTTGCATCACATTGGTGGCTCAAAGTCACCCTGGGGTCAACCAATACACCCAGGTCTTTCTCCTCCTCTGTCACTTCCAACTGATAAATCCCCAGCTTCTAGCAGAAATTATTGTTTTAATCCCTAAATGCATGTCCTTGAACTTCGAGCTCTTAAATTTCATCCCATTTCTATTAGTCCAGTATACATGGTCATCCAGATCTTTTGTATGATATTCAGGTCCTCCTCCGTATTGGCAATACCTCCCAACTTTGTGTCATTCACAGTTTTTATTAGCACGTGCCCACTTTTTGTAAAAAGGTCAGTAATAAAAATGTTAAATAAGATTGATCCCACTAGTAACCTCCCTTCACCTTTCAGTATGACCCCTTGTAGTCTCCCCTTTAACCAGTCCCTTATAAAATCACTAGCAGGGATATTGAGCATGTGAACTCTGTGCTGGATTAATGCATATCAAAGATGTTTTGGAGTTAATGATGCAAAGTAGAAGTAAATGAAGAGTCCCAAAAGGACATTATAGTCATGGTCTCACACTGAAACAAATTATAGAGTGAACACAACCTAAGAGCATCTTTAGTTATGTGGCCAGAGAAGTAAAGATGAGGAATTAGCAAAAGAAGTTCATTGAAACAACTTGGTCTGGAGAAGAGGGCAATAGAACACAGCAACATTAATAACTGAGTAAAAGTACCTTGCACTTACACTTAGGGAATACCTTGGATTTGGGGAGACAATAGTTAAAAGTAGCAACAAGACCAATGGTACAAATCAAAGGTTCTTAAGATTTTAGTTATCCCAAGAGTGGTCAAGTAATTAGCAAATCCTTGCATCATAAGTTGATTTCTGATTGTGGATTTCTGAATTAATTTGCAGTGGTTTCAAAAACTACCTATAGCATCCGTTTACTTATGACTTTTGTGTGGATTTTTCCATTGCTGGATTAGGAAACATTCTAAAAAATCACTAACGATTTGAATCAAAGCACATTGATTTCACTGAGGTTTGGATCAGGCCCTAAATTTACAGATCATTTAGGCTCCCTAAATTTACAGAGCTTAATCTATCTCCTTCAATTAAATAAATTCTGTGTGTGAGGAGAGCCAAAAACAGGGGGAAAGAGGGAAATACCAGTATAATAAAAGTTAGTTTGAAATTTGAATAATGTTCCTGTCCCGAGACCAAGAAAATTACAGAAAGATCTGGACCCTATTTTTGATTTGGGGTGGAATTTGTTATGTGAGCCATAGTTCATAACCATTATCACCATAAGATTGGATGCTCATGGAAAAAGAGTTATCGTATAATTTATGGAGAACATCCTGTTTTATACAGAAAAAGGATGAAGAAATGCAATTTTAAAGTCTACAAAGCCCATTGCCAACTGTGTCCACATATCTATTTAGGGGCACCATCATAGAGTCTAATCACATCAGCCACACTATCAGAGGCTCGTTCACCTGCACATCTACCAATGTGATATATGCCATCATTTGCCAGCAATGCCCCTCTGCCATGTACATTGGCCAAACTGGACAGTCTCTATGTAAAAAAATAAATGGACACAAATCAGACGTCAAAGAATTATAACATTCAAAAACCAGTCGGAGAACACTTCATTCTCTTTGGTCACTCGATTACAGACCTAAAAGTGGCAATTCTTCAACAAAAAAACTTCAGAAACAGACTCCAACAAGAGACTGCTGAATTGGAATTAATTTGCAAACTGGATACAATTAACTTAGGCTTTAATAAAGACTGCGAGTGGATGGGTCATTACACAAAGTAAAACTATTTCCCCACGTTTATTCCCCCCCTCCCCACTGTTCCTCACACATTCTTGTCAATGCTGGAAATGGCCCACCTTGATTATCATTACAATTATAAAAGGTTCCCCTCCACCCCCACCCCCCTGCTCTCCTGCTGGTAATAGCTCACCTTACCTGATCCCTCTTGTTACAGTCTGTATGGTAACACCCATTGTTTCATGTTCTCTGTGTATATAAAATCTCCCCAGTGTATTTTCCACTGAATTCATCCGATGAAGTGAGCTGTAGCTCACAAAAGCTTATGCTCAAATAAATTTTTTAGTCTCTAAGGTGCCACAAGTACTCCTTTTCTTCATGCTGGACTAGTAATGTAGAAAAATACTATAAATTGGGATGAAATATTAAAGAATCACAATAGACAATAATGTGCTAGAGGAAAAATATTTCTTCCTCTAAACTAAAATAGAATTTTCATTTCTTAAATTTGAACTAAAATGACAATTATAATTGGATATTTACAATGAAAAATATGTAAAAAACCTACAAGCAATAAGTCAGTGATTATGCACTTGCTGAAAACATGCACTGCACTTAAAAAAAACACCCAAACTAATTAAATCCTAATTAAAATGTGCAGTAGAGTGTTAATTTTTGCTAGATATTCTCCTAGGGCATTCCCTAAACCTTCAGGAACATAAGCTAACTCAGATATGTAAGAGATAATTATCAATAAATAGGACCATCACATAGCATGTTCACTGCATTACTTATCTGTGGCTATCTGTTTTATCAGACAGAAGAGAAAATGTAATATGGAGGATTTTTGTTACAGATGAGCATTTTCAGCTTAATCAAAATGTAATTACTGCACCACAAAAGGCTGGTCATCTTATCATTGTGTAATAATGTTGGCACAAGCCTAGATTTCACAAACCCAAGTTGAGATGCTTGTGCGTTGGAAAAGTCATCCTAGATCTTGAGATGTGATGAGGGCAAAGAAAAGTGAGGAAAAACATAAATTCTCAATTAAAAACATTTGGCCCATTTTGTAGTGGGAACTCTTTCTCCTTGGAACCAAGAAAAGACCACTTCAGAGGGTCTCAATGTACGTTCTTGGACTTTTTTATTTTGAGGTCCAACATTTCCCAGTTTAAAGCGGGAACGGTTCAAAGTTCCACCCATTATTTTGTGTTGTTTTCATACATACTTTCCCTCTGATGCCTCTGGTATTGGACACTGTCGAAAGATAGGAGAGGAGGCTAGATGGACGATTGGTTTGATCCAGTATATATTATATTTACTTAAGCACCAATCCATTGTGGAAAGCACTGAACAATAATTAAACATGCATTAAAAAATTCAACAGGTCAATCATGCCATAAAAGACTATTAAGGAGAATGAAGAGTGACAGGCAGCCACCAATAAATCAACCAGCAGATTTGAATTAGAAAAACAGATGGTTTTACTGTATGAGATATGCTTTGAACATCATCTGCAGAGGACTGCAAATCTTACCCCTGAAGTCATGCATAATCCGTTTTATTAGTGTTTGGAAAAAAATGGGGGTCAAATTAGTTTACTTGGCAGCTTAATAATTTATATGAACAAATCATTGGAAAAAATCTTTATCCTTTTCATGAACTGGGTGTAAATTATCAAATGTTCTGAACCTTGAAACATCCTTATTGTTAAGGACTTCACTTTGACTATATTCAAATATTGAATTAGAGTCATTAAGAAAGTGACTGAGGAAAGGTTGTTTTCCTCCAATCGCTTCTGTCCCTCTTCCTACAGCAGGGAGGCTGTCACCGTATGTGTTCGTTACATTCTTGTCCTGATGTCAAAGGGGATCATCTTCTCCAGCTGAAAAAGCTAGTTTTAGGTCTGTTTTGCCCAAATTACTAAACTTTTCACATTTTTCCAAAGTGCATTTAGCATTTGAATTAGGTTTAAAGCCCTATTGGACAACACAAGCTCAACTCTCCTTCCCAGTAAGTAATTTTAGCTATGGTTAAAGGTCCCATTTTTTGAAGTAAAATCTATAGATATGAACACACTGTCAGTATGAAACACCATCATCTTGGACATCTACTGGGCCTGAATATCACATTTAGATCTGGCTATCCAATTTTTGAAGTGTGTTTACTGAAATTGGCAGGGTCCACTTGTTGCTTGAAGCCTTATTTGAATGAATTAATTGTCCTATGTTTTCTTGGAGGTCATTTTGGTCAACTGTTCACTTCTTTTCATGCATATATGATAAGTCATTAATGTATATTTCCCTACTTTATTTTCTTGCTTTTGTTGATCTTAATTCTGAAGACTTAATCCTAAAAATGAACAAATGGTAAAATAAGGTGTTGAAGGGATATAATGCTTTTCCTCTAAGTATCTCAAAGCAGTGCAGTGATATTAATTAAATTTCAGGTAGGTATGTGGTATTACAGAAACCATTTTATACAAACTTTGGACAATGAGGTTATGACCCAGATCCTCAACGCTATTTAGGTTCTGAACTTCCGCTGAAATCAGTAGAAGTTTGGAGTCTAAATACCTTTGAGGATCGAAGCCTAAGTGACTTGCCCAAGGTCATTTAACATAGTACTCAATCCAATTCCACTGAAGTCAGTGGAATTAACTGAATGGGTGTAAGGTTGGGTCTTGAGTTAGAAACAGAGCTAGAAATGAGAACCTTGAAGTTTTTTTTCAGTTACCACTCTTCCTACTAGACTATGTTCCTAGATCATCTTCCATTGAACACTTGCTGAAGCTAGAAGAAGTCTCTGGCATTGTTCTGCTGTGCCCCTGCTTCTTTACAATAACCGAACTTCAAATAACAAGTTTGCTGCAATATAGCATTCAAAATCACTATTTATTCCAACACATGAATTTCAGAGATGACTCTTGCTTTCTCTCTCTTCACAAATTCATAATTCTATATACAGTCTGGTTTTTAGAGTCTGCTTAAAATAGGTTAGAAAAACTCAGAATACTCCTATTATATGGCCCTCTCCTTCTCTAGATAAATGGTTTTTTTTAGCCAAGAGATTTTCAGTAAGCTTGAAGTCTTCTACAATTACTTCACATAGTATGCTTTGACCTCCAGCTGTTTTTTCCCCCCTCAGCTGACATTTCACTTTGAATGCAAGCTAAAAATTAATCATTTCTCTGTCTCTTTACGAAAATTAGCAAGACTTGAAATGTATCTTTGGACTCCTATGTCCATGTTTCTTTCAGGATTTGCTCTCTATTCTCCTATAGCTTCAGAGGTTGGTCCAATAAAAGAAATCACCTCACCACCTTGTCTCTCTAATATCCTGAGGCTGACACAGCTACAAGTACACGGCATAAGAATAATGACATTATTCACAGAAGTATTCCTGTCAGAAGATGTTGCTTACTATTAATATATGTTCTCTGAACTGCCAGTGTTGACATAGCATCAGTCCATAGACAATTTTCCAGGAATGATGCTTCTGGGAGTTGAATTGGCGCACAGGAGGTTACTAAGTACAAAAGTACTCTAACAATAGCCAAGGGTAGATACTGGTATCAGGTGCTCTAATATATGTGCATATTTATCACCTACATACAATGCATGGGCCAGATTTTTATAGTTGTGTGCAAATATCTGTGCACACACTCAAACAACAGATGTGGCTTCTACTAAATTAGATATCTACGTTAGCCATGTGTGTAAGTAGCCATGTGTACATGCACATCTGGTATTTCATGCCTAAATTAGATACATGCAGCAATTTGTTCATGCCAAATTGAAAGCCGGGCTTTGAGTTTTCCAAGGAGAATCAGATTTCATACAAAATAAAGTCAAAATCAAACACAACATTTTGATCAACCTCAAATCTGTTTTTTTTTCCTCAGTATTTTCGTCACTGGAGAACTTTAAAAAGTTTGTTTTTTTTCCAACAGAACAAAGTCAAATTTCAAATTCTTTAATTTCTTCATAAAATACACAGCTCTAATTACCCTACATCAAAAGGCTGTTGTGAGCACACATTTACAGATGTGATGCTCAGATACTATGGTGATGGCACCATGTAAGAACCTAGATTGTAAATGCTGCTGTAGCATCCCGCTCCCAATAACAGTTGTCCTTTGAGTTGAGTCAGTATTCACCACATGATCAAGTGATGTTCACTCTAGACAAGTTAGGGCAGGGTTGTTTTCATTAAACAAGGAAAGAAAAATAAGACCTTTAAGCGCTTGGTCAGGTTCCTGGCTCTAGAATTTTAAGCCCATCTGTGAATTCTGCAATCTCTCCTAAAGAACAGGATAGTTTTACAAGGGTTAAAATACCCAGGTTACTTGTAGGTTTGTCAGACAAACTCATTTCAACATCTGCAAATCAAATAACGGCTATGAGACAAGACATAGGTTTGTTGCATAGGAGGCAAGAGGGATCATCAACTGGCATCTACACAGGTCTGTACTTTTCAAATATAGTGTTAGCAGTTCTTTGATGCTTTCTCTCAGCAGTCGCAAGTGAAGACTAGAGCTGTGCAAAAAAGAAGAAAATGAATGTTCTCTACTAGTGCAAATCACATTTTCATGGCTTTGTTTAGAAGCTAAGTATTTGGGGTTCTCCCCTCAATTGGGTACCTACAAGATGAAAGATAGAATCCACAGCTGGAAATTTCTTTTTTTACCAAGGATTGAAAATCTATTTTCCAGGTAAAACGGCTGTACAGAGAGCAAACTTTTCACCACAGATGTTGTATTCACTGACACGAGGACACATTTTATTTTTTAACTTGTGATCATATTTATACACTTTTTAGAACTGTTTGTTTAGGAAGTTTTAGCAGTTTACAAACAATTGCCATAGACATGTAAACATCAGAAAGAAAACAGTGATCATCACAGCACTGAGTTTATGCTGTTTAGGGAACTTTATGCAATAATATAATCATCAAATATCTATTAGGCAGAGTATTAGCATATTACAGAGTAAGCCACTTTACACTAGCCAGGCCATGTTGTTTCTGAGGTTTTTATTAACCTGAGTGAAAGTGCTGACTCCACTTGTATGTATCAAACCAGGTGTGTCAATCAAAAGTTAATATTTTAAAAAGTGTATTTAGTATATGAATGTACTTAAATAATTGGTCACCACGTATTCAATACTCAAAGTATCTGCCCTCTGGTTTTTTGGGTGTGTTAATTTTTTCATTACAACAACCTCCCATACAGTTTGAAACCACTCCTATAATTTTAGACTTTTTTCTAGTCAGAGGCTCTCCATAATCTAGCAGCTACTAGCGGAAGAGAGACATTTGTACGTTTTTTAAGTGAATATAACAGTTATGTAATGAAAATAGAAAGTCAAAAGAGGTCATTTTTTTCCAGTTGTTTTTCTTTAAAATATATATTTTAATCATATGTATTATTGCAGCATGTTTCCTTACATCATAGAGAAGTGATATCAGGAACAGTGTTCATAGCAAAAACATACACATTGCAGCATGAACAGAATTAATAACAACTACTAGGAAACTGTACCAAATTCCTTTACATTAATCCTGCCTCTCACATTAAAAGACATTTTCAGAATGTAATGAATGAGGATCTGCCTAGAGGAAGACCTGAAGGATTGAGTCCTATGTATTGAATTTCTGATGCAAATCTCTACATTCATGTCTTCTGAATTGCTTAGAATTCTCTGTAGACCTTTTAACTATTTGTTTTCATTAAGCATCATTTATTCTGGTTTTAAGATCATATGGTAAGAAATTATCCTCTGTTCTTTGCAAGCTGGGTGGCTGTCCTTATTAACCCAGAGAGAGCTTGTATTTAACTAAATTTATTTTTATTTAACCATTACATAACATAGCAATGACAGTCACTTGGAGTCTGTTCTGTCCCCAGCAGCCTTGAACCCCACTTTTTAGACTCTGCAGCTACCCTCAGAGCCTTACACAACAACAATAGCTATTCCACACACATGCCCATGGGAGTTTGAGTAGACAAAGGTCATGATTAATCTGAGGGCTTGATCTTGCACAGGACTCTGGCTGTGATCTAACAAATCATTAAAGTATGTACTTAACTATACGAGTAGTCTCATTGACTTCAGTAGGACTACTCACAGGCTTAAAGTTATATGCAGTGCTATTGTAGCTATGTTGGTCCCAGGATACTAGCGAGACAAGATGGGTGAGATAATATCTTTTATTGGCCCGGCTTCTGTTGGTGAGAGAGACAAGCTTTCGAGCTACACAGAGCTCTTCCTCAGGTCTGGGAAACATACTCAGACCGTCACAGCTAAATATAATACTCAGTTAATCAGCTGGCAAGAGCAAACTGGACAAATTCACAGGTTTGCCAAAAAAAGTGGCGTGCAACCCACAGCGAGGCACAGAGGAACATGCAGGGATGAGAGGGTGGGGTAAGCAGCATCTCCAGACCTGCCTGGGAGGGATGGATCAGGAGAGCATCTTGGGCTGAGCCAGCCATGTGCGGGCGGGTGGCAGGGGGCCTTGGGCTGGCCCTGTGCAGTGTCTCGTTTTCCATTTGGGAAAATATGGTCACCCTAAAGTAATTGACTACTTCCTGTCTCATCAAGAAGCAGAAGTGCAGAAACAATAAAAAGGAATGGAAAAAAATAAATTTTTCAAAACACCAGAAAGCCTTGGTTTGTACTTTAAGCAATGGTTTAAGGATTTATTTTTCATTTTCTCCTCACTCTTCCTCGTTTTTGCCTCCTTGTAGTTTGTGTTTTTTTTGTTAAATTTCCTTGTTTTCCACCCAGTATTCCAAGTTTGTGGCTATTTCATTTTTAGTAGTTTGGTGTTCTTCCCTTTTCTTGCTGTTTCATGTTCTTAATTTTCATTAAGGTGCCATTATTATTTCTGATTAGTTGAAGTCAGAATTACAATAAGTAACAGATTTGATTCCTCTTATATTTTAGCATGTGTTTATGTCAGAAAAGTTACTACAGAATAGATTGTGTTGGGTTTCTTTGGGTTAAAAAAAATCAGTGTGACAACAGTTGGCTGGCTTGCTGGCCGTGCTTATGTACTATGCAAAGTTTCAATATCATTCACATGTTTTGTTTCTCCCTTATGACTAGTTCTACTCCACTTGTGTTTGCTGGTCTGCATCCAAAGAGTTATTGCCTCGTCAGGAAAGATGACTTAGATACACATCATAGAACAAGACCGCAGGGAGAAAGGAATATCATCCACGTCTCTCTTTACTGCTTTGCTATCTACTATTCCTGTTATAATGCCTCTTGTTATACTTTTAATTACAGTTACTTTTAATTACACTATTTGCTTTCACTGCTTTTCTCAAGGATACGTCTGTCAAAGTACTCCCTTGAATTTTCTATTTTTCTTGCCTCAGTATTTGCATTTAGCATTAATATTGTATTCATATATTTAATTAATTAATTTCTCATTCTTCTTGATTGCATTTATTAATTCTCAATGCAGGCATCTGCACTGTTCCCAAGTACCTTCTTCTACATGCATGTCCTAACTCTCTCGTTGATATCAGTGTCACCCAGGATCAGGCCCGTAGTACATCAGTGCTTGTGTCTCTTTCTCTCAAATGTTTCATTATTCCCTATCTATAGAATGCCATATCTGGCCCCGGCCACACATGATCTATTTGAATTCTGGTCTTTTAAATAATTAAGCCCTGGGACTTAAAGATAAAAGAAAACTTCAGATGGCAAGACGAAGAGTGAAAACAAAGTGGAGAGAAGGTAAACGTGATGGAAACAGTGGAAGATGCTACCACTGCTTCCTGCAAACCAAATCAGGAGGAAACTAGACACCTCCAAAGTACAGACTAGAATATTAATCTGTACCAGTTTCAGTTGGAATACAAAATGGCAAGCATTTCCCCTCAGACCAAGTTAAAACAACCCCCCAAACAGCAAGGCTAAACAAGAACAATGCAAATTGAGTTAACATAAAACATGATTGGCAAGCAGAAATGTTAACTTAAAAACTGACACACAGGCAGACTTTGCTGACTCTCCAGCTGCCAGCAAGTTTCTTCCCCTTGGTAGGCTCTCAGCTAAGGAAAGCATACTAATTCTCCCAGCTGGAGACACAGTGGGGGACTGGGTAAAAGAGCATGCCTGTACTGGATATGAAGTGTAAGAATTTCTACATGCAGAAATATGCCTCTCTCTCCCTCTTATTTATTTATATATAAAAAAGTTATTGGAAGAACTGGCCAGTTCCACCAAATTGATATGGTTACCTTAGGGTCAGCAGTATTCCTTTGTGCTTCCTTGCACTGGACTTACTCCAGTCATTACTTTAAATATTGAGGTTAGTTACCTTACCTTGCAAATTTTACTCCATTATCTAAAATGGCTGGTGAATATGTGAGACTAATGCATCTGAGAGTGCTCGTCTTGTGCAGCCCTTTTGCTCTTGAGGGGGAAGCATGAGGACTGCAGCTCCTTTACTTAGAGAAAATATATTGAATGCAACAAGTACAGAGGTACAAGGTGGGAGGACACTTTGTGTTGTTGTCTTTCCCTTTGGGTGCCTGCTCTGCCTGCATCATGTCTTTGTAGGACCCAGAAGTGGTTGAAGTGAAAGCTGACCTCAGCACTTGAGCAGTTGCTTTCCACGTGTGACAGAGGAATGGTAATGTGAAAAAAATTTCAGGGACATACATTTTGAAAAAGTAATAGTATAGCTGCACTTGACTTAATTATAGACATCTTTCAGCAAAACGCTAACCACGAGAGTAGATCCTGAAAACAATTTACCCCTTACATATCTGTAAATACATGTTCCTTACTAGATACTGATGGCAGCTGCCATCTGGTGTCATTCCATTGAAAGGCTCTAAACATGCCATCAGTGTAACCAGAATCTCTCTTAACTGCCTTGTTAGTTATCCTAATGCAATTATGGAGCCTTTTAATCTGTGCTCTGGATAGAGTCAGGAGAAACCTGCCCTGCCAGTATGACTACATGCAAAGAGAGGTGATTGATTAATGACTGCATCTGCCTAAGTATCACCCTATTAGCTTATGACATCTGTGCCAATACCTGAGCCTGTCAACAGGGAGGCATGAGTCCATTTTCAATAACTCCAGCATAATGTCCAAAAATGTTTTAACATTTCTAAAACCCTTTTGTCTTTTCCTTTGCTTAAGGAGGAAATCTCCCTGTATGCTCTCAGTAGGTTACTGGTACTGTCTGTTAGTGTGTTTTTGTGAAGTCACACATGAAACCCCATCCAAGGAAAAGAGAAGGATGTAATAGCAACCTATAAGTTTTCATCAATATGCACCAGGGATAAAATAATGTGTTGAACACATCACTATTTATCTATAACTGTCTTTAATAACTATAAGCCTAAATGTTAAGGAAGGTGGTGCCCAAACAGTCACTAAATAAATGCGTAGAAATCAACTGAGTACAAAGTTGAATGGGTTGTACAATAAAAACACATTATTCTATGTGTAACTTGCAATCTAATTGAAATTAAACACATGAATTTAAAGTAAACAAATATAACTGTTGTCTTGTCTCTGACATTACTAAATCTGTATTGTAATTTCTGTTTCCTTTTTCTGCTCACTTGCAAAAGGTGTAATTGCAATTTTTAATAACCTCACCCTTTAGGAAAAAACAAATGTTGTATAACAAACAAAGTGTTCTGTTGGAAGCTTTTCCATCAGCTCTGCTAAAAACAGCCCTACATTCAAATTAGAAAACAAAACCAACTTATCCCTGACACAAAAATCTACCATTCATCAACCAAATTTGGTGTAGACACACAATTAAGAAAAGAAGATATCCGGTAACAATGGAAAACTGGCATTGTCCAAAGTAAAACACTTCCTGTTAAATGTATAAAGATAAACCAACCAGAAACTACAAGGAAAAACCCAAAAAGCGAACTATGAAATTTTACATAGATAAATCACCTGCTTTTTAAGGGGGAAAAAACAGACATTTTTGCCCCATGCTAAGCCCATTATAGAATGCGACCTTAAGTATAGAATCATGATCAGGTGCCTCCTTAGCATAGCCTGGACTTCATTTTTACAACACAATTCATGAAGCCTCGAAGATGAAAACTAATTTCTGAGATGCTTATTTTCCCCAACATTATTAGTAAGGGAAGCATTACTGAGTATTGAGTGTATCTTGCCACCTCTGTCTGCATCATTTTCATCATAACTGTCACTTATTCCTAAAGATAAAATAAAATAAACAAAAATAATTTTAAAAAATCCAAACCAAAATAATTAAAAAATCAGAAAGGTGAACTTTTTCTACCTTTGCCCAGCAACACAGATTTTATATCTTTTTATACTGCTTGCTTTCCTTTCTTTTTCATCTTTATAAGCTTTAGGAACTGTGCCATTTTCCCCAATCTTGCCCTCAGGAAATCTCAGTATATGAATGTGCTTTCACTTCTTATGCACAAACTATGATTTATTCTAACCTACAGCACACAGTCGATAAACAAAATACTGGGGAGACAATTTGATGGACCGATTACAGAGAGGTAATTGTAAAAATGCACTTTTATTTCCTGTAGATATTTTGTGCAGAAGTCGTAGCATGGAGTGCACATTACTGAAGACAAATTATGATTAATGAGCAGGAATGCCAACATTTGGGTATCATTTTGGCAACTGTAGATTTATGACCCAATTAGAAATAAAAGATGAAGACACACTGCCTGGTGGTTCATGGAGGGGCGGTTCAAATTGTAATAAGATGGAACTATTATTTAAAAGAACTCTGATTAAATCTAATTATATACATCTAAAGTATCACTTTTCTGTCTACAGTCTCTCAGGAAAAAAATCATCTGTTGTAATAATATCAATCCTTGTAGATAATGCCATTTTACTTAAATCAACAAAACAACTTAATAAAGTGATCAGCTTATCAGTGTGTGTAAGGAGCCCTGCATTTTAAATCAAGATGTCTCGGAGTATGGTTACTTCACATTAAAGCAGCCGTGATCAAACTATTGGCTGTTGTCTACTTGCTGGTGGTCCACAGACAGTTGGCCCTCCTCAATCTTGACAGCATCCGGTTCAAAACCTTGGTCCTTGTCTTCAGGATACTCAAGGCGAATTGCTGGCCCAAGTGAAGTCAGTGGGAGTTTTGCCTTTGACTTCAGTAGAGCTAGGATTTAATCCTTAATGATCTGTGCTCAGGATACCCAAAAGATTGCCTGCAATTCCAAGATCAATATGCCATCAATCACATTGCCTCTTTAGCACAATGGAATTGCTTACCACAAGGGTGTAGTTCATGGGTACAGGAGACATCTTTCTCAGCAGCATGTCCAAGCTGAACTCCCACAGTATCTAAGAAACCTCACCACTATCTCCTCCAAGGGAAAGCTCATTCTTTTGACCTTTCCTTCCCTAACTAAACACATAGCACTTTATCCTACATAGACCTTGGCATATGCTCCAAAATGTACATTTGCATACACACTTAGCATCTGGCATGAGCAAATCTTGGTTTTATGTGCAAAATTTGATATTACCACAAATTTTTCAGGTGCAAAAATAGTTTAACACTTTGAAGAATTAGACAGTTGCAGGATTTCCCATAAATATAATTATTGAGTTGACAATTCTATCATTTCTATCTAGTAACAGAATAATATTTTTTAAGGTTCCTTTTGTTTCTAATATACTTTTTAAAAAACCCTCTTTATTATTTTTAACTCTGCTGACCAGAGATTTCTCCTTGTTTCCTTTTTGCTTCACTTTTCAATTATAGAATGATTTTCTACATATTCTTAATCCTATTAGATCTTAGATTTTTGTCTTCTCTGCAAATATTTTTATGGGACTTAGAAAGCATGGAACTTAAATGATCAGACTGTATGACTACCAAGATATACAATCCTGACTCGCTGTGCAGTGTTTTGATCTATTGCTTAACTTACAAAGGGTTTTCTGCCTTTTTTTAATGGAAACATCAGCAAAAGCTAATGTCTGATATCTTCTACACCAACTAGAGTGGCTATAAAGAATTCACATCGCAAATAACTCCTTTGACTATTAAAATTGAAATCATTTTAAAAATTGGAATCAAGCGAGGTAGGTTCTAACCCTAACTCTGCCACAAGCCCTTCTGTGTGATCATGGCAAGTTACTTCACCTCCCCTTGCCTCTGTTTCCCCATCTGCGAAATGGGAATAATGATACACCCCTCCTTTGTAAATGCTTTGAGATCTATTTATGAAAAATGCTATGTAAGAGCTTGGCATTATTATTTATTACTATTATATTAAAATCACAAATATTTTACTCAAAAATGTCACTGTGTATGGGGGTGGGAGGGTGGAGCCTCTTATATCCCTTTCAGCAGGTTCTTTACTCTCCTCAGCAAAGGTGCCCATGTGAATAAGGGAACAGAGGAATTGTCATAGAACAGAGCAATGGACCTCCTACTTGACATGTTGCTTCCAGGAGCAGTCTATAATGGATGCTTCAGAGTAAAGATAAATACTTGTTATAGTATGGAGAAGAGGGATTTAGTACTACCTACAGTTGCCAATTATTTTAAGCTATAAAGCCAGAGGATTGAGAATCCTTGTAATGCTGGCCTACCTAGTATAGTTGGCTACACTATTTGTGTACAGTTCATACAGTGCCTAATACTATTTTGAATCTTAATAATCAATTTGTCTCAACAGAGCCTTGTGGTTTTAGATGTTAATTATAGGTCACAAAAAAGGCTTTACATTTCTTGCTTTTTAGTGACATTGAGTTTTTCTTGCTCTATTAATTTGGGGCAGAGTAAATAGGAGCTCCCAACAGGCTTTAACTATACTATTCATTTTATATATGTATCTCAATCAGCCAGGCAGGCAGGTCATTATCACTCAACCCCATCAGCAGTAATAGGATCGAAAGGCAAAATGGAGTTTAGCCAAGAAAATATGCACACAATTGAACACGCACAAGAGTGAACTTCAGCATTATGCTTACTGTTCGTGTCCCAGCGAGGATCTCACTCTTGTTCTGCAGCCAAGACATTATTGCATCTGACCTGTGCATTGCATATGGCTTTACAAAGCAGAAATCTGAATACCATAAAATAACGAACCCATGTTGGTTCAGCTGCAGACAAACTGGCCTTTTCCAAGCCAGGATACATCAGATGCTTCTGAGAGAGGATATCTGGGCTGTGTATATAAACTGAGAAAAATGCAAAACAGGATAAAAGTGGAGCCATTATCACCCACTTCCTGGATAATGATGATTTGGGGTTATAAAATCCGAATCCTGAAAAATGCTTAAGCATGTGCTTGACTTTAAGCACATCAGAAGTCCCTTTGACGTGAATGGAACTACTTACGTGCTTAAGTGCTTAGCTGGACTGGGTCCTAAAGGAGCAACTACATAGCTACACTGAAACCCACTCCACACAACCCAGGTTTGGGTGGGGAGAGCTGGAGTGGTACCCATCATGATAGGCAGTATATGTGCTGTCCACTGCCTACCTTCCACTAATCAACTGATATTGCACGATGACCGAGTTCTGCAAACTTTCACTCATACAGATTGCCCCATTGATTTCAGTGGGACTATTTATTTGTGAGAGTAAGGAGCACTCATGGGATAAAATTTTGGGGATTAGGCCCTAATGTCATAAAAAAGGTCTGTGGGACACACAAGACAGCATGTGTTCTGTGCAAACGCAGCTATTCCCTTATGCACAGTGCAATAAACACCATGGGCGATGTCTACTGTGCTAGCCTTCTCTTTAACAGTCTCTTTGCCAACTGGCTACTCCTGGAGTGCTCTCATGTCAGCAGCTGCTTGTTCATGTTAACAACAGGGAGAGTCTCTCTGCATTCCCTATGGGCTGTTTGGAAGTTCTTATATAATGTTTTGAAGGGAAATACCATTTTTTTCTTTTCTTTTTTTTTAATCTTAAAAAGGGAATTCCTGTTTGCTGGCCTTTATGCAATGTACAATAGATCATTTATGTTGGCTCTGTCCAGGCTTTTAGATTGTTTGCTGCCAGTCTGTTTTTTCATTTTGAAAGGGAGATTTTGTTGCTTCCAAGTACAGGTTAGTAAATCTCTAATGGGGGGGGGGGGGGCTAAGGGGAGGGAATGTTTTCTTGCTCTGCTACCAGTGCATTCAAATAAATACAACCGAGATGAGCATGTTAGCCCCTGCTTATCATATTTACAGGATAATGAAAGTCACATTCAGTTTAGGATTCAAACCCTGAGTGATGGAGAACCTCTGGTGATGGAGAATAAAGGGAGGTTTTGATGGATAAATGGGCCACAGCCATCACTCTGGGGGTCCTGCAGAGGGACTGTGAAGCTCAAAGCAGGGAGCACTGGCCAGAAAAGGGGGTGGCTAAAATGATCATGGGATCTACTAAGTTAGCACATCCCCCAGAAGCCTCTTTGGGCACAGTAGCTAAGGAGCAGAGCTGTAACTTACAGTTGATTCCTCCATGTCAAAAATGCCAGACAAAAGGTTGTGGTGGTGCTTCCCTTCATCTGGGAAAATCCATTTAGGAATATTAGGGTCCTGGCTGGCATAGGGGAGGATAACTTTACAGTGACTATGGCTTCATCTATTTATTGAGCAATGGGGGTAGGGGTAAGGAAAACAGATGGAAACCTATTACTTATTATTCTTCCTTAACATCCACATAGTGCTGACGTTATGTGTAATTTGCCTAAGATCATATTTGCCTTTTTCACGGCCACATCACATTTGTTTCATCAGCAAATTTCATTAGCATACACCTACTTTTTGTGCCCAGGCACTAATGTAAATATTAAATCAGATCAGCTCCAAGACCAGTTCTTGAGGACGAATTCTACTAGTAACCTCTCTCACCCCAGCTCAGCACAACACATTGTCATCTCTCGTTTAGCCAATTTCTTACCTGTGGTACAATTATTGTACTAAACTGCATCTTCTCTAGTTTAACTAATAATTTCCCATCTGTCACTGTATCAGGTCCTTCAGTGAAGTCCTGTTAGATGAGATCTACCACATTTCCACTGTGTAGAGCATCAGTTCTTTTATTTAAGAAAAATATAAGGTTAGTCTGGCATGATCTACCTTTGGTAAACCTATGTTATATTTTACCCCATTTTCTTCTGTCTTTAACTATTCTTTCCTTCTAAATTTCTTCTAAAACCTTGCATACTGTTGAAATCAGACTAACAGTTCGGTGGCTGCCTGGATCACTTTTTTCCCTTTCTTAAATATAGGTACTATGTTTTCTATTCTCTAGTCATACAGTACCACCCCAGTTTGATAGATTTATTAAAAATCCTTGCTTTATGGTGGTTTCATCTTATGGGCAAAATTTTTTCTCAGATTTCCACAGCAAAGCTTGACTCTGATATTCTACTCTCCCTCCATGAGTGGATCTCCCTGTGAGATCAGTGGGACATCTGTATATAGAGTAAAAACAGAATATCACAGATGAGATCTGCTCTGCAGATTTGAGAGGAAAATTTTGCCCTAAGTATAAAAACAACATCAAAAAGCGATGTGGGCTGAATGTTTAAAAGTGGCTTCTACATTTGGATCTAGTGCTTAACGTAAACTTCTTCCTATTTTTGATCAGCATGGTAACTAGTCAAAAAAAGGGTAGCTCTTAGATGTAGTGGAGCTGGGTTCAAGTCTCATTAGTGTGGAAGTGAATAGTGTCTACAGTAGAGAGACATTTGAAATAAGACACCTGTCCAAGAAAACAAACAGAACCAAAAGTGTTTCTCAAAGACTAAAATTCATTAGTATTTGTGTTATAATAGTGCTTTGATTCTCTAACCAACATCAGAGTCGCACTGCACGTGGCAATATAAATCCTACAGTATAAATCCTATAATCCAAGTCTTTACCCTGAAAACCTTGACATCTAAATAGGTGAGGAAACAGAGGTACAGAGAAATGAAATTACTTGCCTAGGGTTGCACATCAGATTGGTGACAAGAGCCAGAAATATAAGACCAGTTTCTTGACTTGTTGTCCAGCACTCTAGCCTCTGGACCACACTGTCTCCCAAGATATAAATATTGATTTGGTTCTATACGTAAACTAGGAGTGCAAAGGCTTTGTTTGTTTGTCTCCTAAGATGAAGTGAGGATGCATAATCTAGTGTTTGAAACACTGATCTGAGATTCCAGAAAACTGGCTTCTGTTCCTGGCTCTGCTAAAGAATAACTCTGTCATTGGTCCTATTACCAAACATGTCTATGCCTTATTTCTTCATTATGAGCACATCTTCCTCACAGCCGTATCACTAGTGTTACCTTATTCATATTATCAAAGGACTTTGAGATCCTCAAATGGTAGGTACTAGATGCTGTATTTTTATGTTTCATTATTGTTATTAATAGCTATAATGCAGAAAATAATTTAATATAGTGAGCTGTAAAATTCTTGAATTCCTAGCAGAAACTGTATGGATTTCCCTCATCAGTGACGTTAGGGACATTAGGTTATATTATTGCATACCTGGAATATTGTAAATTGCTTGATATGTTGACAAATCAAAATGATCCAGTGGTGTCTATTATTTGGCTTTGCAAATTCAGTAGCTTTAGTGGGGTTTCATTCTTAGCTGTGTTCTGTGCTAGTAATATGAATGGAACAGAAAGAATTGGACATGGCCACAATCATTATTAATACTAACTGTATTCATTGTTGTTAGGAATTATTTGTTTGAAAACATGCATTAAGGGAAACTGGACTTCCTGTTTGTGCCAGGCTAATATTTCTCATAACTTTATTTTTAGAATCTTCTCTTTCTTTCCATCCAAATATTTTAACTTCCTTTCTGAAGGCAGTATGAGGTCCACAGGAGGAATTCTATAGCTTTCATCTTGATTTATAGAGACGATGATAAAAGTTTAGTCTCACAGTTTGTTGCCCATTTCTCTGCTAGATTGCTGCCTACAGCATATGTTCAAAGACAGGTTACCCATAGCTGAATGTAGCTTTATTTCAGTAAACATAGCCTACAGTAGCAACATATTGAATTTAGGCTGAAGCTGCACAGGGAATGGAGTAAAAACACAATGTAAGTTGTTGTGTTGCAATTAACTCTATGCTCAACATTTAGAGGCCTGTATGGCTGTGCTAGAGGTGGTCGAATGAACATTAAGTCCATCTCAACCCAGCACACCTGCTCAAAAGGTAGCCATAGTTTGTGGCTAAGGCACTGGACTGGGACTTAGGGAAGTTGGGCCCTGTTTCTGGCTCTGCCTGTGTAATCATAGGCAAATAGCTCCATGCCTCAATTTCCCATAAAGTTCACCTGCCTTGCAAAGATAAATTTTCTTATATATATAGATATAGATATATATACACACTCAGACACTGCAGTGGTGAGAACCATAGAAAAACGTGTAAATAAATAACATGCTCTAAGAGCTGTGCTATCAGAATGACTTTTGAATTGGGTTGAGAGCAAACCACTGCTTTCCTACGTGTAAACAAGACTTATTGCTCCCCAGGATTCCCCAGCTGGTCATAAGACACTATGACTAGCTCAGTCATCACTCAAAAATGCATGTCTGTTAGTTGAATTCATGGTGTAATACATTCAGTGGCGGATTTCAAGTTAGTGGGACCCTGTGTGCAGCTTCATTTTCAGGGACCCCTCTCGGGACCCAACCAAGAAAAGAACATTCTCTTTTATCTGTCCCCCATTTTTCCTTCTTTTTTTCTTCCTCCTCCTCCTATATTATAAGTAATGTGAAGTAAATGAAAACAATATGAAGCACCTTGATTGGGGGTTGGGGTACAGGAGGAGGTGGGGGGGCGGGCTCTGGGAGGGAGTTTGGGTGCTTGGTGTGGGCTCTGGGCTGGAACAGGGGGTTGGGGTATGGGAGGGGGATGGAGGGTGGCACTTACCTCGGGCAGCGTGCCTCCCAAAGCAACTGGCACACACATCCCTCTGGCAGTGGCTCCTAGGTGCGGGGGGCCAAGGGGTCTCCACGCACTGCTGCCCACAGACACCGCCCCCGCAGCCTCCATTAGCCACAGTTCCTGGCCAATGGCTGCTGCAGAGTCGGCGCTTGGGGCGGGGGAAGTGTGCAGAGAACCCCCCTCCAGGGGCCACAGGGACATGCCAGCCGCTTCTGGGAGTGGTGCGGTGTGGAGGGAAGGAACCAGAGTAGGCAGGGAGCCGCCTTAGCCCTGCTGCTGGCATGTCTCTGTGTGCCCCTTGAGGGGAGGGGGGCAGCAGGTCTCCCTGTGCTGCCTGGGGCGGGGGCAGCATGTGGTGCCACTTTCCCCCCACCAGCGGTGTGCAGAGACATGCCAGCAGCAAGCTGGGCCACCGACCACAGAATGCAGGCAGAGTGCCTGCTTGAGCCCTGCTGCACCACCAGCCAGGACTCAGGGGCAGGTGGTCAGATGAGATTTGTCCTGCATTTTGAGGGTCCCCCTGTCGTTGGGGGCCCCATGCCACCGCATGGTTTGTTTCATGGTAAATCCGTTCCTGAAGATACTGTTGCACCTGCCTTGGTTCTCACTGAACAGGGGTTTTGGTTTTTTGCAGTCATTTAACATCACTGAGAGAAAAGTAGTTTTCAGGGGCACAAAAGGGAGGCTCCATGTTGAGATTCTCTGTTGCATTCCATATTGGACGTCACCAGCATCAAGATAGCATACATGGTGACACATGCCTTTTGTTCCTCTAAACCAAGGATTCCTTTTGTGAGGGCCTGTCCTGGTATCCCTGTAAGATTCACAAAACCAAAGGGCCAGATTTTCAGCCTTGCTCTTTACAGCTGCTTTGTACCACTCTGGCAATGCAAAGCAGCCATAGAGCTACTACCTTAACTTGTATGGGGGAAGAAACTGTTTTAACAGCTCTTCATCATCTTCTGCTTAGCCCTGGGCAGATGGGGGCCATTCTGCCTTGTTGTTCCTTTTGTTTTATCCCACATCACCTTTGTGCCTCTTTTAATCTTGATCCCCTCCTTTGGAACAACAACCTCTTCCTCTTTCTGTTCACTATGTATCTCACTTTCCATCCTTCCTCAGAGCTGGCTTATTCGTTGTGTTTTCTGCTGATGGCTTCCACCCTGACCCATCGACTCACTTGTCTGACCTCACTCTTTTCTAAACAATAGCAACACTTTTGTGTTTTATTTTCCCTGTTACTTACAGTGCTTGCCCATTTTTTTAATCCCTCCCCTTCTTTCCAAAACTACTTCCTTTGTCTATTTTTTGGTTCTTTTTTGTCTAGTAGAAGCCCTGATTCTGAATCAGGATCATCTAGCATGGAACACTTCACCCCAACTGAGTCCCATTGATTTCAGTGGGATTACACATTGGTACACAAGTCCAGGCTAGCAGATCCCAGTGCAGGCTTAGGTCTTTGCCTGTAGATTATTGATATAGTCTCTCTCTCTCTTTTTTTTTTTCTTCCCCCCACCACTTTGGTCTTTATAAACTGTAATGCAAACCCAAGTCTCTGTATAGTTGATTGTTAATTATAACAAATATCTTCATTTGTTCTTAAAGGTTATTTTTAAAAGCTATTGACTGTACCTATTTTACTACTTCACTTGGATACAGGACAGGCATTACATGTGTGTGTGTGTTTGGGAGAGTGTGGGAAGAAATCTTCACCTTAGATATATCACCTTATTTACAGGGAACCCCTGCTTCCTTTCTCTAGTTTTACAACTGAAACACAGACTAGAGGTCAAGGGACCTTCCCAAGGTTATACCATGAGGTAGTGTCTCATTAGGTTCAGCATCCACAATCTTTCTGGTTTTGATCATATTGTCTGCAATAGCATTTTGTACATTAATCTACCCCTGACATAATCATGATTGCTTGAAGTTGCAGATTAAGATTCTATTTTTGGTGCTTAATTTTTAAATTAGCAGTTTCCATCGAAACATGTTTACTGCTGTCACAGAAGAATGAGCGGGGATTTGCACAGCTCATTGAGTGACATGTAATTATATAAGGCCATAGATGTGTATTTATGCTTGTTAAATGAGATGATGGCAGTTCTTTTCTCCTCTTCTATGAATATCCTTTTGACCCCCTCACCCGTTTCTATGTATGTCTTATTTAACATAGTCTTAATGCGCTAAAATGTTATCTTTTTTGCCATCAA
Source organism: Lepidochelys olivacea (assembly GCF_965140295.1). Lineage (NCBI taxonomy): Eukaryota > Metazoa > Chordata > Testudines > Cheloniidae > Lepidochelys > Lepidochelys olivacea. The sequence continues at coordinate 28,885,182 of NC_140422.1, forward strand.
AGTCTTAGCGGTCACAAACAAAAGGTGTCTTTTTCTTAGGCAAATCAAGTGCTCTTTATAAACCTCTTTCTTTTGCTAGGCCTGCTGTGGGTCCCAGTTCTGCCTGCAGAGATTTACTGGGACTTCAATAGGACTGCTCACGTGCATAAAATTAAACACATATATGTCTTTGCAGGATTGAGGCCTTAAACCTTTGAAAAAGTGGATGAAACTTACTCTTGCCTTTTATAATAAGAAATCCAATTCCTGATACCAACTAAGAAAATGTCAGTGATGTTCAGGGATGCTAGTGGAATGCCAGCAAAAATTCTGATAACATCTTCTGAATATACTGTACGATATGGTACATCTTGAAATTAACTATGGAGCTTCTCATTCCTCACAGTCCAACATTCACAATGCTTCAGGGTCTGAATTTGAATCGACTCTTGTTCCTAAAGTTAGCTCTTAAGCAAATTGGAAGCCTTCCTTCTTAATTTCTCTTAAGTAGGACAAGATTTTTCTGCCCTATGACAGAGGAAGCATGTACATCTGCTGAGGGGAAGAGTAATCAGCAGAGGGTGTAATGGTGGAAGTTAGGTCATCAGAGAGATTGGAAGGTATTATATTCTGAAAATGAGGAGGTATTTTTGGCCTTCTGAGTGACTGAGAAGAAGAAAGGCCAGAGAAAGAGGGAGCTGTGACCAATGGGGAGGGAAGATGGCTAAGGTTGATGGACAATTTCTATGAAGGAGAGAATCCACTGGAATTGGGAGTATATCTGGGAAGTGCGTTGATTCAATTATTTATATTAGAGATGGTCAAAAAACAGAATTTCTGTCCCATGGGAAAATCCAGTATTTCAACATTTGTTTTCATCCTTAACTTGGGCAAAATGTGGTAATATCAAACTCTTCGCAAATGACGGGCTCCAAAAAAATGTTCATCCAGAAACGTTAATGTTTTGTTTTCAACCTTTTTAAACCGAACAAAGCATTTTTGACATTCCCAAATCCAAATATTTCATTTTTCATTGGTTCAATGTAAAACTGCATCCAGTTGAGCTGCTGCAGACATACAGGGGGAGTCATAGTTTGGGTATCTTATGCCCTTATTCTTCCTTTGGGCCTGGCTCTCTGCCCAAACTATATCTCCCTTGATATACTAAGGCATCTCAACCAAAATTGACTCAGAACAAATATTTTTGGGGAAAAAATTGGAAGTGGGGGGGAGCAAAATTGTCAGTTTCCTAAAATCAACATTTTCTATTGGAAAATGTCAATTTTGTTCCTCACCCACACATTTTTTCCCAAAAAATGTTTTGTTCTATCAAAAACATGTTGATGGAAAATTCTCAATCAGCTGCACTGTACATAGTAAAGATATTTTCTGTAAAAAGAAAAGGAGTACTAGTGGCACCGATGAAGTGAGCTGTAGCTCACGAAAGCTTATGCTCAAATAAATTGGTTAGTCTCTAAGGTGCCACAAGTACTCCTTTTCTTTTTGCGAATACAGACTAACACGGCTGCTACTCTGAAACCTGATATTTTCTGTTTCCATCTACCTTAGCTGTCCTCAAGTGGATGGAATGTCTAACATGTAGCACTGTCTGAGTGATCATGTTGCCCTCTAGTGGGCATCACTTAGAATAAAAACTAATGCAGGCATAAAAGTTTCACAGATGGCTGGTAGTTGCAGTTGTGAAAATCTTAGGTGCCCCAATTAATTTTTTTTTAATCAATGTTTTTGTAATTACCCTTATGTTACAGTTGAAGATACTAAGAAGTCACAATTTGCCAGTTGTTAACACTCTGTTAACATTACCATGGATATAGCTTTATAGACAGTACATTAATCTCATTGATTTCAACAGAGCAACGCATGAAGTCAGGTACTACTCAAAAGAAAGGTGTCAGAATCAGGCTGTTAATTCATGGTCAATCCCTATATCTATTTATACACTGAGATTAATGGTTGTGTGAAGGTTCTATGCAATTTGAATTTTAAAACCATTTGCATTTGGCCTTATAGAGAAGCCTTCACTTAAGTGTATTTGTGATGGGATGGACCAGGCCTTCATGGACCTGCTGAAGGCCCTACTGCTCTTCTACATCCTGCTCCAGGAAGCAGCAAGGTGGGAAACAAAGAGCAGTAAGGCTGCCAACTGACCTTGGTGGGTCTTCCAGGCCTTCCTATGGAGTCCTCACTGGAGCAGCCATCTTAGAAGCTATAGAGACCTAGTCCTTCCAGGGCTGGTGACAGCCAATCATAGCCCAGCAGACTCAGATAAAAGGAGCTGCAAGGCTTTAGCAGCTCAGTTCCTGCTTGGGACCAGATGGGTGAAGAAGGTGACTCCTCTCTGGCCACACAAGTCTGACAAGTAGCCAGAGTTCATGGTTGCCTGAACGTACACTGAGATTGCAGGGGGAGAAGAGCCTGAGGACATTAGGCCTGAGATAGGGCTGGAGATAAAAGTGCCCTTAGGAAGAGGCCGAAGGAAATAACAGCAGAGGTCTGAAGTTGAGCAGTATGTGGGTGCAGAGTAGTGGATGGGCCCAGGTTCCCCTACTGCCACAGGTAAAGGGGACAGGGCTTGTGTGGGAGCCTGAACAAGGGCTGAATTTAAAGGGTCTAGAGCTGGGATGGAAGACCTTTGAAAGAGCAAAGAGACTGTTTATTTCCTGGACTCTTTAGTACTCTCAAAGGGGGTCATTTGGACTTTGTGATTGGCCCTCCAAACCATCGAAGACCCACCACGGTCAGCTGGCAGCCTGTGGAAGGCACCAGGGGGTAAGAAAAGGACTCCACATTCAGTCACTGGGAAGCACTGAAGATGTGAATTTCCCTTTACAGCATTCATCTCAATGTTTTTACTTCAATGCCTAATTTTATTAGGCTCACAAACAAAGGTTTCTTTTTCTATTGAGAGGAGAGAGAGAGCATGCAGGTTTGGTAAAGGTTTTAATTAATGGTTATGGAACATTCCAGATCACCTCATTACAAAACAATATTATCTTAGAACTGAATCAGCTTTAACATCAACAATCTTTTGTTCATTATCCCCATATATTTTTCTCCCTTATCAAAAAGGTCTTTCAGGATAAACAACTGACTCTTTACACAGCCTTGAATGTTTTTTTGAAGAAGGTTCTAGCAGCCTTGAAAAGGACTCATAATCACTCCTTTGGATTTCTTTGGATATGTTTGCTGAACTCCTCAGGGAGTCTTTGAAATCCTGACAGTTCATATTTGTGCAGTGTGTTTGCCAAAAAATATTTGTCAGAAAGTTTGGGGAGCTTTTTTCTGTTTGCTTCTTGAAGCTGCATACAGAATGCCTACAGTGAGAAAATGGGTTAAGGAAAATGGTGAAAATGTAATTACCACCAGCTATTTGGGTGTGACAACTTGAAAAGATTTTTCATGAAACAATGGAGGAACAGTCTTGCACCCAAAGAGAAAGGGTAAATGTTAGGTTTTGATTGCAAGCTTCCTACAAAACATCTAAAATCCATGAAATATAGTTCCTTAAATATCCTCAAACTAGAGATGTTCCATGTGCTCCTGTGAAGATTAAGGTACTTGTAAATTGGGAGTATCCACTGACACCTGGGTAGGGAAGTCATGCATTTAACAGTACCTCTGGGACTCGCTTTCAATCATCAAAGTGCATTACCACCTCCAGATACAGTAGATGTGAGAATGACATTTTAGTTCTGGAAATGGTAATGCTTCAGTATTGTATTTTGATCCTCTCCTTAAGTAAAACTTCCAGGAATTAGGACACATAATGGTGGGTGGAAGAGGGGCTTGTGTACGTGGCACATCAAGCTGCACATTGATTTGCAGAGTGCCTTAATGTGCCGCAATCTGACTTCCCCACTCTAATGTATTTGTGAGCACTAATGAGGTATCTTTTAGAGCGTACCAGCAGGGACTACATGAGGTAGATAGAGCACAACATGTTGGAGCACTTCACAAACCACACTCCTGAACACGCTTTGTCCCACCATATAGACAAGCCCTAGGTTTTGGTTATATAACTACAGTTCCACTCTTAATCCTTACTCATTGACAAAAGTTTGAACATTTCTTTGTATTAGGATGGGCAAACTAATTTGCATAAAACATGAACTGATCTTTACATTCACCTAAAACTCAAAGCAACCCCTTTTTGAGATTAGAAAAAGTTGTATTGTTTTCCCCTCCACATCTCTAGATGTACCAGTTCAAATAATGATGGGAAAACTTTGTTTAGGAGCTTGCACAATATCTATAGCTTTGGGGGATATTTTGTTTTGTTCGTTGTTTTCAGTTTTTAAATATTTTTAGCTTCTTTGTTATTTTAACAGTGCCCAATAAAGGTAAAAGAAAAGATTCCTGCCCTGAGAAACTTAAAAACTCATATTAGACTTCAAGCAAAATAAAAGTGTAAATGAGGGTGGGGAAAGAGAGAGAGAGGGGGCATACTTCTGAGCTTTCCTGCACAGTCTTGCAAACCAAAGACGTATTGCTAATTATCCAAGGTGAAGCATCAGTAATAATTATGCCTGTTGTGGATTAAATTGTTATCTGAGTTCTGTTTAGGCTATGATTTGGGGTTCAGGTTAATGGTCAAAGCAAGATTAGTGTTTGAGTTTTATTTAATACAGACAAAAAAAATTGAGCTCCTTCTACAGAATTTTTGCCATCAAAAGTGATAATCGTAAAATAGGAGAGTTTGGTTACGAGGATTCAAATTTGAAACTTCTCCCTTGACATTCAAAGGATTTCAGGTGAATTTTGAATCTTCTTTAGATAGATTCCAGCAGATAACTGGGAGCTGTTTGTATACACACCTGATCCTTGTAAGCCAGTGTGTGCACATTAGACTTCCAACTATTCATAGTACCCACAAGCAGCTATCTCCTTGTATACATCCTGCCATGCAATTCTTATCCAGTGTCATGCCTAAGCTTGTGAAATTATTTTGTGTGAGATGTAGCTATACCAACCGCACATCTGAGCAATACTGACTGGTGTTCATAGAATCATAGACTCATAGAAGATTAGGGCTGGACGAGACTTTAGGAGGTCATCTAGACCAACCCCCTGCTCAAAGCAGGACCAACAGCAACTAAATCATCCCAGCCAGGTCTTTGTCAAGCCGGGCCTTAAAAAGCTCTATGGATGGATGGAGATTCCACCACCTACCTAGGGAAAACATTCCAGTGCTTCACCACCCTCCGAGTGAAATAGTGTTTCCTAATATCCAACCTAGACCTCCCACACTGCAACTTGAGACCATTGCTCCTTTTTCAGTCAGCTGCCACTACTGAGAACAGCGTAGCTCCATCCTCTTTGGAATCCCCCTTCAGGTAGTTGAAGGCTGCTATCAAATTCCCCCTCACTCTTCTCTTCTGCAGACTAAACATGTCCAGTTCCCTCAGCCTCTCCTCGTAAGCCATGTGCTCCAGCCCCCTAATCATTTATGTTGCCCTCTTCTGGACTCTCTCTAATTTGTCCACATCCTTTCTGTAGTGTGGGGCCCAAAACTGGGTGCAGTACTCCAGGTGTGGCCTCACCAGTGCTGAACAGAGGGGAATAATCACTTCCTTAGATCTGTTGGCAGTGCTCCTACTAATGCAGCCCAATATGCCGTTAGCCTTCTTGGCAACAAGGGCACACTGCTGACTCATATCCAGGTTCTCATCCATTGTAATCCCCAGGTCCTGTTCTGCAGAACTTCCACTTAGCGAGTCGGTCCCCAGCATGGAGCAGTGCGTGGGATTCTTCCATCCTAAGTGCAGGACTTTGCACTTGTCCTTCTTGAACCTCATCAGATTTCTTTTGGCCCAATCCTCCAATTTGTCTAGGTGACTCTGAACCCCTATTCCTACCCTCTAGCATATCTACCTCTCCCCCCAGTTTAGTGTCATCTGTGTTCTGCTAGATGACCATAGTTTAAGGCAGAGCTAGCAGAAGCCCTGGTTCAAAGCCAGTTAAAGTCAGTGGGTCTCTTATAATGTGCTCTGGATCAGACCTAGAATGAATAATGGTATGGCGTTCAGTACTCCTGTCTGGGGGGGTGAAAGAACAGGCTGCCAAGCTTTTTTCCTGCTCTTGCTAACCCCTAGGAGTGGAGAAAGTCAGTAGATTAAAGAGGATATGGAAAAATTAGGAGACAGTGATTGGTTGGGGGACTCAGAGAACTGATTGCATGGAGTCAACCAAATCCTACCATGAATCTGTGACAGCATGCAGTCATTGTAAAAATATTCTTTATACAAAAGAGTCTAATCTGGGAAGTGATAAATGCAAAAGACAATGAATGATATCCTATAATGCAGCAGAAGTTAGGCTCACTGTGTTTTCATTGTGTGTATGTCTTTGACCTATATGGATTGTTTTCCCATCACTGTTTTAATGTCTTGAAACCAGATTGTTTTCTGCTTCATTAATATTTTGAAATATTCAACTTTCAAGCATCTAGAGTAAAGGCCATCATTCATATAATACTTAATTAGAAAACAGTTTGAAATTTGGAGAGACTCCTAATTTAAATCAATTAAAGGGAAAGTTGTCAGTTTCATTTTCAGTTTGCTCATCTGCACCTTCTCAACAAGAGAATGGAAGAGGATATCTGTCTAATCCAATCCAGCTTCTCCTTGGAATGAAACTAGTCCACAGTGTAAACATCCAGGAAGTGATACTGGTAATTAGAAGCAGATAGTACTGCAAAGAGTAAATAGAACAGCTGCAGTATAAATGTGGGTCATCAGCTGAGATCATTACCAAATAACTCCTTTCATAATGTCAAATTAAAAATGTTTAGAAGTGTTCATTCATGCCAAATGTTAGGTAACATCTAGTGGATGAAAACAGTGGGATCTCTTTCTGTTACAGCTCTTCCCGTTTAACAGTGTCCTCTCCTTTCATGTTTTACCAATGCAACCTGGTTATTTTTATTTTATTTTGTGTAGTCTTATACAGTTTTGTAGCCTTTTATGGAGGAAATGTCAAATAGTAACAATTTAAAGCACTCTTTTTCTGAGCAAATATTTGCCCATATCTCAGGCAAATATCTCAACCTGTATTGGCAATTTTATCCGGCTAATGGTCTTCATATTAAGGCTCCATATTTGTTGTCATTTCAGTACCTGCTGAGTAGTTTGTCTGCTATTAATTCACTCTTGTTTTATTCCTTCACTGTTCTTCCGCTATTAGATTTGAGTTATGTATAATGTGTGCTTAAAATGTGTAGTATTGTTACAATTCTTTTTATATGTACACTGACTTCAGTGCTCAAATCATCTTTATCAACATGGACTGTTTTTTTCTAACACACACTATATAGTTTCAATAAGAAACAAGTCGACCGTGCTTATTTAAATTTCTGCACTATTGTGTCTCATTAGAGGATATTTGCTGTACTTAATCAGTATTATCTAATGAAACCATCAGTTAATTTACTCCTGATAATTTATTGTTTCTGCTTTGGCATTATCACCAAGACTGTACCAGGATACATCTTCAGTATGATGATACTCTACATCACACAGTTCCTATGCTTGCATATAACATAGATAAAGTCAAATGTTTTTTTTTTTCCTCAGTCACCACACTAGGGCCCCGATTCTGCCGTGTGATTCACTCAGATGGACTCCTATGCTTGTTCAGAGCAGCTTGGGGCATCAGGACCTAACCATTTTGTTTGTTTGTGTGTGTTTAAGAGAGGATGAGAACCCTATGCAGAGTTTTTATGTTTGTTCTGTTTTTCGTGCACAAACCACAGCCATGCCTATACTGACAGTAGGAGGTGCAGTTAATGGGAACAGGTTGATGGGTGCTACTATGGTAGCTTAATGCAAATTGAAGATCCTCTTGCCTCCCCTTTTCACCCCCCAAACCGGTTAGATCATCTCATGGCCAGAGACACTGATGCTGAATTGTGCTGGTGGAGAAGGGTGAAGTAGGGATGAAACACAGACCAGGAAAGGGCCATAGGTGTATATTTGATTGTGTGTTCAAACACAAACACGCACACACACAAATGAGATGCACAGCTCTGTAGCTGGTGCAAGTTGGTATAGTTCTATCTAAGCCAATGGAGCAATGCTAGTTCACACCAGTAGAGGAGCTGACCCATGTATGCATGGAAGTAAAGGGATTGTGTATAAACACAATTTGAAGAAACATGAAATACAGAACATCTTGTGTTACTTTTAATAACTCTTACTTAGCTTGTTTAACATGTTCCCTTTGTTACTCGAGTACCTATGATAATGGCAAGATGCACTTGCTTCAATGCTAGTCTGTTCTTTTAGTAATCTGTGCGAGTGACACAGATTAATACAGTGTAGCTTCTGAGGATCCGTGGTAAGTAAAAAAAAGATTGAGAGAAATTAGTCCTATGCAGAGGGACCTATTAAAGTTGCCTCACCAATCAAGCCTTTGTTCTGAGCATGTGTGACTGGAAATGCAAAAAGAAAAGGAGTACTTGTGGCACCTTAGAGACTAACCCTGGATTTGTGCTGGAAATGGCCCACCTTGATTATCATACACAATATAAGGAGAGTGGTCACTTTGGATAAGCTATTACCAGCAGGAGAGTGAGTTTGTGTGTGGGGGGGGGGGGGGGGAGGTGAGAAAACCTGGATTTGTGCTGGAAATGTTGTGCTGGAAATGGCTCAACTTGATTATCATACACATTGTAAGGAGAGTGGTCACTTTAGATAAGCTATTACCAGCAGGAGAGTGGGGAGGGAGGAGGTATTTTTTCATGCTTTTTGTGTGTATATAATAAGATCTTCTACACTTTCCACAGCATGCATCCAATGAAGTGAGCTGTAGCTCACGAAAGCTTATGCTCAAATAAATTGGTTCATCTCTAAGGTGCCACAAGTACTCCTTTTCTTTTTACGAATACAGACTAACATGGCTGTTACTCTGAAACCTGGAAATGCAAAGATAGGCTGTCAGAATTTGTTTAGCTAATGATTCTAACTTGTTAAAATTTTAACCATGGCTCCTTTTGTTGTGCTTCAAAGGGTTTATAAAACTCTTCTTATTAATTTCTCTTGCTCTTGGAAAGACCATTATTTTATTTATTTTTGGACATTGACTTAACAATGTTCTGGTAGATGCTGTTTATATATTTTGTGTTTTGTTTTGAATTTGGGGTTCTGTGAGAAATGAAAATGAACAAATTCACAGCTCAGATAGAAGGATTTGGGCTTCTCTACATGAACAATTAAAGTGGGGCAAGGTCTAGTTTCAATCTACCCCCCAGTCGCCTGCCATGGTCTAACTGTCCATGTGCACCCGGGTGACCTGTGTTAACAGTTCATTAATGCGCTTTGAGCTAGTTCAGTTTCAGAGAGGGAGAGCTCAGAGCACTCTGACAACCTGATAATGCACATCAGCAGGGTGCACACAGGCAGCTAGACAGTGGCAGGGTAATGTGGGAAAGATTCAAACCCGAGTTTAATTGTTCATGTAGACAGAGCTAGACTGGAGTAACTGAATGACAATATGAAGTATGATAGATTATAGCAATGAACTACACACAAAAAATATTAAAATAGATGAAGCACAAAACAGGCTCAAGACTGGAGCTTTTAGAATACTGTATTTAAGGTAGAAATATATTGGGCTCAACCACACAAGCCTGCTGTTCTATGAATCCCCACTTAGATTCACTGGGAGACTCATGTATGTCATATTGCAGTACCAGCCCCATTGTCTGTATAGAAATTAAGACCAGAAGGCACCACCGGATCATCTAGTCTGACATCCCTTATATCACAGGCTGCCACCACCACCCAACACCCACACACTAAACCCAGCAACCAACATTAGACTAAAGTATTACAGTGTACAGGAGACTAGACAGAGCGAGAGAATAGGAGGGACCAAGGTGCCCCAGTGCCCTAGGGCCAATGCTTAATTTGTAATGAAGGAGGTGCTGGGGCTCAAGCAATTAGGTGCCAGGGGTCAAGCCATTTTTTTAATGTCATAACTGATGCAGCAAGCCCAGAGGTGCAGGGCTATGAACTGCCAAGCCTAGAGGTGCTGGGCTCAGTCCTGGAAAGCCCTGGTACAAATTAAGCATTGCCTAGGTCCCTGCAATAGCAGGAAAATGATTAAATTCACTACCAGCCCAACCCTACATATATCCATCGGTTAGGCCCTGAGCATGTGAGCAAAAACCAGCCAACAAAGCACCAGCTAGCCAATCCAGTCAAGCACCTCTCTGTTCCGTTTGATTCTGCTGCCTTTTCCCTTATCCCAATTACTATCTTTACCCCTTCCCAATATAACCTTATCTGTTCCCCTTTAATATTGCTGGGTCCTTGATTAATTTGAGTTCTTCATGCCCCAGAAGTCATAGAGACTGTATATTTATTCACTCAGGCACGAAGTGGAGTCTCCACAAACTGGGAATCCAGTTTAGTTCCAATAAGCAGCAAGTTAGGGGCTGAGACCTCCCGTCAGCCCAAGAAGCACAGAAAAGCAGGCCAATCATTCGTAGTCCAGGTCTACATTGACTTCCACTACATAGCAGACTTTTGCCGGCCAAGCTATTTGGGTCAAGGGAGTGAAAAGCTGTGATCCCTGAGTGACACAGCTATACTGTCAGAAGTCCCTAGTGTAAACACAGCTATACTAGCAAAGCTGCACTTGTATCTGTATAGCTTGTTTTGAGTAGTGAGGTGATTTTATTGTAGAGGTACAAAACACAGCTTTGCTGGTATAGCTGTGTCCACAGCAGGAGCACTCTGCTGGTATAGTATGCAAGCATTCCTTTACTGGTAAAGCTTTCCTAGCTTAGACATGACCCTAAGGTGGGCTATGCAGCCACATAGAAAGGAGGAGCAAATATACTGTATCATACTTGGCTGTGTCTGCAAATAATCTATGCTAATTTGAGCATTTTTACCAGTATAACCTGACCCAGTTAAAGGGTTGCACCAATTTAAACTCTAGTGTTAGAAACTGATCAAGTTAGTTACCATTAAATCAGTACTAAAACTGTGTAGACAAGCCCGTAAACTCATACATATTCAATCAACATAAGTCATAGGTGCCTTTTTTTTTTTCTTTTTAATTTAAAGACTCCTACTAAGGAAATTGCCAGGGGATTTTCACCCTAATCTATGCAAGATACTCTTAATATTTTTGTAAATGTTACCCAGAGATTAATGCATAGCAGAACGTGTTCCAAACATGTTTTTATGCATTTTTAGAATTCTGTCTTCACCCAGTGCCAAAGAAAAACTGCCAGTGGCTTGTGACTTGCTGCGCCAGCATTTCTGACTTTTACACAGAGAAAGGGATTTTCCTCATCTTCACATGCAAAGGTGCAGCATGTGTTCGTGCTCTCAATTGCTTAGAGTTTAAAATGGCAGTTGCAACTGAGCATATGGAAGCAACAGCTTTTTGGGCATCGGAAGTGGCAGCATCAGAACAAGCCGCATTAACAGACTCGATGAAGGATCCTTCGTGGTTGATAAGCACCATGTAAAGTGATCTATCTGCATGCGAATGTGTGTACTATTCTAGGCACCACCAAGAGGATTTCAAACTCTCTGCCCAGATTGGAAATTCACACTCAACTATGTGGTCGGCCTAAGATGCCTGTATGCTACTGCATATTTTTGGATGTTTCTGATTAATACCATGCTTCAATGCACCCATCTGTCTGTGTACTAAACATGAGTTTCAAAAGCAAATTAGCGATGTACATCAATTAACAATGAAGGGACAGTCTGAGATTTTTGTAAGAGAAAGCCACTGAAATCTTTAGAAAAATATTGCCAGATTGAAATGATAGTCAATGCCAATATTTTTTTTTAATTGTCACCTAGATTAAATGGATTTTCCCAGTTTAATAAATAGAATTCTGTCATTTTGCAGAACATTTCTGACTCCAGTGATCTAGAAAATACAAAAGACTGGAGTACCTTATTGCCATTCTAGCTTACACTGCAGTTTGCTAGAAGACAGAAATAATGGCTTATGGATGACTCACATCACTTAAAAATAGTTAAGCATGTTGACAGTACACAAAATCTCCAGTTATGACCTTACTAAATTATCGATACATTTTTACATACACAAGGAGTTCAACTTCGAAAATTGAGCTACTCATTCTTAAAACTGCACCTCTCACATCCATCTTGCATGAATCTGAAATTAAGAGAAGCACTGTTCTCCACTGGGTTTATAATCAGAACCAATTAGATTAGAAATTACCAAACAAAATAACGTTTTTTTAAAAAGTAGCCTATAACAAACCTAAACTGTTCAGTTTAGAAATCTCTATGCCAAATAACAGCAAAAAAGAATTAACTTTATTCAGAACCCTAGCCGCTTGGGGAATACTTGCAATCCTGTTGATTGTTTAAAAAAATAATCTATTTGCAGCTTTAAGGTTGGAGAATGCAGCGAATTTAGTAAACTCAAGCCTCACTGCACTTGTCTTTCATGCTACCAAATGTGTCCTTTTAAGATATTATACTGTTTCACACCTGACTGAATAAAGAATTTTAAAAGACATCTCCTCAGAGTATATCTATTCTTAAGTCTCTTATCACTTCTTAATGTTGAAACATATAAGTTTCACTATCCAAAGACCAGTCGGGGGGCGGGAGAGGGGCGGAAGAGAACACAAAAATTGTCATACTTTTCAATTGTTGATATTTTTAAAACTTGGTTTGAATTTCTAAGGAAGGATGTAGCTTTTATATTTTGTATTGAAAATAGATATTAGACAGCTTGCCCCATGTGCAGTCATTAGACATTTATTTCTTTGTTCAGTTACTTAAGAGAACAAATACTGGGTACCATACTATACTCCTTTGGAAAAAGTGGTTAATGACATGAAAATTATCAATAAATTACATTTGCTGAAACATATGAGCAATTGATGAAAAATAACCAAATTTCTCACTGGTGTAATTCTATTAAGGTTAAAGTTCTATTTGAATTACACTAGAAATGGTTTGGACCAATGAATCTGCAAGGAATTTCTCTTAAAACCAAGACTGAAAGACACATGGCTACTGTGTACTTAACAATGATTTTCTGTGACAAGTTTTTGACTTCTCATCTACACTGGGTGAAAGAAAATGTACCTTAGGCATATCTGTATCTGTCTCAAAGGCTGCAGATTGCTAAATACCAAAACAATTACAATATTTTATACATGTATAGCTCTTTCCACCCCAAAGGTTTACTTCAGAAATATAAAAACTAGGGCTGTCAAAAATTAATGGTGATTAATCGTGCTGCTAAACAATAATAGACTACCATTTATTTAAATATATTTGGATGTTTTCTACATTTTCAAATATGTTGATTTCAATTACAACACAGAATACAAAGTGTACAGTGCTCACTTTATATTTCCTTTTGATTACAAATATTAGCACTGTAAAAAACAAAAGTAGTATTTTTCAATTCACCTAATACAATTACTGTAGTGCAGTTTCTTTATCGTGAAAGTTAAACTTACAAGTGTAGAATTATGTAAAAAAAACTGCATTCAAAAATAAAACAATGTAAAACTTTAGAGCCTACAAGTCCACTCAGTCCTACTTTTTGTTCAGCCAATCACTCAGACCAATAGGTTTGGTTACAATTTGCAGCAGATAATGCTGCCCACTTTTTGTTTACAATGTCACCTGAAAGTGTGAACAGGTGTTCACATGGCACTGTTGTAGCCAGCGTTGTAAGATATTTATGTGCCAGGTGCGCTAAATATTCATATGTCCCTTCATATTTCAACCACCATTCCAGAGGACATGCATCAATGCTGATGTCTGGTTCTGCTTGATAACGATCCAAAGAAGAGTGGACCAACACATCTTCATTTTCATTATCTGAGTCAGATGCCACCAGCAGAAGGTTGATGTTCTTCTTTGGTGGTTCAGGTTCTGTAGTTTCCTCATCAGAGTGTTGCTCTTTTAATGCTTCAGAAACCATGCTACACACTGTGTTCCTCTCAGATTTTGGATGGCACATCAGATTCTTAAACCTTGGGTTGAGTGCTGTAGCTATTTTTAGAAATCTCACATTAGTGCCTTCTTTGCATTTTATCAAATCTGCTCATTTGCATGGAAGCATGTCCTCTGGAATGATGTCTGAAGCATGAAGAGGCATATGAATGTATAGCATATCTGGCATGTAAATACCTTGCAATGCTGGCTACAAAAGTGCCATGCAAACGCCTGTTCTGACTTTCAGGTGACATTGTAAATGAGAAGCAGGCAGTGGTATCTCCTGTAAATGTAAACAAACTTGTTTGTCTTTGTGATTGGCTGAACCAGAAGTAGGACTGAGGGACTTGGAGGCTGTCAAGTTTTACATGGTTTTGTTTTTGAGTTCAGTTATGTCACCAAAAAAATCTACATTTGTAAGTTACACTTTCATGATAAAGAGATCGCACTACAGTACTTGTATGAGATGAATTGAAAAATACTATTTCTTTTGTTTATCATTTTTACAGTGCAAATATTTACAATCAAAAATAATAATATAAAGTGAGCACTGTATACTTCATATTCAGTATTGTAATAGAAATCAATATATTTGAAAATGTGGAAAAATACCAAAATATTTAATAACTTTTAATTGGTATTCTATTCTTTAACGGTGTGATTAACATGATTAATTTTTTTATCACGATTAATTTTTTGAGTTAATCATGTGAGTTAACTGCAATTAATCAACGGCCCTAATAAAAACTGATGTATTGGAAGACATTGTCAGCCAGGCATCTTATCATTTGTATTCATGCATGTAAAGTTTCACATGTACTTGCTTAGATTTACATGTTGCAGGTGCAAACACCAGCTATGCATTCTAACATGCAAACACCCTTTATCTAGTGTAGTATCTCTGCATGTTCAAATCTGTACTCCCAAAGCCAACTGAGCAACATTCTTTGCCAGTATTATGGCTCTTCTTCATCAACTGAGTGATATTTCATAGAATCGTAGGACTGGAAGGGACCTCAAGAGGTCTTCTAGTCCAGTCCCTGACACTCAAGGCAGGACTAAGTATTATCTGTACCATCTCTGACAGGTGTTTGTTTAACCTGTTCTTAGAAATCTCCAATGATGGAGATTCCCCTACCTTGCTAGGCAATTTATTCCAGTGCCTAAATACCCTGACAATTAGGAAGGTTTTCCTAATGTCCAACCTAAACTGCCTTTTGCTGCAATTTAAGCCCATGGCTTCTTGTGCTATCATCAGAAGTTAAAGAGAACAATTTTTCTCCCTCCTCCTTGTAACAATATTTTATGTACTTCAAAACTATTTATCCAGTACGAGTCTGATTCTTGACACCACTGCAATTCCAATTGTGTCCAGTGAGAACTTCAACAGCTGCATAACATCCATGTGAAGTAAATATTATACCCATTTTATGATGCATAAAATGAAGTACAGAGAAGCATAATGGCTTGAAAGTTCCATGTCAAACAGTTCTCTTTCATATCAATGGCAGAGGTGTGAATAGAACCAAGAGTCCTGAACTAGTACTGCCTCCATACAGGGCTTGCTGTGACTGATGTATAAGAGGAAGGAGTAAGTATTGCTGATTTACATCAATCCAGACCAGAAACTCCTTTCTGGATTTCTAGCCGTAAGGACTAGTCAAGTCAAGGGCCCAAATCAAATGAAAATCATGCATGTGATTGTGAGGCTCAGTGAAACTCATTGACCCTTCTGACCTCTGTAGCTGCTTAGCCTAATGATTATGCTGGGAGTGGAGGGGGCATTCTTAACTACCACCACGGAGGGAAGACTAATTCAATCCTATGAATGGTAATTGCCTGGGATGCCTCAGTCACTGACTCTGCCAGACCAGTTGTCATATACTTTTGTGTGTGTGTGTATATGTGAAAGAGAGAGAGAGAGATGGCTTCTCTTCTGTTTATTAACTGTCTTCTATAACACATTGACCTTTCTCTGAGTAGATCAGTGTTTTGGAGAAGCTGAGGGCCACATTCTGATCTTAGTTAAACTGGTGAAATTCCAAGAGTAACTCCACTGATGTCCATACAGCTACTCCAGGTTTCTGCTGCTGTGAAATTCGACACAGGAGCTTGAGCAGTTCGAGGCAGTGGACCTGTTTAGAGCTGGATCTCATTACAGTGTCTGCATTAATACATGGAAATCTTACTTGCATTTCTGTTTGTTATATTGTTGTAAGTAATTAAACAAAACACTTCCTGACTGTAACACTTTTACCATGCTAGGTAAAACTAAATGAACAAAGCAGGAACGATCGACTCAGAAGGTGAAGCCCCGACCATTTACTATGGGGACTGTAATTCTAGTTCATACAGACACCTTCTTCCTAGGGCTGGGCTTTTGTTGAAGCAATATCAGAACAAACTGTTCAAGATGTCTGCACTGATTTCCTGTGGATAAACAGAGGATATTTGTTTTCTTTGGTGCCAATTCTATAATCTTCACAAGCAGCAATATCTAGACTGAAATTCTGTTTGGGAAATAAAGAGAAGAGAAAAAATGAGTTTACTTTGAATTAAGAACTGATGTTACTGACAGACTCTATCACAGATCATCAGTGCAGCATTGACTTTACATCTTACTTGACAATTCTTCTGTCATTGAAATTAAAGAAATTCAGGACACCTTCAAACAAAGCTGTGTCTAATTCACTAGAAGTGTACTTGTCTGCCTTGGGGGACCTTCAGAAATGTGTATTTATGATAAACTACTTCAAGCATAAAGTTTTCAGACATGCGAGGGTGTTTGTAAATATAAAGAAAAAAACACTTCTGTTTAATTCAGATCATTTTCTTGTTTAAATAAATAAAAGGCTCACTTCCCCTCTCCCCGCAACCCAATTTTTATATTTTATTGTAACACAACAAACAAGCAAATCTGGATAGATTTTCTGAGGTCTCTGCTCATCACCAAAGCTTCTGGGGGGCAAGCTACAACTTTCAAAATGTCATTGATCCTGCCTTTGAAATGTAGCACATCAGCAATTATTTCCATGAGTGCTTAATTTGGTCCAGACATGGGACCAGAGTCTAAGCTGCTTTAAACTGGTGTAGCTATGTTGCAGGCAACTGTGCTGTGACAGTTTACACCAACTAAGGCTTTGACCTCATGTCTGACAACACTGTTCAGCATAGGTTGTGTTGCTGCATCTGAGAGGTAACTTCATATATTTCAAGTCCAGAAGGGACTATTTTGATTATCTAGGGACCTATCTACAGTGGATCACTGTTTGGATTATGGGGGTGTGAATAGCATAGCATGATGTGCTGTTCTGTAACTACCCCATGTGGATGCTGTGGGTACAAACTAAAAGGTTCCTAATTCTCATTCATGTAATTAAGGGATGACTGTAATCAAGTCACCCCTTAAACTTCTCTTTGCTAAACTAAATAGATTGAGCCCTTTGAATCTGTCACTCTAGGACATGTTTTCTAAGCCTTTAACCATTCTTGTGGCTCTTCTCTGAACCCTCTCCTATTTTCAGCATACTTCTTGAATTATGGAGAACAGAACAGGAAACAGTATTCCGGCAGTGCACCAGTGCCAAATACAGAAGTAAAATAACCTCTCTACTCCTACTCAAGATTCCTCTGTGTACTCATACAAAGATCACATTAGCCCTTTTGGACACAGAGTTGCACTAGGAGCTCATGTTCACCTGATTATTCATCACAACCCCCAGAGTCCCTACTTCCCAGGATAGAGTCCCCACTTCCCAGAATAGAGTCCCCCATCCTTTAAGTATGGTTCATCGTTCCTAGATTTGCCATTAAGCCATATTAAAGCACATATAGTTTGCTCTTGACCATCTACCAAGAGATCCAGCTCACTCTGAAATAGTGACCTATCCTCTTCATAATGTACCTCTCTCCCAATGTTTGTGTCCTCTGCAAACTTTATCAGTGATAATTTTATGTTTTCTTCCAGGTCATTGATAAAAATATTAAATACAGCCAAGAACAGATCCTGATGCGACCCTGCTAGAAACATACCCACTCAATGATGATTCCCCATTTACAATTATATTTTGAGACCTATCAGTTAGCCAGCTTTTAAGCCATTTAATGTGTGCCATGTTCATTTTATATTGTTGTAGATTTTTAATCAAAATGTCATGTGGTACCAGGTCAAACTTCCTACAGAAGTCTAAGTATAGTACATCAACACTATTACCTTTATCAGCCAAACTTGTGATGTCATCAAAAAATGATAGTGATGCTCCCTAGAAGGGTATCCAGGGTTGTGATGCACCTCACCACTGCCTGCTCTTAGCAAGAAGTAATCTTGTCTCTGTCTGTTGGGGGTCATCTCCCTGAAACCAATACTATCTGGCCCCACAAGCACTGACGTCCAGGTCTCAGACCTCACCCTCTCTGTGCAGGCTAGTACATACCAACCTCTGAGATTTCAGAGCGTTCCCTATTGTATTCAGCCCCTGTCACTGGACACTCATCGAAATTTCCAAGTTCGCTGTCCCCAAAGGACACAGTATACACATCAGTTTGTTTGAGGCAACTGAGGATTCACACTTAATACCGCAGCACTGAGTACTTATAAGAAAAAACATAATACGTTTATTAACAAAGAATAGAGATTCAAATGAGTAATAAGTAAGAGTATTGGAAACAAGGTTTACACATAGAACAAAATATAAAATGCAATTCTAGATCTGCACTTATTAATGGTTACCTTTCCTATTTAATAAAGTAGATTTTCTCCAGAGGATTCAGTCTTTGACAGAGCTGCTGGTTTTCAGGCAAAACCAGGATCCAAGTTTTCATGGGACAAAAAGTGATGGATTCTCAGTCCCTTGATGTCTTCATATCAAGACTGGATGCCTTTCTGAAAGATATGCTTTAGTGAAATGTGATATACAGGAGGTCCGGCTAGATGATCTGATGGTCCCTTCTGGCCTCAAATTCTATGAATCTATTAATATACCCCACTTCTTTCAAGGGGCTTCCTCAGTAAATTGGATATTAAAATGACGGGTTTTTTTTGTTTGTTTGTTTTTTTGCTTCTCCGTGTAGTTCCCCAAACTCATTGTTTTGCCCTCAGTGTCAGATTTACCCACCATGGTTTACTTCCTGGTGTGCTGACTCCAAGTTGTCTTCACATCCTTGTGTTGGCTTGAAATGCAGACGTAGCTCCCATTGTGTTTGGTTTGCAATGCTTAATCTACAAATGAACTTAGACAGATGTGTGAATATATATCCCTTTCTCTGGAGAAACCAATTATGTGTGCAGTAACCTTTGTGTCCAGTAACACCTTAAAACCAACTATACATTGGAATTTAAGTGTATAGACATAACTTTTAAAATATAATCAGTACATATATGTCACAACACTATTAATGACCAGCATGATCGTGGCTTTCATTTAAGATCTCACACAACATTTCTTATAGATAAATACTATAACAGCAAAGTGTTAGGTATAGTGAATTTAATCAGGCTTGATAAAAGTTACTGTTTCTGAACAGTGAACCCTCTGCCAGTTGGGTTTCTTAGGGTTATAGATATTAACTTAGTTTGACGGGATCTGTTCCATAAACCCATGATGACTGGCATTAGTTTTTTACCTTCCTTTAATTCTTTATTAATTCAATCACGTATCAGCTGTTCAATGATATTGCCAAGGATCAATGTCAAACTCACAGGCCTATAATTACCCACCTCATCCCAATTACCCATTTGAAATATTGGCACATCATTAGCTGTCAGAAGAATGAGAGGAGACCATATCCCCAAGAATATTTTGTACAGCAAGATTCTTGATGGCTCTCAAAAGTGGGGTCTCCCCGTATGATGGCACCATGATGTGTGCAAAAAATGGTATGAAGTCATTCAACATCCAGTCAATCTGGAGGGAATATCTGGCACTGGGTGTAGCTCAACATGAAGCGGCTTTGATTCAGAGGATGGAAGAAAAGAGTGAAAGAAGAAAGCAGCTTGCTGTAATCTTGGATTCTAACTCAGATAACACATGGATCTGTGTTGTTCTCAAATTGGGCTCATCAGCCATAAGCGGATTCATCAGGCACCTGACTAGGTTTTTTATATGAACACCACGATCCAGTAGATCAGTGGTTGCCTATAATGACATGATTAGCTTACTTCCAGTGTTTTGGAACTTCCCAGTATTCCAAGACTTCTAGAAAATCAACATTAACAATCCACCAAGTTCCTCGGCCAGCTCTTTTAAAACACTTGGATGCACGTTCTCAGTACCTGCTGATTTAAACATTTTCTGATGTTTAACATCCTCAGGAGATACTAGTGGAATGGAAAGAGTGTTATTATTATATGATATGACTACAGCATCTGTTTTTCCCCAAATATAAAACAGAAATATTTATTGAACACTTCTGCCTTTTCTGCATTATTATTGATAACTCTACCTTTTCCATCTAATAATGGACCAGTATAATTGTCAGGATTCTTTTTGTTCATAATGCACTTTAAAAACTCCTGGTCATCTGTAACTCTGCTGGCTGTAGATTTCTCCTTGTGCGCGTATGCATCCCTTATCTATATTCTGCAGTCCCTAGCTTCTGATTTAGAGAACCTGGGAAAACTATGTTGTCCCTGTGAGTCCACCATGCTGCAGAAAGAATCCCCTTGGTATGTCCTAATATAATCGAAATAGGTTCTTATACCATATTCTTCATCAAGTGACCCAAGGTCAGTCTTTTCTTTACCATGAGGGATACTACAGTCCCCATATTGTCCCTTTCAATGATTGACTGTTGTTTGCCACAGAGTCCAAAAATACAAAGGTACAACTATTTTGAAGGCGAAACTTCCACTACTGTATAGTTCTCTTCCTAAGGGTCTGATTCTGCTCTCACTGAAGTCAATGTCAGAGTCCAACTGAAATAAATGGAAGCAGGATCCAATCCCAAGCTCAGCAGGGCCCTTATGCCGATAAATAATTCATCTCCTCCCAAAGCTATGGTACTCTCCCCCATCCTAGGCCCCCAAAGTTCCCTTAGATGATGAACTTGTTTAGAAGCTTAGAGCAGACCAAGTGACATTTCAGGCTATTGGGCTGACCTGAGCCCCTTGGATTTATGTTAAAAGCACACAGTGATGTCCTTGAAAACCATTTAGGTGATATCTTAAACAAGGAGATAAGGTTACCTCAATATACGCAGTACTTAAAATATTCCTTTTGCTTACTATTGGCAAGTTTCAGAAATACTGCAGTGGCATCATCTCGTTAACTTAATGCCTCAGTCTCGAGCAGTGGGCACGATTACAAGGCTGAAGATTATTCTCCGTCTGCAGACATTGCAGCAACAATACTAATAGCAGAGGTATGACTACTATGTCTTCTTTCTGATCCTGCAGAGAAAAACACCTTCCCAATGGATTTTTATCACAGATTCCCATCCTGATATCCAGCTAGCTAAGATTCCAAAAACTATACACGATAGGACAATTCCAGCCTGCTGCGGCACTTTGCTTGGGGTAGGAGAGAGGGGGGAATGTCAGGGAGCTGCTTCTAGCTCCCTAATTTTCAGGGACCAGCCCAACCCCAGCACCATTTACAGCTACAGTGAGACAGTTCTATGTTCCACCAGTATTCTTTAGTGGATCCTACACCAGAGGAGGGTGGATGTAGCAGACCAAAGTTCCACCATGCCATGCTCCTTCCCCACACCCCCCTCTGGTGAGAAAGTGCAGAGACAGCAGGCACAGGATTGGCATGCTTGCACCAGAAGAGCATTCCTCTACATCAGGGGTCATCTCTGCCAGGTATTTGTAGCCAGTTTCCAGCTCCTTCGTGCCTCCTGAATGGGAGATATAGTCACAGGTCTCCTCACATGCTGAAAGTTAAGCATGTGCTTAAGTGGTTTGCTGTTTTGGGGCCAGAGTGTGGGACCAAGCCCAAGTGGGGTATGACTTGTGGCAGTTCCTTATTTGCCTCCTAAGCTATGGTAATAAAACTAATAATATAGCTTGCAGTAAAACAGACAACTATGAAAGCCTTGTGTAGCGCTGTTCCTAACTCTATCTTTTACAAGTGTATATAGCTACAGGCTCTCTGAATATAGGGATAAACATCCAGAAGCATAGTGTGGGCACTGAGGTAATGAATGTAGTATGTATGCAACACCTGGAAAGATGTTTGTATTGTAGTGGAATATTTCAGAACTAGGATGAGGGCACAGATAAAGGTGTGCTTTGTTGTTTCCCTGAGGCAGAGACAAAAGAGAGGGTTAGAAGCTATTTGTTGATCTATGGATCAAACCTGATTTGGACTGAGTAGTGGCAAATGAGTGCCAAACAGATGAATCCTGTGTCTTTAGGCATTGTCCTGACATGTGATGTGTACTAAAATTAGGCTTAAATGGGACCTGAAAGATCTGGTGTCTCTAAATTTTGGTGAATTTAAAGGAAAACAATACAATGTTTTAATATTTTGGCACCAAATATTTAACAGCCTCTGAGTGCCTTAATAATATTTAATACAAACTTTATAAAAATATAAAATGATAAAGCAAAATGCTAAGCTACAGAGCCAGTAAACCCAGTGCTTAAAAATAATAAATAAAATGCACTCAAGAACACTTAATTCCCCACTCACTAAGCATGAAACATTTAACAGAAATCAGCAAAGCATGGCAAATATCAGATAGGTCCTAATTGTCAAAAAGTGCAGATCCAATTTTTGTGCACAGTTACCATGATTGTATGTAGAATCATAGCCATTGCACTTACCAGTAGCCAATTAGAAAAATATCTGGTAATTTTCTATCTGCAACTGAAGAAATTACTAGAGTTGAGCAAATAGACTGTAGTAAATTCAATAAATATATCCTCCTTTTGTTTTTGTTCACAAAATATCCATGGGCAGATAAGGAATTCCTCTAATGTATTTGAGTTTATTTGTGTGTATATATTTTCTCAATGGGATCCTTATAAGCAGTTTTCTGCAAGTATTCTTGCAAACTGAAAGCTGAGCTACATTGCTTAGTTGTGATTGCTCAGTTTTCCCTATGGCTCCAGTTCAGGGCAGCAGTTAGGCACATGCATACTTTAATTAAGATATATTTATGTGTTTAGGAACTGTCCTATAAGAACAGTTTCCTAAATCGAGGCCAACATTTTTGTTCCTTGATTCAATGACTATCTCTGCTACCAGTACCTACTTGGGGCACTTTAAAATTTGCTTTTTGTGCATGCTTGAGCCTGAAAGACTACAAGTCTCTTTTGTGCTAGTAAAAATCACTTGCCCAAATGTTCACAGAAAGTGAACACAAAAGGCAGGAAAATGGCTGATGACGAGTTCATTTTTATTTCCTTTTTTTAAAAAAAGTAACAGAATTGTAAATAATACAAGTTATTTCTTCAGATGAATATTCCTTTTTTGCACTATTTAGTCTACTCTAATAATTTGCATATAAATTAACTGCTTAATTGTATGCATATTATTGCTATGCAATTTCACATGCACATCTTTAGCAATCAGGCCTGAAACATCTTCATTTCCCATCTTTCTTCCTTGAGATGTACCACAGTGGTTGTGACGGATGGGAGGGAAGGCATTGTTTATCATTTGTATAGCATCAGGAGTGTGGTAGGCTCTTTACAATAGCTAAGGAATTAAGGTTCCTGTCCCAGATCGATTATGCTTTATGGTCTTGTCTACATGGGAAAGTTTTTCGGTGTAACTTATTTTGGGGGCAAAAACTTGCATCCATATAAGAGTCCTTTTAGATTTATGTGGTGTCTTAGCCCAATTTAATTAATTAATCTGTTTTGGTAGTGACAAAACTCTATTCTGATTTTGTATCCAGAATTTTTAAAATTCTGCCAGAGCTCCTTGGCTTTGCTGTGGCCTTGGGCCATGGGCATGTCCATTTTTCTGCATTTGCTCCAACAGCGCTCAGATGTCTTTGAATTCTGGTGACTTCTGTTAAGATAGGACTGGATGTAGTTCTCTCTCTAGAAGGTAAGGAAGTCCAGGACCTTTGGATGGGACCATGCAAAAGGACACAGCTCTTATAGTTGACTCTGAGTATGCAGTGTGAACAATGCCCTGAGATTTTAGCTACTTTGACATGTACTGGATTATGAGGCTATAGAGATGTCTCATAATGCATCAAGATATAAGGGATTCATGGTGACACAAGTTGCACCATTAATGTCCATAGGGTCTTGAAAGAAAAATTCTAGTTTTAATTGCAAAAAGAAAAGGAGTACTTGTGGCACCTTAGAGACTAACCAATTTATTAGAGCATAAGCTTTCGTGAGCTACAGCTCACTTCATCAGATGCATATCGTGGAAACTGCAGCAGACTTTATATATACACAGAGAATATGAACCAATACCTCCTCCCACCCCACTGTCCTGCTGGTAATAGCTTATCTAAAGTGATCATCAGGTGGGCCATTTCCAGCACAAATCCAGGTTTTCTCACCCTCCACCCCCTCCACACAAATTCACTCTCCTGCTGGTGATAGCCCATCCAAAGTGACAACTCTTTACACAATGTGCATGACAATCAAGTTGGGCTATTTCCTGCACAAATCCAGGTTTTCTCACATCCCCCTCACCCCCATACACACACAAACTCACTCTCCTGCTGGTAATAGCTCATCCAAACTGACCACTCTTCAAGTTTAAATCCAAGTTAAACCAGAACATCTGGGGGGGGGGGGTAGGAAAAGATCCTGGCCTCCTGGACCTATTGGTGAGACAACCACAGCAATCAATTAGGCCTTACCAGGGAGAAATACCCCTTTCTGCCAGTGAAATCTAAGACTTGTTGTGGAGAACAAATATTAGGTACGTGGGCCCTATCAGTTTTCCACGTACAATCCGGGAGCCCTGAATCTGCCAATCCATCAGCAGCATCCTGTGCACTGCCCAACTTTATGACCTGGGGCAGCAACACCCTCTTAAAAAGGGAGTGAACTCATTACAGCAACCTCAATAGTTGATCTAACAACACCAAGTTAATCAGTAGTTGTTGTGGGTGGCATCTTCCTACCATCTGATCTGGGTAGGAATGGGACATTTCAGGAGGCAGGCATGCCACACACCCATCCCCACATGCCCACAGCTGTGCCTACTCAGTGCCCCACCCACTTCAGGAGCAAATTGGAAGCAGTCGTTGCACTTTCTTGGGAGCAAGCCCTGCAATTCTGTCCAGCCCCTGCTCAGGTTGCTCACTGGGGTTGAAAAAGCCTGGCTCCACTGGAGTAATATATCACATTAACTACAGTAGGGCCAGGATTTCTCCTTGGGTGGCCATGTAGGCTGGGATTTTCACTGGAGTTTAAGGGACTTTAGTGCCCACCTCCCATTGTAATTCAATTAAATGAGTGTTAGGTGCTTAATTCTCTTAAGTTCCTTTGACAATTCCAGCTGAAAAAGCTAACCATCATCTAACCGAAGGGTTGTTTTTTTTTTGAATCTTTCCTAATTAGTTACATGTTTATCCTGCACTCTCATGAATGTTGTACAATGTATGCATATTCATTTCTCCTTTTTCTTGTGTAATCAACAAAACATTTATAATTATCATTATATACCGTGATAGACCCAGGCCAGTTGGGTACAGCAGAGTAGTCGAAGGCTGATCTACTGGCCACTGGAGAAGCAGTTTTCTGTTCCTTGACTGACCAGAACAGGGGCTGCTCCAGACTAGGGTGGACATTTGACTCCAATTAGCCTGCAAAGAGTCAGTTAAAGCCATTAGGCTAATGAGAACACCTGACTCCAATTAACCTGCAAAGAGTCAGGTGAGGCCGTTAAGCTAATGTGAACACCTGACTCTAATTAAGGCCACTCTGATACTATAAAAGGGCTCACTCCAGTCAGGCTGAAGAGAGCCAGGGAGCCTGAGAAGAGGAAGTGTGGCTGAAGGCCTGGGTAATGGAGACACCCTCAAGCCACTGGAAAGGGAGCCCTAAGGTAAGGGTGAAGAAGGTATTAAGAGAGAGAAGCGGGAGAGCTGTGGGGAAGTGGCCCAGGAAAATATAGCAACTTTGGCAGTGAAAGGTTGGCTGCCAACAGCTGCTGCCATTAGAGTCCCTGGGCCGGAACCCAGAGGAGAGGGCAGGCCCAGGTTCCCCCCAACCTGCCACTACAGAAATTAGAAGACAGGCCCCTGTCAGGACAGGAGGCTAAAGTGTTCTGGAATAAGCCCATAGGGACAACAGAGATTGGGGGAGTTGTCTCAGCAACCTCCTTGCTGGCTTATGATGAAAAGGGCTCAGTAGACTGTAACCCTGGCCCTAGAGAGAGAAGGGCTATGTGGAGGGTTGCAGTGAGCCTCTGAGGCTAGCATAAACCGCCTGGAAGTGCTGGACCCACGGGGACAAGGTTGGAGCTCTGTCACAATATATTTTATTTTTCCGATCTTTACAGTAATGTAAGGATTATCTGTTAAAAGTGAGCATAGAATACAGTAATAACATAAACAGGCAAAGAATGGCAGGTATTATACCTTGTTACTGCACTGCATTTGCAAAGATATGTTATAGGGGTTATTTATTGACATTTACATTATAAGGCACTTATTTGCAGGCCTACCATTGCCTTGGCTGTTTCAAAAGGCATTCAGCTGAAACATAGGATACAAGATGTCAGCTCTGATGTGCCTAATCCTTAATTAAAAAGAAAATGAAAATCACCTCTTTTAAAGCAAATATGTCAATATTTCAATTCTGCAGCATCAAAACTTATAGCCGTCAATAATGGGATGCTTAGTGAATGTAAGTATTATTAATCGGGTAAAGAAAAATGTGATTCAACACCATATTTAAATACTATACCATGTTTGGTATTTCAGTGACCTTCACAGAGGTTTCTAATGGTGACTGTCCAATGAGGACCTATATCATCATCTTTATGTATAGCTGACCAGCACAAGACAAATAAATGATGCACTGTCAGGGAGCTTCCAGTGAAGGAGAAAGATCAATTCAGTTGACAATAAATGCAGTATCCTCGCTAGAGTTGGTCAAAAATTGCGACCATCTTTTCACAAAAGTTTTCATGAAAAAATTGTCCGCATTTTTTGTGTAATAAAAAAAAAAAGAATTATTTTGACCCGTTCGCTTCCTCACAGTCAGTGAAACCCATATCTTCATAAATGATCTGGAGGATGGCATGGACTGCACCCTCAGCAAGTTTGCAGATGACACTAAACTGGGAGGAGAGGTAGATACTCTGGAGGGTAGGGATAGGATACAGAGGGCCCTAGACAAATTAGAGGATTGGGCCAAAAGAAATCTGATGAGATTCAACAAGGACAAGTGCAGAGTCCTGCACTTAGGACGGAAGAATCCCATGCACCGCTACAGACTAGGGACCGAATGGCTAGGCAGCAGTTCTGCAGAAAAGGACCTAGGGGTTACAGTGGATGAAAAGCTGGATTTGAGTCAACAGTGTGCCCTTGTTGCCAAGCAGGCCAATGGCATTTTGGGATGTATAAGTAGGGGCATTGCCAGCAGATCGAGGGATGTGATCGTTCCCCTCTATTCGACATTGGTGAGGCCTCATCTGGAGTACTGTGTCCAGTTTTGGGTCCCACACTACAAGAAGGATGTGAAAAAATTGGAGAGAGTCCAGCGAAGGGCAACAAAAATGATTAGGGGACTGGAACAAATGATTTATGAGGAGAGGCTGAGGGAACTGGGATTGTTAAGTCTGCAAAAGAGAAGATTGAGGGGGGATTTGATAGCTGCTTTCAACTACCTGAAAGGGGGTTCCAAAGAGGATGGATCTAGACTGTTCTCAGTGGTAGCAGATGACAGAACGAGGAGTAATGGTCTCAAGTTGCAGTGGGGGAGGTTAGGTTGGATATTAGGAAAAACTTTTTCACTAGGAGGGTAGTGAAACACAGGAATGGGTTACCTAGGGAGGTGGTAGAATCTCCTTCCTTAGAAGTTTTTAAGGTCAGGCTTGACAAAGCCCTGGCTGGGATGATTTAGTTGGGGATTGGTCCTGCTTTGAGCAGGGGGTTGGACTAGATGACCTCCTGAGGTCCCTTCCAACCCTAATATTCTATGATTCACAAGCTCATTTTCACTGATTTTGTTCTGATGCCACAGACTGATATGCCTAGACAGTCCTTCAATTCCAGCCACCTTCTGCACTGTCAAGAACTGGAGGAACATATGGAAAGGATGGAAGGGGAATGGCAGGGAAGTGCCATGAAAAGAGAGAGGGAAGATGGGAAGACATAAGTAGAAGGGAGGAGGATCAGATCTGTCTTGTTGTTGACTATGATGAATTTTTAAAAGGCACATTTTGAATCATGTCTTCTGGGAATTTCTCAAAACTTGATCTCATAAGTCAGTGGAATGATACTCCTATAATTTAAATGTATGTGTTAATTATTCTATCCTAACAGGAGTGAAACATAGTTCTTGTTGATTATGTAGGAAATAATGTGGTTCATTTTGCTTTGTATGGGGCCAAAGACAATACAAGAGGAAAGAAGGTTTTGCTACTGTGTAGACCCTTGAGATCAAATTTGAGGATTATGCTGTCCTATAACTAATAAAGTATTCAGTGAGATGGTAGCTGATTACTTCAAGTAGCTGAAATTTCTGCTAGAATAACAAATTGACCATCAGAATAGAGGGTAGTGGCAAGCAAATATGTTCACATATACTTCAGAACCTAGTGTCACAATGGCGTTATTTCATTTAGCCTGTGAAAGCCTCAGATACCTTTATACAATGAGCAAAATTGCTGTTGTAGCCTATAGGGTAATAAAATCTGTAACCCTCTGTGTGGGTGACAGAAAGTCATCTCACTGACAAACTGTCCTATATATCTTTGCAGATGTGCAATGCATTGATTGACTGCTAGAATACATATTAGTTGTGATAGAAAACCATATGTATTCCTACTTACTTCATGCATTCTTCATGTACAGGCATCTTAGACAGAGTGAGCTGTAGTGTTGTCTTCCCAGGGATTAAATGATTGAAGGAAGTAAAACTTTATTCTGAGCAATGGGAGAATATCTAAAGGTTCAGAGATTCAATTCAGCTAAACATCCAAAAGTTTCATTGTTTACTTGAAGCTCATACCAATGATATAAACTTCTTGAGCCTGGAAAATTGAACAGTAACATAATCATGAGAGAATTGTCTTCTTTATAAGATATCTGGTACTTCCTACTTCCAGCACGGCCAATAATAATAGAAGAAAAACTTGTCTTACAATATATGAGCACAGTGGTTCTCAACATTTTGTATACCATGATCCCATGTTACCAGAGAAAAAAGTTTTGGGACAGATAGGTGGTTGTGACCATCCTGCCTATCTTACCTGCCTGTTCAAGAACTCCCTGGAGGTTGGGATTCCCTGGAGCTGGTTGAAATTTTTCCTTTGAAACTTTTTTCAATGCACATTTTTTGACAAAGTTATTGTTTTTGAAGAAAGTGTACAGTTGCTCAAAAACTGACTTTTCCTCAGAGAGCTGAAAATCCCCAAACCAATTTTTGTTGTTTTTTTGCCAAAATGTTTCAGTTTTGGACAGGCCTCAGATTTTGTGTATTTCAATGAAAAGTAAAAAGGAAATCTGTTTTTGTTCAAATTTTCTGTTGGAAAAACCTCCATTTCCTGACTAACTCTATAGAGAACACGTGGCAGCACAATCATTTCCTTGTCTTCATAGGAACCTGGAAGTGAAGATTCAGCATAATTCTCACAGAAACAACTCATTTGAAACTTTTTGAGGGAGGGAAATTTGAGTGTTTATTTTAGCTGAACCAGCTCACCCATCTGTAATCAATTTCAGGCTTAAATGTGTTGAAATGGTTTAAAAACAGCCATCTCCAGAATTTGTCATTGTTGAGTCAGATGTGACATCTGTAATCTTTTTTCTAGGTGCAAGTTTCTTGACTTAGTGCACATGACCCTTGTGTTTTATGCAGTCTCTGTTGTCTGATCATAAGAAATAATGGTGATGTAGGGCTCTGTTTTCACTGTTAATATAACTGGAAGTGACCACTTTGATAACCAGGGTGAGATTGATGGGGAACAGACACTTCCTGGTTCCTTCTCTGCTTCATTGGACATCCCTCAGTTCCTTTTTAATTCTGACAGAGGGTGGAGAGAGGGAGAAGGAAAGGAGACCGAGGATGGTGCAGCATTTGAGTGGCCATTTACTCAAATTGAGTGGGGGCATGATGGGATGGATTGCTGAGGGTTTCATGCAC
Organism: Lepidochelys olivacea; assembly: GCF_965140295.1. Taxonomy (NCBI): domain Eukaryota; kingdom Metazoa; phylum Chordata; order Testudines; family Cheloniidae; genus Lepidochelys; species Lepidochelys olivacea. The sequence goes on from NC_140422.1 coordinate 28,915,377, forward strand.
GGCTGGAGATGCAGTGGGTTTTCCCTACCTTTCTGCTTCTCTGCTTGCCTGTTTAAGACCAACAGGTAGCCACATTTGGCTCTGTTCCTGACTGGGGAGCAGAAGATCTAAGGGATGTTGGTCTGGCTCTCTCAGCCATTTTCTACCTAGCAGCCCCACACCTTCTTTACTTGAATGACTGGGTTGGTTTGTGGTGTGACTGTGTGTCCTTTGGAAGTCTTGGGTGGAGGAAGAATTTTCCCAGACTGTAGACTAGCATTGGAAGGTGTTATCTTAGTTTAGGGTTGGTAGACAGCTTATATCTGTTATTGTCACAACTGAATTGTGGTGGTCTGTTTAATGGACAGAGTGAGGTACCCTTTAATTGGGACCTCATTTCCACACACAAGAAGAGAGAAATGCAGGGAATTCTGGCAAAACCAAATCCTTTTCAGCATGGTGATAGTGAAGTTTAAAAGTAGCCTTCCCCCTTAAGCTTAGGTATCTTTACTGATGTCAGACTGTGCATATATTAATAAACTGATAGCTTTCTGTGACAGGGTTTTCTGATTTCTTTCGACACTTATGTCCACAGCTACAGTTTCCCTCTTCTGGGTTTGCCCCAATAACTACATATAGACTCTAATGAGTCAAGTAACACCCCCTTTTAGGATCTAGTTTATTAACACAATATGTCAGTTCAATGACAAGTCAACAACAAATTTTTCCCAGACTCTACTGTTCCTATCCAAAGCCAGGTCCTCCTGCCTGGCATTTCCCAAAGCATCTCCCCCCAATCCTTGCTCATGAGAGGTATCCCACCAAGTCTTCCCTGGCTAGTGTGGACCGCCCCCCCCCCCAGCTCTTATCCCTGACCCTGGGTACCTCTTCCCTTTTTAGGCAGACTCCCTCTTCAAGAAGAACTGCCATCACCCTTTTGACACATGACCCTCAGTAATCTGACCCATCTACAAGCTAAACCTTTGAAATGGGGTGAAGGGATACATATCTGTACACCAAGACCAGCACATTGTTATTTAACCACATGATTTTCTGTTTCTCATTGCCTGCCATGTCCACATTACTAAAATTGTAGGCCTAATAAGACTGAATGCTCAAACAAATATCAATACTTTCATTAAACACTGTAGGATGTAATGTTAAAATGTCCTGGTTTTAAGCTTGAAATGGAAGTGGAAGCATAAAAAGACACAAGAAATCATTTTACCCCACATTTCCAGCATATCCAGAAGCAGGAGGTACCAGAAATACCATAAGAATATGTCCATGTGAGATTTCCATCTTCTTTACTAGATTTAAAGAGGTTCAGACAAGTTTGCATAAACTGGAAATAAGCATCTGACCTTTTGGATGTTTCTCTATTAGAGGAATAGAAGGTTGTAAATCTAATGAGTCTCATCCAACACCGATTACTACAGGATTTGGGTTTTTCACAAAAACTTTGTAGTCATTCAATTTTTTCATCATGAGGTTTCAAAGTAAATCTCACAAAGTCTCCTAATAAATTTGTCAACATCTTGATATTTACTTGCCATGATACAAATAAAAAATGCACATGAATTTCCCATCCATAATGGCTAACTAGGCTGAAGCTATTGCTGTATTAAAAAGTACTGAAGTAATTGTATCTATCATGCTATCTAGTTTGTTGTTCCTGAATAGTTTGAAGGGTAGCAACTTGTTAAGTTTGGGCCTCTGACTGTGATAGTACAAAGAATCAGTTTTATGTCAATACAATGCTGTAGTATTCATTTGCCCCCCAGATATTTGTGGCACACATTATGGATATGAAACACAGTTTTAGAAACCATTTATAATTTATTTTAATCCTGATTTAGATGTTTTTTGTTAGTTGTTGTTAGTAAATTTAGTTCTTATGGGAAATGGAAGACTGACAGCCCTGGAAAAACAAAATCCCTTTGTTTATCTACATGGCTGGTATAGTATGGTCAGTGACAACACATTGCTTCCCCATTGCCTCATCTATATGCCTAATGTGTAAGAGAAGGTATTCAGTCTCTGTGACCATTAAATTATTTGATAGACTGTTGATTCCATTAATAAGGATGAGAGTTACAACTAGATGTGGTGGTGGCATTGTGGTCTGGACATTTGCTTACAAAACAATAGTTTAAGACCTCTTTCATCCCCACACATTCTATTCAGGTCTTTGCATCATGCTCATCACCATAGTATCTGAGCATCTTTCAGTAATATATTAAGCCAAATGACTACTCATCTGTCAAGTGTTTGTTCTCTCATTCCCTCCTCAGAGAGAGAAATGTACAGAGGAATGTCATAGTTTGGTAGTGTGTCTTTATATCTGTTTTATGTTTGAGAAGACAAAATCAAATATATATGCCTTGGAACAGAAGGTGGAAATTTGTGATGGACTTTAGTTTCTTGGGAAGTTCTCTCCACAGTCTAAGGCCGTTCATGGAGAAAGTTCTGTCTCCCACACAGATAAGCTTTATTCTTTATGCTAAGTGTTCCATTGTGATAAAGGAGTGTAATTCTCAACAGATTTAGATGATCTTTTAGATATCCTTGGTCCAGGCTACGGAGTGCTTTGAAGATAAAGACTGAGACCTTAAACTGGATTTGATGTTCTATGGGAGGCCAGTGTAGGGAGTGGAGGACAGGTTTGATATGTTCCCAGTAGCCTGTGTTGCTGAGAAGATGCTGCAGCATTTTGCACCAGTTGGAGTTTCCTAAATGCTAAAGGCTTCATGGCCAGGTATACTGGATTGTTGTAATCCAGCCAAAAAGTGACAAGTGTGTGAATAACTGAGGCCTGTGGTTGGTTTTTTTTTTTTTTTTCAGTGTTGGGTGGACTGTTGTGTGCTCAAAAGAGGAAGAGAAGATTCCTTCTCTGAATGAGGCAATGGCTGTTTTGATCAGGAGTAGCATCAGTTGTTCATGCCTTTTTTTCACAAGTCGGGCAGGGCATGGGTTGGATTCACAAATCTTGGGTCAAGACTTTTTTAGGATATCCAAAACTTTTTGAGGAGTGAATGTACCAAATTCTGGGAATTCAGGCTATGTTGTCTGGTGTGTGGAGGCATAGTGGATCCATGCTCTTTGAAAAAGCTTCTCAAATGCTTGTGATCTTTTCAGAAAAGTAGGATAGTTTTTACAGAGCTTGGTGCTTAGCTCTGATGCCAGTTGTAGTCATTCAGGATTGATGAAGCTATTTACCAGCCCGGATAGCTCCTGGGGCAGGATTTGACAACCTCATTGGAGGTGATAGAAAGGTTCTCCCTGTCTGAATCAGACTTTATATTCCACTGCCAGCATTGACATTTCCACCTGTCTCTCTTCATTTAGTACAGGGTGTCAAAAAATGAAGAATATCTGTCCACGTTGGAGGTGAAAGGGACCATTTGGAGGCCAGCATGTCAATGGCTGAGGTGAGTGTAAAATGGTTATGATTCACCCGGTCCTCAACTCCTCATCCTGTGAACGAAGTGCTCTAGTCCTTTAACAGGCTTTGGAATTTGCTGGAGTCTGAGTCTTCAGGGTCAAATCAGAATCCTTGGTCTTGTTGCCTGGAGGATGGAAGGTCTCTGACCACTGCTTTAATGATGGGATGGTCTGTCCAAGAAAATGGCTGGGTTGTGATGTCCTGTCTTGACACCTAAACCTGACACACATCAGGTCCATTGTGTAACTGGCTGTATAGGTTGGACTGAAGATAACTTGTGAAAGTCCTTGGGAGGAAAATGATGAGATGAGCTTTTGTTCTTTTGTATCTGCAGCCTTGTTGATGTGTGTTGAAATCTCCTAGCATGAGCAGTCAGGTTTCTCACCACCATCTCTGACAAGGTATCCATGAGCTGCTTTATGAACCCTTTAGTCTGCGGTGATCTGTAAATGAACATAAAAATGATGTTAGGATTGGCTAATATCAGCCCTTATACGATTATAGCAATTTTTAATTGCTACCAATCTGGGCTATATTCAAATAGGTAATATAGGCTCGAAAGGCTACCCATCTCAGTACCAATTCACCTGATCCATCTAGTTCACTCAGACTCTGATGAATATCCATGTCTTGTAGTGGGTCTCCCTTTCAGGTGTTGCACCTATTGTCTTCACTCGCCTTTCACATGTGAGGATTAATGTTCTCAGATCCATGGGACTTTCTCATAGGTTCAAGAATGTAGGCAATTGCCTGCATCTGAAAACCAACACACCATCTGGTACTACTATGAAGTTTGTATTTTGACATAATTAGATTAGCTACGGAGATCTACATTATAATAAGTTCTGCCCTTGCTGACACCATCAAAAGGAAGGGGTTGCACAAGCATAAATGAATGAGAAATTTGGCTTATAAAGTTTATTAGTTACATGAGGAGGCTGTCCTGTACATAGAAGTACTAAGAGATGTTGGAATACATAAATAAGAATGTTAATAGGAGAGAGAATGTTACCAAATAGTCTAATGGGTCATTAAATATATATCCACGTGAGCTACTGTGGTAAACAAAATATAGAACTACCTGAACCTTTTCCTAAAACAAACTATTTTTAGCAAAGTTTATTGTTTTGTTTTTCTGGTTTTGGAGGGGTTTTTGGCCTGGGCGGGGGGAGTGAGTTTACCCAAATTGTTTCTCGGGGTGAAGGGGGGCATGTTTTCCAAAATCTGTGTTTCTTGGTTACAGCTGATAGTATTTCCAACTTGACTGGAAAGCAAGATGTACAAAACATGTCTCATAAAAACCTGTTCTCATGAGCTATCCAGTTCATGTTCGCAGAATGAAGACATTTTGATAGCTCATATAAGGCAGTTGGGAATGGTCTACTTTAGAGGAACAAGGACAGGGTTGGGATTTGAAAAGCCCTGAGTTCTAATCCTGGTTTCACCCAGACCCACTGTGTGGCCCTGGGCAAAAGTCATGCCACCTTTCTTCCTCTGTTTCCCCATCTGTAAAACAGAGGTAATAATACAATTTGGGCACCTCAGCTCCAGGATGTCATGCAAATTAGTTCATTAATATTTGTGCATAACACGCAATGTGTAAAATACTAGGTATTATTGCTGCCTACATACCATGGTGATTGGGATGCTTAAAAAAGAGTGGAAAGCTTTGTTTACATGGAATAAGCTTTCAAACCTTCTGAGGCTTGTCCACAGTATTTGATGCACAGTCACTCCTAGAAATGCTACCCTCAGGGTTGCAGTACATTCCATTTTGTAGTCAATGTACTGTATATTTCAAGGAAACATAATTTGCTGGATCCTGTTATGTTTCACTGTGTTGTACCAGGGAGAAAATATCTTGAGGAAATGCAGAACATAACAAAGAACAAAGTTTGCATATAAACCAGGAAGCAGTGTAAGTGAACATATGAGCCTGTTTAGTTATTAGGCAGTGCTTAACTGAGCTACCATGGTGAACAGGTGCTGCTCACCAAAGGGTGCTTTTGTCTAAACACCATTTCATGTGCAACAACAAAAAGACAGAAGAAAAGTCAACTACGCTAAAGTTAAAAATAATTTGCAGAAAAGTAAAATTCTTCCCAAGACTCCAGGAGTTCCACATTCAAGAGGAATATAAATTCACAATCTTCCCATTGCAAAGACTCTGCATAATCAACTGAAATGAAACAACACTCTATAGACATTCGGAAAAATCATACGGTAAAATTGTCTGAGGAAGAAACACTTGGAAACTTTTTTTACTTCAGTAGATGACTCCAGATGTAGCTCAAAAGAGCTATCTATAGTATCAAACTGACTGCCTTGGGGCATGTGAGAAAGAGGGTATCATCATTAGCAGTGCAGCTGATAAAACTAGTGCAGATGTGGTTTGGTACTGGATTCATCTTCCTCCAGGTTGTTACGGTAAAAACATTAAAAGTACATAAAATATTTTTAAAACAATAAGAAACCCTTTTTATTCCCACATTTAATCACACATGGTTGATCTGTCCATAGCATGCAGGGAAAGATTGTAACCTGCCCTGTGCTGCCTGCATTTATTGTGGGTAACAGAATAGGGGGATGGACAACCTACAGGGACAGCACTCCCTCTTCCTTGCAAGTCAACATGGAGTGGGCAAAGCCTTGGCTCCCTTCCCTCCTCACCACATGTTGGCCAGCTAAGCTGTCATGGAGTGGGGAAACAATATGCCCTAGGTAAAGGGCTGGCATGAAATTACTTCCTTTCATCCATCCCTGGAGTAAGAGGGAACCAGGGACCAGACTGTGACTGGCTTTCCAGCTGGTTTCTGAGTTGCGTCTGGGGCAGTGTAACTTTACATGGGGCTTGTGGCCAACCCACAGCTGACCCCAGTGACAGTCATTCCATGAATACAAACCACAGTAAATAGGGGAGAACTATTGGTATCTCTAGATATGGGCCTGAACCAAAACTGTGGTTCTAATGCTCACATACTTGGATATCTTCAAAATTAGGGTCTGAGTTTTGCAGTCTGAGTCCACGTCTAAGTTCCAGTCACATCCTTACTGCTGCTGTCAGTGCTCATGTGTTTTCTTTCTGTATATATTTTACACAGACAAGTGGGGAGGCATAATTTATGTTTAAACCTTTTGCAGATATAGCCGAGTGCCCGGTAAACTCCAATTGGGAGCCCTTTACATTGACTTCAATGGGAGCTCGATCAGGCCCTAGTTTAGAGATGGGTGAACCAGTTAAAATAAAACCTGACTCTGTAAAGGTCCTCCATCATTTGAAATTAACCACTGAATCCAAACAGAGCTATGGCGATTTACAACAGCTGAGGGTCTGGCCTATTTCTTTAAAGGCCTAATCTCATTACCACTGAAATCAGGATTAAAATTTCTGTTAACTTCCTGTGTAAGTGGTGAAGAGTCCTGTGGCACCTTATAGACTAACAGACGTATTAGAGCATGAGCTTTCGTGGGTGAATACCCACTTCGTCGGATGCATGTAGTGGAAATTTCCAGAGGCAGGTATAAATATGCAAGCAAGAATCAGGCTCGGGATAACGAGGTTTGTTCAATCAGGGAGGATGAGGCCCTCTTCTAGCAGTTGAGGTGTGAACACCAAGGGAGGAGAAACTGCTTTTGTAGTTGGCTAGCCAGTCACAGTCTTTGCTTAATCCTGAGCTGATGGTGTCAAATTTGCAAATGAACTAAAGTTCAGTAGTTTCTCTTTGAAGTCTGGTCCTGAAGTGTTTTGCTGCAGGATGGCTACCTTTAAATCTGCTATTGTGTGTCCAGTGAGATTGAAGTGTTCTCCTACAGGTTTTTGTATGTTGACATTCCTAATATCTGATTTGTGTCCATTTATCCTTTTACGTAGGGACTGTCCAGTTTGGCCGATGTATATAGCAGAGGGGCATTGCTGGAAGATGATGGTGTAGTTTACATTGGTGGACGTGCAGGTGAATGAACCGGTGATGGTGTGGCTGATCTGGTTAGGTCCTGTGATGGTGTCGCTGGTGTAGATATGTGGGCATCGAGGTTTGTCACTTGGATTGGTTCCTGAGTTACTATGGTGTGGTGTGTAGTTGCTGCTGAGAATATGCTTCAAGTTGGCAGGTTGTCTGTAGGTGAGGACTGGCCTGCCTCCCAAGGCCTTTGAAAGTGAGGGATTGTTGTCCAGGATGGGTTGTAGATCAGTGATGCCTTGGCGAGGTTTTAGCTGAGGACTGTATGTGATGGCCACTGGAGTTCTGTTGGTTTCTTTCTTGGGCTTGTCTTGCAGCAGGAGGCTTCTGAGTACACGTCTGGCTCTGTTGATCTGTTTTCTTATTTCCTCATGTGGGTATCGTAGTTTTGAGAATGCTTGGTGAAAATGTTGTAGGTGTTGGTCTCTGTCTGAGACGTTGGAGCAAATGCAGTTGTACCTCAGCGCTTGGCTGTAGACAATGGATCATGTGGCATGTCCAGGGTGGAAGCTGGAGGCATGAAGGTAGGCATAGCGGTTGGTGGGTTTTCAGTATAGGGTGGTCTTAATGTGACCGTCACTTATTTGCACCGTGTAGTCTAGGAAGTGGACCTCCCATGTAGATTGGTCCAGGTTGAGGTTGATGGTGGGGTAGAAGCTGTTGAAATAATGGTGGAATTCTTCCAGGGTTTCCTTCCCATGGGTCCAGATGATGAAGATGTTACCAATGTAACGTAGGTAGAGAAGGGGCATGAGTGGACGAGAGCTGAGGAAGCGTTGTTCCAGGTCAGCCATAAAAATGTTGGCATATTGTGGGGCCATGTGGGTGCCCATAGCAGTGCCACTGGTCTGGAGGTATATATTGTCGTCAAATTTGAAATAATTGTGCGTGAGGATAAAGTTACAGAGCTCAGCAACTAGTTGTGCTGTGGCATCATCAGGGATACTATTCCTGAGAGCTTGTATTCCATCTGTGTGTGGGATGTTTGTGTAGAGAGCCTCTACATCCATGGTGGCTAGGATGGTGTTTTCTGGAAGATCACCAATGTGTTGTAGTTTTCTCAGGAAATCAGTGGTGTCATGGAGATAGCTGGGAGTGCTGGTGGAGTAGGGTCTGAGTAGAGAGTCCAAATATCTGGACAGTCCTTCAGTGAGAGTATCAATGCCCGAGATGATGGGGCGTCCAGGGTTTCCAGGTTTGTAGATCTTGGGTAGTAGAATAGAATAACCCTGGTCAGGGCTCTAAGGGTATGTTGATTTGTTCCAGTGTTAGTGTAGGGACTGTCATGAGTAGATGGTGCAGTTTCTTAGTGTATTCCTCAGTGGGATCTGAGGAAAGTGGCCTGTAGAATTTGGTGTTGGAGAGTTGTCTGGCAGCCTCCTTTTGGTAGTCAGACCTGTTCATGATGACAACAGCACCTCCTTTATTAGCCTCTTTGATTATAATGTCAGGGTTGTTTCTGAAGCTGTGGATGGCATTGCGTTCTGCACGACTTGGGTTATGAGGCAAGCAATGCTGTTTTTCCACAAGTTCTGTCTGTGCACGTCAGCGGAAGCATTCTATGTATAGGTCTAGACTGTCATTTCGACCCTCAGGAGGAGTCCATGTGGAGTTCTTCTTGTGCTGTTGGTGGGAGGGGGGTTGTGTATCAGTGTGCTGTTCTGTGTTATCTTGAAAGTATTCTTTGAGTCAGAGACAACGAAAGTAGGCTTCCAGATCACTGCAGAACTGTATCATATTTGTGGGGGTGGCGGGGCAGAAAGAGTCCCCGAGGTAGAACAGACTCTTCTGCCAGGCTGTGTGTGTAGCTGGATAGATTGACGATATTGCTGGGTGAGTTAGGGGTACCACTGTTGTGGCCCCATGTGGCAGGTAGGATTTTAGACAGCTTACAGTCCTTTTTCCTTTGTAGAGAGGTGAAGTGTGTAATGTATATGTCCTGTCTTATTTTAGTAAAGTCTGTTTGTATGGAAGGTTGGTTACCTATGAGAGTCTCCAGGTTGGAGAGCTCCTTTATGATGTTTTCCTGTTTGCTGTATAGGATGCTGATCAGGTGGTTCCTCAGTTTCTTTGATAGTGTATGTCATAATCTCTCACTGTGGTCTGTAGTATGTGGATAGCAATGGATTTTTCACCTTCAGTCCATTTGGTATGATGTCCATCCGTTTGGGAATAGGGAAAGTGGTATTTATAACTTGGAAAGTATATTTCAAAATACTTTATACTTCTTTCAAAGTTAGTAGCACTTTATTATTGTACATCACTGCCAGTCGTAAAAGTTCTTTCATAGCTCTCGTCAGACAAGATCATATCTAAATGCTGTCAAGCTTATAAACACATAAACAAAGGTTGAATATTAAAATAAGCATATCTTTGCCTTCAAGAATAAGCATTTTTTAAAAGTAACATTTAAAATTAATGGAGTTTATAAATAGTTTATTAGTAATTAGTAAATGATTAATATCAATTGTTTTTCTTAATTAAGAGATGTGTTGAACAGACATTAAAGTCTAGTTTGGCATTTTAATGGGTAAGTACTATGTAATAATGTATGTCATCATCTACTAAGTATTTTAATATTCTTTATGCATGTCTCTCAAGCATGTTCTACTGTGGCACCCCTTGAAATTATTTTAAACCATGCCTATATTAATTATTAAAATGTTCAGAAATGTCACCTTAATTTATGGTGATACTGCTATTAGCTATTTACGTTTCTAAAACATGTACGTTGTTTAGTGCTTTGGTGACTTTGCATCAATTTAGTGGTCAAAGAGAATGATAAGTGTAAGCAACCATGGCTTTGATCCTGTGATCCAGTCTGCTAGCATGAGCCTTTGCACCCATGTGGTGTCTGCTTGCCTTCAGTGGGATTGCACACTTGTGAAGCGATCCACAATAGCTGATTACACGACTGAAGAAGGCTCTGTGGAGAACTGAAAAGATGTAATGCAGCTAATCCAATGCTGCACTCAGACACACGACTTAACTACATGGCTTTGGGCCCTGCACAAAGAACATCACTGGATAAATAACTGCATAGCATGAACTGCTTTCCAAATGCCTTTTTCCTAACTTTGTCACAAAATAAAATTTCTAAATTGCATTCAGAAAGGCTAATCTCATTTTCCTAAACCCACAAAACTTCCAATTCCCTTCCAGAATAGTTGTTTCTTGATCAGTTTTTCAACAGTATATTAAGCACACAACATTATCTAAAGCTGAACCTGTACAATACTGCAAACGGTAATTGTGTTTTAATTAAAATGTCAAAATAACCAAAACACACAGAGCAATTTGCTTATTTTGTGGAATGTATCTCAGGAAAGTAGCAGGAGAGAGAATTCCTATCAATGTGACATGTTTCTAGTAAGTAAGGCTGCTCATTTTAATGAAAACACAGTAACATAGAAAAACAAGCAAACAAAATTTCTCACACAGTGTTTCAGGGGTTGACAGCTCCTACTGAAATTAATGGAAGTTTTCACATTTGATGCCACTGGCAACAGGATCAGGATCAGTCCTATCAAAGACTACTAATGTGAGTAGTCTTGGTGGCACTGGAGAGTAAGCATTACTTCCACTGGTCAGAGTTTGTGGTGTTGGGACCAGTCCTTCAGTGTAGTTATTTCAGGACTGGGGACATAGTTTGCAGTAAACAGTAATACACAAAGATTAATCAAAAATGTAGTTCCTCTATATGGAAGTATGGAAACCTAAAATAATATTTTTAAGACAATGACTCAGAGGAGTGAGTGAGATTCAGAGATTTACACCTCTAGTTCAGATGTTTAGATCCACCTGGGTCAATCATGAGTGAAAGCTGTTATCATATGATGACTGTCCATTACAACAACCCGAATGGAACTTGGAGGGAGGAGAACAGGCGACAGGTGGAGCAGTTTGTAGGAGGCACGAAGAACTCCGTCACTGTGCAGGAAGCTAGAATGCTAGCTGCAGCGGCTCTGTAAATACATCATTCTCTTAATAAAGAGATTATTTCACAGTACAGGGTACATGAAATATTCCTAAGCCTTTGTGAAATACTTTGTTAGTCTCAGTTCATTTCCTTGTGGACAGTAGGGTTGCCAGGTGTCCGGTTTTCAACTGGAAAAGCACCGCTGACCGGGCTGTTAAAAGTCTGGTTGGTGGCACAGGGAGGTTCCCTACCCAGCTCCCTGCGACTCCCAGGAAGCTGACAGCATATTCCTCCAGCTCCTAGATGGAGGGACAGCCACAAGGGCTCTGCACGCTACCCCTAGCGCTAGTTCAGCAGCTCACATTGGCCAAGAACCACGGACAATGGGAGCTGAGGGGGCGGTGCCTGCAAGCTCAGGCAGCGTGCAGAGCCACATGACTGCACCTCCGCCTAGGAGCTGGAGGAAGATGTCACTGCTTCCTGGAAGGCGCCTGAGGTAAGCACCACCCGGAGCCCGCACCCTGAACTCCCTGCCATGCTCCAACTCCATGCCCCAGCCCTGAGCCCCCTCATGCACCCCAAACCCTTTCCCCACCCCAGAGCCCACACCAACAGTCGAAGCCCTCCCTCCCTCCCCACACACTCCAACCCTCTGCTCCAGCCCAGATCCCCCTCCCATACCCTGAACTCCTCATTTCTGGCCCCACCCTTGAGCCCACACCCCCCAGCTCAGAGCCCATATCCCCTCCCACACCCCAACCCCCTGCCCCTGCCCCAGCCCATAGCCCCCTCCTGCACCCCAAACCCCTCATCTCCAGCACCACCCCAGAGCCCACACCCACAGCTGAAGCCCTTACCCCCCCTTCCACCCCAGCCAGATGAAAATGAACAAGTAAGCAAGGTGGGGGAGACTCGAGCGAGTGATGGAGGGAGGGGGATGGAGTGACCAGGGGGTGTGGTCCCTGAGAAGGGGCAAGGCAGGTTGGGGTGTGAGGGTGTTTGGTTTGCTGCAAATAGCAATTTGGCAACCCTAGTAGATAGGTGTCCACCAAAGCCACCACCATACTTAGCAACCAGCTAAGTATTTAAAAAGAACATAAGTTTACTCATGCTTTCAGAAGGCTGATGTCACTCTGGCATGAGGAGAGGATTTCTAAAAAAAAACCCTGAGACTATTTGGGGAAGAAGGAACTCAGGGTTTCACCCTGTTTCTTTGCAGCCAATGTCAAAACTTCCATTGACTTGAGTAAGAACAGAATTAGCCAGCAAAACATCTATATTAGATATAACATGCTTATACTTCAATGACCTGTATTTATTAAAGTGAATAGAAACCAGATGAGTGAGGATTGCAAAATCAGGGCCATAGGATGGAAAATGACGACAATATAATGCAAGTTCATTTTTAAAGAAAGGTGTTTTGTAAATATTTAATAAAGGCATTTCAGACTAAGCTACATAAAATAAAATGCAGGATTTTTTAAATTTAGTTTATACAGCTTTTAAAAACCAATCAACCAAACAAAAAAACCCAACCACCTTTATCTGAGCTTAAAAGTTTTGCATTATTTCATCAAATTACTTGTAACTTTACTGGGAATTTGAGTCTTACTTATTTTTCAATGATTCTCCTCTGTCAGAGCAAAATTTCATACAAGAGATAGTAGTAGTTATTATCAAGATCTTGTGATTAAAAATCCTTCCACTGAATTCTCTTTTTGCTATTGGAGAGTAACATTTTGGAGTCTCATGATTCTGAGGATTAATTCAGACTTCAATTGGAAAGAGGTGATCATGGATTTTTAATTTTTTACCTTGATGGAAAAAAAACCTAGGTCTTGAAATTCAACAGCTTATTTTCCTTTGATTGTGGCTGTTAGCTCCTTCTCTGTTCCATCTTCATCATGATTTGGTTCCCATTCTCTCTTTGGATGAACCTCTGCTAATTTGCACACACACTACGGTTTATTACTTGCTAGAGTTCTTCCCAACAGGTCTCCTTTATTTTTAAAGCAAACACAGAGTTCCATCTGTCTATTCTTCTGTTTAACAAGAAGCAGGGTCCCGTGATGGGTATGGAGTTGCCAGCATACTCTGGGAAGACAACAGAAACTAACATGTTGAATCACAAGGTAAACGTGCACAGTTCTGTTCTCTTGGTAAATAAAAATACAGCAAAGAAATAATAGGATTAGAAACAAATGTTCATGTAGAAGCCAAATACTGTAGCAAGGTACTGCCATTCTTTGACTTTCCAGATTTGTGAGGCATTGGAACAGATTTTTTTTAATAGAAAGCAGATGGCTTTGTATCATTTAATTTACTGAAATTTATTTAGTATGAAAAAAGGGTAGATCTAGCTGTCTCCAGCATAAAAGCTCCCTAATTACATTAGCTTCTGAGTGGTCTGCAAACTAAACACGACCACTGTGCTTTTTAGATGAATTAAGTCTTGTCTTCCCTGACTGCAAGACAGTACAACTTCTGAATTTCCTTTATTTTATAGAGAAGGACATCCAGACAACCAATACTGCATCACAGTAGCGATGCTGACTAATGTGCAGCTAAGGTATAATTTAGTGCTCTCTTTTCCCATATTTAAATCCCAGATCATCTCCCATACTGATCCCACAATTTCACGGTATCATCCCCCGCTTCCTCTGCCATTCCCCATTAGGTGTTATATCAGTCTGTAGCCTGTTCAGGGGAATGGGGCTGGGGAAGTGCCACAGGAGGGGCCTAAGGGGTTGCACACTGTAAAACGTCCTTAAGCTGTATTATGATTTCCAGGGTCTTCACATCCACATGCCTACCCATAGTCCTAAGGGCCACCATGATGAGGGGAAGAGGCTGGTAGAACACTGCTGCAATAGAACCATGTTCCTAGGAAGCCAACGGGAAAGAGTAGAGTTGTGAGGGGACAGAGCCAGTGCACAGGCTCAGGGCTTCCCTGCAGGCAATTCTGATTTACTGTACTGCAGGGGGGAAATTCCATTAGAGTGTCAAGAAGTGATCTCCGTGGAGGAGCCCTTGTAGAAAGGTTCTGTCCCACAACTTCTTCATGCCTGGGGGCAGTTGTTCTGCTGGGAAGCAAGGGAGCTTATCTGGGCCTACATGGTAATTTCAAACATAGATTAATAGGCTGGTGTCCACTATGATTTCATGTGGGTGGGGGGCAGGGAATGTTTATTTACTTGTTTGTTTTTGTTATTGCCCTGGAACTGTAGATGTGGCTAAAATTAGACTAATCCTAGGGCAACTAACAAATAGCCTACATTTGATCTCATTACTGTAAACTAAGGAAGTGCTTTTAAAGCAGCCTTCGGACAAGATTTGTAAACATGAGCTTCATTCTTATTTGGTACAAAACACATTAATATCAGCAGAGAGAGTGAGCTACATTTTTTACATGTAGAGAATTAAACACAACGGGTGATGACAAGCTGGTAAAGTGCCTCATTAGTAAAAGAATAAAAAGGAGTTTAACAGAAAGTCAGTGTTCTGTAAATCTTTGGGGCAAGGTTTTCCAAAATGACTGGTCATTTAGGGTGCCTCTGTTTTGGGGTGCTAGACTGAAACATCTTAAAGAAAGCTAATTTTCATGTATTTTTAACATGTTCCAAGTTGGGCACTCCAAAATCACTAGACACTTTTGGAAATCTTGGCCAAATTTTTTTCATACTGGCAAGCCACTCTCTCGAATCATATTAGGACTGCATTATACAAGCCTGGGTTAACAGGGCAGCAGAACAGTGGAGGGCTGGACTAGATGACTTCTTGAGGTCACTCCAGCCCTATATTTCTGTGATTTATAGGGCCAGATGCAAACCTGATATAAACTGTCTTAACCCTGGGAATTTTAAACGGAACATTGCTGATTTATACCTGCTGAAAATCTGGCCCTGTCGTGAAGCCTTTTCAGTGGAAAAAGGCTAGAACCTTGTCTTTTAAATGAAAAATTTACATTCTGTAGAAAACAGACCCAAAAATATAACATTTATTACAGTCAAATATGTTGGAAAATACTTTATTCTTATAAACATTATTCACCAAGTCTGCAGAATAAGTAAGACCCGCTCTGCAAAAATAGTGTAAGAAACACAGCTGACAAAATTGGGAGACACTCACATAAAAGCTGGGAACAAACCATAATAACAGATGTAACTTGAATGGACAGACTGGATACCTGGGGATATGAAGGAAATCATAGATGAGTTGAGGAGATGAATAGCAAGCATGCTGACTAAGTAGCTTTTGATAGATAGAACTCTAACCTGCTCGAGCAGGTTATCTGTAAGATGTTTTCGTTCTCTTTCAGATTCTGACACACACACACACAAATTATTTTGATTAGTGCCTTTTCACTCTCAGGAGAAGCACTTCCTAAATTAATGACCATATAAATTATAGAACCTTGTAACACAATATATTGCAGGTAGGCACTACTTGAACAAGTTTTAGTTATATTTTACTGGTGTCAACATACATCATAATGATTCTGTTGCTTCCAATTTCACTTGTTTAGAGCAAGTGGGGCAATAAGCAACAGCATCTTGGGCCAGATTCTGCTGCTTTTCTTTGGAGAAGCACCTTCTTCCATGAATAGTACCAGTCAAATGAATGAGGCTGCCACTGGAATTAAGTTTTATCCAGGTGAGTAGGGGTGGCAGAATCTGGCCTTATGCAACTAACAACTGACTCTTCCACTGTTTCTGAAGCAAAGATGTTGAGTTCTTATTAAAGACGTATGGCCAAATTCTTCCCTTGCTCTAAATGCACAGTATTCCTTTGAAGTCAGTGTGGCTAGACTTCAGTGAAGTGTTCATTGAATAGACAAATTATTTACAGATGGTTTAATTCACAATAAATCTATTTTGGCCTCTTTGTTCTGATGAACTCATTTAAATGCATTATATTTAAAAATTACATTTTCAGAAGCTTCTTTAGAGATTTTCTTAATCGGTTGTCATGGTGATGTCACTGATTACAGTTTCTGACTGTCCCATTTGAAGATTATACACTACTTAATGATCTAAAAAAATAGTTCTAATTTCCTCAGAGCTAAAAGATCTGTTTCACAAAAGGAATTACACAGGTTAATCACGTAAAATGTTGATAACAAAAATACAGATGAAACATAATGTAAAGAGAGATTTCTCTAAGATGACAAGCTTAGAGGAAGTATCACATAGGGCACCTTTTATAGATCTGTTTTTGATATATATGACAATAGAGCAAAATAAATGTAATTCCTACAAAAATGAGAGAGGATAAGAGCAAAGAACATTTGAAATACAACTCCCAGTAAAAGAATTGCCCTCATATCTCTTTAAAACTACAAAGTGGTGGACTCTGGTGAGCATCTGAAATTATTTTGTATTTAAAAGGAATTTGTTGTGACATCTTTCTCAGTTCTTTGGCCTGACTGTCTCTTTGATTTAGGTAGTTTCACAAGGTACAATAGAGTTCCATCTAGAAATACAGTTTCAGCTTCACCTAAGTGTACTTTCCATTTGGAAAAAGAGTAATTTCTTGTTATTTTTACCTTTTAGACTTTTTCATTTTTGTCATAGCTAAACAATAAAATGCAGCAAACAGTTATGTGAATTTGCCTTAAATGCACCTTTCATCAACAATATTTTCATTTTAATGTTTTTTTAAACCTTGTTTACCAATATTCTAGGCTATGTCTTTTCTTCCACTAACATTCCTTCTCACAGACATCCGGTGTGATCTGGAACAAAACATTACAAGCCGCTATTGCAGTATTTATTTCCGTTTGTGTCCCAGCAAGTGGCTCCCTTTATTATAGCTGTTATTTGCACTTAGGTCATGATCCTGTAAATTGTACTATTCAGGTAGACCCCTGTGAAATCAATGGGTCTCAACATGGAGCAGTGTGCAGGACTAGAGACATAGATTGCATCTTTCATAGAATCCTTTCTATGTACAGTATCCTCCTGTATCCCAAATCCTGTTGTCTGAACCGCCACGTTATCCAAATCCCTTCCTTGTCCCCCAGGTATCTCATGCTGGGGGACAAGAAAGGGATTTGAATAATGCAGAAGTTTGGATGATAGAGCAGAGACCACCCCAGCCAGGCCTGCAAAGCGGAGGAGGAGTAAGACGAGCCCCTGGCCATGGGGGAGGCCACCCTGCTGCTGAATGGCTCTGCTGGCAGATAACCCCCAATCCCAGCAGGTGAAAGGAAGGCTGTGGTCCTGGAGGGGCAGAGCAGAGGTCTGGCCAGGATATCTGCTCTGTCCCACACTTTGTGCCTGCAGGGATCGGGTGTTGCCAACGCTGCGGCAGCACAGGGAGCTCTGTGCAGCCCCACTGTCATGGGAGTAAATGAGTGGGGTGGAGAAAAGAACCCCGGCCAGGACTGCGAGAGGAGGAGGATGGCAAGCATGACAGCCCATCCCATTGCTTAATGACACCCACCCTCTCGAGTATCTGAACTCCTGATTGTCCAAATAAGATCTGCGTTCCCCATTCCATTTGGATAATTGGAAGTATTCTGTATTTACAAATATCAATGCATTATGAGACACATCACCCCTCTGCGGTAGTGTTCCTCCCATTTTACAGATGGGAGGACTGAAGGATAGAGGATGAAGTGACTTTTCCAAGTTTACCCATCAAGTCAATATGCAGTGTTGCTGTAGTTGTGTTGGTCCCAGGATATTAGAGATACAAGGTGGACGAGGTAATACCTTTTATTGGACCAACTTTGTTCTCAACAGCAGAAGTTGTTTCAATAAAAGGTATTTCCTCCCCCACCTTGTATCTTATGAAGTCAGTTGCAGTCAGGCACAGAACCCAGAACTCATACTTACTATTTCTCTGCTTTAATCACTAGACATGCTCACTCCTTCTCCCTTTTGACACTTTCCCTTCCACCAAACCACCTTAACTTCTTGTAAAGTCATCTTATCTTTGGATCTGATTCAAAGCCCATTGAAGTCAACAGAAAGACAAGAGTATAACAACATTACACAGCTGTTTGCTTACTAAGGAAGGAATTGTAAAGATATGTAATATACACAAAGAAAGGCACATTCTTTAGCTAAAAGAAAGATATTTATTATCCCTCATGGTACTGGTTGAATCTCAAAAATTTTCAAAGCTGCAACTCAGTGTGACTGGTCAGCTAAACAGTTTTATGCTTGTTTGACCCTCTTAAGTCCCCAAAACTAGGCTGAAATCTCCTGAGAAAAGTCTTTCTTACAGGATTTGAAATAATTCCTGCTTCATTTCATTGTTGGCTAATGCACCAAATTTCAGCTGTGCACAAAAATGCAAAAAAAAAACAAAAAAACCAACAACCATCAACAGACTTAAACTGGATATAGAAGCTGTTATTTGTTTCCTTCTGAAATGTATCTGTAATTTTGTATGCTGGGGATATTGCTGCATGCTGAGGTGGGGAGGCAGGCTTATACTGTGAGCTAAAAATGCTGTTTTTCATGATATGTAATTCAGAATAAATTTTGTATGGCAGGTGCAATTAAGTCTCAATCTGTCTCAATCTGAGCATATACAGTCGCTGAAAGCTTTTAGCTATTTAGGGATAAAGCACCAGGGCTTTGAATTATCCAAAGGATAGTTAAAACTGACATTTGATTTATTTCCAGAAAATATTTATTAATATGTGAAACTGTAGCCCATATTGCCCTAAAATTAGGATGCTTGAACCAGGGGTTAAAAGGTCCTGTTCTCCTCCAAATGGGATATGTGCACCAAACACAAATTACATTGTCTTTTAAGTGGCAATCAACATTTGTAGTGTGATTCAAAAGAAGGCAATAAAAAAAATCACTCCTAGTGACGTGTGGATGTTTTTGTGGTCGTGAAGAAAGGCATGCTAACTATATCTTTGAGTGCTTGTGCCATTAGCAAAGCACAAGTTTATTTTCCAAACAGAGCTGAATGTGTTGAACAGTTTTAACCGTCTATTATGACCAATAACATTATTCCAGGAAGTATGAAAAAAAAATCAAAATAAGAAAGCTTCCAAAAAGCAAGCTGATCAGTTATTGAAAAGAAGATTTGAGGAAATAAATTGCAAGAGAGAGGGGCTAGGGCTATTATCATAAGGTGAACATGCAACAATGATCCATTTTGGAAGGCCTTCAATTGGCTTTGAATCAAACCCATAACACCTATTTCACCTCAACAGGGACAGGGCTTTGGCAGGCTTGAAGGAGGAGACACTCTATCCATCCGTCTGTCTAGCTATCTTGTCTATGGTATTTATAAGGGCCCCATTAACATAGTATCTGAGCACATCACAATCTTTACGGTAGTTATGCTAACAACACCCCTGTGAGGTAGGTAAGTGCTATTGCCCCATTTTGGAGATGGGGCACGGAGGGGGGGGGGGATGGGAGAGAGACTGAAGCCCAGATAGTCAAGGCTATTTAAGCACATAACTCCCATTGATTTGGGAGTTAGACACCTAAATCCTGTGTGAGAATCTTGGCTGTAGTGATTTTCCCAGTGTTCCACAGGAAAACCTGGGAACACAGGTCTCTGGTTTCCCAAGTCCTAGGCAGTGTCTTAACCTCTTTCCTCTTTCTCCTCCATCTTTCCTCTCTCTCTTTCTCCCTATGAACTCCCCCTTCTCTGACTGGGGAGTCAATGGAAAGGCAAGTTTGCAAGGCCTTTGTCTCTATTAGAGACTGGTGCATTTGAATACTTCTGGCTCATACTGGTTCTTACCCTTTCTTTTGATGTAGAGTACAATCCTTTGCTTTGATGGTAAGGCTTCTGACTTTGCCGTGCCTATGAAAAAGGTGCCTCAGTAGGTAGTTTATGAAGAACTGCACCTTGAATTAAATTTGTCATAAATAAAGACTTGCTTTTAGACGTTGCACAAGCATGCTTCATCTGCTAGGTTTTCCATGCTGTGGTGTAATAATGAAATAACCCTCATGAGTAGCAAACATTTGCTAGGGAATTTGGTGAATGTGGTTTGGAGAAGCTTTTTAAAAAGATGATCAAATCTGTTATTTCTCAACTCTGTTTCTTTACTTCAGTGTGGCAGGTGTGTTTTCGCCATTAGGTGCACAGATCATAGGTTGTATTGGTTGCTAGTTTAGTAGGACTATCACTCAAGACATACTCTGACTTATTTCACACACAGTTACGAATTATCACTTGCACTCTAGCCTTATTACACTTCTCTGGCCTCCAGCTTTCTACATGCAGGGGAAAGATTCTCCAGGCACACTCTTCTGGAGCAATTTGGCTCTTTTGTACTAACTAGCAAACAAACCCACATGGCCGTTTACTGTGCATGCATATGCTCAGCAGCATCAATTTAGTGGGTCTGCTAGGCTTGAAGTGGAAGCTATGTTGAAGCGGAAGCTATGTGCCTCATGTCGATATAGCATAGAGTGGACACCACTGCAAGTCGATCTAAGGTCTGTCGACTTAACTTATGTTACTTACATAACTTCATTAGCATAATTTAGATTGACTTACAGTGTTAGTGTAGACCAGGCCTTAGAAACCACTATCAGGAAGAGGAGGTTGTGATGGCTCAGTCATGTCAGGAGAATGGGAGGCGACTGTATCCCCAATAATATTTTGTGCAGCAAGATCCAGGCTGGATCTGGAAAGTGGGGTCACCCTTTATGGCAGTACCACGATGTGTGCAAAAATTATATGAAGTCATTCAACATCAATGTAGAAAGCTGGGAGCATGCACAATCTGGCACTTGGTGCAGCTCAACATGAAGCGGCTTTGATCCAGAGGATGGAAGCAAAGTGAGAAAGAAGAAAGCAGGGTGCTATAATCTTGGACTCTAACTCAGACAACACATGGATCTGTGAGATTTGTAAGAAGCCGTGGCCCAACCATTGAATTGGGTTTGCCAGCCACAAGCAGATTCATCAGGCACCTGATTAGACCTCTTAACGCATGTACCATGATCCAATTTGGATCAATGGTTGCCAGTGAAAAGAGTCATAGAGTCACAGAGGTTAAGACTAGAAAGGACCACCAGATCATTAAATTCTCCACAAATTGACAAGTTTGGCAAGTACTTTCTAAAAAACAAGCATTTGCAACACTTTTCTAAGCTCCGAGAACATACAATTAATTCAATTAATTCCATCTACTTCTAAGGCCCTTTATTTTCAGTTTTTACTGATTTTTATTACAAATTTCCTGCTTGTACAAAAATTGTTATTCAGTATTTACTGATTTTCACCTGAATTTTGGACCACTCAAGTACATGAAAATACTGGTCATGTTAAGACTATCCAATCCATTATATTAGATGAGTTTGTGTTAATAATAAATTAGTCTAAGGGTAACTGTAAGGCTGTCTGTTAAAATAAGGCAATGTAGTGGGTAATACACATACACACAATCATAGGCATGTCCATGCATAAGTGTATGTAATTTTAATATACAATTAATTAAATAAATGATATTAAACTGCTTTTACTTTTATTATTCCTACTTTCTCTATTTTTTGCTGTTTTTTCTGTCCTTTCATCCCTCAGTGTTAACCCTGATGTTTACCTAGAAAATTGTGAAGTTATTTTTTTGCATTGATTTTTCACTGTATAAAACAATTCTAATAAATATTGATAAATTCCCAGGAAATTCTAAACAAAATAAAAACCAGAAATGAAGGGCCCTGTCTACTTCACAGGTGATTGAAATCTGTTTAATCTAGCATACTTGTATAACAATAATTACCTTTGTACTTCATCATTGCTCTGTTACTTGGATGAATCCATGTTTGGCAGCTTGTGTTATGTATATTTTTACTCAAACCTAACCGAGCCTCAGCATAGATTACTGTTCTTACCGCCAGAATTTTTTATTCATGTTTATCCACAGTGGGTGCAAGCAGCATGCAAAATAAATGAAGAATGATACCACAAATGTCTTTAGAGAGGTATTAGAGGAGAGTCAGCAGAGAGGAGTTTATGAAAGTTGCATGAGCTGTATATTATATATGCATATGCTACATCAGCTAGAACATTATGTATCTGGTGCTCTACAGCAGCCACAAATATTATGTTTGGCATGTAATGAAATCTTGACTTTGAAAACAAATGTTTTTATTTGACAAAATGTTTTTTTTAATGAAGACACCAATCCCTAATTGTCCTTTGAGACATACCTGAAGGTCAGCATTATAATTGATAATGATTAAGTTACCCCCTCAATGCATCTTTTCAACAATCTTTTTTTTTTTTTTTTTTTGCAACGGTGCTTTAATTATGTTTTACTGCAATGAGAGCTAATGTTCTTTCTTTATCCCGACTATCACTGTTGTCAAAATGTCATTCATCTATATCAATATATAGAGAGAGATTTCTCTTTAGGTGACAGTGTTACTGAAACCAAACCCAGAGATTCAAAATAAAGTGTGCACAATTAGGTTAAAAACACTAATGTATAAAATATCCACAAACTGTGTTCTTGAGCACAAGAGTTGTCTGACTTAATAACATAGAAATGAATCAGGTCACCTCTTTTCTGAGAAAATGTAACATTCCTCTAATTAGCCTCTACCTGATCTGCAAATGTACTTGCCGCACTCATTAACAGCCCAATATGGACTGGAAGAGCTGCTTCATACAGTGGATGTTCTCTCAAATACTACACATATTTTGTATAAAAGAATAACTTTTTGAACATTTTTTAAATAAATAAAATTAACCCAAATGCAACAAATATAAACTATTTCTCAATAACCAGAATGAAACTTTCATTTTGTAACATCAAGAAAATAAGAATTGGAGGAAAAATAATCTCCATAATAATAAAAAAAACAATCTCTTGGTTGATTGGGACTCTCATGGATATAGTCTGGCACTGATCTCTCTTTTTGCAAGGCCCCATTCCTCTTATTTTTCTCTCGAGGCTAAAGGCTCCTTTTTTCATTCATTCATTTGTTCCTTCTTTCTCTCCAGCCTTCTCGGTGGTTAATATTTTCTCCATTCTGGTTGCCTAGGGCCCAGTGCTGTGAATCATTGTGTCCCCTCAGTGCCTATTGAAATCAATGGATGTTGAGGACATTCAGCATCTCACAGGACTAAGATACCAGCTTCTGTCTCTTCAACTGGTATGTTCTGTTTACCTCCTCCCATTACTTGGCTTAAATTTCCTCTTCACTTTTCTCATCCCCTCTACCAGGTCACTCTCCCATCTTCTGTCTTGTCATGGTCCCTTATTCTTCTTCCAGGAGATCATTTGTCATTTTCAGTTGGCCTACATTCCTCCTTCTTAATTTCTATGTTCCCTTTCTGCTAAGCTATCTTTTATGTATTATCCTCGCAGCGGCAAACAACTGGGAATCGTCTGCCTGTGGTGCCTAGGCAGAAATACATGCAGACAAGAGTTGGGCCATTCTCAGTGGAGGGCTGCCTATATTGATTTGACAGAGCCTGAGTTTGTAGATTTTTAGGTTTAGTTTAAGCTTCATCTATTCACACAGTGTGTTGTTTTTTGTTTTTTTTTTCTGAAGAGAAGATAGTGGGATGTATGAAAGGGATATTTAAGGCATATTTTAGCTGATGTTAGTCAATATGTGTGTGTAGGAGAGAGTACGTAGGTGGTTGTATCTGCGTACAGTGTTACTGATACATGTATGTTTATAAAATAAATACATGTAGCGTTCAGCGCTCTCTCCCTCTCAGTTTTTTTGAGCATTGCTTACTCTTTTTTTCTACAGGCCTACCTCTCCTTTAAGCCTTTTCCTTATTCTAGGCCTGCCACTTCTTTAATTTGTACTGTCTGTGGAATTCCATCATTTTTATTCACCTCTCCTAGTTCCAAACACTCCCAACCTGTCTGCTGATCACTGATTTCTCCCTCTTTCCTTGCTCTGAACTTATCCTATTCCGACATTCAGTTTTCCCATTTCAACCCAGAAGCTGGCGGGTGAGGGGGAGAGGAAATGAACAAACTCAATTAAGCTCTCTTTTCTAAGCCAATCCTTAAAGTAAACATTTTTATTGTAAAAAGTTCAGTCCAGTTCCATAAGTAAATCTCAATCTCTTGATGATTGCATGTGCACAAAAGGCCTGATTGTCAGGTCCATTGATTTCAATGGTGGTTCTTCCTGCAGGGCAGAAAATCCCCTGAAGAGGAGAAATTTTGAAGGGTGAGGACTATAATTACTTTATGCTGAAACATCATTATTAAAATGTCTTCCAATTTCAGGACAGCACACAGTACATTATACATATGTTACTACTTATCTATAGAGACTAAAAAATCATAGATGTTTGTTTGAAAATAATTTATTATGTGATGCTCATGCAATAGCTTGGTCAGGCCGAATATCAGTTTGTCATGATCTGTTGTTATATTCCTAGGAAATCCAAGTCACTTTATTGCATATTATCTTTACCTTCATTATCCAAAAATGTGCTAAACTCCCCTCTAACAGATTGCATAAATTCATCTGAACACTTACATGTTTTCTCCCAAGTCCTTGTTGTTTTTCAACAGATGGCAATGTAATTCACAATTGCAACTGAGTGTCATGAATTTGATATAATGATCAAATGAATAGCTCTTCCAGGTAGGCCAAAAGGAGGCAGTAGCAGTAGAGGATTTAAAACAAATATATTTATTTGGCTGTTGTAGATTCAGAACATACCATGTTCATACTTAATTGAAATTCCTGAGAAATGTGCATGGGTAGAAACAGCTGATTTTCCATCTGAGCTGAGACCCTTTACATACTGGCATTCAATTTGATTAATGTTTGTATTAAGGACAATTTACTGGTCACTTGCTCAGCAGAAGCTTGTCAGAGAAAGATTACACATGCTAATGTTTTACCACTTATATCCCCATAAAACATATACAGATTACAAATTGGACTACATAAGACTAATTAACGCAGATCACCAGCTGTGTATGCTGAGGTGGTATGTTGAGAATCTGATTTACAGCTTTGTTCAGTCAAAATCAGCTCATTGACCATCAGTTTGAAGAATGCCTGTGTGGGAATTAAAAACACACTACTAAGACCCTTCTCAAATATTCAGCCTTCAAACTTTTTGTCCATAGAGCTAAATGAATGAAATATGATTGTCTGAGATTCACATCTAGTTTAAACAGAACATGAAGATCAAATTTCAATTACATCTCCCCATTAGCTCCAGAGGTATGGGAAAAAGCAATCCAAGGATGATACAGGCAAGACAAATGCCGTGCAGCACTGTAAGTAAATTCCAGAATAAAGTAAACAGCTAAATTCTCCCTGTTGTAATTGTTGCTCTTAGATTTTTTTCTATTGTATTAGGAAATAGGATATTGGACAAGAAGAAAATCCTAGCTTAGCTAAAATAAAGGAGGAAAAGATTATAAAGCAATTAGAGTAGTTAGGGATCATTAGAGTCTAATCTAACTTAAAAGCTTACAATTGCGGAAAAGAAAATACATGAAATATAAAAGCACTTTACTCTTGTTTTGACCAACAACATTTGCACACAAGTGAACCATATGCTAGTTGGGAGTGAGACTAAGGCAGATGTGAAGGTTTATGAGAAAAAAAAACATACAGAATAGAGAAATTAGCATGAAGAAGCCGGCTGTTCTTACTCACAGCCCATAATCAGAAAGGAATGTGTCATTTCTATTTACTCATAGACAGTGCTGGAAAATGAATAGCATTAAACATTCAGCAACATTATTCCTTTTCTGTGTCTGCATAAATTTTTAACAGTTGTGATGTCCAAAATAATTTGTATACATTTTAAAGTTAGGAATATGCACACTATGCATAAGCCAATTGTATAAATGCAAATTCATAGGACTAATCTGTAGTGTGAACTAGACTGTTTATTCAGTTTGAAATTAAACATTTAAATTGTAGCCAAGTTGCCTCATACTCTAAAGGACAATTTTCAGCGAGCCTTAAGACATCCCAGATATTTTGTGCCTACTTAATCATATACAACTGTGCCTACAAACGTGAACATACACCCATTGCTCATGTATTAAACCCATATTGATTTTTGCAGTCATAATTGGTGTATAACATACAGCCAACGTCTTTCTAAATCTCCATGTCATGGGAAGGACTTTTCATGTTTGGCTCAAAATAAGTTCTGTTCTTATTGCTATTCTGACTGCTTGCCCCACACCCATCCCATTCCAGCCTGTGATCCAATTCTTTTCCTCACTCCCATTGTTGTTTCCTACCCATGACCTTTCAAAATCTTAGAGGGGACATGTGAGATGTGACAGTCTCTTTGTTCTTCCCTGACCACCACTTGCTTCACATAGGCGGACACTCCAGACATCCTGTTTGCTTCCATGCAATGAATGCACCAAGCACTGCCGATGGAACACTCCACTCAGAGCATGCAGTACTAGTGGGAGAAAGGAAAGGGATTTCTTAAGCTCATCTGAACTAAGTCAAACCACTGAACCTTTCAAGGTTGGCCCCTCGTATTATAAGATTGTTTTTCTAACTTGTCTAGACCCGTGAGCCTGTTGAGCTCAGCAAATTGCACTGAACTGTACAGAGCTGCAAAAAAAAACAAAAACGGTTTTGCTGTGTCTTTTATGCTATTAGAAATGAAACAAAACAAAACTGACATTCAAAATCATGATTGGCTTTCTTCTCCAACAGGAGGACAAAGCAATGCCAACTATTGAGCATCCCTGGCAATTTTGCCATTACTTCTGTCTTCTAAACCTTCCACTCTCTGCATTCCCCAGAGCCTTTTGACTATTGGTATGGCTTCAAAAGAGGCTCCAGCTCCAAAGAGATGTTTCTTTTTTAAAACAATGTGTGGATACAGAGCAAGTAAAAGACGATGTTTTGAGAGCATCTAGACTTACCCAAATATTGTGGGAATGCCTCAGGAACTGATTTAGTTAGCTCACATTCCAGTGCAATGTGAACTCTACAAGGTGGTATTTCCTAGAACTTAACCTTCATCCAGAGACTGTGTGTAAAAGTTCTTCTCTAATTCAATTAAAGGTCTCTTCCCAATGCTCAGTTTGGGAACGGATCCCTAAGGATGATATATATTGGTCTTAAAAATAGAATGGTGTCATATGCTATGCACTTGTCAGCTGAGCCCAACAGAAGGGAAATAATCACATTGGAAGGAAATGCAGTGTAGGCATCAGGATAATCTGCTTTGTCCAGAGAGAGAAAATTTTATGGTATCCGTGTGTTGTATATTTCTACATTTCATGGATATATTATAGGAAATGATTGAACTGGGTCAGGTGAGAGAAGAATTGATCCAATCATTCACCCAAACCTCAAAACAAAGCTGTTTAAAGGTTTGATATTTCTCAGCACTTGACTCCTTTTATTTGCCTTTCATTTTTGTGCACCTCTTCATTGCCTGGTACCTGACAGAAAAGAAAGAAGGTCTCAAGTTCTCTCCTTTTTTAAAAAAAGGCTCCATTCACAGGGTTTTTTTATCCCAAGTGAGATAACAGAAATCTTGCAAGAAATTCTGCCCTCACAAGCTCTCCAACCTAATTTTGCTGATCCAGGAATTTGACATTAGATATGCATCTGGTCTTTTGGGTGCAGTGAATTTACAGTTCTGTAATTAATGAATGTGATCCAAACTGATCATGTTGAGATTTTTCAAACACTAATGAGTAGCAAGGATAATGGGCTAATGCCAAATTGTACAACAGAGAGACAATCTTTTATTGGACCAACTTCTTTTGGTGGAAGAGACACTCTTGCAAGCTTCACCGAGCTCTTCTTCAGGTCTGGAAAAGGTAACCAGCGTGTGAAAGATAAACACAAGGTGGGACAGATTTTTAAGCATAAGCGGCTAACACACATTGCAAGAAATCCCTTAAAATAAAGTGGGCATTTAACAGTTTAGTAGTCATAGGACAAAGGAGGGTTAGTAGGTTACAAATTGTTATAATGAGACATAAAACAAGTTTCTCTGTAGAGATGATGATTTTTCAGTCAGAGTTATGAATTTACGTTCCCAGGATCATCTTTTGAGCATGATGTGCAGGTTTCCTTTGAGGATGAGGACTGATAGGTCACATAGGGAGTGATTGCTTTGTCAGAAGTATTCAACCATGGGTGATAGTATTTTGTCTTTCATCATTTTTTTGTGCGAGTTCATTTCAGAGCATATTGATTGTCTGGTTTCACCCACATAGTTGTCAAGGCATTTCATGCACTGGGTGAGGTATATCACATATTGTGATAGGTGTGTGTAGGACCCATGGATCCCACTTCCAGGTGAACACCCTGATCATTGAACTACTGGTTGTTCTCAGGTGAGTCTCTTGCTTGGTCGCTCTTTTCATTAAACATTTTGAAAGGTCTGTTTCATTCTGCATTGGAATGAAAACAAATTTCAAAACCTCATTTTCTTTTATTTTTGAAATGGAATTCTTGTTTCTGGCCAGCATTTACTACTGGAGAATACAAGGGCCAGATATGGCCACTCCAGCATGCCTGCATTATGGGAGGATGCAAGGGGCCCCATCTCCTTCTTCCAGATGCTTCAGAGAGAGCATGTCTGGGTAAGACGAGGAAGTATTTGACTCCACCCCTCTATATCCAAAATGGATGTACTGGAGAAGCATGAATTACCTCTTTTCAATAACTGTAACAAAGGGTAT
This sequence comes from Lepidochelys olivacea, assembly GCF_965140295.1. Classification (NCBI taxonomy): domain Eukaryota; kingdom Metazoa; phylum Chordata; order Testudines; family Cheloniidae; genus Lepidochelys; species Lepidochelys olivacea. The sequence continues at coordinate 28,944,293 of NC_140422.1, forward strand.
TTCTCCAGTTGCTCTCCCTGGTTCTCAGGAGACATTACACAAGTCATGGGCGCTCCAGTGCTCAACTTCTCTCTCCTTAGCATAGCGTGGCATTGGAAGAGACATAACTGAGTCGAAACACACTGCCCTCCCAACAGCATGTACTCCAGTGAGAACACTATTCCAGAACTAACAGCCATCTACAAGTATGGCAACACCGATATCCAGATCAGGTGCCCCTATTAACTCGTAATCTACTGACCATTTCTATTGTTATAGCCAGGGTAGACTTTCCACTAAGATTCAAAAGATCATTTGTACTAACTACTTATCTACACTGTCTGTATGCATGTAACTTCTACATCTTTTCAGGGAACTCCAGATATCAGCACTGACTTGCATGGAAACAGGCAGCAGGTTTTATTGGTCTCTAGAGTGCTGTATATGAGAAGTCATTTTTAAAACAGGTTTTGGAGAAACATTTTCTCTTCCTTATACTGAATAACCAGCCTTACTGCGAGCACAGCCACTGCTTGCAGCTCACACTGAAAATTTGTGAAGATTTGATAGGCGATGAGATGTCTTTATTGTAAGGTAAATTTGGGAATCTCTAATTTTCCCTTTATGCTTTTTTAATCCAAATGGAAAAATCTGCCTTGATGTTTTCATATTGTTTTGTGTGGGCAGAGGCAACGTGACTTTGCTATCTAGCCCCACATTTTAACTGCTGTCCTGAAACACTAGGGGAAAGCTCAGTGAGACTATCATCATGTGTTAGAATATCAAAATTAACAGACTTAAATGATCAGATATAGGACTTTTATATGTCAGCCGTTGGAACCTTCCTCTGTATGAAAGCTCCTCTTTAAATACTTACTGCTACTCACATTAGTGCTTTAAATATTTTCCAATACTCCATATTGCTGTGTACTAGGGGGAATTAACCTTTGGGTCTGAAGGGAATATTCTTGTCTGTTGCTCTGATTTTTAAATGGAAAAATAAGGGCTGACATATTTGGGTAACTTATTATCTTTGTTACAAAAGACTGCTTTTTTCCAAAAAAATTATTTACGCTGTTAAGCAGGGGAAACAAATTATAAACATTAAAACACTTTATTTCTTTTATTTGAGTTACAGCACTAGCAATTATTTTGGCCTAATCTGAAGTCAATGTTACAGCAACCACTGTGGTTGGAGCAAAAAATGCAAAGCCACTTCCATTATAACCTGCAATTTTCAGACTAATAATTGTCCAGAAGTCCTTTGGGGCTCCCATTTTCCATATTCAGTCTCTGCCTGAAGGTGGTTGGTTGATTTTTGTTTTGTGTGTTGAAACTTTGAGAAAAGAAGCACAACAATTTTGGAAAAAGAAAAGGAGGACTTGTGGCACCTTAGAGACTAACCAATTTATTAGAGCATAAGCTTTCGTGAGCTACAGCTCACTTCCTCAGATGCATATCGTGGAAACTGCAGCAGGCTTTATATATACACAGAGAATATGAAACAATACCTATTCCCACCCCACTGTCCTGCTGGTAATAGCTTATCTAAAGTGATTTCCAGCACAAATCCAGGTTTTCTCACCCTCCACCCCCCCACACAAATTCACTCTCCTGCTGGTGATAGCCCATCCAAAGTGACAACTCTTTACACAATGTGCATGACAATCAAGCTGGGCTATTTCCTGCATAAATCCAGGTTCTCACATCCCCCCACCCCCATACACACACAAACTCACTCTCCTGCTGGTAATAGCTCATCCAAACTGACTACTCTTCAAGTTAAAATCCAAGTTAAACCAGAACATCTGGGGGGGGGGGTAGGAAAAAACAAGAGGAAACAGGCTACCTTGCATAATGACTTAGCCACTCCAAGTCTCTATCACAGACATGAAGGTCGCTATCTTAAAACAAAAAAACTTCAAATCCAGACTCCAGCGAGAAACTGCTGAATTGGAATTCATTTGCAAATTGGATACTATTAATTTAGGCTTAAATAGAGACTTGGAGTGGCTAAGTCATTATGCAAGGTAGCCTGTTTCCTCTTGTTTTTTCCTACCCCCCCCCCCCAGATGTTCTGGTTTAACTTGGATTTTAACTTGAAGAGTGGTCAGTTTGGATGAGCTATTACCAGCAGGAGAGTGAGTTTGTGTGTGTATGGGGGTGGGGGGATGTGAGAACCTGGATTTATGCAGGAAATAGCCCAGCTTGATTGTCATGCACATTGTGTAAAGAGTTGTCACTTTGGATGGGCTATCACCAGCAGGAGAGTGAATTTGTGTGGGGGGGTGGAGGGTGAGAAAACCTGGATTTGTGCTGGAAATCACTTTAGATAAGCTATTACCAGCAGGACAGTGGGGTGGGAATAGGTATTGTTTCATATTCTCTGTGTATATATAAAGCCTGCTGCAGTTTCCACGATATGCATCTGAGGAAGTGAGCTGTAGCTCACGAAAGCTTATGCTCTAATAAATTGGTTAGTCTCTAAGGTGCCACAAGTCCTCCTTTTCTTTTTGCGAATACAGACTAACACGGCTGCTACTCTGAAACCTGTCATTAAACAATTTTGGAATTTTTTCCCATTGTAAGAAAAGTCTGCTTACCATTTTTCCCCACCAAGATGGTTAAACATTTGTTACCTCCGCACAGATAGTTCTAGCCACATTTTAAAAAGACCTTAATATATTGGCTAGTGAACTCTTTTGAAAACCTGGCTCTATGGATCCCCATGGGAGCTGCTGGAAAGCTGAATTCTTTTGAAAACCTGCCCCTGTGCTCTTTGCAAAATTTGAAAAAAAGTGCTTGCTTTTTTCAGCCTTTCATTGCCATGATTTTTTTTTTTCAGGCAAAACTGTGACGAGGCAGAATTCTGAATGCACATAGATAGGTAGCTATCTATCCAGTTAGACGAATGAGGAAATTAGGGTTTTCTCACCCATATCCATCAGTGCATATGCAAAAGAGATGCATATTACCATGCTCACAAATTCTTGTCTAGGGTCTGAAAATCAAGTTAAATAGTTTTAAAATATGAATTATATACATATTTGAAAATACCGGAGCTGGCATGCTGTGTAGAAAATGTGGCTAAATTGGTAGCTCTGCACTTAACTATGGGTTGGGTGAGCATGCATGAGCACATACAGTTAAGCTCCACATATTCATTAACTTTGTAGCAAGGGCAGATTGATTAGGTCTTTAAAAAAGAGGTTTGACAACCCATGGTCAGCAACATCAGCAGAACTTGTTAGCTACACAAGAAATAACAGCTATTATAAGAATTTCACCCTGTTAGCATTGCTGACCAAGTATAAGCCAATGTCTGCACATAGCACTATGTCGGTTGTGTATCTAACAGCACTTATTTGGCTGTATACTTAGTCTGAAATGCCAACAGGGTGAAATTCTTCTGGAGTCCTCCTCCTGACCTATATACTGCTTAAGTCCCATTTAAACCCTATTTTGATGGCTTAAATGGGATTTCAGTGGTACATAGGGTTTGGGTCGTTGGTGAATTTCACCACCAGACACTACTTGCCTTTTGCCAAAGAGGTGCTGTAATTTATAGACATCAAATGAGTTATCTTTCTGCTGTTTTCTGTAGCACGGAGGGCATGTTTTTCTTCATTCCTTTCATCTCTTAAAAAAATCTTTAAAGTGTAAGGCAATGATTATGCAATGTCTAAGTACAATGTTAACTTTCCTCATTTGAGCAGTCTCATTTAATTCAATGAGACTATTCATGTGAATAAAGTAAAACACAAAAATGTAAATGTTTGCAGGATCAGGGTCTTAAATGTGAAAAATCATTTACAATTTTACATGTGATCTTTAGAAACAAAATGCAAAAAGCTGTGTAAATGCAAAGTTAGTGTTGCATATATGGTGCTTAAAAGTCAGGAAATGTGAAAGTTAGGGTTCAACACAGAATGTTTCTTCTGTCCCCTCATGTCCACACTTTACAATAAGTCTGAGTCCTTTAAAAAGTTTTTGATTAATTTGTGATCATATAACTACAGACTTGTGTATGCCGTGGGAGCTGAGTTAATGTTCACACATTCTGACTTGTGAGAGCTTCATTATGCATTATTAACACTGCCTTAACATAATTTATTTAGGAGCACAACACAGTATTTAATTTACAATCAGTATTCATTTTTAAATGATCATAGCCCATCAGTACCATCGATTCATGACCTTTGTTAAGAAATTGCTCCTAAAACTCACAAAGGCCCAGTATAATTATATAGGCCTGGCTTGACATGAGTAATTGGACATGGGTGAGGTCTCATTTCTTGGGAGACAGGTTTAGGGAGGTATATGGATTTGCAGGCTAGAAATATAATGTCTGTACTAGCTAAAATAAGTGGGAACACCCATGGAACCATTAATCTGGAAGTTAGACCTATACCTATTATTAATACTGTTAAACCCCTTCCCCCCCAAATATAGAAGTCAAACGACACCTATGCCAGCATACCAGTAAATTCACATTTATCAACATCTTGGATCTGCTTGGGCTCCCGTCAAACCAGCGATTTGGTCATGGTAGCAATGTGACAAGAATGAATAGAGATCAGGGAGGTAAATGAGAGACCAAGTGATGGAAACATATTGAAAGAGAGCAGAACAGTGATTGTGTATGAAAAATATGTTTTTCAATTAAAGAATGAATTATCTCAAGCAATTAAAAACAATCCAGGTGGTTTTACACTGCTCTAATGCTTTTTCTAGTTCTGCGCTTGCAGTTACTACCGTGTTGTGCATCAGTAACTTAACTTGGTGCAACTTATATAAGCAGCATACCTGCAGCTGCCTACTATAACTTAGATGGTTTTGTTACTTGTAATACAGTGTGTAAATTAGTGTACCTCAAGGAACAGGTAGTCTTGCCATTTATTAGCTGAAGTATCTTACATCTTTCAATGTTAGATTTTTTTTATATTGACATATCCTGAGTTTTTATTGAAGTTATATTAGTGCTATCTATCAGGGATATGCTAGAAAATCTATAACTTCTACCAAAATGTTGCCCATGTGAGCAATTCAGTTTATGAAGTGCAATCTTCTCAAGCTGGCTTAGTGCCTCATGGTTCATTTTTCAAGCTATGTGATGTTTAATGATTTTGTCAAAATAAAAACTAATACACAGTTTCACATCTATCATCAAATTATGCTATTCAATTTATGGCTAAAACTATGAAAAAAGACACTCACATGAAGGTCTGCAAATGGAAAATATCTCAGGTCTATGCTATACCAATTCCTGTTTTGACACTTTGCTGTCTCAGAGATCATTTATTTTGGTTACAATTGCACTGGGAGTTTGTCAAGATAAAGTAATGACCCTGTTTCATTATGGAAAGCATGTAGATATTTGACCTGTGATGCGCTGTCAAGCCAGTCAATACATTTATAAAAATCATAATAATAATAAAAAGAAAGGTTGAAAGGTCTTTATGACCTTGTTTAAAGCGATTTCAGATCCCATTTTCTAAACTACTAAACACTGACTCACAAACACATTCATTTTCTTTACATGTTAAATCAGAACCGTAATATTGTGTAGCAGACTGGCATCTAAAAGATGGCTTCACATAATGTTTGTCCTGTTTACTTATGGTATATCCTTTTCCTGAGGCCTTAGGTTTTTGTGAATAAAGTTAAGAAATATAAATGCTTAAATAATGATCAAAGAAAAATTGATTGCTCTCTTGTCTGTTCTTCTGTAAGGTAGATTTTGAAAAATGTAGGCAAAACTAAATACCAATATCCACAATCCCAACAAGATTCAATCTTCATAAATCAGTCTCTATTATAAATGCTGTGGGCCTCCATAGTTTGCCACAGAGATGTACTTCAGCTGTCTTTTTTTTTTTTTAAGGTCTTTGGGTTATGAAATAACAGCACCGGCATTCTGCTTTACCCCGGACCATCCTTCCCATCCAAGAGTAGAAAACAAAAGACTATTAGATACAGTATAGATCACATACTCTGTTGCTTATGCAAATTTGTACTAATCCAGTTGCACAGTGAAAAGAAACTTCTTGTATCAAATCCCAAGGGTTTTTTATTTTTTTTAGTCATCAGAAAATTTCATCTTGTATGAACATATACAAGATCCTTAGCTGGTGTGAAGTGGCAGTGACTTCCTTGGAGAGAGATTGAGTTATATCCACTGAGGACTTAGCCCCAAGAGTGTGGATTTCTGGCCTCAAGTGATGGCCCCCATGGTACTGTGTGCACACATTTGGATGCTGCGAATATCAGCACCTACAGGTAGTAATTTCAAATGTGCTAAACCAATCTGGAGAATGTTTTTTCATATGCAAAACTGATGACTGGCATGCAGTTTTATTAGACTGTCTCCATATTGTGCATGTCTTAGCAAAAAAGGTGTGCCCACAAGTATGCACGCATGTACACAGGTGGAGGTCAGGAATCTGAAATCAGGCCCATACAATAGAGCATGGTAAATATTGCCAGCATTACAGAATGCAATATAATATGCAGCACTCTTGTGCCAGTGAGGGTGAATCTAACCTCTACATCAGGTGCAAATTGCATCTCCTTGGACTGGGGGTGGGGGGCAACTATACTTGAGAGGGCATTTATTTGCCAAGGGTAGACAAATTTCTTTCACTACTAATCTATCCTGAAGTTTTGCCAGGAGAGTCCAGTTTAACAGGTGCTAGGAGTCCTTAGGAACTCTGTTGAAGGATTCTTGGGAGATGATGTGATCAGCACAATGCCAAAGAGCTTTGTCCATACCCTTTTGTGGCTGGCCACACCCACTTTAAATTCTGCACTGTCTGGCTCTGACACCCAAGTGGAAAGGGTATCCTAGTGCTTTGCACTACTGCAACTGGGCATATTTCCACAAAGGGGGGGGGGCATATTCCTGCCATATTCTGCAAGTGAATAAGGATTGAAAAAGGAATAATATGGATGATACTGAAACTGAATAGTATTGGGTTTTTTTGTTTGATTATTGCACTGTTGAAAGAAAATTAAAAAGTTACAGAAGTCAGGCAACTCTCATTGAGGTGATGGAAATTTTATGTAGATTCATGTCTTGAGAATTTAGGGGGAGGTAGTGATAAAGGACAATCTTTTATGGTCCATGATTGCCCTGGAGAAGTTAAACCAGTTTTTCAAAACATGTTCTACTGGTTTCAAATGATATCTAACTGTCTAAAGAATAATGGATAAAGAATCCTTGAAGAAATGTGCATTAGCATAATTATGCCCACTAACATAATATGTTCATCACTATATCTGATTGGATCATTTATGCAGGATTAAAAACCTGGAGTTGTGAAACTGAAGATGCCATTTTTTATAGGCTGGTGAACTTTTCTGCTGGAAAGCAAGCTGCAGGGCTACAATTTTCACCATTATTTTTGGTGTATCTTCTTTTCACAACTAGAACCTCAAAATAATAATAAAAGTTTTGGTAATTTCTTCTAAATGTCAGAAACACTTTACATTTGCTTGCCAAACTAACATTTAGAAGGGTGTATTATATGTAGGAGTACATTTTCCAAAGGGTTAATACAGAAATTCTATGTAAGTTGAGTTCATTTATTCTTGATAATAACGGAAGGCTAGGTTGGCATCCTAATGTCCTATTTTTCTGCTTAGTTGGAATCTGTCATGTGCATGTTACCATTAACAGGAGAGCTGAATATGAAACTTGACTTACTACCTAGAACATTAAAATTTCAATAAGTTCAAGAAAGAAAAATGCAAACATCGGAGAGGTCATTTTGCTTGTTCATTCTTTATAGTAAATTGCATGCAGCTCTCATTATATCATTTATCTCCCATTATAGTTAAATTTGGACTCCATCCAAATTAAAATGGAGACAAAGTCATTGTTTTGTTGTTTTCAAAAGAGATGCTGAATTTCATATGAATAAGGCAATGGAGCAATGTCTTGAATACTAAAAGGGATAGAAGATTTCTTTCTGGTAGCTGTGCCAACATTAGAGTTAGCATGCTTCTGTTATTTGCATCACCAAAGGAAATAATTTTTTGTCCCAGTGGCCTTTTCCTTTACTAGTAGTGTTGCATCCAACACTTGTTTCTAGAAATAGATGAATTGCACAGCAAAATGTTTTGATCAGCATATTGTCTACTCCTCTGAAGGAGTTTCTTGATGACTTCCTCTATGATAAAACACATTCTTATGCAGCTTGTGTTGCTTTTATTGTGTCCTCCACAATGGAGCAGAAAAATAAAAAAAAATGGACATATCATGAGCAGCATATACTTCTGACTGCAACAAGCTCTGATGCTCTTTTAAAACCTTGATTTTAAGTTATAATAGACTGTAGAAAGGGGATATTCATTTTTAATAAGCAGATTACACCTGATTTTAGATAAATTAATTACATACTCCCCCTCAAACAGGTATTGGATGTTTCTCTATCCAAATGTGTAGTCTATTATTTCACCATGTTACACATAAGCATAATTAGGTAACTTCTTCCCTTTCTAGGAGGCCATCCACCAGGAGCCACAACTGAAGATGTCAGCTGTGGTGGGAGCACTAGTAACCAAGGGCTGGAGAGGGGATGGTCAAACAAAGCTGGGCAAGTAATAGAGACAGAGGAGGTGACTCATTAGACACCATGGCTATTGTAACTTTCTACCCTAATCTAAGTGTCTGATTATAGCTCAGTCCAATAAATGCACATGATAACATTTTTGGCCAAGATTTTCAAAGGTGATTAGCAATTTTAGGTTTCTCAATTTTGAGGTGCTCAAGTTGAGAGCATTATAAAGAGTCCTGGTCCTCAGTGGATGGTTGCTTAGCACTTTCTGACGGTCAGGTCATTTTAGGACATCTCAAGCTGGACACCCATACATTGAGTATCAATGGGTGAATTGAGTATAAACTGAAATGAAGAATCTGATGCTGACTGGTTTAGTAATTTGGCAAACAGAGATGCACCTAGGAATAAGTCTCAGATGTTCCTATCTCACAGCCACTGATTAGACCACATTGCCACTGACACGTACAACAGCACCAGGACCTTTACCACCCTCTGAGGCACTGATTTAGTACTGACTAAAAGGGGAAACTAACATTTACTGTAGGTTGTTTTGGGTGTTGGCCATCTCAAATCTAAATACAATTGCATCTGACCCTGTACTGCTTATAAGATCTGACAAGATAGTAGATTCAGGGGCTGGTATGAATGCATATAATAGTGCCCTTGAAAATATTTTATCACTGTAATTGTGGTGCCCACTTTTGTCACTGTAATAGTTGTGCCTGCTTTTTTTCTAGAATTGAACTTGATTGATACCAACACTAAAGAGCTTCAAGTCTTGAATATAAAATATTTTTTCTTAGCTAGGAGCAGCATAAAATAAAATTGAATGGGAGGGATGTAATATAAAGAAGCGGCTGCAGGATATACTTGAGAAAAAATAATTGGAAAGTAATAACAGAAAAATCCAGTAACTGACACCCAATCACATAGGCATTTTTGTTTGAAGAAATACTTTGCTATTACTGGGAAAATGCCTGAGGAGATTTGTCCTCAGATCAGTCATATATGATGGTTTACTCAGGAAAAGTGACATTGTTTTCCTAAATTTAAAATAGCAGTGAAAAAGAGATAAAAAGGAAGTAAATCCCTGGTAACTCTAGATCTGAGGTATTGATGCTAGTGGAACTTGAACATCTGTACTTGCTGAGCTATTAAAGAAGTGGAGAGAGGAACATAATTACAATTATAGGAACTTGCTTGCAGTGTTGTCTGAAGTGTCCCCCATTACTGTAGTATCTGACCAATCTACCATCTTTAATGTATTTATCTTCACAACATTGCAGTGAGATGATGAGGCAATAGTATTATCCCCATTTTACAGATGATGAACTGACACTCATATTTTTAAAGGTATTTAAGTGTTGCTCCACTCAGAATTGCAAGGTCTAAATCAGAGATTTTCTAAAGTTAGACACATAATTTGCATTGACTGAAATATGAGTTAGTCACCTAATTTACTTAGATGGTTAGTCTCTAAGGTGCCACAAGTACTCCTTTTTTTAGATGTTTCTGAAAATCATACTAGGTGCCTATCCATATATTTAGGCACCTAAATCCCTTTGAAAATCTGGCCCCATGTGACTTAGACTATGTCTGTACTGACCGCACACTTGACATTGTGGAGGTGCAAAATATCAATGAGTAACAAAATACTGCCCTGAAACTCCCCTATTTGGGTGCTGCAGGTGCAAACTAAAGGGCCCTAATTCATATTAATGTAGTCTGGTTTGAAGAGGATTATGTTAATGTGAACTACTAACCTTTTAATTCAAGCCCACAGAGTCTACACGGGGGAGTTGCAACGCAGCACTTTGGTGCTCGCTGCTATTGACACCCACACGGTCTGAACTGCAAGATAGTGTAGACAAGCCCTTAGGCGTCTAAGTCTCATTTTCAAAAGTGAATAAGAAATCAATGGGAGTTAGGCACCTAAGTACCTTTGCAGATTTGTGCCTAAATGACTTGTCCAAGGTCACACAGGAAACTGTGGCAGAGTAGGAAATTGAGTCCACATCTCCCAAGTCCCAGTGTAGTGGCCTAACCCCTGGGCCAACCTTCTTCTCTACATAAGTAGCATTGCATGCTCATTTAGCTTTAAAACAACAAGACATGGTAACAAGCTCTATAAAATATACAATAAAAGAATATTATGGTTGTAAAGTCAAGCACTAAGTTACCAGGTCAGCAAAAGGCATTTTTCTCTGACCCCAAGACTATTATCCTGCCAAATGTGGAGTCCTGCTACAGCTCTTCAAAAAAACAATGGGGGGGGGGGAATGGGATATGTAACATTAGCAAAACTACGCATTTACCCTAAACTCGTCTTCAGAAAAGCTGAACTGTTTTTGCTGAAACTTTTATTTAAGAAAAAAAAAATCACTTAGTGTGTGAGCATGGAAAATTTTAGACCGACTGTCTAAAGTTTGGCAGAATTATAAGTGAGGGGAAATGGATTTATAATGGAAAATATTAGGACATTTTAACTATCGCTTTCTCTATAGGTTTAATTCAAGTGCCTCTAATACTGTTCTTATACTTCACGTGAATCCCTTGTAGCACATGCCTGCTTTATTCTTTAGATTTCGTATGTCTTTCTCTAATCACTAGTGCCCAAGTTTTGGAATAATGTGTTTTCTGTGGTTTGGGTGTTTTCCAAATGTGTTCACTTTTACCACATCCTGCAATTTATTTCTGTTAATTTAGTGACCTTCTAAGACTCACTTCCATCCCCAAAGTTGATCTGTCTGTTTACTAGAATGTCACTGCGCTTCATATGCCAGTATAAATTACATTACTCTTGAAAATAAATTGATATAACCTGGCATTTTGAGAGTCTAAATTGGACACAATTCTTTTACTGAAACCATGTTGTCATAACACTAATTGTCATTTTCATTCATGTGCCAAATCTTTGTAAACATAGTATCTGTTGCCAAGTTATAGTAGTGTGGTTAAAGCTGGGCAGTAATTAAAAGGGGAAAATGTGTCCATTAATTGATTTGAAAAAAATCATGACATTTTTTGAATTTTTTCCCATTAATTGTATAGAAGTAGGTCTGAATGTGATACAATGGGGCTAAAATGAATTGTTGAACTAGAATGAATATTGCTAAATACATGTTGAGGCAGATGTTTGCAGAATTTGTCAAATAATGTAAGACCTCTACCACTTTTGCCTGAACACCAAGTACAAGGCTAATAAGAAAGATACATTATTAAACAATGATGGGTCACTCATTGATGAGTTCACCCATTAATCATTTCTGCCAGTGTGTATGGGAAGATTAACGGTCATTCATAAATAATTATGCATCTTTACTTGCTTCTGAAGTAAGGTATACCTGACAGATTGTGATACTCACATTGCTCTGCTTCGGGCATTGGTTCCCAAACTGGGCGGCGCGTAGAAATTCCAATGTGGGTGCGAGGCTGCCCGGCCCTTGAGCTCCCAGCCGGGGAGGCTAGCCCCCGGCCCCTCCCCTCCTGTCCACCCTCTCCTGTCGTTGTGCTACCACACGGGTAGCACGGCTTGCACCCGCCCACCTCCCAGGCTTTCCAATGAGCCAGTCCTGCCACTCTGAGCGGCCCGGTAAGGCAGAGGGGAGTGGGGGGGTTGGATAAGCGGCAGGAGGTCCCAGGGGCGGGGGATAGTCAGGGGACAGGGAGTGGTTGGATGAGGCGGAGGCTGTGTGGGGGGGAGACAGGGAGCGGGGGGGGGGGGAGGGTTGGATAGGCATGGAGTCCTGGGGAGCCTGTCAGGGGTGGATAGGGGTCGGGGCAGTCAGGAGACAGGGAGCGGGGAGGTTGGATAGGGGGTGGGGTCCTGGGAGGGGGCGGTCAGGGGACAAGGAGCATGGGGGGTTGGATAGGGAGTAGGGTCCCGGGGGGGTGGTTAGGGGTGGGGGGTCCTGGGAGAGGGAGGTCAGGGGACAAGAATCAGGGGTGTTGGATGATAGTAAAAGAAAGGTGGGGGGCGTAAGGTTTCTGAAAATTAAAAAGGGGGCGTGATGCTGAAAAGTTTGGGAACCACTGGCCTAAGGTAATCGTAGGTGATGAACCAGATCCTCAGTAAGAATTGGCAAAGCTCCAGTGACTTGAATGGAGCTATCATGCTATGTGCTATAGGACCACAGAACCAAATATAATCTTATTGAGGTACTGCTTTACTCTAGAAGAACAACATGAAACTGCTACAGGGCAGAGCAGAATTCTATTGATGAGCACAGATCACAGAATCATAGAATTGGAAGAGACCTTGAGAGGTCATCTAGTCCAGTCCGCTGCACTCATGGCAGGACTAAGTATTATCTAGACCATCCCCAACAGGTGTTTGTCTAACCTGCTCTTAACAACCTCCAATGATGGAGATTCCATAACCTCCCTAGGCAATTTATTCTAGTGCCTAACTAACCTTTTCCTAATGTTTTTTCCTAATGTCCAACATATACCGCCCTTGCTGCAATTTAAGCCCATTCTTGTGTATACAGCCCAGAATGATGTTTGCTTTTTTTGCAACAGGGTTACGCTGCTGACTCATATCAACTTGTGATCCTAGATCCCTTCCTGCAGTACTCTTTCCTAGGCATTTCCCATTTTGTGTGTGTGCAACTGATTGTTCCTTCCTAAGTGAAGTACTCTGTATTTTTCCTTATTGAAATGTGGTCTGTTCTACATGCAGTGTCACAGGTGAGATTTTTGCACTGATAAGTTAGACCTGTAAAATCCTTAATGTGGACTCAGTTACACTGGTACGAAGGTACCTTTTACTGGTATAGCTTAGTCCCCTTCCCATATGGGAATACACTATACAAGAGTATAAGCACATTTATGTGGGTATAACTGCCGCAAACCTAACGCTACTGCTTTAACTAAACCATTTTTATTGCCAGTAAAATACTGGCAATCTTACTCTAAAGATGTACTAAATTATTAAGCACACACTGGGCTGTATCTCTGAACATAGCTAGAATACATATTTACCTATGGGTAACTAGCATCAGTTTACCTGCTCTAACTATGGTAAAGTCTAATGGGTATGAGTTTGTCTCGGCATTTTCTTCATTCATTGATAACACATAATAAAATTCAAGTGCCTATGTAGTGACCAATACAATAATAATAATTAATAATTTTCTTGTTTCATATTTCTTAATTGGGTGAATATGTTTCCAAATTTGAACTGGTCAATTTTTTCTTACAAGTATGGATGTGAAATGATTATTGTTTGCATTTCTCTTTTAAAAACTGAGAATGACAAATGAAAGGAAGATTTACTATCGGGCAATAGAAGCAACAACATAAAGAACTGAAGGGCAGAAACAACATGGGTTAAAGGGGCGTTGTGGTTGGACACCAACAAAGCTTTCCGCACAGTCAAAAAAAGCACCCTGGAATCATTAGCATCGTTGGAGTCGTGGGAGAGTAATACTGTATACCACTATGCAAAAGGTTCTGTACATACAGTCAAATTACATTATCCAGAAACTACTTCTCCGGCTCTGTGGCTCATGTAATCATAGGGGCCACTAATTTAGCAGACGAGAGAAAGTACCTTATTAAGAAATGATGCTGCAAGACCAGCTCAAAGTTCTTCCCCCAGACACTGAAAGCTGCAAAGCAGGAGACTTAGTTAAGAAAGCATGCTTACCTAGGAGACCTATGCTAGGTGTTCTGCTGCCCGTATTTTATTTTGCTTCAGTTAGCAATTTCTCCTTTCCTTTTTTGTTTATTTTCTTGTTTGTGTCTAAGTAAATATGTAAGAGTCTCCTAGCTGAAAAAGAAAGGGAAAATACAGCTTGCAAACTATGGCATGATATAAAGTCTGTTGGAATCAATTAGCATATTTCTGTTGATTTCAATGTGTTTTGGATTAAGCCTCATTTGTGTCATTGGCAATAAGTGATGTGCCAAGCAAACAGAGTTGTTGGAAACAGATCTTCATTAAGCATGCTGAATAGCCAATATTAAATTCTGGGGTTCTAGACTTTGACAACCAGAATTATGGACCAGCTTCAGAACTGTTTGAAAACTTCCTGACAGAATAGTTTTCCACCAAAAAATGATGTGATGAAATCAAAACATTTTGTGGGAGTATATTGATTTCTTCAAAATTTTGGTGAAAAAATGATTGAAATATTTTGGGTACGGTCAAAATAATTTGTTTTGATTTTATTGCTTCAACTTTTATATTATATAATATGTGCTTTACTTTTATATGATAGAATAGTCAAAATGATAAAGTCATAAAGAAGTGCTTGAACTTATCAAAATGAAATATTTCAATACCTGTTTTTGATATTTACAAAAAACATGCAAAAAATGGATTTCAAAGGAAATTTTCAAATTTCCAGGTTTGGGATAAAAGGAAATTTCAAAATGTCAGAATTTTCCATGGAATGCAAATTCTGAGTTTCAACTATTGCTACTCAGCTTGCATTCATGAGCCCTCTGCTGGCATACTGGATTTGGTTCCTTCTGAAATCTGACCCTCTTTCTGAAGTTTCACTTATTATAATATGGACTTGGTCCTGCAAACATGGATTTTCTGCTGAACTCAGGATTGAGCCCTAAGAGCCTAAAACACTTGTATTTTATTATACTAAAATGAAAGTTTAAAAAGATGACATTAATTGTTGTTCAAGGTTTAGACTCCTCAGACCTATGTAACTTATTTAGAAGTAAGGCCATCAAAGTCAATGGAGTTCAATCAACCTAAAACTGGCATGAGAGGAAAATCAGAACTTCAGCCTTCTTGTCAGGAAGAAATGTTAAACAGACTTGTACATTTTCCTTTTCTGTAGTCAGCAGAGGAGAGGATTTGTTTGTGTTGTATCCCTTAGTAAAGCTGTGGTTCAGGACCTCTCAGCCAGCAGTTGCTAAACCTGTTAAGAAATGCATGGCATGAGCTACACAGAGAGAACAGTTGCAATGCCCAACAACAAATTAAAGTGGTCCTACAAAAAACAAAGAATGTTACATATTATTGAGCCCCATTTACTGCCACCATACCTATAAACCATTTACATTAATACTAGTACTGATCTCTTTTGTCACAAAAACTTCTGCTTCTCAATAACTCTAAATACCGATCAAGTCTCCCTCCATATGTGATATTCTTCTGTTTTCCTACAAATACCATGGCCAAATTTGTCCCTAGTGTAACCTTCTAAATTTAATGGTAATTTAAATTAAAGGTCATGCTGTAACAGTGGCAAGAGAAAGAAGAAAAGCTTGAATGTAAGATCGGGAGTCAGAGACTCACAAATTGTCTATCCTATCTTCCAGTGTGACCTTGGGAAATTAACTTCTTGTATGCCCGTGATGAGAATTTAGGTATTCTTGTCTCTCTGTCAGTTTTGTCATCTGCAAAACAGAAAGAGCAATCAGTACTTCCAACACAGGAGTTTTGTGAGGATTCACTTGCAAATATTCCTAAATGGCTTTCAAAATAAAAGTGGTAAGGACTGAATTCCATATTCTAAGGACAATCTGTAGTTGCATCTGTATTTTGCAGTGTAGATTGAGATCTATAACTTGCAGTCCTTACTCAGGCAAAATGTCCATTGACTACAATGAGAATTTTTCCTTAGTGAGGACTCAGGATTTGACCCATTTATAACAACAATAGGCCCATTCATTCAAATGCATTTTGGCAATATAATTTGACTCATTTATTGGTGAAAAGTGCCTCCAGTTGAGACCCACAAAGGTATTTATGTTCCAAAATTCCACAATGGAAGGAACCTAAATAATTTTGTGGATTTGGGCTTTCCTCTCAGGAGAGAATGAAAGAATTTGCCAGTTTCTTGACGTATTTTATATGTGTGAACAGAGGATTAGTATTCTGCAATAAATATTTGCTCTGGATTATAAAACTTTCAATAGAAGTGAACAGTGCCCCAATATTATATTTTTTAAAATCTTCCATGAGGCACAAGAGACTCCTTTAATGGCTAATTCATATCTGTGGACATTGTATAAAACAGTTACATTTTTATTCATATTAAATATTGATGGTATATGTTTTGCAATTTCATGAAAAAAATTGACTTCAGTAATCTTCTGGTAACATAAAATAAACAAAAAACAAAATAGCCCCCACAAATGACTTCTTCTAGCCTCTGGCTGAAATTTGACAGTTGACTTATTCTGCATGAAACAGCCTCCCCCCTCACAAAAAGCAAGTCTAGGGCATGTGATTTGTTCCCTGATTGCCACAGGCAGACCTGGGAGCTGCAAGCTCCCTGTGGTGCAAGGTCTGTCTGATGTGGGTGGAGGGTGTTTGTAGCGTTGCTAGTGGTCCACAACCCCAAGGGACCCCAGAGCCATCCATTGGATGGGATTGACTGGGTAGAGCCAGGACATACAGGAGACTTTTCAGAAGGGCTTGTCTTTGTTGCAAAATTAACTTGAGTGTTGCCCGAAACTCGACTCTCGTCCATACACAAAACCCCTTAATTGGAGAGTAAAGGTGCTTTTCACTTAAATTGGCTCACCTCAGAGGGGCTTGAGGATGAAACTCCAGTGAGCACAACTTGACCACTTGCTAATATGACCACACCGTACTGTGGACTCAGGCTAGGGTCACTGAAATGATGCTAGTCCTCCAATGCCTTTCTGCAATGCTGACAAGTTCTCCCACAATTCACTGGGAAAAAAGTCATAGAGCAGCTCAGCTCACAGCAGTGCTGTACCTGTAAGGCTTTGTCTCTGCTACGAGCAAGGGGTATGATTCCCAGCTCACACTAAGACCCTGGTGCTAGCTCTCATCAAGCTAGCGTGAGTATAAATGGTAGCACAGGTGGCAGCAGCACAGGCTAGCCGTGCCGAATGCAAACCCACCTGAAATACATGGGAATGTATCCGGCACAGCTACGACATACCACCGCTGCTGCGGCCCATGCTGCCGTGCCTACCCTGCTATTTATGCTCACTCTGGCTCAATGAGACTATTGTGACTTGTGTGTCTGTGACAAAAACTGTTTACATCACTCAACCAGGGGTCTTGTGTTCTTCTGGCCTCTGCCTTTTGCTGATGAAAAACAGGTGCTGGGGAAAACTAAAGTTCAGCACATTGAGGCAACGTTAGCAATGTGTGTCTGTCTTCCAGAGACCCCCGAAACCATCTGCCATCAACTGGCAGCTGGAGGTAGAAGGAGCAGACTTCCTGATTCTATTGGTAATGTTGTCTATATACTGCCATGAGAAGAGGGAAGATGAGAAAGTGACAGTGCAGTTCTCAGGAGAGGTGTGTGTCAAGGGGTACACTTAATAAAATAATACAACAGGTGCAGTGTGTTGAAGAATCACTTTAAGGAGGGCTTAAATGAATGATGACAACTGCTGTATGTAGGTATCATGCCCTGGTGACCATGGACACAAGAAATGGTTCAGTGCAGTCTGCTCCTGTGGCCTTTGGGCTTAGTATTTCTGACACACAGACTGGGCTCTGATTGACCACCTAGTGCATAACGATTCTGTAAATAGCCAAACCATGCTATGCAGTGTCACTGACCCAGTGGGTGCAAGTTTATTGAAGGTGTCATGCCCATCTTTGCATTATTATGCTGCTGTGGCCTTCTAAGCATAACATTTAAAATGAACGGACTGTGTAGGATTTACCTGTAAACTGTCATTTCTATTTATGCAAACAGTCATGACACTTCACGGGAACTGACTCTATTGCTGATGGAATACTGCTGCATCCACAGGCACAAATCAATGGCTTCTGAGTCTAATTTTAAGACTCCAACTGTTTTTAAAGGTAGATTTAAAAGTAGAATTTTGAAACACGAAGCCAAATTTTCAAAAGGGCCGTTATGTTTGGTAACCCGCTGAAAATGTGAATGTCTCATCATGTGTATATTTTATGCATTTCATCCATTGTCACTCAGGCACTTCGTTGCTCACATGTTTTTGTGCATGCAGTTTTGCTTATGTGCAATTTAGCAAATCACGCCCAATATGTCAGAAATTTAAATTGACCTTTAATCTGCCATTAAGCTGGTGTTTACGTGTGCATAAATTAGATATTGTGCATGCAAAGGATGGGCGGTAAACTGCTAACAAATCAGAATGGTAGAACTTACTCACTCAGCACTCATTCTGCCCGTGTTAGTGATGATGGAAGGTGAGGGGCAGGAAAGAATTAAGTCATATTTTTATGAAAACTTTAAAAAAAATCCATGCCAAAGGAAATTTTGAAATGTGGGAATGTCCTGTAGAATAGAAATTCTGAGTTTCGACCAGCTCCAGTTTTGTTAAACATTTGTTAATAATAAGTGTGTTTGAGATGTGAAGGAAGAGTGAGCAGAGTATCTTTATGTCAGCCATTCACTGTAGGCCATACTCGGGTATTCATATTACAGGCATCATGGAGCAGGGGGAAATCTGGGAAGGATACATCTCCCTCACCTACCCAGTGTGCGGGGGGCAGGGGGAGAGTGCACATCAAACCTGTCCCTAGGAGGATGGAGTGTGTGTTCCTCTCTGTTACTGGCCAGATCCTTTCCTCCCCCTTCAGAATGACTTCAGCCCTGGGGGTGCTAGCCCTCAGACATCCCTGCTTGCAGCAAAGCCTATAAGGCACCTTGGCCATGCACAAAGAGTGGAAGGGTTGAGGCTTCCTTGTGCCCTCTCCCCTACCTGCATATGTGCACAACAGCTAGGTACAATTTGCCAGAGACAACTTGGGGGCAGGGGCACGTGATCCCCTCACACATTGCCTCTGCCTCCATATATATTAATTCATCCATTTTCTCTAACATGCAGTGTTTTGTTTGTTGTTTTTTTAATCTACGCTAGTATTGCAGTATTTTAACTCCTTTTTCTCTGACTAATTTATTTGAGCATAAGCTTTCGTGAGCTACAGCTCACTTCATCGGATGCACAGTATGCATCCGATGAAGTGAGCTGTAGCTCACGAAAGCTTATGCTCAAATAAATTGGTTAGTCTCTAAGGTGCCACAAGTACTCCTTTTCTTTTTGCGAATACGGACTAACACGGCTGTTACTCTGAAACTTTTCTCTGACTGAGATCACTGGGTGCTAGTCTGCTTTCCATGTGCATAGATTTGTATTAAAAGAATAAAAGCTGAATCTGGAAAAAGTTTCAGGTTTGTAACAAAATTGCAAGCCATTTTCACCTAAATTTGGATTTGTGCTTGCTAAGCTTACTCTTGTGTTTATTATCCCTGAATGTGTGAGGGCGCAAGCTGCTGGGTGGCAATATGGCACCAGATGTTTGGTTGTGAATTACTGTGAGATCTGAACGTTTTCAATGTTTCATGGGCTTAGTAAAGTACAAAGAGACAAATTCTCCCCTCCCTGCACAATGGACTTTGTGCAGAGGCAGATCTATGCCATTTCAGTGGGGAGGAGGGGACAGGAATACCTCCTTCCTCAGGATGCAGAGTGACAGCACAGCCATTGTGTGATTGCTATTTGAGAAAGGGGGGACATTATTTATTTGTAATGTATTTACTGTAATGGACCAGGACCCCCTTGAGCTAGCCACTGTACAAAAAGACAGCCCCTGCCCCAAAGAGCCTGCAATCTAAGTAATGATACTTACCCGTCTTTGCAAAGTTGTTTTAGCTTGGATGAAAGGTATTGTAGAAGTGCAAGCTGCTGTGTTCCCAACATGTGTAAGAGGGGGAGGCTTGGCCAAGGGATTCACTTCACAGCGGGGTTGTGAGAAAGTTAATGTCTGTCCCAAGGGTTTGAACTTGTAAGGCACTATAGAAATGCCAAGTGTTGTTCACTGGGAAGATGGTGATTTATGGGTCCCTATATTCACAGCTCTTCTGACCAGGATCCTACCCCTCCTGTAACACTATACTAGGATAGATGAAGCCACTGAGAAGCATTGTACTGTAGTGGTCATGGTGTGTGAAGCTTTTGCATAGCTAAACTCTGCCCTGTCGCAGCATTGCATTAGAAACGTGGTGGTTCTGCTCTCTGAATAGTCTCCGTAGGTTGGAACATTTAACATCACCAAACCCAAATGAGCCCACACAATGCACTGTTCCCACTTCTGAGACACCAGTCACACTTCTGAGATAGACAGCATCTCTACTGCTGATTTATTAACAGAGAAGAATTCTGTGGAACTTGAAAGCTTGTCTCTTTCACCAACTGCAGTTGGCCCAATACAAATATTGCCTCACCCACCTGGTCTCTCTGTTTATTAATAGTCAATTTTCAGTGCAAAGTGCCATATTAAACTTTTAGTTACATTTTGGTCATTAGAGAGTCTGATCCAAGACTGCTGAAGACAGTAAGAGCCTTTAGATGAACTTTGGATCTTGCCCTTGCTGGGGGTAGAGTGCTGGCAGTGTGACTGAAATGGAACTGATCAAGATTATTTTGACAAGGATTCTTGTAATTAAAATTGAATCAAAACTGAAACTCGTTGCAGAGGAGGGTTGGTTTCCATTTTTTTTAAAAAAAAGTTATGAAATTGTTCAAATGTCCCACTTTGACATTTTCAAATGAACTCTTTTTTTTTGCTTTAAAATTATTCTTTTATTTCAAAATTTAAGTTGCTCTGTAGTAAAAAATAGAAGGCTAAAATAAAAGCAAAATGTTCTGACTGGATTGGGATCATTTATTTTATCACATATTTTCTATTTATTTTTATTATACTTATATTCCTCTCTCTCTAAATAATATATATATATATATATATATATATATATTATTTTTGATTTGTGAATATTTTTGAGATTTTGACTTTGTCCCAATTTCGGATGGGAATTTTTTTAAAAATCTTGAAAATTCCTGTGGAAAATAGTTTTCTGTCTAGCTGATCTTTGAATAGTTATTTATAGAACACCACTGACCCTGTGCCCTTCACCCAAAGTGGCACAATTACAGCAAGCTAATAAGAGAAGTGAGGAGGAGACAAAATGATTGGGAACCCTCCTTCTAATATATAAACATGTCAAGCTGAGAACAGAAACTAAAGACTTCTGGTTTTTTTTTTAATCAGGCTGCATACACAACTTTTTTCTCATTCTAACTTCGCATCTTAAATCTTTGAAGCTTGGCATCATTTAAATTACTCAGTGCTGCATTCTTTCAAGAGAAATTATATTGTAGCTAAGAAATAGTGACAAATGCTGGATATAGTACTCTATGTGAAGTATAACCAGTTCCTTGCAAAGCTATACCTCTACCTGCTTTGATTCCCATTGTATTCTTTCTGCTACATCCCACTAGCCTGTTTATCTTATTCACTAGAGCCAAATATAAGGCTGAAAAACGTCCCAAGATTTGGTTCTGTAATAAGTCTCAAAATTCTATTCCGGTCAGAATGTTGATGACCCTCTCTGTTTTCACTTCTTCATCCACCTCCCCCTCTTCCTATGTCTCTTATTAATTATCATTATTATTTCAATTTTTTGGTCATGCCACATTTTTTTTAATCCTGTCACTGTGTCCAAGTTATAGTGCTAATCTACAGAAAAAGGATTTCTTCTCCATAGGAGCTGTTAAGAGCCGATGTAAAGAACTGCATAGAGGAAGCTGTGACAGGTTCAGTCACAGAGACCCCCTTGGGACTGTCACCTGATGTGCTAAGACTACCTTTGAGCCCGTTTTCTCTGCCAGTTTGGACCTCTAGAACCCTGCCTTGTTGAGCCAGACACGCAAACCTGCTGCAACACAGACCGAGGGTCTGAACCACGCCCCCAAAACTACAGACTTAGGAGCACATCTGAAGCTGTTTTCAGTTGTCTCCAGCACCCAGACACCCAGCTCCCAATGAGATCCAAACCCCAAATAATTCTGTTTTACTCTGTATAAAGCTTATACAGGGTAAACTCATAAATTGTCTGCCCTCTATAACACTGATAGAGAGGTATGCACAGCTGCTTGCTCCCCCAGGTATTGATCACTTACTCTGGGTTAATTAATAAACAAAAGTGATTTTATTAAGTATAAAAAGTAGGATTTAAGTGGTTTCAAGTAATAACAGACAGAACAAGGTAAGTTACTAAGTGAAATAAATCAAAATATGCAAGCCTAACTTAATACACTAAGGATCTAGTTACAAATACTAGGTGTTATCTCAGGTACAATCTTTTTCAGACCAACATTGCAGTTTATGGCCTGGGTCCAACAATCACTGACACCCCCGTAGTTACAGTCCTTTGTTCCAGTTTCTTTCAGGCAACTCTTTGGAGTGGAGAGGCCATCTCTTGAGCCAGCTGAAGACAAAATGGAGAGGCTTCCAGGGTCTTTTATATTCTCTCTCTTGTGGATGGAAACCCCTTTGTTCTTCTGTGCAAAATCACAAAAGCAAGATGGAGTTTTTAGCCACCTGGGCAAGTCACATGTACATGAATGATTCAGCTTTTTGCAGGCTGACACCATTGTTTACATGTTAGTTTGAACATTCCCAGGAATACTCAGATGTGGCGTGGTGTCTCCCAAAGTCCATTGTTAGTTAAGTACTCCCCATTACTTGAATAGTCCCTTCGCAATATGTTGGCCAAACCTCTCTTATGTGTTTCCTACAGAAAACACTTCAAATACAAGCATAGAGCCAACACTCATAACTTCAGATATAAAAATGATACATGCATACAGAAAGGATGAATATATTCAGAAGATTATAACATTTGCAAAGATATGTTACATGGAATATCTAGCATAAAGCATATTCCAGTTATGTTATATTTACACTTATAATCATATTTTCATAAACATATAGAGTGCAGTGTCACAGAAGCCATTTTCTGTTCACAATAACAATACGTTTTATTGGGCCTACAAATCCCAGCAACTATGCTACCTATTTTGATGCACCATGTTCTTGTACCTTATCAATTTACCATATATATAGAGAGAGATGCATTCCTGGATCGGGGGCCTGATCCAAGACGCATTGAAGTCAACGAAATACTCCTGTTGATTTCATTAGACTTTGGTGAAGGCATTAGAAGAGGCAGATGCTGCTGCAAAGCCTGCAATTGTATCAGGAGGAGCAAAGTTAGCTGTTGTTCATTAGAATCTCCTTATCCTGCCTTGCCCACTATTTACCACCCACTAATCACCAATGATGCCAACTTGGATTTTTCAGGTAGTCCCCTATTGGCTCTTCCTCCTAATTCTGCATGCAGCATCCACCTGTGTCTTTAGTATAACAGCACCCATGACTCCCTTTTAAGCATTATAATGACTTTATCATTACTATTATGTGATAGAATGGTCTGCATTTAAAAAGATCATTCTGACTCCGGAAGGATATCAGAGAGGGCAATACAATCATGAATGGTGTGGGAAAAGTGAATAGAGAAGTGTTATTTACCCTTTCACACGATACAAAGACCAAGGTTCACCTGATGAAATGAATAGGCAGCAGGTTTAATACAAACAGAGGAAGTACTTTTTCACACACAATGATAACTGGGTTTGAAAAAGAATTGGATATGTTCATGGAGGATAGGTCTATCAATGGCTATTAACCAAGATCGTCAGGAATACATTCCATGCTTTTTAGAGTCCCTAAACCTCTGACTACCAGAAATTGGGAGTGGCAGAGGCGGTGGGTGACTCTGTAGTCGCCCTGTTCTGTACAGTCCCCATGAAGCTCTGGTACAAGCCATTGTCAGAGACAGGATACTGGGCTGGATGGGCCATTGGTTTGACCAATATAGCAGTGCTTATGGTTTTTATTCACCACCCCGAAATATCTGCATGCTGTCAAACATAGTCTTTGATTCTTAGGGGAAAAAGGTGTTGCAATCAGTGCTGTGGGAGATGGCTAAGAAACAGAGGTGACATGTAACCGGATAGCGGGGGGGGGCACAACTGAAAAGTTCGGGGACAGCACATGTCCACCCCATGCATTGCCTGTGCCTTCAGCGCCTGACTCATCTCAATGGGTTGTCTGCAAAGCAGGCAGCTGAAAACGCTGGGACTCCAGCAGTGGGGAAGGATAAGCAGCCCCATTTAGCAGGCGAGCAGAGCTCAGCCTGCAGCCAAGCACCCTGCTGTTTTCTCCCTTCCCGCACTGCATGAGCACACGGTGAGTGTGGCCGGGAGGGGGAGCCCCTGCCATCTCGCTGTTGGGTGTCCCAGCGTGAGGCGTCCCAAGAAATCTGCAGGTGGGGGGAGACACGTGACTCTGCTTAGAGCTAATTGGAAATTTTCAATTAAAAGTTGTTATCACCAGAAAATGAAGATTTGGCAAAACCAAAACTTTTCACAGGAAAGGTTTGGTTTCCAGAAATGTTCTGTTTCAAATATTTTTAACAAGTGTTTTGATGTATAGTTGTCAAGGTTCCTCCCCCACTCTGAACTCTAGGGTACAGATGTGGGGACCTGCATGAAAAACCTCCTAAGCTTATCTTTACCAGCTTAGGTCAAAAACTTCTCCAAGGTACAAAATATTACACCCATTATCCTTGGACTGGCCGCTACCACCACCAAACTAATACTGGTTACTGGGGAAGAGCTGTTTGGACGCGTCCTTCCCCCCAAAATACTTCCCAAAACCTTGCACCCCACTTCCTGGACAAGGTTTGGTAAAAAGCCTCACCAATTTGCCTAGGTGACTACAGACCCGGACCCTTGGATCTTAAGAACAATGAACAATCCTCCCAACACTTGCACCCCCCCTTTCCTGGGAAATGTTGGATAAAAAGCCTCACCAATTTGCATAGGTGACCACAGACCCAAACCCTTGGATCTGAGAACAATGAAAAAGCATTCAGTGTTTTACAAGAAGACTTTTAATAAAAAATAGAAGTAAATAGAAATAAAGAAATCCCCCCTGTAAAATCAGGATGGTAGATATCTTACAGGGTAATTAGATTCAAAAACATAGAGAACCCCTCTAGGCAAAATCTTAAGTTACAAAAAAGATACACAGACAGAAATAGTTATTCTATTCAGCACAATTCTTTTCTCAGCCATTTAAAGAAATCATAATCTAACACATACCTAGCTAGATTACTTACTAAAAGTTCTAAGACTCCATTCCTGGTCTATCCCTGGCAGAAACCAGCATACAGACAGACACAGACCCTTTGTTTCTCTCCCTCCTCCCAGCTTTTGAAAGTATCTTGTCTCCTCATTGGTCATTTTGGTCAGGTGCCAGCGAGGTTACCTTTAGCTTCTTAACCCTTTACAGGTGAGAGGAGCTTTCCCCTGGCCAGGAGGGATTTCAAAGGGGTTTTTACCCTTCCCTTTATATTTATGACAATAGTCAAAATTGGAATGAAACAGTTCAAATGTCTGGAAACAAACTCTTTCTATTGACCCAATGTGATTTTTTTTTTCTGTTCCCAAAATGTTTGAGATTTTGACTTTTTGTCCCAATTTGAGATGAGATTTTTTTTTTTTAAATCTTGAAAATTCTCCTGAGACAGGAAAACGGTTTCTTATCCAGTTCTGCTTAGAAACACCTTTCCCCTCAACCCTTCCAAGTTGAGAACTGGGACTAATGTCTCAGTTATAAGGCCTGATTCTCTAATGCCTTGCACCTTGCATCATCATTGTACAAAGTTAGTGGCAAACACTACCTTTCTGCTAGGGTAACTGTGCTGATAAGAACTGTGCTGATAATAACAATGAGCCAAATGCTGCAGTCTTGACATCATTCGGCTGTGGTAACATTTTACCATTCTGAGGCAGTAGCTTTTTATATTGACTTTGCATGGGTGAAAATGATGACATAAGTTGCAAGGCAGTGGAAAAATCAGGCCTCTGACTGGAAAGGAAGACAACCAAATTTAGAACTTGATCCAGCAGGCCTTACTCATGCAGAACTCCCACAAGTGGGAACTCTGTCTGACTAACCAGTGCAGAAGGAGTTCCCTGAACTCTGTCTGAGTAACCAGTGCAGAAGTTCCCTGCATAGCAGTGATGTAGGAGCAGAGGAAGGTGAGGTATTGTGTATTAATATATCATTTAGTGCTGTTGTAAACTTTTGCCACATTGATTATACCACTGACTATCGTAGTTTAATCTTGTGTGTTTTGAATCAGTGAATGCCACACGTATGTAATTCCATTGAAACACAAGGGAGAATTTGAAGCTTAACCCATACTAATTAACTGTAAAGCATCTAGACTACTTTACTTAATTTTGTGCTATAGAAATAAATTACTTGACTAATCCTGGGGTCACGACTCAGGTAAAACGTCAAGTGATGTATGGACTGTAGGAGCTGACACCTTCTTATTAGCAGCATGTCTCAGAGTGTTTCCCTAGGCAACAGACACACAATAGAGTCCTGTTGCTTTTTATGTTGTCCTTGCATCTGCATCAGAGGCAGACTTTGTATTATTAATTAATTTATTTCTACCAGTGCCCAGCCTCCTCCTGGCCTCAGCCTGTCAGCTGTCATTCATGTCTCTGCTGTAAGGTGTTGTGTGATTTAAAAAAAATGAATGAGATGGAAGCTTCTTGCCTTACTGTGAGCTGTTGCTCCCCATTATAAGCAGGTTTGATTCTATTGCAAACTGGTCTTGCTGCAAGGATGATAAAGCCCTAGCTATTTGGGGCTGAAATCTACCCCCTGCTCTTCAACTACCCATCACTTTTCTAAAGTGGCTGGAGGCAGGATTAAGGAGTATCACAATTAGCCATTGAATTTGCACAGTTCATAATGGATCACTGTAGATGCAGGAGTTTGCCATTCCGCTATGGCCCCTTTACCCTAGCTAGGCTCACATTAAGGGAACTCAGGGCAGGCATTTAGGGCTCTCCGAGCAATACTTTCACCATAGGGGACACCTATGCTAGCAGCAGAGCTGGCTCCACCATATCTGTGCTGTTGCTACAGGAGCCATAGACACAGAGACCAAAATGGAAAATGGCAGATCTGGGACAGAACATATTGTGGCTAGTGCAGACCTTTGCCCAAGTGATTTGTGAACCATGGGAAAGCCCCGTGAGGAAGAGGGCTCTTTCAGGGACTTCATGAAAACAACTCTATCTCTGTGTATTTGCTCCCCTACCTATGATTGGGGATCATGATATTTACCCTTTGTTGTAAAGCACTTTGAGATCTAAAGTGTTATAGAAGAGTCAAATATTATTGTTATAAGGATGAAGAAATTTATCAATCTTTCTCAAATGTCTGTCTGTGCCTTCCCTCCTTTAATAAGCCCACAGCTAGTTCCCACTTATCAGATTTATCAGAGGGAGGAGGAGGAGATTTAATTGCTATTTTGCAATTTTAATGAATAAATGCCATTTCTGTTCATCTATTTACTTTCACAATATAAAGCGGGGGTCTAGCGCCAAGAACTGAATTTCATTATCAACAGGAAAAAGAATCTTCATTAAACCAGAACTGTTATTTCTGGCATATGTGCTGGTTAACTCACATCTGTGATTATCAATGGAAAATATTCACTACATTACAGAGACAAGAGAGACGCTGACAAAGTGACTAGTTATTTTGGGGACTATGAGACACTTTAACAGGGTGCCATTTTCAGAAGATGAATTTTCTATGCTTCCTGAAAAGTCAGATCCCCTTTAAAGTGTCCAATTGAACACCCAAAAATTAAGCCCCCCTCCCCGCCCAACACACACACACTTTTGAAAAGGTAGGCCCTGGAATTACCATTTAATCCATAGGATCTGAAGAAAGACCTAGCCATTTCACTCTTCAGAATAATTGCAGATGAGATTAAGACACAGAAATTAGATCCACATTTTGAACAGCCCATATTTGGGCGATCATATCCTGCATTTTTGTTGGGCTGCAAAATTCAGATCTAGATCCAGGCTGATAAATTACTATTATTAATTTATTTAAACATTTATATTGTGGTAACTCCTAGAGGCCTAAACCATGTCTGGTCCTTATTGTGCTAGGTGCTGTACAAACATATAATAAAATGGCAATCTCTGCCCCTCCAAAAGCTGAATAAGTCCCTTTGCCCCTAAGTTAGGGAGTGTTTGAATCCAGGCTTTTGTTTCAAGCACAGCTATAACAATAACAATTATCCCTTTATATCTTCAGAACACTGTACAATCACTCATTAATTTTCCTTTATCATTTTCCCATTAAATAGCCCTATCTTGTGCAAAAATATTTTATGCACATTTTCTAACTCTTATGTAGGGTGCCTTATGCCATTTTGTGTTCTATTTTACTTTTCCTAATATTTTTTCCACCTTATTTCTCTTGTAAAAATCACCTATATTGCAATTGTTCATACACCTTTTCAGTGGTTTAACTTTGTCTTTCTTAGTTTTCTGTATCCTTGTTAATAATCACACTAGTTTTGTTATTGGCATTCAGATTTCACTTGAGTGATTATAGATTGTTTCTTTACTATCTGCTCTTTAAATATCACATACTTCTCCACAGTAGATATCCAGGGCAACAGTTGATTCCAATCAATTTTCTTTAACTTGTGTCTAATTCCCTAAATGTCTAGCTTAAAAAAAATTCTGTATTCCTCTGCTGTGCCACCTGAAAATTCTTCAGAAACATCTCAGATATCATTGAAGTCTGATTATTTCATAGATTCATACATTATAAGGCCAGGTCATCTAGTCTGACCTCCTGCATAATACAAGCTATAGACATCCTTGAACTAATTCCTGTTTGATTACAATCATACCCATGCATTTAGCTTCAGTATCTACTTGGCTTTTAGGTTCATCTGGGATAGAGACCTTTGTAACTGACTTCAGTTCCCTATGAAGTGTCCTATCTTCCACACTCAGCCATCCTAAATACTCACATATCCCCCCTAGTTCCTTCAAGGTCCTTTTACTGCTCATTGATGTTTTCAAGCCCCCTGTCTAATGATAGGGTAGAGCAGCTAAGTAGACACATGAGGTATGGTACTTTCCCCTTCATACCTGCTCTTTCTTCTTGCTCTGTGACCTCTCACTGGCTTATTTTAAAAGAAACCCCTTTTAGGGTGATGCTTCCTTTAAATCTGTCTGACAGAATGAGGGTTCTAAGATGCTTGAGACAGTCAGCGGGAGGCAGAATGCCATAGTGTTGCAAAGAAGAGAGTCGTTCAAATCTTTAGACCTGTTGGCTGTAAGGGAAGACCACTCCAGGGATAAAATAAAATGAAAAGACAGACACCAGAGGGTAGCTTCAGAAAGAGTATTTAAATCTACCAGGCAATTTAAGACAGACTGTAGATGATGAGCAAAGCAGAACACATCCCTTTAGCTAACCCTCACAGAAATTATTTGTGTGATGAATTACTGTTGTTGTCATGTTCGTTTTCTCTCAGTTCTCAATCATCTGTAAATATTTGGAGGCTGGTTAATGAGCACTTATGGTCTGAGACCTGGATCGTATTTCACCAGATGGGCTGGGTTCTGCTGGCCCTGGTGTGGGTGCACCAGAGGGCTGGAAGTGAGACGGGAGAGGGTGCCTGGAATCTTCTCACTCCTGCAGCATCTCTTTAAGGGCCAGACTGAACTACATTTCCTTGGGAGCTTATGGGGATGGTGAAGAATGGGGAAGAGAAGTGGAGTCAGCTGAGATCAAAATCTGGCCCATTGCTCACTTTGTTGTCTAGGAGAAGAAGACTGAGTTTGAGACTGTAGACAGCTACAAGAGTAGGCAAAAGCTAGGAAGAACCCTTAGATTCCAGCTGTTTATTAAAGGATTTCAGAAATAAATAGAAAATAAGTGAAGAGATGTGACTAATACTGCAGAAAGCATGTCCTCTTCAGCTCCAGGATTTCCTTGGCCCTTGCCAGAGTCAGGGTATCAAACCAGGATAGACCAATGTCCTTATCCAGTACAGCAAAGCCACTGTCCTACTGAGTGAAAAGGGAAGGTTTTTTTTTCATTTTAGATCCCATTTGCAGCACAGACTGATAGAAATTTATATATAGGGGTATTCCACAAAAGTTTTAATATGATCAGCTCATAACTGTGTGGAGCATGCATGCTTTTGGCACTTTTCATTGCTCCACATTAAACTGAATAGTCTTCATAGAAGCTTTTCCATCAAATATTGACAAAGCAGAAACATAGGTAATTTTCATACTCCTAAATAACTAAACAAATTCCATACTGCCCTTATTTCTCCATGTGGCATTACAGACACAAGGGCCACATTCTTATCTCTTTCTTTGTTTATATAACATTAAGGTTGTGTGTGCACTACACAGTACTGATGGTGGCTTGGAGTGTATGTAAAGCTATGCACTGAAGTGAATAGCCTGCGGCTGCGTCCACACTGCCGTGTGAAGTACATGTCAGTGAAAGGCTCTAGTGGAAGGTGGCAGGAGTCTTTTCCTGTCGTGCAGAAAGGTGCTGGCAGGGTGGAGTGTTTCCATGGAGGGGAAATGATCCGGCAGTGGGGATCTGGAAGAGCCTTTCCCCCCTCCTAGACTCTTTCCCTACTGTGAAGAATAATAATAATAATAAATCAGGACATTATGATGATTATTAACATGGGCCCTGATTCAGCAAGGCATCCGAGTAATCCTGTTGGCTTCAGTGGGATTTCTCACATGCTTATGTGCTTTGCTGAATCAGGGCCCCAGCCTTAAATACAAACACTAACTATTGCCTAAAGTTCCTATTAAAATTTCTGTTAGCATAGACACACATATAGGAATATAGGCATACATTTAGAGAATCTGAGCCCCTTCCTAGTTTTCTACACTGTACAGATTATTTTTAATTGACAAATATAAGTTGCCTTTTCTAATCACATGTGTTCCTTTGTCTGCTTTTCCTGTGAAGAAAACATATTAAATAATAAACTGAAGGCCACAGCACACTGCAATTCAACTCATCAGACTGTACCAATCCTCTTCCTTTTAGTAATCACAGCACCCAGATGCCAAGCTGTTGAAAACAGTTTTCTAGTTAGAGCATCTGGCTCCAGATTGATCAGGTGGTTGTGTCTGAGTCCGTTATGTGGTTAAATGGATAATGGACTGTTTTGCACTGTCTAGCCTCCCTGAATGCCAATTTCCTTTGACTTGAATTTCACAGTAATTTATGCATCTTCACCCATTGTTGAAGGTGGTTTTTCCACAGTCCCATCTCACTTCATCTCAGCGTGTTTGTGGCAATAAACAGAAGCGTCAAAACCATCCCACATGTGACTAGAAAGTATATGCACCTACATATGTGGGTCACAAGCTTTTTACTGTATTTTCTTTTTAAATGGCAGTAGTCCCAATTCTCTGATGAACAGTCTTAACAATTCTCCTCTTATAATTATGACCGTAAGACGTTTGTTCATGATTTCAGCCATCAGCCATTTAGTAACCTTTCTAATATGGAGATTTCAACCTTTGCAGTTCAGAGTAAAACACAGCATTGGAAGCATTTTAACAAACACAAAATTGTATTCTATGTTGTTAGCAATAAAAAACAAAGATGGATTAAATATTATATACTGAAATCTTAGATTAATACTTTTCCCCACCAATGTTGGTGACAAATAAATATTACAATGAATTCTTGTGTGGGAGGTAATATAGTTCTGATTATTATCCCATCTCTGCATGAAACCACTCTCCTCAGAAAGACCATTTGAATCGAGGAAATAGAGGGCAAATGTAAATAAGAGCGGAGGTTAAAACGACTGGTATAGATATGAAGTCATAAATTAAGTGACTGAAATAATCATTATGTTGTTTCTGTTGCTGATGTGTTGAGCTGATACACCAAAAATTTTAGAGGGGTAATGGGAACGATATATGAAGCAATGGACATTTGAGGAAAGTGAAGTTTATAAGAACCAGAGCTAGAGAGTGGAGTGATTATTATGTAGTGAATTCATTCTCCATTGGCTGTTTCTACAGTCGTATAGTTAAAATACCATTTCTTAGACTAACAAAAGATACAGAGACAGTACATCATGTACTTCTACTTCTGTGGAACATAGAAATTAGCACAAGGTCAAGGAGCACAATGGCTTAATAGCAACAAAGCTTTAGGGGCTTGTAGAATGCACATTCTGTTTATAAAGAGCAAATAATGTTTAATACATTGCAATAAATGCATTGTGTTTGTAAATTTTCTCTGCTTTTATTGTTATGATTTTAATTACACTCTTAGTAACCCTTTAAGCATCCAGGGCTTGAACATAAAACATTGAATGTTTCAGCCTGAATTTGTTACATTAATTAGTTTTACTTTTTTTTTTTTATTGTGCCAGTGTTGCATTTGTTCCTCAAGACAGAGCAAGAACAAGTAGTCCTCTTAGCTGGAGAGACAGACAAAAGCGTACTGATCTTAAAATCTCAGTACTATACAGTGGTTGGGGAGAACACATTCAAAGTACATCAAGAGGCATGCATGCACAAAACTTCTTTTGCAAAATAAATATATCACAGCAAACTCACATTTATTGCCATTGAACCAGGATCTGTCTCTAAAACTCAGATGATTAATGTGGAGTTTTTCCGACATCTCACACAACTGAAGGATTAAGTCAAAGTAAAGAGATCAGGAGATGTAAATCCAGAGAGAGATTGAGAAGAGTGGTAGGAAAAAAGAGCTCAGAATTAGGTACTGAGAAAATTGGTGAGTTTTCTTTGGAATATCTGGGCTGAACTGAGATAGTGGGAAGAGGATAAGACTGCTCATTAAGACCCCAATCCTGCAAACAATGATACATGTTAGATTTACATGTGTGAACTGACCCATTGACAAGTGCAGGAAGTTAAGCATGTGATTTTTTGCAGGACGAGTAACTGAGAGAGCTCAGAGTGTAGTGAATCTTTTGTATCATGAACACTTTTATTAGTATTTATGATTTGCATTGCAGTAACACTTAGAGCCTCTATCCTCTTCTGTCATCCTCCGCATCCCACCTAGTCCTTCCAACTTACAGAATCTTTCCTCTTACCACAGTGCTGTCACCCTTCCATCACACCAGCAATAACTCTTGACTGTGTTGTCCACTTCTCCCAGAACTGTCTTCACTCTACCCACTATGGTGCCCCCGCCAAGTAGGGTGCCCTTCCCCTCATCCTTCAGACCCCACCTCAAGACCCACTTCTACTGTGATAAGAAAAGGAGTATTTGTGGCACCTTAGAGACTAACAAATTTATTTGAGCATAAGTTTAGTGAGCTACAGCTCACTTCATCGGATGCATTCTACTGTGATATTAGCCAATTAATAATGGGTAGGTTAAAAACTTTTTTTTCTTTATGGCCCTGATCCAGCAAATTACTTAAGCAAGTGCTTAACTTAAAGCATGTGAGGAGTCCCATTGAAGTCAATTGGACTATTCATATGCTTAAAATTAAGCATCTGCTTAAGAGCTACGCTGCATAGGGGAGGAGCTATCTCTGTCCTCCACCTTTTGCCTTCATCTGTTTCTTATCTTCTAGGTGTGGTAGCACCTTCCAATATGTGGAAGGCAGCACCTAACAAATTATATTTACTATGGTAATACAAAGAATATGTAATAGATATAATAATGAATAACATATCTGCTTCCCCTCTTAAAATTTTGTATCCAATGTTGTTCATCTCATCTACATTTAATAAATCCCTATAAATGAATTCCTGAGAATGAGAATAAAGCAGTCCTTAAACCAGCAAATTATACATGTCTAAAATCAAGTGATAAGCACTGTCATTGCATTTTAAGTGAACCCCATGCCAATCTTCAAAAGTCTTAGACTTATTGTTGATGCAGTCGATGATTTGATAAAACCTTGTATTGAACCTCTCTAATTATTCCATAGTTGAATTACAATTAATATGTAAATAGAGACATAAAATCAAGTTGATCACATGTAGCTATCTACAGGCTTTACAAATCCATCCCTTTCCAAAGTCCCTTGAGCTCCTTGCCTCACAATTTATTTTCCCTTTGACTTTAGCTACACAAACTGCCAGGAAAATTCCAGGCATGTCACTGTGACCTGTTTATGAATTCACACACGTTTTAAGGTTGATGAATCATGGTTCACTTGGCTAATCTAACAACTGGCAAGAGAAAACACTGTTAGTTTACTTGTATTAATAGCACCAAATAACTTTCCCATCCCCAATATAATATAGTCAGATATAAAGAGATTTGTTGTTATCATTGTAAGCAGAGATAAGTGATTAATTGATTTTTCAGTCTGGGGGCTGTGACATTCTCAGGCAATCAAGACTAATGAGTAGTTGTGTCCCCCTACCCTCTAACCTGGGGTGCCCTTTACACTGCTTAGTTGTTGTACCTCCAATCCTGGACACCTCACAAACAGCCTCCAGCAAGAGAGTCACTCCCAGCTTTTTCTGTGTGGGGGCTGCAGCCAGCCACACCTTGGTTTTTGCCAGCCTGGTTATGCCAGTCCCAGATTTCCCCCCAGATATATATGTTCTGCACTGGCCAGCCCTCTCCTGGACAATACAAATGTATATAGGTCCATTATTTCATCAATGGAAGTAATATGCACAGATTTTTCTACCTCAAATGGTGTTTCCCTAAACAATTCAATTTGAACACACTGGATCAGATAAAACAATAAAACAAGTTTATTAACTACAAAGAGACAGATATTGAGTACAAATAATAAGACATAAAAATCAGAAATGGTACAAGAAAAATAAAGATAAAATGTAACTAATACCTAAATTAACAAATTATGTTAAATTCAAAGTAGAGTTTTTGTCACCACATGCTCTCAACAATATTACTGGTGAAACTTGTTAGGCCAGGACCCCTTCTTCTGTTTAATGGCTGCTTCTTTTGTTCCTTCTAGTGCAGCAAATTGATGGACAGAGAGCGAGCGAGAAGGGGTTGCTTTATGTGTTTGTCCCTCATATTTATAGTGTCAGTCCTCCTCTTAGAAAACATTTCCAGCTAAGATTCAAGAGACAAGGGAAGGATATTTCCTGCTGGTTTTCCCACCTTTTCGAACTCCCTTTATGTTTGATGACTCTGTTTACTACTTAAATGCAAATTATGATGAGCACACATTGTTTTGTTTGAGACCTGTGTGCCAACTTCCATTTGGGCATGGCTGTGGTTTGGAACATGCGTTAATAATACTATACAGTGGAATGTTGTAACTTTCCATACAATGTTGCCATAAATATTTTATCAGGAAATACTGACCAGAAAATTATGAATTTTCAAATGATACCTCATAAGGCATACTTGTACAGAGATTATTACAATAGTGTGCAAGGTGTGAATACAGGGGTAAAGTCTGTCACAAGGGACGAACTGAACATTTTTTAAAAATTGGTTCACTTTGAACTGCAGTTGATTTTTTTCATTTTTTTCATGAAATAAAAAAAAATTATTCATGAAATAAAATAACATCAAAATTATTTTCGGTCAACATTAATTTTTATTTATTTATTAGTATTTTCTTTATTATTGGTTTTAGTTTTTCATTTCAGTTTGGGGTGTTTTTCTTTTTTAATGGCCAAGTTTCAAAACAGACTGCTGTTTCAATACAAAAAGTCAAAAATGAAACATTTTGAAATTTTCTATATGAAACATGTCAAACTGAAACTCTGACTTTAGTTTATTTTCTTTTTTTTTCAGCCAAAACTGTCAAATTTGACCTGAATTAGCAAATAGTTTTGGTAAAAATACTATTCACCAAAACATTTTCGCTCAGTGTATGTCAAATTAATTGTCACACCAAGCATGGAAACAAGAAATCACAACTGAGGAAAATTTCCTCACTTGAAAAAATAAAAACAAACCCAAAACAATGAGGGTATGCTATATATAAAATCCTATACCTTGCACCTTTATCATGTTACCAGACCACAGTGTTTGGGCCGTCTAAGAATACTGTTGTATTTTTATAAAGGTTTTATTTTAAAGCTTGTAAAAAGTGCTAGGTTGACAGTCATGGAGATTGAGGGTATGTCTAAACAGAAAAGAAAAAAACACGGCTGGCCCGTACCAGCAAACTCAGTCTCACAAGCCTTGGGCTTTGGGTCTGTTTCATTGCTGTTTAGACCTCTGGGCTTGGGCTGGAGTCCGAGCTTTGCGACTCTCCCACTCCACAGGTCCTAGAGTCCAGGCTCCAGCCCGAGATCAGAAGTCTACACAGCAATGAAACAGCCCTGCTGCTTGACCCGTCAGCTAGCATGGGTCAGACGTGGTTTTTTTTTCTGCTGTGTAGACACACCTTGAAGGGCCTGATTCTCTGTTATTTTAAGACCCCTTTACAACTCTCCAGAAGTATAGCTGGGTATTAAAGTGTGCCAGAGTGTGAAGAGGCATCACTATGAGTATCAGGGTGTAGTGTCTTTATTTTTCACTGAAGGGATGCAGCATACACCAACAGAGGTTTCTACATTATCTCCTGTTCTGGAGGAACCACCGTTAGTGAGTGAGACGGTAAGTAGATTTCCATCCCAATTCAGTCTATGCTAACTGCCAACAAAGGCAACATCATTGCTGTGGTGATTGGATTTTTTTATATATATAGAAACTTGACCACATACAGCAGGACTGAGACCATCTGACACATTGAGTACACATTCAGGAGATTATAAATTAGTGATAATTTTGGCTAGAGGTAAGCCAGTTCAAGGAGTTGTGGGGGAAGACTCTGGAAGTGGCTACTAGTCCACAGCTCATCTTCCTAGTCTCCTACAATGCAGACAGGGTCTTAAAGCAACAGTCCTTCGTCTATGTATCTGAGGCTGCTGAGCAACTGGGAATTTTAAACACCAGAAAAAAAAATAAGCTGTTTGAATGGTGGAGCTTCCATTGTTGCTATAAAAAATATTCAGTATAAAATGGACAATAAAGTTACTAGAATCAACTAACCACTGCCTTAAAGTCCTTGCTTTGCAATTACGCTACCTGCTAGTAAAGATGTTTTTGAATTGCCAAAACCTTCTTTGTCTTTATTGATGAGCAGCAGTGGACATCCTGTGCTTTTGGTGAAATAGTGAGAGAAGCTCCAGCTTGGCATCTCAAATTAAGAACAATCTGTTTGGTGTCCTCTGACTGACGTCTTTGAGTCTATCCAGGCTGGTCTACATTCCATACCATGCTAGACTTTGGTGAGAGTGTTTCAGTATTCACCGAGAGTTCAATCTAAAATCCATTAAAGTTATGGAGGAAATCCCATAACTTTTAATGAAAATTGTCTCTGATTTGTAACGAGGAAAGAGAAAGTGGACTTTACAGAGAGAGTAGTTATTGCATATGGAAGATTCTGGCATTGTCGTCCAGTTTTCAAGTGCCCTTGCCCAGTGATGAGCTGCCAAAATCTTAACAACGGGTTCCCTCCTCATCCCACAAGGGGGTCGTTGCCCACCCCCGCCCGCTGGGACTCCTGCCCTATCCAAACCCCCCGCGTTACTTGATGCCCTCCAGCCCTATCCACCCCCCACCCCGTCCCCAGAACTGGGCAGGAGGGTCTCATGGGCTACCGTAGTGGGCGCCCACCCCACCCCTAAGAGCCAAAGGCACCTGCCAGGGGGCGTGGTGGGGAGTCCTGGAGGTGCTTACCTGGGGCAGCTCCCAGGAAGCATCCAGGAGGTTCCTCTGGCTCCTAGGGGTGGGGGAGCATAGCTGGGGGGGAGTAGGAGGAGCGGCCGCTCCCCCACTGATCACATCAAAAGTGGTGCCTTAGGCGCTGACTCCCTGGGTACTCCGGGGCTGGAGCACCCATGGGGAAAATTTGGTGGGTGGAGAGCACCCACCGGCAGCTCCCAGCCCCGCGCCCCGCCCCAGCTCACCTCCATTCCGCCTTCTCCTCCTCCTCTGAACCCACTGCCCCGCCCTGCTTCTCCGCCTCCCGGCTTCCCATGAATCAGCTGTTCAGCGGGAAGCCGGGGAGTGCAGAGAAGCAGACGGCAGCTTCCTGCTCAGGCCGAGGGTGGCGGAGGTGAGCTGGAGTGGGGAGCGGTTCCCCTGCACCCCCCCCCACCGGGGTTACCTGCTGCGGCGTGGGCGGCCCTCCTCGCGCCCCCTCACCTCAGCTCACCTCCTCCTCCCTGGGCCTGAGCGGCAAGCCGCGGCCTGCTTCTCAGCCTGCCCCAGCTTCCCACGCAAACAGCTGATTCGCGGGAAGCCTGGGGAGGCAGAGAAGCAGAGCGGGGCAGCGCGTTCAGGGGAGGAGGCGGAGGTGGAGTGGAGGTGAGCTGGGGCTGGGGCTGGGCACGGGGCGGGGAGCTGCCAGTGGGTGCTATGCACCCACGAAATTTTCCCCTTGGAAAGGCGCCACTTTTGGCCGGTTAAATTTAGAAGCCCTTTTAGAGCCGATTGTCCCTCGCGGAACAATCGGTTTTAAAAGGGCTTCTAAATTTAACAGTCGGTTCTAGTGAACTGGTGGGAACCGGCTCCAGCTCACCACTGCCCTTGCCCCTCCTCCGCCCCCCCTCCAAGAAAGAATCTGGAAAACAATCTGGTTACAAAAGGGTTAAACAGATTATTTGTGTCCTTAACAGTTTTCAGTATGTGTCATTCAAACATTATATTTCATTAAAGTCTTATCCTTTCAGCCAAATGTGTTGTTTAATTCATGAATATGCCCTGCTGTAAGGTATCCTTGCTGTACTCTTTACTCTTTAGAGAAGGGAAAAAAACAAAACAATATCTTTTATGAACAATTGTGAAACATTACTGAGGTAATTCATGTGGTATGTACTGGCAGTTCAATGTGCTAATACATCCAAGAGCAGCTAGTCAAGAGAGCCCAGGCTCTGATTTTAAAGAATTTAGCACTCACATTTGGGGTCATAATTTCAAAACTACTCAGATCCAAATTTTAAATCTGCAGCAGTCAAAACTGGGGCCCAGATTTTCAAGAGCTCAGTTCTTCATTGGGACAAAGGTTGAGACTTCCTGTTGAAGTTCAATGGAAACTGTGCTCCTCTGTCATTTGGTCACTTCAGAAAATCCCACTTCTAGATAAGAGTCAGATTTCTACAGCATTTAGCACCTAATATAAAGAATAGAGCAAGCCAATTTTTCTTTATAAGGTTTGTTACATGGAAAATAGATTTTTAGCAAAATAGATTTTTTCCACCAAAAAATGGGGTCTTCATCAAAAAAACTAAAAACCTGAAAACTGATTTTTTTTTACATTTCCATTTATTGAAAATTGAAAACATATCAGGTATATATTAAAACAGTTCGTTCTCAATTAAAGCTTGAAAATTAAAAAAAGGATGAAAATGTAAAAAACAAATCCTATTTGTTAAAAATTTTAGAGGGGAAAAGAAAACATTTCTTGGTCAGCTTGAATACTGAGTTCTTCTACATTTTTCTCCGCCTATTTAGGTGCCTAAATGGGAGCCAGGGGGAATCTAATCCCTCTTATGTATGCTGAACTCTTCCCAATTTTCCAGTCACAATGCTGAGAATAATTTGTACTATGACTGTTAACAGCTAATACCTAGCTTTCCCTGAGAAAGGAGGAAAGAAGACACAGAGACATTTCTGTGGTCACAGAGGATACACCCAGAATGCGGGTGACTCAAAGATAGGGTAGGGCAGTAGTTTTCAACCTCTTTTTCATTTGTGGACCCCTAAAAATTTCAAATGAAGGTGCCGAAATCTTAGACATAGTCT
This sequence comes from Lepidochelys olivacea, assembly GCF_965140295.1. Classification (NCBI taxonomy): domain Eukaryota; kingdom Metazoa; phylum Chordata; order Testudines; family Cheloniidae; genus Lepidochelys; species Lepidochelys olivacea. The sequence continues at coordinate 28,984,310 of NC_140422.1, forward strand.
GCGGAACCTCAGAGGTCCATGGACCACATATTGAAAACCACTGTTCTATGGTGATGACAACCTTTTTTGGACCCCTTAGACATAGTCTGCGGAACCCCAGGGTTCTGCAGACCACAGGTTGAAAACCACTGGAGTAGGGCATAGTATGGGCCAGGCACTCCATACTCCAAAGGAATTGTTGCTTTGCAAGGGGAGAGAGTGGTGAGAAGCTGATGGCCAGCACTGGGAGGGAGGGGTGAGGGGGAGAGCGCAGGCTACACAATTAAAATTTATTGTAGCTGTCACTTCTGACACCCACAGTCAGAATGCCTCCTGCAAATGCAGTGCATATATATCCCCAGCCCAGTGAGCCACACAGGTCACTGTAGCTTTCCTTTTTCTGAAGGCTGCAATGAAGGCTGCACTAACTCGATGAAAACCAAAAACTGAGGTGAGCATTAAAATATGTCTTTACAAAACCTCCTTGTCTCGAGAACTGAAAAAGACCCTAACAGAAAGAATATTAGGGACAGCTAGGATGTGCAGTGATTTTACATTTTCATTCCTTACCTCTGAAAGTGATAGGATCAAATGGGTTTGGTGGGCTGTGTTTTGAGCTGGCATAAATCTGCATAGATGGATTTCCAAATCTGTTGTTGTCTAGTTGTTAGGCCTTGGTCAGGGACAGCCTGGAATGGCAATAAGGATTTTGCAGCTCAGAGGTAAGGTGTTTTGGCAGACCTGTGTATGCATTTGTAGGCACTAATCTGCAAAACATTTAGCAATGATGAGTGCTTATGACCCATCACTTTTAAGAGCCTTAAAATGTTACCTGTTAGAAGAACACGATGTGCTAATTGCCAGAAAATATGGTATGTAGAAAGGTGTGTGGAGTTGGCTAATTGCCATCGATTTCCTTGGGATTCTATTTGATGGTTAATAAAAATAAAGCGACTAAACCCTTAACTCTAATCTTCTGTACCCAAATTCTAAGATTTCCACTTCTAAGTGCCAATAAACATGCAGATTTTACTTGTTTTAAAATGTTTAGGTTATTCAGGCACCATGAAATTGTCATTTTGATGATCAGTTTGCTTTACCCATTATTGCATGTAGCTATGAAAGGAGCAATGAAAACAAATGCTCTTGAAATTCATTTGGTTATACACATCCTCTCAGAGCCTGATTCAAGACTTCTGGTACAATGTCCCTACAAAAAATCCAAACAATCACCAGGCCACACAAGAGCATTTCACTGTAAGGCCTGGTATTTTGTCTTTATGGAAAGGAAACGTGACAGTAAGTTGTCTCCTGTGGTATGGCAAATGCAGACCATTTTTTGGAGCTGCAATTCCTGTAAAATGTCAGGGCCTACAACTGTGTTTGGAAAAAATATTCTGCGTGCTCCAGTAAGCCCCAACTGAACTCCCTGTTTGGCACCTGCAACCAGGTGGCAGTAAAAGAGCTCGGCTGCCAGGGAGAGATGTTCACTCCATATGCTACCAATCACAGGCCATGACTGGGGGAATAGAATGAAAATCAAATCCTGAAAACCTTAATCCCATTGGTCCAAAATCTGAGAATTCTGCAGGGACCAAGCATGAGGAAGGGATCCTCCCTCAGGCTGTAATACCTCAGTGGAATGGATGCTCATCCCCTCCAATGGGTCGTAGGACAATCCCACATACCGTATGCTCACTGCATGCATTGGGTCAAATTAATAGCCTCAGAGGGGTCTCCAGACATGATTATGCCTCAAATGATGTCCCTCCCTCACCATGTAGGTATTTCACCAGTGGACCTGAGTAGCTGCAGATCAAGGACCCCCACAAAACCCCCTTGCACTGTGGGTAAAGGGCGCCCTCAGAGAGCCCAGCCTCATGCTAGGTATGCTCTGCAGCCTCCCCCATTCTTCCTAACTTGCCTAGTAGAACCGTACCAGTTCCACAGCTGTGTGTGTCTGTGACAAAGGGGTAAGATACACCCTATTGACTTCAGTGGGAGGTTTTGCTGGGGTGAGGATGGTAAAGTTTGCCCTTATTTTTTAAACCTTGAGAATTATCTTAATAACAATTAAACTATTGCACTTGCTATACCACTGAGTTATTTTGCTATAAAACTCCTTCCACCCTTTAGCACCATCAATCAGAATATTTCAGCCTTTCTGGTAGCATGAACATCCTATCAGCAATGTTCAAAAGTTGTTATGTCTGGAAGGAATCTATTAACAATACTATAAAATATACTCCTTGCCAATGCTTTTTTGCATCAGCACTCCAAGCCTCCCTCCATAATGCTTGAAAGACTGATCACTTTTGTGACAGAATGAAAAGCTCAACTATTTTGTTTCTGACTATATAGGTGTCTTCAGTTGTAAGGTGTGCTGGATTTAAAATATTTATTGCACCGACAGGATAGTCCAAAAATAACCCAGTTTCGCAGATAATTATGCCCAGTAATTACTTGCCAAGGCATCTATTCCTTCTCTGATGATACATACACACGCAGCGCTCTCATTAGGGATAATCAAGCTTATACATTAAGAAGAGATGTAGCAAACAAAAGCAAAACAAATGGACAAATCCTTTTGTGGATCAAGCTGTTAAAATATGAATGTACCTTTTTCTGAAATCATAATACTTTCTATAACATATGTGAGAATGCAGAAAGCAGTTTGGAGAGAGATGGAAACCCAGAGGGGCTGGAAGAGAGCCCAAAACGATAAAGAACAATGAGTAGGCTTGCTGGTCTGTTGATCTTGGATTCTCCCCAAGTACCAGATTTCCTATGAGCTGCTGCTTTTTTTTTCCCCCGTGCAAGACAAGGACAAGAGAAAGAGAGCAAGTCAGTGCAGTAAGCTGAACAGGAGGATAACTAGAAATACAGAAAAGGAGCAAAGTGTTTACTAGTGCCGGGGATCAGTGCTCAGCTTTGTAAATCCGAGGCAAGCATAGCACCTATTATTGAGCCAATTGAGCAATGTCAGAATTCAGCATACCAGGTGATCTCATTTGCCATGCAGCCTGTGCCCAGCTTAGGGGGCACCCTGGCTATAATAGAGATAATACAAAGTACTTCCCTTTTATAATGCAGGACAGGGTTTTTTTGGGAACTAGCAAGATGTATGTGAAGTACAGCTTTAGGCCTGTCTCAGAGAGCTCTTTGTAATTCAGGCACAGATTAGTTTTGGAACAAATTTAGAGTTTTAAGTTTGGGTTTATTTATCGAGGGCCAAATTTTGCCCTCAGATGTACATGCTGAGCTCTCACTGAAACCAATGGCAGCCACATGTGTGTATTTCAGCACAGCAGATGACCCCCATTTCTTTCATTTTAAAACGGGGGAGTTTCTCCTGATGGGCAAAGAGTGGCAATGTGGTCTAGTAGACTGAGCATTAATCTTGAAACCAGGGACACTTGACTGTCACTCCTGCTGATCACACCGACTCACTTTCTGGCCTTGAACTGGTTACATCACTCTCAGTTTCCCTACTCATAAAATGGGGAAAATAATTAATCTAGCTAATGTATATATTTGTCTAGAGATTTCTATTTCATTATATTACATTCTTCATTCTACTATTAGTGTCGGCATCATGCTTTAAAGATGTAATTTACTAAATATTATATCATTACATCTGACATTCCATGCTAAAATATTGTCTAACAATTGTTCTTGTGTATTATTAATATAAGGCCATGGATGCTCTCTGGCATTGTTCAGGCATGAAAAAATATGGCCCCTGAACTAAAGAGTTCATAATATAGTTACTTTCTCTTGTTTGTTGAAGACATAAAATATACCTTCAATTTCACTCAGACTTTTCATGTATTTTCCACGCATCTTGAGTAGGGAATGTGTTTTGTTGGAACATTATTGTTTTCATCTTTCAAAATACAGTACTCTTGTTCCATAGACAGAACAATATCATTCTTGCTTCCATAAAGTCTTTAAATACCCATGGATGTTAACAAAATTTCTGGGGGCAATTTATGCCTTATATTTAAAAGTTATTGAAATAGACTAAACAGAGGATATTATTCATGTTGTTTATTCAGTTCTCCATGTATTTAATGCACATGATGTGTAAAACCATCCACCTTTTTCTGTCAGAAACAAAACACAGTGAATGGGGCAAAAGAAAGAAAGGTATTGCAGAGACCTGTGTGAGTGAAGCAAGTGCCACTTCGCCTGTTGGACTTCATTGCAGAAGTTTCATGCTTATTACTATTATTTACATGAACACCTCCAAATTTCCAAAGATGGGGATTTAACCAGGAAACTTAGTGGTAAACTCCATGCCTAAAACAAATGGGTCAAATTAATAGTCTCAAAGGGGTCTCCAGCCAGACTTCTCTTAAGTCAAATATCTGAATAAATTACAAAAGGTAAACTATTCAGCTATGATGCTGCAGGAAGCTTAGAGTGATGAATCAGAGGTTTTTATAGGAATAGCCTTGACTATATCTGTCTATCTAAGGTACTATTGTAATGAGGATCATACAACTATCAGAGCACCTCACAAATAGAAATTAGGCTAATTACATCTCTGTAGGGATAGGATATAAGAACATAAGAATGGCCATACTGGGTCAGACCAAAGGTCCATCCAGCCCAGTATCCTGTCTACCGACAGTGGTCAATGGAAGGTGCCCCAGAGGGAGTGAACCTAACAGGTAATGATCTAGTGATCTCTCTCCAGCCATCCATCTCTACCCTCTGACAAACATAGGCTAGGGACACCATTCCTTACCCATCCTGGCTAATAACTATTAATGGACTTAACCTCCATGAATGTATCCAGTTCTCTTTTAAATGCTGTTATAGTCCTAGCCTTCACAACCTCCTCAAGCAAGGAGTTCCACAGGTTGACAGGTATTATCCCCATTTTACAGATTGGGGCTGAAGCACATGGAGTAAGTGACTTGCTCAAGCTTTCACAGGAAGTCTATTGCCGAGCAGGGACTTGAACTCAGATCTAGTTGTAGCTACTGCCCTAACCCCTGGACCATCCTTCCTCTTTAGTGACAGAGGTAGGATACTAGACTTAATGGACCACTGGTGTGATCCAGGTGGGCAAGTTCTATATTCCCTGTGCATGAAAAAATCAGAATTTTTATACAATATTATATAAAAGCACGTGTGTGGATGTATCCTTAACCTTATTTCTTATTTCAGTCAAAAATATTATTTGTTAATACACCCCTCAAAACACTTAAGAACATCCTGTCATAGAAGCTTACCTTTGCAATAGGATTCCAACAAAACAATTAGCTCCTAATTAATTAATGGAAAACTATCAATGGCTTGTGAGAATTTTAACCCAATTTACTGATCTGCAGCATGCCTAATACATTTGTAACTTTCAGCCAACTCAGCTGGAGGTACTTCATCAAGGAAAAAGGCAACAGTGTCTTCCACTTTATGACTGCACTCAGAAGTCTATATTAATACAACATCACTAGGTTTTACAATGCAAATTTGTGTCAGCTCCACATAGTGTGTTCAGTGTAGATTTCCTCAACTGCATAATGAAGCATGCTCAACAAAAATATGCACAATTTGTTACACAGAGCATGGAAGGAGTGTTTGCTCAGACAGATTCTGAGCACCATCTGGGAGACAAGTGTTTAGTTTTGCAACAGATTGCATAATTTTCATGTAGAATCTGGAGAAAAGCTCTAAATGCTTTAATAGATAGTTGATTTAGCATGCTTTTAATCTTTGTTTTGTGTTGTCTTAAAGGCTATGCATATGTTTTGAATGACAGAAGTAGTCAATTTATTAGAGTGCTCATTCCTTTGCACAATTTGCTTTTCCTTTTCTTGTGTGTGTGTGTGTGTGTGCATGCAATATTTCACTATATAGAGTTAGTTTTCACTGCACATGGTAATTAATCTTAGTAAAAGCAAGCATCTAGTGCATATGTATGCCATTTGATTAGAAATGTAATGTTACACTTCATACATTAGCAATATTTCAATATAACATGTACCAAGTATAACTGTGCTATCAGTAATACGAATGCTTCAAGAACAACACAAATAAGCACCTGAAGCGTAAAGAATGACCTTGGTAAGAATGAAATGCTTTATACACAAAACACTGCTTATTCATATATATATATATATATATATATTCATATATATATATAATGTTCTAAAAGAAGCTGTAGAAAACACTACATTTTACAGATAGAATAGGAAGATTTCAGAACAGATAGAATATTTCTCACTCCCCAAATTATAAAAGCAGTACACTTCAGAAACTCAAACCTGTATTAATTCTAGGGTTTTAGTGGCATGCCATTGAACATATCTGTATCCATCTACATATCAACAAAATGCTAGAACTCTTCCAATATGCTCCGTGTAGCAGTTAGCAAAAACACAGCAAAGCATAGATTGCAGATTCACGCCGTTAGTGCCCTTGGTGCACAGAAATATATATAATCAAAATGTGACCCTTCATGACACACACACACACAAAAAAGTTATGCCGTATTAAGTGAAATTATCATGAGAAAATATACAATGCTATACCATCCTTCAAGTTTAAAGAACTAGTAAATATCCGTGTGGCTTATTCACCCATTTGCCAGAATATTCAGACACTGTTTTGCTTGTGTTTATCCAAAAGCAAAGTGACATCAAAATACTCCTGCACTGATTGACTTATAATGCAATATACTGCAGGATCTTTGAACCTTAAGTAACGATAATGTTTTCAAACCTGCTATAAACTGGGTCAGCCATACAAAGAAATTGTAAAAAATGATGCAGTAATTCAATGTAGCACTGTGTGAAAACTGCACAGTAGTGGATTAAAGGTACTGAAAATGAAGACAAGTGGCTCATTATTAACCCCTTAAGTCTTTTGCCTTCTGCTGTTTCTGGGACTGTGTCATTTATTTCTAGCGCAGCATCGTAATTTCCAGCAACATTACTACAGTGAATAAAATTTATAAATGCTAACAGTATTGTCTCTCTACACATATGCAAGAGGCTTCTCAAAGGATTAATAATGTGCATGGAATAAACCAGGGTTCATTATTAATACACACTACATTTGATCTACAGTGCTGCAGCTATAACAAAAAAACAGGTTAGGAAAAGCACAGTACAGCCAAATGAAAGATGTGATGCAAATAAAAAAAAAATAGCCATGTTAGAAAAGAATGACATAGCTATTTAAATGGTCAAATAACATGCAATATAACTGGTATTAAGGATACATGAGACCTCTGACGGGTGTTCGTACCTGGTGGGGTAGGGCAGGGGGCAGACCTCCCTATTTGTGCCTTGTACAACATGACCATTTAAACAGCTGGCTTCTTTTGTAAGGTGGCAGTTTTATAGACATCCCAGCTTTATGTGTCTGAAGAGTTCTTTCTCTGTCTTGGCTTTCGTGTGTTGTGTGCTGATGGTATGTGTGACAATGTTTTGGATCAGCTTGTATCCTCTGTCCTGCCCCACGTCACAATGTCACTCCATGCCAATGCTTACCTGAGCCCAACTCTACTTTGAGAGGCAAAGTCAAAACAAGTAACAATCAAGAGAAACCAATCTAGAATCATGTAAAGAGGGAGATAGGGCTAGAGAAAAAGAAAACGTGTTCCTGGAAAGCAATTGTGCTTTTGTGTGTGTGTGAAAATAGCTTATCTGAATTCTTTAAGTTGAGAGCCTAGGTACATTCAGTTACATTCAGTGAGGACATCTAAAACTAATAGCAATGGTAATAGATTGAAGTGTAGTTTTACTTCTGCTACAGACTTGGAAACTAGTGATTTTTTCTTACCCAGACCTACTTCAGTTTCTTACAAATTATTTTGTCTCATTAATAATGGGACACTCCACAACTTTATTTTGTATACAGTAGCACCTTCCACAACTAGGCCACAAAGTGCTTAGATCTGATGAAAACTAAAATGAAATACTGACATAGGAGACGAGTCAGTATTAACAAGGTAAAATAAAATGAAAATATTTGTCAATGATCAAATACTGAATTGGTCAATAACCCAGGAGTCCTTATGACTAGATATATTGGGCTGGTTGTGACTGTCCCTCATGGGGATATGCAACAGTATGATTAGGAATGTAGTGAAGCATCTCTTTCCCCTTTCCTGTCCCATGGCAAGGCAAGTGACAATGACAATGCCTGCTCTGAGGGGTGCACAGGGGCTACTCTTCATCTGCCTCCCTCCTCCAGCACACCTTAAAGAGGACAAGGAGCAGCACAGAAGATGAGGCAGGCCATGACTTCTTGTATCCTTCCATCCATTTGGTGCAGGCCCGGTGCTCCAGCGGGAGTGGCCTGCCTATGCTAAAGGCAGGTGCAGCCTATGAGGTCACACAGGCTGTATGTGTATAAAGTTATGAGTATAAAGCTCAGGGAGACTCACAGTTCACTGAGGCATAATCACAGTGCTCCAGATAGGGTGATAAGGCTCTTCACTGCACCCGATGCAGTGCTACACTTAGGGCATACACACTAACCTCTTATAGTAAACAAGGTAGATCTTTATCAGAGGGGTAGCCATGTTAGTCTATATCCACAAAAACAACGAGGATCCGGTGGCACCTTAAAGACTAACAGATTTATTTGGGCATAAGCTTTTGTGGGTAAAAACCCACTTCTTCAGATGCTGCCACCAGACTCTTCTTAGTTAATGTAGATTTTTGATGACTTGTCGATAAACACTTCAGAAATGTTAATCTTTGGGGTAGACACTAATTCCATGTTAATGATAAAAATAGACTGACTTTATTTTATATCTTCAGATTGTGTTTCACACACATAGGCCAATCTACAAGAAGAGCACGTTGGACAGGCTATTCAAAGAGACCCCACTCAAAATATGCACAAACAGGTCCATGGATGGAAAATATTTAAAGTTACAGAGGGTGCTGAAGTATTTGCAATAGTTTAGATAACAAAGAAAAAGTGGGTATATCACCTTATTAGGGTGAAGATTACTACTTAGCACACTACCATCTGTCTACAACAGAAACTAAGGGAGGAGACGAAAAAGAGGCAGAAAGACAGAGACTTAAGGAAGAGATAGGGGATTATGAGGCAGAGAAAGCAGGACTGGATTTAAGGTCAGATCCTGCCCAGGCACCTGAGGCAGGAGCAAACATCAAATGAGGCCTGGTCTCGGAAAAATGAACAGCAACATGATGGTAGAGATGCTTTTATGGTGTGGTAATGACTTGCAGCATCTCCTAAGCCTTAGAGCAGGTCTAGGATGCATCTCTCCATGAAGCTAAAATTTTCCATTATGATGGCAGATGTTAAAGCTAATTTCTGTGCTAGGGGTGGATGTGAAACTTTCCCATTGAAACAAAATTGTTAGTGATTAAATATTTAATTATAATGCACAAAACAAGTTAAAGGCAGACAATAACATAAATAATACTGCAAACAAACACATTTCTTTACCTATCTGACTAATACTACCTTATATTATTAAAAGTCATAATTTTTTTTTAAACCCAGTCTATTTGTTTCTGGTTAGGCTTTTTTCCTTTTACATGTCTCCAAGCTGGGCTGATGACAATGAGTGTAGTCAGTTTCACATTTGTTTATAGTCAGTATCACTTTCAAGTTCCTTGGGCTTCAAAGTTTCAACTTTAGACTATGCAAATCAACTGTCATTTATTTATTTTTTTAAATCTGTTATCATTGGTGTTTTTAAACAGTTCAATTGGTGTGAGGTTTTATAAAGTGGATTTTTATGCAAAATTAAAATTTGGGACAAAACTTAATTTGACAGTGTCTCTTTAACAGTCTCTAAAGCAATAGTGGCAGTCAAAAGCTGGGGTATTTTGAAATAGACCATAAACAGGGCAAAAGTAAATTGATTGGATGAAGGGAAAGCAGTGGATGTATTGTTTCTTGACTTTAGCAAAGCTTTTGACATGGTCTCCCACAGTATTCTGGTCAGCAAGTTAAAGAAGTATGGGCTGGATGAATGCACTATAAGGTGGGTAGAAAGTTGGCTAGATTGTCGGGCTCACCGGGTAGTGATCAATGGCTCCATGTCTAGTTGGCAGCCGGTGTCAAGTGGAGTGCCCCGGGGGTCAGTCCTGGGGCCGGTTTTGTTCAATATCTTCATAAATGATCTGGAGGATGGTGTGGATTGCACTCTCAGCAAATTTGCGGATGATACTAAACTAGGAGGAGTGGTAGATACGCTGGAAGGCAGGGATAGGATACAGAGGGACCTAGACAAATTGGAGGATTGGGCCAAAAGAAATCTGATGAGGTTCAATAAGGATAAGTGCAGGGTCCTGCACTTAGGACGGAAGAACCCAATGCACCGCTACAGACTAGGGACCGAATGGCTAGACAGCAGTTCTGCGGAAACGGACCTAGGGGTGACAGTGGACGAGAAGCTGGATATGAGTCAGCAGTGTGCCCTTGTTGCCAAGGAGGCCAATGGCATTTTGGGATGTATAAGTAGGGGCATAGCGAGCAGATCGAGAGACATGATTGTCCCCCTCTATTCGGCATTGGTGAGGCCTCATCTGGAGTACTGTGTCCAGTTTTGGGCCCCACACTACAGGAAGGATGTGGATAAATTGGAGAGAGTCCAGCAAAGGGCAACAAAAATGATTAGGGGTCTGGAACATGACTTATGAGGAGAGGCTGAGGGAACTGGGATTGTTTAGTCTGCAGAAGAGAAGAATGAGGGGGAATTTGATAGCTGCTTTCAACTACCTGAGAGATGGTTCCAGAGAGGATGGTTCTAGACTATTCTCAGTGGTAGAAGAGGACAGGACAGGGAGTAATGGTCTCAAGTTGCAGTGGGGGAGGTTTAGGTTGGATATTAGGAAAAACTTTTTCACTAGGAGGGTGGTGAAACACTGGAATGTGTTACCTAGGGAGGTGGTAGAATCTCCTTTCTTAGAAGTTTTTATGGTCAGGCTTGACAAAGCCCTGGCTGGGATGATTTAATTGGGGATTGGTCCTGCTTTGAGCAGGGGTTTGGACTAGATGACCTCCTGAGGTCCCTTCCAACCCTGATATTCTATGATTCTATGATTTGTTTGTAGTAAAATCACCATATGTGACTAACTGCATGAAACTAAGAGTAGTTAAATCATGAGTTGTGATTTCAACTGGGAACACAATTTTCATCATGACCACCGAGAGAGAAAATGTTCCAGATTTCAGGGTCACAGTGGAAAAAGGATTTATGAGTAAAGTTCAGTACTAGAACGACTTTCAAAGAGCACCTCTGTATTAGTGATTGGAACGTGTAAACAGAGACATACCTCTGGATTAATTTGGAAAAATAATCCATGGCCTGATTAGCCAAAGATTTAAATATTTGGAGTAAAATTTAATTGGGTGTCAGCATAGCAAAGATGGAGTTATAGCAATATATTTCTTCTTAATAGCTTTAGTTAACAATTAAGCTTTGAATGAGTTCATTTACTCTAACAGGACCAGCAGGCCTGTTAAAATAGCCCAGTAGAATCAAAGTATTGCATCCCTTTTATGTATAAGCTTTTTTAAGAGATGACTTTTTTAGGGGCCTGATCCAAAGCCCACTGAAGTCAATGGAAAGACTCTCACTCATTTCAATGGGCTTTGAATCAGGCCCTAGGTGAGGGTACAAATTAACTGTTGCATTAATATTTCACTGTCATGTGACATGTATCATTAACAATGACAGAGTGTTTGGGCCTGAGTCATCAGTGCCTTGAACCATCTGTGCAAATTGAGTGCCAAGGAATGAGTGTAAATATGAGACATTCAGAGCAGTGGAGAGAAGCATGTTCTCCGTGTTCGTAAGGTTTTTTTGGTCTATCATCAACTGTTTTAAATGTAAGAACTTATTCTTCATCTAGCTCTTCATAGCAATGAAAGAGGTCCATAGAATTGAAATGTCTGGGTTAGAGCTAAGGATAGATACCTAGGTATGGGTATCATCAGCATAACCAGTGAAACCAGACATTGTTTTCATGAATTACATGGCCCAGTGGATGGAAAGATCCGATAATGTGGTGTGCTATTTTGGAGTTGAACTGGGGTAGGGAGAAATCTAAATCCAGGTGAGAAAACACAGCATGACCCTCCTGATATAGAGGATTTAAATAAATGGGTCCAAGTGCAATGGGTCCAAGTGGCAGTGAACAGAAGCAGACACTTCTTAAATTGGTTCAGTAAGATTAGCTGAGCAATTATAGCAATCAGAGTACTAAGAACAAATAAAAGCAAAATGGAAGGCAGACCAGTCTGCTGTGATAGGGTGGTCATTTAGGAGCACAGCAGGTGCTGCTTTGGTAATTAGGATATGTAGGGAAATTTGATTGGAATTTTTTCACAGTGAGAGCATTGCCAATTGCTTTTGATATTATGTGGACACCAACTGTTCCAGAATCTTTGCTAGAAAGCAACTAAAGTGCATTTCTAGGGCTCCTGCTCAGGACCCCCTGTGTTCTCAAGCCTCTACGATGCCTTTGAAAATACACAATCAAGTGACATGTATTTAAGAGTCTGGTTTGGACCAAATATCAATCACTCGCTCTCAGGAATCAGTTTCTTTTAAAAGTGAGAGTCAAGGCTCTGTGCATGACCTCTCCTTCTCCCCTTGTCTCTTCCTTCACTCTCTACTGAAATCGCCAGTCAGATCTCATGCTCACCTCACAAATACCAAAAAATACACCTTTTATCCTGAGCTCTGAGAGATCTGTTTGCTTCACTGTCTCTCTCCAGTGGAATTTAAACTTGCTGCAAACAAAAATCAATTTGTAGTAGACCAGTACTCCCTCAGGCTGTAAACTCATCAGCTCTCATGAGCCAAACAAGGTTGGGGCTGGTCAGTGCTTGGATTGGAGACCTCCAAGGAAATCCCAGGGGCTGTAGGCTATTATACTGATGATTCAATAGTTGGAAGAAATCTTTCTGGTTCAGCACTAAACAAGTCTCCCAGAAGCATGTTTGATTCACTGTGAAGATGGAGGTGCTGTCTTATAAATAAGATGTAAAATGAAGGTCCTTGATCATTAAAGTCTTATGGCACTTTTCACCTTCAGAAAGGGATATTAATTGACTGTTGTGGCCAAATTCTGGTGTATGTAATTATATTCTGCCTTCAGTTTCCATTGGATGCAACATTCTTCTTCACACGCTACCCTAAACTGCTATGTAAGGTTTCTATTTGCTGTTAAGCAGCTGCTGTGTGCCATCCCAAATATGGTTGTATTTTAATGTTGATTAACTTGAGTCATTTATATATACCCGTGAATCACTTTAGGATGAAATGAGCAATAATGTGTCCTAGAAGTATATACAAGGCACTCTTCTCTCCAGCAAACTGCTCTGAGGAGCTTAATATTTGGGCTCAGTTGTGCCCAGTCCCCTGCACAGATATAAAAGGGGAGTGGGCATAATTGAGAAGATACACAAGTATTATGCAAGTCAAGCACTGCAGCCAGTCCTATGTTTCACAGAGGCGGCGGTCCAGGAAAGAGAGGAAATCCCCACAAGAGATATGGGGAGTTTCTGCACATCACTTGTGTGTCAGCTGTATTCCTTCATACTCCAGGAGGCATTTTGCCAGTCTGAAGCTGCCACTGGAGTGTCAGCTCTGATTAATACCACAGTAAATTAGTGTCACAATGAAGCCTGTATGCCCTTAAAGACTTTTATATGTGTTTTAATGATCTGAATGTTGCACAGGAGTCTGAAAAGGTCTTACTAATATTGATAGCCAGAGAGCCAACATCTAACATCAGGACAGAATACCCTCATTATAGTAAAAGTACCATTAGGCTTTGCTCAGTAGATGACCTCTTCATTTATGACCTCCATACACATTCTACTCTCCAAGCCAAGCCATTTTTTATGTATTAATTAAAGTCCAGATTTCTAAATGGGGGTGTGCAAAAATGCACTCAAATTTCTATGCACTTCCATTTGAAAATAGGGGCCAAAGTAAGAAGCAAAGATGTGCTGGCATAGAAATGAGCTTTGTCACTACAACTCAATGCCTGAATACGAAATACATTTTTGGGAAGCAAAGTGACATTTAAATTATGTTGCTGTTCCTCCTCCAGACTTCTGACAGGATTTTCGGAAAAAAATTAAATGCCTTAGAAAACACTGAAAAATAACACTTTCAAATAGCATCTTAATGTGCTTGATTCTTAGATTAAGTGTTAGGCCCACTAGTGTGTATGATTTCACCATGGCTCTGACATGCAAAGCTGGCCCTCGATTTTCCAGGAACTGATTTGCTTCCTTTGAAGTCTTGATGGTGCCAATTCTGTTGCACCTACACAATGGGATTAGCAACATAAGAAAGGAGAGCAGATGGGAAAAAAGGGATGAGCAGCCAACTTCAGCATTGTCATAGGAAGAAGAGAGTAATGAATCAAAGAAAAATAGAAAACTAACAAGGAAAACAAGCAAATAATAAAAGGTACTTCAGGTTCAATCTCAGCCCCTGGCAAGCATAAGACACATGGAAGAATGGTAGGGAGGGGGAAAATGGCTTTCGGCAGGTGAAGAGTAATTCTTCATGCTGTTCAGAAGGCTTTACCCTCACTGACTAAGGCCCTAGTTTAGAAAAGGTGCTTAAACATGGGGTAAACTTTGGTTTGGTTGATTTTCATGAGAATTGAGCTGACGATTAAAGTTAACCTTATTGTTAAGCACCCTTCCTGAACAGAGATGCTCTCCTGAACTGGGACCTAAAAAAAACCCCATTAGTTCAAGTTTAGCTTTTTCCAGATATACACAATTGGTAGACATCTGGCAGAATCCAATGGAAAAGATACATAACTGCTTTATGACTATCTCAAAGGACAAAGGAGATGAGAAATAAAAGGTTATGAGAAAGAAATGTATCTGTGGAGTCCTTTCATCTTCATCTTGTAACAGAGTAACAGCAATCATGGTAAGCAATATAATGGAAATCTCATTATACTACACACAAAATACATTTTATATAATGTGTCTGTGTGTGTCACATATTATGGTTGTATTAGTGTGTGTGTACACTACACACACACATAATATTTGTAAGTATATCTATGAGCATGTGATTATAGGAAAGTCTGTTTCAATATGTAGCTTTCAATCTGATTTTTTATGTCATTTTACTCATAATGCTTTGCTCTGATAGATATTTCAAGGAAGCACATTGTATTCCAATGCAAAAGCATACCAATAATATGAAAAAGAGGTATCCCAAGAGCACATTCTGCACCTGAAGTAGCATCGTTGTTGAGTTAGAATTAGTCAGTGCCATAGTCCGGGCTAGAATCTCACTTTTGTTCTGGGCTTTGAGTATAATTTATTCCTCTTGCTTGCTAGTTATTGTATGTACTTTTTTGTGAGAGATATTTGGATTGATACAGGAGTTACTGGGTGAAATTCTATGGTTTGTGGTATGCCAGGGTCAGATTAGATGATCAGCGTGGTCCCTTCTGGCCTTAAAAATTGATGAGAGACTTCTTAGAATATTTGATGATGTTAAGCATAATAGTATTTACCATTTATACGTCTTTTCATCTTCAAAACATCTTATCAGCCTCATTGAATTAAGTCTTACAACATGCCGGTGAGGAAAGTAAACAGGAATATTCTCATTTTACTGAAGTATCATCATCATGTTCCTATTACGCCTCTGGCATTTAGGGCAGTGACGAAGCTCCTCCACTGCTGTCTGTTTCTGGTAAGTCTTTCAGTGGTTCCCCAGCTGTGCCCCAGGTTCTTCAGCTCGGCTTCCACAGCTCTTCGCCATGTTGTTTTTGGGCAGCCTTGTTTTCGCTTGCCTTCAGGTGTCCATCTTATTGCTACTCTGGTGATGGAATCAGTTTCCATCCAAAGCACATGACTGATCCATCTCCAATGCCTCCTGGCAATGATGGTGCTCAGATCCTCTTGGCTACACTGTGCCAATAGATCTTGGTTTGAAATTGTTCTGGGCCAAAAGATATAGAAGATTTTTCTAAGGCAGGTTATATGGAATGAAGACAGTTTGGACATGTCATACTTTTTCATTCTCCAGCATTCTGCACTATAAAGTAGTGTTGAAAGTACTAAGCTCTGATAAATCTTGAGTTTGGTTTTGGTGTTGTATTTTGATGATTTCCAGACTGTATGTAAGCTCCTGAAGGTGTTTTAATGATCATTTTTTTGGCTTTATTGATTTTGTTCCTGATGTCCTGGCTTGTTCCACTATCCTGGCTGATGGTGCTGCCCAAGTATGTGAATGTTTCTACACTGATGAGAACATAATCTTCTATCCGTACTGGTGATGGTGAGGCAATATTAAAATTAAAGGTCATGAGATCTGTCCTGTTGCAGTTGATTTTCAGACCAATTTGCTGGCAGAATGTATTGAATCAAGTCATTTTTTTCTTGTGTATGGTGTTGGGTATGTGATAGGAGAGCAACATCATCTGCAAAGTCCAGGTTTTCAAGGGATGAGAAGTGTGCATTTAATGCCTCTTGGCATGTCTTATGTTGCATGCTGCATTGCTCAGTCAATGGCAATGTTGAAGAGGATTGTAGACATGACACACCCCTGCGGTACTCCTATTTTGACTTGAAAACTGAGCTCACTGTGATCAACACTGCATGTAAAGTTCAAATAAAAGCTTTTGATGATGTTGATTATATGGAAAGGAATTCCATATGCCCACACAATGCACAATAGGGTTGTCCTGTGAATGCTATCAAAAGTCTTCTCAAAGTCTATAAAATCTATGTTTTGTAGAGTGAAGATCTGGTCTCTGCAGCCACACCCTTTCCAAAAACCAGCTGGCTCTTTTCTGAGAACACTGTCAACTGCCTCCTGAGAACACTATCAACTGATCTTCCACAATACTTTGCTTGGCACAGATAAAAGTGTGATACCATGCCTGTTATTACCATCACTGAGAGTTCCTTTCTTTGTTATCTTCACTATAACCCCACTGGTCCACTCATCTGGCACATTTTCCCTTTGCCAAACTGATGTAAATAGAGGGGCCAACACAGATGCTGCTAATTTAGGATACACTTTGAACAATTCTGCATTCAAGTTATCCTTGCCAGGTAGCTTTCCTTTTTTTTTTTAAGGTTAAATCAGTGGTTCTCAACCAGGGGCACATCAATTTATCTAGATATTTGCCTAGTTTTACAACAGGCTACCTAAAAAGCAGTAGCAACGTCAGTACAAACTAAAATTTCTCACAGACAATTACTTGTTTATACTGCTCTATATACACTATAAACTGAAATGTAAGTACAATATTTATATTGCAATTGATTTATTTTATAATTATATGGTATAAATGAGAAAATCAGCAATTTTTCAGTAATAGTGTGCTGTGATACTTTTTTTATTTTTATATCTGATTTTGCAAGCAAGTAGTTTTTAAGTGAGGTGAAATTTGGGGATATGCAAGACAAATTAAACTTCTGAAAGTGGGATGGTAGTCTGGAAAGGTTGAGAACCATTGACTTAAATAACTTGTTTAAAGGCAAAAAAGATAGCGAGAGCCAAGACTAAAATTTAAGAATTCCTGATTCAATTGTGTGCTCACATCTCTAAAGCATGGCCCTCTCTGGGCCTGATCCAAAAGCCCATTTAATAAATTAGAATGGCTCTCTTAAATGTCAATGGATCAGGCACACTGAGAGTGAGATGACTGTCAGTTAGCTCTGCTATTATGATGAGAATACAATATATTTCAACAATAATGTGTCTTAGAAATAAATAATTATTTGTTTTTATTTTTCACTTAGTGTAGTCACCTTGAGATCATTTAAAACAGATTAAGCCCAAATTTTAAAAGCACTTTAAAGAGTAAAATTACCCACTGATGGAGGTTACTTACCTGTAAGTGGAGTTCCTCAAAATAGACGCTTCATATTCATGCTCATGTAGGTGCCGGCCAGTGCAGTTCAGATGGTGGGACTGATCATAGCCATGCCCTTTACAGTACTTATGGACCTCTCCTATCCTTCCTCAGTATTCCCACATGTTCTGAGGGCATGGCTATTAAAGGGGGTATGGCACACTCTGCTACCTCAATCCCTTACACCACTTTCTCAGAGTCAAAATTTTATTATGACGCTGAAGCTGAGGAGAAAATTATCCATATATGAAGTAAAGAGTTTGGGAGACTTTTGAAATTCCCTATTCCTATTAAGATAGTAAACTAAAGCTCTCTTAGCATCTAAATTGTGTAGTTTTGACTCCCCTATGTGACTGTGAAGAAAGGGGAAGAAAACTGGCAGATTAATCATTTAATTAATGTGGCAGTCCCACCTCAGGAAAGAATTTAGAGTTAGGACAAAGCACAACCTTATGAAAGATGGTGAATGGTAGATCTAACTTGAGGGCATATAACTTGATCACAGGCCTGGCTGACATTATGGATATTATAAAAGCTCTTTTAACAGGCACGTGAAACATAGAACAAGTTGCCATGGATTCAAATGGAGCCTTCATGACATTAATGAAGACTAAATTAAGGTCCTTCGTTGGAACTGTGTCTTTTATTGCTGGATACATATTGACAAGTTCTTTTATACATTTCTTAACTGTACTGTGAGCAAAGACAGACTTGTTATCTATGACTATGTGATGTGCCATGATAGCTGTTAAGTATACTTTCAAAGAAGGAATGGAAAGACTTGAAAGCTTCACGTGAAGTATCTTGACTTGATGCCAGTAGTGGATCAATGTTTCTCACAAATCCACCTTATTAACCTAGTCCACTTGAGATCATAACACCTTCTAGTTGATTGCTTCCTTGAGTTAATCAATATATGTTGCACTTCTGAAAGGCAAGGCTTTTCAAGGTCATGAAAGCTTTATATCCCATGCAATCAAGTGCAGTGACGGAGGGTCCAGGTGATGAATTTTGCCGTCCTATTTCTATAAAGGGTCATAGAATCATAGAGCTACAGACCACAAGGATCATCTAGTCTAACTCCCCTGCCAAGATGCAGGACTTGTGGTGTCTAAACCATCTAAGCCTCTTCTTAAAAACCACCAGAAAAGGAGCTTCCACTACCTCCCTAGGCAGTTTGTTCCATTGGCCTACTGTTCTCACAGTCAGGAAGCTTTTCCTGAGATTTAATCTAAATCTGCTATGCTGTAGTTTGAACCCATTGCCTTTTGGCCTGCCCTCTGTGGCAAGAGAGAACAATCCTTCTCCATCTTTTTTTATGGCAGCCTTTCACGTGTTTGAGGACCTTTATCCTCAGCAGTTCCTCCCTGCAGCTCCCAGCTGTTTGCTGATTCCTCTCCCTGCAGCCACTGCTTGCCTAGCAGCTGGTACAGGGAGGGGGCCCAGCTGCACCATGGGACCAAGCAAGGCCAGCAAACTCTGACAGAAATCTGGGAGGGGCACGCAACCCCACAAGTCCACAGCACATGTTACCTCAGTCCACCACATTCCCCCTATCCACCAAATTAATTGGCTTGGCCCAGAAGGAAAACCAGCTGGTTTAGCATGATTTGGTCTCAGTAAATCTATGCTGCCTGCTAGTGATCACCCCTTCATCCTCCAGGCATAGGCAAATTGAATGTTTTTACATTGGTGTGAAGTAGCTCCCGAGGTATCACGTTCAGGCTGACTAGTCTATAGTTCCCTGGCTCCTGTCCCCCACAACCCCTGCTTTTACAGATGGGCACTCCATTAGCCCTTCTCCAGGTTTGAAATACTCTTGAAACTTTACTTTATGTAGTTAAAACTTGTACTTCTCAACTGTGGGCCAGGTTGAAAATCCACAGAAACCCATGGGAAGAGTATTCTCCATTATCTTCAGTGGACATTGAGTGAAGCTATTAATGGATAAAAGGAGGAGATTTTCAAAGAACACTACACATTGAGAGGTGCTGGGCACCTGTCTTTCATTGGTGCCTTTGAAAATCTCCTGAAAATACGCAATGTTTAGTCATTAAACCTGTTATTTGCAATAACTCTCCCTGCCATTAGGACATGTTATTGAGATTTGACTGCAGGCACAGATTATTTTTTAGAAAGATACTGACTTTATGGTCCCAAGAAATAACCAGTATTGATTTACTCCTTGTACTATACTCTATATAAAATCGTTCATGTTTAATCACACATCATGTATAACTGGTACATAAATAGTTTACCAGAGATGTTTTGGAAGATTCAATATAACGTGCAGTTGAAGTGATATAAAAAACTCTAAATGCTAATTCTATCAAAATATACCATCTAATTACATCCATTAAATAGATAAAACTGAAAATTGCATACTCTGAAGACTAGGTAACTTGGATTTCTTATGGGCTAAAGGACCTCTCATGTCTAGATCATTGGCTCAAATCTAGCCAAAGTTAATTTTTACAAGAAGTCATTGTTGTTTGAGGATTGTTTAACTGACTTTGTTTAATAAAGTGTTGGTCTCATATCAGTTCCTCATGGACAAGTATTGACCCAAGCAACAAAACAAAACAAATCAGATTGGTTTTGCAGAGAAGCAAAGCATTCAGTGAGCAATGAAAGAATGTTCTTCTTTCTCACCTATATAGGGTTTGCCTTTCAGGTCAGGGTTGAGGTTCATTGGCAGATCAACACAAGGAAGCTTCCATTTCTGTTGTCCTTCTAGGGTGTGTTCTGAAAACAGAGGTCTTCCATATCCAGCCTGGTACATTTGACACCTTACTATGATCACTAAATATATTTTGAAGTACACTTACTCTTACATTGTGATAATAAACTATTGGGTTTTCCCCCAACACACACATAATATCCATGACTCTGAAGAAGGCAAATGGAGTCAAAATGAGTTATTTTCCTTCACTTATATGACCCGTTCAAGGAAAATCAAATACTTTACAATGTCAGCTTAACAATAAGCGCATTTTTTATGTTTAGTAAGATATGCACCAGGGCCTTATAAACTTTTATCTCCCTGTTCTAACTAGAATGAATGAATAACTTCTGAGTAAGCAATAGCACAGAGCAGCACAGGACCACTCATCCTGAGAGTCCTGTGCTTGTTTAAAGGTTGCAAAAATTGCTTTAATTGATATTTTTGCCCTGTGACATTATCTCACATACTGTATTCTGATATGGGCTCTGTGTGATTATCTCAAATACATTTTGGATGTTGTTATTTCAGGAAAACATGTATATTAAGGAAGCAAAACAAAAACCCTGTCCTATATTGAATGTCATACAGATGCACTGAAGAAGAAAGAAATGAATTGTGTCCATAATAAGGCACTGCACCTGCAATTACATCTCCCTGGGCAAAATCTGGCAAGGAGGTATGAGGGTTATGGGAGTATGAGGGCTCACCTGAATGGATGCTGTGGTAGAATTGGGACTTAAAATAGAAAATGTAGGAACTTCCATGTTGTATCAGGTCAACAAGTCCATCAAACCTGTGTCTTGTAATTTTCACTGGCCTGCACATGATGTTCAAAGGAATGTGCATCTTCTTCTTCTTCTTCCCACAATGTAATCCTTGCAACCTCAGAAAGATATTATTAGTTAGCTGCAAAATCACTTCATTATTTGCAAATGTCAAGAAAATGACTTCCATGTAAATTAATCAGGATGAGAAATTGCCTTTAAAGAATGAAATTTTGTCTCACTAATTATTTGTTTTCATTGCTTTGAGGGCTTATGCAGGGGGGGTGCTGAAATGTAGCTACACAGCTAAGGTCAATGTCTCATCACTTAGTTTGTTCACTAATAATTCTCACAGGCTGTTCATAATGCCTAGTTCCACCAATAAGGTGGAGTAGCACTACCCAAGTCAGTGAGACCACTAGCTGAGCAAGGTATTACTCCATGGTGGTAGAGGTCCTGGAATGAGGCCTACAATGACTTTACCTATTATATTTATATGTATATATAAATCATACTTTCTTTCTTTAAAAATGCTGAATTTACAGAATTTATAACAAAAAGAAAAACATTACTTTACCAGTATCCTGGACAATCTGTTTATAAACATTATTTTTTAAAAACAGATCCCTTCCTTAACTGTCATTTTTAAAATTCTCAGTCTGATAGTTATAAAAACATCTGGTTTTTAAGTTTTCCTAAAATTAAAAGATGTGGCTTGTGACTTTAGAGAGTTCTTTTCTAAAATAGAAACAGAGAAAACAAAGTCTTGGTCCTATGTTCCATGTCTATTCCAGACAGGTATTTTAATGTTTTTAGGGCAAAGATTAATACAGAGGAAAGCTGTTATTGTCTCCAGCAATGCATCTTAAACTGCACCTGGAAAGTCTAGTCTCATAGTTGAGTGAGGGGCAATTAAGCCTCTGTGAAGCAAAACCTCCCTATCACAGCAAAACATGTAACGTATATATAAGTACAAAACTCCACATTCATTATATTCGTTCTAAATGTGCCAAACTCCCTCAAATTAATTTGAATGAACAGACAATAACTGCATTTAATGTTTGGTTGGGGGGGTTGTGTTTTTTGTTTTGTTTGTTTTTTTAATAAAGTTTCTTTATTCAGGAGCTTTTGCAGAATGCTTTTTCAAGCTTCGGAGGTGGAGTAGCAAGTCACAGTTAACATGTTGTTAGCCTTAATATCCCATTCCCTCCACAGTCTGCAGGAATGCGATGAAAAAGGTAACTGACCAAGACAGCAACATTTAGCAAATCACAGTCAGATGGCACACCATTGTCTTATATAGAGCAGTGTTTCTCAACGACCAGTCCGTGGACCGATGCTGGTCCTTGAGATCTCCCTGACACAGTTTAGGAAGGCAGCAAGCCAGTCCCTGGTATCAAAAAGGTTGAGAAACACTGGTATAGAGTATAACTAAGTCTTACAGACCAGTGCGTGAGCGACTCCTATGCATATGACCTCAAGCTCTTCCTGTACAGAGATCAGGTTTCAGAGTAACAGCCGTGTTAGTCTGTATTCGCAAAAAGAAAAGGAGGACTTGTGGCACCTTAGAGACTAACCAATTTATTAGAGCATAAGCTTTCGTGAGCTACAGCTCACTTCCTCAGATGCATATCGTGGAAACTGCAGCAGGCTTTATATATACACAGAGAATATGAAACAATACCTATTCCCACCCCACTGTCCTGCTGGTAATAGCTTATCTAAAGTGATTTCCAGCACAAATCCAGGTAAAGAGTTGTCACTTTGGATGGGCTATCACCAGCAGGAGAGTGAATTTGTGTGGGGGGGTGGAGGGTGAGAAAACCTGGATTTGTGCTGGAAATCACTTTAGATAAGCTATTACCAGCAGGACAGTGGGGTGGGAATAGGTATTGTTTCATATTCTCTGTGTATATATAAAGCCTGCTGCAGTTTCCACGATATGCATCTGAGGAAGTGAGCTGTAGCTCACGAAAGCTTATGCTCTAATAAATTGGTTAGTCTCTAAGGTGCCACAAGTCCTCCTGTACAGAGAGTGTGCACAAAGGTTATGTGTGACCCACATATATTCAGTGTGGTGCTCTCACCCCTGCTAGTGGTGGCTGAATCACATAGAGAAGGTTGAACCTGCAACAGCCTTGGCTAACACAGCTGAGACTTTTTGCTCAAGCAGAGGTTCATGGTTTAACCTCCAGAGGCCCCAGGGTCAATCCCTGCTGCGGATAACCCATCCAGGGGTGCAGTGTTGCATATGCACCACTTAAATCCATTCAATCCATTCACCTCAAAACAGACTTAAGTCAAGTCCATAGGCCTTGGGTGAGACTTCTGCACAAAGGTGAATTTCATGCATTGTGCATGTCACTGAAAGCTTCAAAGTACTGTACCAATCTAGGTCCAGGTTCACGGTAATGACTGTACTTATAGCACTCAAAAAAACAAGGGATGTATATAATAAAAAAGTCCTGATTGTGTCTCCCTATTGTGCTGCCCTTACTAATGTTGCAATAGACAGGAGGACAAATTGAAACAGATACAAAATGCATAGATCTTTCCAAATGAGTCAAGTCAATCTACCACATAGTGTACTTGCTCACATAGGCTTTTTCTACAAATCATGTTCATGAATTGGTTTGCTGTTTTGGTGTGCATATAGACACAAGGTGAAAAGTGAGGAACAGAACATGGAACACGGAAGAACTAGATCCTTCCTTAACGATCATGGCCATCAAGTTACTTATGCCCAAGAGCTCCTGTCGCCTTAAAATTGCAATTGAGTAAAACTTCAGTTAGTATGAATGTGATGCAGAGGGAGTACACTTTGCTTGCTGAGTGAAATGCAGAATGACACAAAACATCCAATTCAGCTTCCTTTAGGGTGTTTAAGACACAGAACTCATTTTTCTGGATGAAAGGCAGACAGTGACACTGCTAGCAGCAACTGTGTCAGCTCAGGTTCTCCCAGCAGGAGGGACAGACAGGGTGGCTACAGTGGGAAGCATAACATAGAAGGGCTCACGTAAAATGAAATGGGGAAGGATGTAGAAGTTAACGGTGCTGCCTCGAAATGCTGCACCAATGCAAATGATCAAATGGCATAAATTGCAATGTGTATGAAAATTCACATCAGTCTAAAATGGGGAGCCCAGTTTTCAAACTTGCAGTCTTTAGTAGGGCATCTGTAGCTGATGTTTAGATGCTCAAAGTAGCTCTTAGTCGGGTAAATACCCATTTTAATCTCCTCTATGCCAATGTGAGCATTCAAGTGAGTATATGGGCAGCTCAGTTAAATGCCAAGATCTGAAAATTAGAGCAAGCAAAATACTACACACATACACCAAAAAAAGCTGATACTAGTGACAGTGAAAAATCACTGTATTATGTCAGTGATTAGAAATGATGAAAAGTCTCATGTGGAGGCCACTTTACACCTGGAAACTGGCTTCAGCATGCACCTCAAATGAGATTTATTTGTTCAGTATATTTTTGCTAGCAACAATAAAAGCCCCCAACTCTGCCAAACTCTACATCCTGTAATGTACATGTGCAATGAAGTCCTCAGTAGCCCTTTCCAGCAACCTTCCAGGTCTTATTTATGGCATTCAGGCAAAATCTCTGTGACTTATTTCTTCTCCCTTCCACTCTGTGACTCCCATAGGGTGACCAGACATCCCGATAAAATCGTGACTGTCCCGATTTTTAGTTCTTTGTCCCACGACCCGATATTCCAGCTTTGGCCACTCCAGAGGGTTTTTTGTTTTGGAGGGTTTTTTTTGCTTCGGCAACTCCAGACGCTTTTTTTTTTTTTTTACTTCCCCCATGTGTCCCGATATTTTATCTGTTTCATCTGATCACCCTAGACTCCCACTCCATTTCTTCTGGTCAGATTTCCTCGCTGGTTTATAGATTCCAAGGGCAGACCACTGTGATCATCTATTCTGATCTCCTGCATGACATAGGCTATAGAAATATCCCAAAATAATTACAGAAGCATTATTTTAGGGGAGCAAATATCCAATCTTGATTTAAAAATCGCCAGTGATGGAGAATCCACCCTGATCCTTGGTAAATTGTTCCAATGGTTAACTACCTTAATTGTTAAACATTTATGCCAAATTTCCAATCTGAATATGTCTATCTTAAACTTCCGGGCATTGGCTCATGTTGTAGACTGAAGAGCACATTACAAAATATTTGTTCCCAATGTAGGTTCTATGTGT
Organism: Lepidochelys olivacea; assembly: GCF_965140295.1. Lineage (NCBI taxonomy): Eukaryota > Metazoa > Chordata > Testudines > Cheloniidae > Lepidochelys > Lepidochelys olivacea. The sequence continues at coordinate 29,009,865 of NC_140422.1, forward strand.
TACTCTCTTGATCTCACTCAGGGTATTGATGCTGGGCATATTGTATGATAATACCCACTCCTGATCTCTTCCTCTTGCTACTTAGTTAATCTCTTTGCTTTGAGAGACCACCTGAGTAGGTCAACACCCTCTTCTCTTCCACTACAGCCTTGCCTCCCCTTGCAGAAACTCCCTAACCTGAGTCATTTATTTATTCACTGTAGATGAAATGCATCCTTGTGCACAAGGTCTGAAGGCTTAAGCAGGACTTAAATGGTAAATTTTACTCCTCAGTTCATATGGGGAGGGGAGCTACTTAATACATTGATACCTTTTATGGAAAGTACACACACATTGGTAAAATAAAAGTTAATCTCAATAATTTTGGAAGGCAGGAAGTTATATTTAAATAGAAGATAAAGAAAATATTTAGGATGTGAGTCTCAATGACTTTGAGCTCAATATTAAATAAGAACTGGTGATGTTTCTCAAAATAACCTAGAGATATTTCAAACACACTCAGGGCATTAAGAAAGTGATGGATATTAATATGTTCAGCATTTACCCAGCACTTACTTGTTGTTGGAGTGGTTCAGTTAACAAAGCAACTTTTGTTGACAGGGGACCAATTAATATAGCAAAGCATGCAATGATTTGCAGATCATCAAATCACTGATTAGGAGTGCTACAGAGGATTTGTTTTTCCTTCTAAACAGAAAGAGAACATTTCCCACTGTACAGCACAAACAAAAATATCGCCTCAAAACCTACCTTCTGTTCATAAGGTGGAGTGCAGATCTGGGAAGGATTGTGGGGTTTTTATCATCAATTTAAGGTCAGGTAAATTATGTTCCATAGTCCAATCTGTCACAGTCATGTTCCATAACACAATTAGCTTTGTGCTGAACTCAACTATTAAACTCTAGGTTGGCACATAGTTCAAACAGAGGTGCAGAAGGTTGTATGTATAAACACAAAGTATAAAGAGAAATGGAGGGGAGAAAATGCAAAGGAACCCGGTCCTGTGTTAATGACAGAGGTGCTGTGCACATCCTAAGGGGATTAGCACTGAAATTGGCCTTGCCAGGTCGAATTTGGGGTACGGTGGATGCAATTAAACGGTATTGGCCTCCAGGAGCTATCCCAGAGTGCTCCATTGTGACCACTCTGGACAGCGCTCTCAACTCAGATGCACTGGCCAGGTAGATAGGAAAAGGCCTGGAAACTTTTGAATTTCTTTTCCTGTTTGGCCAGTGTGGCAAGCTGCAGGTGAGTACAGAGCTCGTCAGCAGAGGTGACCATGATGGAGTCCCAGAATCGCAAAAGAGCTCCAGCATGGACCGAACGGGAGGTACAGGATCTGATCGCTGTATGGGGAGAGGAATCCATGCTCTCAGAACTCCGTTCCAGTTTTCAAAATGCCAAAACATTTGTCAAAATCTCCCAGGGTATGAAGGACAGAGGCCATAACAGGGACCCGAAGCCATGCCGCGTGAAACTTCAGGAGCTGAGGCAAGCCTACCAGAAAACCAGAGAGGCAAACGGCCGCTCCGGGTCATAGCCCCAAACATGCCGCTTCTATGATGAGCTGCATGCCATTTTAGGGGGTTTAGCCACCACTACCTCAGCTGTGTTGTTTGACTCCTTCAATGGAGATAGAGGCAACATGGAAGCAGGTTTTGGGGACGAGGAAGATGGTGATGATGAGGTTGTAGATAGCTCACAGCAAGCAAGCAGAGAAACCAGTTTTCCTGACAGCCAGGAACTGTTTCTCACCCTGGACCTGGAGCCAGTACCCCCCAAACCCACCCAGGCTGCCTCCCAGACCTGCCAGGTGGAGAAGGGACCTCTGGTGAGTGTACCTTTTAAAATAGTGTACATGGTTTAAAAGCAAGTGTGTTTAATTTTTAATTTTCCCTGGCATTCGTGGCTCTCCTGGATGTACTCCCAAAGCCTTTGCAAAAGGTTTCTGGGGGGCAGCCTAATTCCGTCTACCATGGTAGGACACTTTACCACTCCAGGCCAGTAGCACATAGTCAGGAATCATTGTAGAACAAAGCATTGCAGTGTATGTTTGCTGGCGTTCAAACAAATCAGTTCTTTATCTCTCTGTGTTATCCTCAGGAGAGTGATATCATTCATGGTCACCTGGTTGAAATAGGGTGCTTTTCTTAAGGGGACATTCAGAGGTGCTGCTGGGCTGTTTGCCTGTGGCTGAACAGCAATGTTCCCCGCTGTTAGCCATGGGGGGGAGGGAGGGCTAGCCATGCGGTGGGGGGAGGCAAAATGCAACCTTGTAATGAAAGCACATGTGCTATGTATGTAATGTTAACAGCAAGGTTTACAGTGAAAGAGTGTACCCATTGTTCTATACAATGTGTCTTTTTAAATACCACTGTCCTTTTTTTTTTCTCCACCAGCTGCATGTGTTTCAAGGATCACAGGATCTTCTCCTTCCCAGAGGCTAGTGAAGATTAGAAGGTGAAAAAAACGCACTCGCAATGAAATGTTCTCTGAGCTCATGATGTCCTCCCACACTGACAGATCACAGATGAATGCATGGAGGCAGACAATGTCAGAGTGCAGGAAAGCACAAAATGACTGGGAGGAGAGGTGGCGGACTGAAGAAAGTAAGTGGTGGGCTGAAGAGAGGGCTGAAGCTGAAAGGTGGCGGCAGCATGATGAGAGGAGGCAGGATTCAATGATGAGGCTGCTGGAGGATCAAACTAATAAGCTCCAGCGTATGGTTGAGCTGCAGGAAAGGCAGCAGGAGCACAGCCCCTGTGTAACCAACCACCCTCCTCCCCAAGTTCCATAGCCTCCTCACCCAGACTCCCAAGAACGCAGTGGTGGGCCCTCCCGCCACCCAGCCACTCCACCTCAGAGGATTGCCCAAGAAACAGAAGGCTGGCATTCAATAAGTTTTAAAGTTTTAAACTTTTAAAGAGCTGTGTGGCCTTGTCCTTCCACCCTCCATCACCCCTCCCAGTGCTTCCCTCCTTCACCACCCCTCCTGGGCTACCTTGGCAGTTATCCCCCTATTTGTGTGATGAATTAATAAAGAATGTATGAACGTGAAGCAACAATGACTTTATTGCCTCTGCAAGTGGTGATCAAAGGGAGGAGGGAAGGGTGGTTAGCTTACAGGGAAGTAGAGTGAACCGGGGGGGGCGGGGGTGTTCATCAAGGAGAAACAAACAGAACTTTCACACTGTAGCTGGCCAGTCATGAAACTAGTTTTCAAAGCTTCTTTGATGCGCACCACACCCTCCTGTGCTCTTCTAACCACTCTGGTGTCTGGCTGCGCGTAACCAGCGGCCAGGTGGTTTGCCTCAACCTCCCACCCCGCCATAAACGTCTCCCCCTTACTCTCAAAGATATTGTGGAGCATGCACCAAACAGTAATAACAGTGGAAATGTTGGTTTCGCTGAGGTCTAACCGAGTCAGTAAACTGCGCCAGCACGCTTTTAAATGTCCAAATACACATTCTACCACCACTCTGCACTTCCTCAACCTGTAGTTGAACAACTCCTGACTACTGTCCAGGCTGCCTGTGTATGGCTTCATGAGCCATGGCATTAAGGGGTAGGCTGTGTCCCCAAGGATAACTATAGGCATTTCAACATCCCCAACTGTTATTTTCTGGTCTGGGAATAGAGTCCCTTCCTGCAGCTTTTGAAACAGACCAGAGTTCCTGAAGATGCAAGCATCATGTACCTTTCCCAGCCATCCCACATTGATGTTGATGAAACGTCCCTTGTGATCCACCAGTGCTTGCAGCACTATTGAAAAGTACCCTTGCGGTTTATGTACTCGCCAGCTTGGTACTTCGGTGCCAAGATAGGGATATGGGTTCTGTCTGTGGCCCCAACACAGTTAGGGAATCCCATTGCAGCAAAGCCATCCACTATGACCTGCACATTTCCCACGGTCACTACCCTTGATATCAGCATATCTTTGATTGCATTGGCTACTTGCATCACAGTAGCCCCCACAGTAGATTTGCCCACTCCAAGTTGATTCCCGACTGATCGGTAGCTGTCTGGCATTGCAAGCTTCCACAGGGCTACTGCCACTCGCTTCTCAACTGTGAAGGCTGCTCTCATCTTGGTATTCTTGCGCCTCAGGGCAGGGGAAAGCAAGTCACAAAGTTCCATGAAAGTGCCCTTACACATGTGAAAGTTTTGCAGCCACTGGGAATCATCCCAGATCTGCAACACTATGTGGTTCCACCAGTCTGTGCTTGTTTCCTGGTCCCAGAATCTGCATTCCACCGCATGAACCTGACCCATTAGCACCATGATGCCCACATTGCCAGGGCCCGTGCTTTTAGAGAAGTCTGTGTCCATGTCCTCATCACTTTCGTTACAACACTGACGTTGCCTACTCGCTCGGTTTTGCTTTGCCAGGTTCTGGTGCTGCATATACTGCTGGATAATGTGCATGGTGTTTAATGTGCTCCTGTCAAGGTTCCTCCCCCACTCTGAACTCTAGGGTACAGATGTGGGGACCTGCATGAAAAACCTCCTAAGCTTATCTTTACCAGCTTAGGTCAAAACTTCCCCAAGGTACAAAATATTCCCCCCGTTGTCCTTGGACTGGCCGCTACCACCACCAAACTAATACTGGTTACTGGGGAAGAGCTGTTTGGATGTGTCCTTCCCCCCAAAATACTTCCCAAAACCTTGCACCCCACTTCCTGGACAAGGTTTGGTAAAAAGCCTCACCAATTTGCCTAGGTGACTACAGACCCAGACCCTTGGATCTTAAGAACAATGAACAATCCTCCCAACACTTGCACCCCCCCTTTCCTGGGAAATGTTGGATAAAAAGCCTCACCAATTTGCATAGGTGACCACAGACCCAAACCCTTGGATCTGAGAACAATGAAAAAGCATTCAGTTTCTTACAAGAAGACTTTTAATAAAAATAGAAGTAGATAGAAATAAAGAAATCCCCCCTGTAAAATCAGGATGGTAGATATCTTGCAGGGTAATTAGATTAAAAAACATAGAGAACCCCTCTAGGCAAAACCTTAAGTTACAAAAAAGATACACAGACAGAAATAGTTATTCTATTCAGCACAATCCTTTTCTCAGCCATTTAAAGAAATCATAATCTAACACATACCTAGCTAGATTACTTACTAAAAGTTCTAAGACTCCATTCCTGGTCTATCCCCGGCAGAAACCAGCATATAGACAGACACAGACCCTTTGTTTGTCTCCCTCCTCCCAGCTTTTGAAAGTATCTTGTCTCCTCATTGGTCATTTTGGTCAGGTGCCAGCGAGGTTACCTTTAGCTTCTTAACCCTTTACAGGTGAGAGGAGCTTTCCCCTGGCCAGGAGGGATTTCAAAGGGGTTTACCCTTCCCTTTATATTTATGACAGCTCCTAATTGCCAAAGTGATCTGAGCGGGCTCCATGCTTGCCGTGCTATGGCGTCTGCACAGAAAAAAGGCGTGGAACGATTGTCTGCTGTTGCTCTGATGGAGGGAGGGGCAACTGATGACATGGCTTATAGGGAATTAAATCAACAAAGGGAGTGGCTTTACATCAAGGAGAAACAAAAACAACTGTCACACAGAATGGCCCCCTCAAGGATTGAACTCATTTTTGCCCCATCAGGCATTGGGATCTCAACCCAGAATTCCAATGGGCGGCAGAGACTGCAGGAGCTGTGGGATAGCTACCCACAGTGCAACGCTCCGGAAGTCGACTCTAGCCTCGGTACTGTGGAAGCACTCCGCCGAGTTAATGCACTTAGAGCAGTTTGTGTGGGGACACACACAATCAACTATATAAAAACTATTTCTAAAAAACCGACTTCTATAAATTCGACCTAATTTTGTAGTGTAGACATACCCTAAGTTACTAACAAGAGTGAGGCCAAACAGTGGGACATACGGCTGAGCCCCTTATTTGCATCCTGAGAAATGCAATGAAGCCCATGTCAGCTCAGACACACTCATTCTCCACTGATACCTATCTATTTATTTACTTATTACTCTTGGGTGAAATTACTCCCAGTGCAGTGTGCCACTACAAGGACTATTCAACATATAAGCCCCACTTATGTCCGCCACATAAAGCAGTTGCCTTTAGGCTCCCCTCAAATAGCACTTGAGGGGTACACAGCGCTGTGTTGGCCTGCTGCAAAGGGGTGAGTTTCACTCTCTTGAGAGTAACAGAGCCAGCATGCAAGTGACTCAAAACTTAGTGATAAAGAGTTAGTTGTGCCTGCGAGTTGCTTTTCTTCACAACTGCACTGGGGTGGAGCAATATTGTCTTGCTGCTGCACACTGTAAAAGGACTTTCATGATCAAGAGACAAATGTAATTTGTCAGAGAGAGCGAGAGTTATAGATCAGTTAGACATGCCAAGGCTGACTTCCAGCTGAGACAATTCTAGTGTGGCTTCTCCTGGCTTGGTGAGCGGGAAGCTCCATTTAGCTCACCTGGTAGAGCAATTGCCTTCAGACCACTAGTGTCCCAGGATGAGCCTCAGCTGCAGTAACATTCAGGATGCGCACATAGCTATTCCAAGCACTGCATGGAAGACTCTGCTAATTGGGTAAACCCACTCTTGTGTACGGCCACCAGCTGGCAGACACAACACTCACAATGAGCAAGATCCATTATTTCCACATGTAACTAACAATTTGTGACAATAAAAAAACAACATAAGCCAAGATGTTGGCACTTCTTCCTGTCACTTGTTTCAAGCACAGTAACTGGAACTTACATTTGTTTCTTTTCCAAGGCAGTAACATATTTTATAAACTAGACATTTAAAAGCATGCAATTTCTTTGGCCTCTCTTTATTTTTAAACACAGCTTACCACTATCTCTCAAAGGGAAAATATGGTGCTGTTACCTACCCCAAAAGGCAGTTAATTAACACTATAGCTGACTGGAGATATGGAGAGATTTCCATATCAAGAGACTTTGAAGAGAATGGGACTGGTTTAAGAAGAGATAAATAAGGGAGGACAGAACTGAAGCATAAAAACAATAAATGGTATAGAGAAGGTTAATCAAGAGCTCCAATTTACCCTTCCTCCCAACATAGGCACAAAGGAACATTCAAAGAATCTGAAAGGCAACAAAATTAAAACTGGCAAAGGGAAATATTTTAGCATATATAAATAGCATAACTCATTGCCATACCACATCAATGCACAGCTGCAGGGTTAGCTATCCTCTGTCCCCTTTCTGGTCTCTCTCAATGCACCTCCATATGTCAGGCATCATGATTTTATATATCTTGAGTGGAATTTTGCAATTCTCCCACTCCTAGACCAGGACCTGAGCTACAGTACCTTGTGTATCCACTGTTCTCACTCTGGATATCTGACCAACTTCAAACACCAGCAGGTCTTCCCTTGGGAGGCTGTAATCAGAGGTATACAGTAACAAAACAGCCTTCTTAAAATAAAAGTATTGCTTACTCAGTAGTAGGAACAAACTTATAGAGTAAGGGGAGAAACAGATTTTAAAATAATAGTCTATGTGTATGTCTATCTTACCTAAAGTCTTACCATCCCCTGACCTACTCAAGTCTAACTTTTTCAGACACCACCAGCAGGTGCCTGTGTTTCAGCCTGGTTCCCCTGAAAAAATACTGGCTTTCTCTTAAGAGAGCATTCCTTTAAACCCTGCAAGCTTTATTTTGTTCTTCTGTGTTTGGCGGGTCCCTGGTCATTCCTAATCAGAACCAAGTAGGTTGTCTAGAGACAGAGGCAAAATCATCAAAGCCAATAGTTCTGGCATTGTCTCTGAATGTCTTTGAAATGTCAAGGGATGAGCGTCTGCTTGTTGCCTCCTTCCTGCCTTTATTCCAGACTAACCCCAAGTGAGTTAAATCAACTACAGTGGTATAGAAAACACCACAATGACCAGGGCCAAATACAATATTAATGAATTCTTGCAGGGCAGCTCCAAATCCATTAAAGTCAGCAACACTAACCATTAGTAAGATTCAAAAAGAATTAGACATGTAAATATGGATGTTTTCACTATCTACAAACATTAGAGGGAGAGAGAGAGAGAGAGAGAGAGAGAGAGAGAGAATCAGCTTTCAGAGCCCAAGACAACCACTCACTGACTGGAGAACCTTCCTGGTAGTGGCCAATGCCAAGGGCAGGAAAATGAACCCCTAAGCTAACCTCATAAGAAAATTCCTATGCACCTTATGTCTATATATATATAATATTGAAGACCAGGTGGGAAAGGATTAATTCATAAACCAAGAAAAGGCTTTATTTTAAACATGCAGCTTGAATTCTCCAGGGATAACTGTTACCTGATGCTTTAGTGGCAGAAGCTGCTTCGTTTCATTCAGCTGGTAGGAAAAATAATTATGCCTTTTACAAATTGAGATGCATTTGTATTCCTTCCAAACAGTCCTATTACAACAAATGAACTGCTTACTATACATCTTTTTCCTGCTGCTTTTCAACTTAAATTTAATTTTCACATAGATTTATTTAAAACAATTCTTGATGCGACTCACACAAATGATGAATTTATGGAGGACTTAGTAAATGTGTAATCTAGTTGAAGTTAAAAATGGCTATTTTGTATTACTGTGCCTAAAATGAAATTATCCATTGTAGTCCGCTATTGTGCATCCATTTAAAGCCTATTTCTTGTGGCACATATTCAATTTTTAACTGAAAGAAAATGTAAAGCAAATATGTTGCTAACAGAAAAATGTATTTATGGCATTAATATTTAAGAGATTTTTAAATGTTTTTCCATACTCTGTGTGTACTCTGAATATATATATATATATATATATATATATATATATATATATATACACGTGTGTGTGTATGTGTGTGCAGAGAATACATACATATAAATACATATTTATGATGTATCATTTTGTACTGCACATAATAAAAATACTGTCTCTGCTCAAATGTAAATTGAGTTTCAGTTTAAGAAGAAAAGTAAAATCAAATGAAGGTTGGGCAGCATAAGAATATTTGTAATGAAATCTCTCTGCAGAAAAGCATTGTGACTGGTATTGATATAGAAGAGACTAAATAAGAACTTTGCTTCAGGCAAAATGTGCTTTTGCTTTCCCTTTGGCTGCTCAGCATGGGAACTAGGGTTCTGGCATGGTTATATATAAAATCATCCTGTCTCACTCCGGTTTTGATAACGGAACATCTGATATAACAGGGTTATGGTCAGCCATCCCACAGGAACAAAGGGAAGTATTTCCAAAAGGAACTAGTAATTTTGGGTAGGTCAGATTTTGGGAGCCCAACCTGAGTCACCTTGAATGGGCCTGTAAGAAGAGAGGTGTTCAGCACTTTCTGAGAACTCAGGCCCCTTTATGGCATCTTGAACTGGGCACCCAAACATGAAGGCACCCCCAAATCACTTGTCATTACTGGAAATCTTGACTAGGTATCTCCTAAGGTTTGAGGTGACTAAATCCCATTTTTAAAATTTACCTTGATCACAGGGTCCAGAATGGAATATCCCTTCCCCTCCCAAAAAACAAGAACTGATATATTAAATCTCCTGGCTTGAACTAAGCTCCAGGGCATGATAAAATTTGGAATACAAAAGACCCATGTTCAGTAGGGAGAATTTAAATCATCCACGTCTGTGATCCGAAGGGAGTGAGTCATACAGTTGGGAAAGAGGGAAGACAAATTTATTTGAATTGGTTTCATATTTTGGAGAAAGCTGTTGGTTTGAGTCTGATTTTATTTTATAATTGCCCTTCAACTCATACATGGAAGGTTCCAATGAGTACATTTTGCATGAAGAACTCTCCAGCAGAAGGAAAGATTTATATCAGTGCAGCTAGCATTTTCCTAACCAAATCACATGGGCATGTCTTGCCTCTATTAATTCAGCTACTAACTGTGTCAGATTTGGTTTAGATTCTCCATGTCATCATAGTACTACTATCAATTGCATTGGCCTTTCCTACTTCGGAGAGCTTTATATTTGTGATTTCCAGTCCCGAAATGATACTAAAACCTGCACTTCTTTTAAAACCTCCAGAATTACTGGATTGTCTACCAAAAGACTCAAAAAGTTTGAAGCTGAAAGAACCTTCTGTTTTGTCTTCTGTGCTCAGTATCATGTCATGTAGATATGTCATTTTGCTGTCATTTTGCAAGAAGCCTATCAAAGGATTTTTCCATAAAAAAGCTTATAATAAATGACTGTATTTGACAACTGAGTTAATGATCACATGGACTGACCCAAATTTTTGATCAATGAATCTTGTAGGCAGCTTTGTTTAAGCTTTGGCAAAATCAATACACCATTTTGTTAAACAAGTGAAGTGGATTGGTGGGGGCACACTGAATTCACTTTTTTAAAAAATTAATACATCAACTGAAGAAAATCAGCAGGGATTTTAGGGATTTCTGCTTGGAGTTCTTCACAAACAAATTACTTATTTTGCTGCAATTTTTTTTTCTCATTATACTCCCTTTGAAGCAACCATGCAGAAAAGATGACCAGGTAAGATGAATGCTACATCAAGGAAAAATCACGTCCTGGCTAGAAAGAGGTATAACAGATAAGATAACTTTGCTGAGTTAAACAAGACTTTCCTCAGACTGGGGGTCAAAACAGTAATTTTTTGTTCTGGTCACTGGATTATACATACTATTTTTAACTCTGTTCCTTGCTGTGAAGTTGACAAAGCTAAAATCCTATCTTATCCAAAACAGTCCAAATACTAAAAAGTTCCAAGTTACAAACATAACCATTCATATGACATCTATACTGAATAGCCACACTAGAAGAGAGTTATCTTTCAAAGTGGTCTTAAACTGTGGGGCTATCTAGGTTCCTCCCTCTCCAGTTCACAATAACTATGGGACCAAACAACAAAAACTTTTTTTATTGCATTCTGCTGCAAAGAAGTTACATGGGATTCTACCATCACTTTTGGTTGGAGAAGCAAATTAGTCTACGTGATCAATGGTTTTTCCACTTTAGAAGGCATAAAAGGCCAGGTTTATAAAAGGACCTTAAAAATTCAGATAAGCGCCTTGTTGGACTTACAAAAGTGCCTAAGCATGTTAAGACACCTAATTCCCAATAGGCACCCATCTGCATCTTCAAGTGCCTAAATCCCTTTATAAATCTGGCCAGAAATCTTGAGTTAGATATGGTGTATTAGAACAGCTTTTCACTGTTCCACTAGCACAAACCTGCCCTACAGGTTTTTAAATCCAACTACATAAGTAATTCCTCTGCACAGAGGAGTCACTGAGTGGCGTAGAACCACCAGAAAAACTCTGTTCCATTCACCATCCCAAGAAGCAGGTGAACAGGAATTTCTAACATTTCAGTTATAAATGTTTTTGTGAGACTAGTGTCCTGTGTTCAGTAGTCAGGGCAATATCATTCCTGTATAGCTAGCCATTTAGGTCCAGATTTTCATACCAGATTATTTAAAGTTAGGCACCCCGTGGCCTCTTTTCTGGATCTGAGTACTCGCAGCTCCCTCTGCAGTCAGCTGAGAGTTGTGTGTGCTCAGCACTTTTAACCGCCCACTGTCAACCCACTATGTTTTAGATACTTCAATAGGGATTTGAAGATTTTGGGCCTTTGTTTTGTAACTTCAGACAACCTTGCCATCACTCTTATTATTGCTAGAGCTATATAATACTTTCTGTAGTGCTCCTGTTGCAGAGGGCCTGCACAATGGGCTCCCAGCAGGTTTGAAGGGGAGCCAGTATCAAGACAAACATAATGTACTATACACTTGCTTTGTTGGATATGGGTTTTCTGGCAGGCACATATGAGAAATCAATGTCCTATCAGAATGTGATCCTGTATTTTTAACTCTAATAAGAAAACTGAGCAAGAAATATTTGTCTGAACTCTGAATTAAGCATTCCACTCAGTCTCTATATTGAGACAACGAAAGAAAAGAAACCAACTGCTCTGCCAAAGATAAATTATTATCCCCTAAGATGGTTTATGTTCCCTGGTTATATGTAGCCAATGACTGAAAGTCAGGTAGAGGACACAAGCTATTGAACAGATCACTGGGGACTCTTCCAGGTTTGGGCTGTTAATAATCTTCAGAAGCAAAAGCTGAACATCCAAATCAAGGATTATACCCTGAAACAATCTGTAAGCTTGAAAACTGTCAGCGTATTTTTACCAGCTAGAATCTGTTTTGTTTTGTTTTATTAAAAAACATTCAGGTGGCTGGAATGCTAACAATTATTCATTCATAAAGGAGAAAGCAAAGCATGAAAATGCTAGTAAGTCAGCAATATGCTTATTTGCAAAAAAAAACAAAACACAAGATGTATTTCCAATGTTCTTGGCCTAATATACAGAGGCTTAGACTACCCAGAGCCAGAAGCTCACATTCATTTCATTAAAATTAGGCCTTAAGGGTCTTTTTTGTTTGTTTGTTTTCCCCCATGGTTAACATACCCCCAGATTTGCTGAATCATTGCTGTGGGTCTTCTATAAGAGCACAGCACTTTAGGTCAATAATGGCAGAATGAGCAACTACCTTTTTTCTTTACCAATATGGAGGCCATAGGCTACTATGGAAATCAATGGATGTTTTCCCCATTGATTCACTGGGAGCAAGAGAAGTTCATGCCTCAGATAAAATGATTAAATTTTCATCAGTTATTGGCATGATTCAAATAATAATATTCTAAAAAGAACTTTATTGAAGGATCAGTATCTCCTTTAAAAAATGGTTTTCATTCTCACATTTGCTGTTCTATAAATGCTTCAACATTGTCATAGATGTTCTGGCACAATAACAAACCTTTGCCCTATTTCAGAATGATCCACTTCAACAAAATTATCCCTATAATGGGAAGATATCCTTATTCACTCACCACAATACCCCTTAGCAGATGCAAGTATAGTACATTAGTATAGTTAGATGTTCACATTGAAAGAGTTCCCAAGTCTAGTTCAATGATTATTTAGAATTTTTAAAATAATATTTTCCCAAGGCCTAGATAGAATATGATTTGAGATCTATAGCCCCACTCCTGCCAAAGGAAAGTGTTACTATACCATCCCTGAAAATAATAGACCTAAGGGTTAAAAAACAAAAAATAAAACTAAAAAAAGCACCAAGTCCTGAATTTGGCAGCAATCTGGGCAACACCATTAGAAAAACTGAAGCCATTTATTTGTGTTTTTTTTTTCTTTTTTAAATGAAATCTGATGTTACTTTATTTCTTTTATCTGATGTATTAAGACTGCATTTGTAAAAATAAATACAAAAGATTCAGATTCTATTTAGGTTGTATGCTTTTCGGGGCAGGGTCAGTCTTCTTTGCTCTATGTGTTTGTACATCACCCACTAAAATGGGGTCCAGTTCCATGAATGATCCATGACTGGCACAATACAAATAAATAATAATAGTAATTATGCCTTCTGTGAGGATCAGCTATGTTAGAGCGTCAGGTGAGCATCAGTGTCTGTTACCATAATGCCTTTGAAAAACATTATCTTCTGTGTGGTGAGGTATGTGGTGCAGAGTAGGTTCCTCCAACATCATTAAAAGTGTAGCAAACACTCCTTCCCATGCCATTATCCTGCTGTGCAGGGGGCTTGAGACAATTATTGTTGAAGTTGGTTCTAGCTGAACCTCCCCTCACTTGCACTCTTGCTGATCAACCATACAAGCTAAGGTATAATTTAGCATACAACGTCTGATCCAAAGATGTAAAGACTCCCACTGATTACAGCAGACTTTGGATCAGACCCATAATGAGCTGTCACAGTTTGTACATTGTCACTGAGGTATTTCTCTGTACATGGTACAATGGAGTCCTGGTCAAGGAGTATGTTCTGCACAGCAGCTGGGAGCTGTAATTCCCAATACAGATACACATAGAAACATTAAAATAGAAGTGTGAACGCGGTGGCATGAGTGATGGCTCAGGCCTAATCCTGAGATGCTGCCCATGCCGCCGCAGCTATACTGCTGTTACCTTTTGAGGTATACAAGAGGCTCTCTCCAATGTTGAGTCCTGCACTCTGGGAGGAAGTAACAAGAGACACTCTGATGCAGATGAAGCTCCGTGTACAATAGAATGGAAGCTGGCTGCCTCTATTCCCAAGACAGAGATTTGACTCATCATCGTTACAGAATGAAAAATATAAGAAAGCCCCAAGAGAAGAATTTTCTTATTTTATTCAAATTAAGCTTCCATCTGAAGGCACATATGCCACCATATGGGATCCATTTCAAGCATTCATTAGGAGAAGAATAATTAGTCTAGCATCATACAAGGAAGAAAGAAACAAGCCCAAAGGATAATTACTTTAGAAACAGAAATAAAAGACCTTGAAACTAAATTTGCTAGGGACAAGTCTATGAAAAAAAGAGAAAAAAAAAAACCCTACTTGTGGGGAAGTTTGACTTCAACTATACAGTGATAAAGGAGAAGATGCACAGTTCTTTCTCTGTTAGGATTACTTTTAATCTGGGGAGAAACTGGTAAACTATTTTTCTAACAACTACAGAAAATATGCAGTCTCATATTTCAGCCATTCACCATAAACCAGGAGTTCTTTTCCCTAGTGTGGGAGAGATTAATCACTTCCACATTACACTAGAAAGACCTGCAGTCTATATCTCCTTCCTCACAGCCAATTCAGAAGTAGGATTTCTTTCTCCACACCTATGCCATGACTGCTGCTCCAGACCACAGGCTCCAATGGTGGCTGTAGTTCCTTGATAGGCCAGAGCACAGACTTATGAGTTTGTAGATCTGTGTAGTCTGTGGCACTGGTTAAAAGAGAGCGCCCTACCCAAACGGTCTGTACATATGTCAGTTGTTAATAGATGATTTTCCAGTCGTCCATCCCACCTGGCAGCCCGCACAGAGATAGACACACAACACTGAGCAGTTCTGCATCATGTGTATTGCACTACAGCATCCTTTGGCAGAGCCTGACCCACTCCCAAGTTCCCAGAGCCACAATAGTTATGCTTCATTTGGGGTTCTGAATGCTAGCAGACCTGAGAAGGGCAGGATTTACCCCTTAGAGAATGCAGTGGTGATTGAATTCCTTCTAATCATACTAGGAAAGGCCTAATATTCTGAACCATTTGAATCAAGAGAAGAAGTGAGATTCCTCTAGGCGAAACCTTTGATTGAGACAGTGGTCAAAGGGATATCTTTTTGATGTCTAGAGCTCTTTGTAGCAAAGGATAAAATGAGATCCACATCACTGCATGTAAAGCAGATAGTGAAAGTTATGACAGTAGTTCATTCATATTGGGAACATTTGTTACAATGCATTATCATTTAAAGACACACAGAGAGCTAGCATTTGGTGACTCACCTACAGTATAAACAAGATAATTACCTGGTTCACCTGCTGGAGCAGGGAGATCGATTACAGAAACTAATTAGAGACCTGTTTTAAGCAGATGTGAACTCATAGGTTTTCATTATGGGTGCTTCTTCTCTTAACTCACCATGGAGGAAACCATAGAACAACTGTGATTAGCCTTATTTCATTTTTATTGCTTCTCCGATTCAGAGTAAAACCACAGAAAGTCAAAAGTGTAGCTAATTTTACTTTACCAAGCCAGCATATGCAAGCTAATTTCTTTACTTTACTAGATAGAAGTCTCTGCAAGAGAATTAATGTCAAAATAAAACAAAGAAAACTATTCATCCATATGGAATATGAATGCAATGTTTGGTAATGTGACAAACTCTGCCCAAGAATCATGCAGTGTTTGTTGTGGTGGAAATGGATGTTGGGGAGGAGCAACTTCAGCAGGTGTCACCAATGTACCAAGTAAAAAGGAGGTGTGAATTGGGATTAATGTCACCTTTTTGGCTCTGGTGACTTTTATTTTCTTTAAATAAGGAACAGCAATGCCTTCCTTATTGTTGTTACCAACCACTTCTGGAGAGTGTCTGAGGGTTTGGCCTGTAGCAGGAGGTTCTGTCTGGAGGTTAAGTGTAACTGGATAGGTGTCCATCATTCCTAATCTCCCTACTGTTAGCCCCTGGACTATCCACCTGCCCTGTCAATTACAACTCCTATTAATCTTCTAGGATCTCAGAACCTAACTCATTCTGTACTGGGCCTCACATGGCACCTCTAATTTAAAGCTGTCCATAATCCTAGTGTCACAGGATCAAGCATGCTTCAGCAGCATAACACTTTGGATGTTATTTGCACAAAAAATTACACATTTCACAATTTTTGTCGAGTTCTAGTGGTTAAAAAAAATGCAGGCCTAAATTCATGCTCACAAATGAAGGTTGATCATATGGGTAGAGATGATGAACAACGTGGAAGCAGCAGGTTCAGGGCTCTAAACTGTCTGAAGAATAATGGGAGCAACAACAGAATTGCATAATTGGGCCGTGAGATGCACTAAAAGGTACACCAGAATCAGGAGTGTCATTTGATACAGGGCAAGGGAGGACGTTGCCCTGTCCAGACCTTGGTTTGCCTCCCTGCCCCTGACTTTTCAGAGCCCCTTGCTAGCTGGCACGGGGGTGTTTCTCTGAGGCCTGCGGGGGCTGTTATGGAGCAGACCAGGCTAGAGAGGAAGCAGAGTAGTGGGCCGGAGCTGAGCACAGTGACCCAAGCCCCTATCCCTGGCCTGGGCCAGCCATCAGTGATGCACCTCTGGCTCACTGCTCCAGACTATTCCCTGGGATAGGGCTGGCATGCCAGCTCCCTATTCCCTTCCAGGATGGGATGGGCTGCTAACCTCTATGAGCGGCCATGGCCTCAGTAGGGAGGTGGAAGCTTGGATGCTGCGGAAACAACTTTGCCCACCCCTCCAAAATATTTTTTTAATGATACTCCTGGCCTGAGCACCACCAGAGATCTCTGAATCCCTTTGAAAGGAAGCTTTGCATTGATCTTTGCTCTTCCTTGCACACAGCTCCCCAGAGCACTAAGGCACAGGTGTTTAGAGGTTGCAACACCTAACGTACGTTGGAGCCTAAGTTTCATTTTCAAAAGTGACACCTAAATAGCTTTAAAAATCTGGGCCTTATGCCTTAATTCAAATATTATATCTACAATGGAGCAAACAACAGCAAGCTGGTATTTATACCACAGTTCTAGTTCTTATGTAATTGAAAACAATTGAAAACAAAAGAAAATACAAGAAAAAAGTCAATAAAAATAATACAACCCTATCAGAGAGTGATGGCAATGAAAACAACCTGTGCTTGCATTTTTTGGCCATTCACCTTTATGCCAAAGGTATAACAGTAACATTGTCTCTTTGCTCCTGGCCTTTGGGATCCAGCAGCAATGGCCAGACATGCCAGAGATAAAGAAAGAAATCTGGAAGTTATTGGATATATATTTTAGAATGCAGGTTTGTATTAGTGTGAAGGATTTATGTAGTTATTCTTAATCAATCAGATAAAGGACAGCGTTTCACCAATCATTAATTTCACTGATATAGGACATCTACATCACCTCTCAATAAAATGATTTGTATAGCTCTAAAGTGCTTTGGAGGAAAGACGGGGTGATCATTATTTCCAAGCTCTATTTATTTTTCCCCTAGTCTTAAAACTTGTGAAATTATTTATTTGACAATCCGAAAATAAAACTTGAGCTGTATTAGTACGTAGCCTGCTCACTAAGAGGGGGAGAGAGGGAAGAAAGAAGATTAATAAATTAAATGCTAGAAATAGGAAACAAGGTTAGAGGTGACACTCTGGCAACGTCTTCTTCACGGTAAAGGTAAATATAAAACAAGATTAGTCAGAGCGGGAGAGGGAAAGAGTCAATCCATAGGAAAGATGAAATTGAAGAGCATATGAGAAAGGACTGTGAAAATGGAGGAGTTAATTAGGATAAAAGGTGCGATAAAAGTGACTAAATCGAGAAGAGGGACATTGCTACCAAAGGTTAAAAAAAAAAAAAAAACACTCCATGAATCAGAGAGTTGGAAGGCAGGCTGGAGAATAATGTGAGGAGAGCCGTGAGAATGTACAATGGGAAGGAAGAGAAAAGAGGATCAAGATGAGAAAAGTACATGTCATTAGTGCAGCAGACATAAGATGAGAATGTTATTTCCCCTATGTCCCTGCTAAGTTCTCATCTCTACTCTATAACTATCTCCTTGTAGGTAGTGTTTTCAAGTGAACTCTGTAATATTTACGAGTGCACAGGAAAGGGCATCTCCCTGCTAATTCAGACATTTGGCCAAGAGTGAGTTTCACCATCTGGGCCAGTTTGTTTATTTGTTTTCATGGTACAACATGACTAGATTGCATCCTTCAGCAAATCTCAAACATGCATACCAGGTTCACTCTTCTAGCATTTTTCTGCAGCAAAATCACTTGACAAATCACTGAAATCTCTCTCTGTGGCATTGAAGAGCCAGAGCTTACATCATCAATGCTCCTTCTTCTCTTCCATTGACCCCTGGAAAGCAACAGAGGCGTTCTTCCTCCTCTATTGCCATCTCTACAAGCCCTGAGAGGCCTTCAACACAGCCCTGACGTGAGCCCGGAGGGCCCTTTCTCCTTTTCCTCCACTGCCCTATCTGTAAGCCTTTCCTCCAGCATCTTCCCCATCAGCCTTGAGGGCCCCATTGCTGCTCCTGTCCCCATTGAGACATAAGGTCTTTCCTCCTGCCCCCTCTTTTATAGTCTAATGCTATAGGCTCTTTGCATCATGTGGCTGGATGGCTGGGGAGCAAAGAATCAAAGAGAAACACAAAGAAACCACTGTTCCTGGTGTGACTGACAGATTCAGAAAAGTCACATGCAGCGTGGTTTGGCTACTGCCTGATTTACCTACTCATTCATTGTGTCTTCACATCCTCCTTTTCAGGCATACTGGACAACAAAGGTGAGGGGGCTGTGCTAAGGGAATGGAATGTGTAGAGATTGGGGGCTTGATCCTAATCCCATTAAAATCAATGGGAGGCTTTCCATGGACTTCAATGGACTTTGGAGCAGATCTTTTATGGTGACACAAGCACAATCTTCATCCAGGGCCGAGATCTATAGATACTGCTGCAATCTACACATGCGTTGTGTGTCATCTGGGAGACATCAATGGCTCTGCCATACTTGCAGTGCAAATCCCAGTGAGTTACCAAATTCTTTTTTCTTCTTCTATAAGGAGGAGGATACTTACTTTTGGAGGAGGACATAATCTGCACATACCAATGGCTGCCCTGAAAAAAATATTCACATTTGCTAACAGATCCCACACAATGGAATCTGAGATGCAAGAGATCCCCCCCCCCCGACACGTAACTGTGGTAATTCAGTGGTGTCATTGTCAAATGATTCCTTTTTTAATCAAAATTACTGTAACAATATTATATCCTTGTGTTGATTCAAAGTTACACTAATTTCCCAGTAAAACAAAGAGCAATTAATGTGTAAAAAAGAAAACCTTTTAATGTACAAAAAACAATAGGACTGTAATACTGATAAAATACTATTTGATGTATAATCATACCCACAATAAATAGTTAGTGATATTCAGTCCCAACTGAACTCAATGAGAGTTTTTCCATTGATGTTAATGGGCCAGAATTTCATCCAGTACGTTTAACGTAAGATTATTTACTGTATAATACACACTATCATGTTATTCTAATATATTAGCTATATATTAAATATAAATCTTATTAGCAGTATATTAAAATTATTCATATTATAGACCTCTCTTTTAAAATGCTATTCCTGTAAAGATTATTTATTTCTAACCTTTTTTAATCAACATGTTTTGGAAATATAATGAGATTATTTTCCTCTCCCAAGGTGGTTGACCATACAGATACAATTTTATTGTCTACTTCTCCCAAGGACAATTTTCAAAATGAATAAATTCCATATTTCAGAAATTGTAACATTCTGAACAGATTTTAAATAATAAAATATAATAATATAAAATAATATAATAATATTATTATAATATTGTAATATAAATAATATAATATATATATAATATAAATAATATAAATATATAATATAAATAATAAATAATAATAATAATGTAAAAATAAAATATAATAAAACAGTCTCTTTCATAGAAACAACTGGTGTGTTTCCCAGCCTTATTTGGACTCCTTTATGTAAAACCAAAGGTTAATTAAATATATTGTTCCCAAGTGGCAGATATGGGCAATATGCACACATTTCATATATCTTGTATAATCCCAAAAGGCCTTCTGCAGATGTCACTTACCCTCTTGACCTGCGTATTTTAAAGTGGTAGAAAGGATCTAAAAGAATAGCTGAGGAAGATATATTTTAAACTTAAACTAGACACTCACCAAATGCCAATTACTGTGCATACTAACTGGTGTCTATTTTTTCCCTGATAGAAAATCTTAACTTCCAGAAAGCTGAGCTGCTATCAAAGGTGTGTGCGGGGGAGGGGGAAATGAGAAGGGGGGAACCTGATAGCTATTAACATGCATTAAAATTTATCATTTGTTAGTGATTATTTTGAATAGATGTTTAAGTATATTCGTTAGCCCATTTTGATCAAAGACCTTAAGGCAAGATTGGAC
The DNA here is from genome assembly GCF_965140295.1 of Lepidochelys olivacea. Taxonomy (NCBI): domain Eukaryota; kingdom Metazoa; phylum Chordata; order Testudines; family Cheloniidae; genus Lepidochelys; species Lepidochelys olivacea. The sequence continues at coordinate 29,030,365 of NC_140422.1, forward strand.
AGCTGAATCCTGTAAAATGTTGCTTATGCAAGGCAATTTTCCATCTATTGGATCAACAGTTGAAAGAGCAACTAAAAAAAATGTTATCTGGGCAAAATACACGGAGGGTTAAGAGATACTGATTTTATCATATTTGTTTGAATGTTTGACCTTGTAGGTTGACAGGCACTGGATGTGCGTTCATGTATTAATTTGATACTGGCTGTGAGATTATGTGGCTATATTTTTGCAGCTTGTTACATATTTTACTGATGTTTAGGTGTCTTAGTAAATATTGCAATATACGATACAAATGTTCAGATGCACTGTTGCTTTTAGACTGTGAATCAAAAATCTGTGGTGCTAAATTTTGAGGACAACAGCCTATTTAGAAAAGTTTATGAAGAATGGAAATGAGAATGTCATGAAATGTATAAGAAAAATCTTTTTAAAAAAGTAAATAAAATATCCCTCAAAAGCATTTTCTGTGGTATGGGAACCAATTAGAGTTCAGAATGAAAGAGGAGAAAGTTGGCAGAAACATCTGTGGATTTGAAGAAGTGGATTTGATGGATTTGTGGATTTGATCAGATGATAGCCAAAAACAAAAACCAATATGAAAGTACAATTAACAATATGAGTTTTCAATATATTGGATATAAAGTCCTAAGAGGAAGGAATCAGGTGAGTGTGGCGCAGAATTAGATACAGTATTTACACAGTATATAAGATAAAATAGGAAATATAAAGGCATCAATTGAATTCAACATGAGATCAAAAGATGATGGAGTAGCTAGTTCAACAATAGTCCCTCTAGTTTATTTATGTTTGTGGGTCTTCAAGGGGGAATAATAGGGGTATTGGACATAAGCTTTAAAAATCATGGAAGAATATGGAAAAACTTGGGTGAAATTAATTGAAATGAAGGAAGGGGATACAGAAAAAAATAAAAATTGTTCACAGATATTAATGTATCCCTAAAGGTTTATACAAAACATAACATCTAACAATATATAGAACAACAAGAAAAAAGTCTGAATATAAAAAGTAATCAAGGTTAAGCAATGGACCTTTCTGAAACATAAAACAACTGGCACACAAGTAGTGTAATAAAGTTGAGAGTATAACAATGATAAGAAGAGCAAGGGTGGTGGATGAAAGAAAAATTGCACCAGAGGTTATTATGTCAAGTATATAAAGGGAAAAAATAAAATAAAATCCATAGAAGCTTTGCAAGAGATAACAGGAGTAATTTATTGACAAAGGTGGTAATCACTGATATAAAATTAAAAATGTTCTTCAGCTAATTCTTTGAAAAGGAACATGGGAGACACCAAAAGAAAACAAAACTATCAGAGTATGCCAGACATCTATCAAAGGGAATCAGTTTCACATCAGAGGAGATCAAGAGATAACTGCACCTGAAGATTGACACAGCTTTAAAGTGAGCTGGGATCCATCCTAGAATTCAAAACAAAATGAAAGCAGGTCAGGTAAGCCTGCAGAAGATATGCATGAGATGGAATTCCTTTAGAAAGGACTATAAGGAAACTAACATCTATATTCCAGAAGAGATGCGGAGTGAAATTCAGTGAGGACTCCTGCAAGACCATTGCACTGTTAAAGCCCTGTCATAATGGCAAAAGTTTAACAATGAGAAGCTCCAATGTTCCATCCTAGGACCATGGTTTAAAATATTTATTAATGACTGAGAAAAGAGGATGAACAGTGAGGAATCAAAATAAGCAGATGAATTAGGTTACTCAAGACTAAGGAAGACTGAGGAACTTCAGAGGGATTTAGAAAAGTTAGGTGAAAGGGTGTCACAAAGGCAGATAAAGTTCAGTGTTGAAAATGTGAGTTAATGAGCATTGGGAAGAGTAGTTTGAACTACTCATACACATCGGTGGGTTCTAAATTAGCTGTATGCAATTGGGGAAAGGCACGCATGTAATTTTAACCAGCTCAATGAAAACTTTTGCTTAATGCATAGAGATGCGGGGGGAGGGGAAGAAGAACACAAAATGTTAGGCACTAAGAGCTAGATTCACAAAAGGACTCAGGCCAGCTCTACACTACGGACTTAAATCAATATAACTACATCACTCAGGGGTGCGAAAAATCCACACTCCTGAATGATGCAGTTATACTGACCTGTCCTCCTGCGTAGATAGCTCTATGTCAACAGGAGAGCTTCTCCCATTGACATAGCTACCGCCTGTCACCGAGGTGGATGGGAGAAGCTCTGCCATCAGCATAGAAGCAGCTTCACTAAAGCGCTACAATAGAATGGCTGCACCAGTGCAGCTGCCCTACTGCAGCATTTCAAATGTAGACATGCCCTTAGGCACCCAACTTCCACGTTAGGGTTCCTAAGTCCTAGAATCGGGCTCCGCGGAGATGCACAAAGCCCCTGCTCAGCTGCCGCTGACCACTGTCGATGTCTAAATTCACTCAGTGCCTAAATATTTGCACTAAATTTTCCCTAGATGTCTATGTTTCTGCCTCTGGACATGCACACTGCAGCCCCAGGCCATATGTCCAGATGCCTACTCCCCAGTGTGATGCATGAACCAAGGAAAACAGGCGTTTGTCAGCCTAATTTCCTGTGTGGGGCCCAATCCAGTATGTGTGCTGAGAACTTGCCTCTCAGATCGGGCCCCTGTAGGTGAACTTATTAAGATGGTGAGGGGTGCAGGGGTGGGGGGGCTTCCTCTTAACTTTTAGCCCAGTAGTTAGGGCACTCACCTGGGATGGGGGAGATCCTGGATGAAAGTCCTTCCTCCATCTGAGGGGCAGAATGGATTTGAACAGTGATCTGCTATCTCTCAGACAAGTACCCTAATCACTGGGCTATGAGATATTCTGATGTGCTGCCCCTTCAGTCTCTCCTGTTGAAGCTTTTTCACTGTGGATAAAAAATTTAAAAAGTCATTGGGTAAAAGAGAGCAAATGCAAGTATAAGAATGACTCTGTACCCTCTGCCATCCAGTCCCCCTGATCCATTGGCTCTCTGACAGAGGGGTGGAGTTATCACTTGCCCCTCAGTTTGCCACTTCCTATCGGCTGGCTTACGCAAGGAGCCACCTAGTATGCTGGCTTTTATGAATCCCATTCTGAAGTCCCTATCTCCATTCACTGTATTTGGAGCTGAGGCACCAAACTCAGGCTTATGAATCCCAGTGATTTTCTAGATCCTAAAACTTAGGCACAGCAATGCTCAGCATCACCTATGTTTCTTTGCAAATCTAGCTATAAGGGTAGGATGAGAAACAGCAGAGACACATGAAAGAGGTATGTGCACATGTATATACATTAAACCATACTTTTGTCAAACCAATTAAAAATATAGTTCCAGTTTGGGGTGACTGAACATTAGGGTCAAATTTTATTTTTTTTTCCAGTCAGTTTATCTATTTTGACAGAAATCGGGAAGATTAAAATCTTATGTGAAGTTCTTAAAGCTTCCAACTGCCACATCAAACCTAGCCTTAGCATTTCCTGAACTATGCTGCCAAATTAAGAGATGCGTAACTAGAGGTGATGATTTCACAGGAAGTCAAGTTAATTACTCTAATACTGTAGAGTGAGGCCATATTTGGAATAATAAGGCTCCTTGGAGAAAGAGGAAAAGGGGATTTTAGTAAGGGGCACATCTACAGAAGATGAATGATATATGGCTTTTTTTTAGCTAGTGTCTAAAATATGAGAAGGAAGCACCGATTTAAGAAGCTCCAGTTACTAAAGGAATTAGGTTTTTAACGAGAAAGAGTTCATGTTGAAAAAGAACACTGCAGGCTTATTACAGTACATCTTCATTGTCTTGTATCCACGCTGTCTGAGCACTTGTCTACATGTTCTAAGATATCAGACTCAAAGTGCCAGTGGCAGAGCATTTAGCTGTGGATCATGCCAACCGTGTGAGTATCTTGCAGCTGATATTTAATCTATTGCTACATGGAGCCCTTTTTAAAACAAAATGAAGACTTTTCTTTTCCAGATAGCTTCTCCAATGCTACCATAGACACGGTCTTTGTAATACGTTATGGTTTGTCATATAACACTTGGGGCTATTACCCTACAGAGGTCATGATAGAACTGTATTGTGGACATGAAATACCTGTTCAATGTGCCCATGCCACTTTACAGTGCATGGAACTCTAGGCTGTTTGCATACTTTTATATTTTATTTTGAGTCTTTCAACTTTTCTAATAAAAACAAAGAAAAGCAGCAAACAAGGCTTGCATTGATTTATTGACTTAGGGCTTCAGGGAGAAGAATAAAACCATCCCTCTATTTTATAAATGTGAATATGCTTATAACATTGATCTAGACAGGGTAGAGCAATAATACCCGAATTTCCCTATCCTCCACAGACTGCATCCAAATTATAAATCGTGGTTACAAAAGTATAATCAGGATGAACTATCATCAAGTCCCATATTCTACACATGCTGTAATTCAAAAAAGAAGCCAGATACCTTGGAACTTAGAGTTTTGATGTTTTAATGAGTGCATTATTTTTTCAAGTGCAGCACATCCAATTAAATTTAGCATCCAATCCTTTACTGAAAGGACAGTCTGTAGCTTCCAAGAGATTGCAATTCTCTCTTTTTTGTCATCATAAAAAGTATAGTTAGGAATCTATTTTGTCTGTCATCTCGGTCAGTTCACTCAGGCAATAAAAACCAGCAGACAGCTCAATATTAATACTATTCAGTATAGTCAAAATTGTGTGTCTATCGTGCAGGGCGAACCTTTGAACCATTACAACCCTAGATTATGGGTAACCCACACACCTCCTGGCTGTGGTGTTCTGTTCCATCTAGTGGCACCAAGACCACTTACAGAGAGAGAGAGAGAGACTGCTCTACAGCCTTAGCTAACAGCTAATTGGCTTTTAACTCGTGTGGTAGAAGCTCATGCACTAAACTCTGGAGGCCCCACGTTCAATCCCGACGCCCAGAGTCTGTCAGCATTATATATGCACATAATGTTTAATTTTCACATACTGTATTTTTCATAACTGGGTGAGATTTTCTTCCACAGCTTTGCTGGGCTTATAACAGTCTAGCCATACGGTCATTCAATAGCATGAATTTATGTTCTCAATAAAATAATGTTTAGCTTTAAAATTTTATTTTATCATGTATTGTGTATTTCTCTGGCTCATTTGTTCACCTGTTTTGAACATTCTGTAGTTCTAATGCACACCCCATGGGTATTATAATCTTAAGTGAAGCATAGGCTCACATTCTGATCTCATATACACCCGTGAAAGCCACAGATAACTTTGAACCATTTACTTCAGTGGCATTATTCTGCATTTACATCCATGTAAATGAGAACATAATTTCCCCCAATGTATAAATATTCTACACTCAGTGAACCTGACTTTTCTTCCACTTCCAAAAGTCTTACACTGGTGTAACTCTGTTGCCTTCTGTGGAGTTATTTTGGATTTACATTGGCGTCAGTCAGGAAGCAGACCCTAAAGGCATCAACCCATCAGTTCTAAATACACAGACATTTATGTTTCTTCTTCTCCTTTCCTTTCCTTCATATTGATTTCAAGAAGGGGAAAAAATAAAGCTCTTTGCTTTGTTTTGCTGAGATGGCAGGGAGATGTCAAAGTAACAATTTGGCTCAATGAGGGCCTGAAGGAGTTTGGGTGCATCTTTCTTTTTCTAAGAAAGAATCTTCCACTATTCAAAAGCTGTGGTAAAAAGGCAAGGAGTCATTGTGACAACTGTCCAATTTGGGGGGATAAAAAGGACACAGTCCCAAGTCCCAAATTACAGCTTTTTGTCTATGGAAAAAGCAAATCAAAGAAAATAAATTGTATCAGTTACTCTCACACAGGATGTTACATGTTCTGCGTCACTTGGAGTAGGAATCCCAAACATAGACTCCAACTCTGCAAGGTTCTCTGGGCAGATGGACCTATGTATCTGTGCAGAGACTTTAATGCAGTTCCATGTGGCTTTAAGAGTCCACCCACAGCTGCCAGGACCAGGGCCTAAATTCTTCTGATGATAAGAAGACAAGTTGTCCAATAGAAAGTGTGGCTGAGCTTTCTATCTCTCCTAAGTACTTATAGTACTATATAGTACCTATCCTATACCTTAGAATCTATCCTAAGTACTATATAGTACCTGAGCACCTCATGATCTTTACTACATTTATCTGAAAAACACCCCTCTGAGGTAGGGGCAGTACTATTATCCTCATTTTAGAGATGGGGAATTGAGGAACAGAGAAGATATGAGACTTGCCCTTGGTCACACAGGAAGTATATGGAAGAGTAGGGACTGAACTAAGTTCTCCATAAGTCCTAGGCTTTGGCCATAAGCACTGGATTCTCCTTTGTTTCTGGCTGACTAGGGAATTTGGGTACCAAATTCCCATTAATTTCAATGGGAATTGGGCATCTAAATCCTTTAAGCAAAAATCGTAGCCTGTGTTTCTCAAAGAGAGAATTACAGTACCACATGCAGCTCTCTCCCATCCCTCAGAGTCTAGCTACATAGGAAGAGGAAGGTGTTCAATATTTTTTTTTTCTGAAGTGAGTAGTACCCGTGTGTGGGTCCAAGTCAAGTAGCTGGGTAACCATGGATTCACTCTTGGGTTTCTTCATTTTCCGCTCTGGGCATTATGCTACTTGTCCTTTTTCCTTGTGTGGGCTCAGAATTCCCCCCCGCCCTCACTGCTGATTGCCCACGGTGGAGTGGGGGGGTGGGAGTGGGGGGTCACCTTCCCCACAGCAGGTTGGGGGCCCAGTAGGGTGGGCAGGAAGGTTAGGTTAACATGTTGCAACTTAGTAACTAACAAAATGTGGCAGGTCATCTGTGCAGATACTTCTTATGGAAGGGATACGGTTATTGGATAAAATGAATTAGAAAAGAATTTAGAGGAAAACGTCCCCTAAGGAAGCTGGTGAAGGGATTTTGTAGCAATTAACATCCAGTGCAGCAGGGATTCAACCCCACTCCTTTGTCAGCCTCCTTAATCCTCGTATATGGGGAGGACAGTGGGATTCCAGCAAAGGTCTGGCTGTGACCAGGTTTGGAGGGGGAAGGGGGACAGCAGCCCTCCCAAATAGGAGGAAACACTTAAGGAATTAATAAAGACCTACACCATACCATTTATTGCCAGATATTCCCAGATATGTTACAGTGAATAAAGCTGCAGCCTAATTAAACCATAGCCATTGCATCCTGTCTTTCTTCTGGTGGGGCCAGACAGTGACAGTAGCCCATGCATCTCTCCCACATCCCTATGATTCTAGCTAAATGGAAGAGAGAGTGGTGGTGGTGGTGGTATCTCTGTCTTCTTTTTACTGTGTGAGCAGTACCTAGGTCTGGTTTCTGGAGACGTATTCATTAGCTGCCATGTAAAATAACTGTAATTTGAAAACTTTCTACTACTGTAGTACATTAGAAAAGTTACCACTAGCACTAACAAATACCATAAATAACAGCCTGATCAATGGCACCTGAGCATCACCTGAAATGCAGGTCCCTTGTTTTTTTGCTTTATAATAGTGCTGCATATATAAGTGACTTTAAAGGGATACAGTTCCCGTACATTTTAATCTTTTTACTTTGGTTGTGATGTCTGACACCACACGGTGGAGGACAGGATGGAGGGTTATATTAGGAAGATGCAGCAGCTCAGACACAATGACGATGATGGCCATATAAGTACTTAAAGAGCTAGATCTCATTGTGCCTTTAGACTTGCTCTTTGCTTTGAAAAATGTCAGAAAAATGATTTTTTTTTTATTTTCAGTTAATAATTTCAGTGAATACCATTTTTGTTTTCATTTAAAAAAATGTTTCAGGTTTTCATTGAAAAATATATATATTTTTTTATGTGGGTAAATAAGGACGTTGGTAAAGCTCAGTGCTGTTTTGCAACCATACAGTTTTGTCCTATCCTTATTTTTCTGCACCACTATCAACAGGCAGGCCCGTTAGCCTTCCTTTCAACAGTACTTCCTCACCTACATATCATTCCCATTATCATAATATCTGAGGATTTCATAATTTGAATGTATTTAATGTCACAGGATCCCTCGGAGGTACGGCAGTGCTATTATCCTAATTTTACAGAGGGTGAAATGAAGCACGGAGACCAAGTGATTTGGCCACGTTCACACAGGAATTCTGTGGCACAGCAGGGACTTGAGCCTGGTCTCTCAAATCTCAGGCTTGTGTCCTAACTAGTGGGCAATTTTTCCTGTCTTCCATCCATCCTTTTATTCCTTCTGCTTAGCCCACCCCCGCATCTACCTTCATAGACTGGTATTGTGTATCCCATCTGGTCTCCTCCTGGGCTTTAGGCCAATCTCATCATCCAAAGTCACCTGCACATTCTGAGGCTTCACAGAAAGTTAAATCCCCAAAGACATACTGTGCATTAGATCCATGCCTGTCATATTTGCCTGTGAGAGGAACAGCTGGCCGGTTAAAGGTCCTAGAGGACTATGGAGAGAGAAATTAAAGTCCAGAGAGGTGTTTTAATCTTAGTGTGGGGAGGTGGGTTTTTTTTTGTCCTTTATGTTTAATTCCCAATAGAGTTGAGCCTTACGCTATATTCCACTGAATGAGATGGGTGTTTCTAATAATGTCTTTAAATTCCAGCAATCACTAAGTCGGATTCACCTCTTACACAAGTATAATTCCTTCAATTTCAAATAGATTACTGCTGGTATACACTGGTGTAAGTGAGAAGAAAGAGAGTTGGTTTATGGAGGGATTGATGTGTGTCTGTCGGGGGCGTGTGTGTGTGTGATCCATAAGACACACCAACCTGTTATTTTAACATCCTCTGGTTTTTTACGTGTGCAAAGTTAGGGCATACACTTCTAGTTCCCCTCAAAATTATACAGAGCTGGCTCTGTGTTAAGAAATACAAAATGTAAAGTTCAACATGACACACAGAGAGAATTCCTTATTTATTTCATATGAGAGTTAACAATCAGCATTTGGTTTAGATGGAATAAATAATTCCATAACCACTTCTCATTTAATAAGGTTGGCTAGAAGTCTGTCTTTTGTTCTCCGCTTGTATATTTTTGTGTTGAGTGAACATAAAAGCATATTTTCTAGCCTGCTGAGTGTTCATTAAATCCAATTTCAAATCTTTGCAACCGTTAGAGCACTAGCTAGGCTCTGATTTTACTGGCATATTGATTTAATTGTATAAACATTCCTTTCTTCAAATAATAATAGTAAATATAATAACTGATCATTAGACACAGTAGCCCTTCATCCAAATGCCTAATGCACTTGAAAAGATTTACAAGAAGGCAAAAAGAGAAACAACATGTAAGAGCTGGACTTGTTACTGAAATGTGGTTATCATTCCCCAGCAAGACTAAACAACTGTTGGACAGAAAGCAAAGGAACTACAGGAGTATTTTAGGAAGGTAAAATATATAGCCCAATTGGAATCCATCCAAGACCCCAGAGTTTGCACTAGGGCTATGAAAAAGACTACCTTTCCAATTTGTGGCATAAGTGTCATCAAGCAAAATCAGCGGAAGGAGGAACCACCAAAGTTTTCATCCCCTTCAATTCACCCAGTATAAAACACGTTTCGGGTTATACTCTGGTGAGGAACCGTATAAAATATACCACTTCTAGGTCTTGGGGTAGACCTTTACCTAAAGCAATCTTCCTAGAGAGGGGAGAACCTGTGGTCTGTCAACCTTTCTTACCATTCTGAGGACTTGAATCTGACCCCTCCACCCTTGCACACATATCACTATCCACAAATGGAGAGGTCTCTGCCTCTCTTTCAACACTTCAGCAACAATGTAATTGAAAAGGCTCTAATGAGAACTACTACTGCAGCTCCCATGCTGATTACCTCATTCTGAGGCTTCATGAGCACCTAAATGTATTATGTATTGAAGGGGATTTCCTATTCTGAACTTCTGCAATAAAATAGGATATTTCTTGGTTGGGATGTCACCTTCTGCTGCTTATTCCTCATCTGAAATCACCCATTACTCTCTTTGTGACATGACATCAGAACCACTGCCACAGCAACACTAGTGATGATGACACAATAGTCAGAGAGCCAATGATAACTTCAGGACCCAAATAAGAAGCAGGAAATGATGAGCACCTAAACACCAAAGAGTCTATTTTCACCAAATCGTCATTATTAAACTAAACAATGAAGAAGAGGAATACAAACTATATATGAGGAGAACTGCCTGTAAGAAGAGTGTTATTCTATGTTTTTTTTCTGAGGCCTTTGGAGGTGTTTAAATTATAATTAGATAGTGTTCATTTGAATTAGAAGCCTAGCAGAGTTCTATTAAAAGTCCATTGAACTTCTTCACTGTGCCAGAATCATCTAAATAAGAATGCTTTTTAAGTACCTAAGATTATATATGTATAAAAGCATCTTAAATTTAGGGTAACCAGATATAAAGTGTGAAAAATCGGGACGGGGTGGGAGGTAATAGGTGCCTATATAAGAAAAATTCCCAAATATCGGGACTGTCCCTATAAAATTGGGACATCTGGTCACCCTACCTAAATTACATAATGACAGTGGACTTTGTATAGACAGGGTGAATGTAGATATTCAATTATATTGTGTTATAAGGCCCAATTCCAGAATTACTTTTACAGTAACCAGTAACTCCCAAAAGAGTGAGCATAAAAACAAACAAAAAAGAACACATAGTTTCCAGCCTAATATAAAGAAAAAAATATATTTATAAATAAATTTTCTTCCTACAATTGTCTAAAGCAATGAACACCACTGTAATTTTCATTCAATGTCATAGTATAGGATGGATTATATTTCAAAAGCACCAAAAATGATAGAATTTCAAAATTGCTGCATGTAACTTTTGTTCCCACACTTCCCATCAGGATACCTTCAGTTTGCCACTGCTGCAATATTGCCCCCAAATCACCATTCATCTTTTTTCCAGACTTGTGGTAACCACTGTTTATTAATTTCTTGCCTTAGTATTTGAAATGCTTTCTCTTATGGTCTTTCTGAATCCCTACACTGTCAACTTCAGGGAAGTCAGCACAGTGAAGCCAAATGTAAAAAAACCAAAACTACTTCTGTTTCTATTGGAATTCCACTGTTTCTATTCCTTTCTGTTTCCATTCCATTCCACTGTTTTCCATTCCAAACTACTTCTCTATTCATCAGTGAATCTAAACCAAAGCCGCTCCGTTAGTGTTTGGAGCTCTCTATGGCCCTGCCATCTTCTCATCTTCTCTGAGCTCAATCCAGTCTTCTGAGGCTGTGGAGAAACATGGGAAACTGTAGTCCTTCAGCCTTTCTTGCCATTCTGAGGCCTTGAATCTGCCCTCTCCACTTCCTAGCTCTGATCGGAGGGCAAGATCCTAATCCAATACAAGTCAATGACACTGGCTCTAATAGTACATGATCAGGCTCTTATCTCTTGGCTACCTATCTAGCTTAGTTGTCAGGGTAAAAGTTAAGAAAAGTCATCACAAAAAAATGCAAAAGTCATGAAGATAATCAAAATGTGATGGCACGTAACATTCTAATCAATATTAAATTGTTTGTGAGGAAAGTACTGAGCATAATCAAATATCTATTTTTCTACAATTAAAAAAAAATGTTTTACAGCACTTAAAACCAATATTTTCAAGAAGATATAGGGCCCAACCCTACATGCAATACAGTGCTGTGAGATGCGGGTAGCCTCAATGCCTGTTAAAAGCAGTGGGAGTTGAGGGTGCTTAACACCTCTCAGGATCAATCCCATGTAGACACAAACATGCAAAAAGAGAATGAACTAGTGTTATGGCTAATGTGAAAAATTTGGTTATTTCTAAAGAAAAAAATTTACAGCACAGAAACGCAGGACATGAGAATCATACAGCATCACTATGTCTCTCCACAATTGGTGGTTACTCTCTCATCTTGGCAATATTGTTAGATCATTACGCTCCATGTCCTTCTCTGAGAACTACTAGCCACTTAACGAGCTCTTTGGAAATCTTGGCCTTAAAAGATTCCTTTTATCTTCAGTTTACTATTGACTGTGTCTAAAGTGTTTTGTACTACTGTACATTAAAGACGGCTTATAAAAATACAATTTATTTTACTGCATCATAAAAGACCTCCTATTACCATAACACATCTGCATCATTCTCACAGTCCCACAGGAAATATTGGTGTAATGATATGAAATTTGTTACACTTTATCCGGGAACATTTTTACAATTGTCAGTTTAGCTAGTAACTGCTTGTTAACATGGCGAGCTTTTTGAAACAGGGTGAGTATCATACTGCAGTCAGCTATCCACCAATTCACAAAATTATTGCAAATGTAAGAAATCACTGTTAAGTAAGAAAGTACTTTGAGGTACTCTGAAATGTAAAACTCCTGAATACAATGTTAACAGGCGGGGTGCACAGGTACCTCTTTGCAGAATACCAGTAGCACTATTAAGACCTAACTAGAAATACCAGATAATACTAGCTGGAAGAAATGGAAGGGTAGGTGTTTATATTTGAAGAAGGCCAATGAACTTACCTTCCCTAGGAAATGAGATCATGTTAAAACATGACTTTAACAAGTTACGTAAAATAACATGAGGTTGCCCATGATTTTGCAGGCAGGATCACGTTATGCTCAACATTGTAAAAGTTGGATTATATTAGATACAATTTATCCCTGTTTACACTGACAGTAAAGTTGTGGTCAACATCACTTAACAAGGACTCTTAAAGGTTAACAAGACTCCTTAAGGTCATATTCTAACTTGATGTAATATTCTAGGGAAGATTAGCCCTTAGTGGGAGAAAAGGAGGTACACAGGATCTACCAGAGGAATTTTGCTCCTCTGGCAAAGGATAATATCTCCCAGAGTTTAGGGAAAAGGGATGGAGTACGGTTATAGGATCACCTAAGGACACTGTGCTTGTTGCTATGGGGCCACTCTCTGTATCACCCTTTTGAAGAATTTAGTATTGCTGTGGCCTACAGAATCTGTGAGAGAAAACGGGGAATGGCCCTTCCTCCCTTTCTCCTCACTTACTTACACACCTGCTCACAGTCTGGCACAGTGTGTTAAGCTTTGCCCAAGAGGTTTTATTATTTTAATCTATATGAATGCAGGAATATAATGTTATTTGTAGAACTGGTTGAAATTTTCTCATTAAAATGCACTTTTAACCAAAAAAACCCTCAAACATTTCTGCACAAAAAAAGCCATTTTCCACAACATTTTCCTTTTTAAAATAAAACAGTGGAATCTAAAAACCAATTTATTTAACAAAAATCCAATTCCCCATCCAGTTCCTTGTAAACTAGAACAATTTGAAAAATGCTAATTATTTTTGTAAAAAAAAAAATTGTATTTTCATTAAAATTCCTCACAAAAAATCAGTGTCCAGAAACCACTCTCATTTAAAACACTTGTTTTCGGGGGGGGGGGGGGTTCTTGGTGGGGGGAAACCACATTTTTGGGGGTGGAAATTTCAGTGAAATGTTTTTCTTCTTTAACATCGAGATTTTTTATTTTTTTTAATTTTTGGGGCATTTTTAAGCAGTTATTCTGTGAACAGAAATCATGGCATCCTTCATATTTTGAAAGGGGGCATTAAAAAGATACATTTTGTATAGCTATATATTGTTTTTCATAAGCTAGTGATCACCCTGAGATTCCTAATACTAGAAATAAAAGTTGAGAAGCCAAGTACATCCCCGTTATTACACTGTTCTGTACAAACAAAATGCATTCCGTAAATGGATTATTATCTTGTCCTTCAATGCTCAGTTGGTTTCCCCTAGTAAAAAAAAATTAATAGATAATTTTACAGATGAATAACATTTGACCTTGGAACTGCTCATTGAAATCAATGAGGCAAGTTTGCTTTTATCCAGCATCTATGGACTAAAAAGGCACTTTATGTAATTCAAAACAGGAGACAGTGAAGCAATAGGAAACGTTGGTTCCATGAAACAGCCGAGAGCCAGACTGCCCCTGAATACAGCACTGTGGTTATTAGCAGTTTGTTAAGACCTGAATCCTGACTGCTAAATAAATGTCATAGATTTTATCGCATTGAATCTCAAATGAGAACCTTGAATGTCACAATGATATTTGGGAAATGGAGTTGCAGTGTTCTTGAGAGTATTTGTTTTATCACAGCAAAAAGACGGCTAGGTATTTTCTGCTGAAAAATGTTACGGAGGACCTGGCTCATGAAGCCAGGGGGTGTTAATTGGCATAGGTCTTTTGAAGCCAATGATGCTGTGTTGATTTATACTTGTTGAGAATCCGGCCTCATTTTTTAAAGGTACACCACGAGGTCTACTGGTGACACTTGCTGGGGCACTAAACTTAAATGCAAACCTTAGGAGGGCTCAGAATCCTTAGAACCAAGCTCATCCCTACACTTTTGGTTCTGGGGCAGATCCCAAACTGGCAGATCCCAAATCTGTTTTCAAATAAAAACACCACTAGAAATTCATGGAAAGACTTGAGCCTAGAAAGGGCAGGATCAGAACAGCTAAGCTACATGTCAACTCAATAGATTCCATGGTACCTACCACTGGCAGATCTCCTATGGAGTCATATATGCAGTTGCTTTCCCATGGCAGAACCCTACAGTACCACTGCCTGCTGTTTCTCCACATACAGAGCTGCCCCTGCAAGTGTAGTAGGGTGTAAACTGCTCAATATATAAATATACCACCATCTATATTCTGTTGCTCAGATAGCTTTTTGTGTAAGACTGAGCAGAAAAGATCAGTTTTCAAATCACTCAGCAGAAGTAATGAGTCTGTTAGTGTGGTGAGCTAAGAGAACACGTCTTGTCAGCTTTGCGCTCTGAGATAGCATGGTGTTCATAGACTGATTCTGATCTGCTGTATGCAGCCGATTTTCACCAAAAAGTGAAATAGCCTGTGAATTTATTGGGCTAGTACTGACACCCAGCAAATCTGCAGACCCACCAGCATGCCAGTATCCTCCAGAGAGTACATTAGGCCAGTGAGAACGTATAATTTGCCAGCAGAGAATATTAGTGGGGGGGAACATAATTTACACAAGTAATCTGGTACAATCTGGTCACTCCTGAAATTAAAAAAGAGGGCACATTGCACAAACACACTGCACATTGCTTGTGAAACAAGAAATTGGCCCTACATAAATATAAAGCTTCTCATTCAGTCTCCCTTACAAAACACACATTTAATGCAGCCAATTCAATTAATCTGTTCTTTTCGATCGTCTTTCTTTTCTCCAAGGCATTTATAGATTTTTTTTCTTCTCTGTCTTTTGTAGGCTACTCACATTTGCAGCTATAAAGTGTTGTCCATTCACAGCCATATAATTATCTTCAGTTCTGACATGAATGACACTCCTGATATTGGCTAGCTAAGGTCATTTATGGCAGTTCTCCACATGTCAGTGAGAAGCACAATTTATCCATCAGGGAACCTTCATAACAATGTGCCCAAAGACAGAAGAAAATATGAATGATCAGGGCTAAAATGTCAGCTGCCCCTTTATCATTACATAAAAAAGGTAATCTGTGAATTTTACTTGTGCTAACAAATAGCTGGAAAGTGTAGACTTCAGCAGTTTTCAAAAATTATGACAAGAAACAGTAGATAATTGTTATGCTCCCCATGAGGAAACAAAATACATATATAAACAAACTTTTGATGAGTGCAACCTGGGATCTGTTTAAAATCAATAAAGGTTGCTACTCTACTTTTAAAATCTATTGCTTTATAATGTAGAACAATTACCCAAAACATTACATAAATTACAAATTAATTTCTGATAGGTATTATGCACTGAATCCATTTTACAGAAAACAACTCACTTGAGCATAAAAGTCAATTTAATTGCTATTTTTCAAAATGAAGATTGAATTTTACCTTTTGTATCATATTCAAAAAAATAATCTCATATGTAACTCAGAGCGACATTCATATGTACTCAGAAAATAATATGAGGTGTGGGAAATACTTTTTGTATCATAAAAAGAAAATTACTGAATGAGAAAAAAAGATTTTAAAAGGATCTCTTTGAGATAAAAGAACACTTTCCTCACAAAATTGAAGTGCTACTTTATTGTACCTCTGATTGGTGCTGTCCCAAGTGGCTTGTTCTTTCATGAAACCATGTAACTTTCCCGTGCTTTTGCTCATTGAAAGAATTGTGTGCAGTGCAATGTTTTAACGAGAGAGTGCTAAGGGGAAAATAGGAGTAAACAGTTTAAAAAGAAAGTTTTAAAAAGAATTCCCATCCCTGTTTTCATGTGATAATTTTGTTTTGCCTTTAGATTGGATAACTGATTGATGCACAATCAAAGCTACTAGAAATAGTTATATAGCTAAGTGACATTTATTCACTATTTTTCAGTAACCTTTATAATGCCATTCTCATTCTAGGGTCTGATCCAAAACCCATTGAATTCCCATCACATTTAGCAGGCTTTGGATTAGGTCTGTAGTCAATTCTTTCACACAACAGTTTGTCTTATTCCAGCTTTTAATTAAAGTACTGAGTAGATGAGCTTCACCTGCTTTCAGATTTCAGTTTGGAAATTGCACATAGCTCAAATTATTTGCTCATGCAGTTTAAAAAAACCCAGGTATTGAAGATTAACATCTGGCACCTTTATAATGAGCATGTGTGATGCAAGACTGGACGCAGATGTAAGCTGTGACCTTCCAATAGACTATCAGTTGCCAGAAAAGCATTACTGTTGGAGGATGAATTAAAATTTCTCTTTAATTAAGAGTTACATGTTCAGAGAAAGTTAGTGAAAGATGTCTTGGAGCAGAGTAAGAAAAATACATATTCATATTTCTATACGGCAATCAAGATGTTGATGTTAATATTAGAGCAATAACTTTAATTGTATTTCAGCAAACGAATGGCAATTAGGAAACAAATTATCTCAGAGAAGCATGTCTTCCACACCGCTTTGCCCTGAAGCCAAGCCAAAAGCTAAACTAACTTCTTGAATTTTAATGCAGGAGATAAATAGACACACCTCAGGAATTATTCTAAATAGAAATACCTTAAACGGTTTAAAGTTACTATGAGACATATATGTAAAAGCTGCCTTTCCTCACTAAGCGGATTCTTCTTTGCCCCTAAGTAGATTCTTCTTTGCCATGATAAATATGCCAGGGGAAAGTATTTTATTCCATGCTTGAGAGACGAGGAAAACATAACAGATGCTGGACACTAGGGGGACCAGATAGCAAGTGTGAAAAATCACAACACTTTTTTGGGGGGCGGAGGGGTGGTATAGCTGTCTATATCAGGCGTCTTCTGCTTCACTTTTCTTTACTGCATGGGGACCAACCACAGTTACAGCCACTGTATTCTCAAAGAGACTGCTTCCTGCTAACATCGCTCAAAAATATCTACGCAATCAGTGGCCGCAAGGCAGTGGGGTGATGCTGCCCACCCCACCTCTAAAACCAACAAAACTACTCAGATCTCTGTGATAATTCCTTGCACCCTCTATCTTGTACACATGACAAATGCCAGACAGCATCTGGCCCAATGTACAATACTTGCCCTTGCTCTTACTAGACTATACTTTTCATCTCCCTCTATTCAAGGTTGTACCTATGAAATCAAGTGTTAGTCTGGATATTTATACCAGTGTAACTGAGAACAGAATGGTCCAGCAGTTCCGGATGTGAACTCCTACATCTTTATCTCTTCCAATTAAGACATATCCTACAATTAAGAATAAATGTGTGTGTAGTGGAAGAGATCCTGGGTTCGAATCCCAGGGGAGCCTGCGCAGGCTGGGCTCCCGTTTATGGGGGAGAGGGATAGCTCAGTGGTTTGAGCACTGGCCTGCTAAACCCAGGGTTGTGAGTTCAATCCTTGAGGGGGCCATTTAGGGATCTGGGGCAAAAACTGGGGACTGGTCCTGCTTGGGCGGGGTTGGACTAGATGACCTCCTGAGGTCCCTCCCAACCCTGATATTCTATGATTCCTATTCAAGAGACTTAAGATCTCATCTTCCCACCACTCCACCTCCAGAGACACCAAGTTCCTTCTTTCAGGCAGAAATCCACTATCTCATGATCTGCTTTAATCCATAATATGGATCTTTTTTTCCCTACGATATTTGGTGTTGACTGTTTGTGCATTGCTCAAAAACTGGTGGTATAGATGCTTAGAATCCTTTGGGCCTGCAGAATTCCATTTCCACTACAGAAAATTTTTAAAAGTGCCTGGTCAAACCTGGAAGGTTTTAATGATGCTGTAAAATGAATCCATCAGGATTCAAATAAAGCATGCAAATTTTCAACTACCACATCATGCATTAGTAGTAAAATGATGGACTATAATTATGGTCTTGATCCTCCAAGACCTCCACACACAGACTTCATCTAAAGAGTCTCAGTGGGAGTTTCTCATAGGGGCCATGATTCAACAATCCATTTCTGTTCTGCAGAGCACTTAAGCACATGCTTAATTTTAGGCAATTCAATTCTTGTTTGGCTGTCTGATGGAGCTTAGAACATGCCTGAAGTTAAACATATGCTTCAGTGCTTTCCTGAATTGAGTCCAGGGAGAACTTGTTGGTTATGCCTATGAGAAAAGAGCACTATGCCTGCACTCTGTTTAAGAATCTTCATGGTATTTTACAATCACCTAGCGTCATCTCTGTTATACAGGAAATCAGACTAGATGATCACAAGAGTCCCTTTTGGTTGTGAAATCTATGACTCTCATTGAAAATTACCAGAAAGAAAGCCTGGGAAAGAAATAAACAGCCAGCCAGTATTCATGATATAACTGATTTCTATGGAATGCCCCATTCATTTCAATTGGAGTTTTGGTTTACTACTTTTCCCTTATGGAACTAAGGATGTATCATTAATGTTCAGATTTTTAAACAGTGTTGACCATCCTAGTTTCCATGGGATGTTAAATACACATATGTGTGATATATGTGCAAGCAGTGGTTTCAATATATTATAAGTCAACTGAATTTATGTAGAAAAATCAACTATTCCCTATGCAGTAAATATTTATTTATTTTTTCTATGGTAGATTAAATAAAATATCATTAGCAAATTACACATACAGCACTAACTTCCAGGAAAATATTTAATGGTGAACTGGCCTGGTACAGCTTGTTAAGCTTGTTAAACCAGCTAGAACCACCTTTGCATTATCCAATAAATCAAAGGCTCTTTTTTTGCACCGATAGCTTTGCTGTGATGCAGCATTTTTGCGTAAAAAAAAAAAACCCAACAAAATTCTAAAGTGCTGAATACTTCAAAATACGTATCTAAATATTACTCCTTTCCATCCTTTGAAATAGGGTAATTTGAAATCTGTACACTTTCTATACATCTATTTTTGATTTTTTTTATGCTAGTGCTGATTATAATTATTGCTTCTTTTTATAGCATGATATTTATCTTGATAAGTGGTTATAGGATTGCTCTTATATTCCTTGTGCACACAGAATTCTCATTGACTTCACTAGAGTTTGTAAGCAATGCAGGATCCGTATCGTGGCATAATTTTGGATAGCTTTGTGCCTGGGACACCTTTCCCGTTATTGCTATCCAAACCTCCTACAAGTGTGAGTTTTAGCAAGATCTAATTGAACTTTGTGTTTGGAGAAGTAGACCGGATTCCTTAGCTGGTGGAAATGTGCATAACTCCACAGGAGGAAATGGAGCTACACTGATTGACACCATCTGATGAGCTGGTCCAATGTTGATTATTCCAGTAACTTTTTTTTTGGTTAGGAAATTACTTGTGAACCAAACCTGATTTCTATGAATATATTTCTCTGTGACATGACATTTCCCACCACTGGCTCTGTCATTCAGTACCGAAGAGAAGAGGGTAGGTAATACTCACTCACCCTGCACGTTGGAGCATCAATCTTTGCTCTGAACAAAGAGCAGTCTGATTCTGTGCTTCAAAATGCCCTCTGTCGATTTCCCCAGACCATATTAGTCTCCCTAGCTAAATGGAATCTCTGTCTCTTAAGGTGTAGGCCCTGAGATCATAGTCAGGCTACAAATCATAATACAACATTCAGAATTTCTTCTGTCTTCTAAGCAAACTTTACCTGTTTAGTCAGGGTAAAAAACAAAACAAAACACAGATCCTGAATCTTTTTCTCCTGAAGAGTGAACTGAAGTTTCTGAACTCTTCTTTACGAATGGTGAGCTGAACAGTGTGTAACCAAACACAGCCTCTAAAACAAAGTGGAGTTTTAATGAAGTTTGTAGTGTTCCCCTGATCAGAAGCGGACCTCCCTTGAACCAGTCATACTGAGCTGCTCCCGGAGGATCTGCCTGGTATATGGAGATTAAATAGACTGAGCTGCTCAGCCAATCCCAGAATTCCCCTAGCAACTAACTTCCTCTGTCAGATAAATGTTCCAGGCTGGGCTTCAGGGAGGCTAACATGCCCCAAGCTGCTTCTGATGTCTTTTAATCAAGCCTCCCCAGGATTTTCATGTGGCCACACTCCTTACATTCCTGAGTCCTTAAGGTACAATATACTGTCACACAAATATCTGACAAATACTTCTGATGAATAATTTTCAGGCAAATGATTATTGTGAGTTGTTTGTTTTTTGTCTATTTGAGTCATTGGTCAGTCATTTTAGTCATATTATGTTGATTTTGCTTCCCAATTCAATGAATGATATTTTAAAAATAGCCAACAAGGAAATAACACACTTCACAATACAAATTTAAAAATGAATAAATGTTCATGCTAAAATCTGGAAAAAGTTTGCTTCAAACATTTTTACAAATACTCAGAGATTGTCTGCATGCTCAGAAATAATGAACAATCTGACATGTATCATCTAGACAACTTATATATAAAAGTCTCTCCAAATCAGAAGTGTTTACCTTTCATGATTTATTATTACCTATCTCTATAGTTTCTATGTGCCCTTTAAATGGTAGATCAATGAGTCTTACCAACAATCATATCTGTTTAATATTTTATGTTATGTGGCATTTAAACATAAAGCTTGAAAACCATACTGTTTTCTGTTGTTCTCAGTTTTGCTTTCAAAATGGAACTTATTTGATCCAAGCAAAAATGTGGACATCTGTTATGCAGTAGAACCATGCTTTGAAATGCTTGAAACTAATTTATCGAATATTTTCACCTCCCTGCAAAAAAAAAAAAAAAAAAAAAAAAGCTGCAGAAGGGCAATCCAAAATGCTTCAGGATTAAAATATATGAAGGGCAGCCTCTCCCTTCACCATCTATGGTAATTGCATACATATTGAGCATCACAGCAATTCCAGGAATTGCTCAAGCATATTATAAGTAGAGATCCAATGACTTGTAACCTCTTTGCTTTTACTGATATTTTTCTTAAATTGTTGGTCAGCTGCAACTCATCCAGGATTTTTCTGTCCTTGAAATTATGACTAAAGTTGTTATAACATTTAAGTAACTGGCTAGATCTAAAATACTGGAACTACATTGGCGATATTGTGAGCAAAATCTCTGATAAAAATAATTTTCATTTTTAGATGTAATAATGTCATCTGTAACCAGACAGAGGTAAAAACAAAAACCTCATATTGGACTAATTTCTATAGTACATATATTGAACAATGATACTTCTAAAATCATCTAATATAAAGTACTTTGTATTTCTTCGGTATAGGATGGTTCAAAAATCCATTGAAAGGTTATCATGCTCCATTCTGTTTTGTGGAGTTTTAGAACAATTTCTAAAGAAGCCTGTTACACGCTGATAGAAGTATGGCAGAGTTTATAGCACTCTTCTATGAAGAGCACGGCCTACCTTTTATTTCCTTATTTGTAAATGCCTTTCAAAGCACAGCATAGTTATAAAATGTGTGGCAGCAATGCTTAGTGCATCAATCCTGAACTGGAGGCAACCATTTCAGAGAGGCGGGAGAGAGGAGAGATGTTTCTCCATGACGAGGCCATATTGAACTTCTATGCTGAGATTGTTGACAAAGATGAAAATTCAGGAGAAACACAGTTGCCTACCTTTATTTTAAAGGAAATATCATTTTGTCTTGTGTCAGTTAAATATATAAGGCAGAGGAACAGATTGGTAGTGCAAAAGAAAATGCAACAGCTCTCCCGCTTTCCTTTTGAGTTTCAAAGTTATCGACTATACTGGTTGTTGTGTTAGAACTTCATTAGGTGTAAAATGGTGTAGCTCTGCTGAAGTCAGTGGATCTCTGCTGATTTACACCAGGTGGAGAGCTGTCCCCAATTCTCTTATGTTATTCTGATGACTTACAGTTATGTATAGATTTTCTATATTTCCATACAATATTGTAACAAAGCTGGGGCTTATGATTTATAAACCACAGCTTTTCTCTTCTTTTTGTGGGAGTAGAAGAAACCAGAGGACAATTGTACCACAATCTTATTTCAGAGCAGAGGGAACAGCCCCACTACCCTACCAGTTCTCCATTAGATGCTTTTCTCAGCTTTTAATTAAATTAAATTAAATGATCTTTGAGGAATTAACTAAAAGAACAAAAATTGGGGGGAGGAAAAGATAAATGTGCAAGTAGAATCAACATTGTTTAATTACAGCTATCACCATGTATGTTGCCTTTATAATATCCATCAATACAGTGCTTCTTTAAAGTGAAAATGAATTATTTTCTTCAAGGTTAATTAATTAATCATTTCATTCTTATAAGAGATTGATTATTTCATCCCTAATTTTCACTGGAAAAGTTCAACTTCTTAATATGAGAGTAAAGACAAGTTAGAACCAGCATTAATTAACTTCTGTCCAAAAGGCATGTGACACTGGAAAGAAGGAAATTTAATGATCTAGCAATTTCTAGGCAGGTATAGGCACTGACTCTCATGTGAAGTCTCATTACTGTCTCTCCTCTGTATGCATATTATTAACAATTCTACTACTCTGACAGCTATTTGATGGCCTACGTAAAATGAGTTGATGGTCTCACACCACTTACTGATGCTAAGGTGTCAACATCACAAAAACACTGTCACAGTTGTCGTTATTTGACACCCATGTTAGCAGTCTCGTCAGAGACCAAAGATGTAATGGGCACAGATATGAATGCACCTATCGTCCCCAGGGAGACTGCTTCTTGAGACACATTGGAGAAACACCAGGAGTGACTCTTACATTGCAATAATGCATGCTTTATAACTGTTCCATGGGGGAAAAAACAGGTTACTGTGATCTTTAGATGTTGTCAGTCTGGCACCTTTTATTCGCAGAGAGAGAGAACACCTACTACTTTGGCTAGAAAACCATCCTGGCTTAGTGCCAAAATAAAGACAGCAATTAGAAATAAAAGAGCAATACATAACAGATGGGGGAATAAATAGCAATCAATATAAATTAGAAGATATGAAGTATCGAAAATTGATAAAGGAAGCTAAGGACATCAGGGAAAAAATCCATGGCTGGCAGGACTAAGGACAAAAGAGAGGAGATTTTTAATGAGCAGGGGGTTGGACTAGATGACCTCCTGAGGTCCCCTCCAACCCTGATATTCTATGATTCTATGATTCTGTGAATGTATATTCAGAATAAAAGAATCCTAGCAATGGTATAGGCCCATTACCATTACATGGTAAAATTGTTACTAATCATTCAGAAAAAGCAGGCAAGTTCAGTTCTGTATTTGGAAAGAAGGATGATATAGTCTAATAATAATAAGGGATAATGAAGTACTTTCCCAGTCTATTTGTAACTAAGGAGGATGTTAAACAACATCTGCTAGGGATAAACGTTTTTTTTTTTTAAAATCATCTCACATTCACTCAAGAGTCCTAAAAGAGCTGGTTGAAGAGATCTCTGGCTTGCTAATGCTAATTTTTAATAAATCTTGGCATAGAAGGAAAAATCTATGATTACAGTGTATAAGTACATTATACAGGGAGAAAATACAAGGTGCTAAAATGGCCTGTTGAATCCAGTGGGGAACAGCATTTCAAGAGTCAATGTGTGGAAGCAAAAGCCAGACAAATTCTAATTGGAAATAAGGCAGATTTTATTTATTTATTTATTTATTTTTAGTTACCGTGAGCGTGATTAACCACTGGAACAAACTACCAAGGGAAGTGGTGGATTCTTCATCTCTTGGTGTCTTCAGATCAAGACTGAATGCCTTTCTGGAAGATTTGCTTTACCCAAAAACAATTTATGCTTCAGTCAAACGTAAGTTATTGGAGTAAGTGGGTGAAATTTAATGATCTGTGATACACAGAAGGTCAGACTAGACAATCTAATGGTCCCTTCTGATCTTAAACTCTATGAATCTATGAATATATATACTATAAATATATCTGATGTTCTTCACATTTCTTATGGCTTTTATGAGAAATGGCTTCTACTGTGATGTATGGTCTGAATTTCAGTCATGCTGACACAACTGCAGACAACAATAAGTAATTGTTACATAATTTGAAAGAGTATGCCTTAATGACTCATACTTTTAAAGTTTGCATACCAAGGCAATGACCCTTAATACCACTGTTGGTTTATTAAACAATCTTTTCCTTTCCTACAGCTTGTAATTGTGTCCCCCTACTGCTTAATTGGAAATAGAATGAGTACACAGCCTTGTTTGTATCATCTTTAAGAGCTGGTTAGATGACGAATGCTTTGTTTAAAAAAATGGGCTCATTAAGTATGTTAGTAGAGATGGGTGGTGTGGCCAGCATTGTGGATCAAAGAGACAGCATTACAGTATTAGTGCCATCACTTCTGAAAGAGGCTGTAGTTAGCCCCAAAAGGTGTGTTTTTGTGTCAGTGCACCCCTATTCAAAATCTCCTCTCACCTGACCATCCGCAGTCTAGCCAAAATAAAAGCCATTCCAAAGGAAAAGAAATTCCAGCTTACAGACAGAATAATTGGTGCATAACAGCTACCACAGAGGTGAAATCACAGGAAGAAGGAGGGACCTGTATGTAGAGCAATATACATATATGCTAATAGAAACTTCACAGAGCAAGCATAAGCAATCATGTGCAAAACTGTCTCTCTAAGGCTCATGAAATCAGTATAGGGATTCTGGCTCTCTTATACTTAATTTCTTAATGCAGATAGTAACTCCCAGGAAGAGACCTTGTACGCAAAGATTCATCTTTATTTTTTTTTCTTTTACTGCTAAATTTTAAGTAACAGGAAATTAATAGCAATAGCAGGACACAATCTTAACTTCTGGTACCATGCGTGATGCTATCCCACCACAGAATGACCTCTCAGATACTTCCTGTGAGGAATATTTTAGGGACAAAGTTCTTATCTATAAAATAAAGAAGATAGGAATAAAAGAAAAGTAAGAGAAAGTGGTTGCCTGGGCAACAAAGCAGCAAGCAAGACCTTACAGCTGACTAATTGTGAAACATCTCCAGAGCCCATTGTATAGCCACAAGCAAATGGAGAAATGGAATCCAGCCACACATCCAGATGCTGCTGTTGGAAAAGTACATATGTATGCCAGAGAGTGGCATCTATCTCCTGCCAAGCAAGGATCTGTTCAATCCACAGAGGGAGCATAGGGACACAGGACAGAAGAAAGGGCTGTAATAAAAGAAAATGTTAAGTCATACTCATGCATCTGTTTAAAACACTGAGGGGGGATTTTCATGAGTGCCCAGCATTTGTCTAACCCTGGGCCCACAGAAGGCCATGGAGAGTTTAATCAGAGATGTCAATGGGAGTAGGGTTAAGCTAACACTGAGCACTTTTGAAAATGCCACCCTGGGCAACTATTCTGTTATGCATGGATCCTTAGATACTTGATGACATCAGATAAATACATATATCAACCCACAAACTTCTGGTTCTCAGCCATTTCTTTTCACATCTAGAAAACAAAAGCTGCTAACAAACTCAGTATTATTTATTGACAGAAATAAAGGGATAGGGTGCTGTGGACTATTGTCCTAGAATGTATGATTTCTCAGGGTACATTTCAGATGGGCTACTTAGTACCTTTACAGTTGAGACCAGATCTCACCTCTGCAGGGTCCCCTTGTTTTTGGGATGGCACCTGGTGACCTGATCTCTTTCTCTCCCCATAGCATTCAGCTAGAGCCCAGAAGTCACCTGCTTCACTTTCTGGGGCATCTGCTCCTCCTGTACCATCTTGCATATTTGGGAGGGCCGCCATGGAATGGCAGTTAAAACCCCCATGCCTCAATTTCAGGATTCTTGCAGTACCTGCCTACCGTTGTACATTGGTAGAAGGAAAACAATCAGTCTCCTGCTGAAGCTTGAGCTCTCTACTTATCCACCTAGAACTACTGTTCCATTATTGACATAAGAATTATGGAGCACACAGATATAATTTGTTTCTCTGACTTTCAGCCTTCTGGACAACTGAAACTCCTTTCAGATATATTTATTTTATTTCCTTATTCTCTTCCCCTTGCTGTGTCCTGCAACCATGCCATGCAACATTGCCACAACCTGTCAAACCTGTGACAACAGCCACCACAAATGGTTAGATGTCTCTCCAATATTGATCCATTTTAACCCTTAAAAAATTGTACAAAACTCAGCTATATCCCAAAGCACCGGAGAAAAACAATTTAGGTACCAGATTTCTTCTATGTGTATGTTAACTGTTAATTTAATTCCATCCCTTTGCCTTGGACACCCTGTCACTTTTCCTTTCACCTAGACACCCTCATCTCTTGGTCCTCTTACAGTGCATTTTCATTGGCCTTATGTTAGAATCTATAACTGATCCCAAGAAATATTTACACACATACTTTGTAGGTGTAAAAACCTACTCAAAATCTCTTATGCATGTCATTTAAAGAATGTAACATCTCCAGATGTACACGTATCAGACCATACAGCTCCAAACCCCATGGATTCAGGTGTTAGACTTTGCAATAATGTTGCTCAAGTGTTAGAATTTTAATCAGATATTTGCACCTGCAACATGTGGGTGCAAGAAAATTCAAATGTCATGTTGCACATGCAGAACAAGGACAGGTTGATCATTACTTATTTATAATCTCCATGGGATCCTCAGACTTTCTTTATATCACACCTCCAACAGAGACAGTGGAATTTGTACAGAATGTCACCCGCTAGCAGAGTTATCCTAGAATATATCAGGTAAGGCTATAAACTGAAGTAATAGCAGTTGGACTGATGGAGGTGGCACCTAATCACAATAAAACTTATAATGATCTTTATTAAACATTACACCCAAATAACTATAAAAGGAAATGAAGGGGCAGAAGGTGTCACGGAGAATATAAACAAAAGTAGCATTGTATGTTTGCTTTGGTGAATTGATTTTAGTAATAGTTCCTGCATACTTTGTCTTCATTGCAGGTACTGCCGGCACCTACAAAGTCTTTGCTTCAGTGCTTTATGACTCCTATCATGAATATTTGACGTTAATGGTTGCAGTTACTTTGGTTTGGGTGTATTTTTTTCTTTTTCTTTCTTTGCCTTGTGTATTTTTCCTTAGTTGTGTAAAACGGTCTTTAAAAATAAATAGCAATATTTTATATTTGAAACAATACTTAAAAATTAATGGTGCTTTAGGCAAACACTATTTCCCACAATGTCCTGACTGCAGTGATGATTGTATAAGGGAATGGCTAATTAGCTGGCAAGGTATTTCCAAATATCAGTAGAGCTACATTAACCTCCTTCCAAGGTGTATCATTTTGCAGTGCTTATTTGTGTCCCCTTTTAGAGTTGGTAAATAAAGTTGCCATCACTGCTCTAAGTTGTGTTGGGACCACATCAGTCTCCAGCAGTTCCAGAATCCTGAGAATACAAAGATGCTTTACAGCTACCTTTATGCCCTCTCCCACTGCACTCTACTTGGGTGTGTGATGCCCCCTGGAGGTGTGGCACGCAATCTCACCTTAGAGCCTTAGCAGTTAATAGAATGGGGAAATGTCTCCACAGGTGGATAGATTCAGATCTCGTTTCCCAGTGGATATCATGAGTAACTCCCACTGAATTTAAATGAGCTAATTTGGATATCCACCAGAGTAAATGAGAGCAATAGGCTTGATTACCCCAGGAAAACTGCAGGGCCAGACAAAAAACCTCACAGGCCCTTCAGAACAGACTGTGGTTCCAGGCCACAAACATTGTGCATTGTCTCTACCCCTGGGATTCACAGCAGACAAGAGCCATCGTACATGCAGAGACCCTGTACTTCTGCACTGCCTCTGATTCTCAGGTATCATGCACAGCCTATATGAGTCCCCTGCTCCCTTCTCACTATCAAGGACTCCAATTGCCAGGGTGAAGTTGCCATCTTAAAGGAAGTTCACAACCACAAAGGGGGCCCTGCAGAGAAAGTTTTACCATGGAATATTCAATGAAATTATTATTCATTTTCACTGGTGTAACCAAGATCAGAATCAGGTTGTAATGTGTAGAGTGCATGTAGCAATTTTCAGGCAAATAAAATTCAACATACTAGAAGGATAAAAAATAGCATACAAAAGATAAAGTATGTTAATGCAATAGACAAGATGATTATGCCTCATACTATCTTTTCTCCATTCATACTTGATTAAGATAAACTATTTAAGTGGGTACCTGAAGGTTAATAATGGGAAGAGATTGGGAGGTGGGAAGGAGCAGAAAAGGAAGAAAAAAAAATAGACAAGGAAGATAAAAAAAAAGAGAAGTGGATAGAGAGAGAGGTGGGGTAAAATACTGTCTCCACTGAAATCAATACCAAAGTTCCCATTGACTTCAATAGGGCCAAGATTTCCTCCCACACCCTGGTGATATAGTTTTTTTTTACCAAGTATTAGTTTGATGCAATGGTTTCTGCTTTCCCTAGCATCATAACAATAATGTATTGTTATCATCCTTAATTACAAAAAGCTTGGCAGAGAAGATTGCAGTTGCAGAATATCCCAGAAACAAACATTCAGCATGTAAAATGAACTACGATTATCTCCAAACATCAGTAGACCTAGATTCTGTTTGGCAAATTGTGTAGTCTCTTATTATTATGGCAAATATTTCACCAGATTTCCAAGAAATAAAAATAATCCTGTTCTGAAGATTCAAAAAGTCCTCTTGTCGCAGCAGAATTAGATCAAAAATCTGGAAAAAGAATGTAAAGGGATCCTACAAAAGTTTTAGATTTGAAAGGACAGATTAAACTTTTCAGTAGTGGTAAGAATGTAAAAATAAAAAATGTAGACTAACCCAAATCCATGTCATTAAATAATTCAGGGGAATGAAGGCTTCTGGTATTACTAATCTTAGCTACCTTCTTGAGGACATCAATTTTATGATGAATAAAATAATTATCTTTCATAAGAACACTAGTCAAAGCTGTAGCATTTTCTTCCTGAATCAGCAATTGAGAAACTTTCTCTCCAACATTCTTTAAGGATAATTCAGTAATTCCTTTTTTTTCCTAAATCTGAAATTTTCAATGTACTCCAATTTGCAATGAAATTGATCAAATATATTAAGTGCCTGAATAGCACCCTAAATTTGATTCTGTAATGCTAGTTTAGTTTGACCCCGTTACAGATATTTGGTAAAAAGAAGATGATGTATAGGTAACTCTCACAGCTTCCTAGTTAGTAGTGGCCAAGGTATCTGTAACAGGAAAAAGATAACCTTACTGAAATAGCTCTAAGTCTTTTGACAATGAATGCAAAATGATTTTTATTATTGTAAGTTACAGTGAACCATGTCATGCCATTTACCCTTAAGCAGAACTTTCAACTGAAAAATATGGTCCAATATTAACTAAAGGCCCAAGGAAGGATGGCCTTGTGATTAAAGCACTGGACTGGAAATCAGGAACACCCGGCTGAAAAGGGACCCTGGCGGCTCTGGTTAGCACTGCCAACCGGGCTTTAAAGGTCCAGTTGGCTGTGCTGCAGCGCTAAGGCAGGCTAGTCCGTACCTGTCCTGGGGCACCGTGCTGTGCCCTGGAAGCAGCCAGCAGGTCCGGCTCCTAGTGGGGGGGCACAGGGCTCAGCACACTGCCCCCGCCCTGAGCACAAGCTCCACACTCCTATTGGCCGGTTCCTGGCTAATGGGAGCTGGGGGGGCGGTGCTTGCAGGTGAGAGCGGAGTGCGCCATGGAGCCTCCTGCCCCCACTCCCTGCCTAGGAGATGGACCTGCTGGCTGCTTCTGGGGCACAGCATGAAGCCAGGACAGGCAGGGAGCCTGCCTTAGCCCTGCTGTGCCGCTGACCTGGAGCCACCCAAAGTAAGTCCGCGCCCCAACTCCCTGCCCCAGCCCCCCCAAACCCAGAGCCCTCACCCCTCCCACACCACAACTCCCTGCCTCAACCCGCAGCCCCTTTCCACATTCCAAATCCCTGTGCCCCAGTCCCCAGCCTGGAGCCCCTTCCTCCACCCCAAACCCATCATCCTGAGCCCGCAACCCCAGCTGGAGCGCTCACTCCCTTCTGCACTCCAACTACCTGCCCCAACCCAGAGTCCCCCTCAGACACCCAGTACCCCTCATTTCTGGCTCCATCCCAGATCCCACACCCCCATTTAGAGCCCTCACCCCCTCCTGCACTCAAATCCCCTGTCCCATCCCAGTGAAAGTGAGTTAGGGTGGGGGAGAGCGAGCCACCAAGGGAGAGGGAATGTAGTGAAGGGGACAGGGCCTCAGGGAAGGGGTAGGGTGGGGCCTTGGGAACAGGCGGGGCTAGGGTTTTTGATTTTGTGCCAGTAGAAAGTTGGCAACCCTAAAATCAGGAGATCAGGATTCAATTCCTAGCTGTTCCACAGACTTCTTCTCTGACCTGGATGCCATTTTTTGCTCTTTTTGTGCTATATTTCCCCATTTCCATTTCCCCAGTGGAGATAAGCAAACATCCAAAAAGCAACCTCATGATCCTCCTTTGCTGCAATGCCTACAAAAACTTGACAGCAGTTCGTCTGCTGGTAGGGTTGGAAACCTTCCCAGTTTCATAGCGAGTTTATCGGAATCACACTCTATTTCCAGGTTTCAGAGTAACAGCCGTATTAGTCTGTATTCACAAAAAGAAAAGGACTACCTGTGGCATCACAAGTACTCCTTTTCTTTTTACTCTATTTCCAGGAGGCTTCTGCGGCCAAACTGGGAAATTTTAGGCACTGACAGTCTGGCAGTACTGCAGGGCTAAGGCAGGCTCCCTACTTACCTTGGCTCCGCGCTGCTCCCGGAAGTGGCCAGCACATCCCTCTGGCTCCTGGGGGAGAGTTAGGGGAGTCTCCGCATGCTGCCCCTGCCCTGAATGCTGACTCCGAAACTCCCTTTGGCTGGGAACTGCCGAGTACTTTGCTCCAGCAACAGACTCATTGAAATTAATGGGTTTGTCTATATAGACAGTTAGTGTGTGGTAAGTTCAGGTGTAAATCTACAGCACTGATCTGTAGCCTGATCCACACAAACTGGGTGCACTATGGAACTTTTTAATGTGTGGTAGCAGGGCCTGCATGACTGGTTAGAGTATGTCTGCACTGCAGTTGTGAGTGTGCTTCCCAAAATAGGTAGACAGACATGTGCTAGCTCTCCTCAAACTAGCAAGGTAAAAAGAGCTGGGTAGCAGGGAAGAAATAACAGGCTTGATCTTGCTCTGATTGAAGTTAACGGCAAAGCTCCCATTGACTGTAATAGTTTGAGGGGCAGGCCCAAGGGGAGAAGACATTTCTGGCAAGGAGGGGCAATGTGTACTCTTGGTGCATTCATTCATATTGCAAACAAGAAAGGGAAACATTTATTTGTTGCAACAAAAATCTGTTTCCAGCGAAATTTTAAATTTGAGAACCAGTGTATTTCTAACCAAATGGAATCTGGGGCTATGGAAATATTTAAAGGTTCAGATTTCATAAGGGAAATAGACATTCATTTGCCATAAAATATAATGAGAGCTTAGCATCAAAATCCCTTAAATGTCATCAGAAATCCTACCCTATGTCTTACTGGAAAATAATCTTCCTTTTCTGTAAAGTTAGAATCATAGAATATCAGGGAAGGGACTTCAGGAGGTCATCTAGTCCAACCCCCTGCTCAAAGCAGAGCTAATCCGCAATTTTTGCCCCAGATTCCTAAATGGCCCCCTCAAGGATTGAACTCACAATCCTGGGTTTAGCAGGCCAATGCTCAAAACACTGAGCTATCCCTCCCCCCGTAGAATACAGAGGTGAAAAATACAAAGTTATCAAAGGGGAATCAAATTATTAAAAACAAACAAACAAATATCCGCATATAACATGGAGGAGCCCAGAACTTAAATTTTCCTAAGTCAAAATAGAATTTAAATTTCAAATATTTTGAACTTTCTTCTCAAGCTAGAACCCCTGAATCAAAATCACTCTTTTGACGCCATTGAGAAAATGCCTTTTTTTTGACATTTAGAACCCACTGAAAAATCAAAGATAAGGTCAAATTCATAGATGGCTTCAGTGAAGTTACAGCCATATAATCAGCCAGGAATCTGGCCCCATTTATAAGTTTTATACTTAATGTAACAAGTTCTCCTATTCCTATTAATAACCATACTTGACTTTATTTGTCTATGTATCTGATCTTAAAGAAACTGAAAGACATAATGCTTTCTAAGGGATCTTTGATAGTCTTATAACTTTACTGAATTAGACTCCTTCTTTGACTGTGACCCAGAATGCCAGTGATTGATTACTGAAATTCTCCCAAGTAGACAGTGAACAGCACACAGGGTATAGTGTATTGGTATTGATTTAGAACTGATGATCTCATTTCAAAGCTCTAATTTTCAACATTGCTTTGGTTTACACAATCTTTAATTTATTTAAAAAGCTGATTGGCCAACTATTTCAGTCTCACAACT
Organism: Lepidochelys olivacea; assembly: GCF_965140295.1. Taxonomy (NCBI): domain Eukaryota; kingdom Metazoa; phylum Chordata; order Testudines; family Cheloniidae; genus Lepidochelys; species Lepidochelys olivacea. The sequence continues at coordinate 29,063,168 of NC_140422.1, forward strand.
GCCACCCCAGCTTACTAGACAACTGTTTTAGTCCCTGAGCATTTAAAAGGTCATAAATCCAAACGCAAATTCAATCAATACTATATTAAATAAACTATAAAAAGTAAATTAATATTAGGTAACCTGATGTATTGCTCTATGAGCTTTTAAAATGTGCTTGCTGTCAGCACATTTAGAATGATAAATTAAAACAGGGCACCTTTAAAAAAACACCTTCCCATAAAGCTTATAAAATGACTTTCTCCATTATTTATATTTTGACTAGTGAAAGCATTGAGGAATATATATATTATTATTTTTTGGTTGAGGTAGCTTTTATACTACTGCCATTTCTTACAAAACCATGTGTATATAACATTGAGTTCAATACAAGCAGAATTTTCTAACCGGCATGAGTTTCCCTTTACAATTAAAATCCTGAACTGTTATGTCTAATTTGTTGTTTGCTTTATATACAGTTACATCAATTCTAGAAAACAAGAGACACAATTCAAATCAATAACATGCAAACAGTTCAGAATCAAATAAAGATTCACATTTATAAAATATAGTAGAAAGCAATTTCAGGACATAAAGGTCTCCTACCTCATTCTTATGTAATCTGGGTCCTGTTTCAGGAAAGCATCCCTATTCAGGAAATCACTTAAGCAGTGATGAGATGCCAGAAGCTGAAGAACCGGTTCCTTCAGTCACTCCGGGTCTTCGGCGGCACTTCGGCGGCACGTCCTTCAGGCGCTCCGGGTCTTCGGCGGCACTTCGGCGGCACGTCCTTCAGTCGCTCTGGGTCTTCGGCAGCACTGAAGGACCGCCGAAGGCCCAGAGTGCCACAGGGTGAGTAAAAATTCTCAGGGGAGCTTCCCCAGCTGAGAGCTCAGGTGGGACGGAAAGGGCTGTCCCGCGAGCCACAGTTTGCCACCCCTTTAACAACCGGTTCTAAACCGGCGCAAACCGGCTCCAACTCACCACTGCACTTAAGGAAATGCTTAACTTTAAACATGTGCCTGAGTCCCATTCAAGTCACTGTTCACCCAGTTCTAACTTGATGTCCTGGATGGCCCTTGTGCAATGGGGATTGAACCTGGGGCATCCAGAGTTAAAATTATAAGCATGTACTGCCCCAGCTAAAAGATTCAGTTTTGTTAAACCAAAGATTGTAGCTGATTCATAAACCACTATGTGGTACAGCTACTAGAGGGAGATAGAGAACTATGGGGTTATACATGCAACTAATACTGTAAAACTATGCCAATGTTTCAGGTCAGGGATCATACTATATCCGTGCTTGCATAGCACTCTGTTCTATGGGCTCCAATCTTGAGCAGGACCTTTGGGTACTACTATAATATAACTATTTACAACTACTACTAAGCTAAAGCATAAATTCACCACAATTTTGAAGAGTGACTAGTGATTCAGATTCCTCAATTTCTGGGTGTTCAAGTTGAGATATCTTTAAGGAGCCAGGTTTTCAGACTGTCCTGAACCCTGCTCCCCCCTTCCCCCTGAAAATCAGGCCCTTTCAACATGTCCCAAATTGGGAGTCTAAAAACAGGCCCCCAAATCACCAGTTACCTTTGAACAACTTAGCCAATGAAAACTGACCATGATCCTACCCTATAAAGTCCCCTTTCTCTCCTTTTGTCATCCCTGTCTAAATGTCCACAGTCTTCAATACTTAGCATGGCCATCTCAGGGTAATATTTGACTCCCTCTCTCATTTTCTCTCCCCCCGCCCCGCCAAAAAAACCCAAAAATTAAGTCCATCCTTTACAACATCTCCAGAATCTTTCCATGTCCCTCCAACTTTGCTATTAAAAGAACTAATCTAGGGTTTTATCATATCTTGCCTTGAATACTGCAACTTCTTAATTTCCAGCTTCTAATAGTCTCACACGGATCACCTTTAGTCTTTCCAATGCACTACTGCTAAAAGCCTCTCCCTTTCCCACTGTCTGACCATTTACCTCTCCTCTCCCACATAGAGTTGCCAACTTTCTATTGGCACAAAACCTAGCCCCACCTAGCCTAACCTAACCCCCTTCCCCGAGGCCCCACCCCCTGCTCTGCCCCTTCCCCGAGGCCCCGATCCATGTTCATTACATTCCTCCTTCCCAGGGGTGAAAGGAACTTAAAGGACTTACTGGTACGCTGGAGTTCTGAGCGGGAGGTAGGGCCTCAACCAGAAGGTGTGTAGCCTCAACCAGAAGAGGTGGGCCTTTCAATCCCTGGGCCCTTTGAATCAAGATTTAAAGGTCCTGGGCTCGATTTAAAGGGCCCGGGGCTTTGGCTGTGGTAGCGGCAGCTAGAAGCCCTGGGCCCTTTAAATCACCGTCAGAGCTACCAGCTCCAAAGGCAACTGGGAGCCCCAGGACTTGGGGGCAATTTAAGGGGCCAGGGGCTCCCAGCCACCGCTACCGCAGCAGATCCCCTGGCCCTTTAAATTCCCGACAGAGCCCCACGGGCTCCCGGCTGCCGCAGCTACCTCGAGGCTCGGGCTGCGATTTAAAGGGCTCCGGGGCTCCGCTGTGGTAGCTGGGAGCCACAGGCCCTTTAAATCGCAGCCGAGCTTCGCTGCCGGAGCCCCTGGGGTAGCGGTGGCAGCCGGGGGCTCTGGCGGTGATTAAAAGGGCCAGAGGCTCCCAGCTGCCATTACTGCAGCGGAGCCCCAGGTCCTTTAAATCGCCGCCAGAGCCCCAGGGCTCCCAGCTGCCTCCACTACCAGGGGCTCTGGCAGCGGGGCTCTGGCTACAATTTAAAGAGCCTGGGGCTCCAGCCACTGCCAGGAGCCCAGGCCCTTTAAATCACCGGCCTGGGGAAGCTGGTCCCTTACAAAGTACCAGCTCTTGCCAGTATGCTGTACTGGCCTGTACTGGCTTACTTTCACCTCTGCCCCTCCCTTAGTAGCTTGCTCTCCCCCACCCTCACTCACTTTCACTGGAATGGGGTAGGAGCTTGAGACGTGGGAGGGGGTGAGGGCTCTAAATGGTGGTGCGGGCTCTGGGGTGGGGCCAGAAAAGATGGGTTCAGGGTGTGGGAGGGGGCTCCGGGCTGGGGCAGGTAGTTGGGTGAAAGAGGGGGTGAGGGCTCTGGCTGGGGCTGTGGGCTCTGTGGTGGGGCTGGGAATGAGGGGTTTGGGGTGCAGGAAGGGACTCCAGGGTGGGGGGTGGGGCTGAGGGATTCGGAATGTGGAAGGGGGCTGTGGGTTGAGGGTTGCATAAGCCATGCGAGGGGAGGCTGTTTGTACCCTCCATCACCGTTCTCCATTGTCCACCAGCATAAAAGGCGGGTAGAATTTGGCCCTAAGTAATTTTTAACACCATTAATCACATCACTGTAACATCAAAGTTAAACAATAAGTTAATATCCTCACTCACAAATTTTGAAACATTCTGCAGTATGATTTAGCCCTAAAAGCAATGCAAGGCAGGATTAACTTTGTCAGTCTTCAGAAGAAGGAGAATATTATTTCTAATGTGCTCTTGGTGAGGGGGAAGAGGAAAGCAAGCACACTGCACAATTACAATGACTTGACAGCTGTTAGCTAAACAATACAACATTAATTTTAACGTTTTTGCACATGGCTGGGTGAGAATCCCTTAATCCCAGTCCCCATTTTATTTTTGCCTCATTGTTTCTGCCTCCTTTTGTGTCACTTATTATAATCAGTTTCTGATGCATACTCCCTTTCACCTTATTATTGTTATAAAACTAAGGTACTAGGTTAATTCAGACTCGTTTCCCTGGGGTACATTAAGATGGATTTAAGTACTTTATTGTGACAGTCTGACTTCAAAAGCTGCTTTATCAGTTACTACCAGAGACAGACCCATCCATGACAGTAGTAAACTAACCATAAATTCTCATATTCTATATGCTGAGTGACTTTTAAAAGGAGAACTATTGATTTTGTCATTTATGAATGGATTTAGTCAAATTAGCCTTTTTATTGTACACAATAAGCCAGCACATGTGATTAGGAATTGGAAGATAAAACTATGTGGAACAAATTGAACTGCCTTTTTTTGGGTTCCTCAGCACAAATTCAATAAGCTTTAGTTATGCCCCCCTGATCTTTTTGTTCCTGACTTACTGCTCTCCATATTTTGATTATCTTCAAAGTAATGAAAAGGTGGCCTCTGTCTTCAAGCGGTACTCTGCTCTCCAAAAGACAGGCTCTGATGTCTTTACCTTTGAAAAAGCTAACAACTTGTTTGCTAAAATGGCATGAATATTTAAAGACACCCTGGAAATATTACAAAGAAGATAGAATAAAATAATAATCAGATATAATTACTGTCAGCAATAAATTAGAAGAGCACAATAAGTGTGGATGCCTCAAAAGGCACACCCTGTTTAGAAGCACAGTATGTGTAATGCTACTGCACTCTCTGAACATTTCCAAATATGACAAGTACCCGATAGGGTTTGGGTACTTTTCCTTAGGGGAGTGATTCCAAAACTTGTTCCGTCGCTTGTGCAGGGAAAGCCCCTGGCAGGTCGGGCTGGTTTGTTTGCCTGCTGCGTCCGCAGGTTCGGCCCCCAGTAGCTGCAGTTCGCTGCTCCAGGCCAATGGGAGCTGCTGGAAGCAGTGGCCAGTACGTCCCATGCCGCTTCCAGCAGATCCCATTGGCCTGGAGCAGCAAACCGCGGCCACTGGGAGCCACGATCGGCCAAACCTGCAGACGCGGCAGGCAAACAAACCGGCCCAGCCCGGCCTGCCAGGGGCTTTCCCTGCACAAGCGGCAGAACAAGTTTGGGAACCACTGTCCTTGGGTGACCAGACAGCAAGTTTGAAAAATTGGGACAGAGGGTGGGGGGGTAATAAGAGCCTATATAAGAAAAAGCCCCAAATATCGGGACTGTCCCTATAAAATCGGGACATCTGGTCACCCCACTTTTTCCTGAAGAGCCACCCCAACTGGTTCTTTCAGCATTTCTGCCACAGTGCTGGAAACAGAATGGCTGCCACCGTGGTCCTGATTTTCAGACCCTATCATCCCCATTTTTTATGAATGGACCAACATTTGAATGGTCAGGCGATACAATAGTCACATACAAAACCCGTTTGTCCAAATGGGGTTTGCGCATGAAAATTATATTGCCTGTGTATTCGGGGGTTGGTACCCCAAAATTCACAAACTAATGTGCATACATTAAGATGCCTCACTGAAAAGATGCAATATTGTAATGGGATCATATATCAGTCCACCTTTAAGCAAGTAGGTCTCTCTTTTTTGTTGTCCCATATAAAAGATTTCTGCACTGTTACTGGTACATTACACCACAGCAAATTTTCTCTGAACTAGGAGTATAAGAAAGGCTAAACTGTTTTCTGTTTTTACTGGCTTTCGTTGAGAATCACTATGCTATTCTTTTAACACTTTTTTGACCCCTTTTACTTAATATGCTACATGTAACACAACTACCAGCAGCAGCACCGTGTATGTACATAGTATTTTCCATCAAAGGATCTCAAAATGCTTTACTTTATCTGGTTAGAAAATTACAACAAATAAAAAAAAAATGACAAAAACACAAAGGGCAAAAATTCCATTGAATTTTGTTTTCCATTTTCTGACCAAACATTTGGTAGGGATTGTATCCCAATTTCACAGATGAGGAAATGGAGACCAGAGTTAAAGCCAACATTTTCCAACATGAGAGTGTGCATTTAGATGCAAAGGTGCTGAGGATGGGCAGCTTCCATTGACTTCATTGGGTACTGCAGATGCTCAATTACCTCTGGTAATCAGGCCCACTGGGAACTGTTGGGTACTCAGCACCTCTGAAAGACCCAAGACACTTATTTTGATGCCTAACTTCAGGCACTCAAGTTTGATAGCAAAAATTATTACAACAAATGTATGACAGAGATAGGAATAGAACCCAGAAAGCTCCCATAAATTCTATATCTTACATCTATGGCAAACCTGCCCTAATATGTCAATAGCTATAATAATCTTTATTAGGAAATATGTATGGAGTATGTCATGACTAAGTATGTCATATCTATTAGACTTATGATCAGATAAATGCAGTGCACTATTTTAATCTTTACTTGGATGAAAAGCTTTAAGATGTATGGGAAGCATCTGTTTCCATGAAAGAAAATTGCAATTCAGACACTGAAACATCTAAATATCTTGATGCAATGGTCAGGGATATGAAATGGAGAGCAAAGGAGATGGCATCTGATCTGATCTTGCACCTCTGAAGTTCTTCTATTGATTTGACTGGTAATGGGATAAATTACATTGACTCAGATGAATCTGAAGATGACCAAAAACAGATATCACGGTGAACCTAAATACGGAAGGGAACTGAATGTTTTCTTGGAGATAATTGTTCCATTAGGACCTGAGCTAGCATGAACTTTAAAAAAAATATGCTTTTAAGCACATGTTTATGTCCATCCCATTACTTAAGCATATGTTTTATTATAAGGATATACTTGAGTCCCATGCAAATCATTGGAACTGAAGCATGTTCATAAAGTTAAGTATTTTCTTAAGTGCTTTGCTAAATAGCTTTTGGGGGGCTTATTAACTAACAGCAACAAGCCAATGTCCAGTGATTCTACATGTACATAACGTGTAATGTAAATAGCTGTTTTGTTCAGCATTGTTTCAACCTATGAATTGTCTAACATGAAGGCAACAAAACCTATTCCTGCCCTCATCCTTTATTATAAATGTAAAGTCACATCTTGCATATTGTATTTTTCACATTCAAATTCCATTACTCCAGATAGGCATTCTAAAATAAGGACCTACAACTCTGAGATCCAAATTAATTATTTCAAAACAATGAGGGAGAAAGTAGGGGGTGGGAAAAAATGGGTGCTGTAATGAAGTATTGAGCAATCTAACCAAAAATTATGTAGGGATGTGACTTCAGTTGCTGCTACTTAAGAATGTCCCATCGTCATTATAAATGAATGATTACACGGGAGGAGAGCGATTGCTTCAGCACTGAGTGCAGCTGTTATTTATGTGATGTTATTTATAAGACTGATGTGCATAATGTTCTCCAGCCCTACTGTAAATTAGAACAAACTATGAACATATTATCTAAGAACACTTGCAGCAAGACACTTTGGCAGTTTTGTACCACACATTTGTATAGGAAAGGAATGCTTCTTTTGCTGCTGACAAAAGTAGCATTTTAGCTACAGAAAACAAATATCTCCGACAATCCAGGGCTTGATTCTGCATATAATGAAGTTAAGGAGAGTGAAGTCATTGACTTTAATGGGTGAAGGTCAGGTTCCAAAAGAGTTCTATTATTAATGTGCCAGCAAGCAAACTGTGTAATATTAACTATTATGTTATTCAACCTGCAGAAACATAAATCATACAATTTCCAGCAATATCATCTGGGATAGTGCAGGAATTTGTGGGCCACACCTGTATTTATGCAGTGGCAATTTTGTTTTTCATTTTTCCTCCCGCTATTAACTAATAATGCAAGTGAAAATGTTCTAGCAAAGAAAGCAACCAGCTGCAAGAACATTTTATGTCCCTTGGAAAGGGTGTGTGTGTTATTTTCTTTTTCTAAAGAGAGCAAGATAGGGTTAGTAAAAAATTTCCTAAAGGACCACTGACACCACTTTATATTTATTTTAGGTGAAAAGAAAGGATTTAGACCGGGGTGGGCAAACTTTTTGGCCCAAGGCCACATCGAGGAATAAAAATTTTATGGTGAATTGCTCACAAAATGCTCACAAAATTGGGATTGGGGTTCAGGAGGGGGTTTGGGATGAGCAGTTTGGGGTGTAGCAGGGTGCTCTGGGCTCAGACCAAGGGGTTCGGAGGGCAGGAAAGGGATTGGGGCTGAGGCAGGGGTGTGGGAAGGGGTGCAGGTTCCTGCTGGCGGTACAGGCTCTGGGGTGGGGCTGGGGATGAGAGGTTTGGGGTACAGGAGGGTGCTCCAGGCTGGGATTTAGGGGTTTGGAGAGGGGGATCAGGGCTGGGACAGGGGGTTGGAGCACTGGGAGGGGCTCAGAGGTACAGGCTCCAAGTGGTGCTTACCTCAAGCAGCTCCCGGAAGCAGTGGCATGTCCCTTCTCCTGCTCCTACGTGGAGGCATGGCTCAGGCGGCTCTGCATTCTGCCCCACCCACAGGCACCACCTCTGCAGCTCCCATTGGAGCACGTAGGACCCGGAGCGGTGCAGCCTCTGACCCAGTGCCCCAGCTGGAGCACCAGAGCGGGGCTGAGCAGCATGGTGTAGCCCCTGACCCAGCACCCTGGCAGGAGCACCGGATTGGGGCCGAGCCACTGGTGAGGCCCCCGAACCAGCACCCCGGCCGGAGCAGGGACAGGCCGTGTTATGTGGTCCCTGACCCCGCTCCCCAGAGGGAGCTCAGGGGCTGGCTTAAAATGGCTCCAGCCCACAGGCCATAGTTTGCCCACCCCGGATTTAGACAATAATTTATATGCAATTTACATGCATACACATAAATTGGGTGCCCTCAAAAATTAAACATTCACTATGCCATGCAGGTATAGTGTTAAGAATATATTCCTCTTCTTAGAATAGAAGATATCATGACATCAAAATCACAGCAGGGTGGTAAAGGATGAGTTTATAATAACTTTATCTGTAGAATATCAATAGAATTATTATTCTATAATTAGGGGCCAAACTCTGCCATCCTTACACATTTTTCATCTCAGTCTTTTCTCAGGTAACCTATATTTGGAGACTGATCAAACTCCATTGAAGCCAATTAAATCTTTCCATTGTCTTTAATGGTGTTAGATTAGTCTTTTGGGCCATCACTGTATTTCTTCTAAATTGCTTTTATTCTTGGAGAATCTCTGTCTTTCCTCAGTAGTGGAATTGGTGTTTCTGGATTCCTGCCTTCATATTAAACTATTTTCTTTCACATGTTGCCTTTTTACACAAATTTATTATGTGGCTGCTGGTAGAAGAACACAGAGACATGTGTGGGGCTTGTATATCCAAACGTCTACACAGTATAAGTGCCAGACAAAAGTAGCAAGGGTAAGACAATTAGCAGACTCAGAACTGGTTATGTTTGACTATGGTACATGAAATTATGTGATTCCTGACATACAAGACACAAGAAAAGAGAATTCCTTGCCCAGGAGAAACAAACTGTCTCTAACATGGTAAGATTTATTTATTTACTTTGTAAACGAGTTCAAGACTTATTGTAGAATGTCTATGGGCATGCTTTGTGTTATTCATGTTGGAGCCATAGTAAACAAAAATAATTATTGCTTCTTAATTAAGAGTAAACATGGATATATATATATATATATATATATATATATATATATATATATATATATATATATATATATATATATATATATATATATATATATATATATGTTAACTACAAGGATAGCTATGAGTCTGAAAACTGCTAGATGTAATCTAAAATTAAGTGTTGAGATTAGCCAAAAAGTCCCTAGACATTATCTTTATGTAGGACTATTTTTGATAATCTTGTTGTAAGTCTAAGATCAATGAAACCCTAAAGGAGGATTTAGTTATGCTGATAGGATTTTCTCCTTTTGATAGACAGTGTGATGAAAAAAATATAGGAACTGGAGGGTATTCAAAAGTTTCTTGATTGCACTCTGACACTGTATTTAATATCTTTCTTTTATAAAGGACTATTAAAAGACCCCTTTACTAACATGGGAAACAGTTTTTGTACTGTTAGCTCTACCCTGGATATCTATGGAAACTAAACCAAGAAATATCCAAATCTGCATGTCAAAGAAATCAGATTTAGGCAAAAAGTATTGCTAATGAACTTATTGAAACCCAGTTCAGCTGTCTGAACCTGACTAAAAGAAAGCATCCAAATTCATTTGCATAACCAAATATCCCCTTCTTTTAGTATGCAGTGTTGTTGTAGCCATGTGGGTCCCAGGATATTAGAGAGACAAGGTGGGTGAGGTAATGTTTTTTATTGGACCAACTTCTGTTGGTGAGAGAGACAAGCTTTCAAGTTTACATGGAGCTTACATAGACGTGAATATGAGCTTTGTGTAAGCTCAAAACTTTGCCTCTCTCACTAGCAGAAGTTGATCCAATAGAAGAAATTACCTCATCCACGTTGTCTCCTTCTTTTATTGGCATTTTGATCTTTACTTGAGAGTTAGGTAGTGCATTTTGTTACAAGGGCAATAGCGTATGGAGGACACAGATCTATTATTACAAGGCATAGAAAACAAGAGCTCAATCCTTTGTTGAACTATCCTCAGCACATCTGAAAGGGGGTTGGAGAAAGGTGGTTGTTGGTCTCTTTTCACGTCCTTTGAACAGGACCCAGTCTGTCTGAACCTGACTAAAAGAAAGCATCCAAATTCATTTGCATAACCAAATATCCCCTTCTTTTAGTATGCAGTGTTGTTGTAGCCATGTGGGTCCCAGGATATTAGAGAGACAAGGTGGGTGAGGTAATGTTTTTTATTGGACCAACTTCTGTTGGTGAGAGAGACAAGCTTTCAAGTTTACATGGAGCTTACATAGACGTGAATATGAGCTTTGTGTAAGCTCAAAACTTTGCCTCTCTCACTAGCAGAAGTTGATCCAATAGAAGAAATTACCTCATCCACGTTGTCTCCTTCTTTTATTGGCATTTTGATCTTTACTTGAGAGTTAGGTAGTGCATTTTGTTACAAGGGCAATAGCGTATGGAGGACACAGATCTATTATTACAAGGCATAGAAAACAAGAGCTCAATCCTTTGTTGAACTATCCTCAGCACATCTGAAAGGGGGTTGGAGAAAGGTGGTTGTTGGTCTCTTTTCACGTCCTTTGAACAGGACCCAGTCTGGGGCAAAAATGATCCTCAGTGTATCTTAGAGCAGCCTAAACCCCCAGCCCCTACGGGAAAGGGGGAATGGGTGGCATGGAACAAAATTCTTAGATTCCCCTTTCCAATTGAATATGTACTAACTATATTTAACAGCAGTATTTTTATATGGAAGCTGTATTTGAACTATTAATTGTTGTTTTGACTCCTAATTTCAGTAATAACAGATAATTATAGTACAGGTATACTACATTACAGATAGTTAATTACTACTGATAAAAACAGATTCTCAACCTGTATTTACAATTAGATGCAACTTTGTCCCTAGAAAATAAAGTGAGACACAATGTTTTCTTCTTTAGGAAATATCTGTACAGGACCCAGGTGTTGGGGAAAAGGCCACTTAGAAGATAGACAGCTAGAATGCAATGGCTAAAGTAGAAAGAAGTGAGGTGGGTGGGAATCAAAAATAAATAGAGCAGGTAAGTATTGAATAAAAGACTAAGCAAATAAAAAAAAGCTGAAAGCAGGTTAAGAAGCCCATTAAGTACAAAGTTAAAGTTAAGTAGGCTACAGCAGTTGTTCTCAAACTAGGGCTGCCGCTTGTTCAGGGAAAGCCCCTGGTTGGCTGGGCCGGTTTGTTTGCCTGCCGCATCCCACTGGCCGTGGTTCACCGCTCCAGGCCAATGGGGGCTGCGGGAAGGGCAGCCAGCACATCCCTCGGCCTGCGCCACCTACCGCAGCACCCATTGGCCTGGAGGGGCGAACTGCAGCCAGTGGGAGCTGTGATCGGCCGAACATGCGGACGTGGCAGGTAAACAAACTGGCCCGCCCCGCCAGGGGCTTTACCTGAACAAGCGGCGGCCCAAGTCTGAGAACCACTGGGCTATAGTTCATTAAAAAAAGATCTAGAAAGAAGGCAAGGTGGGAGGTTTAAAATATGTCAAGATGGGAAAGTGGTTTAAGGTCAATGAACACAGTGAAAATGGGAAAAGGAATATTGAATACGTATATGCTATACAAATTTGTATGCTGCATATGGAAATTTATTGAGCATCAAACAGAAACATTAGCTGAAAATAGTTTGGGAGCTGGTAGAAATTCCAATGGTTTTTTCTGAATTAGGAATCTTGAAAGCTCTGCTAAAGGCTACAGCCAATGAGCTCCTTGCTCACATGGTGGAAACTGGTGTAGCTCCATTGTCAGTTGGGATATGATGATTCCCACCAGCTGAGGATTCTCAGAGAATGACTTCAAGAAAAGGATGCTACTGGAAGAAACATTGAAAACTTTAGGTCTTCGGAGACTTTGTCACCATTTTAAATGAGTATTTTTCTTCTCACCCTTCAGCATGAGCATTATAAGTCTATTCCAGCTTGTGAGGAAGATCTAGTAGAAAAATGTTAAAATCCTTGTTAACATTGTGGGGCTTGTTCATCAGAAGGGATAAAGAATCCTCTGAGGTTCCTCTAGTTAGAAAATCAGTACCTTCACAAAAAAGGTTATATTTTCTCAGAGGTTAATCAATGTTTGACCTTCTCTGCCCTTTAAGAATCTACCTTATAAATTACATCTCCCAATCGACAGAGTCCACCTCACTAAGATTCAAGCCAAAAATAGAAAATTACATGGACATTGATAGTGTCATACTGAATAAAAGCTATTAGCTTCCTAAACAGTATGGTGATTCATGGTCAAGGATAAACTGATCATCGTGTCTAGGTTCAGGAAAACAAATTCTCAAGAGCATCGTGGCAGGAATCATAGGCTTTCCCCGCCCCTCCATACCACATCTTTCTCTGGAGCACTGAGAATTCATCATCACATGGGATTAAGTGAGAATATTTAACACAATCATTTCCGTGCAATTGCAGGGAGAGTAAAGAGGTGGGGATGGTGGACTATCCCTATTTTAGCCTTTTGCATTTTTATTCAGTCTTCAAAATTGGAACATGAGTAAGGCATTCAAAAATAGAGAAACTGGTGGAGAGGAAAACAGGAGTTGCTGGGTTTATAGTTGGTGTTATGGTTAAGGGTAAAGGCAGACCTCATGCTGCCATTCTCTTGCCCTTTCCAAGTGACAGACCCAGACCTGAATTTCTCTCACAGTGGAATCCCACAATTCATCCCTCTCTTAGTCTGGATTGACCAGACTACAACACCCTCCCCCCTTTTTTTTCTTTTTTCTTTTTAACAAACCACATTACCTGATGGTTAACTTGGATTAGACTCTGCTATAAACTTCTCTCTAGGAGCTGGTGACACAATGAAACTTCAGTGGCAAATAAAACTGCTTCAAAACAAAGTCTGATTGATTTATCCATAGGAACATGACAGGTAGAAAGAAAAGGATTAAAATAACAAAAGCCTAAATGGAAATCATTTTACCTAAACTTACCATTTCCCTCATGCATTGTTATCTCCCTCCTGTTCTCCTGAGGAAGATGATGTAGCTTGTTTTTTCTGCAGACCCTCTGTCTCCCCGACTCATCAGAGCCTGCTTTTTAAATGCTTTCAAAACCTTCCCCGTCACCATTTGTGAGACCAGCCAGAACCCCAGTTCCACATTCATGGAGATAAACTACAAAGAGATCTCTATAGCCATTGATTTTGGTAGTGTCACATCTACCTGAATCTGATTTAATTCTTAGGTTGCAGAGGAGCAGCCGTGTTAGTCTGTATTCGCAAAAAGAAAAGGAGTACTTGTGGCACCTTAGAGACTAACCAATTTATTTGAGCGTAAGCTTTCATGAGCTACAGCTCACTTCATCAGATGCATAAAGTGGAAAATGCAGTGAGGATGTTTTATACACACAGACCATGAAAAAATGGGTGTTTATCACTTCAAAAGGTTTTCTCTCCCCCCACCCCACTCTCCTGCTGGTAATAGCTTATCTAAAGTGATCACTCTCCTTACAATGTGTATGATAATCAAGGTGGGCCATTTCCAGCACAAATCCAGGGTTTAACAAGAACATCTGAGGAACGGGGTGGGGGCATTGCTTGCACATGATGGCATATATCACATTGGTAGATGTGCAGGTGAACAAGCCTCTCATAGTCACCTACTACAGGACAGGCCTAACAAAGAAAATAACAGAACGCCACTAGCCATCACCTTCAGCCCCCAACTAAAACCTCTCCAACACATTATCAAGGATCTACAACCTATCCTGAAGGACGACCCATCACTCTCACAAATCTTGGAAGACAGGCCAGTCCTTGCTTACAGACAGCCCCCCAACCTGAAGCAAATACTCACCAGCAACCACATACCACACAACAGAACCACTAACCCAGGAACCTATCCTTGCAACAAAGCCCTTTGCCAACTGTGCCCACATATCTATTCAGGGGACACCATCACAGGGCCTAATAACATCAGCCACACTATCAGAGGCTCGTTCACCTGCACATCTTCCAAAGTGATATACGCCATCATGTGCAAGCAATGCCCCTCTGCCATGTACATTGGTCAAACTGGACAGTCTCTACGTAAAAGAATAAATGGACACAAATCAGATGTCAAGAATTATAACATTCATAAATGAGTCAGAGAACACTTCAATCTCTCTCGTCACGCGATTACAGACATGAAAGTTGCGATATTACAACAGAAAAACTTCAAAACCAGACTCCAGCGAGAGACTGCTGAATTGGAATTCATTTCCAAATTGGATACAATTAATTTAGGCTTGAATAGAGACTGGGAGTGGTTAAGTCATTATGCAAGCTAACCTATTTCCCCTTATTTTTTTCCTACCCCTTTCCCCCTCCCCACTGTTCCTCAGACTTTCTTGTTAAACCCTGGATTTGTGCTGGAAATGGCCCACCTTGATTATCATACACATTGTAAGGAGAGTGATCACTTTAGATAAGCTATTACCAGCAGGAGAGTGGGGTGGGGGGAGAGAAAACCTTTTGAAGTGATAAACACCCATTTTTTCATGGTCTGTGTGTATAAAACATCCTCACTGCATTTTCTACTTTATGCATCCGATGAAGTGAGCTGTAGCTCACGAAAGCTTATGCTCAAATACATTGGTTAGTCTCTAAGGTGCCACAAGTACTCCTTTTCTTTTTATTTAATTCTTAGATATCCTTTAGCTAACAACACAATAGCCACCCAGTCCACAGATAAACATATAACATTCATTAAATTAATACAGATATCTCCCATGTTCTTCACAAGTAGCATAAATCTTACCATGTTTCAGGGTCCTATTTCAGACCTGAGGCTCAGAGAATGCTCCAATGAAAGTTTCACTGAAGTTCACAAAGATGGACCCACGTTAAATTATCCTGAGCGGATATAAGACATTTTTTAAAAATACACGGTGTTGTATGGTTTAAACACGAAACCCGCCCAAAAACAAGTGTGAACTTTATGGGGTAGGTGAGTGGGTGTGAACCCTTTCAAAGTATTGATGTGTACTAATTTCTGGAAGGAAGATAAATTGGACTCTTGCTTTGGCCAGAAACATTTATCTAAGAAACATGACATCACAGCAAACTTTGAATCTCCAGCATTTCATAAACATTCGATTTATTTTTTTGTCTGTGCATCCCACCTTTGTTCACTCACTTTCAAAAGAAACATTCTGATAATGATGACAATGGTCTCATGTTTCAACAGTGGCACTTATACAGATGGGAACTAATATTATAACCTGAGTGAGGTTTAATTGCAAGAATAAGATGGCTGAGGCTGAATCAAGTGATAGTTTAGCAGCCCTTTTAAGGTATATGATATGTTTGTATATTTCTCAGTATGTGTAATATCTTCCTGAGAGACTGGAATTTGTCTGAAGGAGCCATTTCCTGTCTCCCTTTGGTAAATAATGTATTTAAATAAGAGTTCTACAAATGTGTATTATGCACAGACTGTCTCTGAAGAAGCTTCTTCTAGTCTGATGGTGAAATACCTATTTATAAATGTTTTAAAAGGCATATTATAGACCAATAAAGTGAAATTGTTCATCCTGGAGTGGTCCCAGGCTGTTGTGTAAATACATATTTAAGATGCAAACTGTCAATATTATAAAAAATGCATGCCAGGATGACATGGGGAAAAGGCAAGTGCCACATATTGTGCTCGGTCCCGCAGTCTGCCTACTGCCTCTTACAAGATGCTGCATGGCCTCAATTCCCACTTAGTTTGAACTGAATGCACTCAGGACATGTATACCACCTTGCAGAATAGACCTATTGTTAACAAAGCAAAACAAAAACACTGTAAGTACCCAAAAGGATGGAGTCTTATTATGGATTAATTCTTGCCTTTTTTTAAAAAATGGAGAAATGAAGATGCCATGCTCTCTCCCTTTCCCCTTCTCTGTCACACACACCCATTTGGTGTGTTCTCACACACTATGCAAAATAATAATTTTTTAAAAATACATGGATAATGTATATAGAAAAAAATTAAAATAAATACAACAAAAGCATTTTGCACTGAGACCCTGTGTGCTAGATTTCTGCCCCGAACAAATAAAAAGGCCCAATTCAACACCCCTCCCCTGGCAGAATAGAGTTTAAAGTGCTATTTAACCACTCACAGTATACCCCTGAAATACTATTTGATGCTAATTTTATGATCCAAAATCTGTGCTTTAAGTGTACATTTATTTTTGTTTTTTATTGGATGCCCTTCAGGCAAGAAGAATGTCAGAGGGTGGCAGACTTGTTTTGACTCCTGCCTGTTCTATACAGTGATACACAGGCATCATGATTGGATGTATACATATTATAATTTAATATGCATGTCCTCCCTTGATCAGTTGTTCTCACTGTGGTGGCTTGGAATCAAGGACAGGACACTATCGCACGTAAACTTAGGGGAATACTCTTACTATCTGCAAGCCAATTGTCTGTGTTCCAAAGATACAAGAAAGAGTGGATACATATATTGTTGCCATTTTCAAAAGGAGGTGACTGAATATTTGTTTTAAAAAGCAATATGAGTTGATAAATCTGATTTTAATAAGGTCTGATTGGTTTAATAAGGGTCAATTGAAGGTCTGATTTTCAGCCTGGCTTCAATCTACCCTCCTTTTCTTACATTACAATTTTTGGGGAGTAATTCATATTATTTCCCCATCTGGCTAATTCAGCATTTCCCAGATTTTTGAAATCAGACTCTGCTCCCTAGCACTCTCCCCACTCCTTTTAGGAAAATGAAACAAACTCTTTTCCCCCTAACTTAACCTTGCCATGTGCTGCTGAAGGCCAGCCTGTCTTAATATATACATCTTCCGTGCCCCTAAACCCAGCTAGTCCTCATGCCTTTCATGGGGTATGCCCTACACTTTGGGAAATGCTAAACTACAAAGTGAGCACAATCAGATAATTAGACACATAAGACATCTGACCGTGGATAAGAGAATGCCAGACTTTCAAAATAACAACAGCTCCTATCCAGGCAATTAATTCCTATATTCTTGCAACTAATCCTGGTCTTACTGAAGGGAAAAATCCCCATTGACTTTAATGGGATCAGAATTTGACCAGAAATGAATATAACTCATGAGTAAAGGTTGGAGAATCAAGTCCTTAGTCTTTTGAGCCTTTGGGGGGTTCTCCTCAGTTGCACTAAATCTACACAGAGCTAACTGCAATTCAGCCAGCTGTGCTCTTTAGGGACATTTTCAAGCTGTAAATAGACACAGAAATATTTGCCTTTGTGTTTGAACAAAGTGGTTGGTCTTGAAAGCAATTTGACACATTTTATTCAGAGCAATCTGCTGTGGCTAACATAAACAGTTGTGAAAACCTGGAGTGAAATACATCTGTGATCACTTGGGCAGGATGAAACATAATGATACATGGCTATTTGGGAAGACAATGAGCATGCTAACCTATTCATTGGCATTTAGAATTTAATATTATTCAGAGGAATCAGTGAAAATGTTGGCTCTAGTGCTATTTTAGACAGATGTACAGGTATTGGAGCGCATCCTTTGGTTCACTCCCTATTAGCATAGCAGAACCCCTCTTCAGAGGGGCTGAGGTCTGCTTTTTTACTCTTGTTTTTATATACTTTATATTTAATACTCTTGCTATCCCTATGGCAGCCAAATCCTGAGGGATATTGGGTGACTGCCACTCAACTGGCTTCAACAGGATTTGCAGATGCTCAGCACCATGCTGAATTTGGCCCCATATATATTTACATCAGTATCATTGCCTGTTTTTTCTTGCAAAAGAGAAAGCAATTGCCTTGAATAACATATGAAGATCATTTTCTACTGTGTGCATACTGCAAAATACCATTACCTTCCTTATTTTGCAAAGGAAATTGTCTATGGGCAGTTTGTGTATTTCAACCAGCTAAGCTTCTTATATCTAGATTAGAAAACAGGTTTAGGGGAGGCAAATCATATTTAAAAAGGGAAAGAAAATTGGAAATTTAGCTTTTAGATTTCAATGGGGGGCAGGGAGGAGCTAGAGTCAAAATGCTATACAGGCTTTCCTATGGCTGGAATAAATCTGGGACTCCAGGAACGTCCATATTTTACCCGTTAAGTTTTGGCTCTGGGGTTCATAAAGGGCCAGCAAAACCTTCCAACACCTCTCCAGGACCTGCCCAATGTTCTCCACCTGGTGTGCTCATTTACAGTGGAGTACAGGAGGTGCAAAATGCTACTCTTCTGATTTGGTGGTATCGATTGCACCCACTTTGCACTGGTGTAGATGACAGCACGGGGGAGGGGGGCCAACACATCAATAAGTCAAGCCCATCATACATTTCTGCAATGCAAGGGCAGAAGAGGAAAGGGGCTGTATAGGGTGTTTATTTGTTACACCCCTTCAGCAGTGCGCAGCTCAGCTCTCTGTGGTACCCCCAATAGGTACAGGGCAAGTTGAGGCAGGACATGGACAGACTGGGGGAGGGGAGAGGATGGGCAGGAAGATCCATATATGCATGGATCTCCTGACCTCGCTCACCTGCAAGGAGCTGGGAATTCCCTAAATGGCTGCAGAGCTAGCTCTCACAATTGGGACTCCACAGTCATCCTCTTCTGGAGGGGAATCCTTATCCCTGACTGATGCTACTAGTTCGCACCTGGCCCAGGTACTAGGGAGAGGACCAAACTTTAGATCCAGAGCACATCTAATAAACCACAAAGAGTGATGTATGTGGGAATTAGAGATGGGGAATGGAATCTCTACACCCCTACCAGCCTCCAGAACAGTAGCAGAATCATTCTACAGTCATGAGTACAGTCTCATGGATGCAGTCCCTTAGCTCCATAGCTCCTGGGCTCTCCCTTTCCTGGCCTGGCCTGCCACATACCTGCTTTGTTGCAGGATGTCTGTCTGCAAGTGCCCCACATCCTTCTTCCCTGCTCAGCAGAACAGGATGGATTCTTCTGCATTCTGGGCATTCCACTCCCATGAAGAGGGGAGATTAGAATTTTCTCCTCACTGATAGATCCAATTCCTGACCGAGTGGGGTTTGACAAGGATGGCTGTATTGCAGTGGTGGAAGAGAAAGCACCAAGGTGGGAAGGAAGGCCACTGAGATGGAAGTATGCCTCTACTGTTCTGTAATAGCTTTCCATTCCCACCCTCTATTCAGTAAAGAACACAGTTGGATTCACCAGCCTGAAGCCCATTTTGCAAACAGAGCCAGCATATTTTTTTAGCTAGAGATTTGTCTACCTGGTCTTACCCTGGAAAAAACATAGAAGTAAGTAGGTAGAGTCCATCACAGATGCATAAACATCCTTCCCTGCACTACATGCATGGTGTGCCCATGATTCATGGACTTTCCTGCAAATGCTTGTATATTTTGTAGGTCATCCACCCCTAAAGATACACCGGTGAATTATTCTCAGCCTGATTTTCAACCTGTGGTTTTACTCTTAATAGTGTCTCATGCCCAGAGGTGGCCATAGGGAAAATGGCATGTAGCATGTACTTGTGACAGCTCCATAATGATGCCTGCTGTAAGAATGGCCACTTTTCAGAGCTGTCATCCCCCATATTTGATATGGAATTTGACTTCTTTTTTTTTTTTTAAGGGTGGGAGCAACATTTGGCAAGAATGATGAAAAGTTTTATCAGCCTCCACAATAACCCCAGATTTATCCAAGAAGTAAATGCTGGCAGCTTTTTGACCCATGATAGTGTGTGTTCTAAAATAAATAGTGAGCAAATTGAGCAATGGACACTTGGATGCTCGGTTAGGGAGATAGGGCCATTCCTCATGAAAAGGAATTTTGACTTTTCACCAGTTTCACATTAAAATAGAATAAAAATCTCTTCTCACCGATGCAGCTTTATAAGCAAGCATAAAACAGTTAGTGGCTTACCCTAAAGCCTTAACCACTGTCATAAAAATTAGGGTGCCATCAGATATAGCAACATGCTTTCTCCCCTTTCCACCTTATGCCTTCACTGGAGTGTGTTCCTGAGAAGTAGCAGCAACTGTGCACTGATAAAGTGGATGTGCTCCAGGCTCAAGTTAGGGCCAGAATCATCTTTAGGGATAAGACTGTCATGGTCCACTAGAAGTAACACATAACATGTGTACTAACTTATCATCAGGCAAAATGGCAAGGGATTCAGAGCCTTAGGATTCAAAGCCCAGCTAGTATTAGCTGTTAGTGAAAGAGCATTGATACTATTCACTCTTCTTCAAGAGGCTAATTATTGTAAGACTGTCTGGGAACCTGCCATTTGTGTGTCAGGAAAAGGGAGATTAATTCAGAGTTTGCAATGAAAATAACTCCTCACATAACTACTATTGATGTTTTCCACTAACCACCCTTTACTAGGCCCCAGTTATAGGGTCACAATGGGGAAGCTAGGATGTTCTAGCCACCTTAGGGAACGTTATCAAAAAATAAAGTTTAGGAGAGGGATAGTTCAGTGGTTTGAGCATTAGCTTGCTAAACCCAGGGTTGTGAGTTCAATCCCTGAAGGGGCCATTTAGGAATCTGGGGCAAAAATTGGGGATTGGTCCTGCTTTGAGCAGGGAGTTGGACTAGATGACCTCCTTCCAACCCTGATATTCTATGATTCTATGACATAGCCCAACATAGTGACCTATGGCTAATTACTTTTTGACTAGTTAGTTTTACTTATTATAACTTTAATTACAGCAAATAAATTGCAATAACTTTTATTTGCTAATTAATGTGTTCATACCACTCATCTGCAAAAACTCTCACTGTGTCAGATGAACCTCAACATTAGAAAAGGAAATATTAACACCTTAATTTGTTCAACTCTAGTTGTTCCTGAGAAATCTCCCTTCCAGACACTTACCTGGTCTAATTGTACTTAAATTGTGAGGTCCAACAGGATCACAGTACAGCATTCCAAAGGACTTCAGTCAGCACCTTACACTGACACATATTCAGCAGAAGATCATGATTTTAAGCAAACTACTTCTCTTAGCATGTGTCTCAGTGGTCAGCAGGGAACATGCATATATTTCAGGGCACACTTGGCAAATGCCCCTTCTTCCTTATAAGGAAACAACTGCTTCATCAGATGACATCAGATTAGAAAGAAGATCAAAGCACAATTCCTTTTTGTATTTAACGCTTAGAAAAATCAACCGTGAAGGCACCATCCTGCTGATCTTCCCTAGTCTGAAACACAGGGAATGAAGTTTAGCGCTATGCAGGATACTACCAAAGATTTAAGATAAATTCTATTGTGTTTGGATATCTTTGGCTAAACTAACAGTGGCTGAACCAAGGATAAAGTAACCTAAAATGCTCTGATTGAAAAAATACCTTAGGTCCCAGCTGTGTCTTCTCCCCAGTCTGCCTACCATCACTATACCCAGAATTCTTCAAGGGGCACCTCTGAGTGACCTCTGATCTCTGGTTGTTATTCATCAACCACAGCACTCTGAGCTCCAGTAAGAAGCAAGGAAAAAAACACTGGACACTCCAATCCCTCTCCACGTTGGCACCTTCAGACCCATTTTACAAGCTCACTGGTGTCCTTTGTTGTTCTGCTCCCTACTGTCCCACACATGTGCCCACGCTACCTGACTTCTCTAACACCAGTTTCCTATACACCTTCCCCTTCTCATCTAAATATCCCTGCATCCTCACTTCACACCTAACCATGCAGATGGTCCCCCTCTGTGCCTTCCTTTGCTCCAATGTCCATCTCCATGACCCATATCACACCACTTCCCTCCTGCAAGCACTAATTCTCCTTCCCCTTTGGGCTTCCCCTCAGCTGCCTCATGCCTCATCACACCAGCCAATAAACAAATAGAAATCGTAACTATCACCAAACATAATTCAACATATTTAAAACAAACTGTACACCTCCAGCCTTCTGAGGAGTGTGTGGTTCCTGTGATGTACCTCTCCCATAACCCTGCCCTCCCCTGTTCTATTTTGACCCCTTTTTGACATCTTCCTTGTCTGTGGTTCTGTCTACATTTAGTCTAGAAGCTCTTTGGGCGTGCACTGTGTCTTTCTATTTATTTGGTTAGCTCATCATGCCTAGCTTGATAAACAAAGGGCATATCTTCAATCCCATTCTCCTACTAGTAGCAGTTATCTGCATGATTCATGCCAAAACAGTCTACAGAATGACACCTGGAGTAAAGCACTCTGCATGACCCAGCATTGCAAAATCTGCCCCTGCTAATAGTAATGCAGAAACACCTCTGCCTGGCATTCCTTTTTATTATAAACTCTGCAAACATTACAAATACATCCCGCTTCCTTTCTGATCAAGTAAATCAACTGGTGTCTGTGCAAACTGGCATGACCAGTTTAGTCTGGTTGAATTGTTAAGTATTTGAAATACATACCATAAAAGGTTTCCTGCAGTAGTATATGCTAAGATGTGTTAGAGCTTTCTTATGTCGGCAGGAGCACATCCTCCCCAGTTGTTTTTCCCTAGGCATCTGCAAAAGCTCAAGTGTCCCTGACCTATGGCACATCAATCATTCATTCCTTCTTTTCTCCCCTATGTCTCGCACCTCATTAGCCTTCTGCATACAGTCCACATTCAGCTTGATTCAGGTTCCTGGTATAACCTTTATTAGTGTACTGGGCAGCAGTAGCTTCGTCTTTTGAACCTTGTGAACTGACTACTATGGATTACACACATCTCTCATAAAATAAATGGTCTTATTCAAGCCACAAAAATCCATCTTTCTTTAATGTCAAATAAGGCAATAAGCTGTGTTAAAAAACAATCAGATAAATTACCTGTGCAGATACCTATGCTAATCATAATGCAACCACAAACCCATTGAAATTAATAGGCACAAAAGTAATAGATAAAGGAAAACATGTATTTTGTATTGATTTTCTGGGGTCAGGTAAGAAATTCAGTACAACCAGAATGTCATGGTTGGGGAGGTACATAGCTTCTCCTGTACATTTTTCTATTTAATATGTTCGCAGAGAGAAGTTCAATTCAGAGATTGTGAGTTGGGGTTGATGGCTGCATACAGAGTTATCTACCCAAGGTCACACAAGTGGTTTAATTACAATTTGACCTTTGAATTTTTCTGGCTTCTAGTTATTTGGGCTAACCAGCAGCTGATACGGGCCCCTACAAAAAAATATTTATTTAGACTGGTCAGTAGCCAGGAACAAAACCTGCTCAGGAAAGCTATGCAGACCACTCCTCCACTTCTGTTATGCCCAAATCCAGACAAATCAACAGGCAGAGATTACCACTATGATGAGAGCTGACCCAACATCCATATATTATACACACACATCTAGGCTACGTCTACACTACAAGGTAGGGGTGTGATTCTCCTGCTTGTATACACATATTCCTGCTAGCTCTCATTGAGCAAGCACAGGTAGAAAAGGCAGCATAGCAGTGGTAGCATAGCTAGGTGCAGTGGAGGCCCGGCCGAGCCATGCCGAGTACATACCCACCAGTTTGAGGTGGGTTTGTCCTCAGCGCTATTCAGCTCTGCCTCTGCTGGCACTACCCAGGCCACCATGGCTACGCTGCTATTTATACTCATGCCAGTTCAGTGAGAGCTAGTGTGAGCAGGTGTACTCAAGCAGGGGAATCCCACCCCTAGCTCATAGTGTCAACACACACTCATTGCTTCTCAATCATTAATATTCATAGAATACCAAGCCCAATAGCCATATTATCTGCTTATCTCCTACAGAACACCATGGTATCTAAGCATCACTGAAAGAGCTACCAAGGAGTGGCATGGGAAAGTAGTATGAGCAGAGATCTGAGAGCTCAGACTTGTTGAGTTATGATCCTGGCTCTGATACTGACACGTTTTGTAGCCTAGGGCACATCACTTAGTTCATGTGATGTGGCCTCTATTTTGAGACACTTAGGGCTTGAATTTCAGGGGCACCAAACCCCCACTGATATTAAATGGAGCAGTGCCTGCTCATCAGCTCTGAAAGATCCACCCCAAGATTTCTGGTGCTGAACACCCAGAAACCAACATTCTCAAAATTGAAGGTAACTTTTGAAAAACTGGACCAAACCTGTCTATGATACACGATTGCGCCATTTACACCCTGCTTTGCCCTGGGTGGCAAGTAGCAACAGACCTCTTCAGAGGCATGCTTACTCCTTTCATAGAGCAAGGGGAAACACACACACTGCTTCATGGAAAGCAGCATCCTCTTGCCCCTACACACACACACACACCCTGTGCATGGATAGGGTGGTGGGAGTAAAGCAATAGCTTCACATGCTGTAGGGTTATAGGAGGCATTGTAGAGTGGAAATAAATGCGTACACTAACTTATTCAGGAAAATCAAATCAGATTCCCGTGAAAAAATTTAGAACCAGGATTCAAGCAATATTATGGAAAGATGTTAACACATAGTATGCCTTGACAGCCCATCTGGTAAATGTGGGTGTTATTCAATAGACCAAATTTCCAAATGAATGGCATGCCAAAATCTCACTAGACTAAGGAGTTGTACCAAATGCCAGTCATTCATTATCTTCTAATTCCCAAGGGTATATTTTATCCACTTTGGCATCCATAAGGAAAAAATACTGTGTGTTTACAGATGAAAACTCTGCATCTTCAGATCAAATATAAGTACTGGAGCACACAATGCACATAGTAAGGCTACTTACAAAGGAAATTACCATGTGCATCATATGGAAATGGTGATATTATCAAAAAGCTCATCAAAACTATATCACATTTAATGATGAACATAAGCAGGAAAATTAAAGCAGAGCCAGAGCCATGATCCCCTAATTTCCCTGCTTATATTCATTTTCTAGACTATTAATACAGGACTAAATGAGCAAAAACAAATGGAGGAATAACTCATGATGCCGTAATCAGTACCCTCAATGGTCTGTAAAGAGCACTGCAATGCCTTCCCAGATTTTAGCTCCACCATGGACTGCTTAAAGAAGTATTTTCCAAAGTGTGGGGCCCTCTCCCAGGGAAGGAACATAAAGCAGCAGCTGAGGAGTGTGTGAAGGAAAATATATAAACTGAGGAGTAGGTCTTTAAAAACATATGGAGGGATTGCATAGAGGGCACAATTGGTTTCATTTTCCCGAAGAGGGTAAGTGCGGAGCTCTACTTTCAAAAGTGCAGGAAACTGCTAACATGCATCCGATGAAGTGAGCTGTTACTCATGAAAACTTACGCTCAAATAAATTTGTTAGTCTCTAAGGTGCCAGAAGTCCTCCTTTTCTTTTTGCAAATACAGACTAACATGGCTGCTACTCTGAAACCAAATTAATGTTACTTCTAGCATAAGTTCATTTGAACCAGAGCTGGTTAAGCTACTACACGCACAAAACACATTAATAAGATTTCACTCAGCTCCATAGACATCTGTGACAAAACTCCCATTGATTGCAGTAGGGCCGGGATTTCACCTAATATATTCCTTTAACCAGGGGTTAGTTTTTGATGTCTCTTTGTTTCTCTTTCTTATACTAATGCAGATTGTGTTTTGGCTGTGATTAGTTTTGTGAGGATCATGGCTAGGGTAGCAGGAGGTCTGCAGGTCAGGATGAATATTCATTGTCAAAACTGCTTTTGCACAGAGCTGCTCACTCTGAGGTCTATGTTATACTACACCAGCGTCAACCTTCTAGAAACAGTAACATTCATCAAAATAACCTCAAACTTATAATAAACAAAATGAAAACAAGAGACAGCTCCCCCTTCCCCCTGAGTCAAGAACAATAAGGAACAATGACAATGACCTCAATGACCCATCATTTTACTGAACTTATAGCCGCCTCTCTGACTATGATGTATGTTTCTGAGTTCAGAGAGATAAGAGAGTTCTGTATTGTCCTGAAGCATGTGCCAAGGGCACACAATGCTCCAGGCATGAACATCCAGCACAAAGTATGGCTTGAAAAATGTCAGAAGATAAGGGATGAATGAAGGTGGGTGTGACCTTCATTGTAGGAGGTCCTGGGACAGGGAAGAAATAAAAGAAAGAAATTGAATTTTTTTCTGTTTGTGTGTTTAATCTTTTCTCTTCTTATAGAGCAGGATGAGGGCCCATTGTCCTTCAATTGACTAAATGCCAGATTCCGTTTGGTCTTCCCTTTCACGAAAATTGATTTCTGAAGACATTGGGTCTGATTCAGTACATCGTAACACCAGCTTTACCCAATTAAGTAGAGTTACACTGATGTGATGCAGTGGTAAATGAGGCCCAGTCTATTTCAATATGTTTCACTTAAGGAGTATATTATGGTGCCAATTTAGCAAGATATTTAAATATGTGAGTATTCCCACTCAAGTCAGGGAGTCTGCTCAAGACAGTGGAACAACTGACATGCTTGAAGTTAGACATGTGTTTAAGTTTCTTTCTGAATATGGGTCTGTCTGAGTACAAAACTATAAAAGATCACCTACCATCAAAGCAGCAGAAGTAATGTAATAGGTAATTAGGATTGTGCATGAAGAGTCTCACAAACTAGTGAAATAGTCACAGTGATGTTTTCTTTTTTTTCTCTCTTTTTTGCCAAAATGTGCTTTTTGTAAGTTTGCTAAATATATGTGAAGTTGCAGCATTCATTCCACATTTCTAATATATTATAATATAATCAATAATGGGGGGAGGGTAGTATAATTGCAAAAATACTGTGTTGTATATTCAGAGTCAAATTGTGTGGCTGCTATTTTATCACACAAGTTACAGGGTATTGGATCAGGTGTTCTAACTGACTGAACCAAGCCCATGTGAAAAAGAGGGTTAACAGAAGCCAAGTTGAGTAATTTTCTCAAAAGTGGTGACATTTTATGTGCCCCCTTTTAGCCATTCAAGGGGGGGGGGAGATGGGAGATGGAGCTGCTCTGTGTTGCTCTAGAGTAGGGAATGCCCTTCACAGAATTAATTAGTAGAAAATGTTGCCATGAACTGTTCAGTGTCTCTCTCCCAGGAAATCTTCCATAAAGTGATTGCCATTAAAGTAATCATTTACTCAGTTACCAAGATTAGTAACTGTATTTTCATGCTTCTTTGGACCCCATCATCACAATATTTCAGTGAGTCACAAATATTAATTCATATATTTTAGGACCCGGTTGGCCCATTATGATTATTTAATCTGATCTCCTGTATAATACAGGTCAGATAATCTTGCTTAACTTCTGCATAAAGCCCATAACTTCTGGTGAACTACGGCATAGCTTTTAGAAAGATACCCAGTTTTGATTTAAAGACGGCAAGTGATAGAGAAACCACCATCTCCCTAAGTACTTGTTCCAATCAATCATGCCAAACCTGCAAAAAAAAAACAAACAAAAGAAAACCCCAGAAACTGGGCTTGTTTTTGGTTAAATTGGCATGGGAGTTTCTTGTTGGCTAGTTTTTGGCTTGTAGCTTGTTTGGCTTGTAGTTTTTTTTTTTTTTTTTTTTTTTTTTATCAGCTTCCAGCAAGCAAGGGCTAGGGGGGGAAGGAGGGGCAAGATGGGGAGAAAGTCAGGGATGCACAGCGGGCCCACCACAGTACCAGACTGCCCGCTGGGGGATCTAGTCACAGAGTGTTGGGGTTCTTGGGGTTCTTGTTTTGGGTTTCTTTTGAAATGGGATTAGGTTGATTTCCGGCTTATTGTGAAAGTCGGGGTGCTTATTTACCATGTGAAGTTGGCAACTGTGGTTCCAATTGTCAATTACCTTCACTGTTAGAAATCTGTCCCTTATTTCTAGTCTGCAGTTGTCTAGTTTTGGCTTCCAACTATTTGATCTTGTTATGAGTTTCCCTACTAAATTAATAATTAAGTCATCTCTTACTCTTTTGTTTGAGTTTGATAAACTAAATAAGTTTCTCACTGTAAGGCATGTTTTCTAAACCTCTACTCATTCTCACAGCTCTTTTATGACTCTTTTCCAATTAAATGGTTTGTTTGACCTGAAATGAAACATTCTGATTTGATTTCAAGCTTTTTAAAACCTTTTTCAATGAAACTGAAGGATATTTCAAAACTAAAATTAATTTTGAATGAAAACATCAAATCAGTTCAATTTGTTCAACGTTTGTTTTTACAAAACAATTTCACCAAAATACATTAAATGTTTCAGTTGACTTGAATCTGCAGATTTCAGCATAAAAATGATTTGGCCAAAACATTTCACCCAGCTCTATTCCTAATCAGTTTGACCTCACAACGCCCTTTGACAAAAGAGAGTATTGCTATGTGCATTTTTAAAATGGGGAATTTAGGTATAGGGAGATTAAATTAATTGTTCAAGGTCACATAGGGAATCTAAGACAGAGTCATGAATAGATTATAGACTCTCTCAGTCCCAGTCCAGTGCTTGAACCACATGACTCTCCTTAACCCGTATTTGAAAAAACATAGTAACTCCCTATTTTGGGAAAAGGAGGATACATGTTGGATCTTAGATATGACTTATGAGTAACTGTGTGGAAATAATGACCTTTTCATGGCAACCAAAGTATTTTTTCCTTTAAATTTTATAAGCTACCTATCACTGATAGACCTGTTTCAAACTAAACCGCATTTTGCAAGTTTTTATTTGTGTGCAAAATGTATCTAACAGTTTCTAAAGTGTTGTGTTTTACTTTTTCAGTCAAGCCGTGAAAAAAATCAAAGCCAATGAATATCATTCTCCCCATACCTGTACTCCTCTTTCATGCCCTTGCTCTCATCTGTTCCTCTTTTTTTATGGTTTTCGGTCACATCCAGCATGAGATGGTGCAACATAACTTTGAAGATTCACTATAGTGTCAATTTGAGACCTCAAGTAGCTCTTTGTCACTCTTTAAAAAACTGACACACAAGACTATATTTTTAAAGTCCAGATTTAAAGAGAGAGCACATTCTGGGGATTCCTTCTTTGCCAAAAGTAGACATTTTGGTAAACAGCAAGCTGCAGCTGTACTAAAAATACAGGATCATATTTTTGTGATGATTAATACTATAGTAATGTAGTCACTTGATGGTCAGTGAGATATCCATGGTCATCCTAGGACAGTGGAAATATATTAGAATAATACTGCTCTCATTGTTCCCAGATCTTTACACTGTTCCTTCAGATAGTACGATTTATTATGGCAGAAATGATAAATGTGTATGTTATTTTGTATTTTTCTAAACTTCTGTAGACTTTTTCCATGTTTTGAATTTTAAGTCCCTGTAAATTTTGTAATCTCTGGAAATG
Source organism: Lepidochelys olivacea (assembly GCF_965140295.1). NCBI lineage: Eukaryota > Metazoa > Chordata > Testudines > Cheloniidae > Lepidochelys > Lepidochelys olivacea. The sequence continues at coordinate 29,092,583 of NC_140422.1, forward strand.
CAATGGCTGCCTCCTGTTATATCCTGATTATGAGCATTTGCAAAATAGCTTTTCCTGTAAAAAATGACTCGTATTCCAATTCTGATATTTAAGGCTCAATTTTTAACTTATTTTCAAAGGTTTATCTACTGTATGTTGAAGAGTGATTTTAATTCCTCTATTTTATTATAGCCTGGTGTGTTCAGACAGTATATTAATCCTTCTTATATTGGCATGAAATCATAGGAAGAATATCATAGCAATTTTGTATTTATTCTAAATACACTGGATAAGCCTTCAGCATTACCACAGATGCATTTTTATTATTTTTCTTCCCAGCCAGAATGGAAATAGATTTATTTAATATTAGATGATGGTTTCATATAACAGACAGGATTAGCCTATTAGTTTATGTGTAAATTAAGACATCTTGAAATGAGAAAGGAGGGGAAAGAATGAAATCTTGATAAAGATGGGAGACCTATCTATTCCAATAATGAGGCTGAAACAGCTGGGTTGATTTTCTTGTGTAATCAGTGATCGAGTCTGTTAGAGAGATAATCTGTGGAATCGTATAGTACTCCATAATTGCCTACCCAAATTCCACAAAGCTGTATGATTTATCCGTGTCTATATCATTTCCCTCTCCCTCCAGTTCCTCACCTCTTTTTCCTCAGAAATTCCTCAGAAGGTATTTTATGTTCTGTCAGAAAACAAGATTTCTACATGGAGAAATCTTGAACTTGTAAAGATTTTCTGTACCACACAAATCCACACAAATGTAGTCTGCTATAAATTTAGCTTCACAACCCTATAGGCTGCTCTTGTATGGAATTCTGGCAATATGATTCGACAAAATTTACTCGACTGCCTGTGCTATATCCATAGTTCTTTTTGACAAATACTGGTTTCCTTTTTTTTTTTAAACACAGAGATTGTTACAGTCTGGAACATGTTTTAGTGCATCATTTTTCTCCACTGAATGGCATATGCCAGACTGTCCTATATGCATATCAGCCCCTCTAATGGATGAATTAGTGATACTTTTGATTTATCTTCAGTAGTAGAGGGCTGTGGTTTTGGAACGTCTGTGGTTTTGGAAGATGCATGTCTGCAGTCAGTTGATCACTATGATATCCATATTCATGTGTTCCCTACTTCACTGAGACCATCTGTTCATCTCTGACACATTCACAGAGAGGTCCAAATTTTCAAAACTGACCTTATATGTTGATTGCGCACATAAATACAAAACTCTATTAGGTCTGCAAATACCTTGATTTGCACTAACACTGGGGTATTTGCACATGTATATTTGGACTTGAATGCTAATTCTGTTTTGCAATGCAGGTGTATAGCTTAGCAAACCCAATTGAAAACATGACCCACATACACTGCTTACAGCACACCATGTCTCTCTCTCACTTCAGTATCCCTTTTCCCTTGTAGTCATTTTTTCCCTACTTCCAAGACCTCTTTCTCAAACCTATGTCATCTCACCCTTTTGGGCTTCGGTTCCCACGCATTGCTCTGTCTTCAATCCAAGTACCCATAATGAAGGCCTCCCTCTCCATCTTGCTTCTCAGCCTTTCCTTTACAATGTTTTTCCAGTCCATCACCTCTAAATATCTTTACTGTACTAATGTGTTTTTCTTTTACTTCCTCTCATTCTTTTAACATAGCTTAGCCTAGCCATAAAATCCAAATGGCTGCTCTGGAGAAATTCTGACCTTAAAAACTTCCTCATAATTAATCTTAGGGGGACAATATGAATATAATTCAGAATTCAAAGAGTTTGGCTTGTGAAGAAATTCTACATTCCTCATGACATGCCCCTTTCTTGTGTAACTATTTTAAAGTTATAATGGAGATATTGATGGTATTTTAAATTTATTTCACAAGGCTTATTCCTGAATTACAGATACATTCTTCTACCCTTCAGAGGAATAGTTAAAATTAAAACTTATCTCACTGGAATAATTAAAATCAGATAGGAGCTGAAATTTTGTTTTTTTAAACTGCAACCAATATATTTCTTTTTAATAATCTTAAAGACAGGGCCACAATTCTTAAGAACTAAAAATAAAAATGGCTTAATACTAACCCACATGTCTTTTAAAAACCTTGACTGAAAATATGAGTCTAAAACAACAACAGTTCCATTTCCTGACATATGTTTAGCCTTACACAAAATGAATTTCTTAGCAATCATGCAGCCAAATGTGACATTTTAATAAATAGTTTGTACTCAGATTGGAAGAGATAAAAGTCTAATGGTTTATTGCCATGTGCTCCAAAATGGGTAAAACCACATACAAAATAAAAGATTCAATCTTGTTTCCATTTCTACTTCTAGTCTACCCTGGAGAAGATTATTGAGTACTAGTTCACAAGAAAACACTCTTGTTAAAACTAAAAATGTCATTCAAAGTTTGGATTAAACTTTTACAAGTGTGTTTAAGACTCAGTTAACTGCGAAATGATCCATTAGGTCATAAAGAATATTCAGCACAATTTGTAACCCAATCAACTTATGAACATGTAGGCTATTCAGAGAGAGAGAGAGAGAGAGAGAGAGAGTACAAAGCTCAAGAACTTCAAAGTCTTGGAATGTTTAGTTCTGATTCACCAAAATATTTGGTTGTATAAAATCAAACTTTTTTTAAAAAACAGCACTTTGACTCTCCCAGTTAATTTCACAAAAGCAATTGTAATGTGTCAAAGCAGAAGGGGGACATACATTGAGTTATTCTGTCCATAAACAAACGTATGTAATACTGATATAGACATAAGATCCACATTATTTTCTGCATCTCAGCATGTACACTACTCCACCATTAAGCTATGTGAATCAGACTTCTGATCCACTAACTATGGAGACTTAGATTCGCTTTGGGGTATTGCTTATTTATTCTGAGTAAAACAAGCATATATATGTAAATAGAGTTTTCTTCTTAAAATTGGCCTGAAAACAGCTCTAGTTTTGGATGGATGAAAAAAAAGAAACTAAGGAGATCTTCATTATTTGTTTCTTCTTCACAAGTCAAAACATTTTTTAATGTAGATGAGAACTTTTATTTAAAGTGTTTTTTTGTTAGAAAGTTTAAATGAGTACCTCATTATTGGTTTTTCATCACCACTCTCTCTCTCTCTCACACACACACACACACACACACAGAGCAGCTGTACTCTTATTTTAAGAAAAAAGGTAATTCCTTCTATAGCATATAATATTCTCTCCTTTTCCTTCCCAGTTTTAGCCTCTTGAACACATATTGAATCTATTACAGTGAAAGGAAACCCATAGGGCTTCAAACACATGCTGCAGACTCTTGGACAAAAAAAGGAAGTCATAGCATATAACTTTCTCCTCAGACAAAGAACTCCAGGAAGAGAGAAAGAGAAGGGAAACTCCAAAAAGAGTTTTCTTCTCTTTTGGAAACAAGATTGCCTATGTGAATATCCATTACCTTCTCTGGCCATGAAGGACTTAGTCCTGAGTAAAGGGCAGCACGGAGTTGCCCCTCACACATGGGAGGAGCTCTCTGTAAACCTCTACAAAGCCATATCATTGTCCTTCAAATCCGTCCGTTGCTGTGTTGTCTACAAAAAATCTTGATAATACCCTAGCATGCTGATTCTATTCTATACGGGTTCTTAAACCACACATCACCATGGTATCCTAGCACCTTCCAGCAGTGAGTAAAGCAATGTGACTAATATCTGTCATATGTTGTTTGTTTTCTCATCCTCTCCCTAGGGGGAGAAGTATGTGCAGTGGATTGTCTTGTTCTGGTAGGGTTTTTTTTTTTTTAAGTATATATGCTTCTTTGTGTGCATGTTAGAAAAAGCAGGTCAAAGAAATGTGTCCTGTACTTGGAGTGGAAGGTAGAGAGGTTTGTGACGATCCTTAGCTCTTGGGAGAGTTCATTCCGTAGTCTTAAACTGACGCCCAAGAGAGCCCTGTCTCTCACACAGACTAGTGTTAACCTTTTTGTAAAGCATTCCATTGTGCTAGAGCAGCAAAGTTGTTGATCGCCATCTTTATCTGGAGCTTTAGGTGATCTTTTGGGTATCCTGGGCCCAGATCATTGAGTGACTTGAAGATATGGACCAAGAATTTGAACCTGATTTGATATTTTGTGGGAAATCATTGTAGAAAGTGGAGGGCGGGTAGAATGTGTTTGTGAGAAGACATGCCCCACCATTGTTTCTTTGTTCCTTTGAACTTTGTGCATCTGTTTATATCCACGTGTTCTCTTTTTTCTTAGACTTAGACTGCAATCAGTTTGGGACCAGGACTGTCTTTTTGTTTTGTAACTGTACAACACCCAGCACAATAGGATCCTGGTCCATCACTGAAATACTATTGAAATACAAATAAATAAAAAAGCTGGATGTTCCCCAGAACAAATAATGAACCTGGACTGTTCCACGGGCAAGCAAGCACCTGCTGGTCTGTATTATGCTGACTGGCATGTTGGGAGCAGGAATGCAGAGCCAACGCGGTATGTACTCCCTGCACACTCACCACTCTACGTTTCTGTACCTAAGTGTAGCTGATGCACCAGCTTTGTGCTGGCCCTCGGCCAAAGGGTGAATTGCACTCACTCTCAGTAAAAGTTTTTTGCCTAATTTTAACAACATCATGTCTTTGGTAGCACCTCTATGCCAAATAAAGCCACATTTTGAGCACCTTCCGTTTTGTCATGACTATTTTGCATAGATCTAATAATTTGGCAAAATTATGGTTTACTTGCTCCACCATTTCTCTCAAGTAATCCCATCCTCTCTTCTACACACAGCAACTGAACATGCTCATGTTAACTCCTCTTTCACAGATGCAATGTTAGTCCTCCATGGAGCAAAAGGAGTTAGAGTTCTGTACCACATTGACATTCTGCATCCACCCACTCACAACGAGAGTATTGCTTCTGTGACACATGACTCCCATTCTGCACAGTGGCTAATTCCAACTCCACAGACTTCTACGAAGTGTTTTATTTTGCCTGTCCTCACATCATGGCATCATCTTGTCTACTGCTGACTTTTTCATTACCTTTCATTACCTCTCATTTCAGCTTGCCCTACATTGCAATGTCATTTTTAGAGGCTTTCACTGATATCACTTTGAGGAATTAAATGATTTGAGTAGCAGCAATAATGCATCCCCTTACTAAACACAATTTTAAAAATTAAGAAAACTGAAAAGAAGCCACAATCAGGATTTCAGCATAGAAGACAGCACAAAATAAGCATTTAAAATCCTAAAAAGTCCCTCTCTAATTCAACTTTGTAATTTAAGCACCGTAAACTAAAACAGAAGAGGATAGAAAGAGACAATTTGCTAAATTAACATTTTCAGTGCTGGGGAATTGTGCATGGTGGTTAAAGTAGTTTTCAAGACAATGGAATATTGTGCATGTTATAAATGGTGCAGAATCTTTCAGAATCATTTTCAGTTCTTAGTGGATTTTTGGACCTTTCTCCTACTTTAAGTCATGATCGCCCATATCTATTTTTATGGCAGTGAGATGAAGAGTTCAAGGATATTTCTATTTTTTAACATTCACTAGATTACAGAGTCCAACCCTTCCACAGTAACCTTCTACCATTCCAGAACGATTCATAACTATGCCAAGTTAATAATTTACCACACATACATGCAGTTTGGATGACAACAACAGATGTTAAACTCTGCTGATACCACCGCCAATTAAGGTAGAAGTAGACTATAGTTAACAGACATTTAATTTGCAGTCTTTCCATTTGTTGCTGAAATAGTTTCAACTTTTCTGCACATTACAATACAAATGTTATAGTTGGGTTATTTAAAAGTTCTTGATAATTGTATGACTATTCACAAGATCTAGGTAGGCTAATGTGATAAATTTCAGGTTTCAGGGCTTAAGCCGATTTTCTACAGGAGGTCAAAGGAGCTGCTTCCTGCTCATGATGTGCTTTAGGGATTTATTCCTGTATCTTCTACTGAAGCTTCAGTTTATGGCCCAGCTGTTTGATTAGGTATGCCACATTCACAGTTTCCCTACCTTGTTTTCCCATGCATTTCAGATTTCTAATCAAAACTCCTTAGTGAATTTGATGTTGTCCCAGTTTTTTTCTTCCTAAAGTATGCTAATTTCCCAGTTAAAGTGCTCAGACTCATGACTAGAGCAAATTAAACTGTATTTGGCCCTTCTCTATGGAACCTTTTGGTGGGATTCACCAGGGGGACTTAAGCTAAGCATCGCAATGCCTACGTTTTAGGTGCTGTTGCTCAGTGGAATTCAAAACTCCAAGTTAGGCACACAGGCTCCCTATATAATGCTTGGGGAGCCTTGGCACCTAAAAAGGGGATTCACAGAAGGCAGCACACTGAGTGGGGAGCCGCCTAAGCTAACCACTAGGAAATGCCATGGAGAGAGAGAGGTTGGAGGAGAAGGTATTTGTGTTTGGTTTTGTATTGGTAGTATTTGTATGTGTAGAGGCTTGCAGGGGCTTTGTGCTGGGAGAGAAGCTGAGCCCTGATTAGGGGGCAGGGCTTCTCTGACTAGGGGTCCTAAAAGGTAGCAGCCAGTCAGGCAGCGGCACAGACAGCTGCAGCGGCACAGGAGGCAGCAAACAGAGCTGTAAACAGGGGGGTTTGAAAGGGGAATTTGTCTTGTGGTGCTTGTTTTTTGCTCTGGGGGTGGTGTTTAGGTGTGGTTTGTGTTTTCCAGATTAACAGGATTCAGGGGGGAAGGCTATGACAGATACAGAGGCAGCAGTGGGAGTGACCCATGTAGCGGAAGACAAAATGAAGATGACTGGATGTGGAAGCTGCTGTATGTACGTGATCCTGGAGGGGGCACCTGGTAAGAGAGTTTTGTCTGTATGAAGTGCCGTCTGATACAGCTGATGGAGGAAAAGATCCGAGGTTTGGAGATGCAGGTGGAAAGTCTGGTAGAGTTTAGGAAGGGGTTTGAGCAGATTATGGAGCAAAGACATGAGGTATCTGAAGGGAAAAGCTCAGACTTGCAGATGGAAGCGGGACTGGGAATTCTGAGGGGAGACTGGGGGAGGAAAGTGGTCAGTGGAATCATGTGACTAAAAGAACCAGGCAGAGGAAAAGACGGGCTAGTGAAGGAGAAATAGAGCTTAAGAATAGGTTTGCAGAGTTGGAAAATGAAGGGGCTCAGCAGGTAGTCAATGAAGGTGGAAGGGCAAGGAAGAAGAGAAGAGCGGCTAGTCCTATAGGAAAAGGGGAAGAGTTAATGGAGATTACACCAAATATGAGCCCCAGGAGGATACAGGATGGGTAAAAGAGGATTACAAGGGAGAATAGGAATGGAAAGAACTTGCAGCTAGAGGGAACAGGGGATAGACTGGAGAATAGCACCGTCACTAGGAAAAGACAGGTGATTGGGGACTCTTTACTGAGAAGAATAGATAGGCCTGTAACCAGAGCTGATCTGGAGAATAGGAAGGTATGCTGTCTTCCAGGTGCTAAGATACGGGATGTAGACCTGAGGTTGAAAAGGATTCTAAAGGGAGCGGGAAAGAATCCCCTAATTATCCTTCATGTGGGAACAAATGATATTGTATATATATATCGATTTAGATTGCCAGCTAGAATCTTGCTGGAAAGTATTAAGGGAGACTATGCTAGGCTGGGGAAGACGCTTAAGGAAATTGAGGCTCAGGTGATCTTTAGTGGGATTCTACCTGTTCCTAGAGAAGGGCAACAAAGGTGTGACAAGATTATGACTATCAACAGATGGCTTAGGCAATGGTACTATAAGGAGGGCTGTGGGATGTATGGCCACTGGGAGGCATTCATGGATAGAGGACAATTCTCTCGGGATGGACTTCATCTGAGTAGGGAAGGAAATAGACTTCTAGGATGGAGGCTGGCACAACTGATTAAGAGAGCTTTAAACTAGGAATTAGGGGGAGATGGTTGGGAGATGTCCAGGTAATCTCCATGCCAGAATTTAGCATTGAGAGGAAAGAAAATGAAGTAAGAGTGGATACAGCCGTGGGTAGGAGGAACGGCAGTGTAGATACAAGTCTAATAGGTTATACTGGTAGTAAAATGACTGTGCCTAATAGGGTACAGAATGTGAGTGAGGCCAAACAGCGAAAATTAAGATGTTTGTACACTAATGCGAGGAGCCTAGGTAACAAAATGGAGGAATTAGAGCTACTGGGGCAGGAAGTGAAACCAGATAATATAGGGATAACAGAAACATGGTGGAATAGTAGTCATGACTGGACTACAGGTATTGAAGGATATGTGCTGTTTAGGAAAGACCGAAATAAAGGTAAAGGTGATGGAGTAGCACTGTATATCAATGATGAGATAAAATGTAAACAAATAAGAAGCGATGAAATGGATATGACTGAGTCCGTCTGGGCAAAAATTACATTGGGGAAGAAAACTATTAGAGCCTCCCCTGGGATAGTGCTTGGGGTGTGCTATAGACCGCCGGGATCTAATTTGGATATGGATAGAGCCCTTTTTAATGTTTTTAATAAAGTAAATACTAATGGAAACTGTGTGATCATGGGAGACTTTAACTTCCCAGATATAGACTGGAGGACAAGTTCTAGTAATAATAATAGGGCTCAGATTTTCCTAGATACGATAGCTGATGGATTCCTTCAGCAAGTAGTTGCTGAACTGACTAGAGGGGATACCATTTTAGATTTGGTTTTGGTGAGTAGTGAGGACCTCATAGAAAAAATGGTTGTAAGGGATAATCTTGGCTCAAGTGATCATGAGCTAATTAAGTTCAAACTGAACGGAAGGATTAATAAAAATAAATCTGCAGCTAGTGTTTTTGGCTTCAAAAGGGCTGACTTTCAAAAATTAAGGAAATTAGTTAGGGAAGTGGATTGGACTGAAAAATTTATGGATCAAAAGGTAGAGGAGGCCTGGGATTATTTAATCAAAGCTGCAGAAACTATCAGAAGCCTGCATCCCAAGTAAGGGGAAAAAAAATTCATAGGCAGGAGTTGTAGACCAAGCTGGATTAGCAGGCATCTCAGAGAGGTGATTAAGAAAAAGCAGAAAGCATATAGGGAGTAGAAGAAGGGAGGGATCAGCAAGGAAAGCTACCTTATTGAGGTCAGAACACGTAGGGATAAAGTGAGACAGGCTAAAAGTCAAGTAGAGTTGGACCTTGCAAAGGGAATTAAAATCAATAGTAAAGGTTCTATAGTCATATAAATAAGAAGAAAACAAAGAAAGAAGAAGTGGGAGCGCTAAACACTGAGGATGGAGTGGAGGTCAAGGATAATCTAGGCATGGCCCAATATCTAAACAAATACTTTGCCTCAGTCTTTAATAAGACTAAAGAGGATCTTAGGGATAATGGTAGCATGACGAATGGGAATGAGGATATGGAGGTAGACATTACCATATTTGAGGTAGAAGCGAAACTCAAACAGCTTAATGGGACTAAATTGGGGGGCCCAGATAATCTTCATCCAAGAATATTAAAGGAATTGTCACAAGAAATTGCAAGCCCATTAGCAAGAATTTTTAATGAATCTGTAAACTCAGAGGTTGTACCATATGATTGGAGAATTGCTAACATAGTTCCTATTTTTAAGAAAAGGAAAAAAAGTGATCCGGGTAATTATAGGCCTGTTAGTTTTACATCTGTAGTATGCAAGGTCTTGGAAAAAAAATTTTGAAGGAGAAGGTAGTTAAGGACATTGAAGTCAATGGTAAATGGGACAAAATACAACATGGTTTTACAAAAGGTAGATCATGCCAAACCAACCTGATCTCCTTCTTTGAGAAAGTAACAGATTTTTTAGACAAAGGAAATGCAGTAGATCTAATTTACCTAGATTTTAGTAAGGCATTTGATACCGTGCCACATGGGGAATTATTAGTTAAATTGGATAAGATGGGGATCAATAGGAACATTGAAAGGTGGATAAGGAATTGGTTAACAGGGAGACTACAGTGGGTCCCACTGAAAGGTGAACTGTCAGGCTGGAGGGAGGTTACCAGTGGAGTTCCTCAAGGATCGGTTTTGGGACCAATCTTATTTAATATGTTTATTACTGACCTTGGCACAAAAAGTGGGAGTGTGCTAATAAGGTTTGAGGATGATACAAAGCTGAGAGGTATTGCCAATTTAGAGAAGGACCGGGATATCAAACAGGAGGATCTGGATGACCTTGTAAACTGGAGTAATAGTAATAGGATGAAATTTAATAGTGAGAAGTGTAAGGTCATGCATTTAGGGATTAATAACAAGAATTTTAGTTATAAGCTAGGGACGCATCAATTAGAAATAACGGAGGAGGAAAAGGACCTTGGAATATTGGTTGATCATAGGATGACTATGAGCCGCCAATGTGATATGGCTGTGAAAAAAGCTAATGCGGTCTTGAGATGTAGGACTAGTAGACAGTGGACTAGCTTCAAGAGGAGAGATTTCCAGTAGGGATAAGGAGGTTTTAGTACCATTATACAAGGCACTGGTGAGACCTCACCTGGAATACTGTGTGCAGTTCTGGTCTCCCATGTTTAAGAAGGATGAATTCAAACTGGAACAGGTACAGAGAAGGGCTACTAGGATGATCCAAGGAATGGAAAACTTGCCTTATGAAAGGAGACTCAGGGAGCTTGGCTTGTTTAGCCTAACTAAAAGAAGGTTGAGGGAAGATATGATTGCTCTCTATAAATATATCAGAGGGATAAATACCGGAGAGGGAGAGGAATTGTTTAAGCTCAGTACCAATGTGGACACAAGAACAAATGGAATAAACTGGCCACTAGGAAATTTAGACTAGAAATTAGATGAAGGTTTTCAACCATCAGAGGAGTGAAGTTTTGGAATAGCCTTCCAAGGGAAGCAGTGGGGGCAAAAGATCTATCTGGCTTTAAGATTAAACTTGATAAGTTTACGGAGGAGATGGTATAATGGGATAACATGGTTTTGGTAATTAAATATTCATGGTAAATAGGCTGGTAAATAGGCATGGTAAATTAGATGGGGTGAGATCCGAGTTACTCAGGAAAGAATTTTCTGTAGTATCTGGCTGATAAATCTGGCCCATATGCTCAGGGTTTAGCTGATTGCCATATTTGGGGTTGGGAAGGAATTTTCCTCCAGGGCAGATTGGAAGAGGCCCTGGAGGTTTTTCGCCTTCCTCTGTAGCATGGGGCACGGGTCACTTGCTGGAGGATTCTCTGGTCCTTGAAGTCTTTAAACTACGATTTGAGGACTTCAATAGCACAGATATAGGTGTGAGGTTTTTTTTGTAGGAGTGGTGGGTGAAATTCTGTGGCCTGCGTTGTGCAGGAGGTCAGACTAGATGATCATAATGGTCCCTTCTGACCTAAATATCTATGAATCTATGAATGCCTACGTTTTAGGTGCTGTTGCTCAGTGGAATTCAAAACTCCAAGTTAGGCACACAGGCTCCCTATACAATGCCTGGGGAGCCTTGGAACCTAAAAAGGGGATTCACAGAAGGCAGCACACTGAGTGGGGAGCCGTCTAAGCTAACCAATAGGAAATGCCATGGAGAGAGGTGTGACCTAGGCCCTGTGCCCCAAAGGGAGATAGCCATCTAATTCCAGACTGTGGGGAGGTACTTCCATGCATTCGGGTTTCATAGTACTGAACCCTCTCCTGAAGGTAGGTGTCTAAACCTGGTCAGCCCTTTTTCAAGAAAAAAAAAGAGAGGGTGTCCTCCCGACCCCAGCTTTTAATATCCAATGGTTTGAGCACTCACCCAGGATGAGATCCCCATTCTGTCTATGAAGATCAGGGCTTGAACCCAGCTCTCACACTGAGTGCCATAGCCACTGGGCTATTTGGTATTCTGATGTGGAGTGCTCTCTCCTCTTGAAGCTAGTCCACTGTCTGTAAATTACTTAAATATTGTATCCAAGAGACTTCAGAGCCCAATGGTTAAGGCCTTTGCTTTTTATGTGGGAGATCCATGTGCATGTCCTTGCTGCAAGGAATATTTAAGTGTTTTACACAAAATGAAACAGCTTCAACAGCGGAGATTGAGAGAGCCCCACCCAATACTTCAGTGGTTAGTGACTCATCTTAGAGGTATGAAATCTGGGCTCAAGACCCTGCTCCACGTCAAACAGAATTCCACATGTTGGGTGTGTGCTGTACTAACTAGGCTATTGGGTATAAGATGAGGAATCATCACCTCTGGTGGCTATATTATGTGTCTGGCTCAATTCAGTTGATATAGACACTAAGCATGTTTATCAATCAGGTCCTTCCATCAAGATAGGTGCAGGATACCATTTTGTGACTCCACTGGGGCTAAGGCATGAGTTAGGTGCTGAGCTGCTCAGTGGTGTCAGGACTGACACAGTTGTGAGCGGGCCCACCAGGGAAATTTAGGTATTTAGGGGATTTTACTTAGAGAATATTAGGTCCTAGGGAATACAAGTGGCTACAGGCTTAGGCAGCAACTGAGCAAAGGTTTTGAGATCTAAATTTTGGACTTATGTGCCTAAAGTGGCACCTGAACCCCACCCTATGTTGCTATAGGTAGCAGTTACAAACATACAATTCTCTAACTGCCTGTTGAACCTAAGACCAATTCAGCCGATGTCAGTGTTGCCTGATCCCAGTTGGCATTGCACTGAAGCTCAAAAATACATAGATCAAATCACATCCCCAAAAACAGCAAAAGTTTGCACTCTAATTATTTATAGAATATTTGTGCCCTCTAATAATTCATGGAAGCTCAAATATAACTGTGCATATATTGGCTCCTGGTGGCTATTTGGTGCCATCATGTCAATGTGAGGCATTATATTCCCTTAAAGTGGAATAACCCCAAAGATAGCTTAATCTCACTAATTTTTCAGCACAGTATTGCCAGCCTCAACCATTCAAAAATCATGAGTCAGGTCCCCCCGGAAAAAAAAAATCACAAGACTGGCTTAAAAATCATGAGATAAAAAGAAAAAGCTTTTTTTTTTTTTTACATTTGCCTTCTGATGTTGAATCTTTAGGGTGCACTGAGGTCATGTATTAAAACTTTCTTCCCTTGCAATCATGAGGCCTCAATGCTTACTTGTTTAAAAATAAAAGCTCAGAGTTTCATGTAAGTCCATGACACCAGGAGCAGGCCCTTTGAGGAAAAAAAAAACACAATAAGACACATGATAAAAATCACAAGTGTTGGCAACACTGATATGTAGAAACTATTTAAGTGTTGCATGGTACCATCCAACTCAGAAATGAAACCGAAGTTCAGTACATTCCATAAAAAATATACAAATGTCCAACACAGCATTGCACAGTTGCCGTATGTGAAACCGAATTAGGCAATCAACAAAAACTAGAGAAATAACATCATAATTGAATATTTATTTTCCTGCAGATATGCCTCTAATTCCACAAGGGGGCTTCTGATTTAAAAACTTCTGGTATGGATAGACACAAGATGGTCTATTATACTGTTAAAACACACACACACACACACACACACACACACACACACACCTGTAAATAATGCTAAACCAAGCTGTGTTGTATTTTTTTTTTCACAGCTGGAATACTAATTTTTATTACAGCTCAATTGGCATTACAAATTAAAATTCATCTCTGTTTGTTAAACTGCTACTTAAAATGGTTTCCACCAACTGTTACAGGTGGATATTATGTTGTCATTTATACATTTAGTGGGAACAGTTCAATAGCATGAATATTTACAGACAAGTGCAGAGAAAGTATTTTTAATTGGGTTTCAATAGCTAACTGCTGACTTAAGTTCCCAAGTTTTGGTCAATGTTTGCTTAATTCTTCATTAGTGATGAAGCAGCTGTCTACTGAATTAATGCATCTAGATTTATTTGTAGGTGCATCTCACAGTGCCAGACCTGATCATAGCACTTTTAATGGACATTAATTAAAGCACTCTGCCATGCTGGTTAGTCAATACCCAACAAGTTGTTTGGTAAAGTTTCTTTTAGCAACAATCATTGAAAAACAATTCTGATACACAAATGTACCCTTGAATGAGTTTGGAACCAGGAATGAGATTTTCCAGAGCACTTAAGCAATATAGGTGCCTAACTTCTAAATTCAGGTGAGATATTCATAACTGTCTAATGGACTGAGGACCTTACAGGGCAGATTTTTAAAGGTATTTAGGTGCCTTAAGATGCAGATAAATACATAGTGGGATTTTCAAAAGTCCTTAGGTGCCTGCTCCCTTTGATTTCAATAGACACCACCTAGGAGCTTTTGATAATCCTACAGGCATCTAAATATCTTTAAAAATCTGGCCCTAACTGCCTAAGGTGTCTGAAAATCCCAGCCTGAATTATCAGACTACATCCCACATTAAATTTGGCTGCAGCTTGGGAGACCCCGGTCTAAAATATTCTGATTTTTAAGGGTTTTTCCACCCAAATTTTACATGGAATTGGTACTACATTATATTCTTAGCACTTTCATGGTGGTTGAGTTACAATACACACTGTCAAAGATTTTATTTCAGAGTAACAGCCGTGTTAGTCTGTATTCGCAAAAAGAAAAGGAGTACTTGTGGCACCTTAGAGACTAACCAATTTATTTGAGCATGAGCTTTCGTGAGCTACAGAGTTGTAGAGAGTTGTCACTTTGGATGGGCTATTACCAGCAGGAGAGTGAATTTGTGTGTGTGGGGGGGTGGAGGGTGAGAAAACCTGGATTTTTGCTGGAAATGGCCCAACTTGATGATCACTTTAGATAAGCTATTACCAGCAGGACAGTGGGGTGGGAGGAGGTATTGTTTCATATTCTCTGTGTGTATATAAAGTCTGCTGCAGTTTCCACGGTATGCATCCGATGAAGTGAGCTGTAGCTCACGAAAGCTCATGCTCAAATAAATTGGTTAGTCTCTAAGGTGCCACAAGTACTCCTTTTCTTTTTAAAGATTTTATTGGGAGCTGCTGAGTGTTTAACACTTTTGAAATCGGCCCTATTCTTTAGGTACTTAAAAATGGATTTACTATAGGATTTTCAAAAGCATCTGTAGGAAGTCGGTGTCCAATTGACTTTAAATTTCAATAAGAACCAGGCATCTAAATCAGTTAGTCACTTTTGCAAATATCTGCTCTGGGTGACAAACACCCCTTCATGCTTTTGAAAAATTTGGCCTTAGATTTCCCCCTCCGCACCCTCTCATGTTTAAAAATAGTTGTATTTAAAGCATTTGTCTTTTTCATTGGAAACCTTAATAAGAGGTCAATCAAACCAGGTACTGAGTGCAGTTAACAGTTATTGAAACCAGCATTCACAGCCTTCTTCAACTTCTTTCTATCAGCTCTCCCTTAAAGGTATAATATATAGTGTAAATTTCCCTATTTTTCTGGTTAGTATTTTGTACACTAACTTCAAATTATACACATTTAAGTACCTTGTACTATAAATGGTCCAGATTAATAAAATGGATGTAAAAGAATAAAAATGGATTAATAAAATGGATGTATAAGGAAGGATCAGATTTTCTTCTTCAGGAAAAGGGTATTATATTAGCTCTCTTTTTATTACTATTTATATATTTACTTCTCTCTCTCTCTCTCAAGCCTTCTGCTTTACCTTCTGCCAAAAAGTCTAATCTACAAACCTCTGAGTCATTTCCCCCTTATCTCACAGTGAAGTACCTTTTACCTTTTGTGACAGGTTTCAGAGTAGCAGCCGTGTTAGTCTGTATTCACAAAAAGAAAAGGAGTACTTGTGGCACCTTAGAGACTAACAAATTTATTTGAGCATAAGCTTTCGTAAGCTACAGCTCACTTCATCGGATGCATTCAGTGGAAAATACAGTGGGGAAATTTATATACACAGAGAATATGAAACAATGGGTGTTACCATACACACTGTAAGGAGAGTGATCAGGTAAGGTGAGCTATTACAAGCAGGAGAGCCGGGAGAGGGAAGAGGGGAATTTTGGAATGATAATCAAGGTGGGCCATTTCCAGCAGTTCACAAGAACATCTGAGGAACAGTGGAGGGAGGGGGGGGAATAAACATGGGGAAATAGATTTACTTTGTGTAATGACGCATCCACTCCCAGTCTCTATTCAAGCCTAAGTTAATTGTATCCAGTTTGCAAATTAATTCCAATTCAGCAGTCTCTCATTGGAGTCTGTTTTTGAAGTTTTTTTGTTGAAGAATTGTCACTTTTAGGTCTCTAATCGAGTCACCAGACAGATTGAAGTGTTCTCCGACTAGTTTTTGAATGTTATAATTCTTGATATCTGATTTGTGTCCATTTATTCCTTTTCATAGAGACTGTCCAGTTTGACCAATGTACATGGCAGAGGGGCATTGCTGGCACATGATGGCATATATCACATTGGTGGATGTGCAGGTGAATGAGCCTCTGATAGCGTGGCTGATGTGATTAGGCCCTATGATGGTGTCCCCTGAATAGATATGTGGACACAATTGGCAATTGGCTTTGTTGCAGGGACAGGTTCCTGGGTTAGTGGTTCTGTTGTGTGGTGTATGGCTGCTGGTGAGTATTTGCTTCAGGTTGGGGGGCTGTCTGTAAGCAAGGACTGGCCTGTCTCCCAAGATTTGTGAGAATGATGGGTCGTCCTTCAGGATAGGTTGTAGATCCTTGATGATGCGCTGAAGAGGTTTTATTTGGGGGCTGAAGGTGATGGCTAGTGGCATTCTGTTATTTTCTTGGTTGGGCCTGTCCTGTAGTAGGTGACTTCTGGGTACCCGACTGGCTCTGTCAATCTGTTTCTTCACTTCAGCAGGTGGGTACTGTAGTTGTAAGAATGCTTGATAGAGATCTTGTAGGTGTTTGTCTCTGTCTGAGGGGTTGGAGCAAATGCAGTTGTATCGTAGAGCTTGGCTGTAGACAGTGGATCGTGTGGTGTGATCTGGGTGAAAGCTGGAGGCATGTAGATAGCCATAGTGGTCAGTAGGTTTCCGGTATAGGGTGGTGTTTATGTGACCATCGCTTATTAGCACCATAGTGTCCAGGAAGTGGATCTCTTGTGTGGTCTGGTCCAGGTTGATGGTGGGATGGAAATTGTTGAAATCATGGTGGAATTCCTCAAGGGCTTCTTTTCCATGGGTCCAGATGATGAAGATGTCATCAATGTAGCACAAGTAGAGTAGGGGCATTAGGGGATGAGAGCTGAGGAAGCATTCTAAGTCAGCCATAAAAATGTTGGCATACTGTGGAGCCAGGCCCAACCAAGAAAATAACAGAATGCCACGAGCCATCACCTTCAGCCCCCAACTAAAACGTCTTCAGCGCATCATCAAGGATCTACAACCTATCCTGAAGGACGAACCATCACTCTCACAGATCTTGGGAGACAGGCCAGTCCTTGCTTACAGACAGCCCCCCAACCTGAAGCAAATACTCACCAGCAGCCACACACCACACAACAGAACCACTAACCCAGGAACCTATCCCTGCAACAAAGCCCATTGCCAACTGTGTCCACATATCTATTCAGGGGACACCATCATAGGGCCTAATCACATCAGCCACGCTATCAGAGGCTCATTCACCTGCACATCCACCAATGTGATATATGCCATCATGTGCCAGCAATGCCCCTCTGCCATGTACATTGGTCAAACTGGACAGTCTCTACGAAAAAGAATAAATAGACACAAATCAGATGTCAAGAATTATAACATTCAAAAACCAGTTGGAGAACACTTCAATCTGTCTGGTGACTCGATTAGAGACCTAAAAGTTACAATTCTTCAACAAAAAAATTTCAAAAACAGACTCCAATGAGGACTGCTGAATTGGAATTAATTTGCAAACTGGATACAATTAACTTAGGCTTGAATAGAGACTGGGAGTGGATGTGTCATTACACAAAGTAAAACTATTTCCCATGTTTATTTCCCCCACACACACACACACTGTTCCTCAGACGTTCTTGTGAACTGCTGAAAATGGCCCACCTTGATTATCACTACAAAAGGTTTTCTCCCCCACCCCCTGCTCTCTTGCTGCTAATAGCTCACCTTACCTGATCACTCTCCTTACAGTGTGTATGGTAACACCCATTGTTTCATATTCTGTGTATATAAATCTCCCCACTGTATTTTCCACTGAATGCATCCGATGAAGTGAGCTGTAGCTCACAAAAGCTTATGCTCAGATAAATCTGTTAGTCTCTAAGGTGCCACAAGTCCTACTTTTCTTTTTACCTATTGTGGGTTTTTTTAACTACTTTGTAAATAGCATGCATTTAGGCAACAGCAACAAGGCAGTTGGAAGTAACAGTTCAAACTTCTGTCAAAATATTTTCATTAAAGTAGTTACTAAGCTTATATCTTTATTTTTTTGCTTTATTGGGGAAAAATGCTGATACAAAGCCATACATTTCCTCACAGCATCATGAGATCATCTCATTTTCTGAAAGTAATGGTAATGATTTTTTTTTTTTACTGTTAATACATTGTAGATCAGTAGGTAAATACCTTTCCATCCATCATATTTCCCAAAATCAAATAAGCATCAGTTTCACTGCATACCAGCTGGGAGACAGTGCATTTCCCCCTTTCTAGTGATTTTTTTCCCAACTGAAATAAAGGATGCTGCAGAATTGGCAGAAACTTTTTTAACTTCACAGTATTGGCTTTTATGATAATCATGTCATTTTTAAAATAAAATAAGACAATAAACATTTCCGTAGTTGGGGCAGAAGAAAATTACTGCTCCAATGGAACATAATCAGCTTAGCTTTAGCCCTATGCGATTTTTTTATATGATTATCCTCTGGGTGTATTAGATAAATATCCACAAGTATGTCCTTTGAAACATCTCTTCTGATCTTACTGTGAATTCCTAACAGGATTTCCTAGCTCTTTTCATTCTTTTTGGAGGTAAAGAGCATAGGTAGGGGAGGGGCACAAAAACAATGCTTAAGTAAATTGGTCTCCAATCTAGTTTTCTTTTTTCAGAACATGCACATTGTTTTGATTGGTTACAATGACATTATCAAAATTTCCCCTTTGTTAAAAGTGGTAGTCAGGTTAAAAATATAGGTAACTTTTGAGCAGAACTTCCCTCAAACTCAAACTAGAATTCAATGGGCTCACTTACCTTTGATTCTCCCCCACAAAATAAATTACACATGTCGTGTAGGTATAATTACACATGACAACTAAGATTTCCAAAGGTGAATTTTGGGTGCCCCAAATCACATGCTTTAAAGGGGCCTGATTTAGAAGCCTCCTGCGCAGCCAGTGTCTAAAAATCAGGCCTCTTTAAGGAATCTCAGATCGGGCACCCATCAATTCAGGCACCCCAAATTACTAGTGAGCTTGGAACATATTGATTCTGTACTAGGTATTCAGAGACCTATGTATTTTGAAGTTCTGCAGACATAAAATGTGTCATGGTATCCATATCCACCTGTTCATCCGTGGCAGTAAATCTATGCTCCAGAATTATATCTTTTTTTATAATAGGAAATATGTTTCTAATCAGCTGGACTGTGAAGAGACCCTTGAAAACATGAGCAGAGTTTAAAAGAATGCAATATTTTCTTCCCAAGGTAGCAGATGATTTGAAACAATGGTTTTGAGATGTATGAACATTTGTCTCAATGTTTTTTTAACTCTGAAACATAAAGATGATCATTTCAAAATCAACTATGCTGATTCCTGATTCCCTTCACAAAAGATCATTTTAGCTGAAAGATCCACCTTCCGTGTGTAGCCCACCATCCCAAACTGCCTGCAGTGCTTCTCCAAATGTCCTGTATCAAGCTACCCAAAACTCCATATGATTGTAAGTTACTAATTTTCTTTAAAAAAAACAAAACACACTTTATGTTAAGTTTCTATTATCAACAGTTTGGAAGGGGTTAAATAAATGACTAAATGATTATAAGCATGTTGCAGATATGACCAGTATGTGTTATAGATGGTTATATATTTGGATTATTTTAAAGATATGCTCTTGTTCAAAAGGAATTATTTTGGAGAAGTTCTGTGGCCTGTCTTATACAGGATGTCAGACTACATGATGACAAAAACAATCCCTTCTTATGTTGGAATCTATATGTGCATGAGAAGAAGGTGTTTTATATTCTTATAAACAACCTACTAACCTGCTGCACTCTACAACAATTGATTAATCTTTGACATTTGATTTGACATTTCTGGGTGTGCTCTAAAACTTGACAGTAGTGCAGTCAGCCATTTTGCATGTTCAGCCACTGCTGGTCGAACCCTAACATTTCATAGCTAGGAATAATTTTAGGCTTTGGTGAGACAAGTTTAGACAGCTGCCTATTTGCTAATTAGAATGGAAGGATGGGATAAAAAGTTATGGAAAAGAGTGAGTGAATAGCGACCTTGGTTTTAGGTGCTCCAAACCTTGTTTTTATGACTAGAAATGTTTTGAAATTATGAATAGTTTGTTAAAATTAGGAGAATTCATGACCCAGTAGAGGTTATTATGCTAACCCACTAGGAGTCACTGTAGGATATGTGTTTTGTTAGCATTAAGTATAAAAAACAGGTAAAAGTAAATATCTTGGAGCAGTCAGAGGGAGCTTTTCTTTGGGAAAGGAGCTGACATCTAAACTCCCCATCAGCTGGATGGAAAGCGGGCCCCTAGAAGTCCGGCTGGTGATTACTCAAAACTATCTCAGACTGTGGGTAACTATATCTGGGATGTCCTAAACCTATTGTTTATATCTGTGTATGCTTAAATCTAATAAATTGTAGTTTTAAATAAAAGCACGCTTACTTGTATTAATCATTTATCAAATATTTTACAGTGTTCCCATCAATTTATTCCTGACACCACCTGAAGTGAAACAGTTAAGTTACCACTCTTTTGGGTTCTAAACCCCACAAGTAACACATCATTTGTTAACCGCTTGTGTTAAAGTATTTGTAACTGGAACATTATCAAGTATGACCTGGCACACAGGGGAGTATGGAGGCAAGCAGCTCTGAAACAACAGTTCCCTTCAGGCAATGCACCACTTTAGGACAATATAATTTAATATTTAACTAACTCAAAACAAAGTGTGTCATGTCAGCTAAATAAACTAAAATGAAACATTTCCAGTTTACAGAATGTTGAAATGTTTCTTTTGGACCAAAAATGTCAAAACAAAAATTATGACATTTCTAGTTTTTTGTTTTGTTTTTGTTCTGTTTTTTTTTCTAGGGGGGCGGGGGGGAAATAATCCATTCCACAGCAAAAGAAAAATTCCCGGAGGACAGGCACTACTGAATCTTCATTTACAGATAGGAAGGTGTTTTTTTCCCCCTTCTACATTGCTATTTTTACTGTTTACAGTTCATGACACAAAACTAGTCTTGCAACTGAAAAGACAGGGAAAGATATATAAAGAGATAACCCATATTGTTGAATAACTATTTCATTTTTCATGAAGGCTGGCAGCTTGTAAATCTGTGCTGTAGAAAGGTTCAGAAAGCTCCAGAAGATCCCAAAGGTGTACTTTATATTACTTTGCAAGAGAAATTGAACGTATACTACCTGAATTAACAGAATAGAAGGATATATAGATGCAGACTGGTTTCTTTTAATTTTTAGAGCACTTTTAAGAGGTGGCAAATGCATTGTAAGGGTAAGTTAAATGTGTTTTGAGGGATCAGATAATTTGTGGGGAAAACAAACATATCTTGGAGATATTTGTTGATGCCTGTTTATATACTCTTGAGTTTTCCTCCTGGCAGTGTTTGCCCAAGGCAGTGCAATGTTCAAGTACACCTTCGTAATTCCAGTGACAAAAAATGCCCAACAAGTTATGGAGAAGAGTAGAGATAGAACATTCAATTGCACTTCAGACAGAGGTGAGAAGTGAGATTAAGGACTGAGACATTAAGTCTAATAACGAAGAGGAGAAGGTTTATTCAATAGGATGAGGCCAGTCACAAGAAGGTATTATTTTAAAGTTACACATAATTTACACATAGTCTCTCCTCATATAACTCCTCTGAGTGTGAAAACTGCAAACCAAGAGGCACTATCAAATATGGTGGCAATAAAAACAAACATCCTACCCAGCAGAACAATCTTGGAATATGAAAACTTCAGGATTTAGCTATGGGCTGATGCATAAATCTAATGACTCACTGGATCTTAGCCCCAAAGCAAAGGATTCTACCACTTGATCTACAGCATTAACTCCTTTCAACCTCTGCTGGTGACCCTTCAAAATAGTTAGACATACTTATGCCTAAAATGATTCTTGATGTCTGTTGTCCTCAAAAAGCTCTTCTTCAAATGGATATTTCACAGATCCTGCGGTGAACATAAATGCGTCATCTAAGACCACTAAAGACAGAGTCATGTGATCTGCATATATTAAATGGTAGATCAAATGTCATTTGTAGCAAATGATGGAACAAGGAGTAATGGTCTCAAGTTGCAGTGGGGGAGGTTTAGGTTGGATGTTAGGAAAAAAAAATCACTAGAAGGGTGGTGAAGCACTGGAATGGGTTACCTAGGGAGGTGGTGGAATCTCCTTCCTTAGAGGTTTTCAAGGTCAGGCTTGACAAAGCCCTGGCTGGGATGATTTAACTGGGAATTGGTCCTGCTTCGAGCAGGGGGTTGGACTAGATGACCTCCTGAGGTCCCTTCCAGCCCTGATATTCTATGATATGCAAGAATATGATGCTCAATAAATATGAGCCCTAGATATTCTACACATCAACTCCAACTACAAGTCCGGGGAATACATTAAATGTCTTTTGAATGCAATTTGTTGACAGAGTTATTTTATAATAGTAATAAGACACTCCAGGGACCTGCTTACTATCACTAAGCCTAGGAAAGTTCAAATCAGATCATCTTTGAACTTTTATTTCACACAAATTACCCTGAATGTAGTAACATTAGACAGCATTGTCAACCCTTGTCATGTCCTATTGTTTAACTGGAGAAGTCATCAACTAAGTTTGGCCTTGCAAAGCTCTTCAAATGCAAGTTTAAATCAGGAAACTTGCAACAATATACATTACAGTTTGTGAAATATACGACTCTCCAGGTGACCTTCAGGAATTGCAGCATCAGTTGGAAGTATGCCTTGCCTGCAGGTCCATGACTCAGAATTTAATTACATTAGAGAAGGGTAGGATCAGAAAAGCTGATGTTGTTGTTATTCCACCCACTGCAAGCTGGTTGCCAGCTTACTTATCAACTTCCATTCAGCTGAACTGGTCATTCTGGACGTTTGTGGTGTCAGTGCTAATATGAGGCTTATGATGGTACTTCTTCTGTGGTGGGCCCTACTGGGAAAAGAGAAGATGAAACAAAAAAAAGACATGCGGCCACTTATTAGGCCATCAATTTTAAAGTGCCTGCAGACTCCAGAATCATTGAAATATCTGAAAGGCAAAACTGCTTGATTTATGCCTCAACACCAAAATTGGCCCTGTGCTTCCTTGCAATACAGTTATGTCTAATTGCTGGAGGAAACTGTAAACCATGTGCAGAATGTGTCACTGATTATGTCCACCACTCCTTTGAGTGGTGGGTAAAACTCTCAAGAAACCCAGATTTATTGGAAACTCTTTGGTTTTTATATTAGGCTGGGAAGCCTACGATATATTATAAATTGGACAAAGGAACAATACCTCTGACATAAGCAAGTCCAACATCCTGTCTCCAACAGTGACTAATACTTGATACTGAGTTCAGAAAAAGGTAGAAAACAACTCCAAAATGGACCTAGATGCCTGTGTAGCAATCTTCAGAAGCAAAAGAAAATCCTTTGTGACCTGTATGTTGGTCCAGTTATGCCTTGAAAGAAGAGATTTAATTTTCCCATTATTTCAGCCATGCTCAAACAGGATGTTATGTCAGCATTTCATTGGTGAAGTTTGATATAGATAGAAATAACACACATGCACACAGCAGGAAGTCTAGTTTGCTGCAAAAAGAAAAGGAGTACTTGTGGCACCTTAGAGACTAACCAATTTATTAGAGCATAAGCTTTCGTGAGCTACAGCTCACTTCATCAGAGCTGTAGCTCACAAAAGCTTATGCTCTAATAAATTGGTTAGTCTCTAAGGTGCCACAAGTACTCCTTTTCTTTTTGCGAATACAGACTAACACGGCTGTTACTCTGAAACCTGTTAGTTTGCTGCAGTATCCTCACAAAGACATGTTGAATAGAATACTGCGGCAGAACACAGAAATTGCCTTACTAGGTAGGTCAAGCCAAAGGTCCATCTAGGCCAGTGTCCCATCACCAGCAGTGACCAGATGAATCAGAAGAAAGTGTAAGAACCCTGGAGTGGACAAATGCAGGATAATCTGCCTTCCTCCCCCATATAAAATCTTACCCTAAAGCATTTAAGCATGTGGTTTACTGTAAGTATTGAAAAGGAGTACTTGTGGCATCTTAGAGACTAACAAATTTATTTGAGCATAAGCTACAGCTCACTTCATCAGACTAACACGGCTGCTACTCTGAAACCTATAAACATTGAGTAGTCCTACTGAAATTATGTGCTTTGTTAGGCTGGGGCCGTAAGGCCCAGTGCTGTAGCCCTTACAATGACTAGCACTTACTCCCAGGAACAGTCCCATTCATGCCATAACCATTCTCATATGCACCTTGATGAACTTTGTGATTTCTTTTCTACATGAGACATATTACATCATTTTTAACGTATAATTACATTGTGATAGAAATATAGATACCAGTTTGATACATACCATGTAACATAGTTTTGCACTGGACAAAAGCAGTTTATGCCAAAAGCATGTTATAACCCACACACCACCTTCTACAGATCATCTTAACTAACAAGTAATAAGCATGGCAAATGCCACATCTGCTTTTGCACTATTTAACTGTAATACATGAGGAACATTTTTTTCACTGCCCTATGATTTGAATGTGCAAGTAACTAAATCCAAGTATGCCTCCACTGTTTCAATGCGCTCCTTCCAATTACGATTATCACACTTACAAGACTGTTAGAAATTTATAGCATTTCTCCTATCTGCAATGAAAGTGCACAAGAAAATTGTAAATATGCTTGGAAACGAGATTTAGTGTTACATGTTCATAGCCTATAAAGATCCCAATTGTATTGAGATTATTATTTACCTAATGGAGACATTTTGAAAAACCTAAACATTTTCGTTTCTTTCATTGTAGCACAATTAAATGTGATTTTAAAGCACTCAATGTTTTTTATTCATTAATACTTTACATTATGAAGGTGTCAGTTGAGGCTTTATAGTTAAGGTTGAGTTGAGGTTCTGCATTTAAATAATTAGAAAACATTCAAAGACACTGCAAGGGAGGCCTCTAAAATGTATTATTGTTTACAATTGTATTCTCCCTATGAATTTCTCTTACATTTTAAGAATCTGCACATCAGCTATGTTGCATCCTGCTGCGATTATTGTATTCGAGATGAACGACATGATGAAAGGACTGGGATTTTCAAAGGAGTCATTGATTTTTTTATGGGAATTCAGCAACTACTTATTTCCCTTAAATCTTACTGAAAAAAATCAGATTAAATCTTTCCCATAACAAGACTATTTAAATAAAATTTGAGTGAAAAGAGCAAGAATTAACAGCATGCCCTGCTTTAAAAAAGCAGTAAATTCAATAATATTGGCAAAAAATGTCATCAAGATGTGAAGTGTGTTATGTGCCATTTATGGGCCATATTGTACCATTGGATATATGCACATATAGCTCTGGTAGAAGCTGCATGCACTCATTAGAAGGAAGATTTTGTCATGGAGTATAATATAAGATATATTAACTTATCAATTTAAACTTGTAAGTTCCTGTATTGCTTCTGGGCCCAATCTTTCTGTCTTTTAAATGAATGGCAAAACTCCTACTTCAATGTGCCCTCTGGATTAACAATAGACTTCAGGCATCAAGGCTCTTGACCTTCACTTACAAGGAAATATCTAAAAAATAGATAGGTATTATATGTTATGTAATTGGAAATTTCCTTTGAGAGCTTCCCAACAATGGATGCTCTATGGTCCTTATCCAAAACCCACTGAAATAAGTAGAAAGCTTCTCACTGATTTTGAAGTGCTTTGGACTGGGCCATATATATATTTTCAGCACAGTTTCAGTGCCTCACATACATTGGCCACATTCAAGATGCCTGTGACTCAGACATGGGAAAATGGGCAGCTATGTGAGGGAGAACTTTAGTATTCTGTGTAATTCATATCAGTGAAGATACCACTGCATCTGGAGCTATTGAGGGGGCATTGGGATGCGGGGACATTGAGTGGCAGGTTCTGTCTAGACCAAAGATCACAGCCCACTGTTTTAGCACATACCTTGAGGTCCATACTGCATTTCATCAGCTAGGTTTCGTCATGCTTCTAGTATGAAGAATCTACCCTGGTGACTAGCCTGGTTTATTACTGAAGATATGAGTTTTTGTTATGATACTTCGGTCCTAAATTTGGTCCACCAAGTTTACCATGGGCAACTGTATTTGAGGGAGGCGTCAATGAATATTTGTTTACAAGACATTTCCAAAAGGCTTCACAATAAAAGTATACCACCATTATACCAATCATTTTGAAGCAAAGAATACAGAGGGACTCAGGTATACATATGATAAATTAATGGGATAATTTAAAAACACCATTTCTCCTATACAAAACTCCTTCCAAAACTTTGGGCAGAAAGTATCCACTCAAAGATCTAGCCAGGACTTTGAGAAAAGCTGAACCTAATTCTTATTTAAACACTTCTGGTAATACATGTTTTCTTTAACAAAATTTGAGGGAAAAAGTTGAAATAGTGTAACTTCACTATCTAAGAAGAAAATGTTAAAAAAACCTGAGAGAAAGATAAACTGGGAGTTCAATACATTCATGGCTTAATTTTCACCTGCAATCCCTACTGGTTTCAAGAGTAGCTGTGGATGTTTAGTAACTCCTTAAAAAACAACACCAATCCTCTAATGTAATCATTTCCTGTTTCAGTGATGTGTGGAGAACATCTTTAATTATAATACCCATACAGACAATAAATAATTATTATTACTATTATTATTAATCCAAGTCAGTAGCAGCTTTATTTTTGCCTTTGGCTGTGATTCATTTGTAAAAGCCTACAGATTCTATACCCATCTTGAGATTTCTCATTGGGAAGAGGTCTCCCATAAAAATGGTCTCCCATAAAAATAATGCGCTGTGAAAAGATATTTAAATGTACCAGGAGCGTTTTCTTAGTCTAGGATAAAGCTAGTATTAATGCTTGTCACCACTATATGAAGAGACATCCATCATGCATGCATGAAGAGTCATAACACCAGAAAAGCAGCCAATGGTGTTAATCAAAACAATTTCAAAATAATGTCTCTGCAGCACAAAGACACATTCATTTGACTTAATCTGATTGGGCTAATATAAAATGTAGCATTATTGATTATTTTTATGCCATTGTCCCATCCTGTGTCTGTTTGTAGTCTGTAAAAGACAGAGAGAGAGAAGGTGGAGCTGAATACTCTTAATATTTTTACTTCTGGAGATACCAGTTCAAATGTGGCCTAGACCATAGATTAAATAAACATGGTGGTCTCAAGCTAACAAGTGTATATATTTTACAAACAAAAAACAAGTTGACACCATACAAGCTTTACACTCAGCCCAGAACAGTTCCACTCTGGAATAGCAGGGGTCCTGCACAGCAGGGCTCACTTTCATAACACCTCTATGGTGGCTGCCCCCAGCACATTCATCCCTTGACAGTGCTTCCACTTATTATGAACACTAAAATCAATGCCCAAAACAAATTAAAGAGAGGGGGAAAGAGTTGTCTCCCATCATTTGTGTGTTCTTTATTTTTCAAAGGCTTCTAACAATTAATTTGTTGGACGTTTTATTGCTATCTAGTGAACAATTTACCTTGTAGGGACACCTTGGGTGAAAGATGTTATGGTGCAAACAAACAATGGCATCTGTTCTTACACTATAAATCTGGTTCCAGAACCTGATTTTAATCCTCACGGGTCTAGGATCTCTCAAAAGTAACATATCTGTTTGTCTGTTTGGGAATAGAAGCCTTCCATTTGTACTGCCTGGAAAGTTTCTTCACATTTTTACTCAGGAAAAGTATTGCCATCTGTTTTTCAATTATTGTTATAGAAGCACTAGTCTGCGGTTCCATAGTTAAGGTTGAGTTTCTATTACATATTTCACACACACACACACAATCAGATGATGCAACAATGTTATTCTTTCATCAAGCAGTGATGAATTAAAAAAAAAAGCAGTGTCAAAAAAATCCTTCCTCAGGAGATCACAACAGGAAATGAATGATAAGCAGCTGATGATATCACGCCTGCTTTAAATCCCCTGCTTTTTTGTAGAGAAGATGACTGAATTAACAGGGCAAGGAAGACTGTTAGGAATACTGCATGAAATAGATGGACATAATAGTTCAGAGCACCAGTAAGTGAGCCTGCATTATATAAGTAATTGTGTTTTGAAAGGATATACTGTATGTATTGTCCTCTTAGTTTATGACTGTCATTTCCTTAGTGCCATTTCAACATGAATGAAGAACAAGATTGTCAGATAAGTTTTGACCCTGTTCATAAAAATACACTGATGACTGTGATAATGGTAGAACTTTTGTATAGTAAAAAATATCTTGACCATCAAGGATTTTTTTTTAAAAAAAAACCCTACTTTAGTCAGTTGTGGCTTTGTGAAGAAAATGCTAGTGACTTGTTGCAGCTCATACATAAGAATGATTGTCCACAAGACATTATGGCCAATCTAGCTACCTTTCTGGGAACTTGAGCACCCCATTCGAAGCCTGTCAAATATAATGGTCATTTGCAATGTGAAATAAAGAAAATAAAGAAAAGCAGTGGAAGAATTATGGCACAGACCTCTATGAGCTAAGGTACATTGGGAGCAAAATCTCTTGAACAGTAGCTCTAATCCTGTTCCCACTGCAGTCAACGAGCATTTTGCCATTGATTTTTTGCTTCAGTGGAAGTAAAATAAGGCCCAATCTCAGCTTCAAGTACTATCTTCCAGTGCATATTAAAGCGTGATTTTTTTCAAAAATGCTACAATACCATAACTTTGATCATTTGGGGCTTGGCTAATCCACATGTCCCATAATTCACACTCAAATACTACAGTGTCTCATCTGTTCTCAGCAGACATGTAATAGCAAGGAGCTAGAGTGAAGTTTCCTTTTACTAAGACTTAGTCTTTTCTGTAAGAAAATAAAGGGTCCAGTTTTGGTCCCATTGAAGTTAATGGCAAAGCTCCCATTGATTTAAGTAGCAGCAGCAAGCCCATAAAAATAAAAAATTGTCACGTCTGCCATTTACCATTCACATTGAAAATTAAAACTAGATTTAATTTGACAAAAACAAATACCTTCCCTGCAGCGTGATTGTTGTTTATTAATGGTCAATCCATGTGAGAATGTTTAAGGGGTTGGGGAAGGATGTCTTCCTCCTCCTTACATACCTATATCAAGGGCTAAGAACAGCCATGCTTGGTCAGACCAAAGGTCTATCTATCCCAGAATCCTGTCTTCCAACATTGGCCAATACAGGTGCCCCAGAGTGAATGAACAGAACAGGTAATCATCAAGTGATCCATCCCCTGTCGCCCATTCCCAGTTTCTGACAGACACCATCCCTGCCCATTCTGGCAAATAGCCATTGATGGACCTATCCTGCAGGAATGTATATAGTTCTTTTTTTAACCCTGTTATAGTCTTACCCTTCACAACATCCTCTGTCAAAGAGTTCCACAGGTTGACTGTGGGTTGTGTGAAAAAATGCTTCCTTTTGTTTGTTTTAAACCTGCTGCCTATTAATTTCATTTGGTGACCCCTAGTTCTTGCAATCTGAAGAGTGCATAACACTACCTTATTTACTTTCTCCACACCCGTCATGATGTTATAGACCTCTATCATATCCTACCTTAGTTGTCTCTTTTCCAAGTTGAGAAGTCCCAATCTTATTAATCTCTCCTCATACAGAAGTTTTTCCACACCCCTAGTCATTTTTGTTGCCCTTTTCTGAACCTTTTCCAATTCCAATATATCTTTTTTGAGATGGGGTGACCACATCTGCATGCAATATTCAAAGTGTGGGCATAGAATGGGTTTATATAGGGGCAATATGATATTTTCAGTCTTATTATCTATCCCTTAATGATTCCCGTCATTCTGTTAGAGTATTTGACTGCCCCCTGCACATTGAGTGGATGTTTTCAGAGTACTATCTACAATGACTCCAAGATCTCTTTCTTGAGTGGTAACCGTTAATTTAGACCCCATCGTTGTATACGAATAACTGGGATTATGTTTTCCAATGTGCATTAATTTGCATGTATCACCATTGAATTTCATCTGCCATTTTGTTTCCCACTCACCCAGTTTTGTGAGATCCCTTTGTAACTCTTTGCAGTCTGCTTTGGACTATCTTGAGTAGTTTTGTATCATCTGCAAATTTTGCCACCTCACTGTTTACCCCTTTTTCCAGATCATTTATGAATATATTGAATAGGACTGGTCCCAGTGCAGACCCCTGGGGGACACCACTATTTACCTCTCTCCATTCTGAAACTGACCATTTATTCCTACCCTTTGTTTCCTATCTTTTAACAAGTTACCAGTCCATGAGAGGACCTTCTCTCTTATTCCATGACAGCTTACTTTACTTAGTAGCCTTTGGTGAGGGACCTTGTCAAAGGCTTTCTGAAAATCTAAGTATACTATATCCATTGGATCCCCTTTGTCCATATGCTTTTTGACCCCCTAAAAGAATTCTAGTAGATTGATGAGGCATTATTTCCCTTTACAAAAACCATGTTGACTCTTGCTTAACAAATTATGTTCATCTATGTGTCTGACAATTCTTTTCTTTACCATAGTTTCAACCAGTTTGTCCGGTACTGAAGTCAGGCTTACTGGCTTGTAACTGCCAGGATCACCTCTGCAGCCTTTTTTTAAAAATTAGTGTCACATTAGCTATCCTGAAATTGTTTGGTACAGAAGCTGATTTAAATGATAGTTACAAACTACAGTTAGTAGTTCTGCAATTTCACATTTGAGTTCCTTCAGAACTCTCAGGTGAATCCCATCTGGTCATGGTGACTTATTACTGTTAAGTTTATCAGTTTGTTCCAAAACCTACTGTAATGACACCTCAATCTGGGACAGTTCTTTAGATTTGTCACCTAAAAAGAATGGGTCCCTCACATCCTCAGCCATGAAGACTGATTCAAAGGATTCATTTAGTTTCTCCGCAATGTCCTTATCATCCTTGAGTGCTCCTTTAGCATCTCAATTGTCCAGTGACCCCACTGGTTGTTAAGAGGCTTCCTGCTTCTGATGTACTTACATTTTTTGTTGCTATTACTTTCTGAGTCTTTGTCTAGCTGTTCTTCAAATTCTTTTTGGTCTTCCTAATTATATTTTTATACTTCACTTGCCAGAGTTTATGCTCCTTTCTATTTTCCTCAATAGGATTTAACTTCCACTTTTTAAAGGATGCCTTTTTGCCTCTCACTGTGTCTTTTACTTTGTTGTTTAGCCATGGTGGCATTTTTCTGGTTTTCTTACTATGTTGTTTTGTTTTGTTTTGTTTTTTTTAATTTCGGGCATACATTTAATTTGAGCCTCTATTCTGGTGTCTTTTAAAAGTTTCCAGCAGCTGGCAGGGATTTCATTCATTTCCCTTTAATTTATGTTTAACTAACTTCCTCATTTTTGTGTAGTACCCCTTTCTGAAATTAAATGCTACCATGTTGGGCTGCTCTGGTGTTTTCCCCACCACAGGGATGTTAAATTTAATTATATTATGGTCACTATTACCAAGCGGTCCAGCTATATTCACCTCTTGGACCAGATCCTGTGCTCCACTTAGGACTACATCAAGAATTGAGTCTCCTCTTTTGGGTTCTGGGACTAGCTGCTCCAAGAAGCAATAATTTAAGGTGTCAAGAAACTTTATCTCTGCATCCCGTCCTGAGGTGACATGTACCCAGTCAATTTGGGGATAGTTGAAACCCCCCTTATTATTGAAGTTTTTTAATTTATATAGCCTCTCTAATCTCCCTGAGCATTTCACAGTCACTATCACCATCCTAGTCAGGTGGTCAGTAATATATCCCTACTGCTATATTAAGTGGGGGGAGGCACTCTTCTAAGGTGTGGTATATCAGATGAACTCCAGGAGGCATTGTGCCTTTTTGCTTCTGGGGAAGCTACTAGGAAGGGGCAGATTTGTTCCACCCTTTTACTCCGGGCTGAGCCTGTGTACGGTCTGTCCTTGGCTGTGTTTGTTTGCTTATTGGCTAGTTGATGTGGTTCTGTCGTGGTGTGTAGTGAATGTGCAAGTCACTGGTGGGAATTAGTGAAATGGATTGTGTGTACATTGCCTTGATACTTATTGTATCTGCCTCAGTTTTAGAAATACACTTTATATTTTATATATTTTATATAACTGCTAGAAGAGGGCCTCATCCTCCCTGATTGAATTAACCTCGTTATCCCTAGCCTGATTCTTGCTTGCATATTTATACCTGTCTCTGGAAATTTCCACTACATGCATCTGATGAAGTGGGTATTCAACCATGAAAGCTTATGCTCCACTACGTCTGTTAGTCTATAAGGTGCCACAGGACTCTTTGCCGCTTTTACAGATCCAGACTAACACGACTACCCCTCTGATACTTTATATTTTGACACTTTTTTTCCCTGATACAGGATTGAAATCTTCAGTGAGGAGCTCCTGGTTGAATGGCGGAAAACGTAGATGTTCCAAGACAAATGATTCCATCATAACTCCATTTTCACACTGCCTCTTGGCCACTTACCATACTTCTGTAATGGGATCCCATGTGCTTTAAGCCTATGGAATCCAAGCACTGAACCAAGTCCAGGCACGTCCCTTGGCTTGCGGCCTGTAGGCACACAGTCAGGGTGAAGACTCTCTGTCTAGCATCCCCAGCGGAGACTTGGTGGCCCAACTGACTGACCTCTGGGATCAGTACTGACCCTCAGACTCCACACAGCTTAAACATGCCTTCTCACAGCACTCCAGCCATGTGGGTGTCCTGGGCCCACAGGTTAATTCTCCAAGGGCAAGGGATAGGAGTAGCACATATCATGCTCAGACTTACTTTGCACAGGACTCTAAAACACTATTGTCCTTTATTTAAACATAAAAAAAAAGCAGAGAGTAGAGATCATGTTGGAAAAAAAACACCAAAACCCCAACATCCTGAACACAATGCCCATCATTCTAGCTCACCCTTCCCTTGGGAGTCCTAGAGAGACCACCTGAGTTCAGACAGACAGGATTCCCCCCAACCTCATCAGATTCCTGCAGTAGCTTCCCTCTGACTGAGCTTGGGAAAACAGCTAAAGCCCCAAATAAATCACCTCCTGCCTTTTTATAACCTACAAGTCCCTCTATCAGGTGACTTTTGGATTAGCGTCCTCACATGATCCCAGACCCATACCAGGTAACTTCATTGCTTGGCAATCTCTCCCCTGACAAACAAGTTCTCCTTGGTGGAAGCCAGTCTACTGTCAAGGACATTTGGATTTGACTAGATGACCATCCCAATTTAACAAAACTCTATTATCAGCACTGAATCAGTACCCTCTTGGAATTTAAATGTTACATGGAGTTGAAAGGACACCAGAGATTACAAAATCGAGTTTGCAGCTTGGTAAAGTTATAGACCCACAGTTAATAATGTCACACAGAATAAAAAAGTTGTACACACAGATCTCCCAAATCATCATAATGCCACAGAAGCTAATGGATCCCTATAGCTTTCCTATCTTCACGAGGTTAAGATATTGTGGAAGATTCAGGAATGAAAAATATAGCTCCCCTCCTCTCCAAATGGCAGTGCCTCTTCATATTACCTAATGGAACATTACATTATGCATGAAGTGATGAAGCAGTGTTAGACACACTCAGACCTTGTTAAACAGTGCTGAGCTTGTCTGAAAGATTTTAGTGGCAGATATGCACTACTGATAATGATCTAATATTTATACAGTGACTTTCATACAGAAAGATACTTAAGTACTTTATAAGAGTTCACAAATTCTATAGAAGGAACATTTCACCAGTGAAAATGCAGCCTGATCTGTGGTGGATTGTGGCACATCATCATGGCTGATCTGTCTCACCATACATTATCATCTTGATAGCAACTATGTCACAGATTGGTGTCACAGAGTCATTTCTCAAAGGAAATGACAGAAGTCTCTATATAAAGGGGAAAATTCTCTCTCCATGGGATTCCATAGGACATAATTTGAAACACACACACAACCAACCAACCCAATTTGGCTTCCATTAAAATGACTTATTACCTCAAATAGGAATATTTCATGAATTAGGAAGTTGTTATATATCAATTTAAGGGCCAAAATTAAAAGAAAAAGCCTATTTGACTGCAAAATGAAATTATTACCTAGTTTTCAAGGATATTCACAGTATTACACAATTAACTGGAGATTTGACATCCAACTGTCAATTTGTCCACAAAAGTACCACATGTAAGCACATAGCTTTAGTAATTTCACACATAAACAGATGAGCAGCTGTGCACATATTTTTGCATGCAAAAATGGACTCCTCTATTTAATATTATTTGGCCCCCAATTATCTCCATATTAGGCCTTAAATATACATTCAGAAATACATATATATGCATGAAACACAAACCCATTTTGAATTAATCCTTCTCTGTTGTATGCAATTCAAGAGATAATGCCAGTTCTGACTTTTTCCCCTCTTTTCAGTTTTATTTCCTTCTTCATGCAAATTTTTAACTGAATTTTATTAGATAAACCAATAGATGTCTCTCAAACTGAATTTTGCCTGATTAAAAATAATCTAACCTGTAAGTATCAAAGTTTAAATATGAGCATAATAATAAAGTGCTAAGTGACAAGCAGAATTTATATACATGACAGCCATTAAGCTATTCATATCTATCTAGTCAAACAACTACTAGTCTACTAGTTTATTAGTGTGATACTCTGAAATCATCAGAGAGGAAAAAAAAGAGAGCAAGAGAGACAAGAGCTGAAGTCTTTTATGAATCTTGATGCTGTCATTAATTTTAAATAGCTTTTCTACTTTTCTCAAAAAGCCTTACAGGAGCACAAACAATTTTGCAAGTGATTTTTAACAGTATCTTGCATGGCACATAAAAGGGAAAGACAGAGGGTTAGGGCAAAATTCTACTCTCATATTCATAGAGTGGAGGTTGATTTTCTGTACTGTCTACAGTCATCAATATCTCAAAAAAAGAAAAGGAGGACTTGTGGCACCTTAGAGACTAACCAATTTATTAGAGCATAAGCTTTCGTGAGCTACAGCTCACTTCCTCAGATGCATATCGTGGAGACTGCAGCAGGCTTTATATATACACAGAGAATATGAAACAATACCTATTCCCACCCCACTGTCCTGCTGGTAATAGCTTATCTAAAGTGATTTCCAGCACAAATCCAGGTTTTCTCACCCTCCACCCCCCCACACAAATTCACTCTCCTGCTGGTGATAGCCCATCCAAAGTGACAACTCTTTACACAATGTGCATGACAATCAAGCTGGGCTATTTCCTGCATAAATCCAGGTTCTCACATCCCCCCACCCCCATACACACACAAACTCACTCTCCTGCTGGTAATAGCTCATCCAAACTGACCACTCTTCAAGTTAAAATCCAAGTTAAACCAGAACATCTGGGGGGGGGGGGGGTAGGAAAAAACAAGAGGAAACAGGCTACGCATTTGCTCCAACCCCTCAGACAGAGACAAACACCTACAAGATCTCTGTCAAGCTTTCTTACAACTACAATACCCACCTGCAGAAGTAAAGAAACAGATTGATAGAGCCAGAAGAGTTCCCAGAAGTTACCTACTACAGGACAGGCCTAACAAAGAAAATAACAGAACGCCACTAGCCGTCACCTTCAGCCCCCAACTAAAACCCCTCCAACGCATTATTAAGGATCTACAACCTATCCTAAAGGATGACCCAACACTCTCACAAATCTTGGGAGACAGGCCAGTCCTTGCCTACAGACAGCCCCGCAACCTGAAGCAAATACTCACCAACAACCACATACCACACAACAGAACCACTAACCCAGGAACCTATCCTTGCAACAAAGCCCGTTGCCAACTGTGCCCACATATCTATTCAGGGGACACCATCACAGGGCCTAATAACATCAGCCACACTATCAGAGGCTCGTTCACCTGCACATCCACCAATGTGATATATGCCATCATGTGCCAGTAATGCCCCTCTGCCATGTACATTGGTCAAACTGGACAGTCTCTACGTAAAAGAATAAATGGACACAAATCAGATGTCAAGAATTGTAACATTCATAAACCAGTCGGAGAACACTTCAATCTCTCTGGTCACGCGATCACAGACATGAAGGTCGCTATCTTAAAACAAAAAAACTTCAAATCCAGACTCCAGCGAGAAACTGCTGAATTGGAATTCATTTGCAAATTGGATACTATTAATTTAGGCTTAAATAGAGACTTGGAGTGGCTAAGTCATTATGCAAGGTAGCCTGTTTCCTCTTGTTTTTTCCTACCCCCCCCCCCCCCCAGATGTTCTGGTTTAACTTGGATTTTAACTTGAAGAGTGGTCAGTTTGGATGAGCTATTACCAGCAGGAGAGTGAGTTTGTGTGTGTATGGGGGTGGGGGGATGTGAGAACCTGGATTTATGCAGGAAATAGCCCAGCTTGATTGTCATGCACATTGTGTAAAGAGTTGTCACTTTGGATGGGCTATCACCAGCAGGAGAGTGAATTTGTGTGGGGGGGTGGAGGGTGAGAAAACCTGGATTTGTGCTGGAAATCACTTTAGATAAGCTATTACCAGCAGGACAGTGGGGTGGGAATAGGTATTGTTTCATATTCTCTGTGTATATATAAAGCCTGCTGCAGTCTCCACGATATGCATCTGAGGAAGTGAGCTGTAGCTCACGAAAGCTTATGCTCTAATAAATTGGTTAGTCTCTAAGGTGCCACAAGTCCTCCTTTTCTTTTTGCGAATACAGACTAACACGGCTGCTACTCTGAAACCTATCAATATCTCAGTGAGCAAAATTCTGGCTTTGGATACCAACATGCAATTGCCACTGGACCAATGGCAGTTGTGTAGTAATATCCATGGACAGAGTTTGGCCTACTGACATCAAAGCATATTGGGAAAGCAAAAAAAAATAATAATAATAAAAAAAATCAGAGCTAACATTCATCATAGAAATCTAAGAGCAAAATTTGATCCTGACCATAGATCATTAGCAGTGACTAAAATAGTACATGAAAGCCAGAGCAAAATTATCCTTCCCAGTCTCTACTTTAGATTTCTATTACAGGTGCTGCAGTGTGTGACAGAGATCAATAATGCACACTGGAGATGAGAATTTTGACTTTGCATCATATTAAAAAGCACAATTCAAAAGGGGAATGGAAAGTCAAACTCTGAGAACAGAACTGGGTTTGTACCATTTTTTATGAGAATAGAATACTTCTAGTGACTAGACCCATGTATTTTATAAAACTGGTGGCACAAAACTCCTCTTACTATATATCTTCCTTTCTGATTACAGATGTCCAATTAGCCAGCTAGCAGTACAGTCTGATCCTTCACAAACTTAAAATCAGCAGAGTTTTGAAAGCATGTCCAAGTGGGAAAAGGATCTAATTCAAAATTGTATGTGATCACTATACAACTGCACAGCTCCTCAGCTGGGGTAAACCATTGTGGCTCCATATTGAGGTAAATAAAATTATAATGACTTACACCAGCTGAGTCTCTTGTACTTAATATTTAATTAGAGCTGTTCCAAATTTTCAGTTGCAACCTTTCTCCAACCAAAGTAAAATAAAATAAAATGAATCAACACTGAAAACTTCTGAAATGTTTTTCCCCCTCAAGATATCTGGTTTTAATTTAAACAAAAAAGTGTCACATTTAGAAATGTTGATTTATTTGTGTGTTTATCCCTCCTTTTTACTTTTCTCTTCTCTCCCCCGCCCCCTGCCACATGCAATACAATTAATTATATCCATGGTGGGTTTGGGTTTTTACACTTTTCCATTTCCTTTCCCCCCTACGCATGTAATTTTTCAAAATTGCCTCAACTTTTAAAAAGTTAAAGTAGTAAAAGGAAAAAAAAATGGGGATGGTGATCTCAACCTGCATATAATTTCTGTTATTTCATTCAGTGGTAAAAAGGTGGTGGTTGGGGGGAGAGATAAAAAGAGAGAAAGAAGTAAAAAAAAATTCAACATTTTGAAGTATTTTAAAAAACATGAAGAGGGAAGAAAGAAAAATCATTCAACTGTGAACCTTATGAAATGCAAACAACTTCAAAATTTGTATTTTTTCACTCAATCGTTTCCCCATTTTACAATCAGTTCTGTATTTAAGTACATAGATGAATATTTTACTTAATGGTTCTATGTCTGGCGACATTCAAAATACCAAAAACACCAGTCATATTCTGGTAGGAACCTATTCATTTTTGTCAGAAATAGTGACTTTTCCCAGCCTATATTAATATATTTCAAGCTGATTATAAATTTTTGGAAGTTTGAAGACATGTATATTTTGAACAAATGAGTTCTTTTGTTTTTCCTATTCTGATTCAAGCCTAGAGGGTAGGAGGTAATCTCCACTTTTATAATGCCACATGAATTTCAAGCACTTGACCCAAGTGTGTTTAAACAATGTCATGTTATTATTATGTGTGAAAAATCTCTCCCCCACTCTTCCCTGTTTCTTTTTGCTGAGGTCTTTTATAGCTCAAAAATAGCCAGGATTATCTCTCTGCCAACATCCTTAGTTCATCTGGGTGTTCTGAGAGATAAGATTAGAGGCCTTGATCTGCCTGCTGTTAGAACAAGACCTCAATCTCTCACTGTCTCTATTTAATCAGGTTCCTATTTTAGCTGCCACAAAGCTGTCAACAAAAGAAAAAAAGCCATCCTCCATTAAGGGGTTAAATTGGCTTTCACAGTGTGCGAATGCTCTTCAGAGCAAAATTCCACCTGCACCCTCCATCAGGCAAATTACTTCTGACTTTTAATTTATTTCTCTAGGAAATGGAAAGGTATGGCATAACCAACGTCAATAGGGAATACAGAACGAGGTGTAATCAGCCTGCTCACCAATTCAGAACTCTCTTCCCTGTCAGCTTTAATAGATTCTCAGATCACACAATTTATAGAATGCATGACATGTCTTTTCTGGCCTGTGTTTTATTTTGGACTTGTCTAGTTAATGGTCCCAACAAGTGACAGCTAAGGTTTGTTGGATGTAATGGTGGCTGTGAGACATATATGTTACCCAGCTAGTTTTTGGAAATGGTCTTTGACCACTATGGACAGTAACAGAATTGGACTTCAGTTTTACTGTCCTGCCATGTATGAATTTTTATGGAAATCTGATCTGCATGAAGTAAAGTGGTCAATTCCCTAAATCTTATTGCTATGCTGTATGTTTGTCAATTTCAGCATACTGAATGGCAAATTAAAGGTATCTTTATGACTTAAACTATATCTATTTTTAACCTGGTATTACAACCAACACACTTTTTTTCACTTATACTGAAGACACTTACAGTATATTTACAGAAATAGCCACTTTTCAGATTTGTCTTCATTCTTTTTTCCTGTTGTTTCAGTTTTTCCCAGCTCTATCAGCGTCTGATCCAAAGCCCACTGAAGTCAATGGAAAGACATTCATGTCATCACCAGGTTTCGGATCAGGCCAACATGGATTACAAAGGTATGTGTGTGTGTATATATATATATATATATATATATATATATATATAGTGACAGGGTCGGGCTGGACAGGTACTGGAGAGTGACAGAAGGCAGATATATTAGCCCCAGGTTAAGTAGGTCCCTTTTCCTTGGGTAAGGTAACAGGGAAGGTTTTTTTTTTTTTTTTTTTTTTTTTTTTTTTTTGAAACAGAAAGAAAATTTATTAATAACGCTTACAAAATTACCAAAAAAAACAAAACAACTATGCAACAAAACAACGCAATCAGAAGGTATAACACAGCAGCTTTCAGGAGGGAGAAGTGTTCAGGCTAGCCTGGGCCCAGAGCGGGGGGGCTTCCTCGACACTCGTGGTCTTCCACCCTCCTGAGTTACCTGGTGGCCTAGAGCGGGGGGGCTTCCTCGACACTCGTGGTCTTCCACCCCCTCGAGTTACCCAGTGCCGCGCCCAGTGTCACCGATCCTCCCCCTCCTGAGAGTGCCCGGTAAGATGGGCACGGCTGCGGGGTGGGCAGGTTAGGGAGGGGGGGGGTTAGACACCCATGTATTGTAGGACCCCTCCTAGATGACAGGAATGATGGTATCCACAGCGGCAACGGCTGGGGCTGGCGTCTCTCGCTCTTCCCCTCAATCAAAGGGTCAGACGGAGGGAACCGGACGGGGTCACCGAGCAGAGAACCCCAGACAGCGCCCACCGCTCCTCGAAGGCTTCAAGGGAGTCGGTGGATGCCGCCCAGAGGAACTCCGCCCGGATACGTGAGTGTACTGAGGATCGAAAAACGGCCCCACAATCGCAGGACGCTTCATGGGCCAACCTCCTCTCTCTGGTTTTATAAATGGCTGTTTTAGCCAAAGCTAGGAGGAGGTTGACCAGAAGATCCCGCGACTTTGTGGGGCCACGAATGGGAAGTGTATAAATAAAAAGGTGGGGGGAAAAATGAAGCCAGAAGCGTAATAAAATATTTGTGAGGAGCCGAAAAAGGGGCTGCAATCTGGCACACTCTAAATACACGTGCGCCAGGGTTTCCCTCACATTACAAAAAGGACAAGTGTCCGGAATGGGGGTAAACCGTGTCAAAAACACGCCCGTGCTCACAGCTCCGTGAAGGAGCCGCCAACTGATGTCCCCGACGGGCCTTGGGACCAGGGTGGAATACAGGCTGGCCCACCGAGGTTGCTCACCCTCCAAAGGTGGCAGGAGATCCCGCCACTTTGTATCGGGGCGGGACACCAGGGTGTGGGCGTGAAGGGTGTGAAGTGTAAGTGTATATAAATATTTCCGTGGAGCAATTTGAAAGCTAACCGGCTGCAGTTCGTGTAGCCGGCTTGCAGTGAAAGGGTGAGGGGTTTGTTGGGGTCTACGGGGTGGGGGCCCGATGGAAAGGTCCGGCGGGCCCGGGGTAAGGGATGGGCGGGGTGCGCCCTCGCACAAGGCTCGGCTAACATAAGCCCGAGCAGCGGGGGTCAAGGCGGCCTTCACCTCCTGAAGTACGCGCTGGGGGGTACGAAGGCTGGAGAGCCCCATGCGCCGAGCGAGCATCAGGGGATCCAGCCAGTCTCTCCGGTCGTAGTCCAGGAGGTCTCCGACCCTCGTGACTTCCGCCAGGACCAACCTCTGGCGCACCGAGCGGGACTCCGCCACCTGCACACGGAGCTGGGGGTTGTGTAGCAGGGGCTCCGTGAGGAGATCTGCCCCCACGGTGGCCGCCACGGACCTGGTTGTTAGAAACAATTTCCAGGTCCGGAGGAGGTCCTGGTAGAAGACCGGCAGCCCGGAGAGATCTCGCGGAAAACCCCTCGGAGAAAGATAAAAGAGCTGCCGGTCATATCGAAACCCTTGGAAACGGCGCAGGAAGGCGTGCGCCAGTATGCTCCACGCCGAACTACTTGCACTATAAAAGAGCCTCTGCAGGGCCTGGAGGCGGAAGACGCGGACCTGAGTGTACAGACACTTCAGGCCCTGCCCTCCTTCCTTCAGGGGTAGATGAAGAACTCCAACAGGGGCCCAGTGCATTCCTGACCAAAAGAACTCTAGAATCAATCTCCGGAGATGGGTCAGGAAACCCAGGGCCGGGGCCAGGGTGTTGAGCCGGTACCAGAGCGTGGACAGGACTAGTTGGTTAAGCACCAGTGCTCTCCCTCGGAGGGAGAGACATCGAAGAAGCCTCGTCCATCTCCGGATCCGCTCTATCACCCCGCCCTCTAAATTTTGCCAGTTCTCCGGCGGGGAAGGATGCGTGGCGGAAAGGTAAACGCCGAGATAGAGCAGTGGACCCGCACTCCACCGGATGGTCTGAAGTGCGGGTGGGAGGGAGCTCACCTGTCGCCAGTCCCCCACCGCCAAGCCAGAGCTCTTGACCCAGTTGACTCGGGCGGAGGAGGCTGCCGAATAAATGGCTTGGCATGCCTCCACTCGCGCCAAGTCACCCGGGTCCTGGACCACGAGGAGTACGTCATCGGCGTACGCCGACAGGACCAGCCGCAGCTCCGGCTCCCGCAGCACCAACCCTGTCATCCTCCTGCGGAGGAGACAGGGGAAAGGCTCGATCGCCAGAGCATACAACTGGCCCGAGAGGGGGCACCCCTGCCGCACTCCTCGCCCGAAGCTGACTGGTTCAGTCAGGGTCCAGTTGAGCCTAACCAAACACTCCGCGGAGGCATACAGCACCCGGAGAAAACTCACAAACTGAGGTCCAAATCCAAACGCCTGCAGAGTGCTCAGGAGGTACCCATGGTCTACTCTATCAAACGCCTTCTCCTGATCAAGAGACAGGAGGGCGAACGATAGACCATCTCTCCGCCCGAGTTCCAAAAGGTCTCGGACGAGAAAGAGGTTGTCAAAAATGCTGCGACCCGGGACAGTATAGGTCTGGTCTGGGTGGACCACGTCCGCCATCACGGACCCTAGCCGCAGCGAGATTGCTTTCGCTACGATTTTGTAATCCGTGCTAAGGAGTGAGACGGGACGCCAGTTTCGTAAATCGCGGAGGTCCCCCTTCTTCGGCAGCAAAGCGAGCACCGCTCGCCTGCATGACAGAGGGAGGACCCCGCTCTGCAAGGACTCAGCCCAGACGGTGACTAGGTCTGGGCCGAGAATGTCCCAGAACGCGCGGTAAAACTCCACGGTCAGCCCGTCCATGCCCGGAGATTTATTGGTGGGCATGCGACGGAGGGCTTCCGAGAACTCGGCCAGGGTGAGAGGCAGCTCTAGTCGGTCTCGGTCGCCCACGCTGACCGTGGGGAGTTCCTCCCAGAGCACCTCGCAAGCGTCAGGATCGGTCGGGTCCGGGGAGAAAAGGCTTGAGTAGAAGTCACGGGCCCTCCCACACATCTCCTCTGGACCCGTGAGGGGGGTGCCGTCTTCCGCAAGAAGACAGGTGACGTGTTTCTTGGCCCCCCTCGTTTTCTCCAGGGCATAGAAGAAGCGGGAGCCGCGGTCCATCTCCCGAAGGAGGCGGATGCGGGATCGAACGAAGGCACCTCGGGCCCGGTGGTCCTCAAGGGCCCGGAGCTCCTCCCGCTTCTCCCGGCACGCTCCGCAGAGGGACGGGTCCTCGGGATCGGCGGCCAGGCGCCTCTCCATCTCTAAGACCTCCCGTTCCAGCTGCTCTATCGCCGCATTTCGCCGTCGGCTGGTGCCCCGAGTGTAGTCACGGCAGAAGAGCTTGGCGCGCACCTTCCCGAGATCCCACCATCGCCGCACCGAGGGAAAGGCACGCCACTGCTCTCGCCAGGCCAACCAAAACTCCCGGAAGGACATCACAAAGCTCTCGTCCTCCAACAGGCTGTTATTAAAGTGCCAATAGGCCGGCCCCGGTCTCTCTGCATGGAGGGAAACCGTTACAGCGACTAAATGATGATCGGAGAATGGGGCCGGCCGAATGGCGGAGGAGTGGGCCTGTGAAAGATGGAAACGGGATAAGTAAATACGGTCCAACCGAGAGTGGTGTGACCGATGGGCCTCCACCCGGACAAAGGTAAACGTGGAGGTGTCATCTGGGTGATGGTCACGCCAGACGTCCACTAGGGAATGATGGTCAACTATCCCTTGGAGAATATTCGCAGCAGCCGGACTCGGTTCGGCCCCTGAGCGGTCCCGTTCCTCGAGGGTGGTGTTAAAGTCCCCTCCCAGGACCAGGCACTCGTGCGAATCCAGGGTGCCGAGAAAGTCGGACACCTGCTGATAAAATTGTGGCCGCCTGGAGCTCATTTGCGGGGCATAGATGTTAACAAAATTAACCACGAGCCCCTCCATGCGGACTCGAAGGTGCAGCACGTGGCCCGGCACGGCCTCATTGACCCCTAGCACCTCAGGCCGTAGGCTGGGGGAGAATAGGGTTGCCACTCCAGCCTGCCAGGTCGCAAAGTGGCTAAAGTATACCCCGTCCCCCCACTCCAGCCGCCACCTGTCCTCGGCGGCCGGGTCTGTATGGGTCTCCTGCAGGAAAACTACAGAGTACCTCCCCTCCCGAAGGTAAGAGAGCACCTGGGACCTGCGGAGAGCCATCCTACAGCCCCTGGTATTCAGGGTCGCAATAGTAAGAGGCGTCATACGGAGGGCTGGGGGGGTGGGGGTCTCGTATTGGCGGGGGGGTTCAGGGCCCTCGGCGGGTTGCACAGCAACCCATGACCCATCCCGTAGGTGAGTAGATCGCTGCGGAAGCTGCGGGCTCGCTCGTAGGCCGCAGCACCGCGCTTTCCTTGCCCCTTGCCCTCCTTTATAAGGGCCTTTGTGGCCTGGAGGAGTTGATCAAAGTCCCCCCATAGCCGAAGAGCCAGCTGTGCCCTATCGCGGGCGCCACGGGAGTG
The DNA here is from genome assembly GCF_965140295.1 of Lepidochelys olivacea. Taxonomy (NCBI): domain Eukaryota; kingdom Metazoa; phylum Chordata; order Testudines; family Cheloniidae; genus Lepidochelys; species Lepidochelys olivacea. The sequence continues at coordinate 29,137,168 of NC_140422.1, forward strand.
CTCTAGGAACTTCCGTAGCGCATGCCGCAGCTCATGGGGGGGTGGGGTTACAATTCCCAAGGTATTCCCTGATGGGCCTCTTAATACAGCCTCGTGGTCCGCTAAGGCAGGTAGACAGGGTGCGGACCACCGACGGGGCGTCTGACAGGCTGGGGTTATTAAATTCACTTCACGCCTTGGGGTGGAAGGGGATGGCAGGGGAAAAATTGCCACTCCTAACGGGTTGCGACTAGAAAGTGCAAAGACTGCTCCCTGGGGGGAGTCTGCAAAAGGCGGAAAGGAAATAACCCCAGGGGCGGCATTAACATTGCAGGAGGAGGGACCTTGGGCAGGGGCAGGGGTGGGGGCAGGGGCAGGGGTAAGGTTCTGGGGTGCAGGAGGAGAGCAGCTAAAGGAAAGTGCCTCCTGAGCAGAATCAAGGGTTAAGGGGGAAGGGGAGGGGCTCCCAATAATGCTAGGTGCTGGCTCCTTGGTGGTTTTAGCGGTCACGGTATCAGGTGGTGGACCGCCTTCTGCAGGGTGCTCACCCGGGAAGGCAAAAAGGGGGAGGGAGCATGGGGAAAGGGAGGCTGGGGTAAGGCTGCCCAGCTCGAGGCCAGCCGGCAGCAAATCATCCCCTCCCTGGGTGACCGGGGTCAAATCCAGGGCCTCAATCTCCGCATACACGGAGGAGAGGCCAACTCCTGCCACCCCGGGGGCTTCTCCTCCAGGGCCCGCCTCAACGGCCGCCTCGGGGTCCGCGGGGGGTTCGGGTAGCATCCAGGCAGAAGGGGTGTCCTCAGGAGTCTCGGAGGGGAGGGTTTCCCGTGGAGGGGGGATTCTGCCCTCCAATGCCAGTCCGTCTTCCCCTCCCGACACCGGCGGATGGATCTCGCTCGCGGCCGTGGCGGGAGGCTCGATAGCAGTGCCTCCTTTCCTGGTCTTCCGGGGGGCTTCCACGTCGGGTGGATGCAGCGGAGCTCGAGCCTTCCGCTTGCCTCGCTTCCCCTGGACTAGGGTCCAGCCCTCCATAGCATCATCTGGGGGTTGGTTAGCAGGGGTCGTGTCGGGGGGCGGAGGCGATGGTTTAGGGGTTCGGGGAGGTAGCGGTGGGGCAACATAAGGGGCGGGGGCTTCTCCTTGGGGAGGGCCCTCTCTTATACCCGATAATATCCTCGCCACACCCTCCTCCATGGGCTCTATTGGGTTGGTATTAGCAAGGGTGGAAACCCCTTGCTCGCCCGGGCATTGTAGGGAAGATATCTCTTGGGCCCGGACGGGAGCAGCGATGGGTCGAGTAGGAGGAGGGTTGGTTTCAGGTACTGGGCAGCCAGGGGCGTCGGCAGCAACGGGGCCGATGTCCTGCCGGGTCTCGGGGGTTTCGGGTGCCCCTCCCCCCCCGAGCCAAAGGGCAGTCTCTGCGGACATGCCCCGCTGAGCGGCAGAGGTAGCACCGGGCCTCTCCGGTAGAATAAAAGACCCGATAGCGGGCTCCCTCGTAGGGGACTAGAAAGGACCCCTCAAGCGCCTCTCCGTCACGCGCCCCTGCCGGTGGTAGGAGCTGCACTTGCCGGCGGAACGAAAAAATGTGACGGAGGGTGGGGTCCTTGCAGCCCAACGGGAGAGGGCTGATGACAGAAACAAATTTCCCCAGGGTGGAAAGAGCAGGTAACAGGGCAGCATTGGGTAAGAAGGGAGGAACGGAGGTAAGGACGAGGCGAACGCCCAGGTCTTCTAACGGTTCTAGGGGGACAAACACCCCCCCTACCGTCAGGCCCCTCTCCACCGCCTCCTGGGCGGCATCCTCCGAGGCTAAGAAGAAAACGACCTTCCCATACATCTTGGAGGCCGCCACAATAGCCGTGGGTCCCACCACCCTCGCCAACGCCTGCACGTATGTCTCCACGTGGGGCGAGGCGGGCACCAGGAGGCAACGGACGCCGTGCTTCCTGGTCAAGGCGGGGAAAGGGCCTCGGCCGCTGGTGATGGTGGCAGAGGCAGGGGGGGGGCGAGATGACGAGGCGGCAGGCAGCGGGGAGCCCGCTGCCGCCCGGGCATACGTCCTGGGGGCCGGGGGAGGGACAATCGCAGAGCTGGTGGAGGGAAACGCTGGGAGGGGCGCCACGGTTGATGACGAGGCCGCAGCGGTGGGGGCAGCTCCCGCCATGGAGGGCTCAGTGGTTTTAGCGGGGCCCTTTCCCTTCCACCCGCCCTGGCCCTTCTTGCGAACCGGGGGGGGTTTCCTAGAATCTGGGGGGGTGGTGGGTGCAGCAGCAGCAGCAGCAATCACCCTGGTGCCTCCTGCTACCGGTGCCCCAGCAGGGGGGGTGGCAAGTACCTTAACAATAGTAGTAGGGGGGGGACCTTGGGGGTTGGGCTGGGGTGGTGGTGGGGAAGGGACAACTAATTTTATTAAAGCAGTCTCACCCCTCTCGTTCCCCGCCATTGTGAGCAGGGAGAGACAGGGAGACACCGGAAGGGGGGGGGGGGAGGCAGAATAGCCCCTCCCTCCGCTGGCTGCGGACGGGAAGGGAAAAAATGCCGAGGGAGGGGGGCTGGGAGGAGGGGGGGAACAAAATCGGGGTCCAGTAAAAGGGGCAAGTTGTGGGATAAGCAATCCGGGGGGGGGGTGCAGACCCACACACGTTTGTCCAAAGAGTCTCGGTTGGTCGGTTGTTAGGTCCGGTCCGGAAGGCAAAGTTCAAAGCAAACAGCTGGATCCGAAGGGAGATGGCAGATTGCCAGCAGGGACAGACTGCGGGGGGGCCGTGACAGTTGTAATAACGATGGGGGGGGGGTAGGGGCACCGATGGATCGGGGGTGGGGGGCTCCACGCCACACCCCCTGTGCCGCCACAAACGCAAGTAATCACAGTCAAACTCCCCCCCACGAGAGTATAATTCAGAAAGTTACTCAATCTTACGGCCTCCGTCACGATGATTTATATTATTTCTTCTGTCCGATGAAATCTCCGTCTCCGGCCGTGTTCCAAGTCCTCCGGTATGTTAAGAATGTTAGAAGGTCCGAGCCGCTGGCAAAACGGCTGGGTCTGGGGGTTTCCACTCCCCCCTCCGGACAGCAAAATCGGCAATCTTCCCCCCCCTCCTCCGGGGGCTCAGCTGAGGCAAATAGCTGCGCCCGAAAGCAGGCGTGGGGGGGATGGCCGGCAAAGGACGTAGATGGGAAAAAAAACAAAAAAATGGAAAGAAAAAACAAAAAAGCGTCTGGCCCGGTCAGGGGGGGACTAAGGCAGGTGCAAAAAGTAAGAAAAATCCGGGCCAGGGGGCTTTAGGAAAGAATAGAAAGCAGATAGCTAAGGAGCAAGCAAAAGACGTTCCGTTTCCTAACAGGGAAGGTTCCAGAACAATCAGGAACCTTCTGGAGACAATTAAGACAGACAGGCTGATTAGAACACCTGCAGCCAATCAAGAAGCTGCTAGAATCAATTAAGGCAGGCTAATCAGGGCACCTGGGTTTAAAAAGAAGCTCACTTCAGTTTGTGGTGTGCCTGTAAGGCGCTGGGACCAAGAGGCGCTAGGAGCTTAGAGTGAGAACGCACACTGTTGGAAGACTGAGGAGTACACGTATTATCAGACACCAGGAGGAAGGTCCTATGGTGAGGATAAAGAAGGTGTTGGGAGGAGGCCATGGGGAAGTAGCCCAGGGAGTTGTAGCTGTCGCACAGCTGTTCCAGGAGGCACTCTAGACAGCTGCATTCCACAGGGCCCTGGGCTGGAACCCGGAGTAAAGGGCGGGCCTGGGTTTCCCCCAAACCTCCCAACTCCTGGTCAGACACAGGAGGAGTTGACCTGGACTGTGGGTTCATGAAAATGGCCAAACTGAGGGCTGCTGTGAAGCTCCAAGGCAAGCAAATCCACCAATAAGTGCAAGACCCACCAAGGTAGAGGAGGAACTTTGTCACTATATATAAAGAGATGCTTTGTCTATTCTTTATATGTCTACATTCTTGCCCTCAGTTACCCTTTCAGGGTACGTCTACACTGCAGGTGAGAGCATGCCTACTAGCCTGTGTAGACAGATGTGCTAGCTCAAGCAGAGCTAGTGAGCTAAAAATGTCAGTGTGGATATTGTGACATTGGCAGAGAGGCTCGAGCTAACTACCCAAGTATGTACCCAGGGCATGTCCAGGGGCAGCTAGCCAGCGCTACCACCAATGCGTCATCCACACTAATATTTTTAGCATGATAGCTTGAGCAGAGCTAGTGTGTGTCCGTCCACCTGTGCTGCGAGGTATGCGCCCAACTGTGACATAGGACATACCTCCACAGCCCCATTGACTTCCTTATGTTTCTTGGATGTAATTGAGGACAGAATTTGGATTCTGAATTTAGGCACCACCATAACCCTTAGTAGAGAATGTTATTATCAAAGAGAATATTCATTGCCAGGTGGTCCCTGATTGAAAAGATATGAGGCGGTCCAATTAAACATTCATAACATTAGCATTCTCTAAAGGAAACCAAGTATGATGTCATCAGCATTTCAAACAGCTACAATGAGTCTGCGTCAGATCTGTTTTTCAAACATGAACGGTACTGAGTGAGTGAGTGTCATTTTCACTGAGCAAAAGGGATATAGATCCTCTGTGTCTCCATCTTATTTTACATTTCTGGGGTTTGAAATGAGAACCGCTCTCCTCCAGAGTATTACTATAGGACATCTGCTACTTTCCTGCTAACATCTGTCCACCTATGATCATTTAGACTTAGGCATAATTTTGTCCATAATAGCTTTCCCCAAATTTCTCTCTCTCTCTCTCTCTCTCTCTCTTTTTTTTTACCTCTGATAGCCTGTATTTTGTAATCCAAAGAGTAAAATTGCCTATTTTTCAGCTAATTATAGCTGACAACTCCTCATTACTGAAATAGGAATGTATTTGGAGCCAGAAGTACATATTTTTTCTGCTTATTACCTCTTTCTTGGACTGAATTATATGATAAGAATTAATCAGAGTGATATGAAAGGTCTCAGAAGTGCATCAAAAAATCAAAGTGTGTGGGGGAAATACTAATACTTTGAAAGAAAAGGCTCTTGCAGCTGGAATAAAGCATATATTACCTCCTGCTATCAAATTACTATGCACATTATTCATTTTATCTTCTGATAATGCTGCAATTCATGTTTTTGAACAGAATGTTTATCTAAAATTAAATGCAGGTGCCTAGAGTAAATAAGGACCAACAAACTCTACATGTATCAAGAAGCACCACCATCACCAACCAACAACTGCAAAACAAACAAAAATACATTGTGCATACAGACAGGTTTCAGAGTAACAGCCGTGTTAGTCTGTATTCACAAAAAGAAAAGAAGTACTTGTGGCACTTTAGAGACTAACCAATTTATTTGAGCATAAGCTTTCATGAGCTACAGCTCACTTCATCGGATGCTGAGCTGTAGCTCACGAAAGCTTATGCTCAAATAAATTGGTTAGCCTCTAGGGTGCCACAAGTACTCCTTTTCTTATTGTGCATACAGTACATAGAAACACACATTGCTCAGAACGAGTTCTTCTTTAAGACCTCTTTGCAAATCCCATTCTAAGGGATCCAGGCTCCTAAAATACCAGCCTTAAATATTGTTTTCCATAGCACTCACGGAAACTCACAGAAATAAAGGCACTTTTTCTTTTATGCAACAAAGTATGTTAGAGGCACATTTTGGAACAATAGTGAAGAGCCTGAAGTAAGCAAATATTGTACGCTGAAAACTGCAAGATGCCAAGTGCCTACACATCACTTTGAATGATCAGGTGCAGTTCATTGATAATAAGGTTCAATGGACAGTATGTATCTCTTTAGAAGAATAGTTTGAAAGTTCCTTAACAAGTTGGCAATGCTAAAATACGAAGAAATGAAAAATATTCAACATCGATGGAAGACCTAATCCAAAGCCCATTGAAATCAGCTGAAAGGTTCCATGGGCTTTGGATGAGCCCCAGTATAAGGATATATATCTAGAAGGTTTTATCTCAGAGGTATTATTCTCCTAGTAATTTCTGGTTAAAGAGTAAAACAATGCATCAGTGAAAACAAGATTTACTTTGTATTACAAACAAACACTTGCATTATTAATAAACACATAACTGTACTGTGACTCTAGCATGACTGATTTCAGCAAATACTTCTTAGCTTTGTCTACAAAGTGTCAGAAATGTACATCTTCCTTTTAATCCTGTGAATAAATGAACTGAGTGGACAACGATTATCAAAACATGGACCAAATCCAGGTGCAAGAGTCCTTGGACTTTAAAACATATTGCTCATCCCATAGGCTGGCTTCATGAATTTTTAATGCACACTACAAAGGTCAACTTTTCTCTTGTGCTGGTAATAGCTACCAGCAGGAGAGTGAGTTTGTGTGTGTATGGGAGTGGAGGGGTGAGAAAACCTGGATTTGTGCTGGAAATGGCCCACCTTGATTATCATGCACATTGTAGGGAGAGTGGTCACTTTGGATAAGCTATTACCAGCAGGAGAGTGAGTTTGTGTATGTTTGGGGGGGGCGGGGGTGAGAGGGCCTGGATTTGTGCTGGAAATGGCCCACTTTGATTTTCATACACATTGTAGGGAAAGTGGTCACTTTGGATAAGCTATTACCAGCAGGAGAGTGAGTTTGTGTATAGGGCGGCGGAGGGTGAGAAAACCTGGATTTGTGCTGGAAATGGCCCAACTTGATTATCATACAAACGGAAAGGAGAGTGATCACTTTAGATAAGCTATTACCAGCAGGAGAGTGGGGTGGGAGGAGGTATTGTTTCATGGTCTCTGTGTATATAATGTCTTCTGCAGTTTCCACAGTATGCATCCGGTGAAGTGAGATGTAGCTCAAGAAAGCTTATGCTCAAATGAATTGGTTAGTCTCTAAGGTGCCACAAGTACTCCTTTGGTATAAATTAGTTACTTTTACTTCAATAGAGCTATGTCAATTCATATCATTGGAGGATCTGGCCCATAATATGTTTTTATGGCAAATAGCTCATTACTAAACTACTTTATGTATTTGAGTGTACAAATTGGATGGGATGTGCTGGTGAGAAGACGAGGAGAACATTAGAAAATGGTATTACATGAGAACATTTTCAAGAGATGGACTGTAAGGGAAGTAGAGGTAGAATGTATTTTGTTGCTCCTGAACAAATGCTGTAAATGTCCGATTAAAACAGGAGTGGGGATGGGGTGGGATTAATTGAATGTCCCCAAAAGGAGCATTAAATGAAAATAAATTAAAACTGATGGGAGAAAGAAAAGGAAGATAAATGGTTATATACTTTTAATTAACACTATTGCTTTATCCAAAAATCAAATTAAACTCTCAAGGGCTCTCTCAAATAGTATCTTCAATATTCATCTGTCATTAAAGTTTAATATTGAATAAACAAACTTTTGTAGAAGTTGCTCCAAACGCCTGCAGTAGACCCAGAAGTAGGAGGCTGAAGACTTGGGCAATGTACTATCACTATGTTTTCCTATATCAGGGCCCGAAGAAACAGTCTACTTCCACCTGAGAAGTTTCTTGCCAATCACACTACTAAAGGACATAATTCCTTCCCCCAGAGAACAAGCAGCCCCTTAAACTCAGGATTGACTTGATGTGGAGACATATCACCCTATTGGCGCAGGAACATGGAATTGATCCTGCTCCAATTACACCAGTGGGAGTCCTGCCATTGACTTCACTGGAAACAGTATTAAGCCCTATATGCAGCACTTCCTGGACTACCCTATAGCATCCACATAGCCACATTTCCCCTTTAAACATTTCTGATTTGAAATCAAACGTTTCCATAAAAATCTGCAGAAACATTTTGAAAAAAAAATCTGTTTGAAATCCCAGTGAAAGGGGGGCTTTGAAACTTTTGATAGTTTCACAACTTAAACACAAAGTTTCTACCAGCATTAATCAGACCTTTTGATTAATCTGTAACAAAACAAAACAGGATTGAATGCACTATCTATGTTAATTATTATTAACAGCACTTATTATTTGCATTACGGAAAGGCCTACATATTCTAATCAGGATTGGGGCTGCATTTGCCAGAATTGGTAGAATTTCCCATTCTCCCTTCAGACTGTGCTAGGATTCCATGGTCCAAAGAGAAGAACATAATTCTACTCTACACAAGGATGAGCCTAAAACCTAAATCCCCTCTCCAGGAAAACTGGGGGCCTTAGCATATACTAACTAATGGTAATGCATTCAACTGTTGCTTTATCAGGATTGATGTTATATCGCTAAATTTTCCATTGGACTCTGTGCAGATCTTTCGCTACATGACACCAGTAACATCAGCCCAAGTGGTAGTATGAAGACATCTGATGCAAAAAAGGACCCTGTGATCTCAGCAGTGACTGATCAGCCCATCAGACTTCTCAAACACCTTGTCTTGATGCATCAAGGCCAGAAACCCTGAGTACAAAAGCGAAATGTAGGTTACTATGTTGAGCCAGTGGCAAACATGTACAAATTATGACAATGCATGCATTTGTTTATGGGGAACTGACTTTAAACGTCTGCTGTGCATTGCTAATTATAGACACAGCAGTCACTACACATCAGCTTTACCTCTGATGGGAAGAGACAGCTCCATAAGAGGGACTGCAGAGAATTAGGTCTTCATTTTCACACACATCCACCCACCCACAGAGTCCAGGGAAATAGTCATAAGGACAATAAATGCATTGACTGAAAGTGCCAAAGGACACCAGGGGAAAAAATAAAGTGCCAACTCAAACACCTACTAGTCATATCATTGTACAACATGGAAAGGACTCAGAAGATCAGATCCTCAGCTGGTGTAAATCAGTAAAGTTCTCTGAAATGGAGCTATGCCAATTCATACCAGCGGAGGATCTGGCCCTAGACATTTAAAGGGATTTTTAAAAAAAAAATCCTGCAATGCAATATGGAATAATTTCCTAGCCAACATTAATATATTAATAGGATTTATAGATATTAGTAACTATATAATATATTTGATACCCGTGTTATTTCTTGCAACTTGATATATTTGTTTTACATTCATGGCATGAATGTTTGGAATCAGCCCTAACCATTTAGCTGCGTTTCTTCACAGGTGCCAGTAGGTGTCTCTCCTGTGTATTTTCCAATGTGCACAAAGCTTTCTGTTTCCCTCCTCTGCCTATACATATCTTTCTGCAACTGTTAGCTCTTTAAGGCACACTTATGATACCATGATTAATTCAGTATCTTCCTTTTTCCCCCTAGGTGCTTTTTGTGGTTGTTTAGTGCACTAACTTGTAGCAGTTTGACAGCATTCAAGTTTAATCTCAGCACCACCAGTAAGGCTAACATTTCAATTTCTATGTACTGGTACAATTTGTTCACAATTCCAAAGGGCAGCACAACGGAAAATAATTTTCCCTGGTAATGATAAGTATACATTGAATCCAGGAAGGAAAAGCAAAAATAAAGCCAGATTAACTTGCAAAGTCTGTGGCTAGTCCCTATTGCTAATTTAAGCTTCCATCAATTGGCATCTGCCACAACATTACACTTCAGTATTGAGCATAACTGAACATAGTAAGTGATATGTTGAATCACCCAAAGGGTATGCACAGACAGTATCAGGAAGGGTGATGCTAAGGATTCAAACTCCCTCCCTATCCACACTGTTCTGTGCTTGATCTTTACACAGCAAATGCCATATCAAAGAGCCAAACAGGCACAGTAGAGATCAAATAACCATGTTTACTAACTATACACAACATGCAAGGCCTGGGCTACATATACACACTGCTGCTCTGGCAGGTTCTGGTGGCTTCTGAAACAAGCGTGGACCACTGGATGGCTCACAAGCTCTTTAAAGGGATACTACCCAGTTTCTATGCCCAAAACATATGCACCTTGAAACATTTATTTATCATAAATACTGTCAGGCATATTTAAATCCAAGGACAATATAGCAAGTATCCCACAAGTTTTCTATGTAAACACATAGGACAGTAGTAGGGCAATGATGTTTTTATATGAAAGAAAATAAAACAGAAGTCCCACAGCAGCACACAAGATGAACATTGCATAGGGCCAGATATTGCAAAGAAATCAGGACCAGATTGTGAAGTGCTTAGCTGCCATAGTTAGGGCCAGGTTTTCAAAAGAAGCCCACCTTTGGGCATCTATGTTAGGGCTAGATATTTAAGAGTTCTCAGCATCCAGCAGCTATCTTTGTGACATGGCCAGTTTCTAAAGGCTCAATCAACATCTAGTGTACTGAGCTCTAGAAAATCTGAATACTTAAGTGCCTAAATGGGAGCGGAGCACTTTTGAAAATCGGGTCCATAGTCTTTTACATTCCAGCTACAAACAAATCTTTTCATTGGCTCCATCCTCGGAGGATTCAAGAGGTTTATAATGAATTTTTAAAGTTGTTAAACTTCAATGAAGAGTGTTTTTAAATGGTTTAAATGGTAGGTTATCTCAGGCAACACAGTTGTTGCTGCTGCTACAGGAGACATGTGCCAACTATAAATATCATTGATTATCAAAGAATGATGAAAGCTCAGTGCAACTGAAGGCTTCACAGCAAAGTAAATGAATTACTGATCATACTATTGCAACTTAATTTTTCTCTTAATGCTTCAAGTTAAAATTAAGTCAGGTTCATACTACATTTCATCAGTAAAATAAAACAACCCACTTGAATAAAAATGGTGGCCAGTGGTTATTGGCCACTAAAGTCTAGCAGGGTTCAGCCACTCCTTTATTTGTGTAGACATTTTTGTGATGATAAAAAGATTTGCTATTGAACATTTTACTCCTATTGGCTATTTTTTGGAATTCAGAGAATCATAGAATCGTAGGACTGGAAGGAAGTTCGAGAGGTCTTCTAGACAAGTACCCTGCACTCTAGTCCAACTGAACTGACACTGCTCCAGCCCTCCTGAATCCCTACAGCCAAACCATCCTGCAATACAGCTGGTCAAAAAATGTGTGGGAGGGGAGGGATCAGTAAAAGAAATCCCCGATTACTTCCCCCCACACACATAGTTTATCCAAATCTCAAACTTTTGGAGATGTTTGTGACGGCTCTACTCTCCAGAGGGCATGAGCAGACAGGGAATTCCACAGTATGTGGGGGTGATTTTCTAGGATCGCCACCAAAGGCTAAGTATGGATTTGGAACTCACACAAAATTTCCCATCATGCACTTCTGCCATGCAGAGATCTGGAAAAGGAGGCCCAGAATCTACCCCAACTCAGAGAGGCCTCTCTAATACTCATACCATACTATGAAAGGATGGTTAGCTAAGGGGATGTCTCTCTGTGGAAGAGACAAGAGAGACAGGAAGGTAGAGGTGGCTTAAGGATATCCCTAGAGTTCAGATAGGCAGGGAGGAAATGAGACAGTAGTGGGATGTAGAAGGGGCTGTGTGGTGTCTCTGGAGCCATGTTGTGTTACAGAGGGTAATGCAAGTCAGGTGGGAGATGGAAGGAACCAGTGATAGGAGGTTCTGCAGAGTAGGAGGAAGGGAGGGGCTTGGAGGGCTTTCTGCACTGTGGGAGAGGAAGGGAAAGAGTGAGAGAATGATGGAGTGGGAGTAAGAGGGATTGCACTGGGAGGAGAGTAGGAAGGATCTGGAATGAGTCTCAATCTTTTCACTTATTTTCGGCCCCAACTGCCACAGCTACTGTCCACCTGGCAACCACTGCTTAGAAAAGACAAGTCAAAAATGTAAAGTAAAAAACATTTTACACCAGCTGAGGATCTGGCCAGTTAGATGCCTTTTTGGAAGATACTTTAGTTAAACACATTTAATTAGGCTCAATGCAACAAAAACTGGATGAAATTCTTTGGCCTGTGTTATACAGGAAGTCAGACTATATGATCAAATGACCTCTTCTGTCCTTAAGTCTATTAATCTAGGTCCAAGGATGACTTCTCAGACCAATGGCTATCGTGGGCCAAATATGGACTTGAAGCAAACCTAAATTACAGGGAAAGTTTACCTGAGACCAGAATTTGAACCTGAATCCACAGCAGAGAGGCCTGAGACCATATAAGATAAAATAGCTTCACAAGGAAAATCTGTGTGTGTCGCTGGGTCATTCAGCTTCAGCTGAATTGTCTTGTAACTGAGGCGGTCTCTTCCAGGATAACTCTAGAGCCAATAAGTAGTACCAATTTTCTTCTGCCCCTCCCCTCCCTGACACCACTTCTTCCCTTGTCATTTAACTCACTTCTTCAATGCTATTTGCAAGTTTTTAAGAGCCACTGCCAGCGTTTCCAAGCTCTTCATACCAGTTGCTATTTATCTGCCTCTTTTCCACTTGCAAAAATAATTCACTCCCCTCTCAGTTAGGCACCTCTCACCACTCACTCCAGAGATGCTGCTTCTGAGAGTCAGCTGAGCAGGGGAAAGTAGGGCTGATGGCAGCAGAAGGAAGGATGGACTGTCAGGGGCAATTTTAAGCTGAGCAATGCCTGGCAATACAAAAGCACATAAATATAGAAGTCCAGTTTCTACTCCATTTCTGATGGCAAGCTGGCAACCAGCCTCAATGGAAAACAAAGATCTGTGCTGCTTAAAGACCAGCTGGATACCAAAACAAACAGGGGGCATCTGCTCCTCCTTGCCTCTCTCTTCCCCTTCCCAGGGAGAATTTACATTTCAGCTGCTGCCCTTAATCTTCACGCTCAGCTAGGAGTCTAAACAATAACTGAAAGCTAAAACATGTAGTCAAATGAGAAGCACTCCAATCACTTAACTCCCCCAAAAGGGAAGAGAGTATCATCTCCCAAAGCCATGGATTCACCAGCTTCACTGCAGTACCTGCGGTGTCTAAAACGATGCAGATTAACCATATTTGTAAATCATCTCTCTTGCATTTGTAACATTTTTGATCTATGTATCTGTAATATTCAGAGCCCAAATTGCAGGGAAAGAAACAACATATATATTGGAGGAAGTCATAACAGATGTGTTCACTTCTAAAAAAGAATGTACAACATGTGCTGCAAAATAAAAGCAACATTTGGCAACATAAAGTATCTTGGCATCTGTGTTAGATTTGTAACTGCAGTAAAATATTGATACAGTTGAAATTCTGTGTTCCTCTGTCTCTGCATGAATAAGCCTTGAAAGAGGGCTTCCTTTCCATTGCAAGGGATTGTCTTGGTTTATTTAAAGATATTTCTAAAGCACTTCTAAAGCCTGATGAAGTGGACACAAAGAAGAGAACTATACAGTACCTCACAGGCTACGTTCTGGTTGCCTCATTCCATTCAGCACGTTAGTCATTCTTATGGCCCATCTCCAATGAATTCTAGTTTTTACTCTTTAAAAATAGGGATGTGTGCCTAGATTATTCTTAGTTATCAGCACACAGTATTTCCTTTCATGTTCACAATTGGTGCCATCTGTGAAATTCAGATCCATCTCTAGGTTTGAATTTCAAATCTCTCTAGAGTCCTGAGGTCAAAACAGATATGCACATGCAGTCGAAGTTATAGGTGTGTGGATGTATATCGGAAAACTGAATTTAGCCACAATGGTGTTTGGTTTTGGTTCACACTCATCTCAGAACTGACGTTCAGCCGAATCTTTTGGGCACAAAAATATGGGCTGGAAACTCATTGGGCTCTCCCAAAGCATTTCCCCACTTCTGTTCCTAGTCAGAAGCAGAGCTAGCACATACAAATGAAAAATAATGTGCATTACTATACTAAACATTTACCATTGTATACAAGTCTGTCTCCCCTTCAGCCCCCCACCTCACCCTCATGGACTTTATCTCCATTTCAAAGCCAGCTTGATTATTTCTGAGTCTATTGGCAAACTGTTCGGGACACTTCCCCCTACCCTGCACACTTCCCCCTATCCAAACAACCAATTCCTGTCCATCATTAAATCACAGTGTTTTGGAATGGGGTGGGACAGGATTTTGGAGCAGGCCTGTAAGATAATTACATAGGATACTCTTCAATTGTTGCTGCTCCTGCTTCATGACTTGGCCCTACAGTCAGGTCACTGCAGTTCTCCCCTTCTGTGGGACTGAGGGGTGCATGTATCTGGGTCTTTCAGAACCCACTGTGCCAGGCAATCTTCCCTGTCACTGCACCTTAATGGTGCCAGTGGCCGGTAGGGGAACCCAGGCCCACCAACTACACTGGGCTTCAGCTAAGGGACCCTACAACAAGCAGTCACTGTCTGCATAGTCCTAAGCCTTACTGCTGTATCCCTTGGCACTTCCTAGCTTGCCTTCTCTCACACAGAGAGACTGCAGCCTCTCTCTCTCTCTCTCTCTGCATCCCCTTTCTACTCTCTGCTATACAGGCCCCTCATATGCCCGTCCAGCTGAGCTTCATCTTTAATTCGTCATTCTTGCTCCCTAGTTCCTCCTCCAGGTACAGCCTAGGTGGTTAATTGGTCCAAGGACACTCCACCATACTTCCCAAACCAGAGAAGACCTAGTCCATGGGTTTGATGGGCCAAAGGGCCTATTCTGCAGTGTTTATGTCGCATACCAGCATACAATATTTTACAACGTCTGTGTGAAAGGATTTTTTTTGGTTACTTTAGCCATGTAGCTGCCCATACACAGTCTCATTAGAAAAAAAAAAAGAGAGAGAGAGAGAGAGGAAACTATTATCTACCTGTAGCTCATCTTCAGCAGTAATACTTTCCTTAAAGCTACCTGGGGAAAATATGTAGAAATTGTAATGCAACACTACAGTCACCCTTGGAAACAAGTCAAAAGTTAGGATGGAATTGGTAGCTAGTACAGTGACTAGAAACAGGACGTGCCGTGGTAACCTAAATGTGACATAATTCCTGTAATATACACAGTTAGTACCAAGTCCAATTTAAAGGTTCCTGCCTTGCTGTCAGACAAAGCCATGCTGTTATTGTAATGAGCCCACTGGTTTGTTGTTCTTGTTCTAGTTTTTTATGTTATTGCTCAAGATGAGTCTGTTACTTCTTTAAGATCTTTAAAAGATGTGTTAACAGCCCCATGGAGATCTGAACCTTGGGAAAACTGGAGGAAAAACCAGGAATGAATAAGTGGCGTCATCCCACTACGTCCATACCTTCTCTATGGTACGGTACGAACTGGCTCTATACCAGATGCTAGCTACAAAACCATAGATGAGAACTTTTAAATATTAACAGTCATGGTAGAAATAGCCTGAATCTATAAGACAAAGACCAAGTTCTACAAAACAAGAGGTGCCTTTAACACCTAGAGGAAAGGGACAGACAATTTATCACTCGTCACTTGCCCACTGCCAAAGAGTTGCCCCTGTAAACTGGTACAAGAAAAGTTTAGTTTAGGAAATTATTTATTCTTCCTAGAGAATCCATGCCCTGTGTGATGCGAGTCCTGGATGCCAGGCTCGTATCGCTGGCAAATAGTTGGTGAGATACTGATGGGTTAAAACAAATACTTCCTGGCCATAAGTGTACAAAGTTTCAAATACTTGATTTGTCAGCAAATTATTGACAACAATTCATTTCATGTACTCAGAAAGGTGGTTTAATGGCTAAACTTTTTACATTATTGAGAGAATGATGATAGCTGTTTTTATAGCATCTCTATCTGAATGTTTTCCTAGTACAGCTATATATACTTTTATGCTTATATACAGAACAAACTTAACTATCAGACCCACAGGGAGAATGTAATTGCTTACACCCTGGATATCACTATGCATTTTAACAAACCATACATCATTCCTCACTAATGCTGAAGAGCTGCTTCAAAGCACAGTGAAGTCAAGGGCTTTGAATCAAGAGCTTCTCCATTGACTTCAGTGGGCTTTGAATCAGTTCCTAACCCTTCCTGGATAGAACTTCAGAAATATAAAGAAGCCAGCGAGAAGGGAACAGGAGTCCTATCAAAAATGTTCTTTAAGAACAGCAAGGTAATCTGTTAATACCTGAATGGAAAGTTCATGTTTATTAATAATGATAAAATAAAAATGTTTAAAAAAGGAACATAGGAAATTAAAATGAGTTCATTCTTCATTAAATACCACCTCTGACCAAAAAGCTTTGTTCTTCCATCTGCTACTTCCTGACTCACTCACAGCACAAACAACTCCAGCCAAGATAAGATTATATTAATCTGAATAACAGTGATAATCATAATATTAAAGTGAAAGGCAAAGGCGGGAGTTAAAAGCTGGACAGAGGAACAATTTGCTTTGAAAAAGTATGGCTAAGGAATTGAGAATCTGATGACAATCTATGGCCTGTGTTCAGGAGGTCAGCCTCGAATATAAGGATGGACCTTTCCGGCCTATGAATTTATTTCATGAAAATGCAAGAAGTAGACGCCTCTACTGCAAAGAGTCATGGAGTTAGAGATTTACCCTTTGGTTGAAAAGAAGGGAAATACTGGTTCTCTAAGAAAAAGGCACAGCGGTTTCCCTAATAGGCACACAAGAAATAGATGCTTGACAAGTAAAGTAGATGCAAGTCTAGATGCCCCCATGACAACAAACACACATCATGCTTTGGGGCCTTTACTGCTGTGGATGTCCAATTCGATTTTTTTTTTAATCTAATCTCCAATCATTCAGACCTTAAGCTGGACAGAAGCTCCTGAATCTGATAATATTGTTTATATTAGGAGTGTCTGAGCAAAAGACAATTTAGAATAGTTAAACTATAATATTTCATTAGGCAACAGACATGACTTCCTTAGCCTACGTATATTTGTGTGTGTGTGTGTGTGTGTGCATATACATGAAGCAGAGCATACAGTTGTTGGCTATGCAAATAATATTACAGAGGCAATGTGGTCTAGTGGATAGGGCACTAGACTTGTAGCCATTATATTCTGATTCTATTCCCAGGTCTGCTACTGGCCTGCTTGGTGCCCTTTGGGAAGTCAGTTCACCCGTATGTGTTTCAGTTTCCCCACTTATAAAATGGGGATAATGGTAGATAAAATGCCTTGCAAAGCATTTTGAGATCTATAGATGAAAAGTGCTATGTAAGAGCTAGTTATTAGAAGTAGCATTATAATCAGAGGACACATTTGTTATTAGTTGTTTTAGCAGTGTTACACAATAGTTAATTGGCTAAAAGTGGTCTATGTATCACTCAGGCTACCCAAAGGAACCAAACTATAAAATCAACCTGCTATATTTACTTTCAAAATGTACAATAGTCAGGTGTGAAGGTCTTAAGATAGATCCTTCAGTGTTTTGCATTTGTCTCCTTTTAATGGTGCAATATCATGGGCAATCTCTGATGATGGAGATTGTGTATGGATATATGTTTGCAATAGCATTATTGATTTTTTTATCCACACAGTGTATTGTAGATAAATGGAAAATAATTACTCCATGCTTCTAGCAGTAATGCTCTAAACAAAAGAAAACAAGGGCACATGCTGACCCATATGTGTCTTTATGTGTACAAAACTATTAATTCCAATTTTATAGCTAACATAAGGAAAAACTATATATAGGCTGTAGATGTCAGTATTTAACATTGGTCAGTATATGCAGCATATTAGACACTGAGTTCGTCTAGCACAGTGGTGGGCAGCCTGTGGCTCATCAGCATAATCTGCTGGCAGGCCACGAGACAGTGTTTACATTGACCCGTCCTCAGACATGATCACCTGCAGCTCCCACTGGCTGGGAATGGTGAACCATGGCCACTGGGAGCTGTGGGCAGCCGTGCCTAAGAACAATCAACGTAAACACTGTTTTGCGGCCCACCAGTGGATTACCCTGATGGGCCATATGCAGCCCGCGGTCTGCAGGTTGCCCACCACTGGTCTAGCAAATATACTTGATGCAACATATTTTCCTGTTTTGCAGTACTGTATCACTCTAACAGTACGCCACAGCTCCTAAGGCTGGCCATTGCTTTTTTTTTCCCCTTTCTTTTTTTTTTTTTTAAACAGTGCTGAAAATACCATCTGTTTTCAAATAGGGCTCCAACATTCCTATATAATGGTTGGGAAGCTACCAGAGAAGACTAACACTTGAGTCTTACTTTAGGTCTGTGTTAAATTTGAGGATGTCTGAGATTGCCTGGGGGATTGCCTTGGGGGCAGGGATAGCTTGGTGGTTTGAGCATGGGCCTGCTAAACCCAGGGTTGTAAATTCAATCATTGAGGGGGCCATTTAGGGATCTGGGGAAAAAAATGTGGACTGGTCCTGCTTTGAGCAGGGGGTTGGACTAGATGACCTCCTGAGGTCCCTTCCAACCCTGAGATTCTATGATTCTATGATCATGCAACAGAAAACAAACTCCAAACCTCTGAGTTATTCCAGCCCTAATCATTTTGAAGCTATGCCGTGATATTATGTAGTCAATGGAACATGACCCGTAAAATAATAACTTGGCCTGCAGCCAACACAATGCATTTAAACAGAATTCTAGTACCTATAGATTAAAAATGCTCTGCAAACTTACACAGACAGCATTCAGCCTGAAGAGCTCCCTAAATGTTTGTATTCAAAGAGCAGTTGTTGCTGTGAAGCACCTCACAGGTCAGAAAGACAAAGCAGAGGAAATAACGAAGTGCACTGATAGCAAATTGCCCCAGTATGCAGTGAAAATGGAGCATGAAGTTGAAATTGTTGCCAGATTGTCACAAAGTACATGACTAGGGAGAAAAAGAACGAAACAAAAAGAAAAACCAACCCGCTCCTACAGTGGATGTTAAGACCTAACAATAAAAATGTGAATGATGTGACCCTCACCAGTGTCCCCTAAGGCCTATAATTAAGAACATTGGAACAATGGTACAAGTCAAGATATGAGCTACATCCCCTACTTGCATTGTGTTGATGTATGGGGTTTGGTCACTTCTGTTGTCATATGACAACAGGTTACCTGTTTATTAATTAACCTTAGATGTTCATCCCATATTCATACCTGACATGTTACAGTGCTTAAATTAATAACCATTTTAATTAAAACCTGTATCTTCCAACCAGAAGTGATGGCACATGTACCTCCCGTGAATCTAATGGTTTATATTCTCACCCCTTCCAAGCATAGTCTAATGAGTGATTGTCACAACATAATATTCGTATTCTAATTTTTTATCCTAATTAATTCATCCCTTGAGAACTATTCTCATCATCTGAAACTTGTTCTTATCACTCTAACCTTAGCTTTAAATCTAGCTTAATGAAATACAACCAAAATAAAAACTTCAACTCTCTTTACCTTTACTTGTGCTGAATTAAAATAGCAACATATTTGTTTCTCCTCTTAACCTACCTTGAGACATAGTGGCTTCAGTCAATAATTGCTGATGTGTGTGTACTAAGGCTGAGCAAATAATTCACAATAAATATTTTACCAAGATTTTAGCTATTTTTTCTATTTGCACAATGTCTGCAAGCAGATTGTCATTTCTTATTCAAAGTTATTTGACATTTTGGGAGCAAGTTTTTGTTTTTGTTTTTTTTCTAATGGGAAACAGATCTCTCTGATCAAGTCGTGGATACTAGATATTTAAGTGTGTTGGTTACTTGTGATTGGTCAGATAAGTCATAGGGATTTGTTTCTGCTCACTTATTGTGGGGCCTATTCCAAACATAGAGCAAAGTATACTTACTTCCTCACCATTTCCACTCCACCAACACACTTGAAACATCAAATATCTCCAGCCCTGTGAGAAGCAAGGATGGACCTCTAACCCTCCCCCTCCCTGTGTCCACCCAACCTAGGTCTCCTTGCATTCCATCAACCCAGGACTTGTGATCACAGGTCTGCAGCCTGTAAGAACTGGCCAGGGCAAGGCAAGCGTTTTCTGTCAACTTTTTTTGGACAGCAAATGAGGTTTTCAACTAAATGAAAATGTTCACTGAAAGTGCCTGTCATTTTGAAGACTTTTCATGTTTGGGCCAAAAAACTACCCAAACCCAAAGAATTTGAGCTGGAAACAGAAGCCAAAAAAAAGTTTGTTTTTCTGTTTATTGATGAAAAGTTTAAATTTTCTGTTAAACATTTTGACAAAATAATAAAAGCTTTAATTTTTGACAAAATTTGTCATGGGAGAAATATAAAAGCATGTTCCAATCTGTTGTAGAAATGATACTCCCTGATGGGACAAGACCACAAAACATTTCCAGCACAAATACTAACTAGATGCAAATGATCATGTATGATTTTGCAGTTTGGGTCCAGGAAAGCTCACAGGAAGTGAACAGAAAAAGGGAGAAAGGGTGTCCAAACCAAATCCATTTGTTCCATTTGCACAAATAGTTTCAATCTTCACCATACTCTGTTCTCAGAGGTCTGTGGAAACACTAGGCGACTAATTTTCCATACAGAAGTATGCATCCATAAATATATGTTCACCCGTCACACTTAGAGAAAATACAGTTGCCTGTTACACATGCAAATGTACATCCAAGTAGGTGTTTGTGTGCATATTTACCAACACAAACACCCTTTGGCAGTTCCACCAATGCTGCACAAAAGTGCAACCTGGCAGGGGTATCCCCATTTGAAAATATATCCTGAAAAATTAGCTGAGCCAGTCTTACTAAGGTCAGATACAACAAACCAGTCCCACACATCAATGACTTATTTTTAGTGCCTGCAGTACAGCTGAGTGGATGCCAACATATTCTTTTACACAGCTTCCCTGAGTGTACAGACCTCCAAAGCATCACAACATAAATGTGAAAGAACAGTCTTAACTCACTCGGTTCCTGCTAATGCTAATGTCACTTCTTTTCTTCAGTAATTTTCTGCTCTTATATCCTCTGCTTGTATTGTCTCTGCAGGTTCTCAGTAAGTGGGTCAAAGGGCACATGAAGGATTTTTTTGAATGTTGACATGAGAAAAATAAATGTCTATTCCCCAGAGGCAGAACTGTTGGTGCAGAACATAATTAAACACTGGCTATTGCTTTTCCTCAACACAGTCTTAAAGGGGGGTAACAGACACAGGTTTGAAACAAATCCTGGAATGCATTATTGGCCTAGTAAAATGTATGAGAGGGCAGAAGGGAATTCAAACTTAAATAGAGTCTGGGATTTTGTTTACTTTGGTAACAATGACTACTTTAGGTTTCTACCATGCCAAATACATTAAACGAAAGGGCCAGAGAACTGGAGACACAAACCTTTTCCTCCTAGTAAAATTGCTACTCAAATGCTGCTGTCAGTATTGGCTGGTTTGTTTGCACTACAAGGGTGAAGTTAAAATTCCCCAAACTGTCTTCTGTCAAGCCCAAAATTTCACAGAATCTGACTTTTGTTCATGAATTAGCATTACTTGAATTGGTTATACATTCAAGTTCTTTTTGAGGAGCATGCCGCAGATTAGACAATCACCGTATTGTGTTGTAGGGAATCCACATGGATAAATGCATGTTTCATTTACGGCACACAGGGCAATTTGTCATCTGTTGTACCCACTGAATCAGTTTCTTCAGGAAGGAAAATGCTGAAAATGGACTAAGCAATGTGAAGAAGCTTTCTAGAGGCAAGGTAGCTAGTTACTTCTGAGCACATATTAACTCAATACGACCCAGAGCCAGCAGTCTCCTTGGCATGTGATGCATCACCCTATGGAACTGATGGTGCCTGATGGTCAGGAACAACCTATCACGTATGCTTCCAGATCTGTAGGTCCAACAGAATGCAACTATGACCAGAGAGACCATGAAGCCTTGAGTCTAGTTTGGGGAGTTAAAAAATTTGGACTTTACCTGTCTGGTAGGACGTTTATGGTCATGACAGACCATAATCACTTGTCCATTTTTAACCCCAAGAGGGGTGTGCCAGAAATGGGTGTTGCTCATATTCAGAGATGGGCTTTATTCCTGGGGGCCCATAAGAATGATGTCAAATTTAAGGGAACAGATTAATGTTGTAATTCTGATAGGTTATCATGACTGTCACTGTTGGGTACAAGCTCCACACAACCACAAGATGAACTTACAGCTGTTGCAATGTTAGATGTGGCACAAATCAGCATACTCCTATTACTCAGGCAATACTGAAACAAGAACTGAGTAAAGACATTACCTTAGCAGAGGTTTATGAAGCTGGAAGACAGAACCAGTAGAGAGCTTAAAGCCATTCTTTCACCGAAGGCAGGGGTGTGCACAGGAATAAAAATTTGGCTGCTTTTGAAGGAGCACTTTCCTCTGCCCCCTGTGGCCAGAGGAGCTGGCTTCCCCCACCCCCACCATCTTTGAAAGGTGTAACAGAACAACCAAGTTCACTACAGGCCAAACTGCAAAACTTCTTGTTGGCATATTGAGATGCCACACATGCAACAAAACCAGTTGCCTGCAAGTTTGTTCCTAGGATGCAACCATCTGTCTCGCCTGGATTAGTTAAAGCCTGATCTGCGAAGAGAGGCAATTAACAAGCAGACTGATCAAGCAAAGGACCATGGACACTCTTCAGTTAGAGAGTTATGTATCAGACAATGTGTTCTTGCTTGGGATTACAGAGGTGATTACAAGTGGGTTCCTTGCACAATCCGAGTTTAGAAGGGACCTTATTTTTATGTGATCACAGTGAAACCTGATGTGATATGGCATCACCACATTGAGTCAATTCGGAATGTATCCTCCAATCAAAGAGTCATGACACTGGCTGCACCTGATCTGATTGATTTGAATTCTGAAATTCATGACACTGTAGCTCCATTGATTCCTAGCACAGAGGAACCGGAAACTGAATTGTCTTCCGAAGCATCTGTTGCAAGTGACTACTCCAGAACAGGAGAGATGCTACCCTGTGCACCAAAGGAAACCACCTGCGTGATTCAATCTGTATTTAAAATAGTTGAAAGTTAAGACTGATGGGCGGTACGGAGGCAGAATAATCCTCTCACTCTGTCTGGAGTGTGCAGATAGTCTATTCTGATGTCCTTATGCATAGCTGTAATTTCTAATGTTAGGTTAGACATGTTCGGGGGGAGTAACAACTCAGTAAGTGGGAAGGACTGTGGTATATGCAATGTAATTGTGCATGTTCCATGCCTCACCACTAGAGGCATCTGTATGTATCAAGATCCTACTAGTGGAGCATTAGAGTGTAGCAGAACAAGGAGCAATGTGGCTATTGAATAAACAAGCAGGTTACATAGCTCCCTGTCCAGGTCTTAACTGGCATGTTCCTGGGTCCAGACTAACACTTTGTTAGTTTTGGAAAACGGGCTTAAAATTCGAGAAGATGAGACTCCCTCCCCACCCCCCGAGATCCAGTTCCATTGGGTCAAAAATACATTGAGAAGAGATCCCTCCCCCCCACCCACAGAGCTCCTATAAAAGCCAGAAATGGAAAGGTGCAAGCAAAATGAAAACAAATACAAATATTAGCTAAACAATCCTGGACCTCAGGAAAGGATCAGGTTCAATTTGGTGTGAAGAATTTTTTATTTTCATATATTCACAGATTTTGAAACCAGAAGGAACCATTATGATAATTTAGTTGATGTCCTACATAGCACAGGCCAGAGAATTTCACCCAGTGATTTCTGCATAGACCCCAATAATCTTTATTGAAAATCCAGGCTTGATTTAAACTTCACCCCTTTTCACACATCCCCAGAACTAAACAGAAGTTAATCATGGCTCAAGATTTTAAAATTCTGGGCCTGATTCTCCTCTGCCTTGCCCCAATTTTTCCAGAGGTCTAACTCTAATAGGAATAAGTTTGGCTTCATGCCAGTGTAACTGAAAGGAGAATCTAGCCTTTTATGTTTCCCTATAATCTTATTGTGCTGCTACTGTCTCTTTAAAAGCCATTATAACTGTTTATATATTTATCTCAAATAAACTATTTAGTTAAATTGCTAAAATGGGGGATATTTTACTCACAAGGAAACATCTGAGTTATATAGATATTAATATATATTCTAAGGCTATAACTGGTGATTGTGCATTTTAGGGCCCTGACGGCACTTGCTTACGTGAAGAAAAAGCTTTTTATTTTCCCTGTTAGATCATAAGTGCTGTAATGTTAGTGCAGCATCAGCTCTAAATCAGGTTACAAGTTGCTTATTCTTTAAAATGAAGCTTTACTTTTTAGCTTAATTGCTTTTTTTCAGCACTATTATTAACTTCCTGCGATGAAACCTCCCCCCACAACATTTTAAAGAAGCAGAAATATCTGTAGCATAATGCACGGTTGAAAACATGTTGGTCTCAAAAAATAAAGTAGCAGGAATGTAACAGTTTGTGTATTGTCATATATTTATTTCACCAACATATATGGATTGTTCGTAGGTGTAATTATGCATCCTCAGGTCTACTAGTACCAGGGCTGTGTATCAATTATATTTAAGTTGTTATTTATTAGTTGTATTATAGTACTTTCTAGAAGCTCCAAGCAAAGCTATACCCTGTTGTGCAAGGTGCTGTACAAGAACATACTAAGACAGTACATACTGCACAGATCTTACAATTGAAGGGTAACAGAAGCACAGAGAGGTGAAGTAACTTGCTCAACATCACACTGCAAGTGAGTGGCAGACTTGGGTACAAACCCTACATCTCGACACCCAATCCAGACCCTACCCACTAGACTATGCTGCTTTTTTGGTCTCAGAAGATCAGCTAATGTTGCACAAAGTAAAAGTCTTCTTACTATATGTGACTAAACTACTGATGCATTTTTTTACACAATGTTTTCTTTCTAAGCCTCCAAGTTCTTAAATGAGACAACTTTTGAACAGCATTTTTACTCATGTGCAAAGGTACTGGGATCTTGTATCACTCAAGAGTCTTTCAAGTATTGCACTTAATCACATCTCATTGATCTGGAAATGGAGTGCATGGTTGGCAATCTAAAAATGGCATAAAGCTCTTCGAGTCTAAGGAAGACAATTGCTGATGATATACAGTAGTTAAAAGGAAGGGATCAATGAAATGAAAGGAACTGAAAGGCTTTTTTATTTTGTTTTTAAAAGGTTCAGTACATAAAGAGAAGGGGTTTCTAAATAGTTTAATTAAGTTTAATTTAGAAACCAATTGAAAGACAAATAGAAAAAACAAATCTGAGCTCTCTCAAAGAGAATGATTGAATGGGTGCTCTGGTTCTCACTATAGTCTGAGATTGTTCATGAGAAGTTATCACTCTTTAACAAAACAGTAAAATGTTGTTCATGTTTTATTTTCTCTTCTAGTCTTTTACACTATTTGTCCATTGGTGGATCCAACATAAAATGCCACCAGGAAAATATCAAATTAGTAACTATAACTTGTCTTTATTTAAGCAAGCTAACTTACTTGCACTTAGGTGGCTATGTACATATTCTATTCTGTAAGCTATTCTTACACTGTAGTATATTTTACCTGAGTATGAATTTATTATATGCTGCTCATATTGGTGACTTTCATAAAATATATCTGGCATTCTCATAAGAACATAAGAATGGCTATATTGGGTCAAACCAAAGGTCCATCCAGCCCAGTATCCTGTCTACCGACAGTGGCCAATGCCAGGTGTGAACCTAACAAATAATGATCAAGTGATCTCTCTCCTGCCATCCATCTCCACCCTCTGACAAACAGAGACTAGGGACACCATTCCTTACCCATCCTGGCTAATAGCCATTAATGGATTTAACCTCCATTAATTTATCCAGTTCTCTTTTAAACTCTATTATAGTCCTAGCCTTCACAACCTCCTCAGGCAAGGAGTTCAACGGGTTGACTGTGCGCTGTGTGAAGCACTTCCTTTTATTTGTTTTAAACCTGCTGTCCATTAATTTCATTTGGAGGCCCCTAGTTCTTATATTATGGGAACAAGTAAATAACCTTTCATTATTCAATTTCTCCACACCACTCATGATTTTATATATCACTATCATATCGCCCCTTAGTCTCCTCTTTTCCAAGCTGAAAAGTCCTAACCTCTTTATTCTCTCCTCATATTGGACCCATTCCAAAACCCTAATTATTTTAGTTGTCCTTTTCTGAGCCTTTTCTAATGCCAGTATATATTTTTTTTGAGAAGAGGGGACCGCATCTGTATGCAGTGTTCAAGATGTGGGCGTACCATGGGTTTATATAAGAGCAATAAGATATTCTCGTCTTATTCTCTATCCTTTTTTTAATGAGTCCTAACATCCTGTTTGCTTTTTTGACTGCTGTTGCACACTATCCACGATGACTCCAAGATCTTTCTCCTGATTAGTTGTAGCTAAATTAGTCCCCATCATATTGTATGTATAGTTGGGGTTGTTTTTTTCCAATGTGCATTACTTTACATTTATCCACATTAAATTTCATTTGCCATTTTGTTGCCCAATCACTTAGTTTTGTGAGAACTTTTTGAAGTTCTTCACAGTCTGCTTTGGTCTTAACTATCTTGAGCAGTTTAGTGTCATCTGCAAACTTTGCTACCTCATGGTTTACCCCTTTCTCCAGATCATTTATGAATAAGCTGAATAGCATTAGTCCTAGGACCGAACCTTGGGGAACACCACTAGTTACCTTCTCCATTCTGAAAATTACCATTTATTCCTACCCTTTGTTCCCTGTCTTTTAACCAGTTCTCAACCCATGAAAGGATCTTCCCTCTTATCCCATGACAACTTAATTTACGTAAGAGCCTTTGGTGAGGAACCTTGTCAAAGGCTTTCTGGAAATCTAAGTACACTATGCCACTGGATCCCCCTTGTCCACATGTTTGTTGACCCCTTGAAAGAACTCTAATACAGTGTTTCCCAAATTTGGGACACCACTTGTTCAGAGAAAGCCCCTGGCAAGCCAGGCCGGTTTGTTTACCTGCTGCATCCGCAGGTTCGGCCAATCGCGGTTCGGCTCCCACTGGCAGCAGTTCTCTGCTCCAGGCCAATGGGGGCTGTGGGAAGTGGCAGCCGGTACGTCTCTCGGCCCGTGCCACTTCCCGCAGCCCCCATTGGCCTGCAGCGGCGAACCGCGGCCAATGGGAGCCGCAATTGGCCGAACCTGGGGACATGGCAGGTAAACAAACCAACCCGGCCCGCCAGGGGCTTTCCCTGAACAAGCGGTGTCCCAAGTTTGGGAAACACTGCTCTAATAGATTAGTAAGACATGATTTCCCATTACAGAAAACATGTTGACTTTTGCCCAGAGTATCACGTATCATCATATTCTCAGAGTGCCACATATCACCATGTGACATTTTTTCTTCAGAACATGAACAATGGGAGTCACCCATTCACTTCAGTTGATCCTAGATAGTTTTGCCATACCTTCCAGACATTCCAGCTGCTTGTCAACTGCATCTCTGATGGCAAGTGGTGCTTCTTGAGCTTTGAAGAACTGAGAGTTTGTCCCTTTGGTCAGATTGAAGTTGACTTTGATGCTGTTCAGGTGCCCAATACCCTTTTGAAACATCAGCACTGCTCTAGATAAAGTTTCTTCCAGCTGCTGTTGTGAGCTAGTACTCAGCTGGACTTGATTAGACTTGATGGATTGCCAACCCAAGCAAATGCTGTTCAGGCAAAGGTGGCTGAAGGATGCTCACGCTCTCATTTTTACAACACAGAGGCAAAGGTTATCTGAGAGTAAAGCTCCAGCATATAAATGGGATTTGTGGGTGCAATTTAGGAAAAATACAAACTGTTTCATGTCAAATGGAACTGAAGCCATTTCTGTCTCTCTGGCCAGTGAAAGAATCGAAACAAAATGAAAATTTTCATTTTGAATCAACATTTTGATTAAAATCTCACTGCATTTTGGGTTTTCAAAAGTTAAAGACAAGTAGACTGGTACCAACTGGATTGTTTAAGTTGAAATAACTATGATATGGGGTCTTCAAAGCCCCTAGTAATGTCATGGTTTTATGTATCAATGAGGTGAAAGATTCTAGAAATGGGATGAAATGTTTATAGCTGAAATCCTCAAAATGTGTTTTGATTGGTTAATGTTAATGTGATGAGGTAATGCTTCTTTGCATGGTTTATCTGCAGATAAATATCTTCGGATGGATGGAAGGAGTGAGCTTTACCATCATGGCTGCTACTCCCAACATGTGCTGAGATCCCCAGGATCCACCATGACCTCATTAGTCCTTTATCATCCTGATCTCGAAAGGCATCCTTTTCAGAGGACATTAGCATCTAGGGCATGGCTCAGGGGGTTAGAGCAGTGGCCTGTGAATGCAAGGGTTGATGGTTCAAATCCCATGCGCATGAGGTTTGGTGTCTCAGACTCTGAATCTCCTTACTAGTGGCTCATCTCTCCTCAGTATTAGTCTCCCTCTGCTGCCTAGAACTAGGACCCACCTCCATTGATCAGGTCATTGGCTTTTACTAAGTGCTGAACAGCACCTGCACTATGAGACTTCAGTTCCTGCTATCATCTCCTCTCTTGTTTGTCCTTCCCCACTTTATTTCTTCTCTTTCTCCTTTTGCCTTCTGTTTAATAAGAGTCTAACTTAGCCAGCAAAGACTTGCAACACTGCTGTGAACCCATGAGCCGTGAAGAAGCTCAGAGTAATCCCTAAACAGCCCAATGTCAGCACAAGTTTGCCAGGTCTCAGAGTGACTGATAGGACTGTGTGCTGTGCCCATGTGTCCAACAGTGCGGGTGCAAGTGAGAGTTAGCAGTAGAGACAGAAGCTTCATTTTCTTTCTTTCCTGTTCTTTTCTGTCT
Source organism: Lepidochelys olivacea (assembly GCF_965140295.1). Taxonomy (NCBI): domain Eukaryota; kingdom Metazoa; phylum Chordata; order Testudines; family Cheloniidae; genus Lepidochelys; species Lepidochelys olivacea. The sequence continues at coordinate 29,165,726 of NC_140422.1, forward strand.
CCTTTTGTGTATTTTCTTATTTTCAGGTAAACAGGATTAAACTATAACAACAACAGCTCCAGACGATCTCAACTAACTTCTTCTCTTTTCCCCACAAAGGACAATTAATACCATCTAAAGGCTGCCAAACAGGGGGCTTACCCCATAAATACCCTGTATAGCTAAAGGGAATCTGAAATACTGTTAAAAATGAAAGCCCTACTTAATACTTTTCATTTAAATGCTTTAACTGCTTTCCCTTCATTTTCTGTATCTTTAATGAAAGGTTAGATTTTGAGTGGTGGCTGTTGCCATGGAACTAAGCAGGCCAAGGTCAGTGTAGTCAAAACCCTGAAACATATTTCATTGTTTAGTGTTGTACAGTGACAGGGTCATGTTAAGTCCTTTGACTCTCTGGGCCCATTTATTCCATCAAAATTTAAATACCACAGGCCAACGGCTGCTATGGAAAGAGCTGATCAGCCCGCTCTGAGACAATTTCATGCAGGGCCAAGGGGAAAAGGAGGAAGATCTTTCCTGACTCCAAGAATCCTTCCAATTGTGGGATTCAGATCCTTCATTTGAAATGACTCCTGCAGTGTGGAGTGGAGAGAATGGCAGTGTTCGTCTGCCTTTACTTTGTATGTAACTTACACCAGTGCAAAGTAAGTACATGGGGGCTGTGAAATAGTATCACTCTGATTTGGGAGCATTTTATGTTCACTTTGCACTGGTGTAAATAATGACATGAAGTGCAAGGCACTGGCGAATCAAGGGCTAGAATCTGCCCCCAACAAGCCCTATAAAGAGCAAGGAAAGGTTGGCTGACAAACTTCCCCCAGAGTGCAGCTCCCCAGAAAGGAAGGGGAACTACATCTGCAGAATAAAAGTGAGGGTCAAAGTGGAAGAGTCCCAGAAAGGTTTCATGCACTACAAAGAGAGTCCAGTGAGTAGTCATGCTTTTGGCTATTCAACCTGAAACGCTTAATGCTCCTCTGTCATTTCTTTGGGAAAGTCATAAGCTGTCTCAATTTCATTCTGTCAGATAGAGTTTAGAATTCTGAAAAGAGAAACAGAGCTAGAGCTTTGCACATCCCATTCTTACAATGTAAACTGTTAGAATATGTCTACTCAGGGTTCTTGGAAATCATTGAACATGAGACAGCTCACTAATAGGAGAGAGACAGCTCAGTGCACGGATTGATAAATTATAAAGGACATCCTTATATTTTCACTTAGAAAATCCACTTAGCACAATGAACAAAAAACTTCCACATCAGAGTAATAGTGCAAAGGTTCATTCTAACCTTGACACTGATTACTGTTCAGTTACACTTTGTAAACAACACATGGGTTTAAACAAACAATATATCAATAATGCCTCATGCCCATGATGATTTTTGCCCTGTGGCGACGTTTACTTGGTCAGACAGTTTCACTAGGGCATAGGTGACAAGAAACCATAACAACCATTAGCTAGTCAAGTGTGCTGTATATATGATTTGAAAACACTTAGTTGAGTGCACAAAGGCCCACAAATAAAACCTGATTAAATAAACTTCAACAAGGCTATGATATGGCAAGAAATGTTTTTTTTCTCAGAATCACATAATATTTATAGGTTTTGCTCCAACAGTATCCAATTGAGATTGGTGCTCCATTGAGTTTGTACTGTGCCTATCATGCTATGTCAGTGTGAAATCCAAATATAAAACACCCTCTCCTGACACAGTCCACTGCACTATCCACTAGGCCATGCTGCCTCTCAGTGCAGAGATTTGTAGTAATTTGTTTGTATTGTCTCTGCAATGTTCTGTGAGAATGGAAAGATACCCAGAGAAGCTCCAGTGAGGAGTCATATGTAATCAGGCTGCTGAGCACAGAAACAGCAGGTATCATTTTTGTGTGCCATGGAGGAAGGCACTGGGAAATTATGGGGACAAGAAAAGTAAATCAACCATTCCTGACTACTGAGAGTTACATCGAAATACATAGCTGGGGGAGGCAAAGTTATCTGTTCATAATCCTCAGGCTAGCACAAAAATGTTGCATCTAATATGTATGGCATGGAAATGGAACATCCTTAACAAAATATTAGCAACCTGTAGAGCTTGCATATTTATCTGTGGGGAAGTATTTGGATTAGAGGTGGTAAATGAGCTGCATTTGATGAGTCTGAATAAATTGTAATGAAATGGGGCGGGCAGAGATTACAGTTTGCCTGACATACAATATGCACAACATACAATATTACATTCTACTAAATATTGCATTAGCATTCCCAGTCAGCTAATTGGCTATTATTTGTATTATTTATAATAAGTGCCTAAAGGCCCAAATGAGAACAGGGTCCATTGTGCAAGGCATTATACAAACTCATAGTAGGAGACAGACTTTGTCCAAAGGAAATTACAATCTAAAGAGAGTTCTAGAAGGAAGGATTATTCCCATTCTACTGAGGGGGAACTGAAGGAGTAAGTGTTTGTGGTCACACAGGAAGTCTGTGCAGATTCAGGATTTGTTTGTAGGGAATTTTAGAGTAGAACAATTGATTATAAATGCCTTGTCTCTGGCCACAATGCTTCTGGGAAGTGTCTATATGCACTGGAGGCACACAATTTCTGCAAGAGTCAGCTTGTTGGTAAATGAATACATCAGCTGAAAGAAGGGTGAGTACTTTGAAGAAAGGAGTTTTCTAGATCTTGGGCTGAATGTTTTGGCACCTAGCTGCTGTATGAATTCACAGGGTGAGATCACATGTGTTTCTGTCATTCACAGACTCGGTACGTTCAAAAATGTTATCTCAGTGAAGGATTTTGCCACACATGAAGATGCAGATCAGCTTTAAAATAATCCAACACAACACTGCACATTTTATTTTACAATGTCAAAGTGCTTTGCAGACATAAATAAATCCAACCTCACAATACAGCCAGTAAGGCAAGTACAGTGCGGGCTTGTCTACATTACCCACTGGATCCACAGGCAGTGATTGATCCAGCCGGGGTCGATTTATCGAGTCTAGTCCAGACGCGATAAATCGACTGCCGAGCTCTCTCTTGTTGACTCCGGTACTCCACCGGAGCGAGAGGTACAGATGGAGTCGACAGGGGAGTGTCAGCAGTCGATTTATCACAGTGAAGTCACCGTGGTAAGTAGATCTAAGTACTTCAACTTCAGCTATGTTATTCACATAGCTGAAGTTGTGTAACTTAGATCGATCCTCCTTCCTCCCCCTTAGTGTAGACCAGGCCTGAGATTACTTCCATATTAAATTATAGAAAAGTATTCAACCACAGTCATTCAGCAAAGTCAGTGGTCTAACCAGGAACAGAACTCGGATGTTCTAAACCACTCTCCTCCACGCCACACACTGTGTTACCCTGTATCTCTAGTGACCTCCACACACAGCTATATTTCCACAGTATCTACAAAATGGGCCTGAACAAAAGCTCATTGACTTCAATGAGATTTTTTCCACTGAGTTCAGTGGCCATTGGCTCAAGTCAAAACTGGGTACTTCTGGAACTGCCTATTTCCAACTGCTAGTAGTTAAGAGAATTTTAGGATATAAGTGCAGAAGGGGACATCTGCCTTTAGCCAACCCTCTGGAAGAGTAATGAGAGTATGAAACACCACATTCATATTCCTTTAGAGTAGTTCATATAAAACACTTAAAGATTGAAATGATCAGAAATAATAGCACTTGATTTGATATAGAGAAGCAAGAGAAAATGAGTTTTATATGGTGACACTTTTCTTGAAGTTGTTAATAGCTGCAGAATTTAACATTTGTATTATTCTACATACTGTAGATTTTTCTTTTACTTTCCAAGAAGATAAAATTAATACTTCAGAATGTTTAGTTCTCTGATCACCGAGGAGGTGGGAGAAATCTCATTGTATTTCTCTTGAACTGCTTTTCAGCTCTGAGTCTATTCTGTAATTGTTAAAAAAAATCTCACTGTATTTGAAAGATCTACTTTAACAGAGCTAGCTATTGCTAATAAAGTCCATAGAATCATAACCATTACTGTAACTGTTTGGATGCTCGACTGCACCATTTGAAAGTCCATTTAATCTTTCTTCAAAGTAATATCCACTTCTGAGTTAATTTTGAACTAATAAAGTATTTCTTCAAACAAAAATGTTATTCTGGAATGACATTGTAATCTCCAATTTCTTTCATCTTCTCCTTGAGATGTTCTGATTTGCATAATGTTTTAACTATTTTATTTTATATATATGATTTCTTTTAGAAGGTAGCCTTACATCTTAGACCTCTGAGTATGTTGCAAAATAGGAGTCAAGATTAAAAAAAAAAAAGGACACTGACTGCAAAGATTATAAGGAACATACTGACATTAACCACTTCAATATTTTTCCTAGAAATGACGCAGACTTTTATATACTGTGAAATTCATTCCCATAGGCAAAACATTGAACTCAGGGATCCAAAGCTACAGAACATCTCAGGATACTGTTTTTACACACAGAGATACAGAAACACACAACCTTATAAGAAAATGTTTCTGACACTTTCCTTTGAAAGACTTCTTTTTTGATTTTACCAAACTGGGTGTTCATTTTTTCTAATTGTGATATTTAACACTTTTATGGCAGTAGGCCAGGGCTCCTTTCATTAAGGAAAATTTTCATGTAGCATTAGCATTTCCCTATAAAGAATCTCAGGCATCCAGGGGACATTCAAAAGACCACAAACTATCTCTCGGACAGCCAGACTGCAGAGCGCTCAGCCTCCATGCCCCCAGTAGTCTGGTTGCAGTTCCCCAGCTTCCTGTCTGGAAGGCTCATCAATTTTGTTTTCTCCCTGCAGGCTGAAAGTGAAATGGACAAGTCATCCACACAGGCAGCCAGGGAGCTATCATTTCAATTTTTGCTGACTGGAAAAAAATATCCAAGTTTTCTGGTAAAACTGAAATTTTCCTGAAGAAAATTCTGATTTTGCAAAAAGGGCCTTTTGTGCCAGAAGATTATTCCAATACAAAATCTCCTACCAATCCTACTGTTGATCTTCAGGCTAGGTCTACACAAAGATTAAAAAACAGTGTTTTGCCTGGGTCAGCTGACTTGGAGTCCAGGGTTGAAAAATCGCTGTATAGACGCTCAGCCTGGGGTTGGAGCCTGCGCTTTGGGACCCGGAAAGGGTGAAGGATCCCAGAGCTTGGGCTGGAGCCTAAACCCAAATGGCTACACAGCAATTTTTAGCCCAATAGCCAAAGCTCTGTGAATCCGAGTTAACTGGTTTGGGCCAGCTGTGGCCGTGTCACAGGTCTTTTATCTCTGTGTAGGTGTTCCCTCAGAGGCTGGGGCTTTGTCCTGCACCACAGAAGTCAATGGAAGTTTAGCCATTGACTAGAGCTGTTTGGGATTTTTCTGAAGAAATGTTATTTCAACAGAAAATGCTGATTCATCAAAACTGAAACTGTTTAAAGGGAAGGGTCAGTTTTGATAAATATGCCAATTAAAAAAAAGTTTAAAAATGTTTTAAAATGATCATAATATCCCATTTTCTGCTGAGTTCTATGATCGACTTCAGTGGGAGCAGGGGAAAGCCCATAGTTCAAGATGTATTACTGGTCAAACATTTGCTTCCACATGCATCATTTTTGGGGGGGGGAGGGGGGGAGGGAGAGACTCTCAATTGTTGACTGAAGCAATGCAGGACTAGTGTGTTTAAGATATCTACCCACTAAATTTGTGTATGGAGTGGATGCAAAATATGTTAAATGACTATATTCATTATTGTGCTTCTGGGTTAATTCCCCATTCTTATGGGTATTAACTATGTATTTTTATGGTCCCCAACATCATAGTATCTGAGAAACCATGAGGTAATAGAAAATTATGCTCCTATCTGCTCCCCAGTCACCTGATGAGCAGCCCTAAAGTTGAATTTAAGAAATCCAGGTGTAGTTTCTTTATAAAATATGAACACATGTATTGTGGTGTGTCCATCCCATGGAAGGCAGAGCAGATTGTTAGGACAATTAACCCGATAGGTTGTATCTGGGGGACAGTCTCACACTGAAAGACCAATTGATGAGGAAGCCCAGGTGGGCATGGTCAGGATGACCTTGTATAAAGCCAGCAAGCTGAGAACAGAGGAGGGCTGCAGTGTGGAAGCTAGCAGTCACTCTCTGGGCTTAGAGAGGGAAAAGGAGGAAACCCAGGGAGAGAGAAGCCTTGGGATCCTGGCTCTGAGGGAAAGTTTTACCAATAAGGGTGGAGAAGGAAGCCTCTGGGAGGTGGAGTAGGAAGCAACCCAGGAAAAGATCTGCAAGGTTAGAGATAATGCTGAGCTTGGCTCTTATTGTAGGGTCTTTGGGCTGGAACCCAGAGTAGCAGGCAAGCCTGGGTTCCCCTACCATCTACTGGGAAGTGGCACAGGATTGTGGAAGATGCCATCCAGACAGCTGGTCTAGAGGGACTTTGATACACCAGAAGTGGGGATTATATAGTGACCTAGATGGAGAGCTCAGTCATGCTCAGTATTAGCAGGAGTGTTGTAAGCAAGACTGAAGAAAAAACTCTTCCAGTCTACTCAGCATGAATAAGGCCTCAGCTGGAGTATTGTTTTCAGTTCTGGGCTCCGCACTTTGGAAGAGATGTGGAAAAACTGGAGAAAGTCCAGAGGAGAGCAGCAAAAAATGATTAAAGCTCTAGAAAACATGACCTACAAGAAAAGATTGAAAAATATGGGTTTGTTTAGTCTGGAGAAGAGAGGACAGAGAGGAGATAACAGTCTTCAAGTACATAAAATATTGTTATAAAGAGGAGGAGGATAAATTGTTCCCCCTAACCACAGAGGACAGGACAAGAAGTAATGGGCTTAAACCGTAGCAAGGGAGATTTAGGTTAGACATTAGGAAACACTTCCTAACTGTGAGGGGAGCTAAGCATTGGAACAAATTACCTAGGGAGGTTGATTTGGGCATAAACTTTCATGGGTAAAAAATCCTACTTCAGATGCATCTGAAGAAGTGGGTTATTTTACCCACAAAAGCTTATGCCCAAATAAATCTGTTAGTCCTTAAGGTCCGGACTCCTTGTTGTTTTTGTGCATACAGACTAACACGGCTACCCCTCTGATATTACGGAGGTTGGAGGTTTTCAAGAACAGGTTAGACAAACATCTGTCAGGAATGGTCTAGATAATACTTTGTCATGCTTCATTACAGGAACTGGACTAGATGACCTATCAAGATCCCTTCCAGCCCTACATTTGTAAGATTTCTGTGAAGAAAGAGAGTCTGTGAGGTGAATGAACAACAGAAGAGAGTGTCAGATTGAAAGAGAGCTGATTCCCCAGATTCTTCCTTGTAGCCACAAGGAAGCCCCCAGCAGTGAATGAACCCTGTGACAATACTATTGCTCAATATAAACTAATGTTAATCCAAGCTATTTCCCCACTAGCTTGGTTATATTATTCTGCTCTTCTCATGTTATTCAAGTCTTGTGTTCTATTGTCTGTCTTGGTCTCAATATCCCACACCCAGCCAATGGACACAGAGCAGTCATGTATTGGAGGAGAGGAAATGATTCAGAGCAATCCTTTTAGCCAATTAAAGAGTATTGTCAAGGGAGCTTTGTCATCTAACTCTGCTCTTTCAGAAGGATGGTGGCCATGACATGGGACCTTGAAAGTATGAGATAGGTGAAATGATAATGAGGATGCTTAAGGGTTTGGCATAAATATGGAGGATAATAAGAGGGAATATATGATTACTTGGTTTGATATTGCCAAAAGTGTCATCAGAGACCATGGCTGCCCAAAAAAGCATATTGTAATTTCTTTTAAATACTGGAGTTTCATTTTGGTCAATATTTTCCAACATAGTGATTACTGGACCATGGAAGGGTATGGAACGGCCTCCATATAAGGAAAGGCTAAAAAGATTAGGCCTGTTCATCTTAGAAAAGAGATGGGGGGGTGGCTATGTTAGAGCTCTATAAAATCACAATGTGGAAAAAAAGTGTTATTTAACCTTTCACACAATACAAAAACCAGGGAACATCCAATGTAATTAATAGGCAGAAAGTTTAATACAAACAAGAGAATGTATTTTTTCATACAACACGCAACTAACCTGTGAAACTCGTTATGTTCTTACCAGTGCCTCTATTGTGGGGTACCTAGCTTGAGGTGCCTTAAAGCAACCTAGTTATTACAGGGTAGGTGTTTGGCATGTTCTGAAAATTAGTATCATCTCAGAGGTCTGAAGATGAATGCTCAGAAGACTGAGGCACCTAAAATCACTCATTGCTTTGGAAAATGTTGGTGTTGGAACTTGCCATCTTTGATCCTGTTAATTTATGCAATAAATATTTTATGACATGTCAGTTCCTCTTGCAATAAACATTTTCAAATGTTTCCAGAGCCCCATGTACTTTCTTGACTTTAAATACGGTTTAAGGCAAAATGTTTAAATAAATATTTCTACAAATGTGACACAGTAGCAATCAATAATTTCTATAATATTTCTTGAGGTCAAACAGTTCCTTAAACTATCCCACAAGTAATTCAGCCTTCCCAGTTTAAACACTTGGGTAATCGTTTCATTTCTAAACATTTAGAGTTTGCCAAAGCTCATTTATTTTTAATGAGATGGTAGATATTTTACAGTGTGTATCTTTTTTTTCTTCATTCTGTGATATAAAGGCTAATGACAGATTTGTGTTCCTTCTGCTCAGTGAGGAGAACACAAGCTTTACTTATAGCAACACATTTGGAAGAATAAGACAATTTAGCATTACCCAATTCCCCATGGAAGTTAGACTTCCAAAAAAGCTTACTATCCCTGTTTGTTTTTAATTCCATCACTGAAATTGGAAAGTACATATCTCAAAAGCAATTTCAAATGGAATATTTGATCAAATCCATGGAGCCCCTGTGGACAAAAAATAGGTAGAAAACACCCACTGATATTATTCCATACAAAAAAAGTAAGTTGCATCACATATTGGGTACAAAAGACATTGAAGACACTGGCTCATCACTTTTAATACCTAAGCCAGAAGCATACACAGATCTGCAATCACATAAAAGAGAATGTCAAATATTTAGTGGCTCCCTTCACCACTATAAGAAAATTCCAGTCTGACACAATGGGCCTGATTTAAAAGGGGAAAAGTAATTAGTAGTGAAATTGTACTTTATTTACACATGCAGTTACCACCGCTGAACTGCATATAGGTAACTGTGAGCACAAGTTACAATAATAGGTCATAAGAACAACAGCCTATAATAATAGGTCATGTAGGTATACATTTAACCAATTTCCACGTATAAAGGAGGCAACTGTCCATAAAAAATAAGCATGCAAGTGTTCTCAAATTTTGCCTGTGCAATTATGTACCTAATACTTTAGCAAACAAGGCCCATTTTGTTAAATGTCAATGGTCCTTTCATAGAATAATAGAAGGTAGAAAACTGAAAAGGCCTGTTATAACATCCAAGTCAGCTCCCTGCTAATGAAGAATTGTTCACTCACTCCAGCTACCAATATATATATTTTTCTGTCCACCTTAGCTTTAAAAGTTTTTAAGCAATGGGACTTCCTCCAAATTCCCTTGGGAATGTATTCTAGAGCTTAACACATCTTAGTGCTGAGGAGCTTTTCCTGATATTCAGTTTGATGTTCTATACCAGTTGACTTTGTGAATGTTGCCTTATTTTTTTTAACTAAGCTTCTGTGCTTCACTGGAAAAGTTTGCAGAAGTTCTTATTTTAGGGACAGATGAAAGCTTTGTCTATAACCAATAATGAATCACTAGAATGACCCAGATTTGTCAGAAAATCAACCACTGAAGTGTTATTACTAAGTCAATATTTCCTTTTTCATCAAGTCCAAGCAAATTATACCCATAATAGAGGCATTTGCCACAGTAACATTTTCATCATAACTAACACAGGCTAATATTCTGTGTAAAATTACTACCATGAATTAACTTTATGTCTGTAGAAAATGAGATTGCATGTAATTACTGATTTCCATTTATAATAAACTAAGCAAATTATCTCCACTAACATAAATGCACCATAAATTTGTTTTGAGGCATAATGAAGAAATAAATTTGTTAAAGAAATATGGACTGAATCTGCCAAATTATTGTAAATGATAGCTTCTTAAAAATTAAGGCATGTAATTGCAATTGGAAAATGTTATCATCTTAATGGTTGTATTATTATTTAGGTAGATCAATAATCTTCTTTGCTGATGCTTCATTTCTAAACAATTGCCAGATTTTATGCATTTTAAATATCAAAATACCATGCAATCTAAAAATGGAGTGATTTACCCTTGGTAGGATTTGGTTGGTCCTAATGAATTTTTGAGGATTTTTTAAATTGAGATTTTAAAAAAAAATGTTTAGCAGAAAGCCTAATAAAATGAGCACAAAAATGTGAGACTAAGTGTACTCATTCAACAGACAAGATTATTTTAACATATGGTTCCCTGCATTTCATGCTAATGAGTGAAAATCACCTTATTGAATGATCTTTAAAATCAAATAAAGCAATCAGAGTTTTATGACATTTTATCAATTACATATTACATTTTGTAATGAAATTGCAAAATTAACTTCTTTAAAATGATATAGATGTTAAAGCCTGATCACATTGTTGTAAGGCAACAATGTTATCTGACAGTTGGTGGGAAGTTACAGCATTGTGTCTATCGATCCCCACTTATTGTCAATGACCATAAGAGTTGTTAGTGTTAAAATATCTGACTTGATATCATCTAATGGCTGGATCCTTTGAACACTTACACATGTGAGAAATTTTATTCACATTCTAGCCCTGCTCAGTTCACTATTCAGTACTGTAGCTCACATGAGTAAAATTAGTCACATCCTTTTAAATGTCCTGAGACATTTCATAACATTCTGTTCTTATGCATTCTAAAATAAACCAAATATTTCTGAAATAACATCGTCCTCATTTGAAGTACTTTTCAGTCAAATTAATAGATATTTCTTAGGGCAAAGATGTCATAGAATATCGAGGTTGGAAGGGACCTCAGGAGGTCATCTAGTCCAACCCCCTGCTCACAGCAGGACCTCAGGAGGCATCCACTCCTGTCAAAATACTTAGTACCTTTCTAGAATAAATAAGCCGTGTTTTTATGTCACGAGCTACCAGAAATATATTTGTATTTGTGTCAGTGAGTGGCTAATGCTCTATGCTGTTCACTGCATACTATTATACAGCTATATCAAAGCAGGCATGATGTTCCAAATCTTCTCCCCAGCACACAGTCCCAATGAGCATCACATACAGTGTATTGGGGAGAGCTGGTGGTATCTTCCTACACACACATGGATCAGCAGTAGAACTGCACCCCTATTACAGGGATAAGGCTGCTCTAGACCCTGCAGCTCAGTTCTCCCCTTCCCATGCAGTGACTGGACCACTCCTCTAAACCCTGCTGCTCTCCCATTCCTCATCAGGACATAGATCTTCCTGTGGGTTATGGTGCATGGAAACCCTACTGGAGCTGAGTTGTAGGGTGAGTAGTGGATCTGTTGAGCTGCTGCTCCTTCTATGTAGCAGAATGTCATTGGTACCACTGCATCTGAGGCCTGGTCTACACTGGGGTGGGGGAAAATTGATCTAAGTTACGCACCTTCAGCTACATGAATAACGTATCAGAAGTTGACGTACTAAGATCTACTCACCGGGGTGTCTTCACTGCAATGAGTCGACTGCTGCTGCTCCCCCATAGACTCTGCCTGTGCCTTTTGTGGCGGTGGAGTACAGGATTCGACTGGAGAGCGCTCGGGGGTAGATTTATCTGATCTAGATTAGACATGATAAATCGACCCCCGCTGGATCGATCGCTGCCCGCTGATACGGCGGGTAGTATAGACATCCCGAGAAATACCATGGCCACTCTTTAGGCCCACAGGAGTTGCCCAGTGCACAGAGACATGCTCAGAGTAAAATAAGCAGATCAGGGATTTTTAGGTTTCTTTTCAAAAGAGATGGGGAGAAAAAAAAAAGACAGCAACATTTTTGATGTTTTTATCTAATGAGTTCTCATCATACAGCGAAAGCAGGTTTTGTCAAAGTGACTGCTTAGTGCTAAGTGGAGACATAAGGTGTGCTTTATAATGGAATATGGGAGTTCAATTATTCACTGCATGTGTTCATACAGCACCTAACACAGTGGAGCAATAAGATCCAAGGCACAGTGTATTCATTACTGATACAGAAGAGAGTGGAATTCTAATCTGTAACTGTCAAGGTTCCTCCCCCACTCTGAACTCTAGGGTACAGATGTGGGGACCTGCATGAAAAACCTCCTAAGCTTATCTTTACCAGCTTAGGTCAAAACTTCCCCAAGGTAACAAATATTACCCCCGTTATCCTTGGAATGGCCGCTACCACCACCAAACTGATACTGGTTACTGGGGAAGAGCTGTTTGGACGCGTCCTTCCCCCCAAAATACTTCCCAAAACCTTGCACCCCACTTCCTGGACAAGGTTTGGTAAAAAGCCTCACCAATTTGTCTAGGTGACTACAGACCCAGACCCTTGGATCTTAAGAACAATGAACAATCCTCCCAACACTTGCACCCCCCCTTTCCTGGGAAATGTTGGATAAAAAGCCTCACCAATTTGCATAGGTGACCACAAACCCAAACCCTTGGATCTGAGAACAATGAAAAAGCATTCAGTGTTTTACAAGAAGACTTTTAATAAAAAATAGAAGTAAATAGAAATAAAGAAATCCCCCCTGTAAAATCAGGATGGTATATATCTTACAGGGTAATTAGATTCAAAAACATAGAGAACCCCTCTAGGCAAAACCTTAAGTTACAAAAAAGATACACAGACAGAAATAGTTATTCTATTCAGCACAATTCCTTTCTCAGCCATTTAAAGAAATCATAATCTAACACATACCTAGCTAGATTACTTACTAAAAGTTCTAAGACTCCATTCCTGTTCTGTCCCCGGCCAAGACGACTACAGACAGACACCCAAACCCTTTGTTTCTCTCCCTCCTCCCAGCTTTTGAAAGTATCTTGTCTCCTCATTGGTCATTTTGGTCAGGTGCCAGCGAGGTTACCTTTAGCTTCTTAACCCTTTACAGGTGAGAGGAGCTTTCCCCTGGCCAGGAGGGATTTCAAAGGGGTTTACCCTTCCCTTTATATTTATGACACGCCCCCCAAATCTCAGCTAGGGTGAAACACTGGCTGGGATTTCTTCCTGGAGCTCTAGGAAAACAGAGTTAATAAGACACATGCATCTCTAAATATACTACCAAGTACATAAAGACTAACAATATTTTCCACATCTCAAGGACGATTTTAACCAGTTGATTCTGGGAAACTTTCACGGGAGAGTGCATCAGCCACTTTGTTAGAAGCTCCTGAGATGTGTTGGATGTCGAAATCAAAATCTTGGAGAGCTAAACTCCACCGAAGAAGTTTTCTGTTAGTTTCTTTGACGGTGTGAAGCCACTTTAGTGCAGCATGGTCGGTTTGCAGGTGGAAACGCCGTCCCCAAACATATGGGCGTAGCTTTTCCAGAGCGTAGACAATGGCATAACATTCTTTTTCAGTGACTGACCAGTTGCTTTCCCTCTCAGACAGTTTTTTGCTGAGAAACACTACAGGGTGGAATTCTTGATCAGGTCCTTTCTGCATTAAAACTGCTCCCACACCACGCTCGGATGCATCTGTGGTTACTAGGAACGGTTTGTCAAAGTCTGGGGCCCTTAGTACAGGGTCAGACATGAGTGTCGCTTTAAGCTTGTTAAAGGCCTTCTGACACTTTCCGGTCCACTGAACAGCATTTGGCTGTTTCTTTTTGGTTAGGTCTGTCAGTGGGGCAGCGATTTGGCTGTAGTGCGGTACAAATCGTCTGTAATAACCGGCCAAGCCTAAGAAGGATTGAACCTGTTTCTTTGACTTTGGGACAGGCCACTTTTGGATAGCATCCACTTTGGCCTGTAGGGGGCTGATAGTTCCTTGACCCACCTGGTGTTCAAGGTAAGTCACTCTGTTTAGGCCTATTTGACACTTCTTAGCCTTAACAGTTAGTCCTGCCTCCCTTATGCGCTCAAGGACTTTTTGTAGATGTTCCAGGTGGTCTGCCCAGGAATCCGAAAATATGGCCACATCGTCAAGGTAGGCAACTGCATATTCTCCTAATCCCGCTAGGAGACTATCTACAAGTCTTTGGAAAGTGGCGGGTGCATTTCGCAGCCCGAAAGGGAGTACATTAAATTCATACAGCCCGAGATGTGTGATGAAGGCTGACCTTTCCTTGGCAGATTCATCTAGCGGTACCTGCCAGTACCCCTTGGTTAAGTCCAAGGTAGAGATGAACTGGGCCCGTCCCAGTTTCTCTAATAGTTCATCAGTGCGTGGCATTGGATAATTGTCTGGGCGAGTTACAGCATTTAGCTTACGGTAGTCCACGCAAAAACGTATTTCCCCATCTGGTTTGGGAACTAGAACCACTGGAGATGCCCATGCACTTTCAGAGGGGCGGATTACACCCATCTGTAACATATCCTGGATCTCCCGTTCTATAGCAGTTTTAGCTTGAGGAGACACCCGGTAAGGTTGGACCCTAATTGGGTGAGCATTACCTGTGTCAATGGAGTGGTATGCCCGTTCAGTCAGTCCTGGGGTGGCTGAGAACGTTGGCGCGTAGCTAGTGCACAGCTCCTGGATCTGCTGTCGCTGCATACGCCCAAGGGTCATGGAGAGGTTCACCTCTTCCACACCACCAGCACATTTCCCTTCGTAGTAGACACCTTCAGGCCACTCAGCGTCGTCTCCTCCCTGGGCTGTAAACTGACAAACCTTTAATTCTCTGGAATAAAAGGGCTTTAGAGAATTAATATGATACACCTTAGGCTTTCGGTTGGAGGTGGGGAATGCTATGAGATAATTAACAGCTCCCAGGCGCTCCTGGACCACGAATGGCCCTTCCCACGATGCTTCCATTTTATGGGCCTGGAGCGCCTTTAAGACCATGACCTGGTCTCCTACTTTGAAGGAACGCTCTCTGGCATGTTTATCATACCAGGCTTTTTGCTCTTTTTGAGCATCCTGTAAGTTTTCTCTAGCAAGGGCTAAAGAGGTTCGGAGGGTGTTTTGTAGGTTGGTTACAAAGTCCAGAATGTTAGTTCCTGGAGAAGGTGTAAATCCCTCCCATTGCTGCTTCACCAACTGCAATGGCCCCTTAACCTCACGGCCATATACAAGTTCAAATGGAGAAAACCCTAAACTGGGATGTGGTACAGCTCTGTAGGCAAAGAGCAACTGCTGCAATACTAGGTCCCAATCATTGGAGTGCTCATTTACGAATTTACGTATCATGGCCCCCAAAGTTCCATTAAACTTCTCCACCATGCCATTTGTTTGATGATGGTAAGGAGTGGCAACCAAGTGATTTACCCCATGAGCTTCCCAAAGGTTTTTCATAGTTCCTGCCAGGAAATTAGTCCCTGCATCTGTGAGGATGTCGGAGGGCCAACCTACCCTGGCAAAAATGTCTGCTAGTGCCTGGCACACACTTTTAGCCCTGGTGTTGCTTAGAGCTACTGCTTCCGGCCATCGGGTGGCAAAATCCATGAAAGTCAGTATGTACTGCTTTCCTCTGGGTGTCTTTTTCGGAAAAGGACCCAGAATATCCACAGCTACTCGCTGAAATGGAACTTCAATGATGGGGAGTGGCTGGAGAGGGGCTTTGACCTGGTCTTGGGGTTTTCCCACTCTTTGGCACACCTCACAAGACTGGACATAGGTAGAAACATCCTTACCCATTCCCTCCCAGTGGAATGATCCCCCCAAATGGTCTTTGGTCCTGTTCACCCCAGCATGGCCACTAGGGTGATCATGGGCTAAGCTCAAGAGCTTGGCCCGGTATTTAGTTGGAACTACCAACTGTCTCTGAGGATGCCAGTCTTCCTGGTGTCCACCAGAAAGAGTTTCCTTGTATAAAAGTCCTCTTTCTACAACAAACCTGGATCGATTAGAAGAGCTGAGAGGCGGTGGGTTGCTCCGTGCCGCCGTCCAAGCTCTCTGGAGGCTTTCATCTGCTTCCTGTTCGGTCTGGAACTGTTCCCTTGATGCTGGAGACATCAGTTCCTCATGGGATTGTGGACCTAGGCTTGGTCCCTCTGGAAGCGATATAGGGGATGGTGCTGTTTCTGTTGACTGTGAACCGCTCTCCGCTGGTGCACTAGGTTGGGATTCAGGCTCCGGCTGAGCCTCTTGTGTAGGGTTATCGGCTGCTGCCAGTTCAGGTTCGGTGGGTCCCTCTGGTGTTGAGGTTGCAAGTACTGGATTCAGTGCTGACACGGGGTCTGGTGTTGGTTGTTCGGCTGGTTCTGGTTCTGGGACTGGTTCCGTCTGGGTCTCTGGGACTGGATCCACTACTGCTGTTGCAGACATTGGCCTGGGGTCCAGGTCCATCACCTCTGACTGGGTCCTGATAGAAGTTTCCGGAACAGAGCTAGGCCTCACGGCTTGTTTAGCCTGGTTGCGGGTGACCATTCCCACCCTCTTGGCCTGCTTCACATGATTGGCCAAGTCTTCCCCCAACAGCATGGAGATGGGATAATCATCATAGACTGCAAAAGTCCACATTCCTGACCAGCCCTTGTACTGGACAGGCAACTTGGCTGTAGGCAAATTGAAAGAGTTGGACTTGAAGGGTTGAATCGTCACTTGGATCTCTGGGTTGATTAAATTGGGGTCCAATAAGGAAGCATGGATAGCTGACACTTGTGCTCCGGTGTCCCTCCACGCGGTGACCTTCTTCCCACCCACACTCACAGTTTCCCTCCGCTCCAAGGGTATCTGGGAGGTATCTGGGCCTGTGGACCTCTGGTGTGATTCCGGTGCAATGAACTGTAACCTGTTGGGGTTCTTGGGGCAGTTGGCCTTTACATGCCCCAGCTCGTTACATTTAAAACATCGTCCAGCTGACGGGTCACCGGGGCGAGGTGGGTTGCTGGAGAACGGGGTGGTGGGACGATAAGGGGTCTGGAGGGTTCTTTGGGAGGTAGGTGGGGCTTTGGGCGGCCCCCGGTAATAGGGTGTGGTCTGGGGTGGTCCCTTCTGGTCTCCGCTCCAACTGCGACCAGTTTTCTTCTTCTCTGCCACCTCCACCCATCTGGCTCCAATCTCTCCTGCCTCGATTACAGTTTTGGGTTTCCCATCTAGGATGTATCTTTCTATTTCCTCAGGAACACCCTCTAAGAATTGTTCCATTTGCATTAGGAAGGGCAAATTTACTGGAGATTCAACACTTGCTCCTGATATCCAGGCATCCCAATGTTTTACAATGTGGTAGGCATGTCGGGTAAATGACATGTCTGGTTTCCACCTTAGGGCTCTGAACCTCCGACGAGACTGCTCGGGTGTTATCCCCATTCTGACTCTCGCCTTGGATTTAAACAGTTCATACTTGTTCATGTGTTCTTTAGGCATTTCAGCTGCCACCTCAGCTAAGGGTCCACTGAGCTGCGGCCTCAGCTCTACCATGTATTGGTCAGTGGAGATGTTGTACCCAAGGCAGGCCCTTTCGAAGTTTTCTAAGAAGGCCTCAGTATCATCACCTGCCTTGTAGGTGGGGAACTTTCTGGGATGGGAAGTGGTACCTGGAGAAGGATTGCTAGGGTTTGTTGGTATATTCTGCTGGGCCTTTATCCTCTCCATCTCCTCCACATGCTTCCTTGCCTCCATTTCCCTCTTGTGGGCAGCCTCCTGTACCTCCTTCTCCAGCCGCATGAGTTCTATCTGTCTTTCATGTTCCCTTTGTTTTTCCTCAGCCTGAAATTTGGCTAATTCCAGCTGTAGTCGAGCTGAGGATTTGGCCATTCTAACCTCTCTGTTTTTAACTAACTTTACACCCGAGGTTTAGAAATAAACAAACAAAACTTGGCTGTAAACTTTTGCTGTGCTGGAATAGAGTACCTATTCTCTGATAGTGATTGTCAGCCTACAGAAAAAGACAATTCCCTTGTCTCTGCTCTGGGCCCAAATTAAAGCAAAAAACCTCCAACTACTTGGAAAACTGCTTACCCAGCCCAAAGAAAAAAAAAAATTTCTTTTCAAACCTGTGCTCCTTGTAAAACAAAAACAAAAAAAAAATCAAAATCCTAAAAAAAAAACCCTGCCACTTTTGTCTCCAGGCAAATGGGTAGAGCACACACCCCCTATTTACTTTTAGGAAGAAAAGAAAAAAAAAAAAAAAACCTCTGGGTTGGAAGACTGTGAATGTCCCTGCAGGAGTTAAGTACCCTGCCTCCAGGCAAGAAAACCTGCAATTCACAAGATAATCCCCTTTTGTCTCTGCTTGGCCACAAAGCAGAGAGAAACCAAGCTGCTTTCAGTTTCAAAGCTGCCTTCTGGACTTCCTAAAAATTCCTTTTTAAAATCTGTATTTCTAGTTCAAAAAATCTCAACTGGATCTCAAAATGATTTCAGGTTAATCCCACCACTGTGCCACCATGTCAAGGTTCCTCCCCCACTCTGAACTCTAGGGTACAGATGTGGGGACCTGCATGAAAAACCTCCTAAGCTTATCTTTACCAGCTTAGGTCAAAACTTCCCCAAGGTAACAAATATTACCCCCGTTATCCTTGGAATGGCCGCTACCACCACCAAACTGATACTGGTTACTGGGGAAGAGCTGTTTGGACGCGTCCTTCCCCCCAAAATACTTCCCAAAACCTTGCACCCCACTTCCTGGACAAGGTTTGGTAAAAAGCCTCACCAATTTGTCTAGGTGACTACAGACCCAGACCCTTGGATCTTAAGAACAATGAACAATCCTCCCAACACTTGCACCCCCCCTTTCCTGGGAAATGTTGGATAAAAAGCCTCACCAATTTGCATAGGTGACCACAAACCCAAACCCTTGGATCTGAGAACAATGAAAAAGCATTCAGTGTTTTACAAGAAGACTTTTAATAAAAAATAGAAGTAAATAGAAATAAAGAAATCCCCCCTGTAAAATCAGGATGGTATATATCTTACAGGGTAATTAGATTCAAAAACATAGAGAACCCCTCTAGGCAAAACCTTAAGTTACAAAAAAGATACACAGACAGAAATAGTTATTCTATTCAGCACAATTCCTTTCTCAGCCATTTAAAGAAATCATAATCTAACACATACCTAGCTAGATTACTTACTAAAAGTTCTAAGACTCCATTCCTGTTCTGTCCCCGGCCAAGACGACTACAGACAGACACCCAAACCCTTTGTTTCTCTCCCTCCTCCCAGCTTTTGAAAGTATCTTGTCTCCTCATTGGTCATTTTGGTCAGGTGCCAGCGAGGTTACCTTTAGCTTCTTAACCCTTTACAGGTGAGAGGAGCTTTCCCCTGGCCAGGAGGGATTTCAAAGGGGTTTACCCTTCCCTTTATATTTATGACAGTAACTAAACAAATGTGTGACCCAGGCAAAATGTAGGGGGTGGAAATAGGGGGTTGCCTCTGTCACCATTTTCTCTTGTGAAAATAGCTTGTGGGGGACAACATTAAAGGGAAAACAAGCCATTTTTTCTGGCTCATTTTCACGGTTGATGCACTGGTTTCTTCCCTAGGTCTAGATACAAAAAGTCAGTCTTGCATTTAGTAGCATTTAAACTCTCAGTAGTGAGAGCAGAGAAGAAAACAACAACTCTGGTGGAAAACTCTGACCCTAAAGTAGCTTCACCTGTATTAAGAATAAAAGAAAGTGGCAACAATCATTAGGACAGTGGTTCCCAAACTTGTTCTGCCGCTTGTGCAGAGAAAGCCTCTGCCAGGCTGGGCCGGTTTGTTTACCTGCCGTGTCTGCACGTTCGGCCGATCGCAGCTCCCAGTGGCCGCGGTTCGCTGCTCCAGGCCAATGGGAGCTGCTGGAAGCGGCGCGGGCCAAGCAGCAGAACAAGTTTGGGAACCACTGCATTAGGGAGTTGTTGCTCGTACAAATAGCAGCAACTCTCACATGACCAGCAGCAGGAAGACTTAAAGTACTTTGGGTAAGAAATCTTCATTTGAATATATGGATTGTGTGGAGGTGGGAAAATTTAATTTCAATGTGTTTCATTTTCCCAACATTTTTAACTGATTTTTTTACAAAGGTATCAAAATTCTCTTTTGCCAAAACCCGGTTTTCATTAAAAGTTGATAGCCATTTTGGCAATAGTTTCTGTAAGATTTTTGATGAATCAATGCAGTTAAAATAGATGAAAAAACAGTTTGAAAACATGGAAGATGGATTTGCTTTAAACCCTACAAGATATGAACTACCTTGAAACAGTGGTGGCATTAGGCACTGGCAACCCCTGCAATCACAGGGGGCCCAAAGAAAGAAAGGGGCCCTCTGAGAACCAGATCCAGTCCACTGGGCATCAGCTGTTCCATTCTGCTGAGTGCCACCGGGGGTTCAAAATGGTACACTGTGACCTTGTACTCACCTTGCCCCATGGAGGACACCATTTTGGTCTACAAAATGCCATCCTCCACACAATGTGACCTTTTATGCACTGTACACATGAGGTCACTGCTGGGGCCCCCAGAATTGAGCTTTGTAAGTGGCCTCCCACAGGACAAACACCACCATTGCTCTGAAATTTCAATCTCTTTTGTGAATTTTAAAAAAGTGTTTGGGCCAAGTTTAGCAATGATGCTTATGTGACTCCATTGAGACATTTTATGAACTTTGGATCCAGTTGCCTGCCCCATTTGTCCCCTCCCTCCCAGGATTACCCATGCTGGCCTCACAACCATCACAGAGCTCTTCTGCATAGTGTTCAGAATTGACAGAAGTCCCCCTGTATGACTGCTCCAGCCATTTCCAATCTTTGTGCATGAGTGACGCAGTGGTTCTGCCATACAAATGGTCCCTCTGACAATAGGTGGGCTTTGCCATGTGATCACACTTGTATCTGAATCCAAAGCTTAGGCTGCAATGTCCCTAGGTATGACATTCTGGTCAGACTAGGTGTCTCTTCCTGTGACTTCAGCAGTATAGCAAACCTTCAAAGTGGCATCAGCTAAGTGAGTGCTCCTGGCAAGCACTACAGAAAGCAAAGATAGTAAAACAGATGATATTGAGATTCTTGCATAGTAAATTAGTTCATAATGAAAAAATGACTCTCAGCCATCCAGATAATCAGGAGGAATGTTGTACTTTGCCTGCTGCCCTTAGGCATGAGAAGAAAGCCATTGGCACTATGGGGTTTGAATCTTAATATAAACATTGTTAAATCAGTTTTGTTTTGGATTTTGAAAGCTAGCACTGAGAGTAACAGCAGGTAACTGGAAATTATCAGTAATTAATATTACAAATTAATATCAAATATTAATTGCAAATAATAATTGGGGGAAGAAAATTGGGATGCTATAACAGTGAGTAGGATACACATGGAATAAAAGAGTTATGTTAAGAACTCATTAAAATTGGAGACCACACATACAAGGGAAAAGGTAGTGTCACCTAGGTATATGTTCCCCCGTTATTTTTATCCCTGCAAGGCCAGGATTAATTCATCTACTCATTGTAAATCCATATTACATTCATTGAAGTTAATCTGCGTTCCATCATACCACGACGATTGCTCAATTTATTTTTTTTAATAGCAAGAAGGTTAAAGAGTGATTGCATACCAGAAGCACCAAGCTCACCTCCATAAAAGGTGTGTGTTTGGGGTGGGGAGAGTTGTTTGTTTAGTAAGAGGGCTGTTGATTCATGCTTTCTTATTGCCTTGTTGGACACCAAAGTGTAAGACATTTGATTCCAACTAAAGTAGATGTAGCCTTATTCTACTTACAAAAAAAAACATGTTTCACTTTCAACTTTATTTCTACAAGAATAACTGAAGAAAAGTCAGCATCTCAGCAAAGCGTCAGAAAAAAGTGCAGCAAAGGAGGGAACGAAAAAGTGAGAAATTGCGTTATTTTAACTACCTTTTGTGAAATATCAAGGAAATCTCAAATCAACAGTCAGAAAAAAAAATTGAGATTATGCCTTTATCTAATGTTTTGCCTCTCAGAAAAGAGTTATACACTAAAGAGAGAGAGTCTTAGACTAATTTATTACAAAACATTTTACCATGTTTGTTTGCATACAAACATTCTGCAGGTTTTCATCCCTTAAAAAAAAAGAGGTAGAATCTCTCTCTCTCTAATGACTCTAGCAATTCAATGGACTTTCCAGTAGTTTGGGGTGAGATGTGTTTAATAGAGCTTGTGGAATAGAAGTTGTGTTGAAATTGGCTTTCACTGTGGATCCTATCTTGCAGCCCATATGCAGATTAAAAGAGGTCAGTGGAAGAATGAGAATTGGTTCTAGGTGCACAGGATCAAATGCTTCACATATAGTGGATCTGATAGAGAAAATATTTTAAAGGTAGATGGTATGTGACAAATTGCCAAAGGGTTGCAGCATTCATGAAAACATTCAAGATTTCAAACATTCACCCCCCATAATTATTATTATTTATTAATTATTTGTATTGGGGTAAAGCCCAGGAGCCCACATTCTGGTCCAGGAACCACAGGGCTAGCCATCCTGGAATCACAGAACACAAAGACACTAAATGTATTTCTTCTCCCCTATTTAAGGGAATTCAATTAAAACCATCACCACCAAAATAACCCAAATAATCAATTTTATAACTAGAATCATAGGCTTAGAATGAACTGCCAGGGTCATGTAGTCTAACCCTCTGGCAAGATGCAGGATTTGTTGTGTTTATACCATACAAGATCAATGGTTACCCAGCCTCTTTTTGAAAACCTCTACTGAAGAAGCTTCCATGTCTTTCCTGGGCAGTCTGTTCCATTGTCCTACTATTCTCACAGTTAGGAAGCTTTTCCTAAAATGTAATCTAAATGGAAGTCTGTGCCTTTTGCTTGGGATAGAACAAACAAACCTTATTATTTCCCTGAACTGTCCTGGAGATGGCTCGACATTGCAGAACACACAGTTTTTGGGCCACTTGGGACTGGGAGTGTGTTGGGGTCACCTCACTGGTTTTAACCAAGGCTGTTGGCATTCAGAGTGGGATTGTAGACAGGCTGCTGGGGTCAGAGCTGCTGAACCAGGGCTGTCTAGCACACAGATGCATCAGGGTGTGACTTGGATGCTTGTAGGCTGGTTGTGAGGATCACAGGCTGGGAGCTACATAGAAAGGCATTCAGAGTTACAGGGCAACTGGTGACAATCATTCACTGGTCTGGATTACCCCCTGAACACTCTGATACCTAATTCATGGGGTTATTGCAGGGATTAGTTAGTTAGTGTCTGTGTGTTTCAAGCATATGCTAAGTGCTAGTTACTATTGTTATTTATTTTGGGGGAAATGGACTGCTGCTCTGAATAAAGCAACTCTACCCAAGTGATTACTGTGCTGTTTGTCATGTTTATAATTTTGGAGTCTATCACAAATCAGAGTAAGAAAAGAGGAAGTGAAATGGAAAATAATATACCTTGTTCGTTTTTGGAAAAGCATTTAAAAGTATTCTATAGAGCTATCACTATCATATTTAACAACATGTAACTAACTGAAGAGCTAAGAGATAATATAGATACAATGTACAGAGCCTGCTAGTACTAATACACTCAAACACACCTTTTGGGCATAACAACAACAAACAACAAACAACAACAACTAATAATGCAAGTGAGAGCTGAGAATACTATCATCGCATAGACCTAGAACATAGGCAAATTGCTCTTTCTGCAGAACATGTAACAAAGATGAGACTTCTGGAGCTGCTAATTTAAAAAATTAGAAGATGTAACAAGTGCCAGAAAAAAGCCAACAAATCATCAGCATCTGCCAGCTCCGAATACTTAAATACGTTCCTCTATTTATTGCATGGCAATCACTTCTCATTTAGAAAGATACTCAGAGAAACAGATTGTGCTTAAGACATCATTGTCTGCGTTGGAAAGAAGATTTCCAGTTCAACACGAGTAACAGCAGCTGGGCCTTATACTGCAAATTATTACAAACAAGTAGTGCTTACTTATATGGGCAGTTCCTTGATGTTAATGGGGCAAATTCTTTGTTGGTGTAAATGACTGTTTCTTCAAAGGAGCTGTATCCATTTGTGTCAACACAGAATTTGGCCCTACATTAATTACACATACAAGAGTTATCTAATGGAAGAACTGAAGCCATAAATACATAAACTGCAGAGGTAGGTGCAATATACATTTATGGAGAATTAAAATCTTCATCCTCATGGACAAAGGCCTGAGTTAAATTGGTTTATGCCAATATATATATATATATATATATATATATACTTAAGAGAAAAGTAAGGTTGCACAATGAAGCACTCAGAATTTAGGCAGTGCCAGAGGTGCGGATGCTCAACAACTTTAATTCAGGCCTTCGTCCATGAGGATGAAGATTTTAACTACATGATCTCTTCATAGTATTTCATCAGGAACGGAGCTTCATTCAGGTCCTGATCAAATAAGGTGCTGAGCACCTCCTGGGAAACGTTCAGAACCTTAAAGTCCCACTGAAGGGAATGGGCACAGCAGGGTGAATGATGCATGGGGCATATTGAAGCAAAGAATTTTGTAGATATGCGCCTCATTCTGGATCAAATTATGGCCCCAATCTTGCAAATCGTGAAGTATTGGCATACCTTGACTCACATCACTAGTCTCGTGGACTTTAATGGGGTTAACGCAGGCAAGTAAAGTTGCACATATGCATCAGTGATTGTGGTCTGTATTCGCTACTACAAAAGCGTAAATCCAGAGTAAATCCAGTGGAATTACCACAGGTGTAACTGAAAGAAGAACTAGGCACAGGATAGATGATGTACAGTCAATGAGACAGGAAACTAGACAGACCCAATGGTCATCTGTGCTCTTCCCATGATCAGGTTGGATAGCATGTAGTGAACAAAGCTGGGATCTGCTCATTGAACAGGGAAAATAAAAGTAACACATACTAATTTTTTTTTAAAAAAAAGCCAAATTCTTAGCGCAATAGAACTAAATTGTTGGACACCAGCTGAGAGTCTGCCCAAGGAAGTGTTGTTACTGTCTCAAACTTATTCAGTCCTGAAGTATTAAAATGCCATGTGTTGTGCAGGAAAAAGAAAATGTCTTGGAAACCCTCCCCTCCCAAACCAGGAACTCAGTGTTATTCAATGGCATTCACGTTACAAGGCAGGAAAACCTCTCCAACACAGGCAAAATATCAAGACTCCACAACTGTACCTATAGAAAAAAAATCTTTAAAAAGCAATTAATATATATATATATATTAGTCATTACAGTGTAGAATGTGGGTGAGAGTGAGAGAGTGATTTCTCCTCTTTATGCCAATAGAGAGTTCCCTCCACCCCTCACACAGACATTACAGCCACCAAACACAATAAGCCTTAAAAATAAGACAGTTGACAAAAAAAAAAAGTTCCCTTTGCGGTAAATGCCAAGACAGAACACATTGCACATTAATTGCATGTCTCTCAGTCCAGACCATCTGTCTCTGCAAAGTAATGAATGCTGGTATTGGTATTTGCTCAATAACTAACACTGGGTCTGAACTGAACCCTCCTCACTGTCTTGTTATGCTATCACTTTGACTGTTTATGGACTGCTTCTAAATGGAGTGCAATGCCTGAGCCGGGTGTAATGAAGCTGAAACTGAGAACTATACAGCAGGACTAATGAGAGAGACCCAGAACACCTACACACGTGAAATCTCACTATATTATAACTGCTATGCTTTCCCACGGTGGGAATGTACTGCATGTACTGATGGTGGCCGCTTCTCTATATGAGAGAGCCACTGTGGGGAATTAAGACTCGCTACAGTAGTACAAGAAATGGAGAACACATTTCTACTCATGTATACAGGTCATATAACAACACATATTTCACTAATGTATGTAAGAAGCTGTGAATGCTGAAGTAGTCTTAACTGAAATCTAAGGATAATGAAATAGCAGAGCAGCCTGGGCAGCTATCAAAAGAGTCACAAGTCAGGTGACCTGCACCGTGGTCAGAGACCTGTAAGGGAAGGAGCTCTGATTTAGCATTTAATGTTGCTGGGCAAATGCAAATATCAAAGGCTGGATTGCAGCATTTAGACACAGCCCTCAGTAGACGAACCATGCTATCTACAAAGATTAGGTTGAGGGACTGTTCCCCTCACAGGCCCCAGGTGCTTAAAGGGATGGTGCAACCCCTAGGACAATGCAGCTTGCTGCCCCTTTTGTACCCAGCCAGCCATGTGGGAGTGGAGTGGAGGGAAGCAGAGCAGTGGCCCTGACTCCTTCTTACCGATTTGGAGAAGATGTGCATCCTAGTGGGCATTCAGACAGAGCAGCCTCTCAGCTCCCTGAGAGAAAGGCCTGGGACTGTCCCTGGATCTTATCCCTCTCTGAGTCTGTGCCTTCCCTTCAGGGCAAAACTTTCCCCACCAAAGACAAAAGCAACATATATCACTTAAAAGACAACAAAATACAACAACTATTAGTACAGCTCTGCAATCCACAAACGAAGGAGAGTGATTTGACTAGGGCTGTGTGCCAGCAGTGTCCTTTGACCCTATTGTTAGTCCTGTTAACACTAAATGTTCTAGGGGGAGACGACGGCAAATCTTTGATACACAATTCAAATTAACCAGTTTCTCTCTCGTGCTCTCTCTCAAAAAAGTGGCTGTCTTACTACAATGCTTGTCCTCTAGAAGCTGGATTTATCATTTCCTAGCCTGCTGAACATGATTAATGATTTTTCATTATTTTCTGGCTTCAAAAGCAACTGGGAGAAGTCAGTTCTACCGCTTTCCTGATTTTGCTCCAGGAAATCCGTTCTCATCATAGATTTTTTTTTATTTAAAACAGTGCCAGGACACTCTGAAGCACTGAGGTATTTGGGATTCACATAATCTCAATGATATCATACGGGGAACAAACATTTTTCACCATTAATTAAAATCCTGCAAAGATTTTGACAGATGGAAGCCATTGCACCTACCCCTGGGGAGAAAGGTCAATTCTATTAAAATGATTTCTACTCCAAAAATGAAGCAATGACTGTTGATGATGTCATTAGAGTCTGAAGAGTATTGTTTATAAAGTTAGAACAAATGTTTGAGGAGTTCCTACGGGCTGAGTAAAGACGTAGGGATTACACTACCCAGACATCAAGAAGCAGGAGAGAAATGACTCTCCCCAATTTACAAGAAGAAGGCTCAAGTGTTGACAACTTTTTAAATTGTTTCAGTACAGTTAGAACATATAATTAGTAATCATCAAATTGTTCAGAATGGGTGGAATTCATATTTGTGCAGGGAACCAGTACAAAACTCCCATAAGGAGAATGGACTGTTTGTCCCCCTCTAATGGCTGGTTTTTAGATATACACAAGTATGTATAGGATTCTGCTACTGCTTCCAGCTAAGGAGCTTAAGCCCTAGCTCTGTCTGGAGGACAACATGGATAGAACTGGTAAAAAAAAATATCCATCAGAATGTTTGAAGGCAAATGGGTTTTCGATTAAATTTTTACAGATTTTTACAGATTTTTTTGTGAAAATTTCCCTGTGTTTAATTGGGGGGGGGGGGAATTGAGAAACCAAAAACCTGACAAGATTTTTTTTTAACTGAAAAATGTTCGGTTTTGGAAGATTTGCTTTTTTCTATGAAAACCCATATAATTTCAAAGAAAAGTTATCAGTGATAAAGTTTTCTTCAAAATCTTTTGTGTAGGAAGAAAAATCTCTCGACCAGCTCTGCATGTAACTGGAGACACATGGCTGCAGTGGTTGAAGACAAAGGGGTTTTTACACAGTAAACCTGCAAGCTTTGAGTGGAGAGTTAGTCCTTTAACTCAAGTGTTAAAGGCTCACGCTTTCAGTGCTAAAGGTCCTCAGCTCAGAATTAGAGCAGGTTAAAGTTTTTCACACAAACCATTTACTGTTGGAAAATGTGGCTTCGTCAAAATATTCCATGGGGAAAATACTAGTTTTGATGATGTTCTGACACTCTGTTGGGGAACAAATTGCTTGGTTTCAAAATGTTAATGCAGAACACAATATTTCATTTAGAAATGTTGAATTGTTCAATTTCAATTGAAATTGACATTTTTATTTCAACATTTTCTATTTTTTGAAGACATTTTTCCCCATTAAAAAATTATATATTTTGACTTTTCAACCTAATTTGGGAAAAAGGGAGATGTCGAAATGTTTGAATTTTCCATTGAACAAAAATTCAAATTTTCAACCAACTCTATTTCAAACACTGCTGTCAGTCAAAGTGAGGTGATGATCTATTCACCATCTTCTATGCTCTTAAGTTCTCAAGACAGGGCATAAGTGGAACTTAATTAAGCCTGGATCTTGAGCTCATTAGGTATACAAAGTTAATTACATACAATAAATTCACCTCTATTATCTTCCCTGCCACCTTACAGGTATTTGACGTCTCTCCTTGGGTATGTCTGTATTTGAGCTGGGAAGTGTGTCGTTCCCAACTTGCACAGACATACCCATGCTAGCTCTGCTCAAGGTAGTGCACTGAAAATAGCAGTGTAGCCAGGATAGCATGGACAGCAGCTCAGGCTAGCTGCCTGAGCATGTACCAGCCCAGATCCCCTGGATATGTAAGTGGGTGGCTGTCACCCATGCTATCATGTGCACACTAGCTTAAGCGGAGCTAATGTGGGTATGTCTATGTGAGCCAGGAATAACAATCCCAGCTCAAATACAGACATACCTTTTCTGTGGAATTTAAGCAGTAACCAATCTCAGTGCAGATACAGTACAAGATCATCTATCCCTAAATATATTGCAGATGCATAAATGCACATAGGGTTGAGTGGATTATCATTGTCAAATCAAAGTGATCACCCTCATGCTCACATGCACATTTGTTTCATCTGCCCCATGCTCCCAATTTGTGCAAACTCATCTTTCTAAATTCTTTGGTATCCATTTCAATATTTGCTAGTAGATGTGGAAAAAACCTCGGTCTCACTCACAAGTAATCCAGCACAAGACACAAAGAATTAACTGTTCTTCAACCAGCTAATTTTTCAGGTTGTTCATTGTCCCATGAGGACACAGCCCATAATAAGGGGCAGAAAATTGCTGTACTGTCCCAGGAACATCCAGTGGCGGCTCAGAGATGCAACAGTTCCCCAACCTACTTCACCGTTGTTCCTGTGCAAATTATTCAACCCCTTTCTCACTCCCAAACACACAGGGCCATAAGGGTGAGAGTTACCCTCTCTTATGTCCCTCCACAGGTGCCTAGACCAATGGACAATCTTGCTCATTGTTTACATCACTTCTAGGATGTTAACATTATTAAACCCTTACTCATAAATGGAAGTCTGAGTTGGAATACTCAGGTTATTTGAAACACCAGTTCTGATCCAATGTCAAAACAACTGTGTTTTCTACTCCCCAGTATTTATCTGGGCTACCAGAATAATATTCTAGAAAAATGCCATGCCTTACTAATGCTTATCTAAGAGCAATTGCAGCAATAGGTTTAAACTTCCTAAATAATTTTGCCAAACATGAAATTTGCCAATAGACAAAAAATGTTCTATTTTTGTAAGTTGCCTGTTGTTCCATGGTGTGGTTTAACTAACATCCCACAATAACCAAAATTTGTAGATGAATTCAAGTCCTGTGTTTTGGAAGATTTAATTAGATTTTTTAAAAGTGACCTAAGACCCAAATTCTTATTTAGACTCAGACTACTTCACATCTCTCACAGTGTGAAGGGACTGTCAAAGAAATGTAATTATAATTTACACTCACCTGAAGACTCCTTTATACTGATAGAATGGTACAAAGCAGTCTTAGTGTAAATGAAAATTAAGGCCAAAATTATTCAAGGTGTCTTTCAAACTTTGGAAACACACACAAAAGAATAAAACCACATGACATTCTCAAAACCCATCTCCTTCCAAACAGGACAGCAATGCACAATAAAGTTATTATAAAAGTCATAGAGTTGGAGTTTATTTATCTGAATAGGTTGTTGAATTAAAAACAAATTAGCCTTGTTTCCTAAACAATCAGTTCCACATATGACTTGAATGAGCTCTTCAGATAGAATGGAAGAAAATAATCAAATGTACTTAGGTGAAACAAGGACTCGGATCTTTTTTCCTATTAGCACTTCTACCCCAATCAAATCCTTTATTACAAAGCAACATCCCAAGGATGAAAAACATTTACATTCCTAAATTCTAAATGGAACCATATGTTTTGTTTTCGATTTTTCTGGTAGCCAATATGAAAGCATCAAGCTCAGGCCAATATTTTGCTGGTCCTTGAATGAAAATAGGGTGTGGGGAAGGTGGAAGGAATCATCCACCCTGCCTTTCACTCCCTCCTCATGGATGGCCATAATTGCAGTTCCTCAGACTGCTCCCTGCTAAACTCCTTTTCATAGCAAGCTATCCCAAAACTTATGGGAAGGAAAAGGAAGGAGGCAATTAATCCATTGTTCCATAGTTCACTGGAAGAGCTGGCAGGTTTATGCAGGAGTGTGAATTCCACCCCTCCTTAAAGGGTGACACAATTAAAGCACTCCACTATCTACCAGATTGCTCCAGAAGGTATTGCCTGGATTCATAAGGCCTTGTGTGTTCAGTGGAACAGTGAGCCCACAACATGGGGCAGTAATTACACCTGCAATCTGGCCCTAAGCAAACCATAAAGAGAGCTAAGTTAGTTGACAATCACCAGTCTGGATCCCCAGATAATAATACTTAGCTCTTACATAGATTTTTTTCATCATTAGATAAAAAGTGTTTTGCATTATCCCTATTTTATAGATGGGTATAATGCACAGGAAGGGAAGTGATTTGTCTAATGTCACCCTGCAGGGCAAGCCAGGAACAGAACCCACCTTTCCTGAATCAGAGTCCTGCACACTGAATATTAGACCACACTGCCTCCCTTTGACCTAGGAATGCAAAGAGAAGAAGGGTGAAAATTGCCCCATTTTGCCTACTGTATGTGTTTTAACTGGAGTCAATTAAAGAAAATTAACTGACCACGGTTGACTTCTCCACTTCATATTCACTAAAGAGTGCAGCACTGAAATATGTTTCTACCTACACACATGATGACTGATTCTTTCTAAATAGAGTCCCCCTCTTTTCTCAGTCACATTGTGGGAAGAGGAGGAAAAAGTTTGTGGAAGTGTCAAAGTACTGAAGGCTTGAAATAAAGATCTCCACTACTGTTGGACTACATACAAACAAGACTATTTCTATGATGATATACACAAAAGAACTATAAGGCTCCACACCTCTAAGTGCTGCTAGAGCTGATTGAATAGGACAATGCATAAATATTTGTGCAACTATATATGGTCAACTCAGTTTGCTGGAACTTGTGAGGTCGTATTATTCATAAGTATTTGGACAGTCCCTGGTTTATTCATGAAAACATTCGTGAATCACAACAGGTTCATGAAGTTTAGCATGAATGATTATCTGATGGAAATTTCTGACCTGAAGGGCATTATTTATTCTTCTGTTTAAAGTGAAAGGTCAGACATCAAATCATACAGAAGACAAAATACTACAAATCCCTGGCATCTAGTAAAAACACCACAGGAATGCCAAGCTGAATGTGGAAATGGATAGGCCACAAACAACCCTTTGGCCGGGATTGGTTTCCGCAAACATTTGGCAAAGATAATAAATAATAAGCACATTTATAAAAATCAGAATCTGTTTGTGAATAGCTCATGTATAGAAAACATTTTTTTTAAATCAACGGGTATAATTTCTATTTTCCTTAGTTAAAGCTCAAAACATAAGACGTGTTTTTCTTTTCTTTATAATTAAGATAATTACAAATGACTGTGCATGAACTGCGATTACTCCCATTGACTTCAATGGGATAACTCACATGAGTAAATAAAGGAGGATTAGCCATAGTGTAATAATGGCCATTAAATGTCTCTAAAAACCCCAATACAATTAGCCATTTTTATGGGGCTCTGTGTGGATGTCGGGATCCCCCCATGTTCAGCTAAATGCACATTTGGGATCTAAAGTAACATGTTATTTTCCAGATTACACATCTATTTTCCATCAATTTTGTCTAACTAGTATTTATTACAAGCTAATGACAAAGTTGTGCTGTAGTGCAAAGAATAATCAAAACTCCTTTTTTGATTAATACATATAAATCTTATACACTGGTATTTTAATGCCCTAGTTTCAAATTGTCAAGTCTTTTGTTGAACTCAATCAGATTGCAGCAGTTTAACAAAGGTACAGTGAGCAACTGACACCCTCATGCACTAAAAGAATGATTACACACACCATGCATCAATCATCTGGCAGAACAGAAATATAAAGTCATAATACAACACTATCACATGATAAATACCTTGTCCCTTGAAATTCTTGTGCCTCAGTGTTTAGAGATGATACATTACTAGGCTCACTAATATTTTTTCCTAGTAGCAGACCACTGTCCTGTGACATGTTTCTTGGAAGACACCTCATAAAAAACCAAAATTTAGGTGAAACTGTAAAGAAGTGACACACCTACAGAAACACAACAATTTAGTCACCAGTGTACACAGTTGCTGGCATA
Source organism: Lepidochelys olivacea (assembly GCF_965140295.1). Classification (NCBI taxonomy): domain Eukaryota; kingdom Metazoa; phylum Chordata; order Testudines; family Cheloniidae; genus Lepidochelys; species Lepidochelys olivacea. The sequence continues at coordinate 29,198,313 of NC_140422.1, forward strand.
ATTTGCTATCTAAGACTAAGAAGGGGAAGCTTATTCTGCTGTTCACTCTAGTTGAAGGATGGACTCTGCTTTACTTCCTTCATGAAGAGTAGCACTTACACTGGTAATTCCACGGAAGTCAAGGGTTGAAGAATTTGACTGGTAGAACCATATTCTCCCCGTCACTGTGATATGTAATTCCTCTGACATTGCAGCCACAAACTTGTACACTGGTCCTTCCCGTTGGCCTCTACTCAATGAGAGAACAGCTCTTCTACCTGAGGCTCAGGTCAAGGGAAGGGAAGTGGTGCTTCAAAGAGTTCTGGAGCCCCTTGGAAATATACTGCCCAATACCTTCCCCTACCTCTCCTGGGCAGAATGCTGTATGATAGGGGAAGAAGGAAGCCAAATTCCACCACACTTCAGCTGCACCAGCCCCTGCTCCCTATCAAACCCATCACTACCATAAGCTCACCAGTCTCTCTCATTCCAACCTTTGCATTCACTCCAGCATCACTATACTCTCCAAAACCACAACACCAGCAAGACTACCAACCACCCCCCTTCTCTTTTTGATCTACATCCCACAAAAAGTCATCCCATGACCCAACACCCACAATCCTTTGCACCCGAGAAGGATCGTGAAATGAAGTGGGGCCTAGGTCCATTTTTCAGCTGTTTTATGTGTCACAAACCAAAAGAGACTCAGAAAAACCTATAGTGGAGCAATACTGTGCACTTTAGGATTAGAGACAACACAATAAGACGTGATTTGGCATAAAAGAGTTATTGGAATGAATATATTACATGCAAGTGCTGAAGCTGCAACTGATTTATGAGTCATGTTTAATTGGTACAAGTAAATCTTTTGTATCATACTACAATTTTCTGGATTTTTTTGCGCTACGTACTTTACAGAGAAACTTTTTGGAGTATTTGAAAAAAAATGATATTAATATTTTTCATTTCTTGCCCCATGTAAAGCCAGTGTGCATTAGTACTAAGAATTTAACCAGTGCAGACCTTGATGGGGAGGCAAATTGTAACATACATTTTAGAAGCCCTGAAAGTGATCTAAAATATCTATTTAGATGCATTATTTTAAAGGTCCAATGTCTCATCATCTGCTAGGACTAGAAACAGTCATAAAGAGGATTCTAAGCTCTCCTGTGGTTTAAAGCTTTCATTTTAGCCCTACTGGCCCATGGAATAGTAGGGTTTTTTATTTTGTTTTGTTTTTTGTCAATTAATTGTATTACTGTAGCACCTAGAGGTGGCAAATGATATCTTGTCTCCATTGTGCTAGTCTCTATGTACGCAGTTTGACCTGACATACACAGGAGTGATGGACAGGGAAACAGAATCATGGAGATGTGAAATGAATTGTGGTAGGCCGTTCAGCAGGTAAACGACTGAGACACTGAACCCAGTTTTCCCAATTCCTTGTCCAGTGCTCTATCCAATACATGATGTTGGGTCTTAAACTTGTGATTAGTCTAGAACTAAATATAGAAAAAAAAATTCTCTCTATATATTTCAGTTTTAATACAGAAAGATGACCCATCAATGTTTTAGTCCTCCAATAGAATTATATCCATGACAAAAAATTCTATGGGAAAAATTAGCAAGTTGGTAATTATCTATTAAATTCAATTTTTAGATAAAATTGTGAAAAAAGATGGAAAAAGTCTGATTTTTTTAAGAAGAAGAAACAGTGGTTATTTGGAATGCTAAAAGTAGTTTGTTGAGACAGGTTATGGGGAAAACTGCAAGGGAGGTGACCAGAACTGAATGTGAAATACAGGTTGTCACGTGGCTGTACAATTGCTCAATGACACTTACCACATACATGATATGGGAATCCCAAAGTTATAGCATAAATTAAAAGGTCTTTAACTTCCAAAAGTCTTAGTATATGAAGGGAAAATGCACTATAAGCATTTTAAAGAAAATGTTTGCAAAACTATTACACATTGAAGTTCATTATCACTGGTAATACAATTGGATTACACAAAACAGTTTGTAAGTAATTGCAGATGAACTGCACATGATTGCACATCGTTTACACATGACTACAGTTCGATTGCAAAGACAACCATACAAACAATGAGCTCAATTTACCCGAGAGTTGTAAATGTTTTGTAAATGGATTATATGCTCTTAAATCCATTTGTTTAAATATATTCAGTAAATATTTTTCAGCTGTGAATTCATGCAGGATGCTGGGTGAGGATTTTGTTTACCTCAAGCCTGAGCAAATGACTTTTCTACTCCTCACACCCTATTCAATTTTCAAACGTTTTCCATTTGTTCCTTACCCCCCTCTTATTCTATTAGGGTCTGATCCATAATCCATTACAGTCAATGGAAAAACTCCCATTCACTTCAATGGGCTTTGGATCAGGCCCTTATTGTTATGCTCAGATGAGATGGCATAGATAGAAGCAAATTATGTGCAACTATTTACAATGGCAGCCATGTGCACATCATAGGGCTAGATACACATGGTGGACTTAGACATTGCACTGGCTAACTTTTGGGTGCCTTGCTGCCTCATGGAATTCACAATCCCAAGTTAGGCACTCAAGCTCCGTGTGCAGTACCCTGGGTGAGAGAGTTAGGTGTCTATAAAATTGATTCACAAAGCCAGCAAACTAGACAGTAGGAAATGTTGAGAAGAGTGGTGAGGCCTAACCCTTACCCTTCAAAAGATGTCTAGGTCACAGGAGGCACTATTTGCCACTTGAGACTCACAGCTGTGAACCATGCCAATGAGTCAGATACTTAAGGCACATCAGCCCTTTCCAAGCACTCACCTGGAATGTGGGGGACCCCGCTTCAAATCTCTTCTCTGCCTGATATGGAGCAGAGATCTGAACCCAGGGTCTCCCATAGCCCAGGAGACTGCCCTTACCATTGGATATTCTGGGGTGTATCTCTCCGGATAGGTCCACATTAAATGTCCTGCAGCTGCAGCTATACCGCTGTATTCTAGGCTCTTGCTACAGTGATGGAAGAGTGGTTTTTTTCCCCCCCATTGATGCAGTAAATTTACCGCATTGACAAGTGGTAGCTAGCTTACTCTGTGGCTTAGGTCAGCTTAACTATGTCTCTCAAAGGTGTGAAAAATTCACTCCCCTGACATAGTTAGGTTGACATAAAATTTAGGTGTACACCAGGTCTCACTCTCTCCCATTGAAGCTGTTCCAATTTCTATACAATATTTAAATACTAAAATATTTAAGCAAGTATATGGGGGTTGCAGCACCACCAGACAGCAGCTGAGTAGTGATTTTATGAATGCTGGTGGCACCTGAATATTGGACTTAGCACCTAAAGTGGCAGTTAGGCATGTACATCCCTCCTTGCAAATGTAGCCTATAATGTCCTACTATAGTGATACAGAGGATAAGAAGGATTCCCCGTTATGGACCAACTATGTATGAATGATACTGATGGGAAAACTTCCTGCAGTCTGAATACAGGTTTGGTTCTAGTATCCAGACATTTTGGGATATTGCTCAAAGTATCTGAACTTTTCCAACCTATACAATTAGGCTGAGAAGTCACACAATATGACATCTCTGAAATAGTCACTTCCAGACTCAGATAGAAATATCATAGGACCATCCTTTCTAGCACTATTTCAGGGCTTCTGTCTCTGGCATCAGGCACATCCCAGAAGTGTTACGTCACAAAGTAGCTGAATATTCTGGAACTCCAAAAGAAAAAGATTTTAGCTCAAGTGTTAAGACCAAGTGAAATGGAGGCTTGTCACAACCAAAGTTATCATCTGAGAAAACAAAGCAACCAACCCAAAAGATGCTGAATGTTTGAAAGATTTGGTAGTTGAAGGTACTTGCTTACAGACAAGTATTCTGGTTCTACTCTTAAATTATTTTTATTTTTTAATTAAAATAATTTTCCCTGAGCAGATTTTTTGGGGGTAGGGGGATAAATGTTATTTTAATTTTGCCTTGATACTTTTCAAGTCAACAGTAAGAACAGACTGATGTTATTTCTAAAATGCTGAGAGAACTAGATTCTTAAAAGAATATATTATGCCAGTGACAATTTAATTAAAAAAGAGAAAGCTTCTTTTCATTGTCTTTCCCCTAACCAACTCACACCTCCCTTTATCCAGGTAATTAGAAAATGACTCTCCATACTAGTTGCATTATGTCAACAACAAAAGACCCAGAGATGACGACAGAGCTGCATACTTCTCAAAGATTCTTTGTGTCACTTAACATACTTCTGTGGATACAGTCTCATTAGATCATCTTAAATTAACAATCTACCATACTACTTGTTTCTATAGCTTCTAAGTGCACTGTAAGGTTTTGAAAACAAGAAAGGCAGTGACTTGCTGGTATGCTTAATATCCTGAATGTTAACATGGGCCAGTTTTACTGCTGTTGTAGGAAGATAACATTGCTAAACTCAGTGGATTTATGCTTCTCTATACCAGTTCAGAACTTGATTCAGAATTGTGTCTATAAGTTACAAATTCACAGTAGGTGATGATGGTCTTTTCACTCAAGTAGTAGAAGTCTAAGATTTATAGCAAGAGATACAAGGTTCGATTCCCCAAATTATAGTGTGATGCACTTCTTCCAATTACGTGTATAACCTCTTTTTAAAGGAGGGAATACATTCAAAACAATGCCAAACACTATCTTTCAGTATTATAAAAAAAAGTTAGGGCATAAGTGAAAAATGCACATGAATAAATAAAATGAACGTTAGAACCATACAGAATATTACACAGGTTTGCACTGTAGTTTTAGGAGGTTATATTCATTTCAGATCAGTGTGCGGCTGGCTATCCCATTCCCCACCCCCACCACAGGAAGCATGCCTAATACACAATATCACAACATACCGTTACGAATTACACCTGGTAGGATACGCACACAACTGCTGCGAATTACACCTGGTAGGACACACACACAAATGCTACGAATTACACCTGGTAGGACACGCACACAAATGCTGCGAATTATACCTGATAGGTCACGCACAGCTCAAATCTAGGCTGAGGCACATAAACAAAGTCCACAACTGCAGAGTTCCCAAAAGACACTAAGTGTATTACGCTCGAGTGTGGTGCCCCCCTGCTAGCCAGGAGAGGACCCTGAATACAGATTATACAAAGGTTATATACTTTTTAGCAAAGCATGTTGCCCTCGTGCATCGGAAACCTTAGCCAATAAACAAACCCTTGTCTTATCTACCACCTATCCCTGCTTGGTGCATCCCTCGTGCTATACCAGTATGTTAATTACACAGCATGGTCCTAAAGCCATGCATCAGTAACCTTTATTATCAGGATGGGAGGCCTCACATCAAGGCCAAGAGACAGGGAGTTAGAGACTGACAAAAACCAGATACTGGGAGTCAAGGCAGGCTGAAGACAAGGAGGAGGGTTTTCACAGGGATTCAGTATAAGGATCACTCCTCCTGGTGTATGATGTGCTGGCATTTAAACAATGGTGGGCCCCAAACCAAAATGGAGTCACATGTGCTAACTTTTCCTTAACAATACCAATTCATCATTCATGGAGATAAAAGAGTTTTCCTCTCATCAAGTATTAATCATTTCTGAACATCTAAGAATAGTCTTAGAGCAACTTCTTGCAACCATCAAACAAATTAGTGGTATATTATTAAACCAGTAATTCTCCTATAAGTCCTCAAGTGCTTGCTTAGTAGTCACTTTGTACCCGAAGAATACATCTGGAAAACAATATGATAAATTAAAAAGCTGATACTTCAATATTTTCCTGGGTAATGCTCATCTTTTGTTGGCAAAATGCCAAAATTGGCATATCATTTCAGGCAAGATGCCAAAGTATCATCATTTTTCTTGGTGTGCTACAAGAGCTTTTCCCTCCCTCTTCTTATGCCCCCTCCCCATAGTTTACCATCACTTTGCTTATAAAGTGAGGAAAATGACAAACTAAGGGTATTCAGACATGCTGTGCTTAAAACAGGCTTTTCTTAAGATTACATTCAGCATGGAGCAGGAAAAATATTGCAAGAGATTTTCTGCACATGTACCCCTGGATATTTCAGTGAATTTGGTTTGTTTGCCTTTGCACCCTTCCTGCTTTTGCTTCCATCAAACATGCATACAATCAAGTTTTACTGGTGTTTAGTTTCACAGGAAGAAGACTCCCAAGTGCATGAATGACAGATTCTTCATGGAAATTGAATTTTAAGTTCACGAGTATTCACAGAAGGAGCAAATTCATCAAATCAGTAAGCAGAAACAGTAGCATGAGAATTATCTGACCAATCACATCTAAGTAACTACTGTATACTGAATATCAAATACTCAATGAGAACTCAATCCTTAGAGTTAAAAATATTCACAAAATAAAATAAAAATTAAATTAGAAAACCCTGTGATGTTCGGGAATAACCCTCAACCAGAAAAGGTTAATTTCACTGAGTAAAATTTTCAGTTTTAAATAATTTCCTCACCGATGTTCAGCAAAAAACAATCCATAGACTGGGAACGTTAGGCACAAATTGACCAACCTGCTTCTGTTTTTGTAATGAAGATTGATTGCTACTTGTAACATGCTTATATTTATTGACACAACTCTGTTATTTAGTATGCTTATATTATCAGGTTGTCCTCTGATTCTGTGTGTATTTGATGGTCTGCTTTGGGACATTCCACCTTCAAGTCTTCTCCTTTTCTAAATTTCTTTAGCCAGCTCTTCATTGGGTGGCACCACTTAAAATATTATCTATGAAGCAGAATAATCATGATCATCTTGAAAACCAATGGTGGGGGATGGGGGAACAAAGCCACCTGAAATTAACTCCTTAACCCTTTTAGCACCTACTTTAGGGTCTGAGCCTGCAGGAGAGTGGACGAACATTGGCACAGAGCAGTAGTGAGCCACCACACTACAAAAGCAGATACTCATTAATATACATAGGTGGCATTTCAGCCATTACCTTTAAAACAGATTCCTCTGCCACCAAGGCGGGTTCTATTGTTCAGCCTCGTAGATAATTTTATGATGCTACTGTTTGACTTTGACATAACTCTGGAATTTGGTTGTAGATCTCTTGTGTCCAGTACATGACACTAATGGTTTGTCTTCACCTTGGGGCAATGTGCTCTAAAGGGCTGTAATTTCTAAAACACACACATCTGTGTCATACTGCCTGGTATGTGGCTGCAACTGGGAGAGCAAAACTCAGGTCACACTGTCAGAAAATAGAGGAGACACCCCAGACTGGCGGTATATTCTACAATTAGATTTCACCAAACCAGTAGCAGAAGTGCATTCCTGGATTACTCTGCTACCCTCACCATGGAGTCACAGGCAGTCCCCTTAGCTCTCTATGCTTTTTTTACCACCCAGACAAACCGGACTTTATGATGAAAGGTTATTCAAACCAAAAATCATCATATGTTAGGATCTTCCAACCCCAAAGGATCAGTCACTCTCCACAGATCACCAGATACTGAGGATCTTACCAAAAACAATGCTGTCAATTCCTTTAGTAAATTAAAGCCAGAGATTTATTCACCAGGAAAAAGAAATTAGAGTTATTGAAAGGTTAAAGTCGATAAAATATATTATAAGTGAATCAAAGTGGTAGTCCAAATGATGCAGAGATGTGATGTCTCCTAGTTCTCCATAAGCTCCTCAAGGTTTCCCAGAATGGTGTTTTGGGGTACTCTGTCCAATCGTTTAAGATCTCCTCCCATCAGAACCCAAGCAGCCCAGAGATGATGATCCCCCTCATACGCAATAACCTGATGATTAGGCACTCACTGGAAGGAGGGAGATCTGGGTCCAAGTCCCTGCCCCAGTAGGGAAATTTGAACATGGATCTTCCCCCTCACGTGAGGGCCCTAACCACCAGACTATGGGGTATAAAGAGAACACCACTTCTTCTTCCTTGAATGGCACCTAACCCCACTTCTTAACATAGACCTTCATTTCCTTTGCTTTTATTAAAAACAAAAGATAAAGATGCCCACAATCAAACCACAGCATTTAATTTCAGGTCAAACTAAATCTTTTGTTTTATCCTAAATGATCTCTCTCCTCCCCCCACCCACCCCGACTTCTCAATTTGCCCCCTTTTTTTTTAAGAACGGTTTTGGGTAGACCCCACATGAAATTTGTTTCATTTAAAAAAAAATCCTGACAGTAAACAAGAATGCCAGTTATTTGTACATCTCTAGCTTTACTTTATTAAAAGTCTGTTATACAACCTACTTGCAAACTATGTATATATTGTCCCCTGCTCACATCTTATGCAGGGTTCCTAATTAAATTAGACTGAGCAGTATGTAGTATGCTGGATTGGCATCAGTACATTCATATCTCCTCACAGTTATAGCACAGTGAACTTTGGTACAATTACACTCTCCTTGCTGGTATAGATTCATTTAAAACTCAGTTTAAGTGTTCTACTTCAGATCCTTTCTATCTTCGTCAAAATGTTTCGTATTTTCCTCTCTCATTTATGAAAAGAAAGTGAAGCCATGTAGCAGTTCACATTATCACTCAAAGTGTCTATAATTATCCAAAGAGAAAATTAGAGGGAAGAAAATTCTCACATCTTTTTACCTAATGTGAAAGTGACTGGTTTATTCATTGATGTTATTCAGGATCCCCCTCAAGCAAACCAACCATGCTTATTTTGGTACAGTACAATGGTGGGTGGAGGTTTCAAACCACCTCTGATGGAAGAAATGTCTTTCAAAAGCAAGGGGAGGTGGAAGGGAACAGCTGAGTAGTGACAAATGTTATGTATCAAGCCGTGTTGTTGGTGGTTATAAAACACTGTAAACAGTTCAGCTCATTGTGAAATTGAACATAGTGATTATGAATGAAGCAATGGTTCAGGAGAGGAGTGGTCAAAGCAAGGGATTTGTATGTGCTATACAACAATAAAATAAGATTTAATCTTTCACTGAAGTCATAACTACAAAAAAAGTGCCATTGAATGGATAAATTGAAGACAACAAAAGTTACTCTGATGCAGAAAACACCAAAGTGAAACAAGCCAACTAACTGACTATGATGGTTGAGTGGAGCTGTATATTGACAAAATGGCTCAGTTGACCAGAGAGGGGGAAGATCCAAATGATATTGTAGGGGCTTCTTGTCTAAAAAGCTACAGCTACAGTGCAGAGCTGAGGTTCTTCCATTTAATCCAGTTATACATTGCTACATAATCTATATATCGGCCTAAATATGCCTGTCTGACAGAGTGTTGAGATTTTGCCAAATCTAGATTTATTCTAGATTTCACTTGGGAAATTCTCAGTCACTTCATATGCGGATTTCACAGCAGAAATGCAAGGTAATGTGGCAGTCTGGTAAAACTGGATAGTTTACAATAGATTTGTTTATAACAGTTGTAACCATACCTCTTCCAGATTTGACTCATCTCAAGCAGACTCAAAGAGGCTTGTAACAAACAAAATAAAAAAAACTATGTTTAATAGTCAGATCAAAAGCTATGTTCTGGCATTAAAAAGGGAAGTTTATGAATAATGACACAGCAAATTGAAAACTACAGAGCACTTCCTACAAAATTAGTGATCTTCAACAAGCACAAAAAACATTTGACTCTTACTCCACAAAAAAGGGAATCTGAGTACTACAGCCAGATGGAATTGGCCACTAGTTTTGAAGCTAATGCATTACCTTTGAAGTCTTCGGTCCAGTTGCCACAATATCCTCCCCTCTGGTACAAAATTCAGCATGCCTTTTGAAGAGTGAAAATATTTGCACATCAAGTTAAATTGAAAGGCTACCTTTTAAAAATGGACCTCAGTGTTACAACAAGGTGGACTAGGTATTTAGCATTCTTTTGGTGTTAACAAATTGGAGCACTCATCAACTGGTAATCTCTCTGATTCTCCACAGTGTGGAAGAATATGCAATCATTTACACCTGTGGAAAGTAAGTGCTGTATGGATGAAAGTGATGCCATTTTGCATCAGTAACATTTATAAGTTTAAGGCTTGGTCTGCACTACAGAGTTAGGTCGGCCTGAGGCAGCTTACGCTAACCTAATTATGTCAGTGTACATACTACAGCCTTGCTCCTGCAGATGTAAGTGCCCTACTACACCAACATAATAACTCCACCTCCATGAGAGAGGTAGGGCATATGTCGTTGTAGTTAGGGCAACGATATCTACACTACAAAATTAGGTCAATTATATGGAAGTTGATGTTTAGAAATCGATTTTACACAGTGAATTGTGTATGTCCCACTAAGCACATTAAGTCGGCAGAGTGCATCCTCACTACCATGGCTAGCATCGACCCATGGAGGAACTATCCCACAGTTCCTGCAGTCTCCACTGCCCACTGGAATTCTGGGTTAAGCTACCAATGCCTAATGGGGCAAAAACATTTTCACGGGTGGTTTTGGGTGCATGTTGTCAGTCTCCCCTCCCTCCCTCTGTGAAAGCAACTGCAGACAACCATTTCACGCCTTTTTTCCTGGGTTACCCATGCAGTCACCGTAGCATGGCAAGCATGGAGCCTGCTGAGCTCACTGCTGCTGTTGCGAGCATTGTAAACACCTTGCGCATTATACTGCAGTATGTGCAGAACCTGGCTAAGACATGGCAGCACTAGGACGATTGTGAGGAGGACATGGACACAGACGTTCCTGAAAGCATGGGATGAGGCAACTGGGACATCATGGAGGCAGTGGGGCTGGTTGATACAGTGGAATGCCGATTCTGGGCCCGGCAAACAAGCACAGACTAGTGGGACCATATAGTCTTGCGGGTATGGGATGATTCACAGTGGCTGCGAAACTTTTGCATGTGTAAGGCCACTTTCCTGGAACTCTGTGAGTTGCTTTCCCCTGCCCTGAAGTGCGGGAATACCAAGATAAGAGCTGCCCTCACAGTTAAGAAGCGAGTGGCAAGCTTCCATGGGGCTATTGCAATGCCTGACTGCTACCGGTCAGTCGGGAATCAATTTGGAGTGGGCAAATCTACTGCGGAGACTGCTGTGATTCAAGTAGCCAATGCAATCACTGACATTCTGCTATCAAGGGTAGTGACTCTGGGAAATGTGCAGGTCATAGTGGATGGCTTTGCTGCAATTGGTTTCCCTAACTGTGGTGGGGCGATAGACAGAACACATATCCTTATCTTGGCACTGGACCACCTTACCAACCAGTGCATAACTGCAAAAGGTACTTCTCAATGGTGCTGCAAGCACTGGTGGATCACAAGGGACGTTTCACCAACATCAACGTGGGATGGCTGGGAAAGGTGCATGACGCTTGCATCTTTAGGAACTCCGGGCTGTTCGAGCAGCTGCAAGAAGGGACTTACTTCCCAAACCGGAAAATTACTGTGGGGGGTGTTGAAATGCCAATAGTTGTCCTTGGAGACCCAGCCTACCCCTTGCTCCTATGGCTCATGAAGCCATATACAGGCAGCCTGGACAGTAGTAAAGAGCAGTTCAACTATAGGCTGAGCAAGTGCAGAATGGTGGTAGAATGTGCCTTTGGATTTTTAAAAGCTCGCTGTTGCTGTTTGCTGACTAGTTTAGACCTCAGCACAACCAATATTCCCATTGTTATTACTGCTTGCTGTGTGCTCCATAATATCTGTGAGAGTAAGGGGGAGATGTTTATGGTGGGGTGGGAGGTTGAGGCAGATCGCCTGGCTGCCAATTTTGAACAGCCAGACACCAGGGAGATTAGAAGAGCACAGCAAAGTTTCATGACTGCCCAGGCTACAGTGTGACAAGTAGACCGGGTGGGGTAGAGGAGGAGGGGAAGACAAGGCCAAATTTGATTTATAGTGTGGCTACAATAAGCAAACTGTTTGAATAACAGCCTTCCAAATGGCTTGGTGCTCGGAGCCTCCCCTCCCCCCACGTTCTTGGGCGTCTGGGTGAGGGGGATATGGAACTTGAGGAAGAAGGCAGGCAGTTGTTTAGTGGATGCAGCAGTGGTCTGTGTTCTTATTGGCTTTCCTGTAGCTCCACCAGATGCCTGAGCACGTCCATTTTCTCCCCCATTAGCCTCAGCATTGCATCCTGCCTCTTCTCACTGCGCTCACTTAATGCTTTCCTGGACTCTGCCACTGAATGCCTCCATGCATTCTGCTGTTCCCTATCAGTGTGGGAGGACTGCATGAGCTCATCCCTGTAGCCCTCACTTCTTCCCACAGCTCCCATTGGCACTGAATGGTGAACCGCGGCCAATGGGAGCTGCAGGCGGCTGTGCCTGCAGACGGTCAATGTAAAGAAACTGTCTTCTGGCCTACCAGTGGATTACCCTGATGGGTTGCATACAGCCTGCGGGCCGCAGGTTGACCACTACTGCTCTGATGTTCCTTGTGTGATCAATTGATTGCTTGGATTCTTTTTCTAATGTGTCCTTTAGCCTGACACTGCACAAGTCAGTCATAGAATAGATGCATTCTTTCAATAATATTAACCTTACAAAACCAAGGTGAACTCCAGAGTACAGCCAATTTTAGTGTTTTTAAACACAAAAACAAGAAAAACCCACAAAGTGCCACTTTTGAATTTTTTATTCAGACTCTTTGGGCATCAATTCTTTTTGTGAATGTAAAGAAAAAAGAGTGGGTGTTCTGTTCAGGAGTCAGTATTTGAATTTCAGAATTGGTCACCCAAATATCTAGGAGGTTGACTATAAGTATTTTACCCAAATATGTAACTGCAACTCAATGCATTTATTCAGCTTATATTTATCTGCAGTCAAATCCATGTCACTACTTTTCAGAAAAATGTCTGCAACCAGGTTAATTCCAAACTTTTCTGATATCAAATATGCTAGTGGGCTTGCATACATTTGAATTAAACTCAAGTCTTAAGAGAAGTTAATATATTTTTCCAGTAATTGACCAACTCTACTTCTCAAAAAAAAAAAAATCCCTACAACATAACCACGTTCTCCAAATCCTAATATTTTTCTCCTGTTCAGAATGAAATTTTAGCAGTGTTTACTGTTGAGGGACAGGGGGAGATTTTACATGTGTGTTCATTAGAGATATCCCAGGAGTACCTGAAGACAATCACTGCAATGCTGCTGCACAGATGTTTGGCAGATACTGTTTTCAATTATACACAATCAGCAGCAGAAATACCACCACAAGTAACGGTTTGCAAACTACAGACTAAAAGTATATTTGCATTAAAAAAGTGCACCTGGTGGTAAATTCCTAAATCGTTGAATACTATGCAAGACCCTTCTGTTATTGTTTCTTTGATTTATCCTTTTCCCCAGGTTTTCTTCCACTATTTCCATTGATTTGATGTGTCCTTGCAATATGACTAGCAAATATTCCCCCTCTCTTTTAAAGAGTGCATTATAAATACAGAAGTGAAGGAAAGAGGGGAATTCTGGGTTTGGCTTTGGCTGCTATGATCAGTAGAGTGGTCCATTCCAACATCAGCCAATTCACAGGGTGTTACCACTCCTTTGAAGTATGGCTCAATTCTCCTTTGTAGTTCTTGCAATTTGAAGTGACTTCTTCCCTCTCCTCATATGGATTGCATCCTAGGTAGTTGTTTTTTTTGGTTTTAGAGTTTTTTTTTGTGTGATGGCTGGTCCCTCCACACAAGGTGAGTCCTCACTATGCCTGAGCTGCTGGGGGTGCTGACTCTTGGGGAAGTGAATAATGCCATCCCTGCTTGTGAGTATAAGAACAAAAAACAACACAGTACATCAACACATATCCAAGGGTTAAAAAAAAAAAAGAGACCACCACCCCCAAAAATATAACAATCAAGGATATTATTGGGAACAAGAATAGGATCTGGGGAAAGAGAGGGTTTGGTTTAATTAATAACGACTTAACACATTAACAAAACAAATCTCATTTCCCATCTCTCACAATTCTTCCCAAGCAGATGGTATGCTGAGGATTAGTTCAGAGATCAGTGCTGCTATGCTGTGAACACTGGCCGGCTTAAAAAGTCATCCTCTTGCAGTGCCTTAACCCCTCAGGCCCTGGACTAGAATCCTGAAGACGTCTTAGCTGCCTCTCAGTAGCTAGCACCAGGTTGGATGTCTTCCACTCTGGACACTGGTCTCTACAGGACTGGAACTGTGGACCCATGTGCTAGTTCCCACGGCAGTTCAAAGACTCCCTTTGTGATGGGGGAGGGGGAAGTTAAAGCGGACTCCCGAGCTGTTCTGCCTCTCTCTCAGGTCCCAAACTCAAAGCTCAAACAAACTAAAACTAGCCTTGGGATCAGGCTATCCCCTCCCACTGAGGGGGCCAAGCAGCCTATGCTCATTGCTGACCCTGCAAACTGCATATTGACTCATGCAAGGACCTCCCTATTGGCTTCAGCAGGAGTTTCTAGTTCATTCTCTCCCCACACCTGACTCCATGTATGCTGGGTATGGTGTCAAAGAGCTCTGTAGCCATTATTGTTGTAGTCCATATAGCGAGACTCCCTAGAAGCTCAGTCCAGAGTGCTAGATAGAAGCCTGCACTTGAAGACCATTACAATTGAAATGAAAAACACTATTTTTTTTTAAACAGTCACTTTTGCATGGTTCATCACAAAGTGAGCAGTCAATATTCTGAGTTGAGAGGTTCCCATTACTTCAGGGTTTTAGCAACTTCCTTGCTCAGTAAAAAGCTACATCTTCCAGTGTTTGTCATCCTCTCTTTCAGAATATAAAAATCACAACTTCCAGTGATAATTTGCATCCTCCAGTGCACTCTCTCTCTCTCTGGGTACAAGTATATGTAGGCCAAAGGTTTTCATTTCTCTCATAACTTGTGTCAGTCTACCTGTGCTCCAAAGTGACCTAACATGCCAACACCCAATTCTTGTCTTACCTCATTTCAGATTATCTTCACAGGTAAGATTAAGAACTTCTTTATTACTTTGATTCTCCATCATAGCATCAACTGGATTTGCTGACTGACCAGTATTATCTTTCAGAGTAACAGCCGTGTTAGTCTGTATTCGCAAAAAGAAAAGGAGGACTTGTGGCACCTTAGAGACTAACCAATTTATTTGAGCATAAGCTTTCGTGAGCTACAGCTCACTTCACCGGTTGCATACTGTGGAAAGTATAGAAGATCTTTGATACACACAAAGCATGAAAAAATGGGTGTTTACCACTACAAAAGGTTTTCTCTCTCCCCACCCCACTCTCCTCCTGGTAATAGCTTATCTGAAGTGATCACTCTCCTTACAATGTGTATGATAATCAAGGTGGGCTATTTCCAGCACAAATCCAGGGTTTCACAAGAATGTCGGGGGGGGGGGAGGGTAGGAAAAAACAAGGGGAAATAGGCTTGAATAGAGACTGGGAGTGGCTAAGTCATTATGCAAGGTAACCTAAGTTAATCGTATCCAATTTGCAAATGAATTCCAATTCAACAGTCTCTCGCTGGAGTCTGGTTTTGAAGTTTTTTTGTTGTAATATCACAACTTTCATGTCCGTAATCGCGTGACCAGAGAGATTGAAGTGTTCTCCGACTGGTTTTTGAATGTTATAATTCTTGACGTCTGATTTGTGTCCATTTATTCTTTTACGTAGAGACTGTCCAGTTTGACCAATGTAAATGGCAGAGGGGCATTGCTGGCACATGATGGCATAAATCACATTGGTGGATGTGCAGGTGAACGGGCCTCTGATAGTGTGGCTGATGTTATTAGGCCCTGTGATGGTGTCCCCGAATAGATATGTGGGCACAGTTGGCAACGGGCTTTGTTGCAAGGATAGGTTCCTGGGTTAGTGGTTCTGTTGTGTGGTATGTGGTTGCTGGTGAGTATTTGCTTCAGGTTGGGGGGCTGTCTGTAGGCAAGGACTGGCCTGTCTCCCAAGATTTGTGAGAGTGTTGGGTCATCCTTCAGGATAGGTTGTAGATCCTTAATAATGTGTTGGAGGGGTTTTAGTTGGGGACTGAAGGTGACGGCTAGTGGCGTTCTGTTATTTTCTTTGTTAGGCCTGTCCTGTAGTAGGTGACTTCTGGGAACTCTTCTGGCTCTATCAATCTGTTTCTTCACTTCCGCAGGTGGGTATTGTAGTTGTAAGAATGCTTGATACAGATCTTGTAGGTGTTTGTCTCTGTCTGAGGGGTTGGAGCAAATGCGGTTGTATCGCAGAGCTTGACTGCAGACAATGGATCATGTGGTGTGGTCAGGGTGAAAGCTGGAGGCATGTAGGTAGGAATAGCGGTCAGTAGGTTTCCGGTATAGGGTGGTGTTTATGTGACCATTGTCTATTAGCACTGTAGTGTCCAGGAAGTGGATCTCTTGTGTGGACTGGACAATATTATCTTGCTGATCATGGTCCAGCAGATCATGGTTTTCCATAGTCAATCACATATGCAAAATGGTGACAGACTCAGCTGGTCTCTGGTTTGTTTCTGTAACAGAAAGCATGTGTGGGGGAATGGGCAGTTAGAGGTTGTGAGTTGAGCAATGACGAGGTGAACTGCCTTTAGTGCGGCCCCTGCCCTTCAACCTGCTTGGCTTGGGTGGCCCTCCCAGGGGTTCTATTTCCACCAACTTTGCTCTGAATGTCAGAGCACAAGCCTTCCCACACCCAGACAGTAGGATTGAGTCCTCGGGGGGAAAAAATCTACATATTAAGTTGTTTTAATCCTAAATGTAAATCTAAAATAAGCCCCCAGTGCTAGTATGCACAACACGCCAGTGCTAGGGTAACACCTTGCCAGACCCAAACATTCAAAAATAATGCATCGAGCCACCAAAGATCATGACACTAGCATGAAATTAATTGTTGGGTTTTTTGTTTTGTTTTGTTTTTAAATGAACACTTTTGGTTTCTTTATCTGATTCAAACCATTTGTGTGCAACTCACTTTATGTAGTTCTCTGAAACTATGAGGGCTATTTTTTTTGTTTGTTTTTTTTAAAAAGGGACCATTGAGATTCCCCCCCTTCCCAGTTTCTTGATTCCAGATGTCTGTCCTGAAACACCAACATTAAATATCAGTGAGTTATCGCAAGTCTCCTGGAGTTGGTAATACTGCTTGTCAATAGTTCCATGCTGTTCCTACACCACCCCAAACTCCTATAAACCTGTGTTCATATCCAAAGCTATGGCTTTGTAATGGTACATACTAGGAAATGAGCATCATCATCAGAATGGGAAGTGCGCTGGACTCTCCCCATAAATAATGGAACCACAGCATTAGTGTGGCTATATTATCCACAATGAGATGACTACCTTATTAGGTTGCATCTATTGATGTCCACTCCAATATATAAAATGTTGGGTGCCCTTGCTTGTTTAGGGTTGTAAGTCTTTTTTTTTTCTTTTATAGAAACTTGGCATGAAAGACTAGATTTGGATAAAAAATGATAGCTGGCTAATGAGTAACTGCTGGATTAGTGGTGTTTGTGGCTAATAGATTATCTGGATGTTTCCTGAGCATTCATTCTGCTCCAGATTCTTTCACTGGCACAAAGTCCAGGTAACCAGCCAGGACGCATAGTGGCAGTAGCACTCCTCTGTGGTCCCATCTCTATAGTTAAGGCTGAAGCATCCTTTGTACCACCTACATTAGTTGTCCCTATGGGAAGGACCATTTGGTAGATCCACAGTTATGCCCCTTTTTTCCCAGCCTACTTGTAAATCATGCATCTCTGCGGCTTGGTCACAAGTGTACATTAACTGCACATCTCTGAGGGGTACTCCAGTACCCAAGAACCTTAGGCACTGGATCTACTCTTGGCAAAGCTCTGTGACCACAGAAGGGAATGCAACAGGTTCAGTCCATTTTTCCCTCCAATTTCACTGTGAAGATGTTTTTTTATCATGAATGTGGGTGCTTAATGTTCTCCTCTGAGGGCTTGGTTCAAAGCCCACTGAAGTCAATGGGAGTCTTTCCAATTGACTTGGCATGGATTTTAGATTAGACTCATATTTCCTGATGTTCAATTATCTCAATATTTAAGTAGGACCAATATATCTTTTTTCAGAAGTTACTGTGCTGAATATTCCACAAAATCATATGAGGAGATTTCAAGTTCTTGTGAGCCTCTAATAATGTTAAAGTACACTATATGCCATTACAATTAATAGCCTTTAAAGACTCAGTTCGGTGAATTTCAGGACAATGGGCATGGTTTCCTTAAGTGACTAATTGAGCTGACATTTGTAAACCATTATGGACTCTAAATTATTGTATGTGATAATCACCACTGCTCCACCCACTGCCTTTTCATCTGACTAGAACTAGGTTGATTCAAAAATGTGCTTTTTGAGCAATAATTAATTAAACTCATAAAGTGCGCCTAAAGTAAAAAGCACCTTTAGGGAATGAACACATAATAGTGTGGAGCTTTTAAGTAAGCTGTCCACAGGGCTATACCAATTTAAACAAATTAAAATAATTGTCAGTGGGCTAGCTATGGAAATATCCTCTTTGTAGGACTGTTGTGTTAGGCCCTGAGGGTCTGGATGGCACAGTAAGATTTTTAAAGTGATCCCAGTCATGACTGCTGGATAGAACCTGCACTTACATTCTCTCCCCAGCCATATAGCAATATCCTCAGGTGTTAAAGTGCCTTCCTGCAATATTCCACATGGTTGTTTTAAAAACCAATTAACATGCCACTATATAATTTATACTAAAAGTTGTTCAAGTTTTTATATACCTGCCAACCCCTTGGAGTGCTCATGTTGCCATTCTTAACTGTGGTGGCTTCTCCCAACTGCTATCCCTGCCATCCCTGCCTCACCCATTTAATTAGCCCAAATGCTTATGTACAATATCAAACAGAGACCATTTATACAAGCCAGAGAACTCAGGCTCAGATCTCATGCTGGATATGTGCTACACTGGGTGCAGCTTAAATCTTCACAATGGGGTAAAGGTGGCACCAAGTTTAACTTTTACCCACCCTAGATTGGGACTATCTAGTTGCTTTATATTAAACAAGCCTAACAGCTGCTTCATCTTGCACCAGCAACCAAGACCCCTTAAGGACTGTTCCATAAGCCAGTGATCACCAGGGTATTGAAACACGTAGGCTACACTCCCCCTCCTTTATACTACCTGCCATATGGGGGTTGAGTGTGCATGGTTCAGAGTCACTGTGGGGAAGTCAGGATCTGACCCAATATCTTTGACTAGGTCCTTACATGTAGAATGAAGTGCAGAATGACTACTCCCAAAATGGAGTAGACCCTGTAAGAGACACCAATTACTACTGTACCTGTTAACGCGCATAGATTTCATTTCTATAAACTGACTACCCTATGAAAACACAACAGCAATTAAGATTCATTATGAAAACCTCACATACAGCAGAGTTACAAGGAGATTAAAGGCCTGATCTTTTAAGAGAGTTGATGATTCGGTTCACAGTTGAATGCATAAGGAGTGGATGCGGACGGCAGGTGTGGGTGTACAAATGGCCAGTAGAAGGCCCACTCAATCATTTTCCCATACAAATGCATGATTGGCAGGTTAGGTGTTAAATTGCCCACAGTTGGATGTGAAACTATGCAAACAGGTTTGGAAAAAAAATCAGGCACAAAGATGCATGTATGAAAAAAAAAAAGCCACTGGCAACAGATTTGGTACATTCCAGGTGAAAACAATTTTTTCCTGCAAAGTTTACTCCACAGACTTGCAACATCTAGCAGCAGTGAGCACCCAGGCTTAATTTGTGTCAGCAGGTTCACGGGGTAACTAATGACTTTGGGATAATGCAAGTATTTTGCCACCTGTTATCAGCAACAGCTTCTAAAAATGAAACCCTCAGAGGGGGAAATTTTACAATCTTAGCAGAATAGATCACATTGTACCAGGTTACATGAGGAGAGGGTAACGTAGGTTTGGCTGTGCACTGCTTAGAACAACCAGAAATCATCATTAGTTGTCCCCCCCCCAAATTATATAAAGATATTGAAATACCAGAGAAAGAGTGCAAGATATTTTTATTCTGCCTGAGGAGAGAAATGGCAGCTTTATTCAAAATCAGAGTAGCTCATTTTAAAAAAAAAAAAAAGGGGAGGGGCAGGAAAACCTCTGATATTGTCACTAAGGAGAAACATTCAAACTGTTTTCAGTGTCTGTGGAAAAAGTTGCGAGATCAAATCCAGAACATAAGTATGGCTGCTAATACACACATAAGGCTGTAGCCTTTTGAGCTGGTAAGAAAGTTTTCACCAAAACCCTTTTGAATAGAAACACCATATTGTGGTTCCAAAAAACCCTACAAAAAATAAATTCCACCCTTCAGATTTTAACTGAAATACTGTAAATGTTTGAATTTTCTGGGGTTCCCCCCCTTTTAATTTTTCCATTTTCTGTGGAGACAAGGGGGGGGGGGGAAGAGAAACCCAAAAATAAGTTGATAAAAAACAAAACATTTTGTTTTACATGCTTTTTTCCCCTGCAGAAGATATTTGCCATTTTTACTAGTCCAAGAAGCATGGAGAGCCCTCTATATTGCCTAAATATGCTGAGTATTGTGAACAAGTTGGGATAGAATCTAGATCTCAGCCATCATACCACCCTTTTAGAGATTTGAGTGAAGCCATCTTTGTGCTACTCAAGTGTATGATTATGTCCTTCTGAACTAGGCAAGGACAAGCTTGTGGGGTGGGTTCCTTGTACACATTCTTATGAAGATGTGTGTCATCTAAATCATGTCCCAGATTCTTTTCACGTGCTGTGTGTTACTTTTATTGCATGTGAGGTGGTGGCATACCCCTAGTCTGGTAGGAGTTGCTGGGCAGTTTTTAAGTAATTGTTTATATTTTCCCTGACAAAACCTTTTGGAAATTAAGAAGTTTGCTGATTTATTGAAAAAAAAACAAAAAAAAAAACACACCTCTCCCACCCCATAATTCCTTCTGACATTTGTTGCATGTTAACCTGATGTTTTGCAAGCACATGCTGAAGTGAAAAGCAGAGGAGAAAGCTTAGAAGAGTTCAAATCCCAGTAGTTTTGACTCAATTTGTTAGTCTTTCTAGAGTAGGAAAACAGGCATCAGTTTCAGTGTCCTCAATGCACCAGGTGATGAAAAGCCCCACATACTCCTCACATGGACACTTAAAATGCTTGAGTAGAAGGTCCCTCTCTGTCTGTTGTGCGGTGCACAGCACACATGCTGACTCCCTGCTGCTCGTGCTCCAGTCTAGATGTGAATACATTTCAGTAGGAAAATCATTTCTGAATGTGTAGTAAATAGTGTCCCAATACCTCTCCCCTTTGCAGTCAAATCCCAGTTGGTAAAGTGCTTTCTAATGAAGAGAAAGCCATAATTATTAGCATCTTTTCTGCATAGCACTCTGTAAACATTAAGAATGTCTTCCACCAGCCCCAGAAGTATTGAAATCCCCATTTAACAGCTGGGGAAACTAAAAATCAGATTAAAGTAGGATTTGCCTTTGGCCAAGGCATCAAGATTAAAACTCAGGGGGTGAAAGCCTGACTCCACTGAAGTTAAGGGAAATTTTGCCTTTGACTTCAATGGGGTCAGGATTGCATCCAGGATTTCTTGACAGAGGTATATGCTCATTCCTCCAGAGCAGGTTGCCTCTCTGCCTGCGGACAGAAGTTTAAGCAAAAAAATGTCTGTTTATTTAATATTTTATATTTAAGGCCTTCATCGGGGATTTACAACTTTACTTGGGGTTTCTTTATCTCTAGGACATAAACAGGTGTATGTCTAGAGTATTTCAGAAATTTCCTGTTAATTACTTCCAGTCCTCTTGGACAACATGGCGTCTCTTTTCTGGAATTCCAGAAGTATAAAGGATACTTTAGGGTCAGTTACACTTCCCTGGGTTATCAGTTAGAAGCCTTTTAAAAAAAAAAAAAAACACAGTTCCTGCAAAACTGTGTTGGATTACAAGAGAAATTATAAAGCCTCTGGTTTAGAGAAACTGACTGTCCCAGTCTACTCCACAACACAGCCCTCCAGCCTGAATAAGGTCAAAACTAACTAACTTATTTATAAAGCAGTTTTCCAACAAACTCCAGCTCAACTCTCCTCCTGCAGTTTCGATGCTTCTAGGGTTCTTCCCCAAGGATTGTTTACGTGTCCCAAAAACCTCACCTGCAACCTCCCTTGTACCTGGGGATAAACAGTAAGAGAGAGCTGCTTACCAAAAATTGCCTGCTCTGGGGACCAGGATGATGCTGGCTGGCACAAGGATTGTGAAGCAGAAGTGTGGTTTAAAGTCCTTTTCCCTGACCCTCCCTCCAGGTTTGTGCCAACAGATGTAAAGAATCCAGTCTTACGTAATACAAATCATTGACGATCTGGTTTGTCACCAAACATTGATCAGTAGCTTGCTCCCCGATTTTGAGTCAAGAGAGCAGGTACAAAGACCTCCTTTGCCTTGCCATCCCTGTGAACAGGAGTCATTTCATCCACACCCAATCATTATGGATAGACTTCTCAGTACTGTACAGCTTTAATGATGTATCATGAATACAGTTTGAATAGAATTCCCCCCCCACCCAACATATAGACACTTTTCTACATTTGACCCCTATTGTGACTCTCAAATGTATTAAAAATGGCTTATGAAAGCAGTGTCTTATGGAGCATACACAACTCTGTATACATAGACATTTACTCAGAGTATTTCAGGAGATGAAAATGGATGAACAAAATACACTCTATCGAAGGAGAAATAGAAAAAGGATTAGCAGCAACCTTTTAGCTATGAAGCTTCAGGATGCAGGAAAATTAAGGTTAGAGCAAAAATCCTGCAGAGTTAATATGTATGGAAAGATTAAAGAGGGGAGAGAATGGGAGTGTGAGAAAGGAGGGGAGCAGCTCCAAAAGGTCAAGACACACACACACACACAGAAGAGATGAACACCGTATCAGAGAGTAGGAGCCTTATAAGTAGAATCAAAGTTTAAGGCATCAAGGCTTGCAATAAACACAAGGAGTTTTGTAGAATAGTTAGTGGATTAAACTTGAGCAGTGATCTTCCTCTTGTGCATGGGAACGAGAAATGAATTTAAAACATTTTACAGGAGAATGAGCTGTATGTTTCCTTTTTCTCATTACTTAAGTGCCTAGTGCTTTTGATCCTTTCCTTAATTTCTACGAGCTTTATTTGATGAAACAGTAGAATGAACAGATCACTAAGAAGCTTTCCAGTGTTTTTTTCCCCCTCCAAACCTATTTATAGTTTGCATTACCACAGAATAAATGCTCTTGCTTTTTGACTATTTGGATCTATATTTAATTACAGAGGGATATCTGTGTACTCAAGGAGGAGACTGACTAGTGTGGAATAGTCAAAGAAAAATTGTTGTGGATACTACCAGATGTACTGTATAAAGTAATCCAGCACTCTGAGGGGGAAGAGATTAAATGACAGTCAGTCTTCCATATCTAACTTTTATATGATAAAACAACCAGTTTAATATTTGAGAGCTATGAAGATTGTCCCCTCAAAGAACCTAATCCTATATGAAAACTGGTCCAGACTTGATACAGTTTCTAATTGCTTGATTTCAGTGGTTCTCATTTTTATTACAAAACTTTTTTTTTTATATAGACAGTCACAACACTCTTCCACCAACTGAGAAAAAAAAAAAAGAGGATGGCATTTTCCCCAGTTCGTTTTCAGTAGCAATCCATAGATTAGAAAGAAAGTTACAGTACTTTCTTGAAGCCCTACAGGCCAGTCCAACTCCCACAGAATTCAGCAGAAAGACATCTCTGGACTTCAGAAGGAATTTTATAAGGCTACAAATTCTGCCTCATCTGTGTCTGAGCTCCACCCATCCAGGAAGGTAGAAATGCAAGGTTCTTCAAAGACAACATTTATCTTGCATTTAGCAGTTTATAACTGATGCCTAAATCTCAGATATCAAACAACAGGAAGATAAAAAACAAACAGATTAGGATTATAATGTGTATCCTTTGTCATTTTAGAAGGGGACATGCATACAGCAAGCATGAGTTCTAGTAATCATTTCTGCCTCTGGGTTTACTTTCAGCAACACCTTTGCAGCAAAACAAATGCTTCATTTAAGTATTTCAGTTTTTGATACTGTTTGATTTATAGGTATGAGACACGACACTAACACAAAGATGATCCACTTTAGGTTGGTGGAAAATGACAGTTCAGACTACTATTGGCCATATTCCTCTCAGCATTTTGATCTTACATCTGGGGATTTTTGCAAAAGGACAGACAGCTGTGGATATACCGTTACAGTCAGGACTCATACATGTCAGGTACATAATGTGGGGCAAGATGGCAATATAAATCTAGTGCACGCTAGACAGGGTAGTCACTACATACAGACTCATCAATTAGGACAATGGGTGTGAAGCTTTTAGGTCAGAAGCCTTTTTAATCTGCAGCCATGGATGCAAGTAGTTAGAGCTTCCATCCTCCCTTGTTTAGGCCATCCCATCAAGGGCTTTAAACACAAGTAAATTTGTGTTATTTTAATTTAAGGCAATAATGAAGACTAAAAGTCTCCATGGTGTCCCAAAAAGACCTTATTAGTCATTTCAGATCATGACGACTTTTCATGTAGTTTGGAAATACAGAAATGCTCACAATCTCAGTGTCTGCCAACCAAGGTCCAGTAGATCAGAATATTGTCCCAATCTTGTGTATGTGTAATTATGAGGTCAACACAGGAGACTACTACATGACAGTCAGTCACATTAATATAGCAGACCATAACTCCTTAGGAACCACAGCTGTCTAGAAGATGAGAAATTCACTCATCCTGCAGATGGTTAAATCTCACACTGCATTGTTTATTCACGCCACTGAAGCCTCTTATTTTTCCCCCTTGTACCTTGACACAATTTCAGATGAAGTATCTGTTAGCTAGAGGAAAGCAAGTAATTGAAGTTGTTTGCTTCACAACATGAATGATTCTCCACTCACATGAACAGAAGCCACATGATGTAGCTCTACTGGCATCAATAGGAGAGGGAGAGGAGTCAAGCCCATGTTTTCCATGGGCTGTAGTAGAATTAGAACTGTATGACATGCACTAAAGATCACTAGAGATGCACAACTTATGCACACAAAGAATAGAATACCAGCCTATGCAATTCCCCTTTACTACTTTGTCGTTGGTAAACATACATAATCCACATTTGTCCAAAAGGGTGACATTTGGGCAAACAATGAAAAAATTCTTTAAACACATTTTTCTCTCATTACCTTAGTACTGAGCCGCACCCTAGCGCCCCCATATTCACAATGGTGATACAATTATGATACTTTGTATAAAACATATGCCTTATGAGGTATCATTTTAAAGGTCCTGATCTGTTGAACATTAATATCCAGTTGGATTGTATGTGCTATCACGGTATGTGGCGTTATGAAGTTTTGCTATGCATGTATTCCTGAAATATGTTGCAAGATTGGAAACCCACAATCGGCCTTTCAGTTACAACAATGGAGCAGCCAGGCACTGATGATGGCCCACTAAGGGGAATAAACATTCACAAGGACTACCCCATGAACTGTATAAAATGGAAACCTCTCAGAGACAGCACATAAGCAATGGAGACTGCTTGACTCACATCATAGTACAAGATCTTTCCATCAAGCTGGAAGAACCTATAAAGGAGGGGAAGTGAAATCATGATTTGGCCTCACTCCCCCCCACAACTCAACTGGAAACATGTCTGGAGGACTGTAGCAAGGTGACAACTCACTGGTGCAGCACCTCCTGCTGGTTGTCCTGGGAATTAGTTCTCCAGCAGACAAAGTGCCCCCTACTGGACAGTGCCTTGCCTGCCGTTGGCCCCCATGTCTCTCCCAGACCCCAGTGCCCCTTTACCTTGGAGTCCTGCCCTCTGTCAGTGCCCCCACATTCTCTGGGTCACTCCTCCCAGGGGAACCCTCAACCCTCTAAATCCACCTTGCCTCAGTGGCTACTGCCAGTTATCATCTAACCCCCGCTCACATGGGCAGGCTGCAATCTGTAATGGCCTCTCATCATTGGCAAGGGGTTAGGACCTACTGCCTTTGCCTAGGCTGCCCCAGTACCTTTCTGGGCCTTTACCAAGGCCTGCAGCCTGAGGGTTTACCGAGCTGGAGCTAGAGCTGCCTAGGTCAGGTCCCTTGCTCTCAGGGAGCTAGCCCTTCCCACTCCAGGGCTTGAGTAAGACTCCTTCAGCTTCCGGCCCTCTTATAAGGGCCAGCTGTGGCCTGATTGAGGAGCAGCCCCAGCTGTGCCTGTTTCCCCCATTAGCCTAGATGTTCCCTGCCACAGCCCTCTCCAGGGCTGCTTTAACCTCTTCAGGGCCGGAGTGGGGTGATCACCCCACTACAAGGACAAAGACTGAACTGGGGAGGTGGTCCCAGGCTGGAAAGGAGAATCCCAGCCTGTGTACTATTAAGGAACTCTACTATACCATCAGGGTGAGACACTCCTTGATTTAAATCCTGTCTTAAAATGTATCTTTCTGTAGGTAAATCTGGTTTATACTTTACCTAAAACAGTGTGTTTTGCTCAAAGTGCTTAGGGAATCTGCTCAGGAACAAAAACAGGTGAATGTCCCCCCCACATTGAGGGAGGGACGGACTGGGTAATAAACTTACACTGGCTAGGCTCCTGACTAGGGCAGGATGGTATAGCTCTGGGGTCCTAGGCTGGGGAGCAGTGGGAAATTGGCTGGAGCCTCTCTACTGTAGGTTCATGAGTGGCTGGCAAAAGCATTCATGTAATGCAGCTGGGTGCGTCCCTGCCTGTGGATATCTGTGTTAAAATGCAGTACTTGGAGAGGTTTGCAGCTTGTCACAGCATCACAGTGTGAGAGGGAGCCCAGGTTGGTAAGACAGAGGGCTCAGCAGTACACCAGGGGATTGCACCCATTACAACCACTCATAAAAGATCTTGGAGTCAGTGTGGATAGTTATCTGAAAAATATCCACTCAATGTACAGTGTATAGTTTAGAAAAGAAAGAGATGACTAAAGGAGATATGATAGAGGTCTATAAAATCATGTATGGTAAGGAGAAAGTTAATAGTGAAGTTTTGTTTTATCTGACACACAAAGAAGCAAGGGTCATTCACTGGCAGAATTTTTTTTTTATTTTTTTTTTTAAAGGAGGAAATATTTCTTCACAAAACATAGTCAACCTCCCTGCTCCCCAGCCATTGGCTCTGCACCCAGGACTCCAGTCCCCGGCTCCACACACCGGCCATTGGCCCTTTGTCCAGGCCCCACACTCCCAACCCCGCACCTGGGGCTATGCTGCTGGGAGCCCGGCCGCCGGCCCCGCTCCTCAGCTGCACGCCCTGTATCCAGCCCTGCCCTGCCCTGCCCTGCCCCCCAGCCCTGTGCCCTGCCCCTGCTCCTGGCCCCACACCCGCCCCCAGTTGTGGCCGTAGCCTCAGCCCCCTTATTCTGGGTCCCGAACTCCCCCCCCGTCCCGGAGACATAGCCCTGCTCCCAGCTGCAGCTCTGGTGGGGGGTGGGGACAGGGTAAGGGGGCTGGTTTCACCACCCCCACTACTAAACATGTTCCAGCACCACTAATTCCCTCTAGACCATCTGGCACTAGCGACTGCTGGAGGACAGGCTACTGCGCGAGATAAACTATTAGTAGGACCCAGTATAGCCATTCTTATGTTCTATAAATCCCATGCAAGCCCAGCTCCACCTAATTTTACATTTGGCATATCAGAGTACTCAAACTGTGATGACTGTTGTGGGTGAAAAGAGAGGTATGGATATTGATATATCTTGGATAAACTGAATTGAATTTTGTGCACTTGGGGCAAAGTGTTTTTGTCTTACAAAGCTGGTGTCCCTTTACAAAAAGATTGCATACAGTAATGTAAACTATAATCTTCTTCTGGAAATGGAGTCATACACACCTTCTTGCAAAAGCTGTTGTATACTCACAAAAGAAAACAATGCAGTGGAAGGCGATGGAGACTTGGGTTCAAATAAAAATGCAGATTTCTTTCATGGCCTGAATCTGGAATCTAATAGACGTGTATATATCATAAAATCACCACTACATAATTAGGTACGACTGATCACAGATCTTAAGGTTAAAAAGAAGTTTGGCCTTTTGCAGATCAGGACTAAGATACAGTGAGAGAGCTAATAGTGTATGTAAGGTTTCAGAGTAGCAGCCGTGTTAGTCTGTATTCGCAAAAAGAAAAGGAGGACTTGTGGCACCTTAGAGACTAACCAATTTATTAGAGTATAAGCTTTCGTGAGCTACAGCTCACTTCCTCAGGAAGTGAGCTGTAGCTCACGAAAGCTTATACTCTAATAAATTGGTTAGTCTCTAAGGTGCCACAAGTCCTCCTTTTCTTTTTAGTGTATGTAAGGAAACCTTCATAACATAAGAGTGGGCAAATGTTATCAGTCTGCCTTTTACAGTCACTATGGAATTGAGCTGTTTATTTGCAACACATTTAAAAATGCACAGAGCTCATAAAAAAAAGCAAGTATGATTATAACCATGCATGACAAGTTTGAGTTACCTTAAAGAGGGGGTGATTTTATGCTTGGCATTGCAAAAGAAAGTGATAACTTTCAACATTGAAGGTTGTTGTCACTGCTGAAGACATGGTGCTTGTAGTCAAATTCTCTGAACTTAATAAGTGACATTGCTGTTACCTTTCATTCTCTCTGTGGATTGTAAAGTACATTCTTAAGTTCCTCAGAGCTTTGGGACAAACTAACATTTCCCCTTCCTTATTCAGGCACCAACATCAATGAAGCCTATTATGTGGTGTTTATTTTGAAAATGAAAACTTATATTTAGAGGAGGTTTTGAAATGCCATCTTTCAGAGCACACGTACGCATTTAAAAATCAATAAAAATCCAACACTTTTTTTTTTTTTTTTTTTGCAATTCAATAGCAATAATATTAGAATTGTCTTTAAATGTCAAGGATGTTGGAAGAATTAAAGATAAAATCACAACAGCACTTCCCCTGTGAAATGGTTATTCTTTTAGTAATCTTGTAAACAAAAGCACTTATAAAATTCTGCTCATCTGTTATAAAAGTACTTTATGACAAAGATGTCTCTGTGATAAGAATTAATTAAGGGAAGCCATCTGGTTTGAAAAAGGACTTTTCTAAAGAACAAGTATATAGCAAATCCAAAGAATAAAAAGGCTTTTCACATTAAAGACATTACAATTTGAATTCAACATTATCCTATTTTAATGTCGCTCTACATGTGTGGGTGCATCTACAGTGTGTTTCTGGTGCTTATGCAAGTTTGACAGTGCGGGTGGGGTCTTTCTTAACTCAAGGCTGTACACCTAGCACTGAAGAACGTAAGTGTACATGTGTCTGTATTTGCCTCTGTATCTACAACACATTAAAAAATCCATATGCTAATACTTTATGCAACTATTAAAACCAATGGAATGAATGACTTTGGCACTACATTTTCATAAGAAAAGCCACCTTGATTTCTTATTTTATACCCACAAAGGGCATAATTTAACTGACAATCAATGGCAGACACAAATTGCATTTTAAGGATTAACTTTTCAAAAATAGCCTTGAGCTTTGCACCTACAAGTTGTAACTAAAATAAATTGTTGACATAACTGATGTTAGACAATTGTAATTGAATTTATGCAAGCACCTGACTAATTTGTTCACAAACCACAAAACAGGCTGGCCCTTAAACAGATGTATGATTTTTAAGTTGACTATGTCCCTTTAACTTTCCACTTTCCAAGATCTTAACATAGAACTAGACAGGTTTCACTATGACAGTGTAAAACATTTCCCAGCGAAGACCCCAAACCTGCTGCAACCTGTTCCATGCAGGCAGTCCCTGAGCCTGTATAGGTGCCTTCAGTGGTGCTTTGCCTGGGGGAAAGGGTCTGCCCACGTAGAAGAAATTGAAGGACTGGAGTGAAAACTGGAGACATGAAGGAATCATTGGCATAATTTGGCATCAGGCCCAGAGAAAATAGCTTGTACATGACCACCTGCCAATGATGCAACATAGGAGAAGGAAGGGATTAAATCATATGGCTAGTAGTTAAAACTGAGTACATCATTCTCTTGATAAAAAGGGAAGGACGCTTACATCAGCATTAAGTTGCAACAAACATCATTTTGAAAAATAATGTAAATAACAATGTCAATAGGATCATCCTCACCGCACTGACTGGGGCTTGCATGCAGAAATCAAGGGTAGTTTTTATTTTTCTTTCATCATCTTTGGTCCAAAATAGCTAATTTGTTTTTCTTTTTCTTTTTCTTTTTTTTGGAGGGGGGGTGAAGGAGGGCAAGAGTGGTCTCACTATTAGTTTGTTATATCTACCCTGCCACCAACTCCGGTCTCTTTTCATTGTCCTGTTGGCATCTACCCAATTGTTTTCCCAGTTAGGGGTGCTGGAATGGGGAGGCCATGGCCCTCCTATTTTTCACCACGGGCCCTGCCCTCATCTCCCCCCACCCCCAAGGCTCCGCCACCCTGCCCAGGCTGGCAGCTAGAGCTTGGCCAGGGAGCCCGGGCAGCTGTGGGGTGCTGTACTGCAGACCCTCCATCTGCCCAGGGTGGGGAGCCGAGAGCAGCTTCCTGCCTGTGTTCCCGTCTTGTGGGCCCCTGCCATCCAGGGCAAGTGGAGGGTCTGTGGCTCCCCACAGCTGCTCGCATGTCTCTTACCATGGCCGGGCTGTGGCCCCCAGCTGGAGCCAGGTCGGGGTAAGAGCCATTTGGACATCTGTGGGCAGCATCAACCCTCCCGCCCGGGGTGGGGGACCCTCAAGGTGGGGACACAGGCCAGGGCCTGCTCTTCTCCCCCATCGAGGGCAGGTGGAGGATCCATCTGCAGCTCCCAACCCACTCCAGCTTGGCAGGGGCCTTGATCAGAACAGGAAGGACAGGGATGAGGCCATGGAGGGGGCAGGGTCCCTGACTCCACCACTTTTGGGAAGGCTCTGCTGCCCCTGTTCCCAGTACAGATCTGAAATTCACCCCATCACCTCCCTTGGTTTATGACTATTGATTGGGGTTTTTTTTTGTTTGTTTTTGACAGATATACTCAGTCCAGCATATGGACATTTTTCTTAGAGGGCATGGAAATGATCAGACCCCATTTGAAACTCATCCAATTTAAAAAGTATTATACTTAATTACAGTCCACTGATCAATTAAGATACTACTGATAACTCTTTGCATTTCTACAGCACCTTTGCTTTGCAAACACTAAAGCAATGATTTTCAGACTGTGGGCCGTACACCATTGGTGCCTGCAGAGAGCTGAGTGATTGCATGAACACATGAAAAAGAAAAACAACCTAGAAATCATTCTTTGTGATCTCTCTATTTTTAAAGGAAACTAAATACAGCAGGATGAACTTTTTAGAGACTTACCACATGACAATTGCTTGCATCTGTTGGATCAAGTTTAGGACCGGGCTTCCCATTTCATTTGTACATGCATATCAAGTGTTAGTCTCTCTGGGATGCATCAGGCTATCACTACTACAATTCTAGAGAGAGGGGTCTGTAATTCAGTTCTAGGGGGTCTGATTCTATGTTTCTAAAGTAGAACTCCCACTGAAAACAATGGGCAGTCCAGGCACGGAGTGGTTGCTGATTTGGGCCAAACGCGTTTTGCTCATGAAGGGAGGAGAGGGAGATAAAGAACAAAAACCCCAATCTTACAAGGCAAATCTGTGCCATAAAATTGACCCAGCTATAAAGCTGCTCGAGCAGAGACAAATTGTGACATGTATTAATGAGGACTTGGAAAATACAAGTCAGAATCTTTTTCAGGTTCTTCCATTCCATGTGTATTTTATTCTGAAATTATGGAAAGTAACTTTGAAGCAGCATGTGTGTGGCGAGCAACCCAACCAACTTAAATGGAGAAGTGTAATCATTTTGATATATTAGGTTTCAAAACACCATACCTTGGGCAATACCTCACCAAGAGGAGGTTACTGTACATTAATTCTGAGAGTGTTAGGATCTGCCCACCACTATTTCAGCAGCAAATGCCATGGACTGCAGTCGTCATGCTGCTAGAGTTAGAGCTCCATCAGACTTTCCATTATAATTTATAAATCCGCACACGCATGCCCACATACCCTGCCTTTTAGGTACTTGCAACTTCATACTTTGAATTCATATTGTGCAGCAATTTCACATGCAAGTTCAGACCCTTGGAGAAATATTTTAAAATAAATATAATTTGATTTGTTAGGTATGTCAACGGACAAAGAAAACCCAGAATTGCTGAAACAAAGGCCTGGTCTAGTTCTTGAATTGGTTCAATTATTTTGATTAGGAGTGAGATTTTTATACCACTAGTTATATTGGTACAACCTTTATTGTGGACAGTTATACCAGTATATAGCAGTGTCACCAAATCTGCATTTTTACCTCCACTCTCTCCAAACAAAGAACATCATTTTGGGCAAAACAAACAAACAAACAAACAAAATTGCCCTGCTGTAGTAGATAATACTGAATGAATAGAAGAAAGTGAATCAGCAATGAATTGGACTAAGAACAGCTCTTTCCCCCAAAAGCAAATAAAACTAACCAGTCAAAACCATGAAAATATACTTGTAAATGAGTGGGATTTGTTTACAGGGAGAGAGACAGTGTGGGGGGAAAAAGCTCACTTTGCTCTTCTAGTTTGGGCAATAAAACATGAACATGTTTGGGCTTATCCACACACAATTTTTGGAGTGATTTAACTGCGTTGGTTTAGAAAGCCCTAGTGTGGATCCTATATAAAAGATGTTTATGCTGGAAGAGTGTGTTTCCCCTAAACTTGCAGGGATAAGTTATCTTGTTAAACCACCTTTATACCTCAGTTGCCAGTGGATGTCACAACAATTTACTGGCCTGGGAGTACACATTTGATATCTCCCTCAAATGGTTAAGGTACCTAGCCAAAATAAAACAAACATAATTAGGGTTCCTATCTCAGAATTCATGCAAAAAAGGAAACAGGAATTTCAGAAATACTTTGTAATTATAAGGGAAAGCCAAAGTCTCAACAAGTAAGGAGTACAAAAACTAAAGAGACTCTTATCAAAATAGAGTTGCACCAAAATAGGAGAACAATATTGTTACTGTATGAACAAGACTGACTCCAATGTAGAACTTGTCAGATCTAATATCATGAACAATAAAAAACCTGATGTAGGGAATCATGACCCTAACTCCTCTGCCACACTAGACTTCTCCCACCCAAAGGAACCTAATTAATTAATTTCCACTGGAAAATGTTCTCCAGTTCTGTAATTAATAAAAGCAGCCACCACACTAATCCTCTCTTGTGGGAAGGGTGTCCAAGGTGATTAGTGAAGGCAAATTATAGCCTATTTTCCCCTCAAAACTCAGCTGTTATCAGCTGCAATCAACTTTTTGAAATCAAGATAATGTCATAATCATATTGATTTACCAAAACACAGCAAGCACTACAAAGACTATATTTGCATTTTTTTTTTACTTTAAGCAGCCTAGTCACTAAAAATAATTGTTTATAAAGGAACAATGTCTGTTAGGGTGCATTATAGGCCTACCAGAACTCTAAAATGAAGTCCTTCCTTTCTATATTAGTTACTGTGATAGTCTTCTCATGCAAAGAAAAAGATTAGAGGTGAAATCCTGGCATGATTTAAGTAAATTGGATTTTACCTTGGCACAGTAACCAGAACTCCACATCCAGGAAATCCTACAGCTCAGCTGTTTACTATTCAATGCATGCAAGATGATAAAATATAATGAGCCAATAATTTATTATATTTACAACAGCAAGAATGACTTCTGAGTAGGGCAATTTCTGGTAGTTAATGACCAGCTATGTAGAGAGCCACTAGTTTGTCATTAACTAGAATGAATGACTCTATCTTATGGGCCAACCCTACTCCTTATGAAGTGGATGGGAGTTTAGTCATTGACTTCACTGGGAATAGCAACAGGGATCTGTATGATTATTAAGTATTCCCTTTTCGGGGCCACTAGCATCATTAGCACTGAACCTATCAGCAAGCAAAATTCCCAGCTGGGAGAACTTGGGTGGTGTAGAAGGGTAGACTCACGTCTGCAGTACTCTTTCATGGGTGAGTGTAACATAACAGGCTCTTTCCTCTAGCATGGCTCGCCGACATTTGCTCCTATCCTGCAGTAGCCTCTCTTCTCATAATACAGCCTTCTTGCTATGTCATTCTTTAGTTTCACCCCTTCTAGGGTAACAAAGTCCAACAGAAAACAGCCCATTGTCCTTACAAAAGGTCTTCAGCCCTAACCCTGGGTCCCATGGTACTTACGTCCTTCTCTTGCGGGCTCTCAGGCTTACTTCAGGGGCCTCATGCCACCTTCCCCAGTGGCAGATAGGAGAACAATTCCTCCCCCCACCCCACTAAACTGGGTTCCAGCACAGGGACCCTATAACCAGCAGCCAATGTCTTCTCCTTCAGACTCCTTGCTGCTCAATTCCTTTACTTTTTCCTACTTTAGCATATCAGCAGGTCTTTCCCATAGCAGTTCACCCTCTCACAGGGCCAGGACTCTTCAGTAGAAACCCCCAAGAAAAATCCCAAACTAAAAGTACAATATAAATCCAATTCTTCCATCCTCTGGCAGGATATTTCATTCAAATTGGTTCCTCAGTTGAGCACGTGCCAGGGCACTCTGTCTCTAGAAGTCCAGTTCCTGCTTTTTTAACAGTATCTTTTTTACCAGGGTCCCTTATCACCAGTATCTTCTCTATAGGTCTTCTGACCCCCTCCCAGATTTTCCTACTGAAGAAAGGTTTCAGAGTAACAGCCGTGTTAGTCTGTATTTGCAAAAAGAAAAGGAGTACTTGTGGCACCTTAGAGACTAACCAATTTATTTGAGCATAAGCTTTCGTGAGCTTTAGCTCACTTCATCAGATGCATACTGTGGAAACTGCAGAAGACATTATATACACAGAGACCATGAAACAATACCTCCTCCCACCCCACTCTCCTGCTGGTAATAGCTTACCTAAAGTGATCACTCTCCTTACAATGTGTATGATAAACAAGTTGGGCCATTTCCAGCACAAATCCAGGTTTTCTCACCCTCTGCCTCCCCACACACAAACTCACTCTCCTGCTGGTAATAGCCCATCCAAAGTGACCACTCTCTTTACAATGTGTATGATAATCAAGGTAGGCCATTTCCAGCACAAATCCAGGTGTTCTCACCCCCCCCCCCATTTTTTTTTTTCCAAAACCCACACACACAAACTCACTCTCCTGCTGGTAATAGTTCATCCAAAGTGACCACTCTCCTTACAATGTGCATGATAATCAAGGTGGGCCATTTCCAGCACAAATACAGGTTTTCTCACACACCCCTCCCCAACACACACAAACTCACTCTCCTGCTGGCAATAGCTCATCCAAACTGACCACTCTCCTTACAATGTGTATGATAATCAAGGTGGGCCATTTCCAGCATAAATCCAAGTTTAACCAGAATGTCTGGGGGGGGGGGTTGGGGGTAGGAAAAAAACAAGGGGAAATAGGCTACCTTGCATAATGACTTAGCCACTCCCAGTCTTTATTTAAGCCTAAATTAATAGTATCCAATTTGCAAATGAATTCCAATTCAGCAGTTTCTCGCTGGAGTCTGGATTTGAAGTTTTTTTGTTTTAAGATAGCGATCTTCATGTCTGTAATTGCGTGACCAGAGAGATTGAAGTGTTCTCCGACTGGTTTATGAATGTTATAATTCTTGACGTCTGATTTGTGTCCATTTATTCTTTTACGTAGAGACTGTCCAGTTTGACCAATGTACATGGCAGAGGGGCATTGCTGGCACATGATGGCATATATCACATTGGTGGATGTGCAGGTGAACGAGCCTCTGATAGTGTGGCTGATGTTATTAGGCCCTGTGATGGTGTCCCCTGAATAGATATGTGGGCACAGTTGGCAACGGGCTTTGTTGCAAGGATAGGTTCCTGGGTTAGTGGTTCTGTTGTGTGGTATGTGGTTGCTGGTGATATTTGCTTCAGGTTGGGGGGCTGTCTGTAGGCAAGGACTGGCCTGTCTCCCAAGATTTGTGAGAGTGTTGGGTCATCCTTCAGGATAGGTTGTAGATCCTTAATAATGCATTGGAGGGGTTTTAGTTGGGGGCTGAAGGTGACGGCTAGTGGCATTCTGTTATTTTCTTTGTTAGGCCTGTCCTGTAGTAGGTGACTTCTGGGAAGTCTTCTGGCTCTATCAATCTGTTTCTTCACTTCCGCAGGTGGGTATTGTAGTTGTAAGAATGCTTGACAGAGATCTTGTAGGTGTTTGTCTCTGTCTGAGGGGTTGGAGCAAATGCGGTTGTATCACAGAGCTTGGCTGTAGACGATGGATCATGTGGTGTGGTCAGGGTGAAAGCTGGAGGCATGTAAGTAGGAATAGCGGTCAGCAGGTTTCCGGTATAGGGTGGTGTTTATGTGACCATTGTCTATTAGCACTGTAGTGTCCAGGAAGTGGATCTCTTGTGTGGACTGGACCAGGCTGAGGTTGATGGTGGGATGGAAATTGTTGAAATTATGGTGGAATTCCTCAAGGGCTGCTTTTTCCATGGGTCCAGATGATGAAGATGTCATCAGTATAGCGCAAGTAGAGTAGGGGCATTAGGGGACGAGAGCTGAGGAAGCGTTGTTCTAAATCAGCCATAAAAATGTTGGCATACTGTGGGGCCATGCGGGTACCCATAGCAGTGCCGCTGATCTGAAGGTATACATTGTCCCCAAATGTAAAATAGTTATGGGTAAGGACAAAGTCACAAAGTTCAGCCACCAGGTTAGCCGTGACATTATCGGGGATAGTGTTCTTGACGGCTTGTAGTCCATCTTTGTGTGGAATGTTGGTGTAGAGGGCTTCTACATCCATAGTGGCCAGGATGGTGTTATCAGGAAGACCACCGATGGATTGTAGTTTCCTCAGGAAGTCAGTGGTGTCTCGAAGGTAGCTGGGAGTGCTGGTAGCGAAGGGCCTGAGGAGGAAGTCTACATAGCCAGACAATCCTGCTGTCAGGGTGCCAATGCCTGAGATGATGGGGCGCCCAGGATTTCCAGGTTTATGGATCTTAGGTAGTAGATAGAATATCCCAGGTCGGGGTTCCAGGGGTGTGTCTGTACGGATTTGATCTTGTGCTTTTTCAGGAAGTTTCTTGAGCAAATGCTGTAGTTGCTTTTGGTAACTCTCAGTGGGATCATAGGGTAATGGCTTGTAGAAAGTGGTGTTGGTGAGCTGCCGAGCAGCCTCTTGTTCATATTCTGACCTATTCATGATGACAACAGCACCTCCTTTGTCACCCTTTTTGATTATGATGTCAGAGTTGTTTCTGAGGCTGTGGATGGCATTGTGTTCTGCACAGCTGAGGTTATGGGGCAAGTGATGCTGCTTTTCCACAATTTCAGCCCGTGCACGTCGGTGGAAGTACTCTATATAGAAGTCCAGTCTGCTGTTTCGACCTTCAGGAGGAGTCCACCTAGAATCCTTCTTTTTGTAATGTTGGTAGGGAGGCCTCTGTGGATTAGTATGTTGTTCAGAGGTATTTTGGAAATATTCCTTGAGTCGGAGACGTCGAAAATAGGATTCTAGGTCACCAGAGAAGTGTATCATGTTCGTGGGGGTGGAGGGGCAGAAGGAGAGGCCCTGAGACAGGACAGCTTCTTCTGATGGGCTGAGAATATAGTTGGATAGGTTAACAATATTGCTGGGTGGGTTGAGGGAACCATTGCTGTGGCCCCTTGTAGCATGTAGTAGTTTAGAAAGTTTAGTGTCCTTTTTCTTTTGTAGAGAAGCAAAGTGTGCGTTGTAAATGGCTTGTCTAGTTTTAGTAAATTCCAGCCACGAGGAAGTTTGTGTGCAAGGTTGTTTTTTTATGAGAGTATCCATTTTTGAGAGCTCATTCTTAATCTTTTCCTGTTTGCTGTAGAGGATGTTGATCAGGTGATTCTGCAGTTTCTTTGAGAGCGTGTGGCACAAGCTGTCAGCATAGTCTGTGTGGTATGTAGATTGTAATGGATTTTTTACCTTCAGTCCTTTTGGTACGATGTCCATCTGTTTGCATTTGGAAAGGAAGATGATGTCTGTCTGTATCTGTACAAGTTTTTTCATGCAGTTGATAGATTTCCACTCCATACGGCTAAATGCAGTGCCTTGCATAATGACAGGTTTCAGAGTAGCAGCCCTGTTAGTCTGTATTCGCAAAAAGAAAAGGAGTACTTGTGGCACCTTAGAGACTAACCAATTTATTTGAGCATAAAGAATCACTCAACTAACTCTCGCTAGTCTTTAATCACTGAAAGTAACTGCAGAGTTTCTCTAAGGAATCCCCTATGCTTATCTGTACTTCTCTTCTTTATAGTCAGCACCAGCTCCTTTCCCAGATAGTCTTCATCTTTTGGTGAGCCTGACTCTCCTCCCTCATCTCCAGGTGCAGCCTGGTAGCATCATTGGCTGCTCAGGCCCATGTTAATTCTCTCAGTGCCAGGACGGGGCATACGCCCCATCACAGTGGATTCTGTCATTTTGCAATGCCTGAGATGTGCAAGAAGGGTGTATCTGCCTCAAGGAGTCAGATGACATAAGATATTTGAGCCAAATTTAGCCCTGGAATAAGCAGACACAATTCTCATTGAATCTGGGGGTAGTAGTACCTATTAACACCAGGTCTGAATTTGATCCATTGATTTTTACCTAAATTTCCCTTGAGCTTTGAGACTTCCTAATGTAAAGAATGAAAATGACTCCTGAAAACACATAGTGAAATGCATATAAAACCAATTTTGCTACTGTTACTAAGAAGCCAGGTTTTAGCAAAACTGCTAATATAGCAAGGTGGAAAAAGCAAAACATAAGTTTTAGGAGTACAGTGTTAAAACTAGCTTTGCTTTTTTTTCACATGGGTAGAAAGAGGGAGCAACTAGATATGACTTTTAAATAAGTCTTTAGCAATAATTCATTTGATATACTATGGGTTTTTAGAAGAAAATGTGGTCTATTCAGCAACAGAGTGAATTACAAGGAGGACACGTAAATAACAAAACTCATTTTCATTTTGAGGTAAGAAAGTTTAGTTTCTATAAACTAGCTTTATTGAGTTCTAGGAGTCTGACTCAAATATAGGTTAGGAAATATCATGCTGGAAAACCACCCGCCTCTGTGTTATCTTACCAAGTTAATCCCCAAGGTTGGAACTGATTTTGTGTACCATTATTGAGTCAAATAAAAGTTGTTTAAAATAGTTCTACTTTGGGTTGGGTTGCCTGCCCACCCCACCCCACAATTATTTGTTCATAGCAAGGAAAGTCCAAGACTCTCATTTACTGTTTCACATACTGCTTACATAGAAAAGAAATATGAGGAAAGTGTTTAATGTATTTTAGCTTTTAGTGCAATTTAGCAGCTGGAAATAATAAACGGAAGCCAGCAGTGTGTGTCCAATCAGCTCCTTAGGGACCAACAGCAGCAAGTGCTCTGTGGACTGCAGTTAGGGAACCACTGGTCTAAAACATCTTGATCATAGGGTTTTTTTCTTCTGTAATTGATGTGGTATGCTCTACACAGAATACATGATGTTGTGGTGGCGCACAAAGAAACTCCTGAGGCATGCCCTCATGGTTTATAAATACAGACATCCGAAAATCATGCCAATAAAACCACCTTACCATGCCTCACCATCCCCTAATAGAGTACGTGTACCATGAAGTATAAAGTTCATACCTGCAAAATCATACCATTATAAACAAGGTTCTGAATTCTGTTCTGTCTCATAGGTATAAATCTATGGTGGCTCTGTTCTAATCAATAATTTCTAATTAAATGTAATTCTGCTGTGTCAGGGGCCCTCCACACCTGCAGATAGAGGGGAAGGATTTGTGCCTTGGCATATTAAAATTCCACTTCTGCAGAGAAAGGAGAATGAGAAAAGTAGAACCTGCCTTGAATTTCATGGAAAACTTTGAGTTCCTCTAAAACACATACTCCTTTCCTGCAAGATACGTAGCATTTTAAACCTCCAGGACATATTTTCCCCTCATCCCAGGGCAGAAATCATTGGTAAATGTGCTAGTCACATACCAAAAACACTGATAAAGGGTCTTTCATTTAATGGTTCCAAAGTATTTCATAAAATGTAAAATTAAAGGAAAACTCCTATATAAGATGAAAGTCCTTGTAAACAGTCTGCCTTGATGACATTCATGCATGCGCCTCTTTTCATCGCCTTGTTTGTACACATTCTGAATATAGTAATACATCAACAAATGTTAAATATAAGGACTTCAAAATAAGAACAGCAGTGAGCTGTTTATTAGAGATTCAAACTTTGGCAAATAAACCCCTCCAGGCATCTCTTGGAAAAGCTTTCAGAATTACTTCTGTTTTCTTGCTTGGGATGAAAAGCTGCCTATTGGCTGCCAGTATTTGTATATTTTTACATTTGGACTATCCGTAGTTGATTCTGAAAGCACAATTGGTTCAGAGAGAACATATTTGTGTGCCCAGAACAAAGAAGACACACACTTTAAGTACTCACAGCCCTTTTGTACCCTACCATAGAAACTTTACTAAGGATGGGGGGCCCAGGCATTTTGTAAAGTTCATTTGTGTGTTTTGCTCCAACCAGGGACAGAAAGAAGTTGAGTTGGTCATGAAGAGAGTAGAGGCCTGGGCCTCTAACCTACAGAGTCCAAGGATCCTTGCCAAACACTGTGATACCAAAGCTTCCAGCTGGATTGTCTTCCCTCGCTGATAATCCATGGTGTCCACAACTAGCATAGCTTTCTAAAAGACTTACTACCATTTTAACCTACCCTTCTCTAGCTGCCCAGCAAAAGCCATAGAAAACATCCTATACTTACAGCAACATTGATTTCCTGCATAACCTTTCTGAGCCACGATCACACACAACTAGAGCAAATACAGTGTGAGTCAATGCTCACCCTATGTTCCCCCATCCAGTCCATCTCACTTGCCTCCTCTCTGCAATTTTTACTGGAGCAATGGCTCTTACTGTCCTCAAAGTCAGACAAAATATCTGGGTAGCAAACAAAGACAACAAATACGAATCCAACACAATAGTTGAATTTCCATTGTGATTTCTTCTTTTACTTTAATTAACTCTAGGCTTGCATGCTTTAGGTTTGCTATACAGCTCTACTAAAAATTATCCTATGCTGATTGAAGGTTCCAGACCTGAAACCTTTTCTCACAGGATTAGTTGTTACTTTCACAACTGATCCCATTGACTTCAACAGAGCAACTCATGTCAATATGAGAGTATTCTCAAAATTTGGATTTATCATTCTGAAATTTTCCACATTACTGACTGATTGATTAATATTTGGAAAACCTTCTTTCCCCCAAGAGGGAAGCAAAGATAATAAAGGATTATCAATTAATGAATTATTTTTAGTCCAACATTTTGGTCTAGTATTTTAAATATAATCCTGTGTTAAAAGTTAATAACCAAAGTATTCATCTCTTTTATATGAAGCATTTTGTTGCAAATGCATTTAATTTATCAACGCTATCTTATCTAATCTCAGCAATACTATTTAGATTATGATACATGACCTGAACAGTACATTATGTTATTTCAGATTCTCACAGAGGTTGTTTCATAACAAATTGACAGCAGTTGAATTTCCAGCTTAGCATAAAGACTTATCACTTGGCATTAAATTGGATTCTGTAATTCAGCGCTAATTGTTATATATTGATTTACTACATTGAATTGTTTATGCTGTAGGAAGACAGATCTAAAAAGAGTCCTGGAATTATTATATGACTATGAATTATCCATGTTAATATCCATTTGATTGTTGTTTTTAAAGGCAGCTTTTCCTACAGTGCTGCAGGTTATGTACAATAGGAATATAGCATTTTCTCTCTCCACTGCTGCAGCACACTATATCATATGTTACAACACATGTCACAGTCCAAAGTAAAAGGGAAATGATATCTTGGCTCTTTCCAATTAAAATTAATAACATATGCAACTGTATATTTACAACATTTCAACTCCATGCAACATTTTAAATAGGAAAAACACCTCCCTGAAATTTCAAAAGGCTCCTACCTTATGTATATCGATTGTTCCTGCTTTGTGCCTTTTGCCTCATGTCTTTTACATGTTCAGATGTTATGGGGAATTGCAAATTATAATTGTACCCTGTTGTGGTGAAGCTGTT
The DNA here is from genome assembly GCF_965140295.1 of Lepidochelys olivacea. NCBI lineage: Eukaryota > Metazoa > Chordata > Testudines > Cheloniidae > Lepidochelys > Lepidochelys olivacea. The sequence goes on from NC_140422.1 coordinate 29,240,444, forward strand.
TTTTTTTTGTTTTGCTTTGTGTTGTTTTGTTTTTTTCCACAGAACAACAAATAGAGTGTCACTGTATTCATATTCATTACTGTTAAATTCCTTCCTTCTGCATAGAGATGGAGTATTCTGGCTGCATGAGGGCCAAGTGTGGAGCAGTCGGGATACTGGAATAGCATCTGCAGCCCTTCTACAATGGTTATGCAGAGCCACCGGAACTACATAAACACAGGTCCACAGCCCTTCTCTCAGAATGACACCAGACCATCCCTAGCTTGCTCCCAGTGTAGCTGGCATTGAGACTCTGACAGCAGTACACAAGGGGTCCGATGCATGGGTGCTCAGCACTTAGACCCTAAGCAGGGTTTAAGTGGTGAAGAGGGCCATGTGATGATCCTCCAAACTGGGGTGAATTTCACCCAATCAGAGAAGTCTCTTTACCCAGCACCAAAATGAAGCCACCTCTGAAGAAGAACGTAGTAGTTATTATGAGTCCAGCAACCCAACACAAGAGCTTATGGATAAAAAGTAAAGTGAGATGAATACAGAGCCTTCATCAATGTGCAGAAGATTCCTATCTGATATGTTGGAGATGTCTTCCCCATGTCTCTACCTCTCAACCCGAGCACTTTCTTGTCTTTTCTTCAGCAATAATGCATTCAAACATCAAATGTAAAGTGCGTCTTTCTTTTAAAGAACAAGGAAACATAATGGGGTGAATCAATAATATCAATTATCATTAGCACTACAAATTTGAAAGAGGCAATTTGAGTTCAATTACATTAACTCTGAAAACATACAGGGCTGAACACTGTGTCACAGGTTTAAGGTAAATTGATGATCTTTGTAGTTTAGAAAAAGAAGAAACAACGATTTTGTTGAAGGCAACTGACTGAAGAGATCCCTTATGTTTTCAGAGAAGGGAGGCTGGGGGGAACTCTTTTAGGAACCAATCCTGCTACACTGTGTGGGACATTAAATGGGAAGTTAGTGAATCTACAGCACCTTAGCTTGCTGAGCAGGAATGTCCTGTGTGGACACAGCTGCAGCTCACTAAAAGTTCTACAGTGTGCATTGATATACTCCTTGACTTGCCATGCACTACTGTTCAGTGTAGACAAGCCCCCAGATTTACCAAGGTATTTAGGCATCAAAGGATATAGATAGATGCCTAGTGAAATTTGCAAAAGTACCTAAGCATGTTAGGTTCCTAACTGTCAGTGAAAGTCAGTGAGAGGCACCTAACTCATTTATGCAACTTTGCTAATCCCACTAGATGCTATCGGCACCTTTTGGTGCCTAAAAATACCTTTGCAAGTCTGGTGCTTTTTATCTTCAATGCCCATTGGCTTTATCCTCACAGGAATATCATCAACTTGGAGGATCAGGTCCTACATTTTAATATAAATATTTTCTTAGAAATAATTCTTGATTCCAGTTGCTAGTAGGATCTTCCAAGCATATATTCATTACCAACTTCTTGAAAAGACAGCATGCATTTACCTTAAACCTATGTGATTGATTCAGTTATCTATTCAATATGTGTATTTCATTTAACTTCAGCTGATTTGAGATACCTCATTCTCTATTGTGAAGCACTTGACTTTTCTCATAAATGTGCAATTTTCAACTTGAAGAAACATTTGCGCCTTCGGGGAAGAACGTATTCTCTTTCTCCATGGTTTTTAATTTTGTTCACTTTGTTAAGTAGCCAACAAGAACATGCAGCAATATTGTACCAGACTCCTGTCAGGTCCAAAGCATATATTTTTACATGTGAGAACTCTGAGTTTGCTATAGAAATGCAGTACAATATAATTGATAACATACTTATCTCTCAATAGATAGGTAGTCAGACTACATAGATAGAAAAAGGGATGACTGCAGCAAATTGTTGTCAGTAGATTTGAACTGTAAGAAGCCTATTAGATCACCTAATAAATCCAGGGCCGACTATATCTTCATTTGCTCATTAGGTGCTCAGTTTAAAAGGAAAAAAAATCAATACTTTTTCCTCTCCCATTTCTGAAGAATACTGTTGAGCCATCTGAGGTCTAGAGCTCCTTCAAGTGAATGACATGCTCAGGTAAAGTTCAGAACCTCAATATCACCTCAGTTCATTTGGAACATCAGTCACAGGATTCTGATTTTTGACAGAAACAGAATTAAAGTGGAGGGAGGGAGGAAAGCATGGACTGTGTATCTGCTGTGAAATTGTCTCACTTCTGAAAGGAAAAGAAAACATTCAGTCCAATTCTGAAGTTCTGCAGCAAAACTCCCTTTGTAAGATCAAGTTCATTATTGTCCTAATAAATTACTTCATTGTGGATATTAATAAAGAGAGCCTACAGATAGATAAGAGAGATAAAATAGATAGATAGGCTAGCTAGACTGTTAAGTTGTGACCAGAAAGGATACAGTGTTTTACAAAATGTTATAAAGTTATAAATGTTAAGTGTTTACACCAGATTGGGCTGTACATATGAGCCCATAAGAGCACAGACCAAGGAGGTAACAATTCCTCATTAGAATCATCAGAATCATTCCACCTTTGGAAAGCTATCTGACAGTGCCTCAATTTAAGAAAGGTATTGACAAATTGGATTTGATCTAGAAAAGGGCATTAAAGAGGACTGAAGTCTTGGAAGGAGTGATCAATGAGAAAAGGCTAAAACACCTGAGAATACTTTGTAGAAGATTATCATTGGAAGGGAGATGTATTGAAGATCTAATATGACTTTCCCATTTCTACATTTTACAAGTCTGATCCTCCTTTTACCTAACTGTAAAGAGTGTGAAACTGGCATGGATGAGAACAAAATTAGGCACCATGGCTAATTAAAGAAGACTTCGACTATTATCTAGTCATCATGTGATGAAAGCAAAAGGAACTCAGAGCGTTACTTCCTAAAACTGAACAATAGATATTATTAGAATAAGGAGAACACTTCTCTCTCTCTCTCTTTCTCTCTCTCTCTCTCTCTTTCTTTTTTTTCTGGAGGGTGTTGACATTCTTTGCAGGGATCAACTATGTGAGTGACATGACAGAGAGCTGAAGCCTGAGGCTTATGCATATATTTTAACTAATGCAGTCTTTGGTGTCTGAATTCTAACTTGCTGCCACAGCTCCATGCAGGCTGCTGATACAAGACCAAATCACTAAGTCAGTGTTGCAGCATATGATGCCTCTTAGAGAGGATTAAAATGCCTGTTTCTGAGAAGTGAAAAGGGAATACGTTAATGTTTAATATTAAATCATCCTAATTAGAACAAGTCGGGCTCAACGGGTAGTGATCAATGGCTCCATGTCTAGTTGGCAGCCGGTATCAAGTGGAGTGCCCCAAGGGTCGGTCCTGGGGCCGGTTTTATTCAATATCTTCATAAATGATCTGGAGGATGGTGTGGATTGCACTCTCAGCAAATTTGCGGATGATACTAAACTGGGAGGAGTGGTAGATATGCTGGAGGGGAGGGATAGGATACAGAAGGACCTAGACCAATTGGAAGATTGGGCCAAAAGGAATCTGATGAGGTTCAATAAGGATAAGTGCAGGGTCCTGCACTTAGGACGGAAGAACCCAATGCACAGCTACAGACTAGGGACCGAATGGCTAGGCAGCAGTTCTGCGGAAAAGGACCTAGGGGTGACAGTGGACGAGAAGCTGGATATGAGTCAGCAGTGTGCCCTTGTTGCCAAGAAGGCCAATGGCATTTTGGGATGTATAAGTAGGGGCATAGCGAGCAGATCGAGGGACGTGATCGTTCCCCTCTATTCGACATTGGTGAGGCCTCATCTGGAGTACTGTGTCCAGTTTTGGGCCCCACACTTCAAGAAGGATGTGGATAAATTGGAGAGAGTCCAGCGAAGGGCAACAAAAATGATTAGGGGACTGGAACACATGAGTTATGAGGAGAGGCTGAGGGAGCTGGGATTGTTTAGTCTGCAGAAGAGAAGAATGAGGGGGGATTTGATAGCTGCTTTCAACTACCTGAAAGGGGGTTCCAAAGAGGATGGCTCTAGACTGTTCTCAATGGTAGCAGATGACAGAACGAGGAGTAATGGTCTCAAGTTGCAGTGGGGGAGGTTTAGATTGGATATTAGGAAAAACTTTTTCACTAAGAGGTTGGTGAAACACTGGAATGCGTTACCTAGGGAGGTGGTAGAATCTCCTTCCTTAGAGGTTTTTAAGGTCAGGCTTGACAAAGCCCTGGCTGGGATGATTTAACTGGGAATTGGTCCTGCTTTGAGCAGGGGGTTGGACTAGATGACCTTCTGGGGTCCCTTCCAACCCTGATATTCTATGATTCTATGATTAAGCTATAAACAAAACCAATAACAACAAAGTCCTAGAAGAACTAACCGATTCAGTCTTTATCTGACAGAGGAGAATATGCAATTATAAAGCTATCAAGGCTCTAAAACCATAAATATAATTAAGAATAAAGATGGGCTGGAAGAAAAAAATACCAATGTGAAATCATCATGGCTTATAAAATAATTGAATAATGCTCTAACTGGAGGGAAACTAGTCAGGTATATCCTCCCTCACACAAGATAATCATATGTTGTCACAGTTCTCCACTTGCTTAGAGGACTAAATATAGTCTCAAGTGTCCCATCATTCTTAGCCACACATCCCCTCACTGCCTCCACCCTGGTAGCTCAAGAAGTCCAAAACAAAACAGTCCACTGTCCTTACCAAAGGAAGTCTTGAGATAGCTTCTTCAGAATTCAAGAGCACACCAATAATTTAGGCACACGTGTTTGCAAAATAGGCTCATCTCCATACCAAAGGCTGAAGAGAGGCTGATGTAAGAATACAATGGTAAAAATCCCCTCTCTGAATAACCTGCTCTGCAGCCAGATGCCTGGGGTACAACATACAAGTAGGTGAAAAATGTGACTGTGAGAATTCAAAAGACAGTTCTGCGTAAATAATGCATTCTTATCCATCTGCCGTAGGGACACATGACATAGCAGGATGTAAGAAGGCCAGCATACATTAACTCTGACATTATTTTGTTTGTTGCTTTTTTAAGAAATATGTCTAAAATGCTTTTAGGGCCAGACTCCCTTTACTTTAAGTTCATACTCCCTTAAGCGATATGACACTGAGTCGAGTCACCTTTTCTCCATCTCTTTATTCTTTTCAGAGTTGTGCATCTTCTGTTGCAATGCAATGAAGTCACAATGCAGTCTTTCTAAATCTGTAATGACTGAGTTCTTGTTTATTGTCATTCACAGGGTCCCCAGCCTCCAAGACTACATCTATGATCTCCACCCTCTGTGAAGTCTTTCAGTTGTTTCTCCCCAAAAATGAGAACAGAGCTATTTATACATGCTATTGTCCATTAAATAGTAATTTTCCGCATTTCCCTGTTTGTTGCTTTAGCATTTCTAGCATCTTTTTCATTGCTGCTAGAACCTATCAGTATCTCACTTCCTACAAAATGAATATACTTGATCTACAAAAACTTCTCCTATTTTCTTAATGCAGTACTTTTATAATTCTTGACTCATTCGTTGCATGTCCTAGTTATTGATACTCTAATTATATTATTGCCTTTTCAAAAAAAGTGGTAATTGCCTTGAGAATTTCTGTTGTCTTTCTTGAGAGATGTCACAGCTCCACCAAAACTTATAACTTTTTTTTCTTTTGTGGAACACTAAGAAAGAATTTTAATAAAATTTTAACCATGAAAATGTGCTTTATTTTTTGGGTTGATATATTTGTGATGTTATTGACATGAACTGTGAAAGTATAGATCATTGTTGCAACCAAGGTCCTATAGTTGCACCAAATCTTGTACAAAGGAGGTTAAATAAGATGTCTATAGAAAGGTTGTAATTTGCTGGTTATGATTATTTTGTCTGTATCAATTTTGTATATATTGGGCTATGTACTTGTATCTCAATGTGTTTGATACTAAGCAGCCTCAGTGAAGCATTTGGTCAGCTTCTTGAGAAAGGACTATTCTCAGTAAGTGCCCAATCAAGAAACACTTAACTGATAATGGACTTTGGGAGAAGCCAATCCACATCTGAGTTTTCCTGGGAACATTCAAACTAACATGTAAACAATGGTGTCGGCCTGCAAAAAGCTGAATCATTTATGGACATGTGACTTGCCCAGGTGGCTACAAACTCCATCTTGTTGCTGTGATTTTGCACAGAAGAACAAAGGGGTTTCTGCCCACAAGAGAGAGAATATAAAGGGCCCTGGAAGCCCCTCCATTTTGTCTTCAGCTGGCACAAGAGGTGGCCTCTCCACCCCAAAGAGATGCCTGAAAGAAACTGGAACAAAGGATTTGTAATTACAGGGGTGTGAATGATTGCTGGACCCAGGCCAAAAGAACTGGGCCCAGACTAGGAAGGAGTCTAGTCTGTGAAAGAACCTTATTGAAACATCTCTGAGAGTGAGATTTACCTATTTTCAGTTTCCTACTGTATTAGGCTTAGACTTGTGTGTTTTGCTTTATTTTGCTTGGTAACTTACTTTGTTCTGTCTGTAATTACTTGGAACCACTTAAATCCTACTTTTTTATATTTAATAAAATAATTTTTGCTTATTAATTAACCCAGAGTGAGTAATTAATACCTGGGGGAGCAAACAGCTGTGCATATCTCTCTATCAGTGTTACAGAGGGTGGACAATTTATGAGTTTATCCTGTATAAGCTTTATAGAGAGTAAAACAGATTTATTTTGGGGTTTGGATCCCACTGGGAGCTGGGTGTCTGGGTGCTAGAGACAGGAGCACTTGCTAAGCCATTTTCAGTTAAATCTGTAGCTTTGGGGGCATGGGTCAGATACTGGGTCTGGGTTGCAGCAGATTAGCATATCTGGGTCAACAAGGTAGGGTTATGAAGGTCTAAACTGGCAGAGAAAATGGGCTCAGATGTAATCTCAGCACATCAGGTGACAGTCCCAAGGGTGTTTCTGTGACCAAACCCATCACAATATTGTAACAATAAAAGTTTTCCTCCCCACCCCCCAATTCCTATAATCCCATTTGAATGAACCAAGCATTTCAAACTTCCAAAACCTGCTTTGTTGAAATTCAGAATCCATATGTTCTCTCTACTCCTTCCACCTGGAATTCCAAGAGGTTTGGATCCAGTTGTCTATGGGCCCCTTGACATTACTACTGAATATTAGGTTGAAGCTGCCTTCTAGAACTGTTTAATTCTACTATTTTTTGTGGATGTATCAGTTATTTTCATGTAAAGCTGATATAGGCTTGAGTCATTAGAGGTGGGATTTTCAAATAGTATTGAACTAAAGCTGTTCCCATGGAAGTCAATGGGAGACTTAATATTCACTTCAGAGGGATCAAAAGTAGAGCACCTCAAGTGCTTTTGAAAAGCCCACCCTAGGTGGTTTACTTTGGATGGTTTGATGGGCTAGCAATAAACTCTGCCATCTTTCACTATAATCAGACTGTGATGTGACTGCATCTCATGTAGACATATTCAAGCTAGCTTTGATCTAGCTAGTTCAGGTACCAACAGCAACAAAACCATTACAGCATGGGAAGCATTACAGGCTAGCTGCTTGAATATATAACCAGAATCCTCGGTGAACTTGTATAGCCTGTACTGCTGTGGCTTCATGGCCATTGTTATTTGAGATAGCTAGATCAAGGCTAGCTCAGATATGTTTACACATGCTGAAGTCACACCTGTGGTTGCAATGTAGACATAGGGTATATCTACAATTCCAGCTAAGAGTATGATCCTAACTCAAGGAGACATACTCCCTTTAGCTCTCATTCAGCTAGCACATTAAAAATAGAGTGTAGCCACTGCAGTGACCTGTGGGATGGGCTAGTTATCCCAGATACATGCCTAGGGTCTCAGATGTGTAAGTATTTGGGGTGGCTAGCCCATACCACTGTCGATGCTGCCATGGCTACACTCTGTTTTCAGCACACTAGCTCCATGACAGCTGTTGTGAGTATGCCTCCTTGAGCTGAGATTCACACTCCCAACTCAAAGTATAGACATACCCATAGGCTGCTATTTTTAATTCAGCCCAGGTCAGGAGTGAATACGAGGCATTGTCATCTGATACCTCCTTGATAAATTCATGGTCTCTCTCAATTTCTTGGATGACAGATATTAACATTATGATTATCTTCTTGGCTTATACAGTCAACAGAGAGGCCAAAATGCTCAGATTTATTAAAACAATCTAGAGCTGTTCTTTGATTCTTTGAATTGTATGGTCACCGTACACCCTACTGGTATATCCTGTGACTAACTGTAGTAATCTTATCAGGATTTGGTGTCAGTGTTATTCAAACGAGATACACCTCTTTTTTATTGAACAAGAACAATAAATACTAAAACAGATCTTGCTCTCAACCTTCCATGTGAATGAGAGAGAGAGAGATTACTAGCAGCAGAATGGGCAGCCTGAGTGTCTGCCTTAATTGAGAGCATCAGGAGTGCTGGGAAGGAAACATATTAATCTCTTCTGGTCAGAAAAAAACATAAAGGGGAAGAGGTAGAGGAGCAAGATGATTTTATGGCAAAAAGTTTCTCAACCTTGTAATTTCTAGCACTGAATAGACAGTCCTCCCCCAAAATAAGTACTTTTCAAGGAAAATGTTGGTACAAAAGGAACTTTTGCAGTAAAATTTTAAACCAATGGACAGAGTTTCAGAAAGGCAGCAGCATGTTGCCCCTGAATGGGACACGTGGGATGGAAATGCTGCATGATGTCAGCTACAACTACAATTAATGACATTTTGCATTTAAAATAATTTACAGTTGAATTCTGAGTCACAATAGCTGTTGGCGCAAGCTGGTATAACTCCACTGGTTTCAGAATTGTTGCACCACCTTTCCAGTTAGATTTGTCATTGTTTTTCAAGTTCTCTTACAGTCCTTGGGCCAACAACTGGTCAGATTCAATATGCATGCAGTATTTTCATACAAAGAGATGAGATTTTGCTACAAAAGTTAGGATCTGAATTCAAGCTTCTCCAAAGCAGCCAATATTCACATCTAGTATTTTGGCTAAGGCTATGACGGTTACCTGTGTTGTTCAAGTAAATAGGAGTTTGTCCACGATCTGGAAAGGAAGCAGGATCAAGTGCTTAAAGAACAGTGATGAAAACCAGATTCAAATCCTAGCCTTACAAATTCTGGGGATCTCAGATCAAAGGTTTGGGCTTTTCAGGCATTTATGTACCATCAGCACGATTGTATGTTTCCTTTCTTTGGAAGCTGGAATATAAAATTTTCCCACAATAGAAGCTATGATCCAGATGTTCAAAGCAGCAGATTTGTCCATCTGCAATTCTTTAGCACACATAAAAGTCAGGGTTTGCTCATACAAATCTCAACTTGTGCACAAACACAGAAAGTTGTGTCTGCACAGATCAGAAAAATGCAAAATATAGTCTTTTGAAAATATGTCCCTGTATGGAAACATGACACGCATTTCCCTATCTCATGGCTATTCCACATCACATGTCCTAGAGACCTAAGATAGCAGGCTGTGAAATGCCACTTCTCCATTGCCCAGTTTATTTAGATCTATATGATGCACAGGTAACAATTATTGACATAGATCAACACCTGCGATATTAACTATGGACTCAGTAGATAGGCAAATACCTGACCCTGCCTAGTGCCTACTGCCTACCTGACCTTTCCTATTGACTCCTCAGGGAAGCCCAACTATATTCAGATTGGTTCTGCCCACTGAGAATTAAGAACAGTGATAATATGAAATAAAGACCATTGGCTAAACTGCTGATATATTTTAACAGCAGAATTGATTCAAATAGATTAGACCATTAGAGAACATACACTTTTCAGACAGACATGCAAAGTTGACACATCTAGATTAAAGAAATGTTTTGATTAAGTAAAGATACTGTTCACAGGTTAGCATAGCATGAAGAGGACACAATGCACTGATTCTAAGGTGATGCATCCACTATTAGTATTGAGGGAAGGAGGAAATATCACCTTCAATTTCTCTTAAGTGAGGATGGCTAATAAAGTCTATAACACTGAAGAATCTTATGGTACAAATAAAAACAGGATGTCAAGATGAACTCTATCTTCTGCTTGAAGTGATTGAAAGAATACATGGCTCACTCAGAAAAGAGGCCTACATATAACAGAAAATGGCCTGAACATGCTGTTCAAATATAGCTACTTTGTGCCGTCTACAAAACGATGGCTAGACTTTGTAATATTCAATCATCAGTTCCAAATGCCTCTCCAAACGTGAAAGCTTCATGTGCTGTTCTGAATCCAGGAAAGTATGTACCCTTAGGGGTTGTATTTAAATGAGTCTTCCAAGTTACTTATAAATGTTAGCTCAGACACTGTTTATCTAGTGCTGGGAAAGCAAGGACTCAGTTTCGTTGCCAACATCCTTAATAAGCATGAGCCACTGGCACTGCCCATAATATACCAGATAAGCAGAAGTTATACATCCCACTCATTACCATGCTGTATTAAAGCTTAGCACAGTTGAGAGAACAACATTTCAGAAGTTATTTACAGTGATGTGAAAAATTTTATCCATAAACAAATGAACAACAACATGATAGTTCAGGAGATTTTAAAAAAATAGCTGTTGACAGAAGAGTCAAAATATATATTTTTAAGCAAACCTGGATTACCAATGAAATGTTAGCACCTTGGGTCTATTTATTCTAGTTATTTATTCATTTGATTATGTTTAAACTGCTCATTGTTCTGGTTTCTTGCTGGGAGACAGTACAGTGTTGTGTAGGTGATATGATGACTAGTTGGTCCAGGCTTCTAAAATAAGTTGAATTTTACAGAGATGTTTCCTGTTTATTGTTGTTCATCCTCTTATCAATAACTAATATGACCCACAAAACAGTCAACCAAATTCAACTCTTTTAATTACATACATTTTTCTGAATAATTTTTCTTTTTACCCCTGCACAATTTGATACTCCCTACTCAGATGCCCACTGTTTACCATATAGATTCAGAACTTGAGGTCTTGTTGTGTCCCTCCATCACTACTGCTGAAAGAACTGGCCTGGACATCTTTTTACAATATGAGACTGGCTAGAGAGTTGTAACTACATCTCAGATGTAAACCTCACATATTTCCACCCTATGTCATTCTGAGAATGCATAACAGCAATGCCCTCCACACCTGAAGACTGTTCAGAAATGTATGTTAGTGCAGAATGTGGCAGTCTACTCTTCTCAGCCATACTTCACATGGAAATCACATCACATCTGTGCACAAAGACATAAACAGGTTTCCAATTCATTTCAAAATCCAGGTCAAAGAGTTTATTGCTCTATAAAGCCCTGATTCACCAAAACACTTACACATGTGTTTAAGTTTAAATATAGTCCTTGTAACAACCTGCATAGAACTTGGAGGGAAGAGCACAGGTTGCAGGAAGTAAGAGTATGGAGAAGGCACAAGGAAGTCAGTCTGTGTACACATGGCATGAATGCTAGTTACAGTTGCAACGTCTCTGTAAATAGCTTTCTTAATGAAGATAGTTTTAGACTCACTGAGTCTTCTTATGTGATGATCTAGTGCATATGGTACATGAAACAGTCCTAAGTCCCATTGATTGAATAGGGTTTGACTTAACCATGTGCTTAAAGTTATGGATATATTTAAGTGCTCTGCTGAATTGGGACCCTGGATGTTTTATACCCTGGTTGTTTGAGAAACCATCTATCTCCTTGTTTGATATTACTGCAGTTGAGATCAGCTGACAGCTCATTGGGTTAGCCATGAGAAGACAACTAGAGTTCACTCCCTGCCTTCACCCAAATCTGTTGATCTTCGTGGCATTCTGCAAGATTTATCTGTTTTCCCAGATAGATAGGCATATCTTTAAAAATTAGAGTAAGTAAATAAATCACTATGAATGCATGTGCAGACATGGTAATTACAGACACACAAATCATGTACAGGGATTTTTTTGTGCACAGTTCCCAAAACATGGGCTGTAATATGCAACTATCAGAATTCTTTTAAAGCTGAGATGTGACATTTAGCACTCTAATGGTATCTTGTCTCGCCCAGTCAATGGTGTATGCCATTCACCCTGTACTGTCTAGATAGTTTAATGATGTGAATAGGTGTGAAGCCTATATTCAAAATTATGATCTCTTCCTGTGTACGCAATGCCTCCCCAGCACTACTTGGATTTACGTATATACAGATGCACAAATCAGAATGAAATACCACAGGACGACTTAATTTGGGAGCCAAAAAGATTTGTGTGTATGGCTGCAGACATGTAATTATTCACCAGACCTGAAACATTTTCATAAGATACTAAGGAAGTAATATATTTTGCAGTTAAAGTAGTGCTTTTGAGAAAATAGTGAAAATAGCTACTGCACAAATATTATTATTTCTGTTCTTTGCTCCTACTGGGAAACTTAATTTTTCATGTAAAATATATTTGCATTTTTAAAGACATCAACTTTTTTTGTACAAAGAAACGTAATATGAATTCTATGATCATGGCTAATTCTATTTTATTTTATTTTTTTCTGAGAGAACAAATGACATAGAAAACAGAATGAGACAAATGTGAAATTTCTGGAATTTCAATAAACATTATTATTTTCTTATTTTTTATTTATCTTAATCAGGTGTCTTTTTTCATCTACCCACTAATCCAACTTTCTTTACCTTTTGTTTTTACATAAATAAACATTAAACATACTTTCCTGCCATAAACTTTCTTTTATATTCTCTTTGCTTTCTGTTCTTCTACAATAAATCTATTAATTTTTCATATTTTATTTTTTTGAGATGCTCTTTTGTTATCCTATTCCTAATTAATTCTCTCTCAAGCTTATAATACCAATGCTTATTTATTATGAATGTATTATACAGCTTGGCTTTATATGAAAGTAATGACAAAAATCCTTGAGAAATTATGCATGCAAAATAAATATAGAGAATTCTAAGAAAGAAAGAAAGAAGCGGTGATAATATACTGGAAAATAGAGAAAAAAATTCATTAGAGAAGGTAACTCTTCTTAAACCTAGACATGAGGTTCTTAATATTATTATATCACCTTTGCTGTTTTGAAATAGGAAGGAGGTTACTAAAGTTTGGAATGGCAAGAAAGGGTTACACAAATGTCCCTCCATTTTTTAACTTGAGAAAGGGGAGCAAGCAGGGTCAGACAGTTGTCATTCACACACTTATTGTAGTGCCTGGGAGCCCTAGTTATGGTCCATGATGCTACTGTGGTAGGTGCTGCATAGACAAAGAATAAAAAAGACAGTCCCTGTCTCAAATTGCTTACAACCTAAATATAAGACCAGAGACAACTGGTGGATGCAGACATGCAGATGACGGAGCACAAGGAAACAATAAGCCAAGATTGGTCAGCATGATAGGCTGTGTTTCCAGCACACCATCAGCCTAGTAGTTGTGAAGCTTTCTGTAGGCATTTGTCACATTTCAGGGCATCTGCACCTGTATTCCCCCTCTGTAGTCCTGCAACGGTACCCACTCTAGGCTATTGGCTCTCCTCAGCCATCATTTCTCTTGGTTGGAGACATGCATCTCTCTTCTTCCTGACTGGGGATTTTCTAGGCTGCACAGTTCCCTGCCTAAATTGTGAATTCCCCAGCAAGCAATCCTGCCTATGCAGGCCTGCTTTGCTTTCTCCCCAGGGTATGTCTACACAGCAAAGAAAACCCTATGGCTGTCCTGTGACAGCCGGATCAGGCTCACAGGGCTCAGGCTACGGGGCTGTTTTTTTGCTGTGTAGACGTCTGGGCTCAGGCTGGATCCCAGGCTCTAGGACCCTGAGGGGTGGGAGGGTCCCAGAGCTTGGCCTCCAGCCTGAGCCCAGACATCTACACAGCAATGAAACAGCCCCGTAGCCTCAGGCCCGTAAGCCTGAGCTGGCTGGGTTTTCTTTGCTGTGTAGACGTATCTTCAGAGGCTACAAACAACGTAATTGCTTCAGTTCTAAGGTACTTTGAAGCTCAAAACACTTCTCAGTGTTTGCACTGGTCATGTTGCCTTCCCCCCCACCCCCCTGCCTGACCCCCATAGACATTGCATACAGTTCCACAATAATACATAAATGTTGCATTTTTAATACAGTGAACTCCAAAAATATTTAAACATTTCAATAAAGTTTAACTTAATTCAGTAAGGTTTACCCAGGTCCATATCTGTCACAAGCATCACAGCACATGAGAGTTCTAAGGAGGATAATGAGGTTGTCATAAATATAAAGGGAAGGGTAAACCCCTTTGAAATCCCTCCTGGCCAGGGGAAAGCTCCTCTCACCTGTAAAGGGTTAAGAAGCTAAAGGTAACCTCGCTGGCACCTGACCAAAATGACCAATGAGGAGACAAGATACTTTCAAAAGCTGGGAGGAGGGAGAGAAACAAAGGGTCTGTATGTCTGTCTATAGTCTGTCTTTGTCAGGGATAGACCAGGAATGGAGTCTTAGAACTTTTGGTAAGTAATCTAGCTAGGTATGTGTTAGATTATGATTTCTTTAAATGGCTGAGAAAAGAATTGTGCTGAATAGAATAACTATTTCCGTCTGTGTATCTTTTTTGTAACTTAAGGTTTTGCCTAGAGGGGTTCTCTATGTTTTTGAATCTAATTACCCTGTAAGATATCTACCATCCTGATTTTACAGGGGGGATTTCTTTATTTCTATTTACTTCTATTTTTATTAAAAGTCTTCTTGTAAGAAAACTGAATGCTTTTTCATTGTTCTCAGATCCAAGGGTTTGGGTCTGTGGTCACCTATGCAAATTGGTGAGGCTTTTTATCCAACATTTCCCAGGAAAGGTGGGCGGTGCAAGTGTTGGGAGGATTGTTCATTGTTCTTAAGATCCAAGGATCTGGGTCTGTAGTCACCTATGCAAATTGGTGAGGCTTTTTACCAAACCTTGTCCAGGAAGTGGGGTGCAAGGTTTTGGGAAGTATTTTGGGGGGAAGGACGCGTCCAAACAGCTCTTCCCCAGTAACCAGTATTAGTTTGGTGGTGGTAGCGGCCATTCCAAGGACAACGGGTGGAATATTTTGTACCTTGGGGAAGTTTTGACCTAAGCTGGTAAAGATAAGCTTAGGAGGTTTTTCATGCAGGTCCCCACATCTGTACCCTAGCGTTCAGAGTGGGGGAGGAACCTTGACAGAGGTAGTTAATTTTTTACATTTGTCTGCTATTCACAGAAAATTTAGATTTTTTTCCCTGAAAAACTGAAAGCCCCCAAACTGAAAAGACAAAATTGTAAATGATTTTGTATGACAACTGAAATATTTTGGCTGAAAACCAAAATCAATTGATTCAAAATGATGGCACCATGCCTCATGGAGTTGTCATTCAGATGTCTTATGCTCTCATTCTCCCTGTTGACTCTGCCCACACTACATCTCTCATGATACCCCACAGGCTCTGACTTCTATGACAACCCCACTCCCTTCATGAAGAGGGAAGAAAATAGTTCATCCTGGGAGCTGTATTCTGGTTTGTAAATCTGTCCCACAGAATAGAATGGGAGCATAAGGAACCCGGACTACAAATTCCATGAGGCACATTGCTACCATCTTAATGAAAATATTTTGGTTTCTTACAGAAATTTTTGATATTTTGACAAAATGTCAATATTTTCTGTTGCAAACTTCAACAAAAATAATATAAATATAATATAATATATGTATATATTAGGGCTGTCAAGTGATTAAAATTAATTGTGATTAAATGCACCATTTAAAAAAATGAATCACGGTTAATCGCATGGTTAATAATAGAATGTTTTCCATGTTCTCAAATATATTGATTTCAATTACAACACAGAACACCGTATACAGCTCACTTCATATATATTTTTATTGAAAATATTTGTGCTATAAAAACAAAAGAAATAATATTTTTCAATTCACCTCATACAAGAACTGTAATACAATCTCTTTATCATGAAAGTTGAACTTATAAATGCATTCAAAAACAAAACAAGTAAAAGTTCAGAGCCTACAAGTCCACTCAGTCCTACTTCTTGTTCAGTCAGTCACTCAGACAAACAAGCTTGTTTACATTGGCAGGAGACAATGCTGCCCGCTTCTTGTGTACAATGTAACCTGAAAGTGAGAACAGGTGTTCACATGGCACTGTTGTAGCTGGTGCCACAATATATTTATGTGCCAGATGCATTAAAGATGCATATGCCCCTTCATGCTTCAACCATCATTCTAGAGGACATACGTCAATGCTGATGATTCTGCTAGATAACGATCCAAAGCAGTGCAGACCGATGCATGTTCACTTTCATCATCTGAGTCAGATGCCACCAGCAGAAGTTTGATTTTCTTTTTTGGTGGTTTGGGTTCTGTAGTTTCCACATTCGAGTGTTGTTCTTTTAAGACTTGTGAAAGCATGCTCCACACCTCATTCCGCTCAGATTTTGGAAGGCACTTCAGATTCTTAAACCTTGGGTCAAGTACTGTAGCTATCTTTAGAAATCTCACATTGTTACCTTCTTTGCATTTTGTCAAATCTGTAGTGAAAGTATTTTTTAAATGAACAATATATGCTGGGTCATCATCCGAGACTGCTATAACATGAAATATACAGCAGAATGCGGGTAAAACAGAGCAGGGGACATACTATTCTCCCACAAAGAAGTTCAGTCACAAATTATATTAACACATTATTTTTTAACGAGCATCATCAGCATGGACATCTGTCACGTAAACATCTTGCAACACTGGCTACAAAAGTCCCATGAAAATGCCTGTTCTCACTTTCTGGTGACATTGTAAAGAAGAAGCAAGCAGCATTATCTCCTGTAAATGTAAACAAACTTTTTTGTCTTAGTGATTGGCTGAACAAGAAGTAGGACTGAGTGGACTTGTAGGGTCTGAAGTTTTACTTGTTTTGTTTTTCAGCACAGTTATGTAACAAACAAAAAAACCTATATTTGTAAGTTCACTTTCACGATAAAGAGATTGCATTATGGTATTGTTTCAGGTGAATTTAAAAATATTATTTCTTTTATAATTTTTATAGTGCAAATATTTGTAATAAAAAAATAATATAAAGTGAACACTGTACATTTAGTATTCTGTGTTGTAATTGAAATCAATATATTTGAAAATGTAAAAAACATCCAAAATATTTAATAAATATCAATTGGTATTCTATTGTTTTACAGTGAGATTTAAAATGTGATTAATTACAGTTAACTTTTTTACTTAATCATGAGTTAACTGCAATTAATCGACAGCCCTAATATATATATTGAACTACTGAGTTTCACACAATGTCAGCCATAAACCTACTCCTGGGGGAATTCTGTGCCACTGTGCATGTCCCCTGCAGATTTCTTTGCTTCCTTGCAGAAAAATGACAGGCAGGTCTAAATTCCCCAGCACAAGAGGAATTTTCTACTGCTGATTTGCAGCTGGATTTACAGCCTCTTTGCACCAACTGAGCTAAAGAATAAAGCCCTCTATCTCCCTGTACTCCAGTTCCCCATTTAATAATAAAACTTCTGTACCTCACAGGGGTGTTGTAAAGGTTAATTACTGTTTAACAGGTGCTCAGATACTATACTGTTGAGCAGCATAGAAAAGCCTACATAGAAATAAACTTTGGAGACCAAACACACCACTCATTTCAAAATTTGTAATCACAGAATATGTACAGTAAGAACTCATCAAAGTTATTTCTCATACATTATAAGCTCTAATAAAGATGCCCCTGTTTCAAGATCTATATTTCGTAACTTCAGAAGATGTTGAATTTAAAGCATGCATAGGCTGAAATGTTATACAGTGTAGACTCAGTTACTGTGAATACTGCTTACCTACTAAGTAAACATTATCAGGAATACACCAAGTTTCTCTTTTAGACAAGGTCAGTGATGAGAAATGAAGGGAAATGCTGTCATCTGCTGAATTAATGTTACAGTTTTGACTAGTCGTGTTGTAACATGTTGCTTTGCCACAAAACAAAACAACCACTTTGCCACATAGGAGAGAATGTAACAGTTGTTATCTTTCAACAAGTCTTCAGTTCTGATCAAAAGATAAGAAGGTTACTTTCTGAAATCTGTTAATCCAAAATGCTTAGCTGTTAATAGAACCCAGAATCTTTTCTATATGTCTGCCATGTTTGCACTGATCAAAAGTAAAGGAACTGTACTGATCAAAAGTAAAGGAACATGTTATCTTGACACTTGCAGATAAACTTTGCTTTCTCTGCTGATGAGAATTCAGGAATCACATAACTCCCCATAACTACCCAATATGTACACTAAAGAATGCAAATCTTTAGCACAGTATAACATCCACAGGGAATGAAGAGTTTGCATTCCCCTTCAGGTAGTGAAAGAGATTTAAAATGCTTTAAATTATGTATGGCCAGACAGTATGTAAGGAAAATATTCAATGTTTATATCTAATGCAAACAAATAGGAATATGAATTTTACCTCAAGTAAATCTTCTTATCGAATGCAGAGCTTGCCAAGCCAATTTGCAGTAGCCTCATCAGTGAAGTGCAGAGCCCTCAAACTACCATCAGTGGACAATCATCAGTGATGGGTGACCTCTGTCTTTGGCCACAGCTGCATGGAGGAATCCTTTCCTTTGCCACAGGTGTGAATGCTGATTGCACACAGACCCTGGTGTGATGCTGTAGGGAATATGTGGAACACTTTATGATATTATTGATACCAATTGCAAGGAATCTGGCCAGATAGGTCGTGTAAGCCAGTGGTTCTCAAAGCCAGTCCGCTGCTTGTTTAGGAAAAGCTCCTGCTGGGCCAGACCAGTTTGTTTACCTGCCGCGTCCACAGGTTCGGCCGATCGCGGCTCTCACTGGCCGTGGTTCACCACTCCAGGCCAATGGGGGCTGTGGGAAGGGCGGCCAGCATGTCCCTTGGCCCGCATCACTTCCCGCAGCCTCCATTGGCCTGGAGTGGTGAACCATGGCCAGTGGGAGCCTTGATTGGCCGAACCTGCGGAAGCAGCAGGTAAACAAACCAGTCCGGCCCGGCAGGGGCTTTCCCTGAACAAGCGGTAGACTGGCTTTGAGAATCAGTGGTGTAAGCTATCTATGAAAATGTTATGATTTGCCAAGTATGATAATCTTGTCTATATGTTTGTATCACCTTTGTATTATGAGTTATAGATATGTAGGGTATATTTGTATTTCAAAACTGGTACTGTGTTTTTGGGTAACACCCCAAGACAGAATGGCATCAGCAGCACTAAGTTTGATTGATGGTTCATTGGGGTCATCAGCTGTACAATGAACCCATTGAAAGGAGCCAGGAGATACACCTTATGAGTCAGCCAGTCATGTAGAGGCATGCCAGTGAACAGAGAGCTATAAGTCTTTTCCATGCCGTGTGCTGTGGAGCATGTGTTTAGGACAAAGGAAGTACCAGCCACATGGCAAAAGAATATGAAAGGCAGCTGTATCTTCTCCATTTTGTCTTCATTCCTGCTTCTTGCTTCTGGAGTAACCTTTCTGCAAACTGAAGCTCTGAACAAAGGATTGAATGACCCATCCAAGCTGTGATGTGTTCCAGGGGGAATTTCAAGCCAGCAAACTCACCAACACTGCTGAGAACCTGATATATGGACTTTGAATTCTCTGTCTGCATTTGAGTGCTTTATCATTTAACAACTCTCTTCTTGTTCTTTCTTTCTTCTGTATAATAAGCCTTTATTTTCAGATACTAAGGGATGGGCTGGCAGCATGATATTTTGGGTAAGATCCAAACTAATATTGATATGGCAATGTGGCTGGCCCTAGTGAGCAGAGTTTTAAATAACTTTTCATTGAACTGGGAATATGTGCTGACTGGGAGCCAGAGAACTGGAATGCAATAAAGGGGGCTGTTGATTTCTTTTTTAGCTTCTTGATAACCAGTATGGGGGATCAAGAGCATAGTTTGTGTCTGTTGGTGAGTCTAACTTCAGTGTTAATCACCAATTTTGGGAGAATCTGCTCTCCTTTTCACAGCCTTCCCTGCCCTTGGCATTTTCAATGATGGCTGCCCCAGGCACACCAGCTCACACCTGACCCATTCAAAATTTGTTCGGAAGGCCCATGAGTAGTGTGGCAAATCAATTGTGGGTGCACGCATGGACTGGTTAGTTATAAAAGACTGGTTTCAGAACATTTTTATGCTACATCGATGTTGCAGAGAAAGTGGGCCCACAATAAGAGCCTCAATGACAAGAGCACTTTTGGGTTGTCAAAGAGGTCTGTGTGTACTGGTAGGCTCAGATTTGGCCTGATTTTCTCAACCATTCTGGCTGTAGCATCCTCACAATGGAGTGATGTTGCTTAACATGGGAAGCCACAGTACTGGGGCAGGTCAAATCATCCGAGTTACAATATGCATATTTGAGTGTAGTTGTATGTCAGCCAACTTGACATGAGGTGAATGGAGCTAGACCACAGCACTATATTCTTCTTCAGAGTAATGGAGGGCTAAATCAGATGATCAGAGAGTTTGAACATTTGCTCCCCATGAAGTTCCTACCAATTTTCTTAGAAGGATATTATGTATCCCCACTTTAGCCACAGTTTTCCTCAGGTGGTTACGATATGTGCAAGATCTACTGAGGTTTATTCCAAGGTAGACTGGATGGGATTCATATTTCAAGTGAGGTCCATTGAGAAAGATACTTAGTTCTTGATCTGCTGTGACATTGTAAATATAGAACACACTCGAAACAGTCTTGGTAAATAATACCAACTATATCAGACACCAAATATTTACCTCAGGTAAATAATAGGTCTTGATGGAATAAATGTATTGGTCACAAGCACAGCTATTGTTTACCTAATTTTTGCAGATGTCGGGGGAGGGGGACAAAGTAGGTTGAAATAATTATTGAAGTATGGCTACAAGTCATGTCAACAGAAAAAAAAAAGGATTTCTCCTCAGTCATTTAAAAAGAGCCGTAGGTGGTCTGTGTCTAATGCAGTCTGAATTTGTTCATTGTTATGTAAGCAAAAAATATATTCAGTAATCACCTCTGGTAATACGACTGTAGCAATATTTTTTCCTCTATGCTCACACACTGTAAATGCCTTTCTACACATGCATGATTTTAGTCATGTGCAGCTGTAACAAATTATCAATATAGATACATTTCCTCACATGCAAATAGAAAATGTCTTCTTGAGAAAGAAGTAACCTCAGGCATTCCAGATGTGTGAGAAACTAGTTTCACCAGAATCCCTTTGCATTGTTTGCTCAAAGTGAAAAGCAGCCCCTGACATTCTCAAAATCTCAATATGTACCCTAGGGTTTGTCTGTTTTGTGCAGTTTGTCCAGGGACATGCCTAGTAAGTTATTTGAGCAAAATCTTTGAAGCTGGATCAAGCACTAGAATGTATAGATCTTGGGTTAATAGCAGATACAGCCAGCTATAGTATTAGCCTTTGGGGAGGGAATTAAGCAGGAATCACCAGCCACAGCAATAGCTAGGGTTATCAGCATACTGATGGGGAAAGCTACTAAACTCTAGCCACAGGTAAAAGTTTCTTCCCATTTCTTTTGAGATGTCTGGAACATACAAAGCTCTCTCCCTACATAATTTTTTCAGACTGTTGAGCTTGTTTCTTCGCAGGATTACTACAACCAGCATTCCCTCTCTGTAATCCCCTATACTCTCTTGTACTATCCACCATCCTCAGCCTCTCCTTCACCACAGCACTCAGTCTTTTCATAATTACCACTGACTTTACTGCCCCCGCCTTTTCTCTCTTTAGCCCCTCTCCCCACCTCACATTCATTATTTCTGCTTTCAGCTCTGCTCTGTGTTTGACTCCTTCATTCCCCTTAAACCCCTTGAATTTTAAATTTCCCTATATTCATTGCCTCTTCTCTTGCTAAGTGCTTTTGTGGAAGGTTTGATGACTTCCAGTATATATAGCAAAGGCTACAAGGCTCTATAAAGCTTTTCACCATGTATATCTCTGCTCTCACATCCTCTCCGGTCTCTTGTCCTTACACGCCTCACAATTCTGTCACTTTATTCCACGCTTCATCATATTCTCCCCCTCTCCTCTTTGTGCCTGAAACAATCCCACTGATTTTGTATGCAGGTACCCACCCTCTTCCTTTGAATCCCTCACTGAAACCCACTTCTTCAAACAGCATTCTTACCCTTTACTCATAATCAGTGATCTCTACTCCCTCCTTATCAAAGCTGTCTCTTGTCTTGTTTTCATCTTGTCTTAGCTAGATTGTAAGATCTTTGACAAAGGGAACGTGTTTTACCACATCTTTGTAAAGCACTTCATAAACTTACAGTGACAATAATAATTATGTATTATATGTTTTCACTCTGCTTATTTATTCTATCATGTACACATTCCCTGAATTAGTGGAGCCAGGTGTATGTGGGCACTTCACTATCTTGATTATCACAATAGCTAATTCCATTATCAAAAATAGTATAACTGTTTCCTGTGTTACTTCACCCAACATTCTCCTGACCTAAATATGTCTGTCTGTCAAATGCTGTGATTCAACTGATGTGGAGTATGCTAGTTTTGCTGCTGCTCTGATGGTGGAAGAATGGTAGACAACAGTAGAGAAATTTATTTGCTGCTACTGCCTCCAGATGATTGTTAAATATGTCTTCTTTCCATTGTACTTGAAAAACAGCCTTTGTCAGCTGTTGTGAAGGCGAGACTGGCTCGAACCTTTCATCTTCAGTTCAGTGGCAAAGGATCTGCACAGAAGCAGCAAGAACTTCTTTTTCAGCCTTGCTTCTCTTTATGAAAATGTAGCAGCTGATACTTCTACAGGACTGGAAAGTTGATGAGAAACTTTGCTGTACACCTTTAATAGATGCAAAATGCTGTTTATCAGAAATTTGGAGGTCCTATCAAGACATTTCTGTACCTCTCCTGACTGCATTTATTTCAGGCACTCAGTGAAGTTAAGCCTCAGTGAAGAGCCTCTCCTCTTTGGAGCTGTACTGTAATAAATCATAGTAATGCATTATACCGTACTTCCTACTTGTCAGTGACTGAATGTTTAAACTGTCGTAACCAGCAACTGATATTTTTCGTTGTGGAAAACAATGTAATTTTTCTTCCCAATGTTACAATGTAGTGTTGATAGCAATTCCTGTGAAGCTTTGAAGACCATATACACAGCACACTGGTAATACATATTACAAACAATGCCAAACTTTTGAAAATATTAGTTCCAATATTTACAGTGGAAACAGCTTTCTCCCCTATAGTGTGATTATTTCAGCTTTTGTCCACCAATATTAAACTGACTTGAATTTCTGCAAATAATCAGTAAACTTGTAGTTACCTTTTTGCTATTCAAGAATGCATCAGGGCAGTAAGATGCTCACAGTTGTCTTAGAGGTTCATTTCTGCTCATTAACTGAGGCAGGGGTGGCTTTTTGAAGGTTTAGTTTCCAAGAAAGGAAGTTAGAACTTGAGACAAGGGGGTATCAAGATGGAAGTTTTATACAAGCTAAGCCTTGGACTAAAGTTTAGGCTAGAGTACCTGGCCTGAGTCTCCATTTATGTTCATGTAAAGATGGAGTTTTATACTGAGATTCAGGGCTTTGCACAGTGTAAAACTGGAGTGAGAGGAGAAGCAATCCCTTTCCAGTTTAGTTGTTCTTACTTTTGGTAAAAAGTCCCCCAAGAAGAGAACTTTTCACTTTAGACTTGGTGTAGCTTTTGGTTGAGATAAGCTAGGGATTCCAGTAGCTAAGAGGAAAGCATTCTGGGTCAGGTGTAAAACATCAGCGTGAGCTGACAACACTTTCCCTATGAAATAATAACCACATCATCATCATAATGCTTCATTATATTAGTATCTGGGGCTTGACTGCCCAAGTCAATGGCAAAACTCTCACTATTCAGTGGGAGACTGAGTTCATTGTAAAGGTCTTTGATTTGTTTTTCTGCAGTTAGATGTATTTTTTCAGCAGATCACAGCAAGATGGTATGGTTACAGACTGAGGCCCTGAAACACCTAAGCACATGTTTCAGAGTAACAGCAGTGTTAGTCTGTATTTGCAAAAAGAAAAGGAGTACTTGTGGCACCTTAGAGACTAACCAATTTATTTGAGCATAAGCTTTCGTGAGCTACAGCTCACTTCACCGGATGCATACTGTGGAAACTGCAGAAGACATTATATACACCGAGACCATGAAACAATACCTCCTCCCACCCCACTCTCCTGCTGGTAATAGCTTATCTAAAGTGATCACTCTCCTTACAATGTGTATGATAATCAAGTTGGGCCATTTCCAGCACAAATCCAGGTTTTCTCACCCTCCCCCACCCCCCCCACACACAAACACTCACTCTTCTGCTGGTAATGGGCTATTACCAGCAGGAGAGTGAGTGGGGCGGGGGGGGGGTGGCTGGCGGAGGGTGAGAAAACCTAGATTTGTGCTGGAAATGGCCCAACTTGATTATCATACACATTGTAAGGAGAGTGATCACTTTAGATAAGCTATTACCAGCAGGAGAGTGGGGTGGGAGGAGGTATTGTTTCATGGTCTCGGTGTATATAATGTCTTCTGCAGTTTCCACAGTATGCATCCGGTGAAGTGAGCTGTAGTTCACGAAAGCTTATGCTCAAATAAATTGGTTAGTCTCTAAGGTGCCACAAGTACTCCTTTTCTCTAAGCACATGTGTAACTTTACTCTTTAGTTTTTCGATTACAGTCCATGAGATTATTCATGTGAGTAAACTTACACACAGGTTGAGTGGTTGGAGATTTGGCACCTTGATTATATTTGCAAAAATGAGATATTGACTTTGGTGTAAAGTTATGCATGTGGCTATGTATTTGCAAGGTTGGGGTGTTAGCCTTCATTTTCACTTTGTCTTAGTTTTATGGATTTAGCGTTGTTAAACCATATTGTTTGTGACTTCTGGTCCTGATTCAGGGAAGCATTTAAGTGTGTGCTGAACTTTAAGTCCCATTGAAATCAATATGATATAAGCACATGTTTGAAGGTAAGGATGTATCCAAGTGCTTCCTAAATCAGGATAGTTTTAATATGTGCTTAAGTGACTTCCTGAATCAGAGCTTCTGCAAGTCCCGTAAGACACCGTAAAAATACTTGCCTCTACAGCTAGCTATGATTATTGAAGAATTTGCAGTTTATTGTGTCTCTAATCTAGGAGATACTGTGAATGCTACACTATTAGTAGTGACTTACAAAGGAATTTGTAAAATTGTAATGGT
The DNA here is from genome assembly GCF_965140295.1 of Lepidochelys olivacea. NCBI lineage: Eukaryota > Metazoa > Chordata > Testudines > Cheloniidae > Lepidochelys > Lepidochelys olivacea. The sequence continues at coordinate 29,265,668 of NC_140422.1, forward strand.
GACCACTGTACCTTTTCAGCTGCATTTTGTCCCAGCAAAAAAAAAAGTGTCTGGAGTATTACATTGCAAACCCATTAGTAGTGATTTGCAATAGTCCAATTTAGAGGTCACTTAAGCATGAAAACAGTGTACATGAAATTGTATAATGAAACAATATCAGTAATAGCATATTTTAAATGTTTCATTAAGTCTGAATTGTTATACTGTAGCAGTGCTGCGTAATAGCCTCCACTTTCCGTAACAAGCATTTTTTATATTAGTGACACTATAGATTTACACTGAGATCAGAGAAATATAAAAATCAAAATATTTCTTTAATCGTATGTTTTGGAACATTTGTATCACGGATGACTTGTTTTATATTTCTTTTATGTATTCACAAATTTCAGATTAGGGCCAATTAATATAAATTCAATGTCTCTTTTATAGAGGCAGCGTGAGTTTGAACATTTCATACCTTCACATATGAAATTAAAACATTTCAATACTTTTTGCATTGCATTCAGAAAACTTATCACAGCAGTATAGATTTTCTGCACCCTGCTTTGATGGTATAAACAAATTTCATTAAAAAGTGCCCTGATAAGTTATTTTTACTTTTTCCAAGAAGGACTGTCTCATTGTACCGGGGCACTACTATTGCTGATGAAACAGTGATGGACCAGACCACCACGCTCCTGGAAAAACTCATAGGGTTAAAGAGGGGACGTAAATATACCTTTACAGTTTTCCCTAAAGCATCCCTTTGGGTGGAAGGACTAAGGGAGCTATAGATTTTGTGGGCTTCTTTCAAGCTGATGGATCTTGGGAAGCAGCAGGAAAGGGAACTGGTTATGGTTCGGGGTGAGCTATATTTTCATAGACTTTAAGGTCAGAAGGGACCATTATGATTGTCTAGTCTGACCTCCTGCACAATGCAGGCCACAGAATCTCACCCACCCACTCCTGTAACAAACCCCTAACTTATGTCTGAGCTATTGAAGTCCTCAAATCGTGGTTTAAAAACTTCAAGGTGCAGAGAATCCTCCAGCAAGTGACCCATGCCCCACGCTGCAGAGGAAGGCAAAAAACCCCCAGGGCCTCTGCCAATCTGCCCTGGAGGAAAATTCCTTCCCGACCCCAAATATGGGGTCTGTCTCTCTCTCCCTTGGCACCTCTTTCACAGTGACTGGCTGTCACCTGCATTTCATTGTTGACTGTATCACCAGATTACAGCATCCCCTGTTTACCAACCAGGTTACCTTTAGCAGATCCAACTGGGTTTGGCCCACTGCTATAGATTTCTCTCTGGGCGCTGTGACCAGCTGGTAAATACAGTGAGAGAGAACAGCTTGTTCAAAAGCAGAGTATGATTTCTCTGTCCTTAGGAACACCACAAGCAGAGAGATATTGATTAAAAATGACAAAAGTCTAAATGCCAGTTGTGTTAGCTAAACTTAGTATTTGCCTCATGCAAGTAGCTTGGCTCAACTGAGCCTTGGTATTCCCTTTCCCATTTTTCTGGGGTCCAAATTATTGCCTGCTTCTCTGCTGACTCTCTGTCTCCCATTTTGAGGAGGCCATCTTTTTATCCATTTAAAAGATCATTTGTCTGTCCTGGGCCCCTTGAATGTGGTCATTCCAATATAGGTATGGTGGGAGGTAAACTTCCAAAAATGTATTCATTGAAATGTCTCTTAAGGACTAACAACTGAATTAGAGTCATTGTCTGCCTTCTTGGCGAGGAGTAACTCCCCTGGAAGTATGTTTTCAGATGAAAAATTGAAAATATCTGAGGAAAGGCAGAAAAATAGTGTGTTTCTCCCCCCAAAACAATATTGATGGGGAAATTTCAACTTGTCCTATTATTTCCATCAGAAACCTTTTATAACTGGCAAGTTTATAACCTCATCAATAAACTAAGTTATGTACAATTTGTTAGCTAGAAGGTATATTTCTTTTCTTTGTTAAAAAAAAAAAAAAAAGTCAGTCAGCAGTCATTTTTTGAACTGGCCAAAAACTCTTTTTATAGGTGTCTATGGTTTTTATTAATTATTAATTATTATTATTATTGTTATTTTATTAAACCTGATCTAATTGAAAAAAAAATTTCTAGCAGGACCAACCTTAAGGTCATTCTAATCAAGTTGCCAACAAGACTGACAATGTGGGAAGAAAATGTAATCTTTCTTTGCATCAAAACTTGGCATTATTGACAGGAACTAAGAATTATACCTTTTAATAAATTCATGATTTTCCACAAAACTGTTAGGTTTGGCAAACCAACAGTGAAGATGTGAAAATTGGATTTTTTTCAAGAGTTCTGCTAAACAAAGTTGCTGCAATTTCTAGACTTTCAGAAATTCAGGTGCACTTCCTAAACATTTAAGTATAAATTCTGACCCTGCATCTTCTGCCCAGATGTCTGTCATAAAAGAGAAGGCATCTGTGCTGTTGAGGAATGTACCTTCAGGACTGTGAGAAATTGGAAATGGGATACAAATTACAAACATTTTTGCTTCTAGCAATACACAGTAATGTTGTGCCTAAAACTAATATTCACCTCCCGAAAAAACTATTTAATATTAAAATCCACCAACTGGTATCAAGTATTGCTCCATGAATATACATAATACAACATAATTCCAGTTATCCAGATTCCCTTTATCTGAAAATTCTAGTTATTTGAATCCACAGAAGCTCCCCCATGTAGCCCCATGTTGGTTAATCACCTGCTAATATTTTCTCAATTAGACTCTTAGTGCTAGTTAGTGCTAATCAATGGCTTTGTGTTTCTCTATTGCTTCTGAGCAGTTACCTGCAGTTATGGAGATCTAATCCCTTAAGTAAACATCTGCATCACTACCTGCATTCTGAGGATTTCTATGTCAGTGAAACTGAAGCTCAAAGCAGCATTTCTGCTTATTCAGATGCCCATTTAACTAAAAGTTTTAGATGTCCCTCTGTCGGGAGAGGGATTGGTGTGCCAGCAGTGCTACTTAGTGGTGATACTCTGAGCTGTGAAACCTAGCAGCAAGAGTCTACAGCCCTGTCACCCAGCAGCAGGAGTTGATGGCCACATTGCCTAGAGTTGAGAGTCAATGACTAGGGGATAGGGGAAACCTGGGCCCTCCCTGCTCAGCCAGCTTTGAACGCAGGACCCAATGAAACAATAATTCAAAATACGCCAACTAGGGGGCTGGTGCCCCTACACCTGCTCCCTGGACCACTTCCTACCCCATCTTTGGTTTCTCTGCTGGTACCACTGGTTCACTGGCGAGTTCCCCCAGGAGTCCTCTCTGGTCATAGCCTGGAGGGTCTTCCTCTCTCAGTCAGGGCTCGTCATTGCCATCCTCTGTGACTATCAGGTCTATAGCCACCTGGATCCCCAGCAGCTTCTTGGCAGGAGCCTGCATCACACAACTGCTCTCCTGTTCAGGCAACCTAGACTGAGGTGAGCTGCTGCCCTTTTCAGCTCAGCTTCCACGGTGAGCATGCCCATCAGGGGCAGCTGGGTGGGGCTTTCTGGCCCAGAGATGCTCCTTAACCCTTTCCTCATCAGTGTGGCATTTGTACCCCCCTCACACTGCCAGGCCCCATTCAGATAAATGGAAATATTTTGTATTATGCAGCATGCATTCTAGAAATATATAAGTATTACAGGTCAGTTTATTTAATACATTTCTTAGATTCTAAGGGCAGAAGGGGATACTATAATAATCTAATCTGACCACCTGCAAAACAGAGGACTTAGAATATTCACTCACTGATTCCTTTGCTGAACTGAATCAGCTGTAGTTGAATGAGGGCATATCATTAGAAGGCATCTATTCTTGAGGTAAAGACTTCAAATACTGGAGCCTTTCTTGCATCCCTTGGTTATCTGTCCCAGTGGTTACCCTCACTGTTAAAAAAATGCACAATTTTTCCAGTTTGAATTTTGCTGACTTTAAATTCCAGCTATTGGATCAATGTTGACTTCAACGTCCAGTCATTTAAGACAGATCAAATAAGTGTGAACTACTCTCAATAATGTTACTGGGAGCTATGCTTGGGTAGTAGGGGTATTATATTTGCCATACTATATCCATTACTGATGATACCTGAATATAAGCAGAGATGATCACATATTACAGATTGATATGATAACACATGTTGGGCATTATACATTCTTAATATGAGGCTCAATTGTTCCTTCTTTTATTTATTTATTGGAAAGTAAATGTGATGCTGGCAGACCAGGTCATGCCTAACTGCATTCAGGCCAATTCGCTTATGTATTAGTCTAAATCAGTAGTCCCAGACTTTTCATGGTCACATGCCCCCTTACCTCTGTCTGCACCGCCCCCTCCAGGAGCCAGGGCCGGGAGTGGGGCCACAGCTCCAGAGAGGGGTACATGGACAGGAGCAAGGGGCCAAGGCTGGGGCTGCAGCTGGGGGGTGGATCTTGGGCCTGGAAGGGGGAGATTCAGCTGGGGGCCGAGGCTGGGAGCGGAAGTTGTAGCTGGGCCACAAGCAGAGCTATGGCTGGGACTGGGGCCAGGGCTGGGACCGGGGCCGGGAGCAGAAGCCATGGCCAGGCCTTGGGCAGGGGTCAAGGCTGGAGACAAGGCTGGAACTGGGGCTGGGAGTGGAGACGCAGCTGGGGCCATGGCCAGAGCAGAGTCGGGTATGCTGTAAGGTTCGGTGGCAGTCCCGCCCCGCTTGCCCCAGGGGTTGGCCCAGCTCCACTGCACCCCACCCAAATATTGGCACAGTTTGGTCTAGATTTCAGTGATCGTTGAAGTTAGAACAGTGTATTTGGCGTTAAGATGTTATAAAACTAATGAGACATTACTTGCATTGTTTTCACTTCTCTGTAGCCTGTTATAATGCAGCAGCAAGCATTTGTGCATACCCCTAAAAGTAAATAACCCATCAAAGAAGACTTGTGGAATGCTAATGAAGGACTTTAACAGAAAAGAGCTAATTTCAAAGCAAGTTGCCATTGTGTGTGATGCGTGGAGGTCAAAGACTCAAAGTGCATTCCTCACCCATTATCTTCAAAGAAAAGGCCCATGTGCATAGTGACACTGTCAGCTTGCTTTCTGTCAAAATAAGTTATAAATATAGATTCAAGGAAAGATCCTACATATCTGGATTGCTTGGACTCTTACAGGAAAGTGTACCAGATGCAAAGTGGAGATCCCCAGAGACATTCTAGGTACCCCGAAAAGACTTTTAGGAAATTGGCAGTTTTTTACATCACTGCCACCATTTGGAATTACAAACTGTGACTCACTGCATCGGACGAAGTGGATATTCACCCACGAAAGCTTATGCTCCAATATGTCTGTTAGTCCATAAGGGTGCCACAGAACTCTTCGCAGCTTTTACAGATCCAGACTAACATGGCTACCCCTCTGATATGTGACTCACCAGTGCATGTATTGTACCTGCTTTAACCTCTCAATAACTCTTATTCCTTTTCCATAGATAATAAACCTTTAATTAATTTACTATAGAATTGGCTACCACAATTGTCTTCCGTGTAAGATCTAGAGTACCATTCATTTGGGGTAGGTGACTGGTATCTTGGGACTGGGAACAACCTGATATGGTGTGATTTTTTATTTGAGTGACTTTTTAGCACAAAGTCCAATTTGACTGGGAGGGTGGCAAGATAGATTGGAGAGTATAAGAGGACAGTCTGTGACTTCATGGTAAGACTGGTATAGTGGTCCAAGAGTTCACATTTGGTACTGGCATGCTGAAATCTAATTACAGAACACACCACCAGCTTGGTGGCGTCTGCTCTGTTTTCCGACAGTCTGCCTTGAATTAATCATAGAATCATAGAATATCAGGGTTGGAAGGGACCTCAGGAGGTCATCTAGTCCAGCCCCCGGCTCAAAGCAGGACCAATCCCCAACTAAATCATCATTAGTCACTCACAGTTATGAGCCACTCCAGACAGTGTGACAGTAAATACGCATCCACTAAAAATAAATGCCTATCCATTGCTAATTTATGTATAGGGCATTGCACAGGCCATCTGCACTGGCATGATTTTCACTTCATTAGATCATATTATTTGGTTTAAAAGTATACATTCAATTTTACTACTAAAAGGAATAAAAAGTATAAAAATCACATCCAACTATAGGACATAGATTTTTTTTTTTACATTGAAATGATGAAGAATTTATATCTGACTGAGGCCAGTTCTATCCAGAAGTCTTTGAAATGTTTCTTCTTAAACAAATTCATGACAACAAACTGACCAACAGATTGGCATAAGTGCATACTATATATAAAACACTGCAGGAGACAGTAACTTTTCTGGTTCTTTCTTCTTGTTATACTTGGGTTGCTTTTTGCCCACTAAGATATGCACGTACATGTTATTATTAATTATTATCATATATATTAAAATATATATGAGTTCCGTTACATAAACATATAGTAAATGACAGTATCTATCCTAAAGAGCTTACATTGTAAAAATACAAGACCTAAGAGCTCAGCAAGACAAACAAGTATGAAAGGGGGAAGGAGGATAGGGTACCAATAATAGCAGGATGTTTTAGAATAGACCATGCTGCTGTAGTGTAGATACTTCCTACATCAACAGAAGGGTTTTTGTCTGCCAGTGTAGGTAATCCACCTCACCCAGAGGTGCATCTCAAGTGCCTGTTAGGTCAATTTAACTATGTGACACAGGGGGCAAAATTTTTCATAGACCTAAACAATGTAGCTAGATCTAATTTTTAAGTGTAGAGTAGGTAGCTTTGCACACAATTCATAGATGTAATAAGCCAGTTGTTCCCTTTGCTGTGCCAAGACCATTCCTGGACTTCATTCCCATCTACCTGGGATCTAGAAGGAACTCCTCCCATCTCAACTGCCATTTAACCAGGATGTATTTCTAATTCCCCTGAAGGTTGTGGCCTTCAGGTTGAGAACCTCTCTATCGAAAGCCAATCAACAGCAGCAGTCACATCTCATCAAATACATACAACAAGAAATTAAACTGTAAAACACTAGTATTTTTATACCAAAGAAAACCAGCTCAGCTGTTTCAGTATATATTTTATCATACTTTTGCAGAAAACTAGGTTCATTTTGTCTCTGCTTTAGCATTCATTTGAAATGTTAACACTGTTGAGTGGCTAGATCAATTAGGTCTCTCTACCAATCAGTGATTTTAATTTCTTTAGCCGTCTTCTAGTTTTGCAGAATTAACTTTTACAATTAGGCTATTAAAACATAGAATCATAATCAGCATTCTAATTTGTATATTCCATTTGGGGTTTGGTTGCAGAAACCTGAAGGAAAAGGATATGATACAGAACATAATATTTTGGATTTTTTCACTCTGTTGGGCATTTCTTTTTTTATAGTGTGTGTCTGACAAGCGAAGGGAAATGAAATACAGAAACTGAACAACATCTTTTCTTTTATCCATACCTAATTACGCATTTTCTTCATTGTATCAGATGTCCCAAAGAAAAGTGGAAGTGATTGGTGATAGGTTATATCACATTGGCAAGGCTATGATGCTATTGCATCAAAGAAGTCCAATTCACCCTTCAGGTTATGTCTCTTAATATTGTATGCTGGTTGGAATCTGTCTAATGGACCTTTTATGATACAATAATTCCTCTCCATTTGGGCTGCATCTGCTGGACTTATCAAATCATTTTTGAGGGCTTAGTACTTTATGGTTTTTAGTTCTCCAGAGTAAAAATGTGGAACACGACAGCTAAATGAAGATTACCTTGGGGATCTACTTGAAGAATAGGACTTTTTTCTCCCTTCAGAGAGTGAAAGGAAATAGCTACAGTGACTAGCTGGAGGAGACTAGACATACTTGTGAACTATGATAGTAAATTTTAACTCAGTGGCAGCAGGAATTGTGTTCCAACAGGGGCTGTTGATAATACACACACTACCAATAAGGCACTAGAAGATTGTGCTTTCAAAGGATGACAGTCAGAACCAAAGGTTTGCTGGGATACACAACCCTCTTATTTGCCTTCATTTGTATGTGGAAAGAGTAGCATCAAATATAATCATGATGGTTTGTATTAAAGTTGAGCCTATAGACCCCAAATGAGATCAGAGCTCCATTGTCCTAGGTACTGTACATATCAAAATATGACGCTCCCTGCTACAAAGAGCTTAGACCCAGACTTTTAAAGATATTAGGGTGATGCTATGCTGATCCTCACAACACATAACTGATTTAGGAGCCTAAGTTTCATTTTCAAAAGGGATTTAGGTACTCAGGAGTCTAAATTCTATCAATGGGATTCAGATTCTTAAGTGCCTAAATCACGTTTGAAAATGAGATTTAGGCTCCTAAATAAATTAGATGTTGTGATACTAAGCACAGCTACACCTAAATACCTTTAAAAATCCAGGCCTTATACTCTAAAAACTGGTGAGAGGTAGGAGAAAGGCAAGATTATCAGCATTATCCCTATTTTACAGATAAGGATTAGAGGTACAGAGAGATTAAGGGCATTTTTCAAGAAAGCTGAACACCCAACCACTCCCCTTTAGGCACCTAAATAAGGTGACTTACCCTAAGTCACACAAGAAGTCTGGCAGAGCATTGAAGCCTGAGCTCTAGTTCAGTGCCTTAATCACAAGGTAATCTTTGCTTGCTAACATAAATATAACAGATATATTTCTCTCTATCAGAGTATGTTGAAGCTTTTTTCTTCTCCTCCTCCTTCTTCTGACCTTTCCATCTCCTTGCTTCCTTCCATTGTCCTGAACTCCATCCAGCTTTGAGCACATGTTTTCTTTTATTTTTTTTAATCCTATTCTATGCTCAAATGATATCTTTCTGTAGCCCCTTCTGAATGCATCACTGGATGCACTGTATTGTGGGTGCTTTTTCTCATCAGCTCTCAATCAGGGCTAGTAAAACTTGACTGAGGTTTTACATGGTTTCTCAAGGCCCTTTGTCCCCTGGTCTATGCCATCTCTTATTTATATCAATCACTGACCTCAGAATAATTTAACCAAACTCAACAACAATGAGAATAAGCCTACCAGTTATGTATGTCCTCTCATTACAGACGGGTGGGTAACCATCAAACTGGGGTGGTCTCATTGATGCCCCAGATACACATACGGTAGGAGTCATTTTCACTCCTAGCTTATCTTTGCCATGTCAGCCTCTGAGCTTTAATATCCTCATCAATCATCCATGTAGCTCACTTTCCACCGCTTCCTGTATCTGTTTCAGTGCAAGTTCTGCAAGCAACTGCTGCTGGCCTTTGCCAGTGCCTCAGTGTTTGGACAAGAGAAATAGCAGTTCCAATATCTAGTGGTAACTGAACCTCAAAATCAGGACTAGTCACTAGTCGGTATCAATAAGCACTACAGTGTTTGGATGCTTATGAAAAACAACATTGTGACAGGTTCCTTGCGCCATCTACCGCCCCATCTCTGTGCATCCAGCCTTTGACTTGTGCACACAATGTCTTGCCCTAATGCTTAGACTATATCCCACTGAGCTGCTTCCATTTCCCTTTGTGTTAGTCCATTGCACTACATCATCTCCATTTGACTGGACTCATGTACAGTATAGTCCTGACACGCCAAAGATTAATGTTTTTACCTTGCCACCTTTAATTTTCATTTCTCAGCATTCAACCTAATAAAACCGCATTTACTGCCTCCCAGATTTTCCCTTCCCAATATATCATCAATCATATCAAATGCATTACTTAATCCTAAATCTGGCATTGCTCACTTTCTTCATAGTTTACCCATATACAGTACTAATAGACTTGTGTTAGAACAGAAATCAGATCAGCAACCTTATCATTTCCACCATACTCTGATCATCTGGCTTTGAAAAAAATCTCTTAGTGCCACTACTTTTGCCTTTTTAATTTATTTTGATTAGACTCATTTCCCAGCCCAGTTGTCCATTTCCCATTCCAGCTGTGGATAAATGACAGTGCATTTATTTAAGTACATGTGGGTGATGTTCTACGTTCATTTGTAATTTTTAATGAGCTATTTTAAAGCCTGATGAATTAAAGTAGCAACATAGTAGCTTATACTATGAGAAAAAGTAATAAGTTCTAAGTTTAAACAAAACAAAGAAAACAACTCTTTCCTACAGTATTTTACAGAGCATTCAAATTATTTAGAGCACCTCAGTGGAAATGAAATGAAATGAAGTGTAGTTTTTATTCAGGCTGGAATTTTCAAGGGAGCCCGATTTCAAAAATGTATTATGTCCAGATCCCCAAAGGTGTTTCAGCACCTAACTCCCATTCATGTCAATGGGAGTTAGGAACCTAAACGCTTTTGAAGCTGCCAGCCTAAGTGACTTATTGGAAGCCAGTGGGTCTCATACAGCTAACTCAGTTAAGTGCTTTGAAAGTCCCTCCCTCACCCCAAGTCCCAAGTAAAGTCAATGAGGTTTGAACACCTAACTCCCTTAGGCCCTCTGTAAAATCCCAGCCTAACCAGTGTGTAACTTTATGTCTGTTGAAACTGTAAATAAAAATAATTTAAAAGCCCCTCAATTGCCTTATACAGAGAGATCCTTGTGGTCTGTCTACTGCAATAATATCCCCTATCTTGGGGATGCACTTCATTCTGTTTTCTCTCTGCTCCTCAGGCTTCCCGCTTCTTCTGTGAGCCCCATCTCTCTGCTTAAAGGAATTTTATCACCATTTTAATTTCCTCCTCTTCCATCTGCACCCTCCCTGCCTCCATTATTTTTTTCCTTGTAGCATCACTCCTTTGCACCTACTCAGGCTCAGAATAAGGTGAAGCCACTACAGGCCCTTTCCTACAGCTTCAACTACTGGAGTCCTGTGATCGCATCAGAATCTCAACTTTCATTTAAAAAATAAATAAGAGGGAAGTTTCTAGCCTTCATGGTCAGGAATCAAAAACTTAAACCATGAGCTGAGTGTAAACATTGCAGTAATGTCTGCCTGAGTATGCAGACAGCCTAAAACAATGCTCAGAGAAAGGTAATGGTCTCATGCATCTCTATAGGGCATTGACTCCAAGACCCTCTGTTCTGGGGGATCAGCCTGCCAACACAGGTAAACACATGCCAGCTGCAGGGGTAAGTACTGAGAACCCACTACTGCCACCACACCTCTCTGGGGAAAAGATCATCTCCTATTGCTGCTTAGGTGCAATGAGACCCTGCTGCCACTCCTGGGGAGAAAGAAGGGAGCCCTCTCATGCTGCTGCCCCTTTTTCTCTGGGAGGGAGACCCCTGTCACTCCCTATGTGAATGAGGCTCACAGCATGGGGGTAGAGCTATTGGGAGCCCTGCATCATCGTGTGCCTTGGGTCTTATATGGCCTTAACCCAGTCCTGCAGTTAGCAGTTCATCCTTCTGAGCAGGGGGACTTGGCTGCCAGTGGTACAAGGGCCTGACTGACTCTACTGACATCATCATAAAGCCTACCCAACTCTGTTGCCTGTAGCATAGCTACCCTGGCTCTGCACTAGGTCAATGAGAGCAGGATCTATCCCTATGACTAACTCATGGGGCGGCCTCATTTCCTACTCAGACTCATTCCTTCTCCCCGACTCAAATTTTAAAAGACAGCTACTTAATGGATCATAAACCTCTGTGTTTGGTTCTGTTCCAAGATTTTCAAACCCACAGCCTTTGAGTGAATTTGAAGGTTCTGCTGAATCTGATAAATGCTCAAAACTTTGGGCAGCACCTATCTCTCTATACATCTGTTGAGATAGCCGTGTTAACGGCAAGGCAATACCAAAGTGTCAAACATTTCTAGGCAGTAAATGCTTCATTTCAGCCATAAATGAATGTTGTCAGAGGTGATTAACTGTCTCATTGTAATAGTGCAGGCAGCTCTCCCTGTGTTCCTTGAGCTAACGGCATTGTTTAAGTACTATGCATTGTAAAGTAGACCTAGGAAAATGCAGGGACCAGCTAAAGGAGAGAAGCGGGCCACTGACTGGTTCAATGTACAGTTCAGGGCCTCCATGTTGTGTTTCAAGTATACTATTCCACCCTTTGGAAGCCGAAGTAGGCCTGGTATATTACTCCCTAGTCACCCAGGGTTTTGAAGAACCCTTTACCTTTTCTGACGACAAGTTTAAGGGACACCTCCCTGCCTTGGTAAATCAGCTAATGCTGTTTATTGAGCGCGGGCTTCTTCTGAGTTGTCTGCCATTGCACAGTTTATATCTGTGTAAGTATGTAAAGAGTGTGTCTTCACTTCAAGAGCACTCCTTTGTGCCAGGAAGCTGCATTACTGGGATCTCAATCTAGCATCCCTTACTGACCACTTCTGGCCAGGTCGCTTAAAATTTCAATCCCCTTCTGAGAGTAACTGAAAGTCCAAATAAATATAGAAACTAATAATTCTTCTGCCCCTAATGAGCTACCAACAATCTCTGCCTTTTTTCCCCTATTTCTTCCCCCTGGAGAGTTACTTCTATGCTGCTGGTTCCAAGCATGTTTTCCCACACTGTCTCCCCTCTGAGGGACTCTGTCAGCTTCCCCTCAGAGCAATTCTTGCCCCTTACAAGCCCTATCCCAGGGCTCCCCATGGGAGCCAGACCAGCAGGTTTCTTCCAGTCTGACTTCACTAGATCTTTCCCAGAGAAGGAACTTGTTCATTCCTCCCTCCTGGGCCTCCTCTTGGCTGAGTTCATGGCTGTTTATAATGCCTGAGCCTAGTTGTGGGGAATCAGAGAGATGACTATATAATTAAGTCTCCCACACATTCAGTTGGGGGTCGGTCATAATTAAGTCTCTCATGCTCAGCTGGAGGATAGCTGTTCAGATAAATTTCAAATCTATTGCAGGAAATGACAGAGTACATGCCCATGGACAGACCTCTGAGCTTGTTCTCAGACCTTGAATATCATCCTGTTATTGTACATAAAGTATAGCCGTGAGATGGACATAGGTATGTTACTGCACCCTTTGTAGGTGGGACCATTTAAAACCCATGGACACAGCCACGCTACAGAGGTAACTAAACAAGATAGAAAAGGATCTGACTATGCATCTTGGAACTGCACACACAGGGCATATCAACAATGACAGTAATTTGTGCGAGTGTGATGAAAGAAAGTTAATTGTAAGTGACACAGATTCATAGACTTTAATTTCAGAAGAGCACTATAATCACCCTCAGCATTTTTTTTTTTGGGAGGGGGGGCAGGGATGGCCTAAATCAAGCTTTTCAAAAAGAAGAAAAAATAAAATATCCAAATAAATTCCCTAATCCTGCCATCCCAGCTCCCTTTAATTCTGCAAACTGTTCCCATGCTTGCCCTAAGAGAATCAAAGCCCCGGAATAGTAAAATTAGTTGAACACACTTTTCACTGCCAGTTGTCCAGCTCCTCTCACAGTACAATGTTTGCAATCAGCCTACAAATAAAAAAATTAAAAAATTAAAAAAAAATCATTGAATAAATATATCCAAGGAAATCCCAGGCTCTCTCTGTTCTCTATACTGGTATAACAGAGCCTGGGATTTCCTGAATCTCCTCCAGAAGTTTTCTTCACATCATGGTGATAAATATTACTCTGTGAAATCATTTAAAATGTACTCAGATGACCTTGCTAAAGGACCTGGGATCTATTCTGTTTCATTCAGTTAGACAGGAGCACAGTTGCCCATAGAGCATTGTATGGCATAGTCATCAACGTTCCCATGTATACTCACTCAGCCTACTCACTGGAGTTTTTTGAGGGGGTAAAAACCAATAAAGCACCATTCATCTTTTCAGAAAGTCTTAATTAACTGCATGAAATGCCAGCTCCCCAGTGACTCCTGCACTCTTTGCTCTGACAAACTATCTGTTGAAGTCAATGGAAGTTCTGCCTGGGTAGGAGCTCAGCAGCAGGCCTTCCATGACTGACCATTACTGATCATTAATCAGACTTATTATGGGCCAGATTCGGATACGCTAAATAGCACCTTATTCCACAAGTAATCCCACTGATGAAACAAAACATTGCACAAAATGAGTAGAGTGGAAGAACCAAACCGTTTAATTGCATTGGCAGCACGCCATGAAGCTGAAAGTTAAGGTAGTGCCCTAACTTTGTGCAGCAACCACTATAACCAAAGAACTTGATCCTTCTCTTGTACCAGACCGTAATTCCTGATAAGCATTTAGCTCCCACGAAAGGCTGCTGAAAATAAGACCCATGTTCCCAGTTTCTTATCCCAAAGAACAGGACTTCTGCATTAGACGATCTTTAAAAATAACAGAAGCCACATCGCAGACATGAGAGGAAGGCAACTTTTAAACAAAATCTTGGACTGGATTTTGTAGTATTTGCATTATCCAAGTTCTGCATATAAAATGAACTTTTCATTTGGGATGAAAGGGATGCCAAAGTCACATACAAAGGAACAACTAAAAATGTCTGCTGTTCAGATAGGGCTAGATTGTGCCTTTAGGCACAGCCCTGAGCAAGGGGTGGTAAGTAAAATATGCCACCTCTGGAGTTGCCCTGGGAAGCATTGTGCCTTGGAGCCACTCCTCCCAGGTACAATTCTTCTCTTCTTGCTCCAGGGAAGGAAATAAATTACTGTAGCCCTTCAAATGGTACAGTTGACTTTTCTCCTCATGCCTGGCCGGCTATTCTGGTCAGTAGTAAGCACTAGGATGGAGCCATTCTCTGCCAACTCTCTTGCTGGAAATATCTAGAGAGAGCAGAGCACTAGATCTGAATCCTGACCTGAGTAGATTTTAGCGAATGCAGGGGTTACTCTGCTCAGCTGAGTAGAGGGATGATACATAACGTAGCCTCCGGCAGAGGGCATGTCATTCTTATCAAAGTTTCCATGTATACCACAATATATTTATATCACTAAGATATGTAGTGATGACATTATAGTACTGTCTTCTAGGCTGACTTGGGGAATATTATAATTTATCTGCTCTAATTATCTTTTTTTGTATCCACATGGGCAATTTAGTAGTTTGAAAAGGATTTTATTCAATCTACCTTCCCTGAGGGTACAACTGGGAGCTTGATTCTGGATGTACTTGACTCAGAGATATCATTATGACATTCTTGTCATTCAGTAGGTTCTTGATGAGTATTTACCAGGATTGAAGTGCACTCCTGAGAAAAGAACAAATTCTGCTCCTTCCTTAGGAGTAATTTATTTGTAAATACAAGCAGCGATTGTTGCAAAACTCAGCTTCTTTTCTACTAAAAAGAAACCGCAATGCAATATATGGATAGGGGGGCGGGGGAAGTACTCTGGTCTGCTTCATTAGTTTAACATAAAAAAAAGTACAGCACATGCCATAAAGCAAGTGCTTGACATAGTACAGTACACTGCTTTTAGCACAGAGATATTTCTCTCTGGCAGAAAACATTGACACACACAGTAACAAATAGTTGTTTTTCCTCTTTTGTTTTTCAGGCAGGCATTCTAGCTCCAGGGATGTTTTGTCCTAAAACTACTAGAACATACACACAATGTATTCTTGACTTTAGTAGCATGTCAGCTCTGATGGAGCCTAAACTCCATGAGAAATAACATTTGCTAATGTATTCATGTATGGGCCTATCCAGCACCCACTGAGGTCAATCGGAATCTTTGCATTGACTTCAGTGGGCACAGGGTCAGGTCCTTAGCATATGTGTGGGTACGGAAATGGGGTTGCAGAGGGCAAGAGGAGCCCCGGGCCCTTTAAATCAACACGGGACCCCTGGGCGGTGTGGGCCAGGTCGTCTGGAAGGGCTGGCTGGGGGATGCTGACCCCCCCAGCCCTGCCCCTTCCTGGGGCTGGAGCTGCCCTGCCCCATACCGGTAAGTGTCCTCAGTTAATTTCACCCCTGGCTGGCGCGTGCCCACTGCTCAACCCCTGGCTCTGCCACAGGCCCTGCCCCCACTCCACCCCTTCCCGCCCCCTCCCTGCAGCCTGCTGAGCCCTTGCTCCTCCCCCCAAGATCCTCCTGCATGCCACGAAACAGCTGATCAGGAGGTGTGGGGAGGTGCTGATTGGCGACGCTACCAGTGTGGGGGAGGCGCTAGGAGCAGGGTGGGAGAACAGATGGGGGGCTGCTGACATATTACTGTGGTTCTTTGGCAATGTACGTTGGTAAATTTCTGGCTTCTTCTCAGGCTCAGGTTGGCCACCCCCAGCCTACTTCATGGACATAACCTTGGAATCAGTTCAAGACAAGTCCCACAGACTGCACTTTCTTCTGAATACCTAGTATTTCTTAATTTTGTCTATCTAATATAAAAGCCACCCAGTGCACAAATACATGTTTTCTCCTTGTCTGTGGAATAACATCACAATTTTGTGTTGTGCTATTTAATGTGTGTATAATGCTTAGTCTTTCTTGTCAGCTGCTTTTTTCGCAGCCTGGGCACTGTTTTGTCTTGCGCAATGGCTAGAGCTCTGCTGCCAAGTGACACAAATATCACAGGAACTATCACGTAAAAATAAACAGACAACAGCAAAAAGACAGGCTGAGTATCTTTGAGTTTATTTAATATAAATGAGGTTATCATATATTATAAAAGTATGTCTGATACAAAAATTATGTATATGCAAGTAGGAAACATTTTGTTATAAGCACTAGATCTTGCAGGGGCCTCAGGAGTTCACAGGATCAGGCCCCATGTTTGTATGATAAAGGGACAAATTCTATTATCACCTGCAGGGGTAACTTCATCACAATCAACAGGGTTGAGCTTATGCAGGTGTTAAGTTTTGGCCCAAAATCTTTAAATCCTCTATGAAATACGTTATGTTAGTAATAGGAAAAAATGCAGTTGAAATGAAACTTAAAATCTTATATAGAGGGACCTGTCCATCGAGGAGTTTCTTGAACAGGCTCAAGGGAGAGGAAACATGCTTTATGTGTTTGTGTATGTCTGTCCATTGTAATCCTAATTTAGCATGAAAGCAGTGTGAGTGGGATACACTTGGGATAAACTTTTAACACTAACAGAGATTTATGTAGGACATACACATAGATACGAAATCTCTCCTTTTCATGCCAAGGGACCTACCTGTATACACATTCCCTGAGTGAATTGCCAGGTAATTTATATAGGTGTATAGAGTGAGCACATTAAAAAATGGAACCAAAGATGAGACACTCAAACCATTCCAAAAAGAAAAGGGCAGCCCATCTAGCAGACTAAGCAAGTCATGCTGTAGATAGAGGCAAGTAACTCAAAGCCACCCACATTGCCTAGACAGTCTGCCAAGAAGACAGATGGTGCTGCTTGTGAAATATCTTCAGATGTTCCTGATAGTTTACAGCATACATTTTATGGTAGAAATAAATGGAAAAGGAGTCTTTTATTCCTTACATTTTATTGGCTACAAATGTTAGGTTATGTCCTATTCAATCAGCATACAGGAAGAACGGCACTTAATTAAACTCTTTAAATAATTGCTGGATTTTAGATTGCCCATAGCAATTTGATCTCCATATTTGCAATTTAATGTCAAAGTTTTGATCCAAATTTATTTTTGTTAATGGTTTGATATTAGATAGCTGCCCAGTTAGAAATACTCTGTGCCTTCTGGGGACTAACAAATGCTCCTCCCCCAAAACTACCCAACCTAAATAAAGGTACTCAGCAAGGTGGGGTTTGGCATGCTCCTGGACATGCTGCCTCCCAAAGGTGATGTTACTGGAATGATATGAAAGGCATCAACAAACTAGTGACTTTCTATGTTTGCAATCTCATTTCCGGAAGCAATTGTCCTGGGGTTGATCATAAATATGATGGGGCCTACAGACTATTTTGGATTTAGGAGAGGTCTCATGTTTTCCACAATGTCTCAGGCACTTTAATGCAAATACAGACACATTTCACTGAATGGATTCATTCCTCTCTGGTTTCTTATAGTGTGTGCTTTCACACCAGAAGATTTGGGCCATTCACCAGCTGGTGGCATTCAAATCATTAAACTCTAACGTCCCAGGTGAAGACAATGGGAGCTACTTGTATCCTGCAGAATGGGGTCCTAGGCTATATTTTTCAGAAAGTAAAACAAACTTTCAGAGAATTCAGAGTAAGAGTATTAAGCCAAAACAAGCTACCCACTTTTAGATGAAAATCTGCTAAAACCTAGTGGTGTGCTATTATGCATTGATTACCAAATGAAAGCAGAGCTGAGAGATTAAATAGATCCAGATATTGAGGATTTGCATAATACCCTCTACACTGATAAATTCCATGCCTCCCTTCCCGGGTAGGAAGAGAACGTCGACATAGCTCCCTCATAGGCCACCTCTGCACCACAGTGGGCTGCAGAGGTAGCCAAGGGAAGTGGCCTGGGGCAGCCTGAATGAGGATCTACTGGATCCAGACTTCACACGGACCCAGTGGTCCACAACTCTCACAAAGAGGGGCTGAGATACTATTCCAGATCCAGAGGCTGGACTA
This sequence comes from Lepidochelys olivacea, assembly GCF_965140295.1. NCBI lineage: Eukaryota > Metazoa > Chordata > Testudines > Cheloniidae > Lepidochelys > Lepidochelys olivacea. Next base: position 29,284,055 of record NC_140422.1, read on the forward strand.
GAGACTCTGAAAGGGCTTTGATGCAGTCTGTGTGCTAAAGCTGTGTGTGTAGGGGGTGGGGAAAGAGAGGCATGAGCCAGAACCTCTGTGAATAGACAGTCAGATTTGACAATATACTGACATGGATCCAACATTATTTTAAAGTTCTTTTTCATATTTTTCATTCATAATTTATTTTTATAGGACATTCTCTCTCTGTCCCTGCCTTTGTCACAGTTTGAATGGGAGTTATCAGCAACGTTCAGTGTAGGGGAAAAGGGATAGTGATTTGCACTTTAGCTTCACTATAGCATTACCATCATATAAAAATTACTTTTGCTTAGTGTTCACATACATTCCCTGTGATCACACTAATTTTTCTGTCAAAAAAGAAGGCTTAAGTGCAGCTATTGTTTTTACAGCCTTCATTTGTAATCACTCTTTTAATCCTATAATCATTCCTGAACAATCAGAAGCTGCAAGCCTCATTTTGAAAGGCTCACAAAACACCACTTGTACATGGCAAGAATTTTCCTCCCTATTCAAAACTTCCTACATCCATTGTTCTGGATAATTTTAGAGGTTTTTATGAGCAGCAAAGTAAAAATTCAAAGGCCAGCTGGGTTGGCTTTTAAACTATTCCGAGAGAGTAGAATTTCTTCTGGTCACCACCCTAGAGAGTTCTCCCCCTCCTTTAAATACTTTGATTTTGTTTTAGATATTAAATTTAAAAATTAATAATAAAAGGAGTACTTATGTCACAAGTACTCCTTTTCTTTTTGCGAATACAGACTAACACGGCTGTTACTCTGAAAATTAATAATATGACTATTAGTTACTTCCTATATTAAGGGATGAGCAAAGGGAAAATGGGTACATTTACCTGTTTCACCAATGATGGGTAGATAAAAACTTCGACACTATAATGAAAGCATTGTATTTTTCCACTATAAATATCACAGTGCATGTCCACCTGCCACATTCAGATAGTCATAAAAATGTGACGATGCTTTATTTCAGTGGAAAGGGCATAGTACAGCTATTTCAGCACAGGGAATCGTGCTGAGGTTCAGTGGGTTATAGTCTTTCTTCTGTGTCAATATTGTACATATACAACAGGCAGATGTTAGGAAGCACTGTGCTGCGTGGAGTGCTCTCCTTGGGAGATGGTATAAATCCCCTGTCCTGAGCACTTGTGGCCTTTAAAGATTCTAGTTCACTTTTCATAAGGTGTTAAAAGCTCAAGCGCTTAGCCAAATTTCAGTTCACCAGAATCCTCCCTTGCAATTGGATATGCTCTTCTTTTCCATCTCTTGTCCGAAACTGTGTATGAGACCAGCTCTAGTGGTCTGTGCGTGGGAAGGGAGAGGAAGACAGGATACTTGTCCTCTATTACCTTTGCTTTTGAAACTAGCTTGGAGCAATTATTTTTGCTCTTTGTGTGCAATGACTGGGATTGTGTCTTGAGCCTACGCAGTAATTTAAGGGAAGGGAAGACTCTATGGAATTTTCAGTATATCAAGTATTGAAACACTTGGACTTATTATTGCTGACTGATCCAATAGGAACATCTAGTGTTCAGTATCCTAGCAATGTTACTGTACTTATCTGTAGATTCTGGTGCAATAATATTGTACTTTTCAGTTCTGGTGGAAGCCCCAGAAATAGAAGACCTCTGTTCCCTCACAGATATTCATTTACAGAAACAGGTACAGCACAGTCTTCCTAATTCTTTACTCTTTAATTTCAAAGGGTCCACTATACAAGGCTACCTACTCATTTTGCAAGGTGGTAACAAATCATCACCGATCAACCTATGTTTATTATCTTTGTCATTTCCAAATTCAAATAGCCATCTCAAAACTGTGCTCCCTTGCTTTCAAACCTCATAGGCACCTACCTACTCACTTATTTCACCCCTCCAATTTTGGGCTCTTTTTTGCTACTTCCCTAATGAAAATTCCATTTGAAGTGTTTGGCCTGGCTGTGTTTTGGCATGTAAGCTGTGTAACAGACCAATGAGTCTACTGATCAGTCTGCACTGGGGACTGTTCCAGTAGAAAACAAAAGGGACCAGTTGACACAAGATAGGCAAACTGAAAGATTCAAATGGAGCATGAGGAAGATTCCACTGGGACTCTCCTGATCCTCCAATCACTGTATTCGTGTTCATTTGTGCTACCACATGACTATAAGACCCAAATGACTATGAAACCCAATTGTCAGATCAGGTTTGAGTGAATTACATCCCTCTTCATAGGTTGTAGGAAGGGATTTATGGTTTCATTTGCAACTGAGCAAAACTCCGTGGTATCACATGGATTTGTCTTGAGATGGACCAGAACCAAAGCATTAGATTAAACAACTATAAAGAACATTACAGTATATAAAAATTAAGCACCAAATTCTCTAGTCTGCCAAGTCCACTTTGCATTAAGCTAAGCTTGCATTTAATGAAGAACGAAACCCTAAATTTATTCTGGTAAAAAGTACTTTCAGATTTGTAAAATAAGGGACGGTTGCTTTTAAACAGCACTAGTTGAGAAAGTAAAAATACTCTAAGTAATACAAAAACAACCAAATAGAATGCTATTTAGGTTTCACATAGAACAACCACAAATATTAAAAATTAAGGAAATAGTATTGAAGAATGGTGCTTTTAATCAGGTATATGCAATTGACAGACCAACTATATCTTCCCCAGAGATACAAACCTGCATATATCAATGCCTTTCATAGAATCATAGAATATCAGGGTTGGAAGGAACCTCAGGAGGTCATCTAGTCCAACCCCCTGTTCAAAGCAGTACCAATCCCCAATTTTTGCCCCAGATCCCAAATGGCCCCCTCAAGGATTGAACTCACAACCCTGGGTTTAGCAGGCCAATGCTCAAACCACTGAGCTATCCCTCCCCCCATCTTGCCTTTGTGACGCAAGATGATGAAAAGCTAGTTCTAGCTAAATCTAGCTAGTAACTTACACATCAATAGCATGGAATGTTACAGTTGTGTCTTGTAATACATTACTTATTACAAAATTATTTTCTGGAATACGCTTTCACCCAATTTTGGAAATATGCACACAGTAACAAAACATCCTATTGGGGATTTATTTTATTATATATTGTAATTACAAAAATGAGGTTATACATCAGTATTAATCATACTAAATGAAGTTATCTGTTTCAGTTTGAAAAGCTGAATAATTATTCATTAGCAGTGACTGGTGAAGGAGCCTAAATCAAATCAGATTGCACTTTAAAGAAGTGGCTTGAAAAAAGTTTCCTTTAGTGGTTTATTTATTTATTTATTTATGGCCACAAGTCTAGTATGCCATAATGTTTGAAACCAGATATGATTTGGGAGAAAACCTGCAATAATCATATGGGCTTTCAAAAAAATCAGTTAATATTTACAGATCCAGTGTTTGTCTAGTAGAGAAAGAGGTAAAAAATAACTTCGTTTTAACATTTAAAAAGTGAGTCTTACTGATCACTGGTCTTTTCTGTCAGCGGATTAGCTAAATGCTTCGTCTAGTTATGTCATCCTGGAATGTTGTTTCTCAATGAGTGTATGGAAATCCAAGTATTAGATACAAAATGAGATTGTTTCCTGCTATTGGGGTTCTGAATATGTTACTACCTCAGAGCTACGCTGTTGGAGAGAGCAAATCAAGTCACTTGGATCTAGCATAATAGATGGGTCAGAGTGAATTGCTCTCTCCAGTTTCACATGAACCTGAACCCCGGGAACAATATCCTCCTTTTCCTGGAACCGGAGACCTTCTTCATTGTCTTTAATATCTTCAGGATTCCCAGTGGTCTTCTCCACCCCACTTCTGCTGTATTTCTGTTGCCCAATGCTTAAGTCTTCCCAGGGCATTTAGTACGGCTCCCTTCCAGCAGGCTTTTCTGAGGGCTCACCTGGTATGTGCTGTTCTCACCCTGGTCATTAGAAGAGTCTTCTCTGTGTAAAGGGTGTGGCACAATGTGGTCCATTTCCAGTGACCAATCATGCAGTGGGAGCAGAGAAGCTACCACTGCTGCCAGTGACTCAGGCCTTGTCCATACTGGAAAGAGTTTATTTTACTATTCTGGTAAAGCTATACGGGCAAACTCTCCTATTTTACAAAAACAAATTGTGCCCCTTTCACACCAAAAGAAAAGAGTTATTTTGCTGATATAGCTTATACCAGTTCATGGGAGAAAATAAGCTATATCAGCAACAGGACTTTTTTTGCCAGTGAAACTGAATCTACAGTAGGGCTTTTGCTGGCACAGCTAAGATGTGATTTTTTTCATATTCTTAAGCAACATAACTATGCTGTCAACATATTTAAGTGTAGAGTAAGCCTTACTGAATAACCTCATGGCCAGATGCACCCTATATTTCCCAGCACAGTAGCTAGATAAATTCAAATCTGGACCATTTCTAGAGCTGGGATGAAGTTCATGGACACACCAGAACCTCCAAACACTCTGTCTTCAGGTGGATTCAGGGTTAAAGGTAAACTTCACACCGCTCTGCTCAGAAGATTCCAGCTAGCTATGGCTCCCATGCCTTACTGTATAAACTAGAGGGCACTAACACCAGAAGAGACATATAGACCTTGTCCCATTCAGCTCCTCACAGGACTCAGAAGTCACATGGGAATGGAAGGAGAGTGAATGTGGAGTTATAAAGGCAAAAGTGCCTACCAGAAAAACTCCCTTTGCTCCATGGTTTGCCTCCATCACTACTGGAGACCAATGAGGAGTACTCAGCCCACAGAGCCACTGAAGAGGAATGCTAAATAAAAATGGAAGGGCTCCCCCAGGAAGAGGAGTATTCAGTTTAGTCAGTGAGCCAGCTGAGAATCTGTCCCTTTGATTCTAAAAGAAATGTCAAACGTAAGTGTGGACTGAACTCCTAGGGGCTGTTCTACAGATCCCATATGTAGAAAGCTGAAAGAAGCATGCCTTGACAACTATCGTAATCTGACCTTTATCCTAACTTTACAACCACCACCAACAACCACTTATAGATAATAATGATAATGATTTGGGAATTGTGCTTTGGGAAGAACCTGAGGGGGACGCACCCTCAAGTGACCTCTCATTCACCAAGGAGAAGGTCAATGATGAGCGGGGAGCTGAAGTGTATAAAAGACCATCAAATTTCTAGGGAGTCCTAGAAAGATCAAGGAATGAAACCATGAAGTGCAGAGGTCATCCAGGCCCTCAGGAACTTGGAAGACAATGAGTAGTATTTTTTGTTGTTGTAATAGTAGTGTTACAGCTTTGGTTAGATATGGTGGTTTCAGAGTCCCCTGGGCAAATGGAAAGGTTTCAAATGAAGAGGGTTTGTGAAAGTAAGCAAGAAAGGCAAATAAAATCAGATACATGAAAGGTGATTTCTTTACTTATGGCTAAGGATGATCCTACAGGTTTTTTCTGAGTCTGGTAGCTACATCCTCGGTAGTCACCTCAGAATTAGAGAGGCAACAAAGCTATATTCTTGAATCTGGCTCCTTTTGAATTTCAGGGTGTCATAAAAATAAAGGGAAGGGTAAACCCCTTTGAAATCCCTCCTGGCCAGGGGAAAGCTCCTCTCACCTGTAAAGGGTTAAGAAGCTAAAGGTAACCTCGCTGGCACCTGACCAAAATGACCAATGAGGAGACAAGATACTTTCAAAAGCTGGGAGGAGGGAGAGAAACAAAGGGTTTGTGTGTCTGTCTGTAGTCGTCTTTGCCAGGGACAGAACAGGAATGGAGTCTTAGAACTTTTAGTAAGTAATCTAGCTAGGTATGTGTTAGATTATGATTTCTTTAAATGGCTGAGAAAAGAATTGTGCTGAATAGAATAACTATTTCTGTCTGTGTATCTTTTTTGTAACAAGGTTTTGCCTAGAGGGGTTCTCTATGTTTTTGAATCTAATTACCCTGTAAGATATCTACCATCCTGATTTTACAGGGGGGATTTCTTTATTTCTATTTACTTCTATTTTTTATTAAAAGTCTTCTTGTAAAACACTGAATGCTTTTTCATTGTTCTCAGATCCAAGGGTTTGGGTCTGTGGTCACCTATGCAAATTGGTGAGGCTTTTTATCCAACATTTCCCAGGAAAGGGGGAGTGCAAGTGTTGGGAAGATTGTTCATTGTTCTTAAGATCCAAGGGTCTGGGTCTGTAGTCACCTAGGCAAATTGGTGAGGCTTTTTACCAAACCTTGTCCAGGAAGTGGGGTGCAAGGTTTTGGGAAGTATTTTGGGGGGAAGGACGCGTCCAAACAGCTCTTCCCCAGTAACCAGTATTAGTTTGGTGGTGGTAGCGGCCATTCCAAGGATAACGGGGGTAATATTTTGTACCTTGGGGAAGTTTTGACCTAAGCTGGTAAAGATAAGCTTAGGAGGTTTTTCATGCAGGTCCCCACATCTGTACCCTAGAGTTCAGAGTGGGGGAGGAACCTTGACATGGTGGCACAGTGGTGGGATTAACCTGAAATCATTTTGAGATCCAGTTGAGATTTTTTGAACTAGAAATACAGATTTTAAAAAGGAATTTTTAGGAAGTCCAGAAAGCAGCTTTGAAACTGAAAGCAGCTTGGTTTCTCTCTGCTTTGTGGCCAAGCAGAGACAAAAGGGGATTATCTTGTGAATTGCAGGTTTTCTTTGCCTAGAGGCAGGGTACTTAACTCCTGCAGGGAAATTCACAGTCTTCCAACCCAGAGGTTTGTTTTTTTTTCTTTTCTTCCTAAAAGTAAATAGGGGGTGTGTGCTCTACCCATTTGCCTGGAGACAAAAGTGGCAGGGTTTTTTTTTAGGATTTTGATTTTTTTTTTGTTTTACAAGGAGCACAGGTTTGAAAAGAAATTTTTTTTCTTCTTTGGGCTGGGTAAGCAGGTTTCCAAGTAGTTGGAGGTTTTTTGCTTTAATTTGGGCCCAGAGCAGAGACAAGGGAATTGTCTTTTTCTGTAGGCTGACAATCACTATCAGAGAATAGGTATTCTATTCCAGCACAGCAAAATTTTACAGCCAAGTTTTGTTTGTTTATTTCTAAACCTCGGGTGTAAAGTTAGTTAAAAACAGAGAGGTTAGAATGGCCAAATCCTCAGCTCGACTACAGCTGGAATTAGCCAAATTTCAGGCTGAGGAAAAACAAAGGGAACATGAAAGACAGATAGAACTCATGCGGCTGAAGGAGGAGGAGAAGGAAAAAGAGAGGAAGCATGTGGAGGAGATGGAGAGGATAAAGGCCCAGCAGAATATACCAACAAACCCTAGCAATCCTTCTCCAGGTACCACTTCCCATCCCAGAAAGTTCCCCACCTACAAGGCAGGTGATGATACTGAGGCCTTCTTAGAAAACTTCGAAAGGGCCTGCCTTGGGTACAACATCTCTACTGACCAATACATGGTAGAGCTGAGGCCGCAGCTCAGTGGACCCTTAGCTGAGGTGGCATCTGAAATGCCTAAAGAACACATGAACAAGTATGAACTGTTTAAATCCAAGGCGAGAGTCAGAATGGGGATAACACCCGAGCAGTCTCGTCGGAGGTTCAGAGCCCTAAGGTGGAAACCAGACATGTCATTTACCCGACATGCCTACCACATTGTAAAACATTGGGATGCCTGGATATCAGGAGCAAGTGTTGAATCTCCAGTAAATTTGCCCTTCCTAATGCAAATGGAACAATTCTTAGAGGGTGTTCCTGAGGAAATAGAAAGATACATCCTAGATGGGAAACCCAAAACTGTAATCGAGGCAGGAGAGATTGGAGCCAGATGGGTGGAGGTGGCAGAGAAGAAGAAAACTGGTCGCAGTTGGAGCGGAGACCAGAAGGGACCACCCCAGACCACACCCTATTACCGGGGGCCGCCCAAAGCCCCACCTACCTCCCAAAGAACCCTCCAGACCCCTTATCGTCCCACCACCCCGTTCTCCAGCAACCCTCCTCGCCCCAGTGACCCGTCAGCTGGACGATGTTTTAAGTGTAACGAGCTGGGGCATGTAAAGGCCAACTGCCCCAAGAACCCCAACAGATTACAGTTCATTGCACCGGAATCACACCAGAGGTCCACAGGCCCAGATACCTCCCAGATACCCTTGGAGCGGAGGGAAACTGTGAGTGTGGGTGGGAAGAAGGTCACCGCGTGGAGGGACACCGGAGCACAAGTGTCAGCTATCCATGCTTCCTTAGTGGACCCCAATTTAATCAACCCAGAGATCCAAGTGACGATTCAACCCTTCAAGTCCAACTCTTTCAATTTGCCTACAGCCAAGTTGCCTGTCCAGTACAAGGGCTGGTCAGGAATGTGGACTTTTGCAGTCTATGATGATTATCCCATCCCCATGCTGTTGGGGGAAGACTTGGCCAATCATGTGAAGCAGGCCAAGAGGGTGGGAATGGTCACCCGCAACCAGGCTAAACAAGCCGTGAGGCCTAGCTCTGTTCCGGAAACTTCTATCAGGACCCAGTCAGAGGTGATGGACCTGGACCCCAGGCCAATGTCTGCAACAGCAGTAGTGGATCCAGTCCCAGAGACCCAGACGGAACCAGTCCCAGAACCGGAACCAGCCAAACAACCAACACCAGACCCCGTGTCAGCACTGAATCCAGTACTTGCAACCTCAACACCAGAGGGCCCCACCGAACCTGAACTGGCAGCAGCCGATAACCCTACACAAGAGGCTCAGCTGGAGCCTGAATCCCAACATAGCGCACCAGCGGAGAGCGGTTCACAGTCAACAGAAACAGCTCCATCCCCTATATCGCTTCCAGAGGGACCAAGCCTAGGTCCACAATCCCATGAGGAACTGATGTCTCCAGCATCAAGGGAACAGTTCCAGACCGAACAGGAAGCAGATGAAAGCCTCCAGAGAGCTTGGACGGCGGCACGGAGCAACCCACCGCCTCTCAGCTCTTCTAATCGATCCAGGTTTGTTGTAGAAAGAGGACTTTTATACAAGGAAACTCTTTCTGGGGGACACCAGGAAGACTGGCATCCTCAGAGACAGTTGGTAGTTCCAACTAAATACCGGGCCAAGCTCTTGAGCTTAGCCCATGATCACCCTAGTGGCCATGCTGGGGTGAACAGGACCAAAGACCGTTTGGGGGGGTCATTCCACTGGGAGGGAATGGGCAAGGATGTTTCTACCTATGTCCAGTCTTGTGAGGTGTGCCAAAGAGTGGGAAAACCCCAAGACCAGGTCAAAGCTCCTCTCCAGCCACTCCCCATCATTGAAGTTCCATTTCAGCGAGTAGCTGTGGATATTCTGGGTCCTTTTCCGAAAAAGACACCCAGAGGAAAGCAGTACATACTGACTTTCATGGATTTTGCCACCCGATGGCCGGAAGCAGTAGCTCTAAGCAACACCAGGGCTAAAAGTGTGTGCCAGGCACTAGCAGACATTTTTGCCAGGGTAGGTTGGCCCTCCGACATCCTCACAGATGCAGGGACTAATTTCCTGGCAGGAACTATGAAAAACCTTTGGGAAGCTCATGGGGTAAATCACTTGGTTGCCACTCCTTACCATCATCAAACAAATGGCATGGTGGAGAAGTTTAATGGAACTTTGGGGGCCATGATACGTAAATTCGTAAATGAGCACTCCAATGATTGGGACCTAGTATTGCAGCAGTTGCTCTTTGCCTACAGAGCTGTACCACATCCCAGTTTAGGGTTTTCCCCATTTGAACTTGTATATGGCCGTGAGGTTAAGGGGCCATTGCAGTTGGTGAAGCAGCAAGGGGAGGGATTTACACCTTCTCCAGGAACTAACATTCTGGACTTTGTAACCAACCTACAAAACACCCTCCGAACCTCTTTAGCCCTTGCTAGAGAAAACTTACAGGATGCTCAAAAAGAGCAAAAAGCCTGGTATGATAAACATGCCAGAGAGCGTTCCTTCAAAGTAGGAGACCAGGTCATGGTCTTAAAGGCGCTCCAGGCCCATAAAATGGAAGCATCGTGGGAAGGGCCATTCGTGGTCCAGGAGCGCCTGGGAGCTGTTAATTATCTCATAGCATTCCCCACCTCCAACCGAAAGCCTAAGGTGTATCATATTAATTCTCTAAAGCCCTTTTATTCCAGAGAATTAAAGGTTTGTCAGTTTACAGCCCAGGGAGGAGACGACGCTGAGTGGCCTGAAGGTGTCTACTACGAAGGGAAATGTGCTGGTGGTGTGGAAGAGGTGAACCTCGCCATGACCCTTGGGCGTATGCAGCGACAGCAGATCCAGGAGCTGTGCACTAGCTACGCGCCAACGTTCTCAGCCACCCCAGGACTGACTGAACGGGCATACCACTCCATTGACACAGGTAATGCTCACCCAATTAGGGTCCAACCTTACCGGGTGTCTCCTCAAGCTAAAACTGCTATAGAACGGGAGATCCAGGATATGTTACAGATGGGTGTAATCCGCCCCTCTGAAAGTGCATGGGCATCTCCAGTGGTTCTAGTTCCCAAACCAGATGGGGAAATACGTTTTTGCGTGGACTACCGTAAGCTAAATGCTGTAACTCGCCCAGACAACTATCCCATGCCACGCACAGATGAACTATTAGAGAAACTGGGAAGGGCCCAGTTCATCTCTACCTTGGACTTAACCAAGGGGTACTGGCAGGTACCGCTAGATGAATCTGCCAAGGAAAGGTCAGCCTTCATCACACATCTCGGGCTGTATGAATTTAATGTACTCCCTTTCGGGCTGCGAAATGCACCCGCCACTTTCCAAAGACTTGTAGATGGTCTCCTAGCGGGATTAGGAGAATATGCAGTCGCCTACCTTGACGATGTGGCCATATTTTCGGATTCCTGGGCAGACCACCTGGAAGATCTACAAAAAGTCCTTGAGCGCATAAGGGAGGCAGGACTAACTGTTAAGGCTAAGAAGTGTCAAATAGGCCTAAACAGAGTGACTTACCTTGGACACCAGGTGGGTCAAGGAACTATCAGCCCCCTACAGGCCAAAGTGGATGCTATCCAAAAGTGGCCTGTCCCAAAGTCAAAGAAACAGGTTCAATCCTTCTTAGGCTTGGCCGGTTATTACAGACGATTTGTACCGCACTACAGCCAAATCGCTGCCCCACTGACAGACCTAACCAAAAAGAAACAGCCAAATGCTGTTCAGTGGACCGGAAAGTGTCAGAAGGCCTTTAACAAGCTTAAAGCGACACTCATGTCTGACCCTGTACTAAGGGCCCCAGACTTTGACAAACCGTTCCTAGTAACCACAGATGCATCCGAGCGTGGTGTGGGAGCAGTTTTAATGCAGAAAGGACCTGATCAAGAATTCCACCCTGTAGTGTTTCTCAGCAAAAAACTGTCTGAGAGGGAAAGCAACTGGTCAGTCACTGAAAAAGAATGTTATGCCATTGTCTACGCTCTGGAAAAGCTACGCCCATATGTTTGGGGACGGCGTTTCCACCTGCAAACCGACCATGCTGCACTAAAGTGGCTTCACACCGTCAAAGAAACTAACAGAAAACTTCTTCGGTGGAGTTTAGCTCTCCAAGATTTTGATTTCGACATCCAACACATCTCAGGAGCTTCTAACAAAGTGGCTGATGCACTCTCCCGTGAAAGTTTCCCAGAATCAACTGGTTAAAATCGTCCTTGAGATGTGGAAAATATTGTTAGTCTTTATGTACTTGGTAGTATATTTAGAGATGCATGTGTCTTATTAACTCTGTTTTCCTAGAGCTCCAGGAAGAAATCCCAGCCAGTGTTTCACCCTAGCTGAGATTTGGGGGGCGTGTCATAAAAATAAAGGGAAGGGTAAACCCCTTTGAAATCCCTCCTGGCCAGGGGAAAGCTCCTCTCACCTGTAAAGGGTTAAAAAGCTAAAGGTAACCTCGCTGGCACCTGACCAAAATGACCAATGAGGAGACAAGATACTTTCAAAAGCTGGGAGGAGGGAGAGAAACAAAGGGTTTGTGTGTCTGTCTGTAGTCGTCTTTGCCAGGGACAGAACAGGAATGGAGTCTTAGAACTTTTAGTAAGTAATCTAGCTAGGTATGTGTTAGATTATGATTTCTTTAAATGGCTGAGAAAAGAATTGTGCTGAATAGAATAACTATTTCTGTCTGTGTATCTTTTTTGTAACAAGGTTTTGCCTAGAGGGGTTCTCTATGTTTTTGAATCTAATTACCCTGTAAGATATCTACCATCCTGATTTTACAGGGGGGATTTCTTTATTTCTATTTACTTCTATTTTTTATTAAAAGTCTTCTTGTAAAACACTGAATGCTTTTTCATTGTTCTCAGATCCAAGGGTTTGGGTCTGTGGTCACCTATGCAAATTGGTGAGGCTTTTTATCCAACATTTCCCAGGAAAGGGGGGTGGGGTGCAAGTGTTGGGAGGATTGTTCATTGTTCTTAAGATCCAAGGGTCTGGGTCTGTAGTCACCTAGGCAAATTGGTGAGGCTTTTTACCAAACCTTGTCCAGGAAGTGGGGTGCAAGGTTTTGGGAAGTATTTTGGGGGGAAGGACGCGTCCAAACAGCTCTTCCCCAGTAACCAGTATTAGTTTGGTGGTGGTAGCGGCCATTCCAAGGATAACGGGGGTAATATTTTGTACCTTGGGGAAGTTTTGACCTAAGCTGGTAAAGATAAGCTTAGGAGGTTTTTCATGCAGGTCCCCACATCTGTACCCTAGAGTTCAGAGTGGGGGAGGAACCTTGACACAGGGGCATTTGAATATCCAGATCAAAACCCAGCACCTGGTTGCTGCTTCAAGTTTTGATACAAAGGAGGAGGATTGTATTCCCAAGTTCAGACCTGACCAAAATCTTTCCAGAACCTTAATAAAAATATTAATGTCATGGTATGCCACTTAAACAACTGCTTATTACAACAGCATAAATGCAATATACATAACATTACACTGGCACATCAATCAAAACTCTGGAAATTATCCAAAAGTCAGGACACAAAATGACCCTCTCAGAAACTGCTAATTAATAAAAAATAAGATGTAGAAAGAAAAAGTATCACTTTTTTAAATGATTTTTTTTTACTGCCTTCTGTCACTGAGAATGCTACAACGTATAACCCTTTCCTCTTGGCTCCCACACTGAAATAAAGAGTCCTAAGCACTCATAAAGTCACAGGGAAAGGAAGGTATCTTTCCATCAGCATGTCTGCATTTTTATGAGCAAATAATGGCTAGAAAATGGCTATTAATCATACAAAAGAGAAAGCCATTTTAGTAGCATTTTGCAGCATTGACTCCCAGTGTTTGCCATACAGGTCACTAAAGAAAAAGACTGAATCGTGTTGTTATAAGTGTGAAAAATATACAATTTTTTAAATACAGGCAATAGGTAAAGAACTTATAAAAATACCAGTAACAAAACATCAAAATAACTACTTGTTTTGGATGCTTCAATTCTTAACTGTCCAACATGACACATCTTAAAGGACATGGATTCTCACAAAATGCTGAATGCTCATGCTCTGAAAACTAAGCCCTTTTAAGGTGTCTGATGTTGGGCATCCAAAAATTTAAGCCCCCAAAATCAATAGTCACACTGGAAATATTGGCCCATACATAGAATCATAGAATCATAGAATATCAGGGTTGGAAGGGACCCCAGAAGGTCATCTAGTCCAACCCCCTGCTCAAAGCAGGACCAATTCCCAGTTAAATCATCCCAGCCAGGGCTTTGTCAAGCCTGACCTTAAAAACCTCTAAGGAAGGAGATTCTACCACCTCCCTAGGTAACGCATTCCAGTGTTTCACCACCCTCTTAGTGAAAAAGTTTTTCCTAATATCCAATCTAAACCTCCCCCACCGCAACTTGAGACCATTACTCCTCGTTCTGTCATCTGCTACCATTGAGAACAGTCTAGAGCCATCCTCTTTGGAACCCCCTTTCAGGTAGTTGAAAGCAGCTATCAAATCCCCCCTCATTCTTCTCTTCTGCAGGCTAAACAATCCCAGCTCCCTCAGCCTCTCCTCATAACTCATGTGTTCCAGTCCCCTAATCATTTTTGTTGCCCTTCGCTGGACTCTCTCCAATTTATCCACATCCTTCTTGTAGTGTGGGGCCCAAAACTGGACACAGTACTCCAGATGAGGCCTCACCAATGTCGAATAGAGGGGAACGATCACGTCCCTCGATCTGCTCGCTATGCCCCTACTTATACATCCCAAAATGCCATTGGCCTTCTTGGCAACAAGGGCACACTGCTGACTCATATCCAGCTTCTCGTCCACTGTCACCCCTAGGTCCTTTTCTGCAGAACTGCTGCCTAGCCATTCGGTCCCTAGTCTGTAGCTGTGCATTGGGTTCTTCCGTCCTAAGTGCAGGACCCTGCACTTATCCTTATTGAACCTCATCAGATTCCTTTTGGCCCAATCCTCCAATTTGTCTAGGTCCTTCTGTATCCTATCCCTCCCCTCCAGCGTATCTACCACTCCTCCCAGTTTAGTATCATCCGCAAATTTGCTGAGAGTGCAATCCACACCATCCTCCAGATCATTTATGAAGATATTGAATAAAACCGGCCCCAGGACCGACCCCTGGGGCACTCCACTTGATACCGGCTGCCAACTAGACATGGAGCCATTGATCACTATCCGTTGAGCCCGACAATTTAGCCAGCTTTCTACCCACCTTATAGTGCATTCATCCAGCCCATACTTCCTTAACTTGCTGACAAGAATACTATGGGAGACCGTGTCAAAAGCTTTGCTAAAGTCAAGAAACAATACATCCACTGCTTTCCCTTCATCCACAGAACCAGTAATCTCATCATAAAAGGCGATTAGATTAGTCAGGCATGACCTTCCCTTGGTGAATCCATGCTGGCTGTTCCTGATCACTTTCCTCTCATGCAAGTGCTTCAGGATTGATTCTTTGAGGACCTGCTCCATGATTTTTCCAGGGACTGAGGTGAGGCTGACTGGCCTGTAGTTCCCAGGATCTTCCTTCTTCCCTTTTTTAAAGATTGGCACTACATTAGCCTTTTTCCAGTCATCCGGGACTTCCCCGGTTCGCCACGAGTTTTCAAAGATAATGGCCAGTGGCTCTGCAATCACAGCCGCCAATTCCTTCAGCACTCTCGGATGCAACTCGTCCGGCCCCATGGACTTGTGCACGTCCAGCTTTTCTAAATAGTCCCTAACCGCCTCTATCTCCACAGAGGGCTGGCCATCTCTTCCGCATTTTGTGATGCCCAGCGCAGCAGTCTGGGAGCTGACCTTGTTAGTGAAAACAGAGGCAAAAAAAGCATTGAGTACATTAGCTTTTTCCACATCCTCTGTCACTAGGTTGCCTCCCTCATTCAGTAAGGGGCCCACACATTCCTTGGCTTTCTTCTTGTTGCCAACATACCTGAAGAAACCCTTCTTGTTACTCTTGACATCTCTGGCTAGCTGCAGCTCCAGGTGCGATTTGGCCCTCCTGATAACATTCCTACATGCCCGAGCAATATTTTTATACTCTTCCCTGGTCATATGTCCAACCTTCCACTTCTTGTAAGCTTCTTTTTTATGTTTAAGATCCGCTAGGATTTCACCATTAAGCCAAGTTGGTCGCCTGCCATATTTACTATTCTTTCGACTCATCGGGATGGTTTGTCCCTGTAACCTCAACAGGGATTCCTTGAAATACAGCCAGCTCTCCTGGACTCCTTTCCCCTTCAAGTTAGTCCCCCAGGGGATCCTGGCCATCCGTTCCCTGAGGGAGTCGAAGTCTGCTTTCCTGAAGTCCAGGGTCCGTATCCTGCTGCTTACCTTTGTTCCCTGCGTCAGGATCCTGAACTCAACCAACTCATGGTCACTGCCTCCCAGATTCCCATCCACTTTTGCTTCCCCCACTAATTCTACCCGGTTTGTGAGCAGCAGGTCAAGAAAAGCACCCCCCCTAGTTGGCTCCTCTAGCACTTGCGCCAGGAAATTGTCCCCTACGCTTTCCAAAAACTTCCTGGATTGTCTATGCACCGCTGTATTGCTCTCCCAGCAGATATCAGGAAAATTAAAGTCACCCATGAGAATCAGGGCATGCGATCTAGTAGCTTCCGTGAGCTGCCGGAAGAAAGCCTCATCCACCTCATCCACATGGGACAAAGTGAACTCAAGGAGCAACTGTTTCCACTTAAACACACAAGAACACACACCAAATAGTAAAAAAAAAAATAGTCCTTGTCTCCGCAAAGACTTAGATATATGTTTAACTTTAAGTACATGCGTAGTAAAGCTGGTCAGGAATTTTCTGACCTTTTCTTTTGGTCAGAAAATGCCAATTCGTTGAAAATGAAACTTTTAGCAGGCAAGGGCCTGTTTAGACTGATTACTGGACTCTCAATTTTTTGAAAAGTTTGAATATTGTTGAAAATGTCCTGTTTCAATATTTTCATAATGAAAAAATTCCAGTTTTCCAGTTCAAAACAACTTTTCATTTAGAAATTTAAGCTAACCAGAATAAAAAATAAATAAATAAATAAACAAAACAAACATTTAAAATAGTAAAAATCAAAATGAAATGTTTCAAAAGTATTGAAACATAATATTTTGATTAATCCAAATTGAAAACTTTATTTTTGGCTCATGAAATTTCAGATCTTGACTTTTCGTCCCAATTCAAATGGGATTTAAATATCAGAAACATTTTGTAGGATGGTGTGTAATAAGTGACTCACCACAGGTGTGCCCCGTCATGGCTGGACATGCTGTAGCAGGCTTTCCTCTTCTACCATCCCTGGTCAACAGTTGCTCCAGTTCCACAGTGGTCTGCCTCTTCTCTTGACTCAGCCCTCTAGCCATCCCTTCTGGAGTAACACAAAGTCCAACAAATAACAGTCCAGTGTCCTTACAAAAGGTCTTTTGGCCTGACTTTGGGGTCCATGGTCCCCATACTCTTCTCTAAGGGCTTTCACTCATCCTTGTCCTCTTCTAAAGGGTCTCACACCACCTTCTCCGTGGCTGGTAGCAGAACCCAGGCCCACCCATGACACTAGGTTCCAGTACAGGGACACTATGACTACCAGCAGTCTGCTCCTTCAGACTCCTGGCTGCTGCATTCCTAGACTGCTTCCTACCATAGCCTATCAGCAGGCCTCTCCCACAGCTTGTCTAAGGTTCCCTCTTGTTTCAGGGACTTACAGGACTATTAGCCCTTAGAATCCTCCAATAAATTCCAAACCAAAAGTATATATATTAAACCAAACTTCAGCCCACCTCAGGCTAGTCCTTTCATACCTCTCATGTTCCCTTTGATCTGTTCCTCCACTAAATGGCTCCCAGGGCTCTTTCCCTAGAAGTCTGCTCCATGCTCAGTGGCTGCTCCATGTCTCCCCTGGCCTCCTGCCAGATTTCTCTACTTAGGAGAGGATCTCAGAGCCAGCTGGCCCCAGGCTTCCTCCCTGAACTTCCTGGTCCCTCCCCTCTTTAGACTGTAGAGTTCCTCCCTCTCTCCCTGCAGCCTTCTTCTATTTCTTATGTTCTGTGGTGAAGCAGACTCCTCTACTGAGTCTATATTACATACCATATTCCTTTTACGGTCATGCCTCTGCCCTCTCTTACCCGGCTCTATATTCTTAAGAAAAGTAGCAGAGCTTTTTTATAATATTACCCTGCTTTCCCAATACTCTCACTAAAGCCGTATAGTCTGTCACCTTAAAGCCTCTAAAGTTCTTCATAAAGTGCCTTTCTTTCCTGGGAATGCTCTGTGCATTTCTATGTCAGGTGATCAACTGTTTCTGTAACCTTCCATGTATTACATAATCCATCTTGGTGTCTATTCAATAAATATAAATTAATATTCAAACCACAGTGGCCAGTTTCTAAATATGAGTACATTGATCCCATCATAACCTTGGTGCATCACATTATCCTCTATTTTAGGGCATACTTCATCGAATCATCTTCTTCTTTCCTCCTTGGTCCATATTTCTTGCCATTACATTTTTAATCCCTTTTTAACTAAATTAATAAATTCCTGCTAATTCAAAGGCATTTTTATATCAATTTCTTCATTTTTCACCTCCTTCTCTGCCATTTCATTGCATGTGCTGGAATACATGCTAATGCTATGTTCATACCCAAGCCCGCTAACTCTGTAGTCAAAAACATTTCATTTAGTAGATGACTCCTCCTTTTTGAGGTACCCCTTTTAACTGCCAATACACGTGATAATGATGCTGAAAATCAGAACAGCTGTAGGACAGCCTCCTTTGGCTCCAGACTTCCTTTCTTCATAGTCAGCGCTCAGCTCATTGTCCAGCTGAACTTCATCTTAAATTAAACTTGGCCCACATTCCAGGAGCAGCCAAGTAGCATAATTGGCCTCTCAGGCCCACCTTCACCTTTTAGTTGCCTGCGTGGGGTGGGTACATGCCCCATCACAAATGGGAAAAATGTTTCCTGCCCAAATCTAATGAGTCATCCTATTGAATTCAATGGGATTTTTCATGCATGTAAATGTCTCCAGGACATTTATAGAGGATATTGGACTGTTCCTACTAGAATATAACTTTTAAATCCATTTTTAATATTATGTTTTTTCAAATAATTCTGTGATATGCTAATGTAAGGAGCTAGAATGCCCCTACTAACTACTGATTAAACAGGTTGTAGGAATGGATTTAACAGGATTGGGCCCTAATTTTCCAAATCAATTCCAAACACTCAAAGTGTTTCTGAGTAAGCATCCAGACTTCTGCACATGTATCCAAAGTGTACTTCTACACTCTATTATTAACATTTGTGTTACAGTAACTCCCCTAGACCACAGTCAGGGTTGGGGCCAAATTGTGCTGAAGGCTGTACCAACACACACAGTAACAGACAGTTTTTTTCTCTGAAGAATTTACAATCTAAGCCCCAGATCCTGCCAACATGCAGGTGGACCCTTGCTCCTATTGAAACCCCCTGGACAAAAAAGATGAAGGGTGAGGGTAAGAGATGCAATACAGCAGAAGTGACAAACCTCATTTTCTCTCAGCATTTTCTCTTTAATTATCTGTTTTGTGGGTGGTTAGGTTGTCCTCTTCCCAATCCAAACATTAGACTCTCATCATGGTCTGATCCTCTTCCCGTAGAGCCCACAGGCAAAGGTTGCTGTGAGTTTAAGGAGAGTGGAACAGGGAATCATCATTGAATGGAACTGGGCCTGTGTCATCTGTTTGTTCAGCATCCAGAACAATAGAGTCCTAATTCTGACTGGGAGCTTTAACATTTGCATTAAAGTTGCAGTCAAATGAACAACAATAACAAACTTTATTTTATTTTGTATAAATACACAGCATATGCTCTTTCTACTTATGGCTGATGTAAATCATACCTGCAAACCCATCTCATCAGTTCTTGCTACTAGAATTGAGTGAAAAATTGATTTTTTCAGTTTCGTAGCTGAAATAAAAACTGAAAAAAATATTTTTGTTATTTTGGGTTATGTTTTTAGGTGTTTGTTAGCCTTTTACAATTTTTAAAAATCAAATCTGGTGAAATTTTAAAACAAAACGTTTTGAAACCAAATATCAAGACATTTTGTTTTGAAAAGTTTGACTCATTCCATTTTTTCATTCAGACAAAAGTATTCAACATATTTGACCCAATTTGCAAATACTCTTGTTTGTGCTAAATAGTTTATTTGCTGAAAAATGTAGTTTTAACTGACATATTTCACCCTGCACTACTTGTTAGTATGTAAGCATGTATCCTGGGAATTTTTGTTACTAATCTACAAAACAATGAGGAATCCGGTGGCACTTTAAAGACTAACAGATTTATTTGAGCATAAGCTTTCATTGCTAAAAACCCCCACTTGCATGCATCTGAAGAAGTGTTTTTTTTTACCCATGAAAGCTTATGCCCAAATAAATCTGTTAGTCTTTAAGGTGCCACCAGACTCCTCGTTGTTTTTGTGGATACAGACTAACCAGATTACTCCTCTGATACTTGTTACTAATCTAGAGGCTGATTAAGTTAAAACACATTGACACAAAAAAAATGGCATGTAACTAGAGGGATTTTTTAAACAATGCCAGTGGAAATCACGGAACTCACAATTTAGCATTCTGTCTTTAAACCTATAAGAGTACTTCTGAATGGGAGTTTTGTTAAGAGAGTGTTTCTTGATTTTATAGTGATTGAGCTTAACAAACACAATGTAAAGTTTTCTGTTCTACTGCATTGGTTTCAAACGTAATATAAAGCAATTTCACCACTGCTAAATTATTACATGGATTATGACAACATTCTAAGCAATAAGCCCAGGGGTTTGCTTTTGTTTTTTTTTGTGAAAAACTTAAAATCAATAAAATCTTTTAGTACTGTCAGGAAAAAAAAAATTATAGCAGTTACTATGAGCTTTAGACTACAGTTTAACTAATGGTCATAACTGTAAATTATATTAAAACATATAAAATTAAATAAATAAAGACTTGCAAAGTATAAATTTGCTGCTGGCAATCTAAAAAAGGATTTTCTTGTTACTCACCCATGGGAGTAGGGGTTCTATCAAGGAAGCTTTCCTACTTGTCATACATCATTTCAAAGAGACACATATAGCCTGGAAACTGCTCTAAGGCAGCTGCAAGCAAGTGTCACTTTGAGTTAAATGCATTATTAAACTGTTGGGAAATTTTACATCATGGGTCATTTATCTATGCTAAATTGGGTCAAAAGCCTCTACACATGCCTAGATAAATGAGAAAGAAGAGCAAAATTCTCCCTTGGGAAGAAATACTTTGACAACCTCTTAGAGTCCATGTTGTTATTTTTTGGTAGATATGGAGAAAAATGACTTGCTAAATATATTTATTCATAAAAGAGGGTGCCAAATACTCATAAAATAGGTTACCAGATATTCCCATATGCTGAAATTCTTCCATGCAAAATGTGGATAAACTGAAGTGTTACTTGTTTTGGGTTTCTGTATGTTAGAGTTGCTAATAGTAATAAAGTAACATGATGAATATATAGGAGTTGACCTCCTCAGAGCAGGGTGAAGATTCCTGACCCACTCCTCAGAGAGTGTATTTTAAAGAAGGCATCTTTGTAATGAAAGCAGAGTAAGAAAGGTTCTGAAACTTTAATGAAGTATTGTAAGAATGGGATTTAATTTAGTAAGTGAGACAAATGTTATGTTTAGTAAATCACATAGGGCCAAATGTTCAGTCGTTGGCACATACATTGCCAGACATTTCTAGATATCATGATGTATTTCATTAAACAAGTTACAGCGTATTCTGGTAGCCAATTTAAGAAAATTAACAGAGTTATGAACTCACATATGAGAAATGAATTGAGCCAGAAATGGTTCTTCACGGGATATTGAAATTCTTTCATTTTGAAAGATAAGGTGTGACATATCGTTGCACTTTGCCCATTGCACAGAACAGTCATCAAGAATAATCAAGCAAACAATTGTAAAAGGGGGCTCTGGGGTGGGGGAAGAGACATTGCTGTGACTTGGAGGCAGCTTCACATGGTGCATTTCTGGCAGAGACAAACATTTGGTATTGGTGTCAGGTTTGCAGCTCCTTGCGCTAGCTGAATTAATGTGTATGCTGGACATGGCTTTGAGTACAATAGCCTCTCACAGCACAAGCCCATTCTACCAGACGATCCATAGATTATTATTGGTTCAGAGAAGTGTTTGGGAAGGAATTTCCACTGAGATTACATCTAACATTCTGAACCTCTGAGTAACTTCAAGGGCCAACATTTAAAAAAAACAAACAAACAAAATCCCACACCTGTGAAATTCTTGAATATCTACTCCAAAATGTTGTAGTGGGCATTCCCCTAAATTATACTGGCCTCAGGCTGATGATAGGCAATATTTAGTCATGAACAACTAACAGGTTTGAGCTCTGGTATCTCACAACCTTTCTAGGTCTAATAAGAGGAGATTTAGACCATCAGAAATCCAGGAATGTGATTTTAGTCCACTGCAGATAATAGTCCAGGTCCTACTTTCACATCAAGATGATGGAGAATGAGCTCACCAAATGGGCAAATGGACATAGGGATAAATTTTGGCAGGATAAATTAAATATTAAATGTAATTCCAATACATTTAATTGTTTGGAACAAATTTCGGAGGAGTTCTTAGCACTATCTTTCCAATGAAAAAGTTATTTTATAAATAACTAACTCTTAGTTCCTATGCATTTCAAGATATATCAGTCCCTAAACCTTGCTATGCTATCTGTTGCCTGCTAAATGACTTTTCATTTTACAAACTTGAGCTCACAGGATATGAATGGCTCAAAAAGAGATTTCATCACAGTAGATGGGATTGTATTGACTCCATGAGAAAAAGAGGCATTTAATTTTCTTTTTAATTAAATAAACTGCCAACATGAACCTTTCCCAGAAGTGAAGAACTCTGTGATACTCAAAAACATCTTTCTTTCACCAATAAAAGTGGGTCCAATAAAAGAGATTATCTCACCCACCTTTTCTCTATTATCCTGGGAACAACAGAGCTACAACTACACTGCGTACACCATGAACCTGAACCCTCCGGGTGGGAATCCATAAAATACTCCAACAAGGTCCCTGCTGATATGTTCATGGCATACACACAATGATTCACAAAGAAACTTAATGGGGATGATGCTCAGTGTCACCATAACTAAATTTTAGGCAACTAGAAAATCCCTGGGATTCACAAAACCTGAGTTCAGCCTTTAGTCTTCCTATACAATGGATGGGGAGAGATGAATCCCTCAGAATGGGATTCGGAAAAGTCAGTATGCTAGGTGGCCTCTCGCATAACCTAGCCAACATGGGGCAAGGGGGGTGCCAAGCTGAGGGAAGTGTGCTAAGCCCTGACCCTCTCTTCAAAATAGACACCTAAGGTACCTTTGCCATTTTTATCAACAACCTGGGGGAGGAGAAGCTTTCTCATAATGTTTAGCCCAGTGCCTAGGAGCCTCACTTGGAATGTGAGAGATCCCCAGTTCAAGTCCCCCACCTGCCTGAGAGGAGAAGGGATTTAAACAGAGATCTGCCACTTTTCAGATGAGTGCTCTAGCCATTGGGCCACCTCCACTCCCACCCCCATTTTGTGTATGCTTTTCAATTTACGAACCGATGTAGTAGTCAAGCTCTGAGCATGCTTACCAGATCAAGCCCTACAGGCAAATTAAGTAGAGGGACACCTTTCTTCCCCTGGCTCATGCATTGCTTTGAGGCTAACACATCTGGATGTTTGGCATGGGGCTGCAGCACACATTCACAGACGGAGAAGCATAGAACCTAGCTAACTTTTACTTTAGGTACCAGAGGAGTTAAGGCACCTCCAGGTCTTGGGGGCAACTGAGTGGGGGTTCGGTGAATCCCATTGGGGGCCTGATTCTGGGATTTAGGCACCAAAAATAGCATTTAGGCATTTAGCCCAAAGAATCAAAATATAACTAGTCCATGAGCCATAGCCTAAAAAATAGCCTATTAGTACCATTTGGGTGGGCATAATCTCTTCTTGCATTTTGAATAGCTCCATGTCACAACAAATGATAAAAAGTCATGGTGGACCTTCCTGCAGCGTAGCTTATTGGTAGAACTGAGCATTTTTTGTTAGTCATCAATTTTATGTAGATTTTTCTTATATAATGACTTAAATGAAAGGAAACACAATTTTATTCAACACATTGTTCATTAATAAGCAAAACTGTACATTTTGGTATCATGTTGTGGATATTAATTTCAAATCTAAAATATATAATTAAACCACTCCTGCCATCTAAATACTACATAATGCAATAGAAATGGTCTCTCTCCATTGGTTTTGGAAGATTTTTCAGTGCTGCTAATATTATGATATGTTCTGTAGTAATTACACAGATGAGTGACATATCAAGCCCACAATAATATAGAATGGATAACTGACTAACAATCCTGTAGTCAACATCTGACTGGAATGTCATCTCCTTTTGATGCACCGTCTTCATTGTCGAACGCTTCTCCATAGTAACTCTCACATTCTCCTTATTCTCATTCATGTTCTCACACTTTTGCAGCCTACATGCTGGAAAGCAGTGGAGTACATTAGCAAGGCAGTGACAATTAGTTAGTTTACATTCTTTGATGCATTTACAAGCCATCATATGCAAGAATACCTCAGGGACAGGTAGGCCTTTCATCCATGTTATCTTCAGCTAACCCTCCTCCATAAGCCAGTCATGCTCTGTTTCATGGCTGGATAGGATAGGATACTTCTCCTGGCTCCTACACCAGACAGCAGTATATGGTACACAAAGCATGCAGGTAGAGGTAGTCTTTGAATGAAGACAGATGGCCATATTCAAATTGTTCAATAGCACTCCAGGACCTGGCCTTCTATTTTCTGAATCTGAATTTTTAATGGAGATGTCATTGTACACGTCAAAAATCACATCTACTCTGTCAATGTCAGTTGCAGTCTTCAAGTCCAACATAAAGACAGATCATCATATGTTTTGTTCTCAACATTCATTTTGTGTACAAAAGCCATTTCATCTGTGATATAGGCAGAAGAATTAGGGATTGTGTCAGCTGCTGTTACTATTTTCTCAAGATTCCTTGACAGGGCTACTTTATTTGTCTTCCTTGTTGTACCTCAAAGTTAGCAAGAGCCCAGGGCAATAGACTTCAGTAGTGCTGCAACACCTCCCAGATGTCCAGATTCCTACTTATGGATACCAAATGTATATGCCCAAAAACCTTGTAATCCGACTTTAATATAATTTCCTTGTCTGAGGCTTCTGTTTGCCTAGATTCCTTTATGTCACTGAATGTCTTCACTTTTTACTTTGGCAGCCTTCTGTAGAAATTCTGGGTTGGCTGCTCTTGTTTCTAGTCTATTATCTCTAAATGCTGTATATGCATCTTCTCCTTTCTTCTTTGCATATAACAGGTTCTCTCAAATGTCTGTTGGAGCTACACAACCAGTGGAGAGAGAGAGCTATTAATTTGGTCCTGCAGAGGAATTGACCCATCTTCTCCAGTGCATCTGTCAGTGACTGCACATCTTTTCCATCTCTCTTTATCCTTGATGGGTTAAGATCTGCTTGAGATATGCCAGGTGTCTGGACCTATACCATTTGCCTCTATTTTCTAAGACAGGTACTTCTGTACTCCGCAGTTAGATAATACCCACTCACTGTCCCAGCCTTCAGCCTGAATCTTTTGGTTCCACCTGCGGTCTGTACGTTCTTATTGGCTGTCACTTCTATGTGCTGACCCACAGGGATTTTTCCAAAAGGGTCTCATGACCCCATCTGTATATAGAAACCTTCATTTTTTAAATAATACATCTCGGGATGTTCCATTACCAACCATGTCATTTGTGTGTAGCACACTGGCAGATATCTTCATAATTCTGCTTCTCATAAGCAAAACACCAAAGTATTATGGCTCTTTATGTAGCTAGGTGGAGAAGCCGGTCACCTTCTCTGGATGATTAAATAAACCCAAGAACCAGATCACCCATACCAGTGTAACTCCTCCAGAATGCTGATAGGTCACTGTTTTCATACCTTAAGAAGTTCAGGTACACATTGAAAAGCTGAATGATCCAAACACAGGATTATGGTTGAGGACATCATTCAACTGGTCCTGTGTAATGTTGCCATGAGGCTTCTCCATTGGTATTATTGTGTCATTCACGCCTTGTAAATTAACCAGGTGGTGTTCCTCCATCCATCCTTCGGGGCTTATCTCAGCAGGGCCTCATGCTCTGATTTATGTAGTCTAATAGCTCAGTTGTACTGGAGTCCCTCCATTATACCACTGATGGAACCTTCAGCAATAATACCAGACTACACTGCAAGATCTCTGAGACCAGCATCTTAGAATCTTTTCCCAAAGATGGACATGGCTCCATATCTAGTTGGCAGCCGGTATCAAGTGGAGTACCCCAAGGGTCAGTCCTGGGGCCGGTTTTGTTCAATATCTTCATAAATGATCTGGAGGATGGTGTGGATTGCACTCTCAGCAAATTTGCGGATGATACTAAACTGGGAGGAGTGGTAGATACGCTGGAGGGGAGGGATAGGATACAGAAGGACCTAGACAAATTGGAGGATTGGGCCAAAAGAAATCTGATGAGGTTCAATAAGGATAAGTGCAGGGTCCTACACTTAGGACGGAAGAACCCAATGCACAGCTACAGACTAGGGACCGAATGGCTAGGCAGCAGTTCTGCGGAAAAGGACCTAGGGGTGACAGTGGACGAGAAGCTGGATATGAGTCAGCAGTGTGCCCTTGTTGCCAAGAAGGCCAATGGCATTTTGGGATGTATAAGTAGGGGCATAGCGAGCAGATCGAGGGACGTGATCGTTCCCCTCTATTCGACATTGGTGAGGCCTCATCTGGAGTACTGTGTCCAATTTTGGGCCCCACACTTCAAGAAGGATGTGGATAAATTGGAGAGAGTCCAGCGAAGGGCAACAAAAATGATTAGGGGACTGGAACACATGAGTTATGAGGAGAGGCTGAGGGAGCTGGGATTGTTTAGCCTGCAGAAGAGAAGAATGAGGGGGGATTTGATAGCTGCTTTCAACTACCTGAAAGGGGGTTCCAAAGAGGATGGCTCTAGACTGTTCTCAATGGTAGCAGATGACAGAACGAGGAGTAATGGTCTCAAGTTGCAGTGGGGGAGGTTTAGATTGGATATTAGGAAAAACTTTTTCACTAAGAGGGTGGTGAAACACTGGAATGCGTTACCTAGGGAGGTGGTAGAATCTCCTTCCTTAGAGGTTTTTAAGGTCAGGCTTGACAAAGCCCTGGCTGGGATGATTTAACTGGGAATTGGTCCTGCTTTGAGCAGGGGGTTGGACTAGATGACCTTCTGGGGTCCCTTCCAACCCTGATGTTCTATGATTCTATGATTATATTGCCTATTGTATGAAATCCTCCCATTCTGATAATTATGGACTGGAATTTATCATTCTTCCACAGTAGTTCTGCAGCCTTAGCATACAGTGTCTGTTCAAAACAAACATGTTATCTCTTTCAAATCAAGTTTTTCCAACATTTTCAGAGCCTAATTAAAGATTTTGCAGACCATGGACATCTCCATTGCCAACTATGAATAAGCCAGCAAATACCCAACATTGTTCTGAGTCACATTGACCTTTTGTCTCTCTGGATGTCCAGGAGCTGACCATCTGGTTATTTGCATCTGTTTGACTGATCAGACACAATACTTGATTCTTAAATTGAGCATCCTGAATGAAATCTTCATAGTTTATCTCCACTGGTTCCATCACATCAGGGTCAGCTTGGTTAACTGCATTTTAAGGAGGAAACAGTAATGGCAGAGAAGTTATGCTGTGATTTTTGACTTTCTCTGTGTGTGGAGGCTACTTGGGTTGTCCAATAGTTGGTATGTGAGGTTGCACTGCAATACCATTTAGTCTCTGTGGTGTTCTTACACTGCTGAGTATCTCTTCAACTCTGTCAATGTTATCATATGCCATAGTTGTGGGGATGCAGGGATGTGCTTGGAAGGTGTCTGGACACCTGCACTAATGGCATATATGCAATCTTGTGAAAAGGACTGTATGAATCTTTGAATTTGTGAGGGTGGCATAATCCCTTTTGTGTCCCCTGTTTACAACAGCTTGAAGTCCATGAGAGGTTTTGGTATTGTTGTTAATCGTTATCAAGCCTCTCTGGCTGTGGAGGCCCTGGTTGATCAATGTTAGATATCCCATGGTCATACGAGCAGATTTAAAGATATTGCTCAAAGACCAGGTCAGGGTCTTCTGACAAAAGGTGAATCCAGCTCAAAGGCCATTCTTAGATTCTCCTTGATTAACATTGCCATAAACAGGTTGCCATTAGCATCTGATGATGATAATCTCCAGGCTACTACTGAATTCTGCTTCCATTTTTCTCTAGATGAGTTTCTTTGCTTGTGTCTTGATTTTTTCAGCACCAAGGGTGCTCATATTGGCCAGTTTCCGTGTGAGGTTCACTGTTGATACAACATGAGGCATTGAAAACGAAACAGTGCTGATATTACTGAATAACCTGCCATGTGCCTCTTTGTCTCTAAGAGAGTATGTGCTCTAGGCATCATCTTCATCTTGATGAGACTTGTGCTTTTCTGTTGGCCTTGTGCAGGCTCTGTAACCAGATCCGGGATAGTGTGCCTCTGCTGCTACCAGCTCTCTTGATGCCACAGCCAATATCTTTCTGTTCATCTCCTCTTCTACTCTTTTCCGTGCATTTCTATCTGACCTCAGAGCTAGCGATTGACACAGTGGCTCTCAGGAATTGGTCCTTTTCAGATGCTGTATATTTTGTGACATAGTATCCAAGACTTTTTCATACACACTGGTGAATGATGATCTCATTCCCCTTATTGATTTGCATGATTCACGGCCAGTTTCTTCACTACAGCTGCAAAATTCTGCTTGTTTTTTCAAGTTGTTGCAGCGTTTCCTTGTGGGTGAAGATCTTTCTACAATGTTGGTGATAAGATATACTAGGAACATCACTGGTATCTTTATATTGCCTAATGGCAGCACATTTCTGGATTGCTGTCACTCTTAAAAGAGTCTTCCATTCCAGGTCTCTTGGTTTGGTCAGTTCTGGGAAAGAAGCCTCCATTTCACATATCATACATTTTTTTAGCCCTTTGCTCTGTTTGTGGACATTTTTTGAGAACCTCTGAATCAGATTCCATTATTCATTCAGAAATCATAACCGCATCACTGTCCAATCAGAAGCAAAGAGAAAATATATAAATTGTAGCTCTCAGTACTTTATTGTATGCAACACCTACATACAAGTTGATTTATAGTTGAAAACTAATGATGCTAATGCCTGTGGAGTCAAAATATTTTTTCACATGGAGCATGCCTCACCCTGTTGTTAACAGTTGATGTGGCAACCATCAATTCAAAAGAAACTAATGTGCACAGTTTTCATTATTTTAGTGAAAAAAGTAATTACCCCAAATTGGGTGAAGCTGTATTCATTTTAGCCAAAATACGGCCCATACCCATTTCTCTCTGAGTGCCTTCCATGTATGATTTCCATCACGGAAACAGGCCTAACTCCGTCTTTAAGCTACCTTGCAGAATTAGTACATATTTTTGTAATGTGTATGCACAGACCCTTTCAAAAAAAGAAGATAGGGATTTGCCCACTCAGATAGTACCAAAAAGTTGTCTGGCTCACTGTTTCTGAAAGGTTGCAGTATAACACTACTTTATTTCTAAGAATCTGGAATTCTAACACACAACAATTAAATACAGAATGAAAGAAAACAGAGACGTACAACTCAACACACCTTGCTCCAGGCTCGCTCTTTTGCAGACTGACTGCTCATGATGCAGATCACACGCTTCCCTACAAACCCTGTAGCCTGCAAGCAGGACCAAGGAAATCTTTAAAACTTAAAAACTGATAGCTTGTAATTTTAACACTGTATTCACAACTGCTTTGTTCTTTTTCATTTAGACTTTTCATTTTTCTTACCATAAACTAGAGTTACACAGGTCTCACATAAAATCAGTTAAGCCATACTTTAAAGTGTTAAGACACATGTAGATTATCAGAGGCAGATCTTAAGCATTGAACATATTTTTTCATCTTTAAATATGAAGGCAGTTTACTTGAATGGCCTTGCTTGTATCCAGGGAAGCTTAATTAAAATAAAAGTCTACCAAGGTAAGGTAAGTGCATAAATAATTTGCTGTGAGTCCTTTTTGAAGTGCAAAAGTAAATCCAAAACTGCTAAGTGTTTGTTACTTGAAATAAGAATGATCAGTTGTTAAATAGCAGGCTAAATCTTTTGTGATGATATTGTTCTGAAACAAGTTATGGGCAATAGTGAACCATCGATTCTGAAAATAGGCAATAAAAAATCCCATGTGTGATGACTAGAAAACAACAAACAAATGTTGAAAGGATAAGATGCAGCTAATTTTGTTCTTTAATTTTATTCTTCTTGAAATCCAAAGATTTCAAGCATCCTATATTCCTGTATTAACATAATCAGATAATTCTGAAGAGTTAGTTAATAGGCTAGATTCTAATGTCATCTGCTGCATTTTTTTCTGGTTATTATTGACCCCCATGGCCATTTTGGCAGCTGGGGATCACCATCACCCGAGACATACCACCTGTGCTAAGGGCTGTAGTGTAGGATCTTCTTTGGCAGCAATTCAGCAGGAGAATATTTTCCCCTGGCTCAGGAATCCTCAAGGTTCAAATCTGCTCTGGGGCAGCTGACCAGCAAAATACAGAATTTAACAGACCCAACGACTGGCCTGTGTAGGATATTGCAGGTAGTAGCTAAGAATCTTGAGAATCTCTGGAAAACTATGATGGACTCATGTAAAGAAACCTGATTGTCTTATTTGTAAAGACATTTTCTATTTCTCTCTAGTAACTGATGGAACCTGTTATTTTTCAAAATTCAGAATAAGCACAAACCATTTTTCAATCACAGCTACCTCACTCTGGTGGTTTTGAAACCTCCAGGTCTCATCCTGAGAAGAGCTGATCACCTGAGTTGACTATTGACTATGAGAGCTTATGTCAGATGATCAGCATGCATAAGGGGCTGTCGAAGACACCCAGGCCTTCAGTGTGCTTTATATTAAGCTCAGTGGATATCCTGGTTGGTGACACATAGAATTTATATAGTCAACATGCATGATCTCTGGAACTCTACAGAATGATAATGCATTTAACAACATTAATAATGAATTTATTATTGTACTAAATGACAGTACCACATGGTCATTGCTGGGTGTCACCTGGAACTGTGCCTAGTAGTGTGATCTGGCAGTGGTTCAGACCAAGCTTTTGATCAGATTTTGTTTCACATAGATTTGCACCATGGAGTTTCATGTTTTCAAACTTCCAAAAGTTCAAGTGAATTTTATTTAAAGCTGCCTGATTTCATCAAGTTTCAGGTTGGTGAGAAACAATTGATTTTCACAAGGTTTCATCCTCAAAGCACAACTCTGACCACAGATTTGTGGAACTCGGAGGAATTTGTAAAGAAATTCTAAAAATGACCATTTGTTGTGTGGTCTTGGGCTTCTCACAGAAGTTTTATAGAGCTCAGAAACCTGATTCTTATCTCATTTACACCAGTTTTGCATCCATTAACTTAAATGAAATTATTCCTGATTTATACTGACATAGGGTCTTATTGAGTCATTATTGCACAACCATCTTGCTTCTAATTTGCCATCTCATCTATAGTTTTGTGGATGAACATTTTCCAGGCTGTGGTTTATTAGCATCAGTCTTGATTAGTAAGACTGACCATTTTCACTCATCAAAGTTTATAGCAGGGGTGGGCATCCTTTGGCATGCACCCCATCAGGGAATCCGCTGGTGGGCTGGGACAGTTTGTTTACCTACAGTGTCCACAGGTTTGGCAGATCGCAGCTCCCATTGGCTGGAATTTGCCGTTCCAGGCCAATGGGGATTGCGGGAAGCAGTGGCCAGCAAAACCCTCAGCCCAGGCCGCTTCCTGCAACCCCAGTTGGCCTGGAACAGTGAACCCCAGCAAGTGGGAGCTGCGATTAGCTGAACCTGTGGATGCTGCAGGTAAACAAACCATCCCGGCCCGCCAGCTGCTTTCCCTGATGGGCCACATGCCAAAGGTTGCTGATCCCTGATTTATAGAAATAAATGTAAAGTAAATCTAAATATTGTGAAATCAGTTTTAAATTTTCTGTGTCTATTTTCCCCTGCCCCCAGGATTTCCTGTCTCAATACTTGCTTTTCAGAAGTGAGTGTGCTGTGAAGACATTGCCAACAAAACTCAGAACTTAGTAGCAGAAATTCACCAAGAGGTTTGGAAACCATCACATCAATCTGAGATTCATTTTGAGCAAATCCCTTCTCTCTCCATTCTCCTGCTTCTGAGGAGGAATTTATCTGAGGAGGGATTTATGGTTTGGTGTTGAAAACTAATTAACTAAAATAAACAAAATTGTCTAAGCCAACACAACTTGAGTTGTAGAATATTGCATGCAAAAGTATTACCTGAGCTACCAGGACATATTACATATAGGACATTGTTTGCTTTGGAAACAATGACAAGAAATGTTAAGCCTCATTAAAAATGTCCTTGTGTTCAAATTTCAAAATTCACACAAATATCAAAACTACCACACATGACCTGGATGAATTCATTTTGTCTATGTGTGAATACAAAGTCCCTCCACCTCAGTCTATCTCCTATATGTTTTTTGGTTGACTTCATTCCCATTTAACTGTCCTGCTCATTTACTATGCTTAACTATTTCACTACAAATAATCTACATTTCCACTCAATTCTCAGTTTACTACTTGTTTTAGACCTACCAGAGCTAAATCAGAGCAGTTAAGCAGTTGCTTGGCTGGAAAATATTCTTTTTGATGGTGATGATATACAGCATGAATAAGATATCCTTATAAAAATTATTTTAACATGTTGGTCTTCCTTTCCATTGTAACTATATTCCCTCTGTATATGACACACTCGTTATAACAACATACAGGAATTTACTAATGCTTACAGTGTAAACAAAGGCTACAAATTTAATAAGCTAGATTTACTTCATTTCTTCAGGAATAACAATACTATTTTTTCACCAAAATGTCTCTGTCATGTCTGAATAGAAATAAGAGGAAAGCAGTAATTAGAGTAGGTTAAAATATATCCTCAAAGGATATTAAATATGCAAGAGCTCATCCATGAAAATTAGACTGCAATAGGTTACACCATGTATTGGCTTATTTTGTAACATATCAAATTATCTCTCATGAATAAATATATTTAATAATGTTTAACTCTATAATTTAATACTACCCTATTAAAAAAACTTTCTGATTCAACCTAGCTGTGTATTTGATCTTCTCTGATTATTAGATTTTAAGTACACAATAATTAAATGTGCAACTTGTACTGACTTCAGCAAACATTTCAAGAGACTATGCACTTTAATCCCTTTTAATAGATCATTTCAATAAATACTAATACCAGGGCTTGATAATTTACTTGGATAATGGTGTCAGTTAAAGAATAGAGAGTGCTGTGAAAGCTTCTGGATATATAGAAAGTTAGCTCAGCTTTATCTGTTTTCTTACAGCAAAACAATTGACCACTTTTTGAGCTATTTTGTATTCTTGTAAACACCCACAGTACAAAGTTCCCTTTCTGGGCAACAAAACTAACAAGAAAATCAGCTTTCTTAAAAGGCCTGAAACGACATCAAAGCTGGTGGTCTGAAACCCTCATGCTGATACACTGCATCATAAAGTAGTGTGTGACCCAGCTTCATGCCAGTTCATCTACCAAACAGATCTGAGCTTAAATGATCATCAAAACCTTCCTAGATTCCCTTATGGCTGAAACTAAATTGATCTGGATAACCCCATTGCATAGCCTGCTACCAACGGCACAAAACTGAGGGTCACTTTGAAAAGTGACTTTTTGTTAACAAGTACTCATAAGATGAAGGTAACTTACAGGGGACCCCAGAGAATACTAACCTACAGCCACCACTGCTTCTCTTCCTCTGGTAGCCATAACCAGCTGGCCAATGGTCAGGCCTGTGGTCCAGTTGCCATGGAGAAGGTTATCAAAGAATTTGTGACTCATTCTCCTTTTCCTAGGAAAGGTTGAAGAGATTAAAGGTAGATTCTGGTCCCTTTTTTACCCTGCTGCTGCCCAGGAGGAATTAAGATTTGCTACTGTTTGCTAGTTCTTTAAAATTAAATTCATGAAGATATTAGCCCCCTGTGCCTTAAAAGAAATCTATATGAAGAGTGGAGCATTCAGCTAATTACCCCCCTTTTCCAGGCACAAAGAGTCGCATTACACTGTGACATTGTGCTGCCCTCTTTTTCTGAGATGCTTTCCTGGCATATCAGAGTCTGAACTATGCAAGGACCCCTTACATCTGCTCTTGCAACCTGCTAATTACAATATTGTAATTAACTGCACACTAAAGCAATTACCTTCATATATCACTGTGTATGACAAGCAAAGAGCAACTTCTAGCTGAGGGGGCTTAGCTCAGCTTTCACCGGCTCAGCCAGATGGGGCCTCTCTTTTTGCCTCACCTCATACAGCTGCTGCCTGAGGACCATGAAGTGCCTGATTGTACTTTGAGCTGTAATAAAGTGCAAGATTTGTGCACACACATCATGGTCCAAATTCACTATGAACATACATGGCACAACTCCACTGAACTCACTAAAGCTATAGTCTGGGTCTTTGAAGTTAATGAAGTTAACCTGTTGTCAAGGGGACCTCTCATCTACTGATTCCTCCATCTGAACCTTCTCATCTGCCTTTAAACTGCTGTTTCTGATCTTAGTTTCCTGCAAAAAAATGGTGAGATCCCAGCAATATCTCAAGCATCTCTTCATCCTTCTGGTCCTCACAGAGTTCCTCTCAATCTTAATCACTTCAGTGCAAAGATACCTGTCCAGGTCACCTCATGTGCTGTCCAGGTCACCTCATCCTCAAGGAAGGGTGAGCTGTGAGGATTTGATCCTATTCATCATAGAACAGATATCTTTTTATGCCTTACTGATGTGTCCCCAGGCCTTATTATTTTGGACTTTAAGTAGAATCATAGAATTTCAGGGTTGGAAAGGACCTCAAGAGGTCATCTAGTCCAACCCTCTGCTCAAAGCAGGACCAATCCCCAATTTTTGCCCAATCCCTAAATAGCCCCCTCAAGGATTGAACTCACAACCCTGGGTTTAGCAGGCCAATGCTCAAACCACTGAGCTATCCCTTCGCCCAAGTACCTTGATCTTCTCTCAGCACTGCTTACTACCCTGAGTGATGCTCATCTCAGTAGGTGCTAGATAACACAGTCATACACCAAAGTTGTGAATGATCAAGTTCCGCTGGCCCTGGATCTCCCCTGATGTTCATATGTCAACCTCCATTCGCCTGGGGCACACTCCTAGGAAGGCCATCTTTGAGACATGATAATGACAAAAGCAGAGTAAAGTCAAAAAAGTTGATCAATATGAAAAAATAGCAAACAACTGAATTCCACAGTCTTTGTGGCACCAAGTGGCTTCTAGCAAACATGACATCTGTGCTGTGGAGTCCAGA
This sequence comes from Lepidochelys olivacea, assembly GCF_965140295.1. Classification (NCBI taxonomy): domain Eukaryota; kingdom Metazoa; phylum Chordata; order Testudines; family Cheloniidae; genus Lepidochelys; species Lepidochelys olivacea. Next base: position 29,319,052 of record NC_140422.1, read on the forward strand.
GAGAAGATCAGGCAGGCCACTTAAGCAGTACTGTGGAACTGTAGTGGAGAACTATATGAGCTATGGGGGGCTATTACACAAGCCATCCCTGTCCACATTAACATTGTACTGGCATAGAGTGGCACAATGGAGCACCATCTAGTGGTTAGCCTTCCTCAAAGAAAATCTAATCCAAACAACGTTGTGAGCACCTGTGTGCCATTGCAAACAATTTTGTGTGTGAAAATGAGTGCTGCAGTTGAGACAGGACGACTGAATGTGGTTAGCCTGCAAATGCCTCTAGTGCAGACCAGACCACCTCTTGCTGTGGCACTCCATCTTGATGGAGCCGCTTCAGTATCTAGCTAGGCAAGAAGAGCCTGCTGCAAAATGTTAGTAGTATCCTTTGAAGTATGGAAAAAACGCAGACACATCAAAGTGCATTTTCTTTCTCTACACCTTCTTAAAATCAAACAAAGCGGTCAGCTTTAGTCCTTGGTGCTGCTGGTCACTTACATTCTGGAAGTGACAAACAACAGCAGCAAATGTGTCTTTCTTCTTGAAGTACTGCTTGCAGCATGAGGCAGATCTAATCAAAGACAAATCACAAAGGTTCTGATTTCTTCTGTTCAGTACTATCACCTAGGGGCATGGTGGAAGAAGGAGACGTTTGATATCAAGGAACCATATTTCCCCACGCCATTTACCAACTGATTTACTGAACACTGAATGGATTTATTCTACAAGGGAGAAAAATGTATTAAATCATATCAAAACCTTTACTTTGATGGCACTTCTGTAGCAGCATGCCACAGCTAGTCATATGTATTACATTTTTTATAATAGTTCCCTGGGCTGATCCAGCCAAAGGTATGTGGGTGCCTTTCTGGAGCTGTGTAGTCCAACTGAAACCAATGGAACTGCTCGCGTGAGGAAAGTTATGCAGATGTATAAGTGTTACAGGATCAGGGCCTATCTCAGTAAGAACAAAATAGCAGGAAACAAACAGCAGGGTTGCCATAAGAATGAGGCTGCCTGCATGCAGTTCTTCGAAGTATAATTACAGCCGCACTGAAGCATGAATGTAGCCTAACATATTTGGAACTGCTGTAATCAGTGTAATCATGCTGCCATTTCATTTACTTTCACACATTCTGTTAAGGCATTAGGACTGCTGTGTAGGCTGCTGGAATGATACAGTTAATACTGCCCATTTATTTTGTTCATGCTGTTAAATAGTGTGGTTATTCTGCTATATTCATGCTGCTATCATATGACTAAGTCTAAAGCAGCATACCTTCTGTAGAATAAGAATGGAAGGTAAAAACTGTTTTTATTGGATTTTTTTAACCTTTATATAACCTATCAAAGCTGCTGTTAATTAGCAGCACTGGGACCAAACAAAAATAACAGCCAATTCCCTCCAGAAAACTTGTTTCTTCCAATATCTATTATTTAGTAAAAAATAAAATAATAACAAGAACAACAAAAATAATCAGAAGAGATCTGCTATTTTAACCTTCCCAGAGTGCCCTACTTCCAGTATGTCTCCTTTAAGCAGGTGCATTAGCAGAGTAAAGACTTGTGACAGGAATCGCCTTTGCGACAGGGAGGATAATTAATTAAAATAGTACAGTTAGCTAAGTGAAGTAACAGCAGCCAAAGCAAGTATGCAAGGTTTGAAATCTGCATTGCTACACCCACCCTTTGGAAAAGATGACAGGTGCTGACTTGCAATATAATAAAATACTAATGCATTATATTAATTGCTAGGCAGCTCTCAGTCTTGAGACTCTTCAAGGATGTCTGCATTAAACATAACAAAAACAAGCTAAAGTAGAATAGCATAAAAAATCAAAGGTGCTGCTGCTGTGTTATTTTTATTTTTGTCAACTATCACATACATGATTTAATTTGTCTGGAATTGAAGGGCAGCAGTTAAACACATTAATGGTATTTTCCATTAATAGGGGCATCACATTTCTGGGACAACTTAAATTACATGTGAAAAAATAACAAATTGAGATTTTAATTAAAATCCAACACTGTGATGTCTAAGAATTTAAACAATAAATAAGTATGCTAAAAAGAGTGAAATCTACAAAACAATTAAAGAAATAATGTTCTTCAAATCAGTTAAGCACCTCAAGTGTGCGTCAAAAAGTAATCCCATTAATTGTACATTTATATGCTATGTGTATCCTTGCAAGCATTTTGAAAGAAAGTGGTGCAGAAGACACAGGTGCCTAAATTAATAAACATTAGAAAAATCAGCAAGAGATTTCACTACGTTGGTTATTGTTTTCAATTATTAAATAATTAGTTTGAACATCTTTGTACACCTGGTCTCAAACCATGGGATTCAATTACCTTGAATGGCTTTGGGCTTCTATTTGATCACTTAGCACTGAATTTGCAAAGTGCTGGGCAATAAGGAGAATATTTGGCAGAAGACATTGAGATTTCCCAAAAGTTTTCCAGAAAAAAATCACCAGTCAGAACATTCAGGTTTGCAGAGCTGTGGCTGTAATTAATAAAGAAAGTTTCATTAAAGGATTTTTTAAAAAAATCAGAGCTAAAAAATCATGTTGCAGGCAAAAGGTTGAGTAACATCATTTAAGAATCCTTCCACAGAGATATTTCTCTTTCTGGCACATACATGTTTGATGTGATAATTAAAGAAATTTGTCACACATTCCTCCCATTCATCCTTTTTTTACAGTACACGTTGTAGCAATGCAAAGGTTTGTCTAATTTGCTTCCAGAGCTCTGGCATGCATCATTTACTCTTGCCCAGAGGGTTGCACTCTGAGAATTATATATGCAATTGAAATATCCCAATAGATTTGTAAAACAACATAATTTAGAGGATTTGTGATAAAGATTTTTTTTTAAATCTCTAACTTATCTTCAAAAAAGCTTCAGTTCAAAATTTCAGCTTTAGATTCATGTTCATATAAAATGTACGGGGCCTGATCCAAAGCCCACTGAGATCAATGGAAAGACTCCCACTGACTTCAATGGACTTTGGATCAGGTCCTGATGCACATATATTTTCCTAGATGAAATTATTATTAAGCTCAAAAAAAACCCCTACCCATACGACCTACACATATCTACTGAATCCATCAGAATAAACTTAAACATGAACTGCTGGTGTTTTAAATGGGAATTTTCACACTCTGAATATGATCGTCTATACGGACATGAAATCAATCACATAAGAAACATACTTGTCTTCGCACGATAGGTCTATAACTCAGGATGTAATAAAGTATTTTAAAACTAAGCAAAGTACCATCTGAAATGCTCCAGTTAGATTAAAAGAATAATTTTCAATTTATAACTGCAATATAATATAAATTAGGTTCTCCTTGGTAACCAGATAGTTTTAATGTTTTCAGACTATGCATCTCATCAAGGCATCCATCCCTCAAAATTTTACACGTCAGTAAACCCATTAAACTGAAGGGGACTACTAGCAGGCATCTAGTTATTTTTCTAGGCATGTATGTTTCAAGGTCAGAGCCCTAAAAGGGCATGAATTAATCTGCTGTAAAGCAGGAATTCTCCATCTTACAGTGCAGGGTTACTCCTAGAAATTGCCATCATATAAGGAACTTACATTATTATATGGAATAACTATACTGTATATGAGGTTTTCTTGACTGCGTGTTTTACACACTGGTAAGGAGTGGAAAATGACGACTTATTTTTTGTATTTAAAAAAATTCACTCCGACCACTTAGAGCAAGCCACCGATGTTCAGATTTCTAAAAGTATTTAGGCATTGCTGAACTCAGCACTGGCTGTCAATGGGATTTTGGCTCTTAAGTGCCTAAATCACTTTTGAAAATTAAATTTAGGCTCCAAATTTAGTTAGGCATTACAATGCTGAGCACAGCAATGCCTATTTACCTTTAAAAATCTGGTCATGAAACCTTAAAAAAAGTACAACAGAGAAATTACACAGTGGTAAGTGCTTCTTAAGTGGAAGCTAAAGAGTGTTTCCCAAATCTTGAAAAACTCTAATTGTCAAGAAGCACTTACCCCAATATCAAAACATAACAAAGTAGACAAGAATGATGGAGAAACAGGGGTGATTTTAGTCTAGGACTGTGTCCATATAACATCCTGATACATGGGCTTCCCACTGATACAGAAGAAATGAAAATACTAACAATCATCAGCTACAGCCTCAGACAATGGTATTTGATTAAGAGGACCTTTTGGAACATGGCACAAAAATGTACTGTTTTTGAGGTATTATTTTAGGCTAGCGCAAGGATCAAAAGTCAAAGCAAGGTATTTCGAGGTCTTATAAAACTTCACAGCGTAGATTTCTGAATGTGACTCTTCATGTGCAATCAGAACAGCTTTGCCACTAGGACAGCTGAACAAATTATTAACAAGGAATAAGTTCCTTGAAGAATGTCACCTTTTTTTTTCAGCTTAAGTAATGTCAACAAGCAGAGTGTGATTTCCCAAAATTAATTCCTTATTTGAATTCATTCAACAAACTTTTATGCAAGTTTGTTGGGGGATTTGTTCTACTCTGTGGATTGACTGAGAGCAGTTCTCCAAAAGGATTCAATGCTCAATAGATGAGCTGAGTTGGCTAATTGTGATTGGTCCCATAAATCAGATGGCATTATTTCTGACCCTGTTTTCGGTGAGTGTGCATGAATGCTTGCATGTGCACACTGAACATTTGCTATCCCCAAGCATTTGTATGAGTAAAATTTAAGAGTTGCATAAGAAATGACACAGAATCTAGGGATTTGGAAATCCATTATCTCTGCAATGACACACAGGTTCTGTCAAGGATGAATGCAGTAATAATAGCAAATTAGGGTTAAAAGGCATTTATCAAACTCCCTATTAGCTACAAATTGATGGTCTGCTTGAAAGTTCCAAGCAGAATCTTAAGGCCATACTAACGAGGTGGCCTTTAACATCAAAGAGATTTGTGGCTGTACTCAGTCTCAGATACTGCAAGCTTTAATGAGGTATTTACTATTTGAACTACTGTAAGGTAGGCAAGTGCAAATGCCATTTCTGTTAAGATTATTGACCTTTGTCCTCCAAATAAGGTAGGAGCTGGAAAGAGTGTATGGCCTGTTCAAAAAAACTTCTGTGAAAAAGGCAAGGAGGATCAAAAACATATGTTTGCCTTCAGTGTGTATATATATATATATATATATATATCCCCAATAAGATATCTGTATATATGAGAGCAAGAGAGATATGCAGGTAATTATTGTATAATGAGTCATACTTAACATCCAGATCCATCATTATATTGTTAGAAATTGATTCAGTAACTTGACATCAGAAAGTCAACTTTTATTGTGATTCTTTGATAGTTAGGTCTATAGATTGTTTATGGAGAATCCCTTTATATGCCAATGACATACAAAATAAGGTAGGAAACTAAAAGTCTCTATTTCTACACTTGCAGTAACTTTTAAATGTAAATTAAATATACAGTCCATTTAATTGGGACATATTTAATCAAGACAAATATTTTATTAGAATATCTACCAGGTGATTTTTTCATCATGACAGTGAATGGCATGTCACAGTTCCAAGAATAGCTGCACATAGTCCCTTTTGTGGTCTTTCTGAGCTCACACCCAAGTGTGTCACATCTCATGTCTAGGACTGGCTGGGAAACAAGAAGCTCAAATCAGGTGTTCAGAGAGGTCTGAGAACCTTGCAGCAAATCTTAGCTGAGTTTTATGTGAACCTGGACTCTTTTTTTGAGTGCTTGGGGATGATTTATGGTTTGGAGTTCAAATTGTGCAACTTCAAACCAAGCAAAACTGAATTGTTTTTCCTCCTGTTGTTTTGTTTTTTTGTCTGAGGGTAAGGGAAGTGTTGGTTATTTTTAAACTGAGTTTCATTTTGAGCTTTTGGGTTCAAAGTCTGCAACTCAAAGTTAAATGCTGTTAGCTTGAATCCATGAAAGCCGACATCAGAAAATTGTCCTTTTCAACCCCATAGACCTGCAAATATCAAATTTTGCATAGATCTAGTTAAAATGTGCTGAATTATGTGTTAAACAGGTGAAATCCTGAGCTCCAGTCTTTTAATGCAAAAATTGTCAAATAAAGATTAAATGAAGACGAGGTTAAGATAAAACACAGCTATAATCTAATCATAATCCTTTTTTATTCATGATATTTCATGTTACAAGGGTTATTTTTTATTATTTCTGTTATGTTTTGCTCCTGTGTATTCAGTGTATCATCTTGTATCTTAAGCAATCTCCTAATTCAGTGGATTCTATTGTAGTTTTTTATCATCCTTAAGATACTTTTATACTTGTAACACTAATAAATGTCTCAGTTGTTTAAAATCTTTGAGATATAACAACTGCCTGGGACTATATAACATTAAATATTATCAATCAGTCTGCACTGACTGCATATTATCAATTTCATGTCACTAATAAAAATGGATACATCTCAAAAAGGTTCAGAGGTGGAGATTGGAATCCTAATCTCTTTCATCTGCAACTCTCATGAGTGCTTTACAATTACCTATTATTTCCAGTACTTCCTGTTGTAGTTTGGTTCCAAATACTATGAAGATAGATTTTCTTGTGGTATTTCAGCATTTCCTCTGTTCAGTGAAGGTCAAAAATCAAAATGTAGGATGGTTTAAAAAATAAACAGATTCACTTTTTGAAGCTGCCAGATTTGGCTGATGTAGTTCAGTCTCAGCTAGGGTTAGTGGGCCATATCAGTTATTCTTTTCACATTTGTTTAATAATAAATCAAATTGGGGGCAGGAGGCATTGGTCTAGTCTGCAGAAGCCAAATTATAAAATTGTATCCTAAGTACAACCCACCTATTATATATTATCCTCTCCAAAATTGTGCCCCCATTCCCCACCTGTCACCTGTTCACAGTGAAATCTTGCAGCAGCTAGTGCCAGCCACCAAATTCTCTTTTGCTCCCTTTAGCTCTTCTTCCCTGCCAGCCAACCTTGGCAGGGAGCAATGCTGGGGAGGAGAAAGGCTGCTCCAGGCTTCCTAACTGCCCCAGAATCTTCCCTAGTATCAGTTGTCACACCTGCCTTATCTACACACCACCTTATCTCCAAGTCAGATGCAGTCAGTTTGGTTTTGTGCCATAACACCAGTCACTTCGTGGTAAGTAGGATTATTTTAAAGTCTTTTTTCTTCCTTTTCCTGGTCTCTCTCTGAGGCCATACCCAGAGCCCAAATCACCCCTTGAGCTGCCTTCTCTCCAAACACTACACATTCACCTTTTGTGACTGTATAAAAGAGAAAACCTCTGCTCTTATGAAAGGGATAAACTGAAACAGTCACTTATCTGGCTGAAGAGTTGCACACTAGACCAATCTAAAACCCACTTCTCAAATGCCCTCTGCTGGATGCAGCCAGCTCTCTTGAGTTGGGATACTGACAGCATCATTCTGATACTTGCTAATGAAGACTGTATTAAATAAGGTAAGCTGGGTCCTGATGCTGATCTCAAAGCTGTGTAGCTCCACAGGAAACAGCTGAACAGAAGTGCAATAATAAGAGTATCAAATATCAAGCACTGGCCCTTTAAGAAATTTGTCTTTTCTATTGGATCTCTGTAGTTGCTCATTTCTAGTTGCTGAACAAAGGGCTTTTCTCCTTACTCTCCTTCATTCTCCCCCCAGGTTATATATACACAACATTTTTAAACAAGAAAATCACAATTTTTCAGCCTCCAGGTAGGTGTCTGCTGCAGTGCAACACTTCCTGGAACTCTTGGGTAGTGACATTTTTGCACCCTCAGGACACTGGAGTTTTCAAAACTGCAGGTCCAGTGAATTAGTATTTAGAAGTACGTCCGTCTGTAGTAAAAAGGAGTTAATGCCACATAAGACCCAATCCTACTTCCATCAGGGACAACAGGAATTATGCCATTGACTTCAAAGAGAGCAGAGCTATCCCTTTAGAGTGAATTTCATGCTTCCACAGTCTTGGCTAGCTTAGCTCAACATTTAATTTGCACTATCTTGCCAGAGCCCATAAGCATTCCATTAGACTCTAGAGGATTTGGCTAATTTCAGTCCAATACTTACCAGTTTAGAGAGTATGGCAAAATTCATCCCTGGGATAAAGCCACTGAAGTCAATTTAATGCCACTAATGAGTTTGTCCCTATATGTCCACAGTCTGTATGGTTATACAGTGCTAGAAAGGCATGACAGATGTATGCACACTAAACACTCTTCAGAAACAAAGATTACACACAATACATACTAAATATTTTAAGAACTGTTATCATAAACAGTCATCATATCATATGTTGAACATAAAGCAAGATTGTTCATGCCTCCAGGTCTTTCAAGGAACGGCCAATACAATGCATGGTCCTATGACTCGGTAAATGTCACAGTGCCCAAGGGACCTACAAGGAATGAAATTCTTCAGCTTTCAGTCATTTCTGCTTTACATAAAGTACGCTTACAAGCAGCCAAGTAGTGTCTCCAGAGAGTCTCAGCATGGCACAGGGATGCTAACAATGTATTTCTGAAATACTTTCCCCCAAAGTAATACCTTTCTTAGTGGAAAGGCATTCTGGCAATATCATTGGAGTCAGGATACAGGGTTTCCATCCCCTGGAGCTTTGCCAGTGATGTGCCATAAGACCATGGGCAAGTCACTTCACCTCTCTTTAGATCTTTCATCACTTGTCATGTAGGCTCTTTGGGGCAGGAACAGTCTTTTATCATGTGGTTGAGGAGTGCCAACAACAAATGGGCCCCAATCTCAGCTGGAGCCTCTAGGGACTGTCATAAACATCATAATCTTCTTGATTTTGATTCCTTTATTAATGATCTACTGTAAAGTAGATATTTGCAAAGGTAGAGAATAAGGGCTTACAGGCATGGGTGTGCAACAAATAGCATGGAAGTATCCTTCATAGGGGGAAGGGAACAAGCATGATTCTGCTCCTTTCCTGAGAAACCATGCTCCAAATTCTTTATATAGAAACTTGATCATTCAAGCAGCTGTCAGCAGGAAATGTTGCTCTACACATTTTCTGAAATGTTTTAATTATGCAATGACACCTTGTTGTCACACAAGTATTATAAATAATGCTCAATGTTGCTGTTTGTTTGAAGAGCACCACAGGGTCTTTCCATATTACCACTCCTCTCTGGAGGGAGGGAGGGAGAGATTATTTATAATAGCATTTCAGAGGTTATTAATTATTATTTGTATTATTATTAAAAAAAACTCTTGGTTCCATTGCTGACTGCTGCAGCAAAATTGGGTACTTCAGCAGAAAGTTTGGTTGGGGAAAACAAAAACAAAAGGAAAAAAAAGAAAAATCAAATGTTGCTTCTAACTAAACAATTATTATGACTTTTGAAGCATAACAGAAAGTGTCTCACTGATTTTGTCCCAGAAGACAGTTGTAAAGAATGAATAATCAAAGAAGCAATGAAGCATATGATATTAGTGCATGCAACAATACTTGTGCAGTATTTCTTTTAATCCATTCGTTCACCTTTGACCCTCTGCAGTCAACAGCTAGCAATGATGGAAAGGCAGGTGCGAGGTACTAATACATTATCATTCATAACAAAATCATTCAATTTCTAGCCAAATACAGATAAAGCAGCTGGGGATGTAATGTCACTCAGTTACTCATATTATTGTTCCTTTCCTCAGCCTAAGAATGGGACATCAGGTCTGTACAGCCTAGATTTAATATAAAAAATAATAAAGGGTAATATGTTTTCATCTGGAAATGTTGTGTGTGTTCTCATTCTCAAGCCAGGTATTGTTAAGGGTGCAAATGCTTTCCTTAAGAACAGATTTACATTTAAGGCCCTAGCCCGCCCTATTACTAATGCAATGCCCCTCCTTCCCTCTAGTCCCACATAAGGGGAGCTCTCTGAGAGTAGAACTAGAACAGCTGCACTGTACAAGGGATGTGGATGGAACCTGCCTGTGGGGACAGCCATATAATATGGTGCATATACCTTCCATGGCTTGGAGCTCAGATAAGCAGAGGCTGTCCAATAATGTGCAAGAAGGGAGTTGGAGGGAGGGAAGGGATGGTCATAGGATCAGACAATCCACTCCTGCATAGATCCTTTGGTCATTATCCCCTGGGCTGTGATGCACTAGGATTAATTGGGCTGTTCCAACCATTAGGTAGAAGCAGCTTCAGTGGAGCTGTTCTGTAGCCTTGGGGAGCTGAATTTGCTCTATAAATTCTGCCCCCTCCCCCCACACACAATAAATTAAAAAGTTTAACATCTGATGCAGATCTGGTGGAGAAGGATGGTAGGAGCGTGGTAATGATCATCCTCAAAGAAAGAGGTCAGTGTACTAGTGGTGATAGATGTGTCTATATCCTTAGAACTGTCTTCCTTATCTTAGCCTTAGAACATAGCAATCATTCAAGTGAATGATCTCGCTTTTATTTTCAAGGGTTCCTGTGTTGCTTTCAGACTCTTATTATCATCCTCATTTTCTCCATGTGGCACCCCATCTTTGAGCTATCCTCTGTTAGTCTCTTTGATGCAGCCATCAATGATGCAACATTATTGAGCGGCACAGATGGTGCTAAGAAACATAAGCCACTCCTTAAGCATCAAGAGCTAAATAAACTAGGCGTAGCAGAAGCCCTGACACAAGCAGATGAATAAGAAATAAATCTTTTACTGCTATTGCACACGCGTGTGTGTGTGTAAGCAGTGACTGTTCATTGCCATTTGGCTCACAGCTGTGCTATATAACTATATAAACACTGCAGAGAAGACAACAGATGATAGTGGTCATGAATGGGCTACTTTAGGTTCACAGTTATTATAAACTGATGAAGTTTGAGGGCACAAAGTGGCATTCTAGGATACTGAAAGTTTTCTCTTTGGGTCACTTGTACCTCTTGGTCTCCCTAATCCTGGTCTCCTGCAAAAAAGAGCAAAACTTTCTTCCCAGGCTCTAATCTAGAGCCTATTGCCAATAAATTGGCATTTGACCCTAATTCTAGACAAACTTTGAACAAACGTTTGGCTTCTATATAATGTAGGTTGTATATTAGCTGTTTCAGTGTATTCAATAGTAATGTGGTCATAAACAAAGGTGTACAATTAGAAAGAAAAAATAAAGGCTTTGATGTTTATGATGACAGTATTTTTAAATGTAATAATGTATGTGTAATATATATTATATAAAGGCTATATGCAATGGTTAAATCAATTTAAATAAAACTTTATAGCAGAGATTGGAGCAAATGGTTTGGTCTAAGTAAATAAGATAATAAATAATAATAAAATAAAAATAAAATAAAATAATAAAAAACAACCACTAGCTCTTATATGTCATTTTTCATCTCGGATGGGGAAACTGGAAGTGGAAGTGACTTGCCCAAGATCACCAAGAAAACCAGTAGCAGCGCCAGAAATTGACCCCAGATCTCCTGAGTCTCAGTCCATTGCCCTAGCCTAGGGATAGTGGTTGTTATCCAAACATCAAGTTTTGCAAGCAATTACAGTTCGCCATACTGCAGCAATCTTAGATATTAGTGTACCTTAGACAACACTCTGTGATGCTTCTTAATGGTGAACACTATCAACATATTTTCACTCAATTTTAACTAGGAACAATGCACATTATTTGCATATTTAGTATTAGTTTTTAGAAGAGTACAGTAAAGAAGGATTTAGCGAGCGAGAGAGAAAAAGTACTTTATCCAGGCTTGGTCCTTTGAAGTTAAGCAAGTTTCTTTCTATGAGGAAGCTCCTGAAGATGACAAACCTGACATTTTTCTCCCCCTCTATAATGCCACAAACATGGCTGCTTTACAAAAGACAATCATTCTTAACAGTGAACGCATTATTAGTTTTTTTTCTGTTGATCTTCAAGGAGTGACAGATAACTTAAATGCCCTGCCACATTCAAAATTTCTTTACAAAACATCTCCCAGAAAATTTGATTTCCTGTTTTACATAAGACTTCACATTCTAATATCATGTCTAATCCTCTAACGTGTATCCTTTTGTTTTCTCTTTACCTGCAGGATTTATTGTGAGTGGTGTGTGAGGCTTCAAGACTTTAAGTATTAGAAAAGTAAATGGGGTTTTGAAAGGCAGAATTAAACTCATGTGCATTCTGTACTGATAGCAAGTTCACCTCTGATATATATTACTCCAGGCAGTTGTTCTACTAATTCCTGGAAACAGACAAATATTGATCTAATCCCAAAAGTAACAACTGTCACTGTAGTGAGTTTTCTGTAACCCATATCTGGTCTATGTAACACTGACAAGACAGAAAAGGAGCTCTCCAGCTGGGATCAGAATAACACTACTGTTTTCTGACATTATTCTCCTTGATTTTCTTTTGTCACCCTGGTTGATCAGTACGTGATGTATTAATATCAACCACTTGGCCAGCAACAGCTTATAAATTTGGAATTGTGACAGACAAGGAGTCAGGCTATAAGAAGAGAGATTAGGGTCAGACAGGATCAAAGGTCCTTTTTTCTTATAGAAAATTTAGTTAAGCATGCCTGGTCACTTAACGTTTCCTATTTCGATGATGATGATACACTGGAGGGAATTCAGACAACAGCAAAGATATGCTTTAGTCAAACACGTTACTGGGCTCAACACAGGGCTAACTGGGTAAAATTCTATGTTCTGTGTTACAGAGGAAATCAGGCAAGGTTCTCTAATGGTTCCTTCTGGGCGAATTAAGTGACTGGAGGGACTGATTTGTGAGGGCATTTTTTAAAAGACCCGTAAAATATTTATAGTTTGGCTACCCAATGTTTACTCAAGGAAGGAAAAAAGGGTGTAAACACAAAGGAGGCAGCTAATGTTTGAGGTATAATGAACATGTAATGATTGGGAGGCATTGAGGTTAAAATATGGAGGAAGCTAGCGAATTCAGTTCTGGAGACCCACGGCTGAGGCAAAGATCGGTGATTGGGTATGTAGTTAGAAGCATATAAAACTAGTATGGTGAAAATAAAAACTGACAAGTGCACATCAATCAGTGAGCTGCCCAAATATCAGGATTGCTGAGGAGCCATGGGGGTGGAGTTAAACAGCCTGTAAACGAGGATCTCAGCTCTCTTCACTTTTCCCAATTATGTCTTTAGCAGCTGGGCTCTGTTTCTGCAGCAGGAGGATGGAATATGGAGCTCAAAATATGCCTACACATGCCTTGTTGTATAGACTGAGTCATTTAAGTTTAGAGTCTATCCTAAAGTATCATGTCACTAATTCTCCCCACAGTCCATAGGCCAGCTTTGTGCACAGCAACAGGGAAAGGCAGCGCAAAACTGTTTTGCAATCTGCCCCAAAGAGCTACGGCTAGATCTGATTGTTAAAAGACAGACCTTGCTGAGTGCTCTTGCTGTTAAAATATGAATGTAGCAGCATCTTCCACCAGTCTTTATAGATGCGTGGTCTGCACCTGTGTCATTAGCCACTCCAGCAGCACATGAGGATGAGGACAGAAGATGGGGTCAAGCTATTGCTGTCCTGGTGGGAATCCCATAACCACTCTGCCATACATCTCTTCCTGCCATCCCTAGCTGCTCAGCCCCAACCTGGCTTCTGAAGAGTTGGTAGTACAAGGAAGTAACCTGGGGCGCTGATTCCCCATCCCTCAGGCTGATGAGTCCACTGCCCCACACTAGCTAGAAGAACAAAAAGATATTGTATCTAGAGAATACCATATACATCACGAAAAAGAGAGACAATATTTGGGACAGTCCTTCAGTAAAATGTTGAAAGCTTATCACTGGTCAGTTTACACATTAAGAATTTTTTCTAACACTCCATGTAGTTCCAGACCTCTATCTGTTAGACTGTGAAATGGTCAGAGATGTCTTGGAGCCAGAAACCTCCGTTCCAGAGCCAAAAACTTTCCCAGAGTTCAGGAGTTCTTCTATTCAGAAGCTCGGTTGAGGCTCATCTCTAGAAATAGCATCTCACTGACAATAGTGTCAAATCCATTGCTTTGCATCATAACTAAACAGCATTTTGCATTCTAAATCATCATCAATAGCACATTAGTATTCACTGCACACTACTGATCTCTCTCTTTCATTCATAACGCCATAAATTGGTGCACCTGAATATGTGCAACATAACAAAATAAAATCAAGTATTGAGCGGACACGCCAGTTTTGCTGAAGAAACTCTAGAACACTTACCAACAGCCAGTCTCGTTGACCTACCGTCCCAAAAATGTTATACTTGATTGATTAAAAGTATTATATGAAAGGTTCAATTTTACCTTATATTTACATCCTGGACTAGAGGATATTGTTTGATGATTGACGTTTGTTGAAATCTCAGCTGATTGGTAGACTTCAAAGAACAGTAGCTACTTCCACAAGTTTGTACAGTAGTAAATTCTTCAGTTCCTTCCTTGTGATTTGTTAGGGCACAAGGAGATTGAACCTACCTGCAGAGCCAGGAATGTGTGCAATGGTAGCAGATTGCTGTGTAACCTTTTAATTGCCTTTACTACGATGAACCCATTGCCTGCCATGAAGAAAGTAACTTTAAAAGTTGGGTTCTAAATTTTCAAGGGTAACTGATGGCTTTGGGTGCTTTAATTGCTGGGTTTCCTAACTTGAGACTAGTTAAAGAAGTCTGATTTTCAGAGGGCTGGTTTCCAGCACTTTCTGAAAATAACATCCCTTTGAAATGCCTTAAATTGAGCATCCAAAATTAAAACAAGAAACACCACTAGTCACTTTTGAAAATGTAGGTCCTAGGTACCTACCTTGAAACTAAATCACTGACATTTCAGATACCAATGTGTGAGAAGATTCTTATTCTTTGTATCTCACTTTTCCCTAAATGTCTAGTGATCAAGGGCTTGTAAAACATGACATTTTTAATACAGTTTTCATTCCTATCACTCTGCTTCACCTGCTGCTACGAAACAGGCCACCCTTGGATGTGTGCATCCAGAAAAGGAAAAATGGTGTTTTCTCACCATTTGTCAGCTAACATGTGGTAACTAACATGAGATAAAATGCTGGTGAAAACAAGGTAGTCTGTAGTTTTCACATTAGCTGACTAAGATAAATAGGAGGGGGAGCCTAGCATTTACTTTACCCTGATAAAACTGCAATGGTCTTGTCTTCACTACCATTTTACCTCATGTTAGGTAACACATGGTTTGGAAACACCTTTTTTTCTTAGTGACGACAAGGCACATCACAAACTGGACTTCCTTCTGACATTATGCTGAAATGCTTTGCGTATGGCCGTTTAGTCAGGCTCCGTCTGCATCCCAATAGATGCTGTGGCCCTTTGAAAATCAAGATCTTATTTGCAGGGATAGGAGCCAAGTGGAGGGGGAAGTTCCAAAATAATAAAAGAAAAATGGCTGAATTATACTGCTGCCAGATCATTACAAACATTAGATAGTGAAATAGGAATCAGTGTAAAATTAGTTAATAATTATTTGTGCATAAACTCATCTGTTTCTTTTGCTGTTTCTCTTATTTATATGGTCTAGGGATAAAGCATTTTGATATCTGGCTCCTTAATATTGACACTTCTGATACATTTATATACACAAGAGCTTGAATTGAAATGTTATTGCACTTATTTTGACATGGATTCCAAACAGATAAAGGGCAAATCCTGAGAATCTCCTACAAAATGCTGAGTGAGCTTGAATCCTATTGAAGTCAGTGGTAGTTTAGGTGCTCAGCACTTAAGTCAGACTCAATCCTTAAGTCAGCTGGAGTCTGGTTTCTCAGCAAACTACTAAGCACAAAGCAGATCCTTGAGCTAGTCAACAAATCATGTGCAGAAATTCAGCTTCAGAGAAAATCTAAATATTTTTATAATAATGACAATGTTTGTTCCCAAAATATGAACAATATGGAAATACATGTCCCTGAAACTTAATTGAAAATGAACGTTGCAAACAACACAATTAAAGATTCTGTACAAATTAAAAAGAAAGTCATCAAATATTTATTGAATGAATATATCCAATTTCAGGAGCAAATGCTCAAAAGAGAAGAGTGTTTCAATATGATGTGCTGTAAAAAACACAATGTCTTCCATATGGAAAGAAGCACACAAGAGGACTGGTGTAAAGTGGTGTAGCTGCATTGAAATCAGTGGAGCTATGTGCATTTACGCCAGGAGAATATCTGGCCCAGAGTGCTTTTTCAGACAGATCCAAGAAACAAGTCTTTAGTAAATATTCACGAGTAGATTTGTTGTCTTCCAAAGCAAGTTATTTGAGTAAAATAAAAATATGAATATATATGTTGCTAATTATTAATCTTATTTTGTATTTTGCTGTAGTGCCCAAGGCTCCCATTCAGGATCGGTCCCCACTTTTTCTAGGTGCTGTACACATGTGGAGGAAGACAGTCTTTCTTCTGAAAAACTTACAATGGAAGAGGACTTCTTTGCTGCATCAGTCTGCAGATGTTGAGCTTCAGGTATTAAATGTTGCCGTTCTGATTTGGAAACATTTTACACTCATGTTGCACAGCTGTGAGTGATGACACAAGGTGCTAGGCGCAGGAGAATCAGACCCACATTGGGGACAGGAGTCAGATCCCAATCTCTGTTACAGTTATGTTAGTTCACTGAAAGGAGGATTTGCTTGAATGGATGGCAGGCTATGGTATTAATACTGCATTTCTGGCTGTACTCTGCACTACCTCTGGCCTTCTGGGCATACTTTGTGAACAGCTCCAAGTAGACAGCTGGTGCCATTCCCAACAGACATTCTTCTTGTAGAAAGAATCAGATCTATCGAGTGAATCAAGCCAAATGGAGCTTGGGGTTCACACTGGTGTCACTCAGAAGACAACGCTGTACAGAACCTTGAGTGGCTTTTGCCACCACAAAGAAATTCCTGCTTGGGAATAGCTCCCATTGCATTCGGCCTCCTCTTCAAGACCTAAAGTAACTGACATCCTGACTTTGCTGTGTCCAAAGAGGGCAAAATGAAGTCATGAGATACAAATCCTACAAAACTTTGTTAGCTGAGTCAGGAACTAAATGTAGAAGTCTGGCTTTACTTTAAGCAACGCCCCTCTGGGATGGGTAAGCATGATGCAATACCCAGCGCAGAGGTGAAGAAATTACAAACAGAAGTAGGGGCCAGTTACAGCTGGGAGTGGCAGCAGGATGACAAGGACTCCTTGCCCCATGACTGCTCCTTCAATATGAGCCAGGAGCCAATCAGGTTTGTGAAAACAATGATCATCAGGGATCATCCAGCCCCACAGCCTGTCTATAACTGCTCCATGGGCTCCCCAGCATAGAGCTGAACACAGACAGAATAGAAATCTTTACTCCATGGAGCTCTAGAGGAATCCAGGGAGCAGAGGAAGTATAGAGAGGGGTTGAGAGCATGCTCCCTGCCAGGATAACTTAAAGGGAGAGCATGAAGGCAGCAGGAGGGGAAGGGCTGTCTCCAAGCATGTTTGTTGTTGTGACTCTCAAACTCATTCAACTGCCTCCAAAGAAGGGCTCTGTGAAGCAACAACTCCATGAATAAAGCTTATATAAAACAGGGATTTAAAACAAAACAACAACAATTACCCTATTTAAAGATGAGAATGTCCAATTAAGCTGTTCACCCAGCGCCACTCACTGACTGAATTAGAGAGTTAAGACTGGGATTTAGCACTCCTGACACCAAGCCCTGCCCCTAGACCTTTAGATGCTATTGCCTAAATTGTAATGACCAGAGACCATTCCTGAAATCATAGAAACAGGATATGCATATTCTAAATGATACCTCTCTCTCTCTAGATAAATTGCATAAAGACAATCGTATAAAGGAGTGTCTCCAGATTACATCTCTGGTTACATGTGACCCACTCATTAGTGTAAACATTCCTGGTTCTTTTATTTCTGTAAAATAAACACCATGGTCACCTTGATTGATTGATCCTTGAGCCATCATATAGATTGCACCGACCACAATGCGTTTTCCATTCTTCTCTTATCCTGGCCTTCCTTCTCCATGTGCATCCATGTCTTTTCAAAATTAAATCTTCCAATCTCTTTGGAGGATGGCTGAGTGATCGTTTCAGAATGAGTCTGAAACACATTTAACAAAAAAGACAAATACAAAAACATTTGTAATTTGACTTTTTATTCAGAGTGCATCTGAATATGCTTGCAAATGGAAACACCACTGTGGGAATATTGATAATAAGGTTTTGATGACACACTTTGATGTTTTGTTGATGTTCTTTAACACATATGTGGTTTACTTCTTCCTTCTAGGGGATGGAATGTTTATGACAACATGCCCCTCTGCTTCCTAAACATTTCTTCTTTGGGCAATGACATTTAGGACATGATGTTCAAAAGTACTCAGGAACCTGTAGCTTGCATTCTTCCCAGTAGGAGTTGCTGAGTGATGAGCACTTGGAGAAATAAACTCTGGTTATTTCATTTAGGTGCGTCAATAGGAGCTGAGCTCTTCTGAAAATCTGGGCCCAGTTGTGACTGATCAACATTTTGAAGATCTGGTTCCTAAGCTTTGAGGGGTTCTGAGGAACTCTTAAATGCCATTACACTGAGAGAATCCAGAACCTCATAAGATAGGTCCTAACATGTCTAAATCTAATTCCAAAAGCCTCCTTTAGACTTAGTAGAGAGCAAAATAGAACCCTGGAGGATTAGGATTTTCAAAACAAGAGCTAGTCGAACACAATCAGTGCAGCTTTTGATAACACTAATCAAAGGGTGATTCTTGACAGTTCAGAAACATGAAATGCTATTACTTGCCCTCTTTTAGTTTATCTCTTCCTTCTCATGAGACCAATGTTTGTTGTGTATAGTAGCAAACACTCTTCCCATGTTATTTAACTGTTACACCAGAATAAAAACAATGAGAGATTAAAAGGAGGCTGTTTTTGTTCTGCTATATTAAGACCTTTTTTTTTTTTTGCAATGAATCTTTCCCCCCCTCTCTCAGCCTCCCTCCATCTGGGCCACAATTCACACATCAGTGTCTTCTCTGCTTTTCTTTATATTGGAAGAGATTAATTTGCCTTTGTAATATCATTGTAATGTTGTTATTTCTCCTTTTTCGATACTTTAAAGTATTTTAAGTAATGTAATTCTAGAAGAACCCCCGCAAAAAGGAATGGACGACATGTCGTGATCGGTGAAATCTATACGAGGGCTGAAGCACCGATGGATCAAGATGAATTCTAGAACAACACAAAATTAGTGTAGTTACTGCAATAAACTAAAAAGACCCAAGACTTGAGCATGGATAGGTTGCTGTTGGTGATGGAACAAGGATGAAGAAGGGTAAAGGTACACTTCCTTTATGATCCCACTTGAATCCTGGGGCTTGTTAGGAGCCAGTTCAGTTTTCAAAGCAACTTAGGTTTCTCTAAGTCAGAAAGAAACTAGAGAACTATAGCATAGTTGGACCCATTATAAGGTGGGTACACAATTGGCTGTACTCAGGGAGTAGTTATCAATGATTCACAATCAAGGGGGAAGGGCATATTGAGTGCGGTCCTGTCTAGTTCTATTAAATATCTTCAAAAATGATTTGGATAATGACATAGACAATACACTTTAAATGTCTGTGGATGATACCAAGCTGGGAGAGGTTGCAATCACTTTGGAGGACAGAATTAGGACAGGACAGGACAAAATGATCTTGACAAACTGGAGAAATTGTTTGAATTAAATAGGATGAAATTCAGTAAGGACAAATGCAGAGTACTACACTTAGGAAGGAATAATCAATTGCACAAATACAAAATGGAAAATGACTGCCTAGGAAATAGTACTGCAGAAGAGGATCTGGGAGTTACAGTGGATCACAAAACTAAATAGCAGTACTGATAAGGCCTCAGCTGGAGTAACATGTTCAGATTTGGGCACCACACTTCGGGTAAAGATGTGGACAAATTGGAGAAAGTTCAGAAAAGAACAACAGAAATGATTAAAAGGGCTAGAAAACATGACCTACAAAGACAGATTGAAAACATTAGGTTAGTTTAGCGTGGAGAACAGAAGACTCAGGGGGGACATGACAGTTTAGTCTCCTAGCTGCCTAATCAATTTTGTGAATGAAACCTAGGCTCCTAAGTCAGTGAGTTGTTACAATGTTGAGTACAGCAACTCCTAAATAACTTTAAAAATCTCAGCCACAATGCTTATGTGATGGCCTGTGATGGGATGTTAGATGGGGTGGGATCTGAGTTACTACAGAGAATTCTTTCCTGGGTATCTGACTGGTGAATCTTGCCCATATGCTCAGGGGTTAGCTGATCACCATATTTGGGGTCGGGAAGGAATTTTCCTCCAGGGCAGATTGGAAGAGGCCCTGGAGGTTTTTCGCTTTCCTCTATAGCATGGGGCACGAGTCACTTGCTGGAGGATTCTCTGCTCCTTAAAGTCTTTAAACCACGATTTGAGGACTTCAATAGCTCAGATATAGGTGAGAGGTTTTTCGCAGGAGTGGGTGGGTGAGATTCTGTGGCCTGCGTTGTGCAGGAAGTCAGACTAGATGATCATAATGGTGCCTTCTGACCTTAATATCTATGGATCTATGTGCTGTCCTGCATAAGAATGGACTGAAGCATATGTCTGAGGGCTATTACCACACTGGGGCACATATAATTGTGAGTTTGGTCTTGCTGATAATATCTGAGCCTAGCTTTTGTGTGGCTGAGGCAGCTGAGATATATAAACCTTAAAGAAACTCTGACGGCAGTGGGGCTACTCATGTGAATAAGACAAGAATGATTTGACTCAAGATGTATTGAGGAAGGGCCCTAGTTTAACCAGGTCTCTTTGCTAGAGGGGTTGGGCCTTTGAGGGAGGACAATATAAGAAGGAAAACAGTGAGGTTTAGCAGAGCTCTGAAAAACTCCACTTATTCCGAGCAAAGCAAATAATAATAACTGTAGACTCTAGCTATGCCATGCCAACCTTCACTAGGGGCCTAATCCAAAGCCCACAGAAGTCAATGAAAAGGCTCCCACTGACCTGAATGGACTTTGATCAGGCTCTAGCTGCATATCATCTCTTTGGTGAGCATGCCCTAAAGGCAATTAATTCTCCAAACTAATGTGTTTAGATTTAATTTCCCTCCATTCTGCCTGCTTCTGAAGTACAGTGGTCTTGTGGACCCAGGTTGTTTTTATTTCCTACCAGAATCACCATGGTGGATTAAACTCAATTTGCCCTCTACCGCACATGCATGGCATTTGGACAAATCCCATCTAAATTTATTTCTTAGTTCAATAAGGGCATTGGCAATTAGATTTACTGGTTCGCTCAGTTTTGGCATTTGAAATTCCATACTATGAAACAAACCCAAACAAAAAACAAAACACCTCAGTAGGGACAAATCATCTCTCTCTTTTTATCAATTAATAATCTTAATAGCATAGTGCAGAGATGTTTATCATAACGGTAATGCTTCATTCTTCAAAAACTAAATTAGACAGAAAAAGAAATGCAAACAGCAAGAAAGAGGCTTCATTTATATAAAATCAACATGCATTTTATTCCTACACTTCAAAACTAATTCTATTCTCAGACATTGTTCACACAGACACAAATGCACACACATCTACAATATATGTAACCATACTTCTTAATGTATCCGATGAAGTGAGCTGTAGCTCACAAAAGCTTATGCTCAGATAAATTGGTTAGTCTCTAAGGTGCCACAAGTCCTCCTTTTCTTTTTGCGAATACAGACTAACACGGCTGTTACTCTGAAATACTTCTTAATGTACCGCTCTGATTGTACACCACATTGCATTCATTAATGCTTCCCTTCAGAAGTTAATAGACCCTTAAGATTAGTGTTATTTTTGATTAGTTTTTATTAGTGTTTTGAATAGGAATCCAGATTCTTTCAGCTTCTATATGTATAGGAAGAAAGTAGTTCTCTTTGCTTCTTTTTCACAGCATCCTGAGAACAGCCACTGTTCCCCCTCACCTTGAATTATCATTCCAACCTTGTGACAGTCTTTCCCTTTAACCTTTTGTTGGTTTAAAAAAAAAAAGCCACTGCCTCTGCCCTTTAGAACTAACCTCTTTCTCTCTGTTCCTTGTTGCTCTTTCTTTAACCTCTATGATATTAAACTCAGGCTCTCAGTGGCAGTGTCATGTCGCTGTAATCATTGGCTTAATCCTTTTAAATTTCTGTGATTGGTTCATCTGATAGTTGCTTGAGCATCTCCTCCGAAAAGAAAGATAGTTTTTAAATCCACTTTCATTTTCTAACCCAGGGCTGTAGAAAGGATTCATTATGCTGCCTGTAGTCTCAGACTCCTTCCTGGCAAATTGACAAAAGTTGCCTATTTTATTTTTGTCTCCTTTGAACAGTGTCTTTCTTTGGTAATATTATGTGTCCTCCCTTCTCATGACTTTTCACTGTCGGGCAATCTGATTAAGTGTCCAATCCTCACTCTTTGGGCACTCAAACCCCATTAGATCCTCACCTGGTGTAAATCTGCATAGCTTCATTTAGAATTTATACCAGATGAAGACCCAGCCCACTAACTTCAGAAGAAGTTTTTAAGTTAGCAAGGAATTTACAGGATCAGACCCAAAATGTAGTATTTGTTCCCACATCTTTGGGATTTGCATAATTTTACCAGTAAGTGAAATTTGTGACTTACTGAAACTCCACAATTTGGTATTTCTTCAACCTCAGCAGAACTTGTAATGCAGAGTAGAAAGCTTAGATATGTTGGATGTAATTATACAACATAGCCCCACCTTCACCCCAAATCTGAAAAAGAACAACATTCAATCACTCTCCTTGGTGGGTGCTGTGATAGGGCTGGCTGAATCAGTACTGATAAAAACAACTGACCTGAACGTTCACCAAAAATTCAAACAAAACCCAAATTTGTTAAGGTCCATATATATATATATAAAATTTAAACATTGTTTTTGTAGTTTTTTCATGCTCAGACATTCCAAGTTCCAGTGGAACTGAAAACAGGAAGCACCAGAAAACTTAGAAGGAAAATCAGGGGTTCAATTAAGGTTTGGAGAAGCTTCACCCAAAACAAATCTCACCCCTTTTTCGATGTTTGCTCTTCATTAGCTATGACACCATCCCATTTTGACAGGAAGGTGCCTATTCAGAGAGAGAGAGGAAAAAAAAAACCTATGTACGGAGTGGGTGTGTGGGAAAGCATGGGTACGCCTGCACTGTAACCCAAGATGTGATTGCGGCATCTGTAAAGATACCCACGCCAGTTTTGCTCTAGCTAGCTTGAATAACAGTAGCGGTGAAGCTGCAGCAGCATGGACTTCAGCAGGGGCTAGCCGCTCAAATGCATTCGCAGGTCCCTGGACAGGCCTGTAGAGTTGGCGCTGAAGTCCATGCTGCTGTAGCTTCACTGCTATTGCAACTCGAGCTAGCGGAATCAAAGATAGCTCGGGTATGTCTACTCGTGATGCAGCCACACGCCCGAATTGCAGTCTAGATTTAACCAGTTAGTCACATTACTATATTACCTTCCCTTCAGTGGAGGGCACCAAATTCTGAGAATGATGGGAGTTCCCCAAAAGGGGCAGGAGGGGCTGAGTCAGGGTCAAAGGGAAAGGAAGGGTAGAGATGGAAAGGGGCAGGGAACTCAGAAGTCCCTTCCTTCTCCTTGGAGCAGTAACTCCTAGAGCAGCTTAAGAAAGGGGGAACAGATTGCATCTCCCAACCCACAGGACAAGTGGTACTAGTA
The DNA here is from genome assembly GCF_965140295.1 of Lepidochelys olivacea. Lineage (NCBI taxonomy): Eukaryota > Metazoa > Chordata > Testudines > Cheloniidae > Lepidochelys > Lepidochelys olivacea. The sequence goes on from NC_140422.1 coordinate 29,342,757, forward strand.
GTAACTGAGGAAGGGGGAGACCCAGGTTTCCCTCATAGTCTTTCCAATCATGTGTAAGTTCCTGGACCTTACCTATAAGGCCCTGCACAATTTATCTCTTGCTGCCTCCTCTGCTCTTCTGTCATCATTCCACCCTTACTCTCTTCATTTTGCCTAAGGGGAAAAACTAACTGTATTCATGCCTGATACCTACTCAATTCCATGCAACCTCCTCTAACTGGAGCACTTGCCCTGACCTCTCAGCCATGTCCCATCTTCTTCTCCTTCACACACCCCCTGAAAGCATTTTATAGCTTCTAGTGATCCTTTTCAAAGACATATTGACAAAATAAACACTCAGAATTAAACAAAAAAATCCTAAAGTAGTGAAACTGGCAAGACAGGTCTAACTCCACTGCTGAGATGTCTCATTTCATTTACATCCCATCCTTTATGCTTTTAACTGCACACTGTCTATTAAGCCCTTAGAGTAGGAGCTTTGTCTTTTTACCTATCCATACAGTTTCTTGTCTGCTTATATGGGTTGTAAAAATAATTACAATTTAGATAAGTCTTTAATATAAAAACTCAGTGTAATCTAGAATGTTTGTTTAAAAATAACCAACAGGATTTCAATTTAATGTTTTTGGTTTGGTGCAGTTTCCCTTTCTGCAGACTCTCTCATTAGAATATGCCCTGGAACAGTTTGGAATATATATGCAAGCAGATCATCTCAATCTGTAAAATATATTAGAATTTAATTTGGCTGTGAAACTGTCACAGAAGGTTCAAAAAAGCACTAAGAGTACTTGGATGTCCGAGTCTTCCTTGCTCATTGAAATATCTATGAAAAAAAAGTGTCAAAGACTGGCATATTGTCAAGTAAATTACCCAATAGACACTTCCTGTCATTGGGTCTTAATATCAAAGCATGTTTTTAAGAGTGTTTAAACTTCCAGATTCTTTGTGACTTTTCAAAATCAAGCAGTGACAATGAAGCAAGACTTCACATTGCACTTTGAGGAAGGCATGTTCTGAAAGCCATCAAGTGGTGTGTGCCATCTTTCCTGGACTTGTCAGCAGCTGCTGTATTTCTTCAGATTTTAAATGAGAGATCTTATTGTTATACATGTTCATTCTAGCTCCTTCTTGGAGTATCTCTCTTCATGTAGGATGTTGAGAATATTGACTCTTCCTGATTTTTACAGGGGTTACTTTGTCTATGAGAAAGTATATTCTGTCATTTTGATCCCTTTCTATAGGATGTCTATAATCAGTGCAATTACTCATGATAAGAAGTGAACAAACAGTGCAAAAATCATATGACTATTCACTGGCCATTTTGGGTACAACCATAGTCACAACTCTTACTTGCTCACTTTCTATGAATATTTGTGTGCACAAACTTGACTTAATGGTAGCAATAACAAAATGTAAATTTTAAGCTAAAATAGTTGCTAAAAATCAAAATTAGGTTTGCATAATTAATTGTAAAATGTACTGCATAGTATTGGTTAATTTCATAAGTCATCCAAACAAGAAAAACAGAATATATACTATGTGATTTATGTAATGATGAGCCAAATTGTGATACCCTTACCTACATTGAGTAGTACCTTACTACACTAGTGGTCCCATTGATCTCATTGGAACTGTTTGCATAATAAAGATACTACACCAAGTAAGAAACATAAGAATAATCTGGCATCAACAGCCACACATATCATATTTTATATTTGCAATGTCAGATGGGTTGCTTATTATTAGTTATTGATAATGCAGTAGCAACCACAGGCCCTAGCTGAGTTTGGGGTTCAATTGTGGTAGGCACTGTACAAATCACCAAGTCCTTACAATCCAAATAGACAAGGCACATTGTCATATAAAATACCGAATGGACAAAAGGGTGGGAAGGAAGACAGAAGTGCCTTGTTTCAATCATTCAATACAATGGTAGCAGATTTAAGTACAGAAGGCAGGTCTCCTGAGCCTTTGGGCTTGTCTACATGGAGTGAGGGTGGGAGGAGTGATGCACACTTGTGATTTCCGAAGTCCACGAATGTGCTGTGCATGAATTGGTCTGTGTACACCTTGCTGGCGCATCCAAAATGATCCTTTCTGTACTTTAATATAGTACTGTACTACGTGAAAGCACACTGAGGAACATTTAGTCCATGCAGAGTCTACATGGACCAATTCATGCATAACACGTTAATACAGTTTAGAAATCACACTCCCACAATACACATTGCCCCACCTCGCAGACAACCCCTTAGGCTAATGCCCTACTCCGTGTACCACATACAAGTCAGGGAACAGAAACAATACCACCTACCTGAGAGACCCTGACTGTGATCTCCTTGTACCTGAATTACTTCCAATTTAGGCTAGTGTGAGATGAGAATCAGGCCCGCAACTAATGAATACAACACACATTTCTAGTTTCAGATCCTCACAACAAGCCGTTTCTTTATGAATGGTATTACTTTTTGTACGGGGTGGAGGGAAATGGTGAACAATTTCAAAGAATGAATAAATTTGAAAGTTTTGAGGTCTGCTATGAACAATTTGAACAATTTTTAAAAAGAACAATATGCCACATCATTCATTTGTTAGCCTTTTTTTTTGCTCATGTCTTCTCACACACCATACAGGCTTTGTTGCATAATTTTTATGAGGAGAATGAATTACAGGCAAGACAGCCATTCTATGACATTCACTAATACACATCTCTGTCAAACTGTGAAGTTAAATGTTCCCATTGTTGAGCTAAAGAGGCTTAACATTACAAAGTTATGGAAACAGCCTTAATACTGAGATTTACTTCTAAAATAGTTTTGAAATGCAGTATCTTTGGGTAACTTATTAAAAAAAAAAAAACCAGGAACCATATGCAATAGCTTTTCATGAGGTTTTTAAGCTATACTCACTCTCATAGCCCAAAATGTGCCATTATAAATAATTAACCAGTTGGTACTGTTGTGCTTGCAGGACAGATCTGTTGCTGAAAAGTCATTGTGGGCCTGATCCTTCACCAGTGAAGCCAGTGAGTACTTTACTATTGACCTCAAGGGGAACAGGACTAAGTTCTATGGCCCTGATCTCTCAGAGCACATAAGCACACACAGTTTTAAAAGCCCATAGGACCATTCACATGCTAAAGTCAAGCATCTACTTAAGCACTGTGCTGGACTAAGGCATAAATGAATGAGTCATCCTATATATATATATATATATATATATATATATATATATATATACACACACACACACACACACTTAAACAGTCTAAACACTTTTTATAAAAGGTAAAATATACCGAATAATAAATACCCTAGCATATTCATTAAAGTTCAGATTATACCTGATTGTTACGTAGGTGGGAAAGGAGGCTGAGTTGGGAAGGATTGGAAGACTGCATTGGTATCACATTCAGTTTGTTTCTCAGCTTGGGTTTGCAAACCCAAGCTAAGTGTGGCTTAGATCTAGGGTCCATTTTACTGAAAGCACCAGACTGCAAAAGGTAAACTAAATGGTTTGTGTTTTATTCCCCATTGCATAATGGGCAAGTCTGACAAAACAAAACGAACCAAAGTAGGGTTGCTTTAGATTCAGGTTTTATTTTACCTATACTCCCAATGTTTGGGTTGGGGAGGTATTTAAAGATACGGGTCCCAGTTTGGGACCATCTCTAGTATAATCTATTATCACTCTAAATTCACCTTGCTCAGCCTCTCCATTCTGAGCTCCCAAGGAGCAGCACAAATATAGCCATAGGGTATGCCTGGTCTTTGTTCATCGGGCACATAAGTATCCACAAATTCAGAACTTCTTCAAATCCCTTCACCTCTGTGTTGTTAGGAAGAACACTAACCTCTTGCACTTCTCTGACTCATCCCCTATTGGCCTAATAACCAAAGCACCATTTCAAATGATCAAACACTAATGAGCAGTTGAGATTCCACTCCTCATCCTCAGTCTTTGGCTTAATCTTCAGGGTCAGATCTTGCCTCCTTCAAGCCTATCTTTAATACTTTCTCAAACCCAAACATAGATTGAGAGAGAGAGAGAGAGAGAGATTACACACACACATACACACAGAGTTTAATTTAACTTCCTCTAAATTTAAATACAGATGGCTATTGCTGTTTGTACCAGACAGAAGAGAGACCCCAACAAAGCCCTTGAATGCATTTGATTAGCTGGTATATCTAGAAACACCAACATGTAGCTTGGCTCTCTTGTTTGGACAGGGCAGCTACCCAGGACATTAAAAGGCCAGGAAAAAAAATCATCTTTATCGGAGCTCATTTCCAAAATAGCTGTACACATTTGTGTAACTGCCTCTGTTGTTGTATATGAAGATGGTGTAAGGCCCTCAGCAGTCAGATGTGCCTAAACTAATCCTGGAGTAGTTTTCAGACCAAGAAGATAAAGAAGCTTAAAAAAAAAACCAATAAAAAACAGAGAGGCTAACAGCTGTATTATTGCCATCTTCAAACCTCAAGATATACAGCTTTTCTAAATCATGAACCACCTGGAACCTTGCACTGTTTTGTGAAGAAGTCGACACTATTCTGGTCACTGTTTTCGAAATCATTCTCTAAAATTCAGTGACTTTCTCTCAAGGAGATAGCACCATTTTCTCAGGGTGCAATTTATTTCAGACACCCTGCATGTTGGTGGGTTTTAACACCCACCTAGCCTCATCTCCTGTAGGAATCTGTAATTAATTCAAATCTGAGATTATGATTGTGATAGAAAATAAGAAAATGGCATTTTTCACATGAATTAGGGGAATGAAGAAATCTTCTTATAGTCCCTGTGAAATTTAGCTATATTTGTGGCAATTAAAACCACAGCTAAATCCCAAAACTAAACTCTACCTCTATGTCCCCTACCAAAACCCCTTAAGTGTACTTTCTCATGATATTAGCACATAGTATAACTCACATTAACTCCATCCTATGCAAACCTGCTGCTTCCTCATGGTTAATTACTGACAGAAATATTGACTCTTGAAAGGGAAGATAAGGAAACCTATGTGTTAAAAAAAGAAGAAAAAGCAAACTCAATCATTTAAAAAGAGTCCTCTTCCATCTATTTGTATATTAATAACCAGTGAACATACCTTTAACTCATATTTGCATGAACACTGAAAGTAAAACTGCTGCACTTATGTTACAGGTTCCTTATAGTTGTAGTCCTCATCTTGCTAGTTAGTCACGTATTTAATGGCAGTGAAGAGCTCCTTTGGGTAGACTTTGCTTACCTTGCTTTGTGCGAGACTCTGTGTGATCCTTACATCGCGTTACAAATAGTTTCTAAGCACACCTCAAGGAATCTGTTTTTCATACCCACCTCTTGCATAAACCTGTCTCCACTATCTGGAAAAATTGTGTCACAAATGTAGGTCCTGATCCTACAAACTTTACACACTCCAGTATTCCATGGTGGGACTACTCACATGCATAAATTACTTAGCTACATAAGTGTTTGGAGGACAGGGGCCTGAAATTGTTAAGAGCTCTGCTCCTACCTCTTGCAAAAAAGGAACATAGAAATGCTGCTGCCTTGAGCATGAAGTACTACACAACCAAGAACATGTGGTTAATGAACAAAAGCCTTTTACTTTCTCCCTCTAACTCAGACTGTCACTATCTTCCTGTTTATTTGCCAGATGCATCCCAGCTGCTAATTAAGCTTGAATGAATTAAGGTGAATTGAATCTTGCCTGAGCATCTGCTGCTTCCCTATTAGCGTGGCAGGCAATGAAAGGAAGATGATGCTACATGTTAAAAAAGGCCATTTATACTTAGAAATACCTCTTGCAATAAACTAATATACATATTTTTTTTTTCATGACACATGCTGTATAAGTAACAATAAAACATTCTGCAGGTATTGGTGTGTGTAACCCAGGTTATATTTTTAGCAGCTCCTTGGGTGGCTTTCCATACCATGCAGAATTGGAATTAAGTTTCAGATTATATTCAGAGATGCAGAAGGGGCCAGAGATATAGCAAGTCTGAAGATGAGTGGGTGGGCGAGGGGTAGGATGGACTATTCCAGCTCTGTCTCAAATATATTCCACATCAAAGATCATGCAATATTGGGTTGCATTATATTACCTTTGGCATGCTCCTCCACAGAGGCAGCTGAATCCCTGGGAAATCCCACATAGCACGGTACAATGAAGAGATGTTGGGGAGCAGACCTGGTGTAGAACTACTATGCTAATAACCTTAGCTTCATGCAGATCCCCAGAAATCCAGTTCCCAGATGGGAGAGCAAGTCCTGTGGCATATTACATAGCAGGGTCAAACCGTACTCCAGGACATAGCATTCAGAGCGGCATTGCAAGGAGATCTCATGGAGATTTCCTCAGTGCGGGATGATCCAGGCCATGGTTTGGAGGAGAAATCACACAAGGAATTGGCAGGAGAGGGGTATGATTTTGACTTGCAACTAGGCAAAATCCAGAGGCTTTGCAGCATTTCACTTTGGGTTTTGACTCACCTGATTCCCCAAACTCAAGGTGTTCAGAACTCACATGAAGTAAATCTGGGAGGGAGAAAATGGCATGAACCCCCTGTAAACTAAACCCACTGAGGGAGGGACAGCTTTAACAATAACCCTTTCTGCCTCCTTTGTTATGAAGAGATACATAGGGCAGGTCTACACTACAGGGGTAATTCGAACTAAGTTACGCAACCCAGTCGATGTATCTTAGGTCAACTTATTGCGGTGTCTACACCATGCTGGGTCAATGGGAGAAACTCTTCAGTTGACTTACCTTATGCTTCTCATTCCGGTGGAGTACTGGAGTTGACAGGAGAGCTATCAGCTGTTGATTTAGTGGGTCTTCACTAGACCTGCTAAATCGACCCCCAGTGGATAGATCACCACACGATGATCCTCCGCTAAGTGGAGAGAAGCCCATAGATAGTATCATAGATTGTAAGGACAGAAGAGGCCACTAGAGCATCTACTCTGACCTCCTGTATAATACAGGCCAGAGAATTTCATCCACTTACCCCTGTACTGAGCCCAATCACATTACAGATTACTAAGCACTAAGATTGCAGATTTATTTTAGAAACATTTAAAATAACATTGTGATGTGATTTTTTATTATTATTTATTTTAATGTTTGTATTTCACACAATCTAAGAGGAAAAAAGAAATCTTAATAAAGGTACGTACAGTAAGGCATGTATGCCTGTATGTACCAAATACACAGCTATCATCTAAGGAGCTTAAGAACCTGGCTTCCTGTAAACTACAGTTAATATGGTATTAATAAAAACCAAACATTAAAATAGTTATGAAAGAAGCAAACAGTAAATCATTTTGATCTTAGAGACACTTTTAGATTATTTTAGATGCAAGGAAAATCTCTTTATAAAGGAGATAGAAAAGTGATTGAAACTCTGAGTCTTGAGAAGGTGCACACTTAGCTATTACAGAATTTTGAGTAAGTCTTTAGAGCGATAAAATCATCATTATTATTTGCAAGTTCCTTCGGGCTTTCATTTCATTTTTACACAGAAAGAAAGAAAGAAAATAAAAATCACCTGGTACAACTTCATAGTAATAAAAAATGGCAATAATTGCCATTCCTTAAATTCTCTATGACGAGTTTGTTCTGTCTTCCACAGAGTAAGTGAAAATTAACTAAAGAGTGAAATCAGTAAGTATATTTACTTATTGCACAAGAAACAATAGGATTGTGAAGTTTATAAATGTAAATGTCTAGATGTGAAGAACACACAGTTCCTCAGCTGTAAGCATGATAAATTTAAGCTCTATAAATGGTTTATTGTGGCAATTAAAATGAAAGCCTTACAATGGTAAAACTGCTGAAATAATGTTTTGCGCTATGTGCCTTCCCAATGGAATATATTGTAGAAGGAAAACCTAATGGACTTTACATGTGATAATGTTTTGTGCTTTGAGACAAATGAGACTTAAATCACCATTTCCCAGCTAAAGATGATTAAGTATTAATCCCCATTGGTTTTAAAAAAAATACAAAAAAAAACAACAACAACAAAAAACACAGCTATTGATCCAAAGTCAGACAAGTGTGAGTATTTTTTTGAATATGCTTAACTGAACTTTTGCTAGTTCATAATGGTAAACTTGACCTAACAGAAAGTGAAGTAAATGGTTAGAATCCGGAGATTTTAATGATGCTTGGAATTGTCATGTACATTATCTGAAAAATGAGAAGAGTATATTTTCAGACTAGGACAAATTAATCTTCATCATTAAATTCTTTTTGAATAACAGAATGTAGGGGAGGGCTTGAATATGCTCGGTGAGGGAATCTCAAACATTAAAAAAACATAGGATTGGGAAGTAGAGGTGCAGAGGGTGCTGCAGCACCCCTGGGTTTTGTATCCGGGTTCCTGGCCACTGGCCCCGTGCCCCTGCTGCCTTGGGTCCCGGCCACAAGTCCCGCTGCTGCCCTGGGGCTCAACCGCTGGACCTGGGTCCTGCTCGGTGACTGGCTCTGTGCCTGGGGGCTCTGCTGCTGGCCCTGGGTTCCGCTCAGCCGCTGGCCCTGGGAGCTCTGCTGCCAGCCCCAGAGTCCTGCCCAGCTGCCAGCCCCGCGCCCAAGGACTCCACTGTCAGTCGCCGGCCCAATGCCCGGGGCCTCTACTGCCAGCCCCAGAGTCATGCCCGGCTGCCAGCCCCACGCCCGGGGGCTCCACTGTCAGTTGCTGGCCCAGTGCCCTGGGCCTCTATGTCGGCCCCAGATGTGGGGTCCCAGCCACCAGACCCATGCCCGGAGCTCTGCACCCACCCCCAGCTATGGTCCCAGCCTCTGCCAGCTTACCCCTGTCCACATCCCCCCATCCTGGAGCCATGGCCCTGCTCCCAGCTCTAGTGGGTGGTGAGAGGTGCGGACAGGGTAAGAGGGGTGCAGCTTAGCACCCCCACTCCAAAAACTGTTTCAGCATAACTGTAAAAAACTCAAGCACATTAGCTGTGCTTGAACATTAAGTCATCCTCTTTCCCACATTCAGATAAAATGTAAATATAGAAAGGCTGGCAGCTTTCAGTATGTTTCCTCCTAAACCAGTACACACTGAGCTGGAAAAAAAAAAGCCTGCAAAAGAACATTCAGTGAATATTATGCATGCTTTAGATGTATTTGTGTCAGCCAGTTTTGTGCCCCTTTCGTGGTAAAAATGTGTACAAGACAAATTTTACCCTCCCCATTTCAAACAATTTCTTGAAATGTATTTCAAGCTTCCTTTCTGTGGGTATTTGTACAAAAAAAAATCTGATTAGAATGACATTCATCCAGTCAAGGAACAGGAATACCATGTGACGAACCACAAGAGAGCAACAGATCTAAATTTGGATTTTCAGTTTCAAATAGCAAGCCATTGAATGCATGAAACATATACTGTAAAATAAGAAAATAAATTCCTATATAGAAAGCATCTCTGCATTACGTGAGATTATATCAGAAATAAAAAATGGTTTAACTATGGGGTGATACAGTTAAATTTAAGCACATGCTTGAGTGCGTAGCTGGCTCAGAGCCAACATGTGAATCCCCCGACCTACCGAGAGACCTCCATAGGTCTGACAATATGTCATGAATGAGGGGAGATCCATGCAGGGAGGGTCCTTGTGAATTTGGCCAGGGGCATAATGCCAATGACGTTTTGTAGATATATAATGAAGACTGATGTAAGATACAAAAAGGGGAAAATAAAGAAAGTCAATTTAATCAGAGCAAATTTTGGAAGAATATATTAAGTGTAGAGTGAAATTGAACAGGACAAAACAACGAGGTGAGGAACACAGAAATGAAATGGAAGTATTCAAAAAAATTAATTGAATCTATCCTCAAGGGCTATGTATGTCATCTCAAAATAAATACATATAGGATTATGTATGCCATCTAGGAATAAATATATAGAGATTTTAAAAAAAAAAATACAGCCTTTTCTGGATGAACAAGAGAATGCAGAAAATAATCACAAGCAAAAAAGTACATGCCATTCCTTGATATATGTCTTTCCATACATCAGTTGTGACAGGTGTTAGGCCCCTCTGGCTTTTCCTGGAACAATTTATAAAGATACCTAGGTTTTTTATTGCTATTTCTCACTGTCGTCATTTTTAACTTACTCTTAAATTCTTTTGTCAGCTTTAATTATATTTGCTCAGGCTTTCAAGTTTACGTAGCAGAGTTCCTTTTCCTCCTTTGTATCCAGTTCTTATGGTTCTAGTCACCAAACACCTTAATAGTAAGTGGAGGAAAAGTCAGGGCCAGCAATAGATCATAGGAACAAAAGGCATGATTATCCTATTCATATCTTCTCCGCCATTCAAAGAGTGTATTCTAAAGATTAGAAGAGGATGAGACTCAGGACTCCTGGGTTCTATTCCTGGTTCTGCCACAGACTGGCTCTGTGACTTTGGGCAAGTCACTTTAAATCATCTGTACTCATGGGTAAAATATGCAACAGTCGTACAAAGGATTACTATTAAAAGTTATTGCAGATACTGAGACTCTAGGCAGCTATATATTTACATTAGCCATTCAACTATGGGATTTTTGTGAGAATCTCATCACATGTGACAATTCGATTGGCAAGACTGTGACTGTGTTAGTCAAGTCTTTTAGCCCTACCCACCTTAGCACCAGCATGGAACCTCGCAGGGTCTTTCGCTCCCAGTGGCATCACAGAGAGCTCAACTGTTGTCAGAATGATTGCCACTTGTTCACTTCAGCCCCCCCCCCCCAATATGTGTGCGGTATTAATGAGGTAACATACACACAAGACAGCACATTTCAGGAGTGGATGAAGAAAGGGATAAGTGATGTGGGAAAGAGAAGAAGAGGGACTGTTTGGAGAGGTGGGTTTGAAGGAGGGGGTCTGAAAGAGAAGTGATTGGGTGCTTGAAGAAGAGGACAATGCTTCAGGCATAGAAGACATTATGGAAGAACTGGGATAGGTTGCAATGAAGTGCAGACATGAGCAAGGTTTTTTATATAGGGCCTTGTAGGGGAGGGTAAGGAGCTTAAATTTGATAGAGTAACAGACAGGAAGCCATGGGAGGCATTAAAGGAGAGGGGGCATGGTCACAATGGTGGGAAAGGAAGACACCACTTTATATGTTGTTTATTGACAGAGGGAGATGGTAATAAGGGGTAAGTTAGGCCTATGCCCCACTAATGAAACCCTCTCTTTATTGCTTTAAAAGCCTGTCCATTCCCTCCTTCTTGCTCACTCACTGTCCAGCTGCTCCATGGGGAAGTACAAGGTTCTCAATGTCCACTTATTCAGGTGCACCTGGACCCAAGATACAAGTAGCCTTTAGAGGAGTTTAAGGAAGGTCTTACTCCCTCACATGAGAATGTAGTAAATAAAGAAATAAAATCACATTCTGGCCTTAAATATCTGTGCTACAGTTTTGCACGTGGCTTGGTGGCCACATATTCAACATCAGCGCTACCAATGACATTCTCATAGAGGTTTAATTGTGACTAAGGGTTCTTTTCAATGCATTGCACCGGACCAAGGAGTGAGACCAATTTACTCCCCCTTTCCTGGGTTTCCCAAACTGCATTACTGGTGCCAACCAGTGGGATACCCTGAATGTTAAATATATCTAAAAAATGGGGTTTAGGGTCTGAATCTACAGCCAGGAGGAAAAAGGACTAAGGGGAAGGATAACTTTGGTTTGAAACACATTTCATGCATAGGCACTCCAAAATTCTAAGTATGCCATTCCTAGTGCATCTCTGCTTTCAGCACATGAGTATCACAGCTAGGTGTCAGAGCAAAAGGAATGTAGCATTCAGCGATTCATTGTGCTGACTGGTAGGTGATGTTCTTAGTCATTAAATTAACTTAGGCCTTTTAAAAATAATTCAGCACATTTTCCAAACTGAGATTTTAGGTTAGAGCTCATTGTGTTGTTTAGCTGTGTTTGAATGATACCTAATAAAAGTCATGTTTAGGCCTAGTACTGCTGAAAAGGATCTCTGATTCATAGTGGATTGCAGATTTAAGATGAGCCAACAATGTGATGCAGTTGAGAAAAAGGGTAATATCATTCTGGGGTGTATTAACACGAGTGTTGTTTGTAACAGAGTTGATTGCCCACTCTTGTTGGCACTGGTGAGGCCTCAGCTGGAGAACGGTGTCCAGTTTTGGATGCCACACCTTAAGATGTGGACAAATTGGCAACAGTCCAGAGGGGACCAACAAAAGTAATAAATGGTTAAAAAACTTAACTTATGAGGAAAGGCCAAAAGAACTGGGCATGTTTAGTCTTGAAAAAAGAAGACAGAGGGGACACCTTGATAACAGTCTTCAAATGTGTTAAAGGCTGTTATAGAGAGGGTGGTGATCAGTTGTTCTCCATGTCCACTGAAGATAGGACAAGAAGTAATGGAACAGCAAGGGAGATTTAGGTTAGATGTGAGAAATAAAACATTCTAACTATCAGGATAGTTAAGCTCAGGAACAGGCTTCCAAAAGAGGTTGTGGAATTCCTGTCACTGGAGGTTTTTAAGAACAGCTTAGACAAAACTGCCTCTGCACAAGGTGTTGGACTAGATAACCTCTCAAAGTCTCTTCCAGCCCTACATTTCTATGATTCTATGTCCAAATCGCATTGGTAAAATAAAACAGAAATTGCCAATCAACAAATAAAAGGTCATTGATCACTGTATTCATCTGTACACAGAAAACCGATCATCTCAATTGTATATGTACACAGATAGATATTATATTTAAAGCTGAGGGGGGTTCACATCCATTTTTTCTAGTTAAATTTCAATTTATCTGGAAGTATGTCAAGATGACAGAATCTCATTTAAAAGCTGTGAAGACAGCTGACAGAAAGTGCATTAAAAATTAGATTTTGAATTCAAAGAATGAAAGCTTTAAATTACTACAGGCATGACTGTTGGACAAGATTGATACCAGATGCTATTTAGTACATGTTATTAACAAACCATTCAAGCCTTGAAGGGACCTTTTCACTACATAACTTCTGTCTATGTAAATAAGATTGAAGCAAGGATTTATATTGCTAGCAATAGCAAGCATCCAGTACATCAAAGAAACAGGACAGCAAGTATTGCTCAAGTTAAGAAAGTACTAGTGAATACTAAAATCTATGACTTTCTTGTGACTTTGCTTGTACACATAAATCAGATTACAGTGCTGCCCAAAATGCTCTGAAAACATTACGTTGCTTCATGAAAACAAACATCTACAAATGTCTGTTTACTAAGAAAGAAGCAGACAAGAATTCATCAGGCAATGCTGGATTATTCCAAAACAAAATGTATTAGTGCAGATCAAAGTAAATTAAGTAGTTAACTGAAAATATTTGTCTTCTATATCCCTTCAGACTTTCTTTTCCATTTTGCAAACTTCTTCCTGTTTTGTTAACTCTTCTCCAACAAAAAATCACATAGTAACGTTAAATATGCACCGATCTGGGGCATGATGTAATATATAATGGTTATCCGGAATGTGAAATTGAAACAGTAGCTAAATACTGATCTTAACAGAGGGTCTGTTAAGGGTCTGCCCATAACCTGAATTTGCATAGCCACTGAAGGCAAAATTTGTATAAATCACACAAGCTTTCCATCTACATCCACTGTCTGTCTCATTTATACCCAGCTAACCTAATTTTCCCCTACCTTGCACCTTGTGGAGTCATTCACACCTGTACAAAGTGGCTGTAAAATATTACTGAATGAGAATGGTAGTGTTTTTCATCCACTGTGTAGTCACTTTCATATAGTCATCATTTTTAAGGCCAGATGGGACCATCATGATCATCTAGTCTGATCTCATGCATAACACAAGCCAAAGACTTTCACCGAGTATTTCCAGCATCAAGCTATAACTTCCAGTCGAGCTAGAGCATAGTTTGGAGGAAAAACATATCCAATCTTGATTTAAAGACTTCAAGTGATGTAACTTGTTCCAGTGGTTAGTTACCTTCACTGTTAATTTTTTGGCCTTATTTCTAGACTGGATTTGTCTATTTTGAACTGCCAGCCATTGCAAAAAATACTGCACTGGATACAAGGTGATGGGGTATCAGGCTCATCATATAGGAGAACTGAAGGACAGAATTGGAGGTCCTAGTTTAAGAAGACCTACCCATCTAAGATATTTTCCCTTTCTATGTGCTGGACTACCACAGTGATGATCAATGTAAGCTACAACTCCGCTTATATAAGAGAGTGGGCAACAGGCAAGGTGTTCTCTGTGAGGGACTCTCTTGTTCATCACCCACCTCAGTCCAAAATCATCCTGATTTTTTGCTTTATCAACCTTCAGAGCATACTGCAGAGGTCATTTGTTTTCCCTAGCTAGGAGGGCTCTGCTGTAATGCTTTTGAAGGGCTTTCAGATGCTGTGTCATTATAAATTTATCATCAAGTGACCTAGTTTTATAACTGCCACCTCAAAATGTGTCGAGAAGCACCCAGAGCAAAGGACAAAGAACACCTCTTTATGGCAGGAGGGTACAGATCAACACCAATGAATACATATTGATATAATTCAATGTGGCCAAAAGAAAGTGAGGGCCTGTGCCTTGGTGTGGTGGGGACCTTCTTTGAATCCCATGTGGTAGGGTTCCTCAGCCACTTCTCTGGTACTGCTGACTCCATGGAGGCTCCTCTCAGGCTTGAGGGAATCTGTATGGTAGATGGTGTTGGGACTGAGCAGAGCTTGGAGAGGACAGGCGGGGCAGGGGAGGGGCAAGTTCAGGAATGAGAGTGGTCCACTCTGTCCCCCATCCAGCCCCAGGCATGTTACAGAGAATATCCACAGTGGGACTCCCCCTTTAAGAGAGTTTCTGGGCTAGGAGTAATCCATGGTAGCGTGGGCTCCAGTGGTGTCACGCTGGCAGAGTGGGAGAGTTGCCAGGGGGCAGAATGGCAGTGGAGGCATAGTTTCATAGGCACCAACTCCAGGGGTGCTCTGGGGTTCAAGCATCCATTGAAAAAAATAGGGGGTGCTCAGCACCCGCAGGGACAGAATAATCTTTTGTGGACCCCGCTGTCTGGACCGTGGCCCTGCCCCCTGCTGTACTGGTGCTCTGCCCTGAGGGCCCACCCCCACTTGGCCTCTTCCCACCAAGGCCCTGCCTACTGCTTGTGCATGGGTGGTGGAGGGGGCAGAGAGGGGCAAAAACAAGTCAGCACCTCTTCATTTTGATTCTGAAGGGGTCAAATCCTGGCTCTAGACCGAAGGATCAGGAAGGAAATTTACAAAGGGGGCATTCACTGAGGTTTACTGCCCTTAAACTCTTTGTGGGCTTTAACAGGCATGTGGTGATCCAGTGCATGTTAATTATTCAACATTTTTCTGCCTTTGCATATAACAGATAAGAATACCGTTTGTTCATTAATTCAAAACTGCAGAAACTCTGTTTGCTATCTATTTTATGAATCCAGCCTGCAGACTTTACCCAAAGCTGAATGCCTGCAATCTGGATTTGGTGTAATTCCATAATGTCTTTCCTTTAAGCTTCCTACAGATCTGTCAATTTGGAATCACAGTGTTGCTGGATTTACACATATTATTGAGATATGAGAGGCTTATCCAATGGTGTGTCACAAAGGGTGTCAAGACATGGAAAATTAACTTTCCTATGTAGTTTGGCATATTCCCGAGAAGTGTCTTATCAGTTTTTTTTTAAATTAAATACTTTCTCTTTATAAGACTAATTCATTATAAAGTCACCCCTCAGTTCACTATTGGACTCATTTCCAGCTTTACTGAAATCCACATAAACATCCTTGACTTTGAACAACATCCAGCAGGTTTAAATTCCGCCATAAGTTTCAAACAGCAGCATTTTGTTAGCACTTCAAGTTCCTGAGAATTACTGAGATTGCAAAGTGCTATTGTATTTGATCTAGTCATCCCTTAGGGTATATGAACAGAAAATATTAGTGACTGCACCAAGGGTAGAAGAGACTTTCCAAATATTGAAAGGAACTTGGCTTTATTTTACTTTGAAAAGAGAAGGGGGGTTGTTTTGTTTTTTTAGTATACATCATTCCTGGAGTGAAATATAGTGAAGATGGCATTTTCAAAAGGATCCTCTAGTACACAGAGCCTCAAACTTTGGTTTCTCAAACTTGAAGAGCTCACTTTTGCCCTCCCCTGTTGATGCAGTCGATGTGTACTGGGCTGATTAGCAGTAAAAAATAGAGGGCTGCTGTAATTTACACCAGGTGCTAACAAGCCACAGGGGCCAAAATCATACCTGAGAATAACCACATTACAGAAGTATTCCAGCCTCACTTCATGTCTTGCGGCTGTGCCCTCTCTATCTGCGGTATAGGAGCCTTTATTCCAGTTAAGAGTCCCTGGAAGTGAGTCTAGCACAGTGGTAATCGTCCCAAACCTTCACCAGTGGTCAAGAATAAAGCAAACTCAAGGACCTGATCTGAAGTCCATTGAAGTCACTTCTTTCATTGGATAGGTCCCAGATGATCTTCCCAGTTGAATGACTGTTGCAAATAAACCATGAATTTAAAGCACCAGTTTAAAGCTTACAATCTTAAAAGTCATCTTCACTTTCACATGATTCACACAAAAAGTAGAACGCAGTGAAATGACAATATATAAACACAAATCTCCTCCCTTCAGTTACTGTTATGAAGCAGAGATTTACAATCAAACCCCACCATGTTATGGTTGGATACACTTTCCAGCTAACAAATATTTCAGCCATTAAGTGATATATTTTACAGCATATTGAACGATTGCTTTACTATGCTCGTAATATATATTTCACTGAGAAAGAATAAATTCTTTTTTTTGACAGAGAGAACAAGTAAATTCTAACCCTCTGAAATGAGAGTTTGATCTTTGAATACAGTTGTCTTGTCTTATATTTACTATTTACAGTGTCCTTGGTAGGATGGAATTTTATTATTAATATTTTCCGTAAAACAATGACAAATGCACCTTCTGTGAAACTTTCAAGACATAAATGAATCCAAACTATGAAAACCAACTTCAAAAATGGCACAGAGCCTTTCCTATAGGATAAGGGGCACTTAAATCAGAGATAATAGAAGAAATAGACTAATCCAAGCACAAATCACTAGAGAAATTACAGAAGAAATGTAGCATACCAAAACAGGTGAGAATGAGAAAATAAATATGATAACTTCAATTAAAAAATAGAGTATTAAATGGACTGGAAAGGGATGTGGGACTTACATAAGCTGATGGATTTCAAACTAGTGAATTAATTTTATAATATCCATTTATGTTGTTATATTCTAGTGTCTGAGTTTGCCAGGAGGTCACCTTCTAGGAAACAAAAAAGATCTATAAACATCACTCTGTCTAAAATAGTTCTATTTACCTCTGTCAGAATCTAATTGGAACCATTCTGTGCAACCACATATGCCAGCCAGAGCATTTATGCTTTTAAAATAATAATATTGGTTAAAAATCAGGCTGATCTTGGGAGCAGGGATGTTACCCTATGAGCTTTGTACATGTGGAGGAAGAAGCAGATATGCACAAACTCAAGAGTCCATTAAACAGAAATTAAAATGTTAAATGGAAGTGCTGAAAATTGTTACTACAGAGCACTACTATGTTTGTGAGAGGCCTTGGCTAACTTCAAGGACTTTTTGTTTGGGACTGCCATTTGCAAAATATTTCTGCACTGTATGTTAACAAGGGCCAGATTTCCAAATCCTGGCTACATTGGCTGTTTGGAAATTTTCTGTTGAAACTTCTTTTCCCCCAAAACAGAACATTGGGTTTTCATCTAAGTGAAATATTTTCATAGACCGTATCTGTTTCCTCAATCATTTTACATTTTTTGTTGAAATCCCAAACAAACAAAATGGAAAACTTTTCAGTTTTCTAGTTTTCCTTTCTTTAAAATGGACAAAAAAAATCAATATTTTTCATGGAAAAATATAACAAAAATAATTTTCATCCCCAATTTTTTTCTTAAAAATGTTGTTTTCCAACTGACCCCTCATTGTGCACCCTCTGTTTGCAGGAGCAAAAAAACTGAAGGTGCAGTTTTGCTCCCAAAACTATTTCTTAGCATAACTTCAATATCGAAGTACTTGATTGTATATGCAAGATATTTACTGACTTCTAAAATGACTAACATCCTACTTGTACATAGACGTAAAATTGCTCTCACAAGTACCTGTGCTTACAAAAATGCAGAATCAGTACGGAAGGACCAGCTGAAGGCTGAAAATG